>NC_137239.1:17195608-18532638 GCF_051294905.1 Botryllus schlosseri
TTTACAGGGCTGCGGAATTGGTAAATATTACCACCGACTTTGACTCCAGATATTTTCGATATATCGACTCCAAGTCCGAATTAGACTCCCAAGTCTTTATACGCACCGATACCGACTATTTTCCTCACAGAACTTCGAGTACGACTCCAACTCCGACTCCAACTGTACCACAAATTTACTTCGAAAATTATTTGCCACAGTGATGGTTTAATGACTTTCATATAACCATTAAACATTTGTAAACATATTATTTATTCACGATGGCGTGCAAAATTGTTTTATTGTGGCACCTGCAGCTCGAAATAGTCACTGTACATTGTACAATTAACGTGGAACTATTTATTTCGAAATATCCTTCCTTTTTTCATATGTTATAAATCAGTGGTTCTCAAGCGGCGGTCCGCGAAGCATTTTCAGGGGGTACGCGAAACCTTCAAATTTAAAAATTGATGATAAACTAATTTGTATTTTTTTAATTAGAGAAATCATGAAGTAGTTTCGCTTTATAACTGCTATAAATTCAGGACTCACATAAACAGAATGGCCGTCTGAGATTAAATATTCTAATGTGCAAACTCACTTTAATTGCCAAATTGCCAGTGCCTACTGGTACAAACATATCGCTGTTTTGTTGTTGTTTTTTTGAAACAATGGTTTGCAGAAATTCATTTTCTCCTGGGATATATACATAACCGCTATTCCAGAATAACTTCAAGATGAGCTGATAGAAACATATGACAACGCTGAGCGTTATATGTTCATTAAAATATTTTGGTGCCTATTCTTGTGGAAATGGATTTTCGGCACTTGTTCATATCAAATTGTCGGAGCGGATTTTCGAGACACGACCGCGTATTTCAGGAAATGCAGCTACATAATTCGCTTTGAAATAATAAAAGTCTTCCCAATTCCTACGTAAATGATATGATGTTATTTTCAAGAAAGGACATTTTGTTGCTTTTTATCACTGGCCTACAGTTAATATTTGCACAAGACAGATGACGGTTGCACGATAATTGAGTGAAATTTGAATCAAAACATGGAGGGTCCGCATGGTCCGTGACGGTCCAGGGGGGGTCCGCGATAACAAAAAGGTATAGAGCCACTGTTATCAGTTTTTTTTTTACATAGACAAGCCACGGATATTCTAATATGTATGAATAATTCAAACACGATCTATATCTCATCCTGACAATTAGAAGGCGGATAAAAATAATAGAGGTGTAGCTCTTGAGTATGAATCACCAACTAATGCAGAGATGTACAATTTTTATCATTATACACTATACTCAGTGGTGGCTTTTGGGGTGGGCGAGGTGGGCGGCCGCCCGGGCCCCCCCTGGTCGAAGGGGCCCCCCCTATTTGGATTTTGCGCTTTTTTCAAGGAGACTGACGAATAAACATGGAAATCGGTGCACCAAGCAAAAATATGATTCCGTACAGATGTGTCAATCATCATCAAATCACTGCATTTGTTAGAAAAGTCCCATATCCCGATAATCATCACGTCTCTGCATGCGGTAGAATCACTTGGTTTTGATGTAGTCTATCCTTGCACACATGCAAAATAGGCATGGCCGAATCCAACACCTGGGCAAACCGTTGCGGTGGTGAAAGATAGATAATAATAACCGTTGCGGAAGGGGGGTCTGGGGGGCGGAGCCCCCCAGAAGTTACGGATAGATACTTATAGGGGGGCCCCCCCGGTAAGTCTCGCCCAGGGCCCCCCCGTTCGTAGGGCCACCACTGACTATACTGATGACAAGCACACACTCTCTCACTACTAATAAACGGTGGTCAGAAAAGAAAATTAAGGAGTAGCCAAATAGCATATGTCTACAACTCTACATGCACTTAGTCAAGTATTCATTTTCATGGACTATAGGACTACGTGATTGCAATCTTTCTTAAAGATTTGTTCAATACCAACATAGCTGAGCTACATACTAGAAATATATTTGCTTTTTTCAAATGGGAAGCAGCGTTTGGTTATATTTGCTTCAATTTTACAAGTGATGTTGTCACTTACAAAACCAAACTATTTATTTACATCTTCACAGTATCATGACATAATTTCAAAAATTGCACCAATTTGTGATTGCATCAGCAATTTTTCGTTGGTCACGAATAGGGTTGCATTTATAACAAATGGCCATTTAAAATGCTGTTTTTAAGTTGTATAATTATGCTTTAAAAAAACATGTTATATGAGCCTACGGACGATTACCATCGGATATCGCCGACCTATACGATATGGGATGGTTGGAACCAATGTTCCCTCTAAGCTGCGCACGTGCGCAAATGCGCAGTGCTGAAACGGTCTCTGCGCACAGAAAATCTACGCTGCGCACAAAAAATCAGAAATGATGTTTTTTTTATAGTTGTTGCGCCCTGTTGTCCAATGGACCACGCAGGCGCGCATATTCGTGAAAATTAGGCTGTAACATTGCCAAGGCCAAATAGTGTTATCGCTGAAGTCTGAAACCGAGGTACAAGTGCGCCCCGCAAAGGTAAATATTGCGCTCAGGGAAGAAATTATAGTTCACAATCACCTGCGCCTCACGGAAGTTATTTTTTTATTATGACCTCGTACGCGTGAGCGATACTAATATCATTTCAATAGCGCATTATTTTCTGGGAATGGCGAAATAACATGGTTTAACAAAGGTATAAATAACAATGGGCTAGCTCGAAGTTAATCTGCGAGAAACTAACGAATGATAGTCTTCCTCGCGTGGCATGAACATTGCGTAAGATTTACTCAGGACCGTAACTTTCACATCCCAAACCCCCCAATTGGAGGGGCCGGGCTCGAAGGGGGTCCAAAATTATTTCGAGAATTAACATAAATCATGGTGTATTTTTTAAAATTTTTCAGGGATTTTTTTTCGCGCTACGCGCGTTTTATTCTTGTAAGATATCTGATTATTGGGTACCCTTTCCCAACAAAAATTAGGCATGATTTATAGAAATGGGCACTTGGGCGTCGGCCATTACCGTACCATGACGCGCCAAGACACATGAAGTTAAAGGCTATGTAACATGCGAATCCCAGAAGTGTGCCAGAACGATAAGCAGCGAGATAACCTTGGGCGAAAAAGACTGCCCCGGCGCTGACCGAAAACTGCGATATATACAAATATATGTGTAATTGTCCATGTCCATGGGCGCCGAAATGGCTGGCGCCGAATGTTCCTGTCCTGGCGATCCGAGTCCCGCAACAAGACAAATGCCATATCGAGGGAACATTATTTTCCAGTTAAGAAATAGTACGTTTTGGCGATTTCAATATCTTTTGACATAGCAGATAGGGGGTCATGAAATAGCATTATGTAACGAAGTCATTATATCAACGGGTACGCCCGAAGATATTTCATTATCATTTAGAGGGCCTATCTATTCCAACACACCTCACTGGATCAGCTATACCGGTAAATCTGATTATGTGAGCAGGGAGAGGATAAAAATTGTTAGCGATATATATGCAATTCCCGATCATATTGGCCGATGCAATCATGAATTAGAGAAATTTTTTCGCGCTTCGCGCGTTCGACGCTGCTACTAAATGGGCACCCAATGTACATGATAAGTACCGGAAGAAGCCAAGAGCCGTATGGGGGTCTGGGGGGCGAAGTCCCCCAGTAGTTAGTTTTATCACCTCATTGGAGGGTGGTTGCGCACTGTTGTCCGAGGGCCTGCGCAGTGAATTGGCGTGTTTGCGCAGACTCTTGAAAAATTAGAGGGAACATTGGTTGGAACCCTCAAAATAGTCGGTTCATCAGCTATAGTAAGTAGATATTTCGTCAAGGGAGCTATATTTACCCTCAATGTCAATCCACCATGACGCCACAATTGAATGTTCGTGACATCATGGCTTAAAAACAATAAAAAACATAAAAACATGTTTAAACAATGGGCCTTGTTTTGAACTTGTTTGTTTTAAATTGATTTTTGTTTTAAATTTAACCCTAGTCAAAAAGATGCATCTTGCAATGTTTTTCCTCTATGCAACTGCATTGCAATTGGAAATAATGTCTGACTTCATCAACATCGTTATAATAACAGTGATTGTTGGTAAATACAAATCCTATTTTATGTAATTAGTAATTTTAAGAGACATTTGAAAGTCGGGGTCGGAGTCGGGATCATTTTCACAAACTCCGTACCCGACTCCATTCAGTATTTTTCCACGACTCCGATACCAAAGAGTGCTAAATATTTTTGAGACTCCGAATCCATTAAGGAAAAAATTAGCGAAACTCCGACTCCGACTCCACAACCCGGCTTCTAATACACAGATGCGCTCAGTATAGGCCTAAGGAAGTTCTCCTACTTATTCGGAGTACTGAAGTAGGTGTTGCCTACACTTGCACTACATGCTCACTACTTACTGTTTCAGACTACTCCCACTTCTTGACCAATCGTTAAGGCAAACATTTTACATTTCGAATTTAAGGAGTGGAAAGTAGTTTTGGGAAAATTTGAATCACATTTATGTCCATAGACTTTCATATCACCGTACATTCAAAGCACCCGCGTTATATGTGTTCGTTGCTTACTCTCGAATCACGTTTATCATAACATCAATGTCGTAATTATGATCATTATGACTTTTGTCAAAAAATCAATGGCTGATACACAGTGTTTCTTTAGTTTTTTTCGTTTACAAGCATGCGTGTTGCGTATATTGATTTATGGTAAGACTCCATATTTTATCGATATTTTGGTCATGATTTGGTAGCAATGGAAAAATACGTATTTAGCCGCATGATCACCTGGCTACTTGCGGTACCGGTGGGCGAAGATTACAATTATCGTCGGACGAAGGCGCGGTCTCGCTCTGATTTCGATTCTTCTGAACATTTCCTCTCTCTGTGATCATAAATAATAGCATCGTTTTGTTCTAATAAATTAATATCTATCACAATTGAAGTATCCTATTAGGGGATAATTCGAGTTGGTCAGTAACGAAGTATTTCTACGAGTACTCAAGTAGGCTTTGCCTACTTGCACCTATTAAATCCTTACACCACTACGTCAACTGTTTTTTAACCAAAACTACTTACTTTTTCCAATTTGAATTTTAAAAATGTAGAAAGTACTTAAAGTATGACTTTTATGAGTGAAGTTGTCATAAAAGGGGACGATCGTATCACTGCATCACGGAAACTAAATATGATTTGTTGATTGCGCCTATTTGTACTGCGATTAGTCGTTTTGCGTTAGTCGGGAAGATACATCAAGCAATTTCAATAGTAGCCATCTCCGAGTAACTCCAAAAAACATGTGACTTCTCGACCAAATTTACCTTTGGAAACTACCTACACGACTACTATTCTGACCCTTCATTTGCTACTCCCACTTAGAGTTAGTTTTGACATTACTTTGAAATCGCTACTTCCAATCGCATTTGAGGAAAAATTTACTTGAGTTGCCAGGCTGACTACTTTGACCACCTCTGGATTAATCCCGAGACCCACTGTAAATCATTATTGACGGGGTCTTTCGAGAGTAATGTCCCAAATCCTCCCGAAAACTTGAGGCCTATAATTTCACAGGAACCTATCATAGCGACGGCCTCGAAAAAAAAATCAATTAGGTCGAAGGGAGTCTGGAATCAGTTACCAAATAGCAATCGACTTGCTTATTATATCTTTCCATTCCACTTTTCGTTTCATCGATTTGTCATCCGTTGGCTGACGGACGGCGTGAGGCTGACTCGCAATTTTAATCGGTTGCGACCTTTTTGACGTCAGCGAGCGTGACAGAGAATCTCTGCCAGGGTTCCTACTTTTAGAGCGATCCTGCCCAATTTCCGAAATTGCATCACGTTTCGACTTTTGTCTCGACCCAACGTGTTGCTTTGAATCGTAATCGCCGCGACACATAGCTGACCGTCCACCAGGACGTTCTCCTGGCCTTCGGTAATGTCCAATTAGTCTTTCTTTGGTCGAAAACACTGCCGCGCAACATGACGCAACGTCAAGACGCGTCGCGCTTGATTTCAATTCTCTTAGAGTCGCCAAGCATTCCAAACTAGACGATGATTTACTGAGGCTAGTCTTGGAACCGCGTAGCGACCAGTACTGCGGCGGACTCTTGAGAGGATGTGGCGGCGCTTTGCATGAGCGCATGCTCGCGCGTTTTTTGAGGCAACTGGCCAGCAATTTAACATTTTCTGAATCGGAAGTGGTGTCCGAATATTTAGCTGCGTTGAATCTACAGTTCGGCGACCCGTCTATTAAACGTTCAGTCAATTTCAGGCTCGTTTCTGACGTGAATGTACTCAACGGAGTCCACTTTTTCGCCTCTGCTTCACTAGACGATGATTTTTCTTCTTCAGACAGGTACCTTTTTTTGGCGTTCCTCGCGCCTTTGCCTTTGTTCTTGGACTTGAAGCTGTTATCTTTCTTTAGGCGCGAGATCACATTGGTGCGCGGCAATAATCTCGACCTCTAGATAATAAAATAATTGAGTCCTAGGGAGAAACTTGGTATGTACTGGTTACGATAAGGTAGCCTGCTTCTAATTGAAAGGCGTCAAGGGTTTTGAGCTTACCAGTTTTTTCCACATGTTTTTCCATCTCAATATTCATTGAATTGCTGGTTCAAACAGAAAGATAAAATATATATATAGCCATTGTGATGTCAGAAAGGTCAATGAAATCCCACTAACCGTTGCTCGGGATGCGATAGATACATATAGAACTTACAGTTGTGGCAGAGAGTGATGACTATTCGGAAAGCTGGACACTGCGGCGTTGTGAGCTTTGTGGTTTGTAGGCTACGCTAGCGTTGATAGAATATAGTGTTGGAGTTAGAGATCATAAACATCGTGCAGATATAGGCTGCTACGTTGGTTGCTTCCGAAGTCCTCTTCGCTGCAGAGGTGGTCAGTAACAAAGTATTTCCACTTTTTCAGAGTACTCAAGTAGGTTTTGACTTACACTGCTACTTCCACTTGTACTCAACGGTTATCAAATTTTTGGGAGAAACTATGGCTAGAACGATTACTTTACACCAGGGGTAGCCAACCTTTTTGCTATTCACGGCCGCATTTCGATTAATCGTGTAGCCTACGGCCGCATTCCAGGGCATAGTCGTAATGAACTAAATGGACGCCAAATATCCCTTTTGAAATATCCATTTCCGGTGAGCTCTGAACTGATTTATTCATTCAGATAGGCTTACCATCCGCACCGAAAGCGGAAGTGACCATGCTATGAATAATTTCTGAGACCCGTCATGGTCGCGCGAAGCGCGTAAAAATTTCAAATTCACTAATGAATTTCGTCATTAATATTAGTAGTTTCACATATTCCTATCAAGCATTTATCCGTTCTCAGCCCATGTGATCAGCTCACCGGTAGAGCTGATGGAGGAAGTGTTTTCGAAAATATAGGACAAGTTATAAATGGTCATGGATTTTCGGGTGGGACAATTGTTGTTAGTCACTTTGTTGCATGCTGTTATTTTTTGACCTCCCATCAAGATTGTCAGTATATCGTGGAAAGATATTGGAAGCGCCCAAACGTACCAGAAAGAAATTTCTTTCGTGAGTAACACACGTTTCCAAGTTGGTATTTCTATATGGCATGCGTCATTTTACTCTGCTGTTCACATCTGTACTGTGGGGCTGAGATTGCGAAGGGTGCTACTATATTGAAATCGAAAAATGAAGGTACGTTGAATCGCGCGCAGCGCGAAGAAAAATTCAAGACTATTTATTATCTCTCAATCATTCGGGAGTCAAATCGTAAATTCAATGTGCATGTCGACGGCCGCCAACACATAGCACTGGTCGACATGATTTTTGTTTTCTAGCCTAAATGATGACTTTTGAGTCAATTTTTGTACGCTGATTACGAATATGAAGTCGCTTTGTTTCTCTCACGTCAAGAATTTTTTTAATCTGTGATTTAAAATCTTGCATTTCAGTGCTGAAAACAGCCTGTTCTGTGACGTGTTCGTTGCTGTTTGGTCTTAGCTATCTCTATTGTGACGTCATCAGAGGTGGTCAAAGTACTTACCATTGGTACTCAAGTAGAAGTAGAAGTAACGGCGTCAATTTCTACTCGAGTAGAAGTAAAAGTAACTATTTATAAGTATGTAAAAAGTCGTTATCTAGGCCTAGTTTTTGATATCAGTATCAATTTATTAATATTTTTTTCCTTTCAAAACATCACAAGACTGTGATACAATTAAAAGATAGGAATGCGTCGAAAAGACTTGAAGTAGTCTTTGAAATCAGACATCAGAAAACTGAAATCAGACCCGGGCCTAGGCGGTGTAAAGAATAGGTATGCACACTGTACAGCACAATGAATGAATAAAGAATAATAAAGCGACATTGGGGCTGTGAATCATTTGAAAACAAAAATATTTACCATTTGGTGTGCCAATATGGTTTGGAGAGAGTCACGTGGACATGGAAAAGATTGTTACTTTTATGCATCGTGATGCATCGTGATAGTGAATACACACTCTTCTTTACCGGCGAACCTTCTTTTAGTCTATTGTGTCGATGTTCAAGGTCTCATAGAGACATTGGGAACCGTGAATTGCGCCTCTTTATTTATGCATCAAGCCTAGAAGCTGCTTAGTCGCGCAATACAAATCAATGTGCTTCTATCCTTGTAACTATTACAACTGGCATCAAGGGGTCTTTCCACCATTATATATTAAACTGTATCTCATGAAAATCTTTTTAAAGGCTCTGATCAAAGAGATAGCTTGTTCTAAATACATTCACGAAAGGTTTCCTCGCTTGAGTTAATACGATAGAGGGTGTATTTGCTGGACCTCAAATCAGAACACTCATAAAAAACTATTTCTTATTAGGAAGGCGTATTTGGAAAAATTATGTGACTCTCTTTCATTGAAGTTGCATCTAAGTTTCTTGGAAATACTAAGGATCCTGATTATCTGGAGGGTTTTAGTTCAAGATTATCAAATCTCAAATCCAATAAAGTTATCTGAGAGCTTTGTAGGATGTGTTTAGTGTCATATGCGGACCTAAATGGGCATAAACGTCCTTAATACAGCCGTATTTGAGTACAATTTTCATTCGATTTTTGCGAAAAATTGTGACGTGATGAGTGAATACTGACGGCAAATTCGGAATCAGCATCGTCAAATGAGGTAAACTCAATTAATCGTTTTTTTTTTTAAGTTGAAAAATGTCGACCAGTGTAATAATTAATCACATTAGCGCAATTCACGATCATTTGCGAGCTAGCAATGGTGAATACGGCTCTTCCATTTCCATTGTAATGGCTAGCAATAGCTGCAGAGATTGGCCAAGAAAATGTAGTTGAGCCATAATTGCATTGCAAGAAAAAACAATGAACAGGAAAATAGAACTTTTAAAAAAGAATGGGAAGAAGAGTTTGGATTCAGTGGTAATACTGGAGGTAAGACACTGTCTTAACTGTCAAGATTTGCTCAATATTTACAAAGCTAGTAACTTGAAACGTCATTACGAAACCAAGCACCAAAACTTTGCCACGAGTCACCAAGTAAGACAGATTTACGAAGTTACAAGATTACCGAGCTGACATCTTCCTTAAATACTCAGTAACACTTGAAGGAACTTCTCCGCACTACTTTGACGTCATATCAGCCTGGTTTCAATCACCCTTGCAGCCTAGGCGGGGACGCACCGTATGACCACACAATGATAAATTTCATTCGATAGCCTATACATTTCATTGTGAAGGAAGAAATCGTATTTTTTACTTTTTTGTGTTGTGGCTCTTTTAAAACTGAGAGCGGGGGACATAGCGTAATGGTGACGATAAGCGCCTACAAATTTGCCGGACCCTGTTCGATTCCCGTCGGAAGTCTATCTGGGCTCCTCTACCCCTGCTGTTGCCGTTCTTACGGCGACAAAGAAAGCCCAGAAAAGACCCAACGAAAGTAAACACTCACAAGGAATGGAAAGAACTAGTAGAAAGGGCCGCAGCTTCAAAAAGATAAACATCGAAAAGAACTGTGACGTCGGGCACTCTGCGACTCGCGCATGAAGCAGGTCTGCCCACCCCTGATATATATATTGTCTATGGCAGCGTACAAACATCATACACGTAAAATTGTCACATAAATAAGTGGAATTGATTTTTGCACTGTGACAGCGAATTGGTGTATCATTTTCGTCATTATCCGGCTCATCACTATCATATCCGTTACAATTTCAGCATTTCAAACGTCTGTGACCCAAATAGTGGCGAAGGTGCAACTCATGTAGAAATTATATTTATTGACGATATATCAATGAAACAACATCTTCGTGCTAATGAATATGTACAGTACATGGCCTACATTAGGAGGCGGATCTAGCTCAGCGGTATAGGCTTCTTGGGTCCATTTTGCTCCTCATTCTTCTCGTGTCTTTGCGGTGGATCCACGTTGGTCGGTCCTACCGCCGTCCTGTTTCGGGGAATCGTAGCGGTCAATATTCGCGTGCAGTCCTCAAAAGTCGCCACAATTCCTATCACATTTACCACAAAGTCGAAGTTGACGACAGTCTGGCCATAAACGTACAGATTTGGACAATATTCAGTATCTAACGCGAATGTCGCCGCTATATCCGTGAAGATAGCCAACACCGCGCATGCACAATATCGCTTCATTTTAGGCAAGAGACTTTTCCTGGTATTGCCGGAACGCACTTTGCTCATGAATGTCAGTCGCACCATTGGATACAGGAAAAGTATCAACAGTGCCGTGTTCTGCAACGCAGATGCTACTACGACGAAGAATAGGCTACCCTTAAAATCCATCGGTCCTCCCCTCGATCCTGGCGGGACAACGTGACATCTGTTGTCTCTTTCATCAAAGGAGTCCCCATACACCAAAAGTAGGACAGTGATTGGCTGGCAAGTGAACAGCAAAGGGATGGTGGAATAGCTGATTTTGTAAATCCATTGCGGTGTCACCGACTTAATAAGCTCGCCTTTGAACATCAAATGTTGCCGGACCCACAAAAACGAATGGACCGAGAAGAATGTGCACCCGATCGACGCTATCTTGATGTTTCCACCCAATTCACAGTTATACTCATTCGGCTCGAAAAACATTCTCGTTAAATCAACCGCTACCGCAAGTAAAGACGTTGCAATGGCGCCAAGGCAATGCATGTATATTTGTTCTTTTCTGGTCTTGAAATTCAATCGCTGATGACGTTGCCCGTATGCGATCATATTTACTCCTATCCATGCTAGTATCGATGCGAACAATGCGTTTGCCACCTTGCAAACAGTTTCTAAAAATTCGATGAATGCGTCGTCTGCTTCACAAACATCACCGCTGAACCTCAAGCCCGATGACGCAATCGCATCGTCGTCATCATCCATGATTTATGGACGTCACTCGCGTACCCAGCACATAATATTATCGTTCTACAGAATCGGCCCTTTACATAGCGTACATATATTCTAATGAATTCTCTTCGCTTTTTTCATTAATCAATGCACAAGATTATATGTATAATGCAATATGCATCAAGTACAATTTATAGGCTAATAAATGCTGAATCTCGTAGCGCGGCATAATGTATTCGGGAAATTGACATCTTAATGCACATAAATGATAGATTCCACAAACCGTGTATGCCCAGCTGAAAATATGTGAACGTCAATTTTGGATTGATATTTCTTCGTAATCTTGTATTTCCTATTTGGAAGGCCATGTTTATTTCTACAGAAATTCATATCGAAAATACATTAGTTGTGTACGATCATTGCATGACACATCTAATTAGGGGTCCCCTATGCAGTGGACATGTGACAGACGGGAGTCGAACAGAAGCGATACTTTTGTATGCACGGTATCCTGTATATAGCAATATTTTGAATATAATAGACGCGTGTATTCACTTGGCTGCATCCTTAGCAAGTTTCGAGAGATCTCGAGGCTTTGTGTTAGTGTTTTGTTATGATTAAACGCCTCGGCAGTTCTGATTATAATAAACTTTACCTTTTTCATAGTGGTTTATGATTTGCCGGAATATTTTCCTATGAATCATAAGTGGTCAAAGGGCTCGGCGTTGCTACTCAAGTAGAACAAGTAACGCCTTACATTTCTACTCAATTACAAGTAGAAGATGTAATTTCTGAGACATGTCCAGCAAACTACTTCCAGTGGAAGAGGTGAATGGAAGGTCTGAGAATCACCAAAGTCAGTATGTGTCTAAGTATATTTTGTGGGGGAAGGGGCTTGCATACTTTTAGCAGTTACTCGGAGGTGGCTACATACAAAATCTCAAGACGTATCGTCTCGGCTAGCGCAATATGACTATACAGGGGTGGGCAACCGGCGGCTGTAGAAGAAATTTGTGCGGCCGTCGACATGAAAATTGAATTTACGAATTGACTCTCGAATTTTTGAGAGATTAATTACTCCGTGAGAGATTTAGTTGATCTTGGAATTTTCTTCGCACTAGGCGTGATACAATGCGACTTCGTTTTCCGATTTTAATATAGTAGCGCCCTTGGCAATCTGAACCCCAGAGTACAGATGCGAACAGCGAAGGAAAATGATGCACGCCATATAGAAATACCAACTTGGAATCGCGTATGCTCCTCACGAAAAAAAAATTGTTTCTGGTACGTTTGGGAGATTCCAATATCTTACCACTATACCGACAATCCTAATGGGGGTCAAGAAATATATCAGAATGCAAAAAAGCGACTAATAACAATTGGCCCACCCGAATATGCATCATCATTTATAACTTGCCCTAACTTTTCGAAAACACTCCCTCCATCAACTCTACCGGTGAATCCGATCACATGGGCTGAGCAAAAGTAAATATTTGATAGTAATAATTGAAACTACTGTGTGATTATCTCTTACTACTATCTCTCTCTCTATCTCTCATTTATTACGGTACTTAACCTATGAATAAATGCAAAGTTGCACAACTACTAATATTAATGACAAAAATCATTCGTGAATCTGAAAGAATTTTCGCGCATTGCGTGACCATGACCATGACTCTCAATAGCTTTCATTACATGACCACTAGCGATTTCGATACGTATGGTAAGACGATATAAAAAAGTAAATTAGTCACCGGAGTTCACCAGAAATGGACATGGACAGTTTTACATGGGTATTTGCTGTCCAATTAGTTCATTGCGACCATTGGCGTATCATCCCCCCCCCCCAAAAAAAGAAAAAATCCGTAAATTATTATAAAGTGGATTTTCGGAGGCATATTTACTCAACTTGGAATTACCGATGTAACTATACCATCGCGAGGCGCGGTATTAAAGGCCTCTCTAAACGGCAACATGCCAACGCACCGTACAGCGATGCCGTTAGTTTGTTTTATTATGCATTCGGTTCGCTGAGTACGGTCAGTTACGGCGATTGCATTCACCGTGCGGTATGGCGACGGTAACGAAGCGATCTCGCCGAGTGCTGCGACCGCAGACTCGTAGAGAAGGGGGGTTTTTCTGGGATATATTCGGTCTACTTGGTGGTTTATTATTTTAACCCGCATGAGACACACATCGTACAATGAGCTACACAAGACACGATGCGACGTAATGACTCTATTGGAGAGGATGGGTATCACATATTGGTACGTATCCCTGATGGGTGGTTTACATCAGAGTTGGATCAATTGTAATTTGTTATTGAGCTGAATGTAATTATTACATTTTTGCATGTAATTGTAATTGTAATTGTAATTGAAGCATTTCTATTTTGCGTCATTGTAATTGTAATTGTAATCTAATAAACATTTTGCCCAATTACAATTTCAATTACATTGTTATTGAGACCTGACAATCACAACATAAAATAATTAGCCAATTTACATGGGTGTTCTATGCGTGCCTCGTGAACTAGATAATTCAGCCATGCTGAATGATAAGGGGGCACGGAATATTTCACTGTCATAAGAGGGGCGGGCGTGTCTAAAAAAAGTTTGAGAACCGATGGGCTTAACTAAATTTTAATATTTCAACAATGGATGAACAGCAAATAAACTCTTCAGAAACTTGTGCTGAACCATTTCTTACACCATGATCAGAGTTTTTTTTAACATCTGACAAATACTGAGGCTTGCTGCAACAATTGCAAAATGAAATTCCTGTTTTCAGGCAAGGCTTCATCAAATTTGATCACGCATTTTTTGTTGCTAATGACGTCGCTACGGTTGTCAAAGAGCACCTCTCTACCGAATCAAAAACTCAGGGGTGGGCAACCTGCGGCCGTCGACACATAATTCAATTAGTATGTGTTGGCCGCCGTCGACACTCCAGCGGAAGCGGAGTTATTGCCGTCGAAAAATTTGGCTATTAATAAAATAGCATTTACGGTGGGCACCACTATAATAAATAATTTAAGAATTGGTCACCGTAAATACTATTTTATTCATAATCGAGATTTTTTGACGGCAATTACTCCGCTCCACTGTTTGGAATTGAACCAAATTTGGTTAATATCGTTTCTATACACAACCTAACACTTTCATGGGGTGAACAAAAAATTTTCAAATTATTTGTTAGTTATTTTTATATAATAACTAGAAACTTTCTTCTCCTGTAGCAATGCGGCTACTGGTTGGGATCAGACATGGGGTGATTACTTTATGATTGTAATCGATTGCGATTACGATTACTTATGAATGACGCGATTACGATTACGATTACGATTACAGCAACATCAGGAAGTAGTCGATTACGATTACGATTACATTGGAAAAGTAATCACGATTACTCACGATTACATTTATTTTGCATCTTAGAAGCTATGTTGGAAGACAATATATGGATTGCGCTGAAGAGGCCTAATGAGATAACAAACTCCCTTTGCAAGAGATGCGTAATTTGCTTGTTACGTCATAATGTACCCATTGCTCATTTTTATAGGGGTCAATTTATCGCGCCCAGTGATTTGCACTCTTGCCAGGGCCATAATTACCGCACCCCAAATTTCCCAATATGGTGGGGAGCGAGCTCGAAGGGGACTCAAAAAGTATTTCGTAAACCAACATCAGTTATAGAGCATTTTTGAGAGATATAATTAACTTGAAAATCCTCTCTAGATCAATGATTCCCAATCGCGGCTCTGAGAGCTCGATGCGGCTCCAAGCTAGCCTACTTGCGGCCCACATTGACGTTGGAAAATCCAACAAAAATATTATAAAATCAATTTAAAACAAAGCAAATACATCGATTTGAAAAATTACACTTGCTTGGCTTGGAATCTGGAGTTTATAGCTAAGGGTGGAGAGTAGCGATTCTCTACTTAGCAACGATTTCGTTATTCAACTCACGTCAAAAAATATGCTCACACTCTAATGCGTTTGGATCGTCACTCAAATTTAAGTCTGCTCATCAACAGACTTAATTAAGTGCAGGTGGTGTTGCAACCCGTTTTACAAAGCTATCTGACCAACAAACCAATGGATCATTTGACTTGATTGTAAAGTTCAACGGGGCATTGACGGAATGAATGCTTATTTCCCCATGATGAAAATGTTTTCAAGTCCTATTGTAGTTAATGTGGCCACTGACCTTGTTCATTTACAACTTGAGTTGCTAGACATGCAGTCAGATATAAAGACATGGCAATTTGTTTGTGCGTCTCACGAAAGTTTTTCTTCTAGTCTGCTACGCTTGAGCCACTACAATATCGTTTGATTATATAACAAACCGGAGGTCACGAATTAACAACATACACTAAAGTAATTATAACAAGATACCAGAGGTTATAATTATGAATTACCTGCCCCAGCTCTACATGTAGGTAATTATGTGGCGGGATAGCGCAGTGGTATAATCCACGGCTGCAACGCCATTGGGTTGCGGGTTCGAGTCCGACCGAGGTCGACTTCAGAAATCCTTTCTAAGTGTTGGAGGTTCATCTAGGATCCTCCTCGCCGCCTCATCCGCGTAAGCGGTGTCTTACAATAAGCCTAGAAGTGGGCCGTGCTACAAGTCGGCAGATACGGAATCAAAAATGAGGAAAATCGGCCTGGTGTAACTGACCGTTGTAGTCGACAAACACCAAGATTACCTCAAACAAACAAACTCTGCAGGTGAATCTGACCATCGGGGGTTGAGAGAGGATTAAAAATCAATAGTAATATACTGCATTTATTGACGAAATTCAGTCTTCAACTTGCGATGACCACCCTATGGTGGACGAAGTGTTGTTTTGGTCCTAATTCCAGCTACAGCCCATGCTAAAATGATATATAGGCCCATGGCCATGGCGGCAGGTCCCAATGTTGAGTAAAGATTGGCGCTCGTTTCAAAGAGTCATATGAGAATAAGACGAAGCAAACATAAAATTCTGCCTTCAACTTCATACAGATATTGTACTGCAAGCTGCCGTTACGAGAAACGGCAAAAACGGCTCGGTTTTGATATATATATATCACCAGCTGTTGATTTTTACTGCTTCGTTATGGAAATTGCAATGTTTTATTTGACGAGTAAAAAATTTCAAATCTTGATGTACGTACGTACTACATAGGCCTACTGCTCGCCAAGCAGCTGCTACGGTCAAATTGCGTTTAACTGAGCATAAGCATAACCAAACATCAACCATAAGTTCCAATTTATACTAGGCAGAGCGGAAATAAATTATCCTGCTGCGAGGTAGTGGCGTGTGGAACGTGTTGATAACCTGATATATAGCACGACGGGTGTTCTTACAATGACACTAATGTGCGACGTATGTACGACGTACGTACATCGAATATCTATTTAGTGTGGATACTTCTTACGCAATGACGCGCATAGCTAATAGGCTGCTTCTGACGTAATAATGAGCTGTGGCGTTTGAAAATCAGACGTCTGTGCTGTCACGAGCCTGGTATAATATCTCTATTCCTCGTTCACGAATGTTCAGTTTATGTCATAGTCCTTGCAAAAATAAAAAGTAATCGTTCTTTCACAGAGAAATCGATTAAATATGGGAAGTAGTCGATTACGATTACGATTACTTCGGGATTTTTTCGAATGTAATCGATTGCGATTACGATTACTTGAAAATGCTGTAATCGTCGTAATCGATTACGATTACTAATCGCGATTACCCCATGTCTGGTTGGGATTGAACCAAATTTGGTGTATAGGCTTAAATTAGGTAACGTAACAATTTTGTCAAGTAGCCAGTACGATTTGAGAAAAAAAGTCATTTTTGAAGACCCCTAATGGACACTGGACTGTTTAACATATTTTGCGTCCAGTTTGTTCATTACGGCTATGAACTGGAATGCGGCCGTAGGCTATACATAAGTAATCATAATGCGACCGTGATTAGCAAAAAGGTTGCCCAACTCTGAATTACATGTTCAACAGTAATTGTAATTGTAATTTGATATTTTTAGCATTGGGTAATTGTAATTGTAATGTAATTGAAACATGCAAGGAAGTAATTGTAATTGTAATTGAACTGAATTAACTTTAATTTATCCAACTCTGGTTTACATGGTGGTTTTTTTGCGGCTATGTATTTTGTTAACTGTAGATCACAAAGCAAATCACTTGCCGTGGAGATAGGAGGTACCTGTACGCAGGACATTATACCTACTGCAACTGCAACCCAAACCACCCAATTGGAAGGGCGAGTTCGCAGGGGGTCCCAAATTATTCCGTGAATGAACGTAAACCATAGTATTTTTATGAAAGCTTATGCTACTTTGATCAATTTTTTTCGCGGTACATGCGATTTAATGCTGCCATATATCTTGATTGTTGGCTACCCTCACCCCAAGAAAAAAATACCCATGATTTATAGAAATGAGCATTTCGGCGTCGGCCATTACTGCGTCGTTTCGCACCAAGACACATGAAGCGTTAGGCCATGTAACATACGACCCCGAGAAGTGTGCCAGAACGATCGTTGGCCGAAATGGACTACTGTCCTTATGCTGATCGAAAATTTCGATATGTATACAATTATACATATATATTTAATTGTCCATAGGCGCCTAAATGGCAGGCGCCGAATGTTCCTGTCCTGGCAATCTGAACCCCACAAGACGGATGACATTCCGCAGAGAAAAATAATACCTCCCATCAGTATTTTCGGTATGCCCAAACAAATTTCTTTCGTGAGTAGCACACAATTCCAACTTGGTATTTCTATATGGGGTGCATCATTTTCCTCCACTGATGTTCGCATCTGTATTGTGGGGCTCAGATTGCAAATGGCGCTACTAACGAAAAATGAAGTCGCATTGAATCGCGCGTAGCGTGAAGAAAATTTTAAGATCAATTAAAATCTCTCTAAAATTCGGGAGTCAATTCCTAAATTCGATTTGCATGTCGATGGCCGACAACACATACTAATTGAATTACCTGTCTACGGCCCCACAAATTTCCTTCTACTGCCTTACATTGCCCACATGCGCACAAAACCAAGCACTTATTTGGCCGAATGGATTTTATTGCACGATAGTTAAAATCAAAACGAGGGAAAAGAATTGTCTTTTTTGTGATGCGCTTGATGGCCTAGCCCGGTAGCCTATAGCTGATGCACATCTGCCGTCAAATCACATGGATATCATCGTGAACATATATAATTACGCACAAAACTCTCAAAATGCACTCTCAGCACAGTGGTTCTCAACCGGGGGTCCGCAAAGCATTTCCAGGAGGTCCGCGAAGCCTAAAAATAGTTGATAAGCTAATTCGTATTTTTTAAATTCGGAAAATCACGAGGAAGTTTCGCTCCATTATTAGTAAAGCTCCAGAGCTCACATCAACATAATGGCAGTCAGAGATGAAATATATTACTGTATATTCATTTTAATTGTTAAATAGCCATTAGCCTATGGATACAAACACTTTCCTGTTTGCAGAGGTTGCAGATGTTGGGGATTGCGGAAAAAATAGATGAGTAAGTTCACTCACGGTGACTTCGAAATGTTTACAAAAATCTATTTTATCCTTGGATATATATAAATATTTTCCATAATAACTTCAAGATCAGCTGCTATGTGCTACATAGAAATGACCAGGCTTGACGTTTCAGGGGCGGGCAACTTCTCCAGTCGGCGGGCCAGATATGGGGAAATTAAGTAGCCTACTTGGCGGGCCGGATTCCTGAATTTATACATAAATCGCGTGTTTGTCCACTTAAAGTAGAGACCAAAAACAGTATTTATTGGATTACTCGTAATGTAATTCATTAGCTGTTGAAGTCAATGAGACATCTGTGGTAATCGAAGTTGTCAACAAGTTCTTTAAACTCTGTCTGCATGTCAGACGTAGAAACCCGTGGGAAACAATGTACGTGAACGTCAGTTAGATTGGTAATGTTTATGGCCGAAAATGTTTGCTCGCAAATATATGTAGACCTGCGGGTCACATTACCACGGAAGGCCGTATGATGCCCGCCCCTGCGCTACATGTTCAGTAAAAACTTTGTCAATTTTGGTGCCATATTTGTTGCGATCATACCCAAATGTGTCGTTGGAAGCGTTACGCTCTTTTGTTACATTCACCAACACCTATATTTGTGGAAAAAGATTTTCGGCACTCGTTAATATCCTATCGAAGGCGCGGATTTTCAAGACACGACCACGTATTTCAAGAAATGCAAATGCACAATTCGCTTTCAAGTAATAGAAGTCAAATCAATTTCTACATTGATAGTATGATTATTTTCATGAATAGTCATTTTGTTGCTGTTTGTCACTAAGGTTATAGTTATCATTTGTACTATAATTGAGCTATATTTGAATTAAAATTTTGTAGGGGTCCGCGGGGTCCGTGACGGTTCGAAAGGGGTCCGTGAAGACAAAAAGGTTCAGAACCACTGCTCTAGCACCATATACTCGCAAAAATCGGTTGCATTCTTTACATTTTGCCTTCGATTTTAATTTTTGAAAATCCACCGGTCCGCCAAATATTTTTTTAAATTTTACTGGTTGGCGAAGTGAAAAAGGTTTTACCACTGGCCTAATATAGACGATGTGAAAAGAGGCATGCACACTGAATGAAAAGCAAAGCAGAGAATATAAAAGGCAAGCGACAAAATGAGGTGGCATGTGGCGGAAGGTGAGATCGATATGCTAGGTCGTTGTCCGGTAATCTTGAGGGCTGACTATAGTATTCATTTGGAAGAAATTGCGGATGAGTTTTTTTTTTTTGCAAAAAAAGTGCGGATGGCGCCCAAAAGGTTGAAAAGCACTTAATCAGGGATATCTAGATATCCTGCACTGAATTATTGGATTTGGTCGTTGATTACGGCCAACAGCGTCGTCATTTTCGCGGACAAGGGACACCGTTATCCTACCCACCTAATACATACTTTTGAAATGAAAAAGAGATACCAACAAACACGATATTAAAAACAAAAATGTCAGATTTTCTTAACAAAATCCCAATATCCAGATCTGCGGGGCCGCGACGACCTTGCCGCCGGTCCGCCACGTATATATTAGACTTTAATACCTTAATTTAAAGATTAAAAAAGACTCTACCATAAATAAAATAAATGAACCTTCAAATTTCAAACTGATTCAAAACTTCGTGTGGTGGCATTAGGGCTGGAAACACGTTCGATTTGACTTGAAGATCAAGACGTGCATTTGACGACGTGAGACTGACAAATACGAGCTGACTCGCTAAACCCCGCAGTTTGTGCGATCACTCGCATTCGATTTATTCATTTTGTGCAGGACCGTAACTGCGGCCAAACCCCCCAAATTATTTCGCCAATGACCATAAATTATAGATTATTTCTTCAAACCTTATCCAACACTTTATAAATTTTTGCGCGCTTTGCGCGACTTAGTGTCACTAGATGTCTCGCTCATTGGGCGACCTTCTCCAAGAACTACACACGATTTGTAGAAATAGGCATTTCTTCGTCAGCCGTTACCGCGCTACGACGCACTAACACATAATGAAGTTTAGGCTAACATGGGACTCCGAAAGTTCTGCCAAAAAATTCGGCAACGAGAAAACCTGGACCGAAAAGGACTTCCCTTTGTTGACTGAAAACTTTGATACATATAGGCTAGTCCAGTGGTTCTCAACCTTTTTGACCTCGCGGCACCCTTTGGAAATGAAAAATAGTTCGCGGCACACCATCACAGTGTTTCTGAACTTTTTTGGCTTACGGCACCTGCAAACTACCAGAATGCTTATTAGCACCCAGTAGTAACGCCGACTAATGTGACCATGACCACCCCTGCAGTAGGGCTGTTCAAAAATAACTTTTTTTCCCGGATTCCAGCCATTCACTGATTAAATTGTCAGGTTACCCTAAAAAACGCTGCACACCAAATTTGGTTCGATTCTAACAAGTACAGGACTCCACAGATCCAACTAAAATTTTTAATTTATTATGGAAAATTGAAAAAAAAAAATTCCAAATTTTTCTGCCAACCCCATGAAATTGTTGAGCTGTCTTCAAAGACGTTGCAAAACAAATTTGAGTCAATTCCGACCAGTAGAAGCGGAGTTATGTGAGTTTTTCGATGAGAATCCTCGGACTATCATTGATCGTTGGATAATCGGTACATGATACTGCATTTATAATATGCACGTGGTCTTATTTGTTCAGCGTCACAACTTATGAAGAGTACAGCCAACAATATAACTTGCCCAACTCACTATCAGAAAGAATATATACACGGTGTATTTGGTCATTCTAGAATTGTGTTGAAGTATTTCTGGATATCTCAACTGCCGTAGCATATTTCCGAGCTGAATCCCAAAGTGCTGTGTATCACTCGAGCTGCGATTAACATGACCAATGACCATGTAAACTCGATTACTTTGGCAAGCCGTCTCATGACGTCACTCCAAGACGACTTGGCTTCAAGAAAATGGGCTTACTGTCGATGTCGACTCGACTCCAGAGATGGGCGGATTCCCAAATTTCGGGATCCGAATCTATCCGGATCCGGCTGGCAATGTGAGATTCGGAGTCCGGCTGTTGAAGGTCCAGCTTGGAATCCGAAAAAATCCTGCCATAACAATGCTTATTAATCATATTGCAGCAAAAAATCCGGCTAAAATCCGACCATCACCGCAAATTCAAAATCCGGATCCAGTCCGGCCAGGTAAAAATTCAATGAAATCCTGCTCCGGCTCCGGCTCCTGAACCGGACTGTGGCCATCTCTGCAGTCGACTCTCGCTCTCTCACTCTGCTAGTGAGTGGTCGCGCTCTGTCGCTTTGCTGCTGCTCCTCTGCTGCTGCGGTTGTTTATATTGCTTACTACACCAGTCACTTGCTGACTTGCAGTGCGGTGGGCCGTGCGGAGTAGGATACTTGTGGAGCTGCTGCAGCAGCGGCGTATATGTTTTACTTTTCTTTGAGTTAGCTTCATAGCTTGTTAGTCGCGTGTGACTAATTTATATATGTGAATCGAATGCCTAAACCCATATGATATGATACGCATACAACCAAATTGGCCGTGCGTGTGAACTGGTACTCAAACTCAATCGAGTGACGAGTGGGAATGAAATTACTTGACTTGCCGAAATATACGAACCTCTTTTGTTTCCAGGTATCGTATATTAGTAAAATTGAAAGCGATAAGCTCGATATCTGCCTGTAAACACGAGATTTAGCGTATGTGCTAGCTCGTAGCTCCTATGCGATTAAGAATCAGCAGCGACCCAATTCCCTTTGCCAATCGACATACAGCAATCACAAGGTTGTATATTATAAATGAATTCAAACGTATTGATGCAAGTAATATAATGCTGAAATTTTGCAGATGACTTCAGAGCGAGATGAGACAAGTCACATTTCCAAAGTCATATTTTTCTCTCTACTTATTGACCTGTTTGGATTCACAGTCATTTTGCCGTTGTTCCCGTCTATATTGCAATTCTACAAAGTCAATGACAAGGTAACAGAACATTGAAGCTTGTTTTGCGGTAACGTTGTTTAGACAATTTTTGATTTTTTGCGTATTAATAATTATTTCTTGAAATTAGAAAATACTAAGAGATATTTCGAGAAATTTGATTGGAAGCCTGTTTCAAGTCCATTCCACTTTTCCATCAATTAAAAGATTGGTTTAGATATTAAGATCTGATGAGGCATTGTATTTAAACAGGACCCTAAAACTACTGTTCCTCCTATATGCGAGTAATTACCATTAGGCTGTAGTGAGTTAGCTCTTTCTGTTGTGCGCTAATATGCTGAGGTATCGAAAGTCATTGTTCATGTGCTTTGTATCCAGGGAACGCTGTATTTGTCGATGGAAAGCGCAGTCATGTCTTTCAGAACTTTGATTGGGATTCCAGAAACTGAAGATGTTAATTCGGTGTTGTTTGGCGGTAAGCTAATTTTCAGATACAAAAGACATAACGTGCTGGCTTTTTGGGAAAAAAATTAGTATGAAAATATGTACTGACACCTTTTTAAGTCCAGTTGCTTCAAGATGTGTTATCTCGATACATTAGGATACGGTCACAGGCCCTGCATGGTTTGCTATAAGCAGTTTCACATTGTTTGTAATAATTTGCTTGTATTAATTGCGAGTTGCTGCAGGGTATGTCAAATGACAATAATATTATACCAGGTATATCATACCTTGTCTATTATTGGCCAATTGCAATCCTCACCACATCAAATTGATCCGTTGCATGTCAAGTGTGCTGCTTGCAAGTATCAACCAATTTGTTATTTGCATGGCATAGCACGGATTTTAGTCCGTTCAAATTTGATGTGATGTGAGCTACGAGAAATCGATCAATCTACAGGATACGCTCCTCACAAATCTGACTGCAGTAAAACGTTAGGTATAATATCAACCGGTTTCCTGTTACATGAGGATGCATTTAGTTGAAGATTTTAAGCCAGCATTGAATTGTGTCATTGTGCGCTTAGATCAATATTTGCTAGTTTCATTGATCAATGTATAGCAGTGATTCCCAGAGAAACGTGATTGATTCTTGACCCAAGAAAATTCTCCTACTCAATGTTCCCTGCCGGAATATCTAATTCAGCTTTTGAAATGTTTAAAATAGAGTGTTCCTACATATAAGATGGCTCCTTATTCTGAGAAGTTCGCATTACGTTAAAAAGTGTGTGTCTTGAAAGCGAGTCATTTGAACAGCTGTTCCAAAAATATGAGGTTTAATAGTGGGTCGCTCCATAGCGATCCTTTAATGCATCGTTTAACCTTTTCAGCGCTCGTACCCTTTTAACTTTTAATACCCTTGTCCATTTTCCAGTCAACTTCTGAAGTTATACTACAACTGGTTCTCTGCAACTCATCTTTTCGCAGATTCCCATAAAAGCTTAGCATTTCTTTCTATGTGTGTGAGACTTGGGTCTTGAGACGTAGCTTAACTCTGATTAGATAATCACTGATTAGAGCAACCTCTATTCTAAGCATATGACGCTGTTGCCTGATTACTGCAGTAAAAATAATGATATCCCTTAAATTTACAGGGATGATCGGGTCGTTATTTTCATTCCTGCAATTTGTCAACTCCCCCCTTTTCGGGGCAGCTTCAGACGTTTACGGACGGAAACCAATGATTCTAACATCCCTAATCGGCAGTTCCGTAGCCTATGTGTTTTGGGCATGTTCCGATTCCTTCCTGCTTTTCCTGATTGCAAGGACCATTGCCGGCATTAGCGAGGCCAACGTCAGCATCAGCACGGCTGTTATCGCCGACTTGAAATCGGACAAAGCAAGGTCGAAGGGGATGGTAAGGCGTTGCTCTGTGATATGCGAAAAATGGTAGCGGTGTCGCAAATAATGATAACTCATGGGCTGCACTTTGATGTCTAGATGTTGCTGGAGTAAAGAAAAATATACCGTATACCTAATTTTGTTGTAATGTATTTTGAACTGATATTGTATACTCGAGAGCATGCATTAGATTAAATTTTAATTTACCAGTGCTCAAGAGTCGTTGGCAAACTTCCCACTTACCTTTTGTTGCGTCTCTTCCTGGACGGGCCCCTTTAACAACAACGGTCATGCCAGGTTATAAAATTGTCTATGCATCCAGACTATGACTGATAGTGAATTTGTGCCCTCTGCTGCTGGATTGGTGATTTGATTTCTTGGATTGAATAAATCTTGATGCTTTATAATTTATAACTATTGCCTGACCTAGTTTCACACCAGTCTGTAGATGGACCCGAATTTACAAAGTTTTTCTCTACAAATAGAATCAAAGTCGTGTCGTGGAATATGGTGAATAAGCATTGTTTGGACTCTTTTTCACATCTTTCATTCAGGGCAGTTGTTTTTGCCTTAATGTACTGATGATTGTGAGTCAATCATTCGTATGTGGCTATATGCACGATTGCACATTAGGGCTCCTCAAAAATCACTTTTTTTCTCAAATCGTACTGGCTACTTGATAAAATTGTTAGGTTACCTAATTTAAGCCTACACACAAAATTTGGTTCAATTCCTGCCAGTAACCGCTTTGCTACAGGAGAGGAAAGTTTCTATTTATTTTATAAAAATAAATAATATAAAATTTGAAATCTTTCTGTTCACCCCATGAAAGTGTTAGGCTGTGTAATGTGTATAGAAACGATCCTCACCAAATTTGGTTCAATTCCAACCAGTGGAAGCGGAGTTATTGCCGTCGAAAAATCTTGATTTGAATAAAATAGTATTTACGGTGAGCACAACTATAATAAATAAACAAAGAAAGGTCACCGTAAATACTATTTTATTCAAATCCACTGGTTGGAATTGAACCAAATTTGGTGAGCATAGTTTCTATACACAGCCTAACACTTTCATGGGATGAATAGAAAATTTTCAAATTTTTTATTATTATTTTTATATAATAAATAGAAACTTTCTTCTCCTGTAGCAAAGCGGTTACTGGCTGGAATTGAACCAAAATTTGTGTGTAGGCTTAAATTAGGTAACCTAACAATTTTATCAAGTAGCCAGTACGATTTAAGAAAAAAAGTCATTTTTGAAGAGCCCTATTGCACATGCACAATTGACGCCGTTAAAACGTTTCTGTGTCAATTTTAGAACTTTTGTTTCACCGCACTGTTTTTAGGCAGCTATTGGCGTGGCGTTTTCTATCGCGTTTGTCTTCGGACCGCTGATCGGCGCTGGATTCGCCAAAATGTTATCGGGATCGAGCAATTTCTTTGTAGCGCCCGCTCTGTTCAGCTTGTCGTTGACAGTGATCGATATCGTTTACGTAGCTGGATACATGCCTGAGACATTGAAGCGAAGTAGTCGGGTATGTTCTTGTTCTGTGTGTTCATCGTCTTAACGGTAATTGGTCTAGGATTCTGTAATTGAAGAGCTTCTTGGAGGTCCAGAACTTCAATATACATTATACAATTGAATAGTATATTCACATTGAAATAAACCCGAATATTTTCGGCTGACACTCGTCAAGGGTAATCGTCAGCAACTAGTAGAGAATTGGAAAGAACATAGTATATCAACAATCGTATCACAAAATATGACGTCACCAGCATGAAATTTCAAACGAGAGAGCGTTCGATGCACTATTTTCAGGTGGTGCACGAGCTCCTTTTGTTGACAGAGTTTGGATTGGTGTATTTTGATAAAAGTCGACTCCAAGGCACACAAATTGAAGTGTGAACGGCCCCTCCCAACGACGCGAAATCTGTCGCCTCGATAATTATTCGCACAAATCGTAATTCTGTAATTGCTGAACGCAACACATGCCAGTTACTTGATTAGATTATGCAGAATGCTCTATCGTTTGTGGCCAGGCCTTGATTTTGCACGATTGAATTATTCCAAGAGCTCTGCGAAGGGTTGCACCACGTTTTTTGGCTGCTAGATCACTTCTCATTTCATGTCGCCAAATTATCTGCACCTCACCTACCATTCAATTGTTGGATTATTCTTAATGATTTTACAGAAGGTTCCGCCAGAGGATCTGTCCAACCATTATTAATAATGACTCAAAAAGCTCAGGATACCGAAGAGATGCATTATTTCAAAATTCTAATTGTGAATGTCGGGAAACCTTATTTTCCTCAGACACGATACATTAAAACGCAACATCTGTTTCATGTTTCGTCGTTTCATTATTGTATCGTTGATATAATTATTTTGAAATTGTTAACAAGCGGGTGAAAAAGCATTCATATTACTGTCATATATTTTCGAAAATCTGTCCTATTTGTATTGTCACTCGTTCTTTTGCACCGTGCGATTTCAAATGAAGTCGCATCCGTTCAGCCGCTTAAAGGCATGCGACCACTTGACTAAATCTACTATTGGAAAGATTGAAACTACTTGATTACTTTCAGACTTTTGTTTTCCATTTCTACATGTAATTAAGTATGTAGGTACTTGTGTGTGTACTCGAGTACAAATGCTGCTTACTTTGCCCGCCTCAGTCGTTACATGTTTATGTACGTGCTAAAATTGAGATCGTTATTTTTCTGTAACAGGCGACATCGGTAACGTCCAGCTATCGCGAGATATCGTACCTCATCAATCCCGTGTCGTTGTTTCAGTTTAGCGCCGTTACCTCTACGATAGATTCCCCGAAAAGAGGTAAAACCTTACAAGATTGAGACTAAGGGACAGTGCCGTTCACCTATGCATAATTCTGTTTGACAAGGGTCGTCGCTGCGCCAGCTTGGATCCATCTATTTCATGTACCTGTTCATTTTTTCCGGGTTGGAATTCACCCTCACTTTTCTGACACACAACAGGTAGACTACTTTTCGCTTGATTCCTCAGAAATTGCTGCAGTGCCCTAGAATTTTTTTTTTTGTGACTGGTCTTTGATACCCTAACTTATCTATTGCCGAGTTCAGCTTGAAAACATCATTATTATTTGTCTTATGGTAATCTGGCCAAAATTTTCATTACCGTTTTTTTTGCTATTCTGGATTAGAGAGTTAAGTCCAAGAACAAATACAGACTTCACTCTAATCATATCCAAATTGAGTGTTCACTATCAATCAATCGACAGATTATATTTTGATCTGCCCAAGACACACACAGTATACAACTTATTAAACCAGGAATACTTGAATATTTCTTTGCCCGAATTTTCAATCGTGTCGGTTGCAGATTCAATTTCACGCAAATCGACCAGGGAAAGATGTTTGCGGTGCTCGGTTTGACCATGGCGCTCGTACAAGGCGGGTATATCCGTAGGAGAATGGCCGGGAAGGAAAAGAGATTAGCTTTAAACGTGAGTGTGTAGGTTTCGTTTTTTATTTGGGTTTATTCCATCTTAGCGAATTAACCAGAGGTGGTCAGCAAGGAATTGAGTACTCAAGTAGGTTTTTACGTATTTGCACTTTTTACTAAAGTGGCCTTGTCTTATAGTGATTCCACTTTTACGTAGCAGTTTTTAGGCAAATTAAACTTCTAGTTGACAGTATTTTAGGCAATCTACCTTTTACGCTTTGTATATTGTACAGCAGAAACTAGTTTTCGGGTATGTCTGCATCACTTTTATGATTGAGCAATAAATGTACGTTCGAAGATTGCACCTATTTGTAGTGAAATTGATCATTTTGCATTAATTGCTAGGATGCACTTTGCAATTTTGGAAGTAGAAACCGCCGATTATCTGCTGAAGTACTTCCTCATTAGTAATTTTACACTTTTACTTGAAGTGCTTTTGATGTTTTGGAAATTCCTATATCTATTTGTAACTGAGTAGAAATTTCTGGCCCAACTCAGTGTAGTAATTTTACCCTTTTCGTTCCAGGGCATGTTACTCCTCATCCCCGGCTTTATCATTGTGGGATTCGCCACCAATGTGGCTACTGTTTACCTGGGACTAATCCTTTTTGCTTTCGGTAAGACATCGATCAATTTTTATAGTCAGCGTTGGTTTATGAATTGAGTTGACCTGAGCACAGCGATTCCAGTGCTCTAGAGTAGAGTATCAACTGTATTGTAGTGCAGAGTGGTAAAATTGATCTTCTTGAATAGCGAAAAATACGGTTTCAATCGAATTCTTAGGGTTAGCTTACAGCCTCCAAACCTTAGTTGGCCATAGCTCAGCATCGAAAAACATACCGCGCAAGGCTACAAATGTTACTGGTGGCACTTCCTCTCAAGTAGTGATTGACCGTCGCATTGGTCACACAGCGATACGGAATAGTTTTGGTCCATGAATACAAAATTATTTCAGATGGGGTGTGGCTGACATCATTTTCCTTATGCCGCAATAAGTATAAACATGCATCAGCTTTATGACTCATTTTAGCGAGGAGATTTGTTTTCAAACGTATTTTAAAGCCCAATTTATCAAGTCTCGTTTGCCCAAAGGTTTTCATCCTATTGTTGAAGTGTGACGATGGCATTAGAAGGCAGCATTAGTTGTCGTTATGTGTTAGTCACGAAGACCTGTGTTTCAAGTTATAAGGGAAGTTTAGCTTTCGGCCAATTCAAGTTCCGGATTCTAGGTCCCAAGTTAGTTAGTTTTTGTGTTTTGACTGCACATCAAGGTACTTTCCATTCTCTACGTGTCAGCCTGTCCTGCGGAAAGCATTGCTCCTAGTTGTATTTGAATAGGAATTTACAACACTACTTCTGCTTTTAGGAATGCTATTGATAAGCGTAAGCGAAGTGCCTTCTATGATAACATAACTGGTACAAGAGCTTTTGTGTGTGAAGGAAATAGATTTGGGGGAGTTTCCTTTCTCTATGTGCGTCAACAAATCCGATCTGGTTTCCACTTACCTGACCTTATATCAACAAGGTCTTGGGTTATTAGTTGTTTCGCAGCAACTCGATCTATTAGACTTTCTAGTAGCATGAATTTACTATCATTTCAATTTTGGTACTATGCTGGACTTAGTATATTTTAGTTTCACTGCTGTGTTTGCTTGTAAGATTTTATTAGTTGACATAACTGGTAATCGTAGGATCAGCTGTAAAATATGGGGCTCAAATACTCATAGTGCTTGTTGAAATCTGTGTATTTTTGTCTGTCACGTTGGAATCTGGCTATTAACGATTACAACTGGTCAAATCACCAACCATACCAACCTTGCAATGACAATTTTCAGATCCTTATGGTGGATTATTATATGTTATCGATATCAACAATCATGGTTCCACGGCGTAACTGAAATCCTCGAGCCATATTGCCACGAATGAAATAAATTACTAATCACATATTCAAATACTCTGAAAGTTACAATTTAAGGCTTGGAAAATATGAACTGTACTTACGTTCTAGCAGGCGTTTTTCATTTTCTTCTAGCAGTTTCATGATTGATACCTGTTCATTCGAGAATTCAGTAAACTTTACATGTGTAATCTTCCAATATAATTCAATTTAATGACTTTGATGGATGATGATGTACTGTTATCCGAATCGTGAAGTATTTTGTCTGTCTTTCAGCTGCTGCCTCTGTCGTGCCATGTTTGTCTTCCCTGGCAGCAACACACGGTGAGTATGAGCATATCTGTTTTCAATACGAACAACGAACACCGAGTTTTCTCGGGATGTGGCATTCGTAATAACAGTGCTATCAAATTGAGACCCGATGGTACATTGTTAATGAATCGGGTATTTCCGTCGACTAATTGTCAAAAATGATGTTCACAAAGTCCCGCACAGTAGTTCAGGGGCCAGCATGCTTTTGCATTGTGGAACGGTAATACTACTAAGAAGACAAGCTAACATTATCTAGCAGTATAATTTTGAAACCTGTGCTAATCTGAGCAAATATCTTGAAATTCTATTCCACAACCATTTGTGTGTCTTCTTGATACTAAATTATTACGCTGAAAACCATCAATTTCACTCAAGGCCGCAACTTGGATGACACACTTTGATACTAAAGTGACCTTGATATTAAATATTTTCCTGATCTGCACTAGATATTGAATTTCTCAGCCCATTACACCACGAAATTAATAGAGACGGTTCATAACAACAAAATATTTCTAACTCTTTTTAGTACTAGAGTACCACCTGCACTACTTGAGCGTTTATGTTTGTTGTACCGTTCATCAGTTTTTAGGTATAATTACGCACTACTACAGGTACTGACAACGGACTTTCAATTTTGTAAAGTCGACAGTAATTATGAGATATCTTTGAGTTACTTTTACAAGGTAAACTGTCATATGGCCCCTGTATGACTGGAACTGAATATATTTTCGACCTCTCGGCCCACAGTACTTTTAAGATCTTTATTTTGTACTTTCACGTGTCAATAGTTTCGACGTGTCTTTGACATCGCGATACTTGCGATTGACCAGCGTTACTTCCATGGGAGTACCAATGCTGACCACCTTGACTTCCTCTGGGAATGACTTCATAATTTCTAAGGTCCAACTGATTGTCTTATTGAATTATTACTCAGGTCTGGAATCTGAGAAAGGTCGCGTAATGGGCATCGTTCGGTCGCTCGGAGCGCTCGCGCGCGCCACCGGGCCGATATGCGCCTCGGCGAGTTATTGGCTGTTTGGATCGCGATTCACGTACGTGCTCGGAGGTTTGCTGCTGATCGTTCCTCTGCTCTGTCTGAGAACTTTGCAAGTGACGACTGTCGAAAAGGTGAGATGGAGTTTGTTAAAATGATGATGGGGCTCTGTCTGTTTTACGTTTGCCAATTGTTGGATCAGGGATGATCGATATGCAGTCGACAAGATTCATATTGCAATTTTAACAGCGGTCATTGGTAATTGGCTTGCAAATTGTTTCGACGGTGTAATGAATTCCTGTAACACATGCAAATGCAGTTTCTGGAATGGTATTTTAGGGTCGAGTTTCCCCCTCCATTGTTTTTACACCAACGGTTATGAGACAAATAATTATTGTTATTAAAGACCTATAGAACCCTACAGCAAACTAGCTATCACATAAATAATATCATCACAATGTTTTAATAGAAATATCGTCTTTTCTAGATGGCTATCACTAGGGAACCCGACAGCAAACTCGCAATTACATGAATTATATCACCGCACTACTTCAGCAGAAATATCGTCTCTTCTAGCTGGCTATCACTAACACCATCGTGGTATGCCCACACCTTTTGACGTAACCACAAATAATGACACACAGCGTTTTTAGTCGCTAGAGAGAGCGTCCTAATGGCTGCTACACGTGAAAAGGGCCTACCTGTATATCTCAACAAAGAACCTGTATTTTCTGAGGGGGGCAGTGGTCTTGAGAGTGCCATTAACCCATGCACTCTGCGCGAAGAACAAATTCAAATTGAACAAATGCGCGCAAAAATACTCTGTTCTGGTGATTTACAAAAACATTTTGGATCTCCCGAATTGGAGGGATTGGGGTACGGCCGTGCATGTATGTCTACTTGGGTTCTAAGGTTCACTCGGAAATATTTTCCATGAAATCTGTCTTTGAAGCTAACTCAACTGAATATCGATCCTTTGCCAGCAGGAATTGGATATTTTAATAGATAATAATAACGCGATCCCATCCATTATTACAGGAAGAGAAGAAAGAATAAACGTCTGGAAATCCGTGCATCATGTGACCCGAATCAGATATTTGTGTCCTCGGCCGTTAAATGTTTCATATATATTGCATAGGCAATGTTGGCGGTACTTTTTCAATGACAGAATTTGATTTTCAAATTCTTTTTCGCTTACTATGGCACATGTGTCTAATTACCTATACCGATTTCCAGTAGTGCAAAAGACCTCTATCATTGAATTGAAAATGCGGGAACAAAAAATTAGCGACTGCCTGTCACATTCCACTATAAATGAGCTGTGTTTGTGCTTGTCAGGTACAAATACTTTGCTTCGCTTGGAATTCTTTTGATTTAATTATGAAATCACGACGTCTACGTGCTCGGGGAAGATTGTACTTCCTCGAAATATCATTCTTGCTACACCCCTCGGAAATATGCATGGTTGGAGCTAAGCTATTAGCTGATAAACATTGTCAAACGTGTGAAAGCAGTTAGAGGGCTTGATGCGATGTTATATTCGGTCTATTTCTACTGATACACAAGCGCCGAAGTTGTTAATTTGAAAAAATTGTACCATCATGCGAAATTGAATTGCACCAATTTTAACAGTTTGTGCTAAATTTGCCTATGGGTACAATGTTTTATATCTACGACATCACTCGTTCCGAACACGCTCAACTAGCACTATCGGAGAGCGTTAGGTCCTATGAAGTGAAATATCTAGTGTGAGCTCGTTTTAATTGTGTGTCGGAGTTGTTTTGAATTTTATCGTGAGATTGTGGTTTTCGATCAGATATGTGTTATTTTCCTGACTTTTTCTTCATTTCTTGCACTATACAAAGCGTCACGCCTCGTGGGGTAGCCAATCACCTTTTTACGACAAGCGCCGTTTCATTCCAAATGCGAAACTACCGTTTCCTGAGATATTTTGATACAATGATCGAGTGATTTGCGCTGGCCCGTGAAATCATCATAGGTCGTCAGCAATGTTCCCTCTCATTTTTCACGAGTCTGCGTGTACTCACCAACTCACTGCGCGGTCCCTTGGACGACAGTGCGTAACGACTAAAAATAGGGGTCATCACTTCGGCTTTCCTGTGCGCGGCACACGGTTTTTCTGTGCGCTTAGCTTAGAGGGAGCATTGGTCGTCAGAGTATTCAGAATAGAGGAAGTGCTCCGTAACTGACCATCTCTTGAAGGTTATTGTACTCGAAACACTCATTTTATTGTCGAGGCTAAGATGTTTCTGGCGCAATATTCCTACGCTCTGGATAGACGTGTGCGCGTCCATTCCACTATGACATCATAATACGTAGCTGCGGAGGCCGTGACCGGATTTTCAGTTCCTAGTACGTGATGACGCGCAAGACCGATTATCGCATTGCGTCTGTTACTCAATTCTTTGGAGATGCAGTGTTCATGCTGATGAAATTACTTTTTTGCTATTGCGCATTTCCGTACCTCACTCCGTGCCTATTACGTGAAGCAGTCTCATACAATTGCACTAAACCGAATGGTTGCGTCAGAATCGTACGACACATTTTTATGCTTTTTCCATATCCATTCCAAATATGCATTATAACATCTGCCTAGTGTTAGTAGGTTTCTTTATATATGATCGGTAGCGGATGGATGACTTGAATTACACTACCGTAAGAGAGAGTTGCGTACGAGAATGTTGCAGTATATTTGTATTCCTGGTGCTTAATAAAAGATGAGATACGCCGTATTGATACGTCTGGTCTGGAGCTGATCTGAGGCAGGGTATGCGCGGGTTCTGGGGTTTCTTCAGATAAGGTTTGCATTACTTCACAAGCGCGATTTTCATTTGAATTATGCTTGAGTTTAGCTACGATTTCACTTCCCTGAACTCGCTTCGTATTCAGGACTGCAACAGTACGCATTGCCTGTCCGAAATGTCTATTTCTGATAATTATATTGAATTAAATTTTCTTTGGTGTTGGGGTATTACTATCGTCAGATTATATTTTCATCCGAACAAGACTCGCAATGTACAATACAATGTGATGTAATGAACAGATAGAATGCCGAAACTACCAGTTGCGGTTTGCTGATCTGGCATCCACTTCAGCCATTCGCCCGATGCCGCATTCGTTTTCGATGGTAATCTTTATTCGTCAGTGCCTTCGCCCCTTCTTGCTCTTGTCCTTCGTTCTTCGTCGACACGGTGGACGAGGAGCCTAGAATATCCGGCGGGACTTGACCCAGGCCGCCTGCGCAAGTGGCGCCGACGCTCCCCACATTAAATCTCCAATTTGGAGCCCATTTCGATCTCGCCCCACCCCATTCAGAGGGTTAGGGGTGCGGCAGTTACAGCTCTATTCGTATCCGTTAGCCTACCCAACGGGATAGTCTCGACCTTGCTTTCCCTTCTACATACACAGCGCACACACACCAATTCTGGATATTGTGAAGTCATATGTGTTGGCTACGACGTGTTAACGTTGAGATTTCTGGCCCCTTCCCCCAATTTTTAACAGTCACACCACGAATTTTCATCCTGATTACGACTCTTAGGAGTATAGGACGGTGCGCATATCCGGTATTAGTTTTAATCTGTTCGCAGTTCGCACCTACTCAATTGCTGAACGCATGGTAGCCCATTGCCAGTGATACCAATGTTTCTTAACCTTAACTAACTCATGGAACGCTTACGCTAATCTCCAAGCCTTCGCGGAACCCCAAACTTTATCTGAGCCATAAAAACAAGAATATATTTCAATCAGACATGAGGTGATAGCTTCATCAGTGTAATCGATTGAGTTTACGATTAAGGGTACATTGAAAAGTATAGACGATTACATTTAATTTGCATCTTGAAATGTGAGCCGCGTGAACACAACAAGAAGAACAACAAGATGAATATCCGTTCTAAATGTAACGTCATTTTCTTGGTACGTCACAATATTCATGGCTAAACCTAAAGCCGACGATTTCTCGCCCTCAACGTATATAAGTAGGTAGTAATGTCGGCAGAATCAAAAGTTGAGTGATGAGTTTCAAAATACTGTTATATTTACTTGTATACTATATGGACTATGACAGGGGCTCTCCACCTTCTTCGCGGACCCCCTTTGAACCGTCACGGAAAATCACATCATACTGTCTATGTATGAATTGAGAAGTCTTTTATCATTTCAAAGCGAATTCTGCAGCTGTATTGCTTGAAGTACGCGGTCGCTTCTTAAAAATCCGCGCCGTCGAATTGGTATGAACAAGTGCCGAAAATCGATTTACACATAAATGGAGCCGGTCACTGCGGTAATAACACGTAACGCTTCCGACGACACCTTTGTTGCACGTATGACCCGAAAATTGAGATATACCATGCTTGCATCGGTCAGGGATATCTATAATCTAGATATCCCTGATATCAGTACTCAGTAGCTTATTGGCAAATTGGCAATTAAAATGAGTTTGCACAGTAGAACATTTCATCTCAGGCGGTCATTCTGTTTAAGTGAGGGCTGAAGTTTCAGCAGTCATGAAGCGAAACTGCCTCGTGATTTCAATAATTAAAAAAATAGTAATAAAATTAGGATGTCAACCATTCTGCAAATTTGGAGGTGTCGCGGATCCCATGAACATGCTTCGCGGACCCTGGTTGAGAACCGCTGGACAATGACAATATGACATATGAACGTTGTTACGTGGGTTATTGTATGTATTATTATGATGATGTTTCCCTGTAAAGTAGCAAGGTATGACGTCATGCCTTACCCAACTGTGCATGACCGCATCACTAATGCTTAACCGCTTTATCGCTTATCTCATCTCTGGTTGATGGCACATGGAAGCCATAATAAATTAGGCTTACCATACGTCCTCTTTTAAGAGGATTTGTCCTCTTTTTTGACTTTTTTGAAAGTGTCCTCGGAGGACGCCCTTTTGTCCTCTTTTTTGAGATTTTGTCCTCTTTTTGAAAATTTAGGTCAGATTTAGAGCAAATTGCGAGTGATATGCCGCAAATTAGTACAGAAGTGAAGCTCCGGCGGGTATTTCGGAGTGAAAAACGGTGATTTTAACTCTGAGCGAAAAGATGACCTTTTTTTTAGTCAACCGATCACAAAGTGGGAAAAATTCACCGGTTTTTGAGAATTCTACTCCGGTTTTGCAAGTTGCAAATTTCTGAAAAAGTGTCCTCTTTTTAGATTTCCAAAATATGATAAGCCTATAATAAATGTACAGCAAGAAACATGGTGTCAGAAGTGGAATTCAAACCCACGCCTCCATTCGGAGACCAGCAAGAAACAGACGTAACATTTGTGTGAACAATGGTGCATTTTTATATCAGGTTATTGATAGCAGAAACGTTGGGTTTTTTAAGTCCCCCGCTCATTATTACGCCACAAGTATTCGCTTTACTCGTCATAGCATAATGAATACGTTGGTTGGAATTTCAGTAGAACGTGGTTTCAATTTCGAACCCCAGGCTTCCCTCCCTGCGTACCCCACTTCACACGACGTACACCAATACAGTCACAATTCGACTACTGATCGGGACAAATTACCTGCAACATATGATGGCCAAGATGGACGGATCATCATAATTCATATGTATGTATGTATATGTATGTATGTATGTATGTATGTATGTATGTATGTATGTATGTATGTATGTATGTATGTATGTATGTATGTATGTATGTATGTATGTATGTATGTATGTATGTATGTATGTATGTATGTATGTATGTATGTATGTATGTATGTATGTATGTATGTATGTATGTATGTATGTAAGTATGTATGTATGTATGTATGTATGTATGTATGTATGTATGTATGTATGTATGTATGTATGTATGTATGTATGTATGTATGTATGTATGTATGTATGTATGTATGTATGTATGTATGTATGTATGTATGTATGTATGTATGTATGTAGGTATGTATGTATGTATGTATGTATGTATGTATGTATGTATGTATGTATGTATGTATGTATGTATGTATGTATATGCCCCAGGCGTATTTGGTACCCTGTCGCATCTAAAACAAAAATCAATTTGAAACAAACATGTATATAAAATGGCCCTTGTTTAAAAGGTGTTTTTTATTGTTTTTGTTTGTTTGGTGTTTTTTAGCCACGATGTCATGGATCTCAAATTCTGACGACACCGTGATTGACATTGACAATCGAAAATATTGGATCATTAAGGCTCCTTGAAGAAAAAGGCTTCCAACCCCAGTGTTAAACGGACCAAAAATTATCGTTGACCATAGCCACATCATTACGCAGCATTTTTACGCAGCCGGCGGTCATCATAATCAGAACATCCAATCTCTAGCAATGATCTATATCTATTGCTATAACTGTTTGAACCGACGACTATTTCGAGGGTTCCAACCATTCCATTCCGTATAGGTCGACTATATTTGGTGCAAATCGTCCGTAGGCTCATACTACATGTTATTTCGAGAGTATTTACTATACACAATCTGGGATATCTAGATATCCCTGTACACAATTATGTCATAATTATACAACGTTGAAAAAAATGTTTTTTAATCGGCTTTTTTTAAAACACTGTTTAAACGAAGTGTTTTAAAACACCGTTTGTTTTAAATGCAACCCCTACTGATTCCGCAGTCTGCAGTAGCCTAAATTTCTAACTTCACATTAGATCAGTTGCCTGACAGTGAACGAAAAAATATAGGCAACAGTGCAACAGCAGTTCAATACCATTGATATGTCTTTATTTCGTATACTGTGCGACTGTGCGTATAGGATGCATCATCAAACAAATCATTCGTTAGCCTATAATCTGTGACATCATGTCACTTCAGCTTAGTCAGCCCATGTCACTTTGTGGTGCTTTTATACGTAAGATTCTATTCATTCGGAGTCATAGTATCCTAGCTGTATTTGGTAGGCTATATATAATGCGTATGCTGTCGATAGTTACTGTCACTGATTGTCAGCAGCAGGATATTGTCAGTTTACGTTCAGAGTTACCGAGGTAAGCCTTCAAAGTGTGCTTCAACTTTCAACATAAACCAGCAATCGTAGTTGAACTGCGTGACATCATCAGTTTTATCCGCGGGATCCAGAATGCGTATTTCCAACACCATGCGCAGACATATGAAATTTGTCACATTTTCCGATACACATGTTGAGGTTTGGGGATCTTGGGGCTCTGTAATGCCATCTCTTATGTGGTCGCTTATTCAGGTCTAATTAGAATTCATGATCAATATTCAGTTTCAGTATTGACTAGTTAACATTGAAAGAACGGCAGATACTATAGGCCTATGTTGCGTCAGTATACTTGAAAGCTGGCCGACTGTTTGTCGATTGTTGACACATAAGTATATAAATAATGAACTTCCGTTATTCCTCTCGTTATAATTTACTCTGAGAATTTTGGTAGGCGACCAGTACCTTTTTTGTTGCCAGTAGTAGTTTTTCAACAGCATAGCAATATATAGAGTTATTTTCGATTCGACACTGACTGTATCTATGATGCTCGGGTATGTGATATGCATATTATGCGTGTGTGATTCACGACATTGCGCACCAAATATCGACCATGTAGGCGACTGTACAGTGTACGTACACCGTACATACGCAATATGTCCTGCACCGTGCTCGTGTTATGCTATTTTCTTACATCCTGGTTATGTCTTCGGAGTGGCAAGGAATAGCCTGTGTTTAATGGTTTGGTGTGAACGATTGATTGGTAACGTAGTGGAAAGAATATAAATATGAAGAATATTATTCGGTCAAGGACAAGAATTGATTTTCGAAGTATAGACCCTATATTCCGCGGGGGTAGAGTCCATTTGAGAGGCCGTAGCAAAAACACGATTCGGGGTTATCTTGATGAGGCTCTAACAACCAGCGAGGTTAGCAACAGAAGAATTCATCGCAATTCATATTTAAATAGGTATATTTTGGAGGGATTAACCTCTGCGGTGTTAATGGAAGAAATAACGGTGCAACGTATCGCATAGTATAGTCTGTAATGTAATTTGCTTATATTAAAACGCGCAGCGTGACAGGATGTGAGGGAGTATCAAATATCAATTCGCTCTTCCCGATAATATATGAAATATCGGCATTTATTTCGATATCCAATGTCTGTTCACGATGTGATAATATTACGCTCTATATGTATATAGTATATTCTATGATAAACCTATTTTATCGTATATTATGTATAGCGAGTTGATGAGATAAAGCATCGAATACGTTCAATGCGTATTACACGCCGTCTGAACGAACCCGGAAATAATACTGTAAGCTATTAACTCGATCCACAATATGGTTCGCATGGACGTTATACCGAGTATGATCTATACTTTGTATAGTCAATATATCCGTTTCAATTATGCTACACTAGCAGTATTCGATGGTTAGACTTTAGGTAACACGGAGAGGTAGTTCATCGAACACCTATCGAAAATATGGTAACGCTTGCAAGTATCACACAACCGACGTATCAATTAGTCATTGGACAACGCAACTGAAAAACTGCTATCGTTTATATGTGTGTGTCGAGCTAAGCGGTAGTTCTCCGACCAGGTGTTTTGAGCACACCCCTCTCCGTATAGTTGGATAATATGTTTGTTGTTCAGATGCGATTTATTGGCGTTTAAATATAGTTTTATGACAAACGGTTAAGGTCAATATGGGAGGTTCTTTGTGCACGGGAAAGCGGGAGATTAAGATGATATTGATCGGAATTGATCTATCCGGTAAAACTGCGATTTTAAACCGACTCCGGTTCGGAGAAGCCGGCAGCACGATACCGACGATCGGCTACAATTACGAGTCGTTCGACTACAAAAATATCACCTTTGATATCTGGGACACCGGTGGCCAGGATAAGCTCCGTAATCTCTGGCGGCACTACTACAAGGAAGCGGACGGCGCGTTTTATGTGGTAGACTCCACGGACCCGGATCGAATGAGCGAGGCTAAGGAAGAGCTCCAGAAAGCTTTAGGAGACCTCGACTTGAATGGGAAATTTTTATGCGTGCTCGCGAATAAAAAGGACGGAGAAAACCCGATGACTGTAGAACAAGTGACGGCGGCGCTAGAACTGAAATCTATTAAGGATCGGAATTGGAGTATATTTCATGTTAGTGCCCTGAAAGGCATAGGGCTTTATGACGCCTTAGACTGGATATCCAAGGTGAACAAAAAGAAATAATTTCCTAGCTTCTCATCCGTAAATTTAGACCAGATATAGTCCCAATTACGCAAGCTGCTATTTCACGTTCGACTCGAGTTATTGATAGGCCTGGGCTAAGTCGAGTCGAGTCTTAATCGAGTATCAACCATTATGACGTCACCACAGTATGAATGATTGAAAACTTCAAATCTCTACCTTTCATGCGACCACAGATAATAGGCTATGATGCCAATTCTAAGTCACATTAAAGATAATTTGGTATTTTTTTGATACATTGAATTAAATTGCACTCTGTGACAACGCTGTGGGTTGATCTCGACTTCGTAAATACGTCATTTCCGCTAAGGTACGTAGCTTTGTACGAAATATTTGGTATGCTGCAATACGACAAGTCGAGGTGACAGACTTCGACGGCGGAAAATAGCATCGAAACTAGAATTCTCGTTGATAAAACAACTATCAACTATTCAGATACGATTACTCAAATCAGTCCTAGCACTAGTTATCGGCATTTCATTGTCTACATTGGGAAAACCCTTCATTTATTGGTGTATAGTGTCGCATTATGTAGTGTCGCATATATAGATATTGAATAACATCCTATTTTTGTATCGCTATGCGCTGTGAAATGATGATACATGCATTTCAATTCCAGTGCAACCTATAGTTATAGCCGTGTCGAACTATATAGGACAAAGGCGTGCGTGTGTAGCCGCTGCGTGATTATGCAATATCAACTCTTAACGCTTTGAGGATGTATGCAACTACAATCTATGCCGTAAATAACATTTGTTCTTGCCGGACATTTTTGGTATCTTTGTCAGTTTGGGCGCCGTTCGATTTTTGTCGACATAGGCACGCCGTTTTTCACACATCGACCACTTCGCCTCAAGCAGTGGGGTCCGGATTTGACATCAATATTCGCAAACAGTCATCATCCAGTTAGAAGTCGCCTGTATGACGGTAATAACCCGTCCTAGATACGTGACGCAGCGCTTAGCGTTAGCAATATTTCCGGTCTGTGGCGTGCGTGTAAGAGGGCGTATAGAGCTTGCGCGTATACTCCTCGTTTTACAGTGTAATTTTTATCGGCTTAACTGCCTTCTCTGTTCCATTGCTCTGCTCAGCCGCGTTGTGCAACTCATATTTCGTTCCTACTCCTTCGTCCACTTGTATGATATGATGGTGCTACGTACAGTACCCACTTATGAAAAGCAACCACCATTGTGGTATTGGTAGTTTGAGTCGACTTGTAATGATTGCCTTTCGTTTATTATATCATGACATATGAAATAAAGTTCGTTCATCAACAGTGAAAATTGTTCCACAACATACGCTACACGTGTAATCGCAAATAGAAAACAATGTTTCAATTTTCGGCTCAAGTACATGAAATGCAGTGGAATATGTGCTTGTTGAAGTGTTAGTCGATTGGTCATTCGTTCAAATACGGCTGCGCTATTATCCATACATAATGTGATGGCGTATAGTGATATTATCATGGCAGCGAAAACCGATTGGTCGCGTACTTGCCCGGATACAGAATCCCTACGTGTTTAAGGTTTAACTATAGCATTCTAGCTGGACTCCTCGTCGTCATTCGTGTGACCGGTGCCGTGCTATATCGGTCAGGTGTAAAATGGCCTGTGATGTCGATTCACGTTCGCGTTCTGTGCGTGAACCTCGGAAATTTAGAGGTTCACGTTCACAAACGAACGTTGGCAGGCTCTGCACGGTGAACCTTTTTCATATATTTCAATTTTCACGTCATTGTAACATGTTTTGTTAAAATATATTGCATTTCAACTGCGCGCCACTCAATGCATGGCGCTGGCAGCATAAAAAAAATCAACACTTAACGAGCATTTACCTTGACAATCTCAGATATTTTACCTGCATTGTTACAAAAGATTGCTCGAAATATCCAGCTTTCTATTTGTGAATATTTAGTGACTCTCTGCTGTGAGCTTGACCCGCAATCACACAACATCAGGACGAAACACGCTGCATGTAGGTAGTCGGCGAATGATGCTTAATATTCAACCAATCAATGTATTTGATATCGTTGTTTGATGTAAAAAATCTAGCAAGCGTACGGGGGCCATCTCGATTTCATATGTTTATGTATCCTAAAAACCAAATCCGTGGGTTTGGGGTGTTGGCTACTGCTGTATAACTTGTTAATGGGGTAAGACTCATAGCACACCCTACTCAATATCAACGTAGGAACACTTTTGACGCCGAATACATTGTCCGATCTGGCCTAGACAGTTAATGAGTAAGCTTATATTCTCTTGGAAGTCTTCGTCAAAAGTGTTGGCAAAGAGGCGAAATATATAGATTTTTAGGATTATTATATCATTTGATTGCTCCAGTTGATACCTTTGGCGACGTTTAAAAAGTCAGTTTGTATATAGGCTTCATCAGCAGTGTGGCATTATGTGGCCCGAGTCGTCGCAAGGTACCGTGTACATTAATATATATCACTTCACTGAAATGTAGGGTTGGAATTAGCAATATGACGTCGCGTGACGTCATGAGATTCACGTTTGCGTTCACACAGAACCTTTCAAAAAGGTTCGCGTTCACACGAACCTGAACCTTTCAGAGGTTCACATCATCCCTATGGATACCAAAACAACAACAACTCGTAATCACGACGGTGACCCAATCAATCAGTAATTCGTTATTCATTTGATTTTCTTCATTTCAAATCATCACGATATCACAACACTCAATGGTAGTAGAGGAAGTTGTCGAAGCGACTCAGTTAGGTGCTTATTTCGAATTAATGTACATTATGAACATGAAATATTTTCCGAGTAGATATACTAAACGCATTGACACATCGCAGTCACCAGATGTGGTCAAATTAGTCAAGAAAGCTACTCAAGTAGAAGTAGAAGTATCGACGAAAAAATCTATTCAAGTACGAGTAGAAGTACTTCTTCAATGAGCAACCTAAAACCACTTGAAGTAGAAGTAGAATTTACTGACTTTAAAAGTACTCAAGTAAGTAAGTAGTTGTGAAAACGATCGTAATTCGTTCACATGGATAGTAAAAATGTGCAAATTGAGCTATGCGAAAGGTGACGAGCTTGATTCATATTGATGCATACCAGCAGGTCTCCAATTTTCGATATGCATTCGTCCACATCATGGGATGAAATGATAGTATTGATATGGAAATGCGATACTAATCCTCTGTTTACTCAAAAAGCACGTTTTAGAAAATATCATGGTACTGCGCACTCCCCCATATTATAAGGCCTGTAGTTTAGTCGAAGAGCAATACGGAGATGTTGTGTTGGATACGGTGTAAACACTTTGTGCGATTAGTAAACGTTAAAATGCTATATTGTGTAGCTTTATTTCTGGAAATTGAAGACATTACTACATTTGTTTTTATACTTGAACAATCAACATGTACATTATCCAGACAAAAGAACTGATATAAATTAGAAATCAAAATATATGGTACTGGGACTTGAAAGTGAAATATAAATCTAAAAATGGAACATGTATTTATAATGTCTTTAGTCCAGAAAGTTTCGAAGGTTGGTATGCTAAAACAGCTCTAAAACTAAAAAGAGTTAGAGTCCACTTTTCCAGATTAAGACACGCCATGGCCAGCTTGATTACAATATGATAAGTAAATGCTAGATTGCGAAACATTAGTTTCAAACGTTATGATAAGCCATATATACTGTGATGCAATACTTGATATGGCGAAGGGCGACAATGTGGTGTGAACGGAACCACGCCAATCCGCTACCTAAATTATATTCACCGATACTTTCGTGAAATCATACTAGTTACACCTACTTCACTGCGCGCGAAGCGCGACGAAAATTCTGGGCTCAACTCAACTTTTATGAAAATTGAATGTCGATACTCCGTGAAAACAGCCCGAAATTTCTCAGGCTATCTTCTTGATTGGAGGATTAATCTACTCCTACTTGACAAACTGAAAATAGCGAAAAGTAAGTAAGCAGATCACAAAATATTATGAAGTAGAAGTAGTGAAATTCAGTTCTACTTGAGTAAGTACCAGAAGTAGAGGAAAACTACTTGAGTACTTCGAAAAAGTAGAAGTACTCCGTTACTGACCACCTCTGGCAGTCAACAAGTTGTAAAACTATGTGCGAGGACAAATAAGATATTATTTTCGTCGTCATCCATCGTATTCGTTGTCGCGACTCGATCATTGAACGATATGTTTGTGACGTTTCAATATCGACAAAAATCTGAATATCAGTCTGAAATTCGTTTAATCAAGCGTGACGTAGTTTTAGCAGCTTGTGTTTACATGATATTCAAAGTTAATTAATAAAAATCCTTTAACATCACTCATGGTCTACCTGTCATGAGCGTTTATTTGCTTTGCGATGCTGTACCTGTGTCATTTGGTTTTATATTACCTTTTTCAAAAACAAGTAGGCCTAGCAGTATCGCATCGATATCGATACCACACTCTCGCTCCCTGACACTACGGAAATCGTGAACCGGTAACAGACTGTAATTTTGATTTTGAGTGATTGCCGTAAAGCAACACACTTTTTATACCCTCCGATGCGTAAACGGTGCCTTAAAAACGTGACCGCGATGTGAGTAGGCTATGACAATAGTTGCATAGTGTCGTGGGTTTCAACTGGCGTAAGTGGGTGACGCAAAAGGTATTTCACAACGCTTTCTGTGACGCGATTTGGCAAACGTTTTGAAATTCGATTCTGAGAATTTCCAGTCCATTCCATATGTCTCTGGTAGGGCGGAACGGATCGACAAATTCTCTGGTCCTACTCCGATCCATTTTTATAAAGCTATTGTCTGACTCCTGTCTGACTCCTAGGCCAGATTCTACAAATGACCGTGATCCGGTGCGACAAAATCACGATAATAATCATTTACACACAGCATGGTATTGAATATTGGTTGAAACAATGCAAGCAGGAAATGAAAAACTCGAAGATCAAGCCCAACCCTTATCTAAAGCAATTTTACTAACTTGGACTTAACATGTAGTTTATTTCCATGAATGTTTCACTTCAACTATTGATTAGAGGTTGGAAGAGGGTAAAGGCTACTCTATTCTTAGTATCAAGTGTACTGAATACTGATGCGGTTCCGATCAGACTCCGGCCGTATCAGAAAGTGTACTATCCGACTCCGGCTAAAAATGAGGAAATCTGCCCTGATATCCAATCCGGTTCCGGTTCATGCGGCGCCTTGGTTTCCGGGAGCGCTCTGCAAATCCTGCCCTTCATTACTGAGCTCTACAGGTGGAACGAAGCCGTGTAGGTCTACAGCAGTGGTTCTCAACCTTTTTGGCTTCGCGGACCCCTTTTGACCGTCATGGACCCTTGCGGACCCCCTCAAGTTTTAGTTCAATTTTAGCTCTATTATGATGCAACCTTCATCTGTCTTGTGCAAATATGAACTGTAGGCTTGTGATAAACAGCAAAATAATGATTTCTCTTGAAAGTAGCCTCATACCATTTATGCAGAAATTGGTAGACTTTTATTATTTCGCCGCTAATTTTGCTGCTGTTTTTCTTGAAGTACTAGGTCGTGTCTTGAAAATCCGCGTCTTCGATTTGATATGAACAAGGAGTGCTAAAAACCATTTCCGCAAAGATAGATGGAGGCTAATGCAATACTAACGCATAACGCTTCCGACGATACTTTTGGCGTGATCACAACATTTATGGCACCAAAATGAAGAAACATATATTTTATGAACATATCACGTCCAGCATCTAGCGCAGGGACGGGCAACGTACGGATCGCGAGCCGCAGAGAGTTTCTACCGTCCAAGTGAAATCCAAATCTAAAAGTATAGACAAATTTTATGCGCCAAAGAATGGATCCAAGTTTTCCAACCTCAGAAAGACTGTCAGGAAACGACGTGTTTATGTTCGGGTTTAGCCTACATAGATATTTCCGAGCAAACATTTCCGACCATGAACAATTGAGCATTAACAAGACAAGGCTGCATACCAATATAACTGGTGATATGAATTTCAGGGTTGGAGCGTAATGCTTTGATAGCAACGAAACACTCCTTGTTCATCAAAAACCCAGCCTTGTAGATAGGAAATCTGCAATAAGAATGTGCCAAATCTGATAGCCGAACTTTAAGGGCAGGTATATCATTGTCTGATTTATGACGAGTGTCAGCCGAAAATACTCGGGTTCATTTCAATATGAATATACTGCGGTACTCAATTGTATATTGAAGTTCTGTACCTCCAAGAACCTGTTCAAATAGTGGTTATGTATATTACAGGATAAAATGGCTTTCGTGGCGAGGTTTCAATCCCTGCATTGGTACAAATTAGGTAAATACTTCGGAAATTTTTATTTCAAACCACTGTTCACCAATTTTATGAGAATGACAACTTCACATCGAGAAGGTTTCGCAGACATTACAAAGTCACCCTGATTGACGTTATCTCCATATTTTTATTTTTTCCACAAAACGTCTCCAAATAGCAATATGTTGGTATCAGCAGGTTATTGAAAAATTGGCAATGAAAATGATTTTCCGCACTACGATAGTTCATGTCAGACGATTATTATGATAGGAGTCATGAGGTTTTAGCAGTTGTGGTGCGAAACTGCCTCATGCTTTCTCAAATTAAAAATAAAATAAAAATTAGGCTATCGACCATTTTAAAATTTAGAGGTCTCGCGGACCCCCTGAAATTGCTTCGCGGACCCCTAGGGGTCCGCGGACCCCCGGTTGAGAACCGCTGGTCTACAGTGTATACCCTGTACAAAATGTACAGTATAATTATGCGCAAAACAGGCAGGTGTCCAATACCAGATCGAGGTTAATGGTTGACATTGGAGCCTGATATGTTCCCAAATATTAATTTTAGTCCAGTCGTCATTCGGCCCGATTTAAGCGCGAAATATTTTCAAAACTGAGCCCAATGAAAAGACCGACCAGAATTCACTTTTGCTGCGTTCTGCAGTGATCATTTTTGTATGAAAATGGTGTATCGAAATGCGAGAATGATGAAATGAGATTTGTCGTGCGTGGAATCATTCACATCCGATTGTGACGCTGCAACATTAGTATTAGTAATTTTTCCGACGGAGTATTCCACCCTTTTCATTGTTGCGTAATTATTCATTTTCCTGGTTACATTATTTTGTGTTAATGCTGACGCAAAAGATCCGCCAGAATCAGATATGAACGGTGAACGCGCACTTTAGCCTTTATCGTTACAAGCAATATATTTCACACTGACGCAGCACTATACACCATCGGTTGGTCAATCCATACATACCATTCTCCTTTTGACCAACATCAATGACGATGATTTTCATAGCAACGTATAATTATATCACAGGTTGCTATACCGTCATGATTTCGCAGATTAGTCCTGATTTAGAAGACGTATATCTGATAAAACTACATTGTCCTGATTTCTCAGATTTGTTCCGATGTTGACATGTGTCCCTATTTTTGTCCTGATTTGATGAAGGGCGAAGAGTCTTTAGCACACTGCAATAACCGCGATTGTGGCATTAACCTGTCAGCTACATGATAAACTGCTATTTTAGATCACATTGATATGCGAAAAGAAATGAAGTGTGTCATAATGTCTCGTTCAAGCCAGTCGGAGGAGTTGGCCGAGCAGATTGTTTGTCGCATAATGTGTGCATTGTGTATGTAATATATGTAATGTATGTAATGTGATATGACACGGCTCGAAGTCGACCTATATCTAGGAAAAGCTTTCGGTATTAACTAATATTCATAGTCTTGTGTTTGGTCATATTTGGATATATTTTACGTGCGTGGCCGCACGGATCCCTAACCGGACGCTATCCAATTCGATATTTTAATCTTGTACTGTGTCACGGAAACGATGCCACAGCGCGTGATGTAATCTTAAGATCGTGCTATTTTGGTGCTATGCGCGCTTGAGTCGTAAGAGTAGTTTTTATTTGTAGAATATAATGTTCTCAAAATAATCATTTTGACTTATAGCAGGTCGTATTTCAAGTAGTCGTTTTCATTTCATCTTATCTGTCCATGTGGTAATTCAGAGGTGGTCAAAGTATTCAAGAAAGCTATTCAAGTAGAAGTAGAAGTAGCTACGAAAAAATCGACTCAAGTGCGAGTAGAAGTACTTCTTTCCTAAGCAACTTAAAACTACTTGGAGTAGAAGTAGAATTTACCGACTTTGAATCTACTCAAGTAAGTAAGTAGTTGTGAAAACAATCATAATTCGTTCGCATGGACTATCAAAAGCTGCAAATGGAGCTACGCGAAAGGTGTAGACAGCTTGATTCATATTGATGCATCCCAGGAGGTGTCAATTTTCGACAGAATAAGCAGTCGTCCACATTATGGGATGTAAATGATACCATTGATATGGAAATGCGATAAAATTCTTTGTTTACTCGAACACCCCGTTTTAGAGAATATCATGGCATAGCGCCCTCCCCCCATATTATAAGGCCCCTTCCCATATTATATGACCCCTAGTTCAGTCGAAGAGCAATACGGATAAGTTGTGTCGGATACGGCTTTCACACTTTGCGCCATTAGTATACGTTAATTAAAAATATGGCAGATCGTAAAATGCGATATAGTGTATATAGCTTTATTTTCAGAAAATATAAGGCATCACTACAGTTGCTTTTATACTTCAACATGTATGTTTTCCAGACAAAAGAACTGAAACTATAATTAGAACTCAACGCATAATACTCGTAATTGAAAGAAAAATATAAATACTACTTCTAAAAAGCGGAAAATATATTTCATGAGTGTCAACGGTGGTCTGCTAAAACAGGTCTAACGTTAAAAAAAGTCAGTCACTTTTCCAGATTAGGGCACGTCATGGATTGCTAAATATAATACAGGGGCGGGCAACTTCTCCAGTCGGCGGGCCGGATATAGGAAAATTAAGTATTTAATTGGCGAGCCGGATTGCTGAATAGATACATTATTCGCCCATTTATCCACATATACACGGAATAAATCGTATTAAATGAATGTATTTTAACGACAGCAATGTCACTTCAAAGCCATTTCTCGCCGATAATGATGAAGACATTGTAGATTTGAGAACAGCATTGTCATGCAGGCGCCGCCATGTCTGCTTCTCTCTAATCAATTAGCACATGGTGCAATCATAGTGTCCTATAGTGACCGGCTTACCGAACGCGAAATTTTATAAAACGGGTATCAATCGAAAGCTACCGCGGTACTGATTGCGAATATATAAATTTAGTCTGCTCGTGGCCCTGGAACCAGAGTTGGATCAATTACATTATTTCAGTTCAATTACAATTACAATTACTCCTTGCATGCTTCAATTACATTACAATTACAATTACAATTACCGCTGTTGAACATGTAATTGAATAATCATAAATTCAACCGTGCTCCTTGACAACCGTAGCGTCGTAATTAACAACAATTCAAGTATTCATGTTTCATTCATGATGCGCAAATACCCGTTATTTATTAAAAAGAAAAAACGTTTTCGAACTATTCCAGTATGCAGTATATGTCGTTGAAAAAAGTATTATAATATATGCACGTGTTGGATTTGCGTATATAGTATATAATTAAAGAAATATTATTATTTTTATCGAGGGACGTAGGAATTAGGATGAGGAGTAAAAACAAAACCGTGCTTTGTCAGATAAGACGTTATATAATATCCAGTGGTCTGGTTAGTTAGCCAGACGAAGTAACGATGCAGCATCGTGATCTGAAATCGTATTGTAGATTGCCAACCCACGGATAGATGCGCAAGATGTGAGTCACGGATGAATGCACCGACAAACGTACTGCAGAGCCGGCTAAAAGCAGCAAACTTTGTAGTCCTAGAGCTGGCGATCCAAGCGTCCAAATTTGATGCATCTGGTCTTTATCGTAAGCTATTGATGCACTAATTCCGAAAATACAAATTAAAATCTCGTCAGGGCAATGTAACTGCTCCAAAATAGCCGTTTAAGGCCGACTGTTCTGAAAAGTGAGAGCGCCGCAGCAGCATGACCACAACAATGACCAATTACGCCCAGCGATTGTTCAGAACAATGCCGATTCCCAGACTTTCACGACTATTTTGGGATGGTACCATTGCCTGAAAATATACTTTTATTGCGGAATCAGTGCGATTAGGACCATACATATCAAATTTCGACGCTTGGATCGCCAGCAATAGGACTATCAATTCTGCTGCTTTTAGCCGGCTCAGCAGTTCGCTTCTCGGCGTATTCAATCGTGAGTCACGTGTTGCGAATCCATCCGTTGGTTAGTAATCTAATAATTGTATACAATGGCAGCCGAGGCCAGCATAGCGGTAAAAATAAAAAAACTTCGCCTGCAAGGGCACAGTCAAGGGCTTCCGCGAATGGATCCATCAAATTCCTTGTCGACATTTAAAGAGAATGCATTATAAGTCAATTGTTTTATGTTGTGCTTGTCAGGTCTCAATAGCAATTTAATGTAATTGAAATTGTAATTGAGCAAAATTTTTGTCAAATTACAATTACAATTACAATTACACAAAATAAAAATGCTTCAATTACAATTACATTACAATTACATTGAAAAATGTAATTAATTACATTCAATTACAATTACAAATTACAATTGATCCAACTCTGCCTGGAACCCCCCAAAATAAGCCACGAATGTTGTATTGTAACGGAGTTTGGTATTGTGACGCAACCATGTCGTCTGTCTGGGAGTAAGTGAGAGCAGCGCAAACCGCAAGCGTTTTGGCCATTGTTGCCCGCCCCTGGTATAATAGGTTATTGCTAGATTGCGAAACGATAGTTTGAAACTTTATGGGGGCCATACTTACTGTGATGAAATATTTGGTATAGGCGACCATGCGGTGTGAACGGAACCAACCCGGTATCTAAATTATATTTAGCGAAACTTTCGTTAAAACATATCTGTCAGTCCATATCTACTGTGCGCGAAGTGCAACGAAAATTCTGGGTATTACATGACTTTTATGAAAATTAAATGTTGGTAACTACGGGAAAACAGCGCCAAAATTACTTAGGCTATTTTTCTTATTGGATGATTAAAATACTTCTACTTGACAAACTAAAAATAGCGAAAAGTAAGTAAAGAGTTCACAAAATATTACGAAGTAGAAGAAGACCTACTTGAGTAAGTACCAGAATTAGAGGAAAACTACTTGACTACTTCGAAAAAGTAGAAGAACTTCGTTACTGACCACCTCTGGGTAATTGTCATTTCTCTGGTTGGCGAAACACAACCCATACTACCTTTCGGGAGTCAATGAATGCCCAAATGCCCAAATCTCTACATATATGGCCGGACTGCCGTCAACTTCGACTTTGTGGTAAATTTGATTGGAATTGTGGCAACATTTGACGACTCTCCGCTTATACTGACTTAGACGATTCCCAGAAACATAATACGGCAGATGGGCCGACCAACGTGAATTCACCGCTAAAAGACGAGAAAATGTGGAGCACAAGGGAGCTAAAAAGGCTAGCGCGGTGGTTCTCAACCCTTTTGTATTCGCGGACCCCCGACGTTATAGTTCAAATTTAGGTCTATTATCGTGCAACCGTCATTATGTTCTGTGCAAATATCAACTGCTGTAGGCTAGTGATAAACAGCAACAAAATGACCGTTCTTAAAAATATAGCACCATAGCCTACTATTAATGTAGAAATTTGAAAGACTTTTATTATGCGAAAGCGAATCTGTAGCTAAATTACTTGAAATCCGCGGTCGTGTCTTGAAAATCCGCGCCGTCAATGAGATTTTTGAAAATCCATTTTCACAAAGATAAGTTGTGACGAATGTAATAATAACGCGTAACGCTTTCGATGACATTTTTGGGTATGATCACAATAGCCTATTCATGACAACAAATTTGAGAAACAACTTTGGAGTGAACATATAACGTCCACCATAGTGATTGCTATATAGCAGCTAATCTTGAAAATATTATTTTATCACAATGGAAAATGCATTTTTGCAAACAATTTTTTCCAAAACCCCAACAAAACATCGATCTCTAAACAGCAAAATGTTTGTATCATAGGTAGCGATACTTTTTATCTAACATCCACCTCGGCCTAGAGTGCCCGATGTCACAGTTCTTCTCCATGTTGATCTTTTTGAAGCCGCGTCCCTTTCTACTAGTTCTTGCCATTCCTTGTGAGTGCTGTCTTTCGTCGGGTCTTTTTCAGGACTCTTTTTGTCGCCGTAAGAACGGCAACGGCGGGGGAAGAAGAGCCCAGATAAACCTCCGACGGCAATCGAATCGGGTCCGCCAGATTTGTAGGCGCTTATCGTCACCACTACGCTATGTCCCCCGCTATTGTATGTGCAAGTGCATTGCGCACTGTAATCAAACCGATTATTTTGTTGGGGGTGAGTTTGGCCAGGAGTGTGGCTGCGCTAAAATAAGTTCGGGAAACATTGCCTTTGGTTTAGATGTGACGACGATTGTGATAATCTGACATGTGTCTTTGGTTCTACCTCAGCATTTTCTCTCGTTATATATATTCTCGCTAGGGAGCAGTAGCGAATCCCAAATAAAATTGATTGACAGCTGCCTGCAACTCGACTTTATCCCAGCGGCATTGTCAAAAGATAAGGTTCAGTTTTCGGCAAGAGTCATTGTCATCTTCGTGGAATGTGCTGCAAAGTTAGTGTTAGCCGCAAAGAAGCCATATCGTTGTCGTGCTTTATTTTGCTGATCGCATGTTAAAAAGACATCGCTGGACATGCCGTTCAAGCATTTGACATGTCTGGCGTCGCCAGAAGACGGTAAGCTTTCAATTTCTAATAGGATGCTGCACTTGAGAGGACTAATTTGATAGTACTTCATTCTACTATGTGTTTTTATTATGTCTGTTTTATCTATTTTAGGCCACAAAGGCCGCATCCCACCTTCCGAAGAGAATATGCAACTCGTACCACTCGACAAACCTCCTGACATTCCAGGTATGACTCAAAATCTTAAGGTTACTTATATGTTGATCATGAACTGTATATGATAGCGCATAAGAAAAGGATTGCAGCTCTCTGCATGTCTTACTCAAAAATCTGAACCCTTCAAGAGTCTGAAGGGTTTTGCTAGTACTTTACAATGCAATCTTGTGGTGTTTTGAATTGCGAAAATTATAAATAAACTGAACGGAACATAAAGCGTTAGTTCTGAATTTCACTAACGTACCGGTGTTAATAATTTTAAAATTTCCCCTTCTGAATTTCCCTTTATACCTAATATCTGAATATCGTGTCGGGCTTGTGTTGCATATATATGACTACTAGCCTGTATTTTGAGATTACACACAAATTTCGCCTGTAGATTGCAATTTCACCATACCACTTCATCTTCATCGCTTGTTCCTTTCTCAAAATTTCTATAGGTCAAGTCTCTGTCAGTGTGTATTCCTCTTCATAAGATGTTCTTCTATTCTATTGCTAGTGGTATATGATATCTGTGGGCCAAGGTGGTTGATTGATTGATGGACTTCATCAAGTCATTTCTTTTATTGTATGGTATTTTTTTGGCAATTTCACTAATTTTCATCAGTGAAATTTGGTAATGAAAGCGATTCTGGTATCAACTTTTGAGATAAATAAGCGGTGATTAGGACCTGCGTGGAACAATGATAAGTGTCATGGTAGAGTAATCTAGTTTGGTCACAAGTACTATAAGTTTTTTACTGTCTAGGCGTGGTTTGGAGTAGGCCTATTATTTGGGAAAAGGATTGTACCATGGTACTTACAGGATATTTTCTTTCATTATCCAGAAAATGAGAAAGGCGTATCGACTGTGCTATTGGAAAAAGCAGATGGCGTCGGTATGGGATTAACTGTTTCAGGCGGCTTGGACAAAGGGGATAAGCCCAAGATCTCTAATTTACGACTCTCTGGTATCGCAGCAATGTGAGTTACATAATATAAATTGGATCATTTCTCAAATTCACATGATACGATTGTTAATGTGCAATGTTCTTTACAATTCTTTACTAGTTGCTGATGATTACCTCTGACGAGTGTCAGCCAAAAATATTCGGGTTCATTTCAATATGAATTTACTATTCAATTGTATATAAAAGTTCTGTACCTCCAAGAAGCTCGTCAAGTGTCCAAAATACTACGTATTTAATTTCAAGTCGAGTGTCATTTAGAAATCACTGTGTGCATGAAGCAGTTTGCCGACCTCTTTCATTGTTCAAAGAGAGATTTGAAGCTGCAACGGCAGCCTGCTGCTTGCCTTTGATAGTCAAATGTGTATAGATACCACAAATCTGGTCTTTAACAGTACAACGAGTTTTGGTTTTGAGCTCTTGGGTTCATGTGCTCAGTATCACTACACTGCAGTTTATAATCTTTAATAATCGCAGCCATGAGTCCGCCACTGCAGCTCAGTTCAAATCGAGGACTGGTGTTGGTGTGGTAGTTGACATGACCAGGTTCAAATCCCATTGACGGCTGTCATCATCCTTGAACTCAGCCTCTGATAAGTAAAGTGCCGGTCCCAAGCATGGAAAATTTAAATGAGTTGCAGCAAGAAGTGCATCAGGCATAGTACTTGAACCAAAAGCGTAATGTGGATAACTCGTCCCCTGTAGCAATCCCTGTACGGGAGCGGCGGAATGATAGAGAAGAATAGGCCTACTAGCAGTCTTGAATAGATCACATTGTCCTTATCTACCATTTCAGGAGCGACCGATTACAAACTGGGGATTATATCTCATCTGTGAACGGAATTAAAACTGGAAAGATGAAGCACGCGGAAATCATAAGCCTTCTGAAAAATGTGGGACACTCCGTGTCGCTGGAAATAGAGTATCAATTACCACCTACAAGTGAGTTTCGTGTATAGCCTTAGCACTCTGGTGACGAAATACTGGGTTTTTCACTGTCATTTGGTGTAATAAGTAGCTGTGCTCAGTGTTTCTCACGTATGAGGAACGAGTGCTATACCTATTGAATTTGCCTGCTGTTATTTGTTGTGTAGGTGGTGACTGCTATTCATTGAGTTGCAGGTATGATACTAATTTTGTGAAGACTGTTAATGTTTCTCATTTGTGTGTTTCTAATGCTTACAGGCAACTACCTATAAACTGCAATAACATATGCTAGTCCGTGTTGTTATATGTAGAGATGATTTATTTGGAGAGTATTTTATTACATTTTGACAATACTATATTACAGTGTTTCGGCAATTGCAAATGGAATTGATGCACATCTTGCATAGGCCTCTAAGATTTAAAATTTTGTCTGAGATGTGTATATGTCAAAATTCATAGATTCGAATACATGTTAATTAACGCAAGACTTGTTGAAGAAAATTTGTCTGAGATTATGTGCTTGACGCCATTGCACGGTTGTTTTACGGTTATTTCACGATCATTTTATGATTTCTTTGTCTTTGATCCTATTTGGACTGTGGCAGTAACCAAATAAAGACACTGGCGATAATTGATGTAACTATTTGTAGTATTGTTGATTTTGAAGACGCTGCACTGTCTCTATGTAGCTTGCTAAACTGTTGCATTTTTTCGATACATTTGTTCTGCCAAAATGTCTGGGATGATAAATTTTCGAAGGTTCTAGAACTGCTTTTCTATGCAGTCGATGGTATCTGTTGCCTGGACTTGCTGGTATAGTAGTTCAGACACGTTTGACTCACGTTCATGTAGTTTGAAACATTACCGTCTCCTTTTGTAATTTCCTATCAAAATTTCGATAGCGTTCTGTTTTATACTATCGCCGCCTTACATGGATTTTTTACCGTTGATAAATTAGCTGTTAGCACTTCAGTATCTGAGCGTTTGAACTCAGAAATTTCATTTTGTTTAAACAATGTGATTTCGCGAGGTCGCACAATCGTCTGTTCATTCAGCAAAGCATTTCTTGTGATGCTAGTTGACTGCGAAACTTGAAGTTTTGTGAATGAATACATATGCTAAGCAGCATTTGCGCTAACCTTTTTTTCGCCAGAGTGATAACTGTTTGGAAACCGGCATTGACGGTTGGCGGGCTCTATGATCCTTAATGGCAGATGTAGGTTCATATTTTGTACTGCCTGCTATTATCATGTTTTCTATTATGTAGGCTACCGTCTCAAATTTTCGTGTCTGTCTCAAATAATCAGAAAAGCTATGTTCTGTTCAATCACCGTTGCCGTATAGCCTAACTTTAGCGAGATCTATCCCGGATGTCTTGAATCATGGTTGAAATTGAAATACCGTCACTCCGATCGGTGAAACATGCTTGTTCAGAGATATTAAGCAAATAATAAATATCTGTTGACTTTGTAAAGGGTATTTTATGTGCACAGTTGATATTTTCGGATAATGAAGTCCAAAGGCTGCTACGTTATTGTTTCTTCTGCCTGAGGTATTCCATATCTTGACTTTCGATCTACACTAGACTGTGGCATTCCAATTGTAGGCGCGATGGATATAATTGGAGGGAAATTCTCTATTTTCAGACGTTGCAACACCTACAATCGCGCAAAAGACCATCGACATCACCTTAACAAAAGAAGATCGCGGATTCGGTTTTGTGCTACGAGGGGGTAGACATCAAGACAACATGAAGACTAGATCCCTTGTCGTAACGCACATACGACCTGGGTCGGCCGCTGATAAGTAATAATGTTAATGCAGGCTAAGATCCGATTCTCCTATATAAGATGAGTCATTGCTTTGTGTGCTATCTACCATGTTATCAAGTTCTGAACTGTGTTCGGCATTGTAACAGAAACATGGGAACGTTTGTTAAGCACTGGGGCGTGGATACTTTGATGTAGGCTTACTTGATCCCCATGTTTATTGTTTAGGCCTTTTGACTTTGTTGTCTTGATTCGCTGATGCGAGTTTGATTGACCCTTGACATTATTTGTTTAAGATTTGTTGTGGTCTGCCTTGTGTTTTGTTTGCCGTTTTGTTGAGCATGGTGATTTCTCTGTTTTGCGTTGGCCTGAGCTTACCTCCAAACTTTTCGCTGGCTATGAGCCGCTGTCCTGTTAGCCTGCAATTAAAACTTGAAGAACTATGGTACCATAATTCGGTCATTAAATTACTCGGACATTCGCTTCTTTGCTACGTCTATGTCAGCCCTTTTGAGAAACTGATTCATCTATTTCGGATACCGTATTACACGTTGCGGGATGTGTTGGATAGAGAAGGTTACATCAGATTGAGAATCTTTTGAAAAGGAGGATTTTTAATTTCAGATTATATTTGACAAAATACGTCATGAACCGTGAAAATTACTATGTGATTTCAGCTTCAACTCTAGACCCTTGTGACAATTTTGCTAAACATAACATATCTCAGAAGATTGAGCTGACCTTGCACCAATAAATGTCCTAATGGCAGTCATAGTCATTTACTAACACCTTCAAACAATCCACTGCGAATTCCAACGGGAGAATGTGAACTTTTAGCTAGTTTTCTGTCACCTTTCCCTTCCCGAAGATAGCCTAATCCACTGGCTCACTAGAGCAAATCTGCGAAACCCTGGCGTCATACTCCAATCTATCTGCCTATAGAGACGGAACAGTCAAAACTGGCGATCGTCTGAAATGCATCAACGGCATTCATCTGTATGAAGCCAGCTTGGACGACGTGTACGACATGATCAAAGCGGCCCAGGACACAGCTACATTCACTATTGAATATGATGTGTCCGTCATGGGTAAGAGCGTATGATAAAGATGATATTCACAGTTTAATCGATCCCTGTCCGCAATGTACTGTAATATCTAACAATAAGTCATACCACCTTCCACATTTAAGTCCAGAGATATTTTAATCGGGTTTGTCTGTGGGATGCTCGTTTATTGCACATGTTTTTGTTTATGATTTCGAGATATATTTGTTCGGTGGATGCGTTGGCCAATGTTTATGTTGCGTTGCTATCTGATTTTGAAGTCTTGTTTTGAATATATTTGAAGGACGGCTGCGGGTCGATATGTTGAATTTGGTTTATTTTTCTTGTGTTTAGATATTTACATAAGTTTCTTATTTATTATGAAATATACCATTACTACGCAGATTTGATGTGAAAGCTTTGTCACTCTATATATACATGATTTTTCGTATCGGATTTGCTCATGAATGCTAATTTTCCATTCACTGAATCTTTCTGTAAGCGGTAAGGTAAGGTAGCCATTATAGTATGCTCTCTCTCTCTCCCTCGGATATAACTGGCAATCTGGCATCTCTTTTATTATGTTGGTGATGGTACAATATTGCGTCCTTTGGTAGTTTCATGGATCTAGTACCAAAATCCAGTAGTCATGGTGTGTCTACGACATATAAATATCTTACCTTAGTCTGATGTGTTAGCACTAAAATAAGGACACAATCGGGGTTTTCATTACGCAACCAAATTGTTGAAATATGTTGGTGATAGTACAATATTGCGTCCTTGAGTAGTTTCATGGAGCTAATACCAAAATCCAGTAGTCATGGTGTCGCTACGAAATAGAAATATCTTAGTGTGATGTGTTTGCAATAAAATAAGGACACAATCATGGTTTCCATTACACAACTAAATTGTTGAAATCTGGCCGTACTTTTAGACAGTTGCTGCCAACCTCCTGTATAAGTGACCGTGAAAATCGAAATACTTTATAACCGAATTGTCTGGCAGTATAATACTCCGAATGGCACCATGCAACTTTGTAACGGGTCAATTTATATCGATAATTTATAATATATATCGATAATACTCCGTTCGTTTTCTGTGATATTCACAGTTGAATACGACTGCCCCTAAAAATCGATGATTAATCAAGCAACCACAATAAACAGAATCACAATTATTTGGTGTTAGCAAAATTTCTATTTACCTGTTTGGCCTGTTACCTGGCAAGCCTGGATGCAAGCTGCTACGGTGTTAGACTTTAGTACAAATACGAGCGTGTTGAGTTGATTTACCACCCATTTCTATACCTTGCAGACGCCGTTAATAATGCGTCGGGCCCGTTGCTCGTCGAGGTATCTAAAACGCCAGGTAGCAATCTGGGTCTTGTACTGACGACTTCGCTGAGACGGAAGAAACGCGTGATATGCATCGATAAAATATTGCCGGCCAGTATTGCCGACAGGTATGAATCCCGAGAGTTGTGTCCCTGTCAATTTCTATCGATTGCGTTTGCTACGTTTCGGTAAGGTGCGGCGCTCTGCGCATCGGAGACCAGCTGTTGTCTATCGACGGAGTCAGTCTGGACGCCAACGACACGTCGGTCGAAGACGCCAGTAAAATGTTGCGCTCCAATTCCGACCATGTCCGTATCGAAATTCTGCCGATGTCGCAGCTCGCTATCGAAGCTCCGAAAAATATGAATTGTAAGCGATTTTGGAGAAGTATTAGTAATTGCTGTGTGATATATTCGTCTGCTCGTGGGCCAAATGTAGAATTTGTAGAATCTGGGAATTGCGCCCGGTTGATATATTACTTTACCTTCTCACTTTTCTTTTGTGCTGGACAGATTTGTCGCAATGTTTCAAGTAGCCTACTCTAATCGGAATAAGAGTATTACCGTAATTTTCCATGTATAATACGCACATTTTAATCTATTTTTTTGTCCTACAATCGGGTGCGCATATTATACATGTTTGCAGGATTATTCTCAGTTTTGACAATGCCATTTTAAGGGTGCGTACATGGACAATTACGGTAATTGTAATTTGAGTAGTGACAACTGATATTTTGGAGGTACTGAACTTAGGGTTACGTTACTTTTATGGATGCCTGGAAACTGCGATCAGTCATGGCATAGCATGTAACTGTAAAAGTAGTACGGCACACGTTCGTAGAAAGGACATTTCTGCGAAGTAGGCAAAACTACTTACTTTTACCACCTTGGTTTTCAGAAAATTGAAATCATGAAATAGCCGCAGTAGCCGTCGCATGAAACGGCCTCTGTATCACTGTAACTGAATATTTTTCAAAAAGCACGCATATTCGTTATCAGTCGTTGAGATGCATCTTGCAATTTTGAAAGTAGCCCACAGCTACCATTTGAGTAGTTTTCAAATCTTTCATTTTCTACTTCCTCTCGAAGTAGCTTTGACATATCTCAAATATTTCTACTTTTGACCGAGTAGAAATTTACTGCATTAGCTCCACTTATGCGTAAGCAGCTACTGTGACTACTTTTATCAGCTCTGGTATATTTCAGTTCATCTACGGTACGCGCCGACCATCACCAGCGCCCAGTCCCTGTCGGCGCTGAACTCTTTTTCGCGGCCCCCGCGATCGCACCGGTCTCTCGCCACCACCGGGCCCAGGAGCAACCGAAGGCACAGGATGCACCGTCCGAAATATGCGGCCAGCGCGAGTACGGCTTTGTTTCTTACGCTGAGAATTTCCGTTCCGTAATTTGTATGCTCTGCCTGCCGCAGTATCTCTTGCTTCGGTCGATATGCGTAACGGGAATCAAGTCGTGCACGCCGAGACTATGGAGGTGTCGCTGTTGTCCGCCGATGACAACTGTCCGATCGGTAGCGCGTCCGGGCAATATTTCGGTATACAACTTCAAGATGGTGTGTTTGCAACTGAAGTTCTGACGTCGCCTCCTGCTATCGTGTATATCGAGCATGATAGTGCAGCTGAAAGGTATGTGTGTTTGTTTTTTTACTCTTTGTTTTGTGCAGTGTAATGAAACGTGGTGAAATTGCTCACAAGTAGGGCTATGCACAACAATTCGAGTCAAGTGCAGTGAATTTTTGAACGAATTAAGAACTATTGACATTATTTCGATATTCAAAATTCTTATGAATTCTCTATTAGCGCTTATGATTCCCCCTGACGAGTGTCTCCCGGAAATATTCAGGTAGGCTATATTTTAATTTGAATACATTATTCAATTCAAGTACACTGAAGTTTTGAACCTCCCAAGACTCTCAAGCTTCAGCATGTTGAAAAATACTCCGCATATTCATAGAGAGAATATTTCTGTCAAGCATTGATTGAGCTTGAAGCTCGGCCTCAAAGTGCTATCAAATAACCATGGGTGGTAATCGAATCGACCCGGGGTGCTGGATGTTTCCAGCGCTCATGAGTTTTCAACTGTGAATTATATCAGGAATTATTCGTTTCACCAGTGGAATCCTCATAGCCGCCAGTGCGTTTACAGCCTGCTACAATGACCGTTGATTATCCGTTTGAAATTTGTGAACATTCAATTGATTCTTCACAAATACTTTTTATAGAGAAAAAAGTGACTTCAGTAACCAAGCTACATGCGGGTTAACGTTAGCTGTGCTTACGCTTCTGGATACGCTCATATCCTTGTTCAAGATTCGATGTGTTTCCTGGACTTTGCATCCTTATCTATTAACAATTTGTGTGTGCACGGATTTTAAACTCAAGAAAGACGGACGTGTTAATCCCGCACGTTATCTTCACTGTCAACAGGCTTGGGTATCTTTTTGGCCCAATTCTGGATTCAATTGTGAAATGCCAGTTGCGGTGACAGCCCTGTAATACTAAATATTAGTAAACTACTCTAATTATCTCACTGCTTCGTCCGTTGTGTAATCTAATAGATTACAGAACTCCATTAGCGGATCTTTGTATACCCGCGGACACGGCAAATCGAGATATGTTGTGTCTATTTTTATTTCTGCTTGAAAGCAGTGTTCGTTATGTGTTATATCTTCAATAAGCCAACAGAGATATCTTGATCAGCGATCCACTGGTAGCTGGCTGGGTTGTTGCGTTGTCATTTTGACTCGGAGTCCCCACCAAAGAGTATAATTGAGATCGTTGCCGATGAATCCGATTGGTTGATCCAACATAAATGGTGTTTATTGATATGTGCCAGCGATAGCGATTGCTTCAATTGGAGCACCACAAATGCACTGCATGTGAATGTTGTGGGGTTAAGTTTTTCGCGAGTTTACCTAGTCACATTGCCTCACAGTTTTACTCGCAAGACAGATGGATGTGTGTTATACTGGCCAGCTTTTGAAGAGACTAATAATATAGGTTGCGTTTGATTGGTATTAACGGTGAATGAAAGGTGGCTTGTCAAATCTAGAGAAGTGTTACCTTTCATGCCACCGTTTGCTGCGATTTTACCCAACCATATGTACCTCTATTGTCAAATATGTCAAATTATGTTGCTACTGGCACCTAATCGAACATCGGTAAGTATATTTGTGTACATTTCACTGCCATGTGTTGTTGTCTGCTGGCTCTAAAAATGGCCGTTGTAATTTTTATGGATAATTGAAAAAAACTACTCCTACTTGCTTATTATTTTTCCTTTGCCGTTGATTCATTCTGATCACGTTCAGCGTTCCATTAGTAATATTGTTTTGACCCTCCATACTGTGTAAATTCAAATTGTGGTTATGTACTATCGTCGGGCCATTGGACTCGCTGTTGCTCGGTAGAATGATGATTGAAATAATTTTGGTGAAAATGAGTGTTAAATGTGACTCGGAGACTGCAAAACTTTGTGAAGACGCATTAAAAATGTACGAATGTGCGCGTTTTTGCATCTGATAAAGGCAGTTTATATGAATATTTCATGTACAAAAAAAAGTGCTGTAATATTGGCGTAAAATATTGATAAAGGATAAATACACCTGGCTGTTAGTTAAACTGCAAAAGCAGATATCAGGATGCTTTGATGTCCCGCGTAATTTACCTGTACAGGTGTCTTAAAATATTCAGGATCTAATACATTACTGTACTATGTAGACTTTCCATGCCAATTGATACATTTCAAAGACCTGCCGCAGAGGTGTTACAATGACTAAGTGTCTCGGCTCATTTACTTAATTCTACTTGTATAATATTAGACGATCCCTGCCAGTTTAATCTATTGTGCAATAGTGGCCTATTGAAGGTGAAGATATCATTGGATACTCATTCAATGCTTAGGATTGGGGTGGGGTGCATCTCCGCATCTTACACTAATTTGGTTTACATTCCAAGTTTCAATTCACTATTGCCAGTATAACCTGAATGTCATGTTTCCACAAAATTCAAGAATAGTAGACATTTATATGGACAGGCTGCATTGTTAATAAGTCCCACAATCCATTCAATGCATTGTTTCTGTATCGACACCATGGAAAATCTCGTTCAACCTTTCGACTTCTGTTTAATCGATTAGACTACTTTTGTTTAATTTGACTGCCGTTCCTGCTTGATGGCATCTGATAAGACAGGATCAGGATATTTATGTTTTCGAGTTGACTCTTTTGTCGTTAGGTTAGTATAAACTGGAGAAAATCCATTGGGTTCCAATATCACATACAACGGTATGTAAATTGTTGACTATATAGTACCCCAATTGCAGTAGCTGAATGCTTTTTTTGAAACTTCATTTGACTTGAAAGTTGAAAAATTTGTCTTGTCATAATTTTAGCGGCAGGATGCTGTGATATTGCAAGTCAATTTTCTGTCCTGATATTGATGTCTATTAGTTTCGCTTGCTTCAACCATGGAATTATGGTGTTTTAGGTGTGGCCGTATCCAGGTGGGAGATCGTATCGTTTCCATTAACAACTGTCCGACTGAAAACGAGACGCTGGACGAAGTGAAGGGATTGCTTTCCGACGCGATGGATAACGGGCAGGTCGAGTGAAATGCAATTTTCTATAATTCCAGCTATCGAACGTACAAATGAATGTCGGTTTATTACGTGTGCCATTGTGTAGTGCCTTGATAATCGGCGAATTGAATGACTTCCCTTTATTTGTGTCGAATAGTAAATTCAACGAAAAAATGCGTTTATATTGTCGATTATTTCGTTGAAAGCTTTTCGGTTGTCGTCAGTCGTAACTGTCAATAATTCAAAAATGCCAGAAATATGCCTGTACTTCAATATACAATTGAGTAGTATATTCATATTGAAATGAACCCGAATGTTTTCGGCTGACACTCGTCAAGGGGTAATCGTCAGCAACTAGTAGAGACTTGGAAAGTCCATTCTCTACTAGTTTCTGACGATCACCCCTGACGAGTGTCAGGTTAATTTCAATATGAATATACTATTCAATTGTATATTGAAGTTCTGTACCTCAAAGAAATATTTGATTCGGTATTTGTGACATTATAACAACGTAAACAAACAAATAGCCTGAGATTGTGGTAAGGTAGTAACGGTACACAGCACAACGATTACAAACAACCGAAAACAACGACACAGAGCGCTGATGAAAAGTATTCCAAGATTGTAGAGACAGGAGAGCGAATCACCCATTCACAATCTGCATTTATTTTCATGAAGGACATTGAAACGATTCTCCCGATTTTTTTGTAATATTCTCGACATCGTGTCCGATATCCGGCCGCCGCCAAAGATTGACTCCCATCAATATTCAGGTCTACCTCGAGATAGAATTCGACGTCGCCGAATCTGTAGTTCCCAGCAGCGGGACTTTCCACGTAAAGCTGCCAAAGAAGCGGGACATCGATCTGGGAATCGTCGTCGGAAGTGAGTGCTCTCGATGCCTTTTAAAGTTTACGCCACTCCTGATTACCTCACAAATAAATTTCTACTGGATTACGAGTGATATCGACATGGCAAGGCTACTTCAAGTACTAGTTGAAGTTAAATATAGGTGGTCAGTAGTGAAATCCCTCTGGTTTTCGAAGACTTTGCTTACATGCGCTATTCACTCGAGTGGCTGTTTTTGAAATGCTTCAACTTCTATTCAGTTTTTCAGGCAATACTAGGCCTACATAATTTTCATACTTACGATTTTGAATGGTAGAAAGTGGTTTTAAGACAAGTTTGCATCACTGTTTCGAATGATCATAAGACCTTGATAGTTTTCACACCCTATTTAACGTCCATTTGCATGAATATAGTTATATAATTATATTCATACAAGTGGACGTTAAATAGGGTGTGAAAGCTATCAAGGTCTTATGTTTATATATATCGTCTGCTATCGGCGCTACAAAGTATTTTGAATGAAACAGTCATAGTGTGGCGGTGAAACATCGAGGGTTGTAGCCAAGTCGCAAGGTTCCGAGTCACAAGTCAATCTCGCTTTTATAGTTTTGACTCTAGTCAAGTCAAGTCGAGTCGTTTTCAATTCACCATCGAGTCAAGCGCGAGTCCAAGTCAGCGAGTATAGGGTCGAGTCCGATCCATAGTGTTGTGACTCGAGTCCAAGTCATTATGTTCACTGTTCAGTTTTGAGTTCAATCCGGTTCAACCACTTTTTTCAAGTCTGCTCGAGTGGAATAGAATGACGTGCAGCCATATTATCGTAATTCTCCTCAGTCCTAACAGTTTCCGGCCCGATTTTCCAAGTATCAGGACTGACAGACGAAATACCAATAATGTGAGGACTTTACTATTCTCCGAAGTTACAATGAATTGTCTGTCTTGGCTGAATAGTAACAGTAGTAGCAAGAGCATTACACTTTTGATTTTATAAAGCGGAAATTACTTTTGGGATATCTTTCCATCTGTTTGAGTGGAATTTTCATAAGAACCCGTATGAAATAGCCCCTGTAACATCATTTATTGAATATCTTTTTTAAGATTTTACTTATTTGTAGTGTAATAATCATTTTGTGTCTGTCGCGAAGATGTATCTTGCAATTTTAGATATTCTGGCTAACTAGGATTAAGTGATAAAAGTGTACGGCCCGTCGTCCAAATCTACGGTGTGAAGCTACTCTAGCAATTTTAAAACCACCTCTGCATTTTAGGGACGTCATCAGCGACGGAACCGCTCTTGATCGCGGACATCATACCGGGGTCTGTGGCTCACCGGACCGGAACCATAGAGGCGGGGGACACGATACTGTCCATCGACGGCGTGCGGTTAGACAGAAACTCGTCTGTGGGACACGCGATCGCGCTGCTGAGAAACGCGGAAGACGTGGTCCGGTTGAAAATTAAGAAGGACGAGGAGAATTCCGGTGAGTAATTCTTGTCTTGTTGGCCCTCCAATGTCTATTTTGTAGCGGCCTGCTGCTTGCCAGTTGAATCGGCATTGAAAATGTAATGGTAACTATTGTTATTATGAAATCAATGCATAAATATTGTATTAATATATAAAATGAATATCTCACTGAATATGAGCGTGAATTGAGGTTTGCGACACTTCGTGAATTTAGCACTTTGCACAATTGGTATGTATGTAATAATGTATTTGGGCTCGCAAAAATATATGTTACCCTACATTCATATTAACGTTTGAAAATATTTCATTGCAGCGTTATAAGTTTATAAAATATATCAATTTGAATTACCTCCCGAAAACTGATAAATCACCCCTTGGGGGTAATTACTCCCGGGTTAAGAACCACTGCGTTAGGGTAAGGATTAGGGCCGTCAAGTGCCCAGTACAACGTCTGTTTGCGTTGATTTTTTTCAACATATAACAGTGGCTCTCGGAGCTTTTTAGCTTAGGGACTGCTAAATTTCTCTAAATATTTTGCGGACTGGTGAACCTTTAAAATAACCAAAAATGAAGTGCAACTCGAAATCAATAGCATTGGAAACTTCGATTCTTTGACAAATGTGCCTCTGCATTTTTGATATTGTATATTATATTGTGTTATATATGGTTCTATTGCAGTTTGTGCAAGGCGAAATCCTGTTAAAGGCACTAGCTCCATTTTGATTTTTCTATGTCTTTCGAAAGAACTGCGACTTTACTGTTTGCTAGCCTCCATTGCACTGCCAAATGTCTTTAAGTCAGGAGTCGCTAACTCAGAATGGATCGCGGGCCAATTTTCAAGTATTGTAGAGGCATTGGCGGCATGAATTCAATATCAAGATAAAATAGTTAGTTGTATTCCATTACATAGCAAGGCTAAACGCAAATATTTGAAAAATTCGACCTGCTTTCTGTAGAATCAAAATTCGAGTTTAGGCTAAGCCATGTAGTGCTGGCATGTGAATTCATTTGTCGATTTAGATGAAGCTGAGAATTCGGGCGCAATCACTTTCACCGTGGAGCTGAAGAGATACGGTGGCCAATTGGGTATTACCATTTCCGGTACAGAAGATGCACTTGACCCTATCGTTATATCCGGCCTTACGCCTGGAGGGCTGGCGCACAGGTAGGAAATGCCTGCTGTGTATACGGAAATAACGCACTTTGATATGCGGCCTTCCGTGGTTGTTTTGCTTGTTGTAGTCACGCCCGGATTATCACGAGTTATTTTCGACATTCCTGAGATATTTTGGTGTGTTTGAATTCGGTGGCTTTGCACGATAGCTGATGCTGGTGTAAAGGCATAACGTTTTGTAATCTTTATGTAAGCATTGAGGGTTAGTGGAATCGGTGTAACACGGCCCTGTAAATGTCAAATGCGGGTCTTAGTGAAGTGCTGCTTGTTTGTTTACAAACATTGCAGTGTGAAATTGTAAACCTGGAATCTAAATGCGTTTGTCGATGCACATTATGCAAGAAATCACATGACATATGAATCCAAACTATCCCGATGAGACTAGTGTTGGTATGGGCCGGTGCTTGGAGTAATATCACTTCATCAAGTTCATATTTATATGCTCATTACAAGCCTTTGTGTATAACTGTGATTTTTAGACCCCCAACATATGACTTGTTCTTTATTTTAGTGGCGATTGAAAATTAGTGAAATGCTTCGCTTTTCTTCGTTTATTGAGGCCCTCGCCATTGTGTTTGGGAACTCAAATTTTCCTACAGTTTTTGTTTGATGCGATACTCATCTTCTGTAGAAGTATTGTACGTTAACTAGCGTCGTCCTTACGACCCTGTTTTTTGACGTGTTTCCGCCACACTGCAAGTATCTTGCAATCCATTGTCGAAGTTTTCAACATAAGCAATTTGCAGATATGCTTTTTTTTCAAATTTTGTACCTTCAAACCTTGGGTTCGTGACATATTTGTGAGTATGGAATGAGAGAGGGTTATAAGATGACCTTTGCAAAAGATTACAACTGATATCATTCGTTTTCTTATTCTTGATGAGGTAAACACGGCCGGATTGCGCTAATTGAATGTTTAGTTCTTTGATTGCTGGCTGATAGTTGGCCCTCCTCTAAGCGTATAGAAATTTGCCTCAGTATATTTTTACCCCTGGCTGAGAAACTCTTTATGTACAGCGTTACAATCGTACACAAAGATGCATCTATGCAGCAGCCTAGAAATTTTCGTTACTATCTTTGTCATCATTTTGATATCTTATCACGAATTCATGACATATTCCGGGCTTTGTTTGTCTGTATAATTCGTTTTCTGAAGGTCCGTATCCCCAGTCGAATTTTAGATACCGTAGTAAGCTTATATTTAAATCATTCTTTGGCAGGACCGGTGCGATACACGAGGGCGACCAAATACTGAGCATCAACAACGTGCCTCTGCGGACAAAACCCGTCAGCGAAGCGATCAGACTGTTGCAGAGCGCCGGAGAAAACGTGACTTTGAAGATACGGAAGCAACCGTTTGCGGAAGCGCCGACGCAAAACACGCAGACCATGCCGGTCAGAACCAAGTCCCGGCAAAGAACGAGCCTCGTCGTAAGTGCCACCCGTGATTTGTGGATGCACGAAATTGGGTTTGCCGAATGCCGAATCACGCATCTTTGCTTCGTCGATAATTGTTTGAATTTGCCTGTGTGTGAAAATGATAGAGCTGTGCGCAGATCTGAGTCAAGTTTCGCCTGTATTGCTTCGAGTCGAGTAATGAAAAGCAATGAAAAGACACGTCTGTTGTGCCGAGAGTTCTATTTGTCATTACTTTTTCCCGCCTTTGCAGCTTCGAAAACTCGATTTGTCGTAACCATGCATGGTCAATTTGGTCAGCTTTGCTACTCGAGCAGAAGTAGAAGTAATGGCATAAGTTCAGTCTACTCGATCGCAAGGGGAAGTGGTGATTTCCACGATGCCAAACTTGATTTTGTTGGTGTCTCGACTTGACTCGAGTCAATTTTTGTATTGACTCGACTTGACTCGAGTCAATTTTTGTATTGACTCGACTTGTTCCGAGTCATTGTGCGTGACTCGAACCAAGTCATCGAGACTAGGACGCCCAGGACAGACATTTCATTGTAACTTCGAAGAATAGTAAAGTCACCACATGATTGGTATTTCGTCTATCAGTCCTGATACTTGGAAAATAGGGCCGGAAACTGTTAGGACTAAGGAAAATTACGATATTATGAATTCGAGCCATTCTATATCACTCGAGCAGAGTTGAAAAAACTGGGTAGGACAGGATTGAAGTCAAAACTGAACAGTGAACACAATAACTTGGACTCGGACTCGATCTACTCGCTGACTAGGACTCTGACTTGACTCGGTAGTGAATTGAAAATGACTCGACTTGACTCGAGTCAAAACTATAAAAGTGAGATCGACCTGTGACTCGGACCCTTGTGACTAGGTTACAACCCTGATGCCAAAGCTAATTCAAGTCCAAGCAGATGATAATGAGCCGATCAGGGGTGGCTAGTTTTAAAATTATGGGGTTCATGTTGGAGACTGATGCAAAATGATTGCTGCAACTACAAATTTGTGCAATTTTCGTAGGTGTATTCGGTTACCGGGACACGGGTTTAATTAAAAGTGGTAGTTGTCTAGAAACATGCCCCTTTGAGTAAGTAGTTCGAGTAGGCAAAACCGACTTGAGTACTCATGAACTTTGTTGCTGACCACCTCTGCCTGTCAGGTAATTATTACTTTTACTAAAACACTCGACCAGACTCTAAATTTGATAGTTGACTCGGATTCACACCGAGCAGGCATTCGATTTTGCACGGTCCCTAGTGTGGAAATCGAACTTTTTGATTCGAGCGTCGTGCAAATTTGCAGGCCGAGCCCATCACGGAAATGAGTGATAACGAGGGCGAAACTACAGAGTTGGATCACGCGAAAACTCCGTACAACACAGAGGTAATGCGGGGGTTTTCAGTGATTTGCATGCGATTTGTTAATTTGCTCGCGTTAGTGGTATCGATTCCAATGGTGGGTTTGCTTGCGATGGGCCGCATTCTTGAAATTCCTTTCAGTCTGTTTTATGTATGTTATAAGGCTACGGTTACGTTTATTTCAGCCGTGAGTTACTGGCTCCCAACTTACAATTTTCACAGGCTCCCAACTTACCACTTTCATCCAGTATAAGTGGATTTTGTGGATATTTGTATGTGAAACTTGTTACCCCAGTATCAACCCTATTTCAGTCGTTGTTACGTCGACCGTTGACCGCCTGTAACTTACACCCACTTGCCGTAACTAAACTGCTGTGATATTCGGCTGGCAACTATCTAAAAATCATTCTCTGCCTCGATTGCCTTGAAAAGTGTAGCAGTGAAGAAATTTAACAAATGGTTAAAGGGGCACTGCGCTCTAAAAATGATGTGGTCTCAAATAGAAGCACAGATCGAAAAAAATTGTTGGCTGCTGCCTTTTTCTTCAGAAAGCTACCGTAATGGAGCTGCAATTTAATGAATTTTGGATAAGGCCGGTTCATCTCCAGCTGCCGCGGCTGCACGTCGTCGTTGTCTAACTCTTTGCGGAACTCCTGGCGCGATGTCTTCTTATCTTGCTCGACACGATTAGGCAGTCATGCAGAGAACGAACTTCAGATAGTTGTCAGCCGATGTAGGGCCTAATAGTATAAGGAAGTAACAAAAACATGTACAATTTTACAACAAGGTTTTCTCGTCTTCTCGATTATATACACGCGCGGTTGACCTGCTCTCGTCTCGCTTCTTGGTGTAGTTGGTTAGGCATTGGCATTCTGAGTTCAACGATACATTACTTGTTGGTTTCGCATCCCATTGGGGTCGTGTTTTCCAATCTTTAAAAGTGAAGCAAAGTGAAAGCTTTTCAAGCGGTATTAATAAACCGTGTCGGTTACAGATGTCTAACATGTCCGACCCGTCGTACTCCGAGACCACCGTAGCCAGAGACACGCAGGTCACGGACAGGGTGGCGCCTGCCGGGGCCCCTAGTTTGGACAGCGCGGTCGGGTCGCTAGACCGGACGCCAGCCTCGGACGGGAATAAACTAACGAAAAACGGTGAGTAGAATGAAGTGTTCCGGGTTCCTCTAAGAATTCGAAATATCGGTCTTGTACGTCAGTGGTCCCAAAAACCAGGTATAATTGGGATTAGTGCCAGTATGTACAAGAATATAAATCTGTGATTTGCAATAGAAAGACTGTTTGGGACCTTGTCCTTGGTTGCAGCGGGTCATAAACATCTTTGAGTGAAATTCGTTTTGAACGTGTCACAATGTATGTTGCGTTATGTCACTATTTAAAAAAGTCTTACACCCCGAATTTTCACTGAGGCTACGCCCATATCAACATCACCTTATGTAATCTTTGTAACCGGGTTAGACAAATGACAGATTTCCATCTCAGATTGCCGACTCTGGTATCATTACCTCATTCTTTTTCACTGCATCACAAGGGATGTTTGGGACGTCACTTCGTAATGTGCAATGTTTCGCACATTCCAAGTACACTTTATTTAGTACTTATTATGTAATTGGCCACTGGTGTCCAGTGACGAATGTCACCTCCAAATTTCTGGCTATGACAGTATGATGTCATTTTTGCTGCGTCACGATTTTCATCCATTTTCAACCATTTCAATGTCGGATAATATAATCCCTGTTACTTTAATAGACCAACCTCAAGTGCAAGCTCATTCTACGCCCACTCAGCTGTCCAGACCGCTGTCGGAACCCGGTAAAAGCACAGACGGGCCAAGGCGAATCGACACCCTTCGGGCAAGGTACTAGTTCGAATTGTAGAAATTTTTCAAGTTTTGTAACTTGAAACTTTGAAACTTTTTCTTTTTTGCCTCTCTAGGTTTGAAAGAGAGAGATCACCGCAGAGAACGGAGATCAACCGCTACTCTCACAAGTCAGACGATGGGTTGGCCGCCAGGAACGTGGTGTGGGTAGAGAGAAACGAACCCGACACAGAACGGGGCGCCCCGGACCACACGTAATGACACTGGCTTTGTTGATTGGGAACTGTGAAGATGGTCAGAGCAGTCAGCGTTGCTACTCAAGTAGAAGTAGAAGTAGAAGTAAAGCCCTGAATTCTGGCCCGATTAGAAATACAAGTAGCAATATCCAATTTATGTCAATGAAGGTTTGAAAAGCACTCTTGTGAGTATATTGAAAAGTAGATTTTGTCGCATGCTTTTAGCTGGTACGTGATATTGGTGAAATTATGGAATTCTAGGTATAAAATTTTTTTTAAACCAAGTATTCTCTCGATTCACGCTAGTTATACGATAAGTTACTGGTGCCACGTGGTATAACTCTCAGAGTTACATCAAATGCGTGTATTAGTTTAGTTGTGGCTATAAACTTTAATCTGACGGGACAGCTTTCTAAATTGCTGGATGGATCTTCGCAGCTGACTAAAATGACCACCGAATCAGTACAAACATGTGAAATTTCCTGAATTACTCTTAGTTAATGGAACACCGGGCTATTTTGTGAGGCTTTTACTATTATTCCTCTCGGATATGTGATGCAAACATATCCCACAAGTACTTTCTCCTTTACAAAATCTAAAGCTTTGCTTCGAAATGTACAGGTCAAAGCAGTCTGGAATGGTACCCGTTTTGTGTATTAGTTTAAGTATGCAAAACCGAGCAGAATGACTGATTAGTGATTACACCATAATCAGTGGTTATTTCCTCCTTTTAGAGGGCGACCTAAATCTGAGTATTATTGGTACATCTCATGACCTGAGCCTCCTTCATTGAAAGAAATTCGTTTCAAATATTTGTATGCTACTTATTTACGGGGATATGTATGAAGAGTCATTGCGCATGACTCGAACCAAATCATATGACTCGAGACTAGGACGGCAAGGACAGATTCATTTCAGCTTCGAAGAATAATAAATTTACCTCATTATTTATATTTCAACTATCAGTCCTGGTACTTGGAAAATGGGGCCAGAAACTGTTAGGACTGAGGAAATTACGATATTATGAATGCGAGACATTCTATGTCACTCGAGCAGAGTTGAAAAAGGTTGGTTGAACCGAATTGAACTCCAAACTAAACAGTCAACACCATGATTCGGACTCGGACTCGAGTCAAAACACTGACTCGGACTCGGCCCTCTACTAGCTGACTTGGACTCAGACTTGACTGGATTCTGAATTGGTAGAAGTAGCCTACATCATTACTGACCACCTCTGGTTTAATGCAACATCAGGGTTCGACACGGGCGTGGATTATTCATCGTAGGTCTTCTATTTCAGGCCTTTTTCGGGTGGCGCAGACTGGCAAAACGCCCTCAGGGATTTGCAATCGGTTGGGCAGTCCCCAGACTATATGAGGGACTTGGAGGTAGGTCTCTTCACCTGTGTCTGGAAGAACTGCCCCCGTATGTCCTCGCCGTCTTTGTCACTGAATAATGTTATCGAAAATAACTGTGATCCAGGACTGGCTGACTGGGTCTTTTCGGCCGCTTTGATCGCCAACACTTGTTGTAAATACTGCCGAGTAACTGACCTGGAAATTTGTAGGATGCCAGGTAGCCGCACGTAGAGTAATAAAGGCTAGAGCCCAGCCGATATCAAATTGTGAGCCACTGACGATATTGCTGGTTATATAGCATATTATATAACACATATTATTGCCTGATGTATATGGCAATATTAAAGTATGGCATGTTGCAGCTAAAACTTCCAAGTAGTGACTGTCAATAATCCAACAAATATAAGCCATAAAAACTTCTTTTGTATACGATAAAATGTTAGATTACCCTTGAAGGGGCACTGCACTCTAAAAATGATGTGGTCTCCAATTGAAGGGCAAAACGAAATGAAAATTTTGGCCGCAGCCGGTTTCTTCAGAACGCCACCGTAATGGAGCTGCAATTTATTGAAATTTCGATAGCAACTTCACGCTCCAGCAGCAGTCACACCGAGATCGAACGTTATAGGATTGTCAGCCGATGTTATGAAGGAAATATGTCACGCCAAGGTGGTTTAGATACCGTGTTCAACGAGAGATCTTCAGTCAGGAGATATATGTCAAAATCGGGCCTAGTTTATTCTATTTCTTTAGGATATAGGGCGTTAACGACATATATCCTTCATAGCAACGGCTGACAACGATATAAAGTTCGATCTCTGCGTGACTGCTGGAGAGTGAAGTTGCTATCGAAATTTCAATAAATTGCAGCTCCATTACGGTGGTGTTCTGAAGAAAACTGCTGCCGCCAAAAATTTTATTTCGTTTTGCCCTTCAATTTAAGACCACATCATTTTTAGAGTGCGGTGCCCCTTTAATGAAGCCAGACCTGGATAGTTCAAAGTCCGGTGAACATTTGTAAGAGTTTAGTCTGATTTTTACCCTTGCTGGTTTACCAGCCAAATATTTTCTATGATTGACCGATTCTTGCTGTTTGTATATATTAACTATTTCCTTTACTCTTGGTACAGCGTGGCTTTTTAAGGACAATATCCGAACAAGACTATATGGTTTGTTGCTGAAGTGGTGATATATTCATTCATGCGCTGGCATGGCTTGTCTCGTTCTATCGAATCAGTTTTAATCCAATTTCTCGCCAATACGGAAAAATATATTCAACCTTGTACTTCGATATTGCACCGCATCTAGATGTGCTCCCCATGACTAGCAATTGCACTATTTAACAACTGTTCCTTTGACATTCGACCGATGTGAATCACTATGGCCCTTACGTCAGAAAACACCATATTTATGTTGTTATTCGGGAAAGGTGTACAGTTGGCCACCTATTATCATGTGTGGCACTGTTTAATCGTATAATCTATGATAATGGGTAACTCTTCTCGAATTAGTGTGTGTCTTGATATGTATATTGATCGAGATCGTAGCCACTAAGTGGCCACGGCCAAGGACTTCTTTCCTTACAGCACCAATTAATGACTCATTAATTTTATCGAATGTCTACCAGAGCGCTTTCGCCGCATTAGCTGCCTGTGGAGGTGATAATATTACGGATACAAAACCAGTCTCTAACATAACCACTTTATGATGATAAATTTGCCTAAGGCAAATTTTCATCCTGCTTCGCATTGGTGATTTCACATATTCTACTTCAACTGCTTGGGCACCTTGACGCATTGATTTCAAGCATACGTCTTGTGGTATGGATATGGCATGCGTTTGGTTTTACATTTCACGTGTACATGACATCTGTAATCGGATCTGCCGGAAATTCTTGAACATACCTGGTAATTTGTAGGGCGTGGTTAATTTTGGGGTGCAAACGGCCGATTTTTTTTGAAGGCTTTAAAACCAGCCTGGTCCCCTTGGATAGTTATGACAACTCTCCTGTTTGCTTTACTCCTAGTATTACCCAATTTTATAAGCGATATCAATTTTGAAATTTCCAACATGGTTGGTAATCAAACATTTTAAGGTGCCAAATTCAATGTCACGGTGGGCCACGAAGCTTCAAAAGCACCGCTTTTAGCAGTAACAGTAACAGCTATTCAAACTGACATTGTCGGTACGTGGAAATGAATATTTTGTCATTGAATTTCATTTCTTGCTTTTGGCCAGGAATCCATCATGAATACGGGAAAGCTGGATATATCAGACGAAGTTTTCAGACCTCGTCACCAACGGGTACCGAGCTATCCGCGTACTTCAATTGTCCACCAGAGACCGCCGTCACAGTCCTACGCCCCGAATCCCACCGTGCAACTGCACAAGGTTAGATAGCTTGTGACACGACGGAGTACGGCATTGCGACTTTGCTGTGTTATATATTGCGCGAAATATACCGTTTGCTATTTTGCACTATTGATACAACGTTTATAGATGCTATCAATATTCAAACCAGTTGAGGGATTCGGTGTTGCAGATACATACATTACGCCATGAGAAGTGTAGTATCTATAATCGAAAGAATCTTTTATCAATGCTTGACTCTGGTCATCGAAATCGTTGGTACTTGAATAGTTCTGCTGAGCATGTCGGTATTTATTGATCCTACCGATGCCACCTTTCCATTTTAGATCACGTTACAGAAAAGCTCGGACGCTGAAGACTTTGGTTTTTCGCTCTCCGACGGGCAGTTGGAACGTGGTGTCTACGTTCACTCGACCAGAAGCAACGGGCCAGCCGACCGGGCCGGGATACGTCCGTACGACAGATTATTACAGGTAGAGTCCCACCTCCGAGTCTTTCCGAACCGTTATTTCTCGCTGTTCTTATAACACGAGTACTTTCTATTTTTCAAATCCACAGTAAGTATTCTAAAAACTACCTCGTGAGTGAGTAGTGCACGTAGGCATTCAAGTTTGATTGTGCTCTGTTCAGCTTGTTTCTATTTCGACGTGGACGTCTTGTGTGAATATTTGATCGGCACGGCGTGTTATCTAGAAGTGTGGATTACCTCGTGCCCTTCTTCAGATAGTTTTCCGGGTCGAAGTATTCGCTTAACGCAGGGCGTAGTCGGCCGTTTACTGGACCGCTTACCTCGGATTTAGCTAAGTTACTAAATTCTTCAAATCTACAAAACCAATAGGAGTAAACCTCGATTCATGTTGTATGCTTTGTATGTATCTGCAAATAAGTACCCTTCATAAATGGGGTGATCAACATAATCATTACGCTTCCCCTTAATCTGCAATATGCAATCCTCTACGGCCAGATAGAACATCTGTATAACCTGGGAATATTTCTTTGGTTTTATGGTGATATTCGGTTATTTTTATAGCCGAATGTTTCTCTGTTATACCGCTACATCTGCATTGTTATCTGTGTTCTTATTATGTCATATCAAAATGATTATAAATCAATTGTTATGTTCTCTCTCGCACACAGGTGAACGGGATCAGAACCCGCGACTTCGACTGCTGCCAGGCCATCCCCCTCATTGCCCAGTCCGGCAGACGCATCGTCCTGGTTATCGCCAGACACCCGCACAACACCGGCATGGTGTTCCCCTCCCAGCAAATGCCACTGCTTGCCCCACCCATGAACGTCCCGGGTGCGAACGTAATGCGTTCCGGAGCGTTCGAAACTTTGTAGTGTTTCGGGAACGTTCCTGGGATATTCACGCTTCTGAAGCGTTTCAGGGACTTTCTGGTATATTTCGGGTACATTCACGCCTATAGCGTTCCATGGATGTTGTTGTTCACGCTTCGAATCAGTAGACTTCATATCGTGCCAATGTTTGCCAATGCGGGTTCCGCGCTAATGAGCTGGGGCGTGGTTCGTTCATGACGTCATCTTCCTGATTACGTCATCGTTTGAACTATTCCGTTCCGTCCAAACCGCGCTTGTATGGGCCGGACACAAAGCGTTTATATTTATGAAACGCTGTGGAAAATCATCTATTTTAGTACGCCTTACAACAGTTTTCGCTCTCGGTACGTATTGCAAACGGTGCTTTCGCTATTCGTCTTTGCTGCGCCAGTATTCGCCCTTTTCGGCACCTTCGGAAGCTTGGAAATAGTCATCTCTCGTCGCGCCCTTTTCGTTTCTTTTCCCCAGCGCGTTCTTTGCCTATTTTTGTACATCACGCGAGACGACGATAGCATTCAAATATTTATTCGTGTACGAACGTTTTAACAGACGCCTTCACCATCACTTAGTAATAAATGTTACGCTGCTACTTTGACGTGTGTGTCGGGAGGTGTAGCGATTGTGGGTTGGTTGTGAGATTAGGATGCTAGTGTCAATGTCATTCGTTCGTAGGACGTTCATCGTTTCAGAACATATCACAGTATTGCGATGTCGAATTTAGTATGAAAGTGGTCAATGCGTGTATGTTGAGCAAGAACGAAAAGGTATAAGACATTCGAAGATTTCGATAACACCACGATAGGAATATTGTGGTTTTGCCACTCAAGATTGGACTGCTGATGCAAGCGCGCTTAGAATCATAATAGAGTATTCCCGGACCTAATTGATATATTCTGCTATTCTCGCGCACTGCAGCAAACATGATTGAATAGTAGCTATACTGGTTGCAATGCAATGATTAATACACTATGATTATGCAGAGAAACACAGCAACAGTAGGTGCAGTGCGAAAAATGCGAGTCGTATTCAGTATTCACAAAGCTGTTCCTAATCTTGTGGATGATTTGTAGCTTGCCTTTTGGGTCATCGTTTGCGCCAGCAAAGTTGATGTTATGAAATCCAGTGCAAATTGACCCTCTTCGCCTGAAAAGATTACTGATTTCAAGGTATGGTGCACTGGCGCATTATATGTTGACATGCAGCTACACATATTGTGTGCATTGTGCAATGTGCATCTTCGCAGAAATTTGCCATACTGACCAAAGGTTTCAAGCGCTTGCGCAGCCGCATCTCTCACATCGACGTCATCATCGCTTTGTACGAGGTACGACAGTTGAGGAATGCATTCCTTGGTTCGTAGGAAGCCCAGTGCTATACAAGCACTTTGTCTATCCCTTTTCAGTGTTGACTCCAACAGCTCGACCAGCCCGATGAGAGCCTGCAACGGCGTCGTATTATACAATTATAGATGATGAAGCTTGAACGCAAGTCCATGTTGCTCCAGCTACAGCAATAATAATCCCCGAGTCTACAGAAGTCGTTGGCCTGCATAGCCATAGCTAGGGATGGTGTGAACCTCTGAAAGGTTCAGGTTCGTGTGAACGCGAACCTTTTTGAAAGGTTCTGTGTGAACACGAACGTGAACCTCATGACGTCACGTGGTGTCATATTGCTAATTCCAACCCTATCTTTCAATGAAGTGATAGCCTATATTAACGTACACGATACCTAGCGACGACTCGGGCCACATCATGTCACAATGCAGAAGTACATGTTGGCCTTTTAAACGTCACTAAATGTTTCAACTGAGGCAATCAAAGGATATAATACTCCTATAAAATCAATATCTTCCGTCGCTCTGCCAACAATTTCGACGAGGACTTACCAGGGATTATAATTACGCCTTAACGGTCTAGGCCAGACCGGACAATGTATTCGGCGTCTGAGTAGCCTATCGCTACATTGATATTGAGCAGAGTGTAAAACTGGTTTCTATACTTGCTACCGATATTACCCCATTAACAAGTTTTACAGCAGTAGACAACACCTCAATCACAATGATTTGGTTCTCGTGATGCAGTAAAGATATGAAGTCATTGCCCCGTACCCCTGCTAGCTTTTTTGCATCAGAAGACGATATCAATCTCATTGATTGGTTGAATAAGCATCATTCGCTGACTAAGTATTTCGCTCGTGATGTGTGATCGCTGGTCAAACTCACAGCAGAGAGACACTAAATATTCACAAACGGAAAGCTGAATATTTCGAGCAAACATTTGTTACAAAGCAAGTAAAACGTTTGAGATTGTCGTGCATGCTCGTTTATAGTGTTGATTTTTAATGCTGCCAGCGCCATGCATAGAGTGGCCCGCAGTTGAAATGCAATTAATATGAACCAAAGATGTTATAATGAAGTGAAAATTGTAATATATGAAAAAGGTTCACAGTGCAGAACCTACCAAGGTTCTGTTGTGAACGCGAACCTCTAAATCTCCGAGGTTCACACACAGAACGCGAACGTGAACCTCACGTTGACACCATCCCTAGCCATAGCCTCAGCGTAGTAATAGTGCTCATGGGTCATTATAGCCTAGTGAGTGTTGCACCTCTAAATAACAAAAATCAACTTACTTTATCGCGCAGTGAACCTTGATTGGCAATGTGAATGATGTGTGCCGCTGCCGCCGATTGAATTTCGTTATCTTGACTGAGAAGTAAATGAGCCAACGCACATAGATTGCTTGTTCTGAGTGCAAGCAGTGCCCCTACTTTCTTTATGGCGATTAGAATTAGATCCTTGTTGTGGGATCTCAATGCTGATGTTAGAAACACTACAAAAGCAAGTGCGTAGGGTGATTTAGAGGAGCTATATTGGCACCAATGTAGTAGCGATAGGTAGATCTACTTCGGTGCTGAGATTATATGTTAGATGTTATATAGGGATTGTATTATTGTGTAGCTAAAGGTTATGCCTGCCTCCTGTTATGAAATCATCAGTTGCTAACGACATAAAGACGAAGATGTCCTATAAATTACAAATAGCCTACGACTTGCGGGTTATTGTTATCTAGAAATGAAAAGTGGTAAAGTGACTTCAAAATCAAAATGTCTTACAAACCATAGGAATAGTAGAAATACAGAAAAGGACTGAAATCTTCCAACACAGTGTCTAAAACTTGTGAGGATATTTGACGTTGTAGTCACTTGGCTACGCCCAGTACCGTAACTGCCGCACCCCGTGTATACTGACGGTAAGGTCTATCGGGGCAACCCCCCCCCCCCACTGAAGTTAGGTTGATCACACTATGGGGGACCCAAGACCAGCGTTTGTTGGAGGGCTGACGAAGAGTGCTGTTTCGGCCCTACGCCTCTATAAGTTACGCAATCATCCATAAAAAAGTCGCTAATCCTATTATTCGGACGATTCAGGGTTGTAATAACTCGAGTCCGATTCGGGTCACGATTTTCTGATGCCTCGACTTGACTCGAGTCATTTTCTCAAAATACGGAGATGACTCGACTCGAGTCGAATCAATCTGTGTATAGACTCGACTTGGACTCGAGTCATTGCGCATGACCCGAACCAAGTCATATGACTCGAGACTCAGACAGTCAAGACCGACATTTCATTGTAATTTCGAAGAATAATAATGTAACCATCACCATTGGGATTTTGTATATTGGTACTGGTACTTGAAAATGCGACAAGAAACTGCTAAAACTGAGGAAAATTAATATATTATAAATGCGAACCATTTGATATCACCAAACAGAGTTATAAAAAGTGGGTTTGAAAAGACTTTTTAACTGGAAACTGAGAAGTCAACACAATGACTTGGACTCGACCCTCTGTTCGCTGACTTGGACTCGGTGGTCATTTGCAAATGACTCGAGTCAAAACAATATAAGTGAGATTGACTAGTGAATCGGAGCCTGGTGACTTGGTTACAACCCTGCGATCTATAGAGCATAATATTGGGACGGGAGCTGGCGAGTAACTCAAATTGGTACGAGACTCCATTTCCGACCACTACGACACGCAAAATTGTGACTCTGTATCGATTTTGTTTCAGAGGTGGTCAAAGTAGTCAAGAAAGGTACTCAAGTAGAAGTAGAAGTAGCGACGAAAAAATCTACTCAGGTACGAGTAGAAGTACTTCTTCCATAAGCAACCTAAAACTACTTGAAGTAGAATTCATTGACTTTAAAAGTACTCAAGTAAGTAGTTGTGAAAACGATCCTAATTCGTTCACATGGATTGTAAAAAGGTGCAAATTGAGCTATGCAAAAGGTGACGAAGCTTGATTCATATTGATGCATACCAACAGGTATCCAATTTTCGATATATTTTCCGGAAATTTAAGGCATTACTACACTTGCTTTTATACTTCAACATGTATGTCATCCAGAAAAAAGAACTGATATTAATTATAACTCAAAGTATATGATGCTGGGAATTAAAAGTAAAATGTAAATACTACTTCTAAAAGTGGAACTTGTATTTCATGCCTTTAGTCAGGGTTGTAATGACTCGAGTCATGACTCGACTCGAGTCACGATTTTTGGTGGCTCGACTTGACTCGAGTCATTTTTTTGTTTAAATGAAAAATGACTCGACTCGACTCGAGTCAATTTGTGTATTGACTCGACTTGTACTTGAGTCATTCCGCATGACTCGGAGTCCGAATCTCGGACCAAGTCATATGACTCTAGACTGGGTCTACCAAGACAGGCATTTTATTGTAATTTCGAAGAATAGTAAAGTTATCACACTATAATTATTTTGTCTATCGGTACTAATACTTGAAAATGCTACCAGTAACTGTTATAAGTGAGGAAAATTAGCATATTATAAATGCGAACCATTCGATATCACCAAACAGAGTAATAAAAAGTGGGTTTAGCAACAGTTTAACTGGAAACAGACAAACTTGACAAACTGAAAATAGCGAAAAGTAAGTATGTAGATCACCAAATATTACGAAGTAGAAGTAGCGAAAATCAGATCTACTTGACTAAGTACCAGAATTAGAAGAAAACTACTTGAGTACTTCGAAAAAGTAGAAGTACTTCGTTACTGACCACCTCTGGGTATAATGCGATTTGTGATGTAGAACTCGCGTTATATTCTTTGTGACGCATAAAAGTTACATATTTGACATATCTTACATCACGTCATAATGAGTGGTACTCGACTCGGCGTGTTTCAAATTCGAATCACTCAGCTACTCGATTCTGTCCAGACCTAGGTTAGCAGAGAACCTTTCATAATAGTATGGATTCACAAGAACCGTAACCCCCAAAGCTTCACGGCATCCCTAAACGCAACTAATAATCCCGGTAATTCATAGCCGTAAAATCTCTGATGACATAAAATGTAAAATCGCATCGATCCATAACCAGAAACGAGACAATAACAAAGAATCCGAGAGCAATCAACCAATCCCAGCGTCCCGCGTCACAACTTGACGTAATTCCCCCATATCGTGGATTCCTTGCAGTACTTCTGCAGGCTGAATCCCGGCGCCGGCCTGGCCATGGCGCTGAACGGACGCAGGCTGACGTTGACGCGCGGCAGCGCTTCCGACAGCGCGCCCACCGACGCGTCGTCCATCACGCCGAACACGTCCAGGAAATGCAGAAAAGGCATGTTCAGAAAGTTCCTGTAAAGAGAAAATGCCAGCCTTGATTAGAATTCTCCAGCGGCAATCTCCCTGGAAGGAGACGAAATAACGACACACTTCAGTCACGAATTCCAATCAAGTAAAAAGCTTTAAAAAATGTGAGTAGACACTACGACCATAAAAATATCCCCTTATAATATATATACAATATATACATTATACATACAGCAATCCCAACTTACAGGTAACAGTTTGGCGTCACGGAGTAGCACCGGCTCAGATTAATCCCCCGCAAGCAGTTCGACCAGCCCTGCACGATCATGTCGACCGCGTGCGACGTGATGTGATTCGAATCGCTCACGTCCAAATCCTGCAGGCGCCGGCATCTGGACACCATGTCGGCTATGTGCCGGTCGGCCAGCGTGTCTCGGAAACCGGCGATGTTCAGATGCGTCAAACCGCGCGGAAGGCTGGCGAAGATCTGAACGCGTGACCATGAGGGGGTAAAGTGGTCATTGTCGCTACTCGATAGAAACAACGCCGTAAATTTCTTCCCTATATTACAAGAAGACGTAGCGATTTCAAAGACATGTAAAAACTACTTCAATTAGGAGTAGAAACTCTAATATGAAACTCAGATATGAAACGTATACTCTTCAGTACAGTAACGTATATTCGCTCGTGGGGTCGCGCACTTTTAGCAGATAATATGAGGTGGGTAAACTTTCGAAATTTCAAGACATAACTGCGCGACTGACGATATATCCAGTTACCGCGATACAGTAGAAGTAGATTTGGTCGAGACATACTTTTTCAATAGTTACATCGTTTACACGCATTTGCGAATTCCTGACTACAGTACTTTAGGAGATATTGGCCAAATTCAAGACTTTCTGGTAAACAAAAATTTCAAAATTTCCGAGTTTTCTCTAGGTTCCCGTGAGTTGACAGCGAAATTTCCTGTGTCAGATGGTAAACTCTTAGAGCTACATCATTTGCACGCATTTGCGAATTCCTGACTGCAGCACTTTAGGAGATATTGGCCAAATTCATGACTTTTTGGTGCATAAAAAGTTCGAAATTTCAGAGTTATACTATGTTCCCGTGGGCTGACAGCGAAGTTTCTTGCGTCAGATCGTATAACTATAAGTTAGGCGATCGAAAGCAGAGTAGCGATTTCCGAGTAAATAAAGTGAAGTATTCTGGGAATAGTTTTACCCAAATGACTAAAGGCTGTCAAGTAGAAGTAGTCTTCAATCATAACAACTTGAATAACGCAGCTAGGCAAAGCCGAAAAGGTAGAAGTAGCCTACTACTTCACCGGCCACCTCATCTTAAATTTCCGGGATTATAGACATCCTTCTATGCGGTATTGTTGTTGTTTAGGAATTCAAGGTGTTTAGACTGTTATGGTAATTTACACCAGGCTTATCACATACCGCGTCGGGCGGGTACTTGCACACCGACGACCAGCCCAAGTTCAATTCCACAAGCCCGTCCAAAGCCTCCAGCGTCTCGGCAAGACCGCTCACAGTCATATCCCTACATAGCGACAGATTCAACCTCACCAGGGTTCGACAAGCCGCCAGACAGCTGTAATAAAAACGATCAGACATATCTCAACAGATGTACATCTCGCGGAAACTCAAAACGCATACCCCAGCACGCGAGGGCTGACCGACAGGTTTTCCAGACTGAGATTCACCAGGCTGTTGCATCGCGTCAGTATCAGGCATAGTGCGGTCGAGTGGATGTCAGCGTTGGTGAAGTCGAGGTGCTGTACTTGGTAGTGGTATACCCGAGAAAACGGGTCTCGCATTGGGCTGGAACTGTAAATAATACCATTTCTGTCCTAGTGTCATGGCAACCGAATATAAACTATGCGACACCTCGACCGAATCGGCTCTTAGAAACAACTTACTGAGCAAGATTGAAATTTTATACCTCCACTTAAAGTAGTTTTGACACGTCTTGGAAATCGCTTGTAATTGTGTACCGTACTTGCAATTGAGTATAAAAATTTACGACTTTACTCCTACTCGTAGCAATACTGACGACTTTGACCATTTTCGATTTGAAGGAATTCAATCCGTCTGACATCGGTACGGATTTCTGCACCCAGTTTAATGGGAGTGCTTATGCGACAATGAATCCAGAGAAAAAGTGAATGGATTTGGACACGCACCAATACTAAGTAATCCAGTTGGAACAAGTGCGTATGTGCTCTGTAAGCGGTAAGGTAAAATTCACCCCTACCTATCATGATATGCCGAGGAAAACGCCGGAACACTGCCGACGCCGTGGGAACAACAGTTGACGCTCCGTATCCCGCTCCGGCTGTCGTTGCGTATAATCGCAGCGTTGAGGCACACGGCCACGGCGCGATTATGCAAAAATCTCTGCAAATCCGTCACGCTGAGGTCCCGGTACCGAAAGTTTAATCTTTTCCACAAGTCCGGACACGACCTGTCGATCTGATTGCTGGTGAAATTCGCGGAGACTCGCGTAGTAACCTGCGTCAAACACTCACGCTATGCTGTTCCAGAATTTGCAAACCAGCTGACATCTGCTCAGTGCCTTTAGGTCGAGAAATTCGAAGATGTGAAACACCACTTCGTACGGAAGCGATAGTACTGTAACAAAAGGCTTGGAAATATGTGCCTCCTAGATCAACGCTAAAGGGTTCTACGAATTCATACATCGCGAACAAATAACGAATCTATTCAAATACTGCAAGTAGACTCAGTGCTGTGAATGACAACTCCTGGTTGATAGTATGATCGTGCCGGCTACCAACAAGGTATTTATCTACTATACTGCTGCGTCTATAATAGACCTGTCTAAATCTGAATTTCATAACTTAACCAGGCATATGTCTACTATCAGTGTTTTTCACCAGACAGATTGAACCTTCCACGTAATTATAGATCTTGGTGCAACACTGTGATATTTGAATACTGTGCACTAGCTATCAAAGAGAGAATCAACTATAACGAATGCAGCAAGCCTTATCACTAGGGAATGACTTGTATTGGAATCGTGATTTTTCACAGCACATACCAGGTCAGATCGCGAAAGTTAGGCCTGTGATGCGAGCATTGCCTGTCAAGCACCCCTTCCACGACCGATACTTTTTACTAGACACCAGTACTCCAACAAACTTACATGAAACACACATATATATACCGTACAAATCTTACCATAGGCCAAAGCGTATACCGGTAGGCTAGGTATGGGTACGGAACCCTTTACTTCTGGTGTATCGGATCTTGTTAATGCAATGTTATTCACCTAATATATACTCACTTGACAATGAAGGTCGGTTAAAATGTTTGGACGAACGCCTGCTGCAAAACTTGAATAACCCGGTGTTACCGGTAGTCGGGGCCCGGAACGCGCTTTCGGAATTCAATCGCCTGGGACGGCGAGCTTTGCGCGGCGTATGACATTTCATTGTAAAATTAGGACGTTTTATATCCGGCGTGCGGGGCGACGCGTCTGTGGAAACCTCGTCGTCTTCGGACATATCGTCGTCGTACGAGATTTCGCCGATTATCCCGAGCTCTTCATATAGCTTTTCGTACTCTTGCGGGTTGTCACGTTGAAAGAAACTGGTGTGTTTGGCGAAACGGTAAGTCTTTATTCCCTCCATATCGTGGGAATAGTATATCACTTTCCGATATATACAACTGCAGTCAGCATCAACAGCCGGTAAATTACCGGAATGTGCCTCTACTATGAATTCACTGAAATATGCTTACGTCATAAAGGCCTCTCTTTCGTATCAAGTAAATAGCGGTGATTCGTATGTTATTGCGATTAATATTCCTCGCGGTAATATAGAATGCATATTAAAATGAATGCATCTTGTTTATGGGCACATGGCGCGGTAACCTAAACATTTCGGGTAATGACATCGCAACAGACTTCATCCACGCTTTCTCGTTTGCTATCGGTCCAATGTTTCACTAACCTACCATATAGCCTTTACGGCTATGATCCTACGAATAGTCAACTCTACGGAGTACTTCGGAAAGGCGTTATAAATTGTGAAACCAAACGGCGGTAAAGCAACAAGTCCTAGTAATGTGCTAAGCTTAAATTTCAAAATTTTTATTAAATAATTTAAATACGCTCATAGAGCAGACTCACATCCAGAATCGCGATTCAACGATCATCATCATCAACATCAGAACTCATATCGGATATATTTGACATCGACATTTGACTTGGCTTCGAGAAATCAGATATTACGTCGTCTAGATCTGATAGACATGGTCTGAAGTAGACTAGGCCATGAGTTTATATAGCCTTCATCAGGGACATGCGGAACTATAGAGTTCTATATATCCCTGGCCTACATAAAACCAGGGACGACAGAAACGAGCCATATTTTTAAATTCACGGGCCGGATTTCCGGCAGGACTTTTTCATTTTTGGCCGGAACCAGATCGGAGCCGGATCGGTACTTTTTCCTGATACGGCCGGAGCCGGACCAGAGAATTGGCAAACCGGATCGGAGCAGGACCAGAGAATTTGTCGATCCGCTCCGCACTATTGGTTAGGGACCGCTCTGATAAACTGAACTAATCACGATAGCAGCCTTGATGCGTGTTGACTCCTTATCCTAGTCATGCGTATGAAACGTACTTTCCAACGCCAACTTATCCACACATTTGGTGAGATCCTCCACTTTGTTCGCTTCCCCAGCAAGTTCTTCACAGAATTGTATTAGTTGGAAGACGCTGACGTTATAATCCGTGTAATCATGCAAAGCATCCCCAGTGATTCTTGATATTATCTCGGGAAATACTGGAACATTGAACGACAGACGGGGTGTCAAGCGACGCAGTTCATTTTTAATCAAGCCATTCGTGCCACTGATGAAATTACAATCACGGAAGTATAGCCTACCCACTTTTATCTACGACATCGGGATGTCTTCGTTTCACTTCTCTGCTAAACTCCGCCTCGAATTCCAGACGTAGAATTTTTGCATTCACATACAGATTGACGTCGCCATCGCAGCAAGATCTCCAAAATTCCAGTAAAGTACGTCTTTTTGCAAATACTGGCAGGTCTGTGGCCAACAAAAGTGTCCTTAGCACTGACCAGTGACCACGCAAAGAATCTTAGGGTGGTTATAGAAAGTTTGCTACCTCTGTTGTTGCACAGGACGTGTTCCTATATAGGCTACAGGTTCAAATTGGAAGACCAGCTGATAAAATTTATACAGCATATCTTTGTGAATTCGTTCATTTCTGATACTATACCTAATTTCGAAAATTACCTTTGACGGGCTGGCCACCCCTGTCTTAGACGTTTGATCGCTTTGATTTGAAATAACTTGAAAATTGATATTCTCATAATTTGTATATTTTTATCAGTACCGATCTCGCCATTAATTACCTACTTATTTGAAACAATGCAAACGACTGAAAAAATCAATTGCACAATTCCAGTCGTCCAGTCGGGTTCAGCATTTTAAATATAGGCCTAGGCTATATTCCTCACCTTCAATGTTCTGGTCTGGATTTAGTATGAACTCTCTGATAGTCTCCAATGACTTTCCTTGGGTGTACAGGCGGTGTAGTGCTTTCAACTCCTTAACTTTCATCGGCCCACCACGCCCAATATTCTTTACATACATTACACGCATGGTTACACCAGTAACATTGACATTGGGTTGGTAAAGTCACATCAAACCTTCAAGTAACTCAGCGAGCATCTCAGGTGGGCGATTATTGCACAATAGCCGGAAACTTTCGTTTCGTCGAAGAAAATTCTCGAGAATTGTGAGGCCATTTTTCTGATAAATTTCAAGGGTAGGCTGTATACTTTCAAAGTATAGGAGTATTATATAAGAAAACATTCAAAGTAGAGTCGTCAACAGTAGTCACTAACGATAGTAAAATACCAGTAGAGTTAGCGATTTTCTAGGCATGCCAAACCGATTTGAATTCGATCACAATATATACCCATGAAAACGATCCAAATGTATCCTAACGCTACTTTCCACCTGACAAAATCTAGATCTAGAACGTATATAGAAGGCAAGTTGAGGTCAAAAACTGCTCATCGTGGCGAATATCAGTGTAAACGCATCTAGTTGAGCAAGCACTGCACTACGTAGCCTAACTAGGCTAGCCGTAGGCCTACTTTGAGAACTTCAAAATTGGGAAAACGCTCAGATAGTCTCTGTTTAAAACAAGCGGATTTCGATGGAATTCAATATCACCCAGCAGTGTGATTCACGGTATCATAGTCTGTCATGAACGATGTGTTTAGCACCTTTCAGGTAAATAATTTCATCCTCAGACGCTCTTGAAGAAAAAACATTCGCTGCATCGCGAGTATACAAATTTATATCTAAACTGTTACGAACCATGGTAGGCTACATATGTCCTCCATCACAGCAGTCTCATTCTCGCCACAATGATATTTGACTTACCTGTATCTTTCTATATCATATCTGGACAGTTCTTCGATTTTTTCCTGCGAATCCAAATCCGTTTCCAGCTCAAATTTGATTTCGTGGAGTGCTGGTCGTTGATCAAGTGAAGTACAACGCTTAATATAGAAGGTTGTTATTATTATTATTATTTATTGAAAGAAGAAAAAGAGTAGCACCGTTAGGTCTCGTTCGCCACGACATTACTGAGTTATAATGTGGCAACTACGGCACGTGAACATCAGTAAATGTTCAAAATGGGAGGTGTTTCGACCCCCCAACCCCACCCACTGACTATTCTCCGCACTGTAGCGATGACAACATGAGAACATCAGACAACATGACACCATCTCCAATGTCCATTAGAACTAAACTATAAAACTATTTTCTGACTATGCTTGCACAGTTGGCTTGGCCTATAGACGGAGTAACGGTACGCGGAATGCGTCTGCAAGCATAGCTAAGAAGTGTTTTCGCTCAATATTGTGTAATCGTAGAAGTAGCCTACTCAAACCTCCAGGTCTTCGATTATATCCATTAGCATAATTTCCAAAACTTTGGTTTCTGGATATCTCCCACGTATGTCATCCATCACAATATCGAGAACATACGATATGATCACGGCTTCCGCCCATTTCAAGTCACTATCGCTGCAATCATCGTTACTCTGTTAAAGGAAAGGCAGAATATCACATATCGAAAAACACATATGACCTCACTCTATACCTCGATGTGAGTATTTCTCGTAGATTCCATCGGTGACTTTTGCGTTTGCAAACTTTCCCTTAATTTTTGCAGAAACGCCTGTTCCATGATCTCATTTTCTCCGACCAGCGACGATAACATCTAAATTTTGTTTGAAATTTATCAGAAACATGTAATGCTACAAATAAAAGCACAAAAGTTACGCTGTCAGTGCTTGATTCCGTGTTACGTTTCACATGTCCAAGATCTTCCTCACTGAAAGCAATTTTAATCTATCAATTGCTGAACATCGAATACTGATGCAATTATGCAATTAACAAGACAGTATTTTGGTTAGTCTGGTCATAGCCAACACGTCAGGTGTGCTCACACTGGTCCGCGAGTTATTTTCATAAAGCCCGTGACAATGTACTGATCCAGGCGTAGTGAAGTCAAATGATTTCGTTTTGAAGCATCAATTTTCAGCAGAGGCCGTCAAACTATAGATATCATGGTACTCCAGTAGAAATAGAAGTAACACTTTCGTTAAATTTATACTTCATTACAGGTATGGGAAACACTATTTCCAAGACATTTCAACACTACTTCAAAGCGACGTAGAAAATGACGGTAGCAGTATACCAAACAGTCGATCGAGGGTGGCTACTTTCAAAAGTCCAAGGTGCATCTTCGCCACTACCTAAAAATGATTAATCACACATTTCACACTACGAATTGGTGCTATTTTTTGGAAATACATTTAGCTACCGCGATACTTTACATTACATAACCCAAAATCTGAAAAATGAGTAGTTTTGTTATCGGGTAAATCCGTGTCAATGGATTAAAGGACCATATAGTTAACCTCTTCACGGAAAGCCTTGTCGTTGACTCCGTGCATTTCCTGGGCACATCGTGAAAATCGAAGGGTCTGTAAAGGAATGCAAGTGTTCGAAAGTTCATCACAGCTGTTATCGGATTGAATACATACGTCCATCGGTGTTGTATTTTTAATCTGATGCGTTTGTGATCACCGAAGCAAATTGCCGACTCCTGGAGATTTTGCAATTCAATAAGTGTAAAGACTCGGCTATACGAAGAAGTTTTATGAATCTCACACGTTCGCCAAACGCTACAAGAGTCCTCGCTTGTAACTTCGCCCGACCAACGACTACAAGTTTTCCGAAGACTTTTATCTGTACAAGCTGAAAATTGATTTGTAAAAAATCGTATGGTAATGATTCGGTACACTTCCTTACTTTCAAGTCAATGTACTCCTGATGTATTTGGGGAAATGTAATTTGCTCCGTACTCCATTTTACCGTACCGCTGTTCGCCGGCCGACGTCCTTTGCAACGATGTTTTATTTTACCGCTTGTCACGGTCAGTTCGTAGCAATCGCCGTGTTTTTGTGCCGAGAAACCATCCAACGCCCGCAACTGAATGGCGAGAAGGGTTCGATATATACTTCGCCACAAACTTACGCAAGACCGCCTTACTGTTATCCGAAGTGTTCCTGTTGCAGTGACGGAATCATATTTTTCCTGCAGAACAATCAAAAGAATTTGTACATATTTGATTCGTTCACCACAAACTACAAACATTGTCAATATTGATGGCTGTTTCATCTTACTTCAAAAACAATTGCATATTACGTATAAGACTAAGTGACGAGTTGTAAAAGTAGTAATAGTACGAGTAGTAAGATAAATGTGCACGACGTGCCAAAACACGATTTAACTTAAACAAACAAGAATTATGAATATAAAAGATAGTGAAAGAATTAGCTCATTCTCAATTCTGCAGCAATACTCGAGGGGATTTCCCTTCTGACTGTGCGGCAATTAAAAAAGGGGAATAATTAGAGAGAAAACGAACAAAGAATCTGGATTGACCTTTGTACTCAGACTGGAGTCATTCTACTTGTACTTTTCCACTCCTGATTCTACCTCGCCTGACTTCTGGACACGAGACTTGTGTATTATTTATTACATTTTATTGATTAGTAATTCTACTTGTACTTTTCCACTCATGATTTAATCTGCCTCGCTTGACCTCTGGACAAGGACACGAAACTACAGCTGACTTCGGTCGTACGCGACTGGGCTTGGTAATAGTCGCCTCCCGACAAATCGCACTTACCTATCGTTTTGTGGTCCAATTTCGTGACGGGGCTTTGGGAATAATTGCCTGTCAAACCACCCTGGTTGACTTGTCGTTTCGCGATTGACTCGATTTCGTGTACGGTGGGGGCATAGGAATAATTGCCGGTCGTGACGTCAATAAAGTTTTCTCCTGATCGGTGAGATCCTGGTGCGTGTTTTAGGTGTCTATACGTTCGGCTGTGCATAGTGACGCTTTTAGTCTGTTCCATACTGTCGTACTTGCTCTTGCTTTGTTGTCGATTTAAATAGTAAGGAGAAATGATCTGTCCTGGTTATAAGTATGTGTGTCATTTTGAGTCATATCGAGAACCAGAATGTCGTGTATTAGAAATAGGTATTAGGAGCCCCCGACATAGATTAACTTAAATAAAGTAACACTTAGAATATAATAAGTAATTAAAGAAATAGCTCATTCTCAATTTGACTCGCATCAACGTGTTAATTTCCGGTATTGTAGTAATTGGTGCAAGCAACAACTACTGTTCCACACCTTTACCGCTTTCTAGCGTCTTAGGACAGACAGTCCCAACCAAACAATGTATTTATGATGGGTTCTTTTACTGCTTCACGTCTGGTCAAGCGTAATCATGCCGGTGTCTGTAAATGATATATAATTTACCGCGGCATATTATTTTTGTATGCTGTACACGATGTACAACTTGAATCGATCAGTTGGCGAACTAATGCTTCACCCGTATGTACGATATATATCGATCGCGAGCTCACCACACACTTGTCGTTCGAGAGCGACTCATTTCGCTATAGACAATCAGTTGTGTTCGCGTGTACCGTAACATATTCTCAACACTTGTTATACCAACACCTCCAAGCATATTCACAATATCATACTAAGGAACTATTGCTTCGGCAGCCACACGCTGTCGTTCGAATTCGACTAATTTCGCTGCAGACAATCAGTTGTGCTCACGTGTACCGTAACATATCCCCAACACATGTTATGTCATATTTGCAGCATCATACTACGGATATATTAATTCGGGCGGAGTGTTACCATCAGAGAATTGCTGTGTCACGTCTTCGAGCCTCGCATTTCCCGTTCGAACTCGGTAACTGCGAGTACGATGTCAGATTCAGTGGTATAGTGACGAATCCGGGTAGCTCGCTTCATCGGGGATCAGCGGACTGACCTTATTTGGCTGAAACGCGCTCGGTGGTGCAATAATGGGAATGAATTGCGACAGATCATACGTGATGCGATCTATAGCCTGCTTTCGGCGAGGTGTAAAGATGAGTGGGAGATTTCGAAATCGGAATCAAACGCGACTAGGGTTGCCAAATCAAAGTCCAAAAAATCCGACTGGCACGTAAAGTACTGGTTTCTCCATATATTAGGCTGGGTAAAATGTAACATAAATCCAACTCTCAAAGACACTGCTGTAAGGGGAGTGTCGTTGTACATTAATTTGCGTACAGCGAAGCTTTGTATGCGGTGGTGCAATAATGAGGATGAATTGTGCCAGATCACGTGAGGCAATCTAGCCTTCTTTCGGTGAGGTGTGAAGATGAGCGGGGAGATTTCGAAATCTGACTCCACCCTGACTCGGGTTGCTAAATCAAAGTCCAAAAAATCCGCCTGGCTCGTAAAGTCCTGTTATTTCCACATGTTGTGAGGGTAAAATACAGCATAAATCCGACTCTCAAGGCCATTTGGCCGCATCCAGACTGGCTTCGCTGAAAACTGATGAAATCTGCGCCGGGTCCGGAGATGTTTCGTGACCTCCCCCGTCCAGACAAGATTGTTCTGCTGTAATATAGGTGCCGTTGTATAATAATTTACGTACAAGGAGACTTGGTATCGACCCTTTGGCGGAATTCTGTTTGGTTCGTCTGTACAGGTGTTATTAGTGCGATCAGATTTGGCACCTCAAGGAGTATATTGGTAAAAATCACACAACGATGACAATAACTTTACCGTTCATCATGCGGTCAACGGTCAACGATGTGGTGTGATGTACGTAAATCAGCTGTGATCAATCGAGCGTGACACAATCGCTGTCAGTCATCAATCTGCAACATGACAAAACTCGCGTTTTCGGGTTGACAGCAACACAGTGCGATATACTTGATGTCCCCGTCGACCCTCCTATTTTAATGGGGTTACCATGCGGCCTCATTTAGGGGAGCATATGTCCTCCATTTCCCAGATATGTCACCCAATTCACCTAAATGTACTCTCTTTCTGTCAGTTTGTCCTCCTTGTTAGCTCAACATTTCCAAAAAAACACCACGAGTAACGCAAAATGTGGGCCTAGATTACGAAAAGTCGGGTATTTACGTAGCCAAATCGGAAAAATGACCCTATGATGGTATTGTGCAGGCTATTACGTGGATACGTGGGCGTGTGTAAACATGTGAATAGTAAAAGCGCCCCAAACTACCGTTACATGAAAAAAGATCGAGCGCACTCGACCATGACGGGGTATACCCACCTTAGTACAGCCAAATGATCCCATGTCGTACCGGGAATAGCCGAGGTGGTGGTACATCATTCTCACAAAATGTACTTTGGAACGCGTGTGAAATCGACATCGTCCGCTACTCGACTGACGCAAGTCGCCACTGCAGTCCCTCTCTGTGTATACACAATGTGCTGAGCACTGCAGATCCAGACGAGACTACGCATTCTGGCGAGGTTATCGAGATAGCTGGAGCGATTTACAACACATGCTACATTTACTTCAAACGGAATGACAAAATATGGTTTTGGAGTACTCAAGTAGTTTTAAGGGAATGTCAGTAATCGTGATATCGCTTTCTATCCTAATTATAAAAAAGTAGGTCCCCATAAAACTGTCGAGCTCAAGCACGTTGGTAACTGTGATAGTAGACAAAACTGACTCGAGTACCTCAGAAATAGTGACTGTATTTCGTTGCTGACCACGCGCCTGCTTATTCACACCGACTGACTCTCCTAGTAAGCAACTGCGCCCCCGTCATCTTCTTATTGCTCAAATAATTTTACAATTCACGAAATCCAATCTCATTTGTCGATAGTTTTATCAGCACAAAAGTCACAGTTACACAAGTCTCGTAAATAGGTGTCGATACACTACAATCGTTTTATCGCCACTATTCAACTCATAGCCCGATCACACGACTGACGTTTCCGCAGATCAATTTTTGACGTTTGATCAACTCTTGAATGGTTATGGGGTTTCTAATCACAGGGCGATTGAGATTCGGGTGTGTCTTTTCGATACGTTGCGCAAACTCGATACCTTTCGTTCGGAGTACGTATTCACACTGCGGAAATCATTTTGCATGTTCTGTCCAAACCTCGTCTTCACGGTCCCAACGAAGCCCGCCGTCACAGTAAAAGCATTTGGTTCTGTCCGAATCAATGTAGTAAAACCCCGCTTTTGCTAACTGTTCAACACTAGCTCTAATTTTATTCGGTTCCCAGCCCTTGTCGAACGTTGCGATTCTTTTTGACAACGACGACATGAGAGGATTCACGGGGTTAAGACAAGGAAATAGTTGCTCAAGACATCGCTTTTCGTCCTCGGAGGGTTCCTCTGGTTCTTGCAGATGTAAAGTGAGACGTCGTATTTTGTCGTCAAGCAACTTATCCAAATTGTCTCGTTCGTACTCGGTTAACGCCACATTCCCCGAATCGTCGCCACGTGCGAAACAACAATCCGGGCGATACGTCAAGTGTATTTCAGATACATCGTCTGTAGGCCTCCAATTGCGTAGAACGCCGGAGCAGTTGAAGCACTGCGTTCTGTCCAGGTCACCGAGGTAGAATAAACCTTGTTTTGCCAACTCGCCGACCGCCCGTGGTATGGGATAGCTGGGCCATTTCTCAAAGGTTTCGCGACGCTTCGACTCCTTTCGCAAGTCGAGATTCCTAACCCGATACTCGTGCTCTTGATCAACGATATTCGCAAAGTTGATGTTGGCGTTTCCAACGGCTTTACACTGTCTCAATAAACTTTTGAAATTCGATTTCACAATAGGTATGTTCAACGCGTCTCGTACACAATTCGCGTCATGACGCCGTGCACTCGACCCGGTCCATCTTTCTAGGTACACACTGCATCCAAAGCATTTGATTTTGTCTTCAAATCCTAGCCAGTAGTATCCCTCAGACGCTAAATCGGTGCGTGTTGCGTATGATACTTTAGAGAATTTGGCGAACGTGGCGAGTCTGTATAATTCAGTGCGGTGTGAACCGGAAGCGATATACACTCGTTTCTGTCCGGGCGGATCAGAGTATCTCCCCATTGACGTTATGCCAAGCTCTTTCATAAACATGGAGTACTAAGACAGAGCTTTTTGTGTCTAAACCTGTACCATAGCTCACACATATATATTCCTAGTTTATCCTTGCGAGCTCTATCGCTTACTGGTTAGTTGTACTTTTATGTGTGATTGACAACCGTTAGCTGTCGCTATTGCACCATTTCTATATGTGTTATACCAGGAGCGGTCAACTTCTGCAGTCCGCGGGGCGTGTATAGCATAATTAGGTACTTGGTGGTGCGAATTGCTGAATCGATACATTATTCGACCACCGATCAGCATATGCCAGGAATAAATCGTATTCAATCAATGTATTTTAACAACAGCAATGTCAATGCAAAGCCGTATCTCGCCGATATTAACGAGGACAAAGTGGATTTGAGAACAGTATTTTTATACAGGCACCGCCATGTCTGCTTCTCTCTCACGGTGCAATACTTGAATAAGATTTCATAGTGGTCTATAAGCCCGATACTCTAAATTGACAGAGATATCAATTCAATAAAGTTGTTTTCTAACGACATTACAGAGAACAACGCGTACCAGTAAACACAAACCGAATTGTCCCACTGTTGCGTCAATTCACCGCCGACTCAGTATGAGACACTCTCGACCAGCGAATGTACATTAGGCAACCGAAACAGGTGACCTTGCGAAGGGGGTTGTTTTCGATAACACCGATACGGCAACTTAATTCTTTCTACTGACAATGTGATGGAGAGCGGCTTAATTCATCAGATAAAGACTGGAGGCAACAATAACTAGCAAACACAAATCTGATGGCCACACCGACATTAACAGGTATTCGATAGACCCGAAAATACCAACGTCACCCAACTGCTGTAATGACACGGGTACGATGCGGGGTACGAAGCATTTTGAACGGTGTTGCTCAGTCGCGGTTCTTGGCCTTCCAAGACCTCTGTTAGTATCAGTCTATCTCACTGTTTGGAGTGCCAATGCCAAACGTCGTAATAGTGATCACTCGGTCATGTGTAGAATATAGAAATTGACGCCTGGCCTATTTGCAAGACCTCATGGCTTTGGCAAACTTATTGAAGCGGAAATTCACAAAGTCACTAGCGTACGTGCTTTCATGCCTTTGAATGTTTGTTATCATCGAGTCTGGTCATAAATAGACATGGGGACAAATTTGATGCGTTCAGCACAATATACGTTTACCACATCTCATTCCGGACCGTAACCGATCGTTTACCGCACCCTCTATATGGCAAACGTCGCTTTTGCTCATAGGTAAGCCGATGATCTGTGAAAACACATGCGCTAACGTGCCATTTCGTTATTCCTTCAACGTCACATGGCCGCCTATATGAAGGTTTTTTGAGTGCCCACCAATACAGTGTTGAAACGTGATCCATAGGGACCCCACTGCGTGCTATACGCCTAAATAAATATGTTTACTCGAGTATACACCTGGTGTGGAGCAGTGAAGTGGATGCAGAAAGTAAATTAGACAACGCAAACCAGTTGACAACGTCGATTAATATACGAGGGTTGATAAATTTTGTCAAGTGACTTTTGAATGGATGTTATTTGTTTGTTGTTTGATGGATAAGATTGTATTCATTCATAAACTACTAATATACTTCTTGTGGTGCTAAACCTGATTATACAGATGAATCAGACAGTATTCCGCCAATTGGGACTAGTTGCCCGTCGTCGTGATTGATCTCCTAGTTCGCGGTGGTAACAAAAAATGATCGCATAAAATTACTAATAAGCTATGCCCCGAGTTTCCGGGTCCCCGTCATACCCCGTAACTATGTGTTTGGAGGGGTGTACGCGCGTTATTGGGTGTACCGAAAGGCTGTTTGCACTGCGAATTGGGGTAAATCCAGGCTGGTACGCAAAGTCCTGTTATTCCCCCTCATGTTGTGAGGACAAAATCTAGTATAAATCTGACTCTCAAAGATACGTCGCCGTATCCAGTCCCGACTTCACTCAAAACCGATGAAATTCGGGGGGTCCGGAAGCGATTCGTGACCACCCCCGTCCAGACAAAATGGTTCTGCTGTCATTACACGATATGCGGGGTTTCGTTGCATATTCATTTGCGTACAGTGAAACTTTGTATCGAACCATTGTCGGAATTCTGTTTGATTTGTCTGTACATATGTTGTTATTGCAGTAGGGTTTAGCACCACAGGAAGTATATTGACAAAATCTTATCCATCACACAACGATAACATCTTAACTGTCGGCAAACTCAACGGTCATCACTCGTCGTTCGAATGCTTGTAATATCGGTGTGATGTACACAAACCAGCTGTGATTAATCGAGTGTGACACAAACGGTGTCAGTCGTCACTCTCCTGTTTGACTAAAATCGCATATTCGAGCGGGTTGACAGCAATGCGATACATTTGATGTTCACATCGATCCTTATATTTATAGGGCTACCAAAGTCCTCCTCCTTTTCCCAAATATGTACAGCCTTCACCCAAATATCTTCCTTTTTTGTAATTTTATCCTTATTTTCAGCTTAAAATAACAAAAAACACCACGAATAACGCGAAATGTCGGTCTGATCGATTTCGGTGAGTGACCTTTTATTTAGCTAACTCACACAACGCAAGTAATTGACGGGTATTTCGGTAGTCAAGTCAGAAGAAATGACATTGTTTTCTAGTCAATCTAATGAAATTAGCGGTATAAATATAAAAAACGTCTTCCCCAATCGTAACTTGCAACCTGTGAAAAACGTGTACCGCAAAATATCCTCATCACCCCCAACAAAACATAGTTGCGAAAAATATCATACTATGGACGTATTAACTCGGCGGAGTGCTACCGTGAGAGAAATGCTGTTTGACCCCCTCGACCTAGCCTTGGATTTACCGTTCGAAAAATTCCACCGGAAGAAGCTGTGATCGAGTGTCGCAATAAATGTCAGCCACGCTCCATCAATCTGTTGCTTTGACAAAACTTGTACGTATACGCCAGAGATGAGCATTGATTAGGATTTAGAAAAAAAACGTATTGTGAAATTTTGCTGGGTTAGGATTGCATTAGATTTTGAGATTGATTTACTATATCGTACAGGCTACAACTGCCGAGCCCCGTCGTGACGAAATAGGATTAATCAGTTGTTGAACGATAAGTTAGGGCTAACCGCTTATACCCCTAGTTTATTCTTGAAAGCTCTATGGATTACTGGTTAGCTGTATTGTTGTGGACGACTGACAACAGTTAGTTGTCGCTATTGTACGATTTACACTTTGTGTTATACATTTTTTGTTACCACCGCGAACTAGGAGATCAATCACGACGACGGGCAACTAGTCCCAATTGGCGGAATACTGTCTGATTCATCTGTATAATCAGGTTTAGCACCACAAGAAGTATATTAGTAGTTTATGAATGAATACAATCTTATCCATCAAACAACAAACAAATAACATCCATTCAAAAGTCACTTGACAAAATTTATCAACCCTCGTATATTAATCGACGTTGTCAACTGGTTTGCGTTGTCTAATTTACTTTCTGCATCCACTTCACTGCTCCACACCAGGTGTATACTCGAGTAAACATATTTATTTAGGCGTATAGCACGCAGTGGGGTCCCTATGGATCACGTTTCAACACTGTATTGGTGGGCACTCAAAAAACCTTCATATAGGCGGCCATGTGACGTTGAAGGAATAACGAAATGGCACGTTAGCGCATGTGTTTTCACAGATCATCGGCTTACCTATGAGCAAAAGCGACGTTTGCCATATAGAGGGTGCGGTAAACGATCGGTTACGGTCCGGAATGAGATGTGGTAAACGTATATTGTGCTGAACGCATCAAATTTGTCCCCATGTCTATTTATGACCAGACTCGATGATAACAAACATTCAAAGGCATGAAAGCACGTACGCTAGTGACTTTGTGAATTTCCGCTTCAATAAGTTTGCCAAAGCCATGAGGTCTTGCAAATAGGCCAGGCGTCAATTTCTATATTCTACACATGACCGAGTGATCACTATTACGACGTTTGGCATTGGCACTCCAAACAGTGAGATAGACTGATACTAACAGAGGTCTTGGAAGGCCAAGAACCGCGACTGAGCAACACCGTTCAAAATGCTTCGTACCCCGCATCGTACCCGTGTCATTACAGCAGTTGGGTGACGTTGGTATTTTCGGGTCTATCGAATACCTGTTAATGTCGGTGTGGCCATCAGATTTGTGTTTGCTAGTTATTGTTGCCTCCAGTCTTTATCTGATGAATTAAGCCGCTCTCCATCACATTGTCAGTAGAAAGAATTAAGTTGCCGTATCGGTGTTATCGAAAACAACCCCCTTCGCAAGGTCACCTGTTTCGGTTGCCTAATGTACATTCGCTGGTCGAGAGTGTCTCATACTGAGTCGGCGGTGAATTGACGCAACAGTGGGACAATTCGGTTTGTGTTTACTGGTACGCGTTGTTCTCTGTAATGTCGTTAGAAAACAACTTTATTGAATTGATATCTCTGTCAATTTAGAGTATCGGGCTTATAGACCACTATGAAATCTTATTCAAGTATTGCACCGTGAGAGAGAAGCAGACATGGCGGTGCCTGTATAAAAATACTGTTCTCAAATCCACTTTGTCCTCGTTAATATCGGCGAGATACGGCTTTGCATTGACATTGCTGTTGTTAAAATACATTGATTGAATACGATTTATTCCTGGCATATGCTGATCGGTGGTCGAATAATGTATCGATTCAGCAATTCGCACCACCAAGTACCTAATTATGCTATACACGCCCCGCGGACTGCAGAAGTTGACCGCTCCTGGTATAACACATATAGAAATGGTGCAATAGCGACAGCTAACGGTTGTCAATCACACATAAAAGTACAACTAACCAGTAAGCGATAGAGCTCGCAAGGATAAACTAGGAATATATATGTGTGAGCTATGGTACAGGTTTAGACACAAAAAGCTCTGTCTTAGTACTCCATGTTTATGAAAGAGCTTGGCATAACGTCAATGGGGAGATACTCTGATCCGCCCGGACAGAAACGAGTGTATATCGCTTCCGGTTCACACCGCACTGAATTATACAGACTCGCCACGTTCGCCAAATTCTCTAAAGTATCATACGCAACACGCACCGATTTAGCGTCTGAGGGATACTACTGGCTAGGATTTGAAGACAAAATCAAATGCTTTGGATGCAGTGTGTACCTAGAAAGATGGACCGGGTCGAGTGCACGGCGTCATGACGCGAATTGTGTACGAGACGCGTTGAACATACCTATTGTGAAATCGAATTTCAAAAGTTTATTGAGACAGTGTAAAGCCGTTGGAAACGCCAACATCAACTTTGCGAATATCGTTGATCAAGAGCACGAGTATCGGGTTAGGAATCTCGACTTGCGAAAGGAGTCGAAGCGTCGCGAAACCTTTGAGAAATGGCCCAGCTATCCCATACCACGGGCGGTCGGCGAGTTGGCAAAACAAGGTTTATTCTACCTCGGTGACCTGGACAGAACGCAGTGCTTCAACTGCTCCGGCGTTCTACGCAATTGGAGGCCTACAGACGATGTATCTGAAATACACTTGACGTATCGCCCGGATTGTTGTTTCGCACGTGGCGACGATTCGGGGAATGTGGCGTTAACCGAGTACGAACGAGACAATTTGGATAAGTTGCTTGACGACAAAATACGACGTCTCACTTTACATCTGCAAGAACCAGAGGAACCCTCCGAGGACGAAAAGCGATGTCTTGAGCAACTATTTCCTTGTCTTAACCCCGTGAATCCTCTCATGTCGTCGTTGTCAAAAAGAATCGCAACGTTCGACAAGGGCTGGGAACCGAATAAAATTAGAGCTAGTGTTGAACAGTTAGCAAAAGCGGGGTTTTACTACATTGATTCGGACAGAACCAAATGCTTTTACTGTGACGGCGGGCTTCGTTGGGACCGTGAAGACGAGGTTTGGACAGAACATACAAAATGGTTTCCGCAGTGTGAATACGTACTCCGAACGAAAGGTATCGAGTTTGCGCAACGTATCGAAAAGACACACCCGAATCTCAATCGCCCTGTGATTAGAAACCCCATAACCATTCAAGAGTTGATCAAACGTCAAAAATTGATCTGCGGAAACGTCAGTCGTGTGATCGGGCTATGAGTTGAATAGTGGCGATAAAACGATTGTAGTGTATCGACACCTATTTACGAGACTTGTGTAACTGTGACTTTTGTGCTGATAAAACTATCGACAAATGAGATTGGATTTCGTGAATTGTAAAATTATTTGAGCAATAAGAAGATGACGGGGGCGCAGTTGCTTACTAGGAGAGTCAGTCGGTGTGAATAAGCAGGCGCGTGGTCAGCAACGAAATACAGTCACTATTTCTGAGGTACTCGAGTCAGTTTTGTCTACTATCACAGTTACCAACGTGCTTGAGCTCGACAGTTTTATGGGGACCTACTTTTTTATAATTAGGATAGAAAGCGATATCACGATTACTGACATTCCCTTAAAACTACTTGAGTACTCCAAAACCATATTTTGTCATTCCGTTTGAAGTAAATGTAGCATGTGTTGTAAATCGCTCCAGCTATCTCGATAACCTCGCCAGAATGCGTAGTCTCGTCTGGATCTGCAGTGCTCAGCACATTGTGTATACACAGAGAGGGACTGCAGTGGCGACTTGCGTCAGTCGAGTAGCGGACGATGTCGATTTCACACGCGTTCCAAAGTACATTTTGTGAGAATGATGTACCACCACCTCGGCTATTCCCGGTACGACATGGGATCATTTGGCTGTACTAAGGTGGGTATACCCCGTCATGGTCGAGTGCGCTCGATCTTTTTTCATGTAACGGTAGTTTGGGGCGCTTTTACTATTCACATGTTTACACACGCCCACGTATCCACGTAATAGCCTGCACAATACCATCATAGGGTCATTTTTCCGATTTGGCTACGTAAATACCCGACTTTTCGTAATCTAGGCCCACATTTTGCGTTACTCGTGGTGTTTTTTTGGAAATGTTGAGCTAACAAGGAGGACAAACTGACAGAAAGAGAGTACATTTAGGTGAATTGGGTGACATATCTGGGAAATGGAGGACATATGCTCCCCTAAATGAGGCCGCATGGTAACCCCATTAAAATAGGAGGGTCGACGGGGACATCAAGTATATCGCACTGTGTTGCTGTCAACCCGAAAACGCGAGTTTTGTCATGTTGCAGATTGATGACTGACAGCGATTGTGTCACGCTCGATTGATCACAGCTGATTTACGTACATCACACCACATCGTTGACCGTTGACCGCATGATGAACGGTAAAGTTATTGTCATCGTTGTGTGATTTTTACCAATATACTCCTTGAGGTGCCAAATCTGATCGCACTAATAACACCTGTACAGACGAACCAAACAGAATTCCGCCAAAGGGTCGATACCAAGTCTCCTTGTACGTAAATTATTATACAACGGCACCTATATTACAGCAGAACAATCTTGTCTGGACGGGGGAGGTCACGAAACATCTCCGGACCCGGCGCAGATTTCATCAGTTTTCAGCGAAGCCAGTCTGGATGCGGCCAAATGGCCTTGAGAGTCGGATTTATGCTGTATTTTACCCTCACAACATGTGGAAATAACAGGACTTTACGAGCCAGGCGGATTTTTTGGACTTTGATTTAGCAACCCGAGTCAGGGTGGAGTCAGATTTCGAAATCTCCCCGCTCATCTTCACACCTCACCGAAAGAAGGCTAGATTGCCTCACGTGATCTGGCACAATTCATCCTCATTATTGCACCACCGCATACAAAGCTTCGCTGTACGCAAATTAATGTACAACGACACTCCCCTTACAGCAGTGTCTTTGAGAGTTGGATTTATGTTACATTTTACCCAGCCTAATATATGGAGAAACCAGTACTTTACGTGCCAGTCGGATTTTTTGGACTTTGATTTGGCAACCCTAGTCGCGTTTGATTCCGATTTCGAAATCTCCCACTCATCTTTACACCTCGCCGAAAGCAGGCTATAGATCGCATCACGTATGATCTGTCGCAATTCATTCCCATTATTGCACCACCGAGCGCGTTTCAGCCAAATAAGGTCAGTCCGCTGATCCCCGATGAAGCGAGCTACCCGGATTCGTCACTATACCACTGAATCTGACATCGTACTCGCAGTTACCGAGTTCGAACGGGAAATGCGAGGCTCGAAGACGTGACACAGCAATTCTCTGATGGTAACACTCCGCCCGAATTAATATATCCGTAGTATGATGCTGCAAATATGACATAACATGTGTTGGGGATATGTTACGGTACACGTGAGCACAACTGATTGTCTGCAGCGAAATTAGTCGAATTCGAACGACAGCGTGTGGCTGCCGAAGCAATAGTTCCTTAGTATGATATTGTGAATATGCTTGGAGGTGTTGGTATAACAAGTGTTGAGAATATGTTACGGTACACGCGAACACAACTGATTGTCTATAGCGAAATGAGTCGCTCTCGAACGACAAGTGTGTGGTGAGCTCGCGATCGATATATATCGTACATACGGGTGAAGCATTAGTTCGCCAACTGATCGATTCAAGTTGTACATCGTGTACAGCATACAAAAATAATATGCCGCGGTAAATTATATATCATTTACAGACACCGGCATGATTACGCTTGACCAGACGTGAAGCAGTAAAAGAACCCATCATAAATACATTGTTTGGTTGGGACTGTCTGTCCTAAGACGCTAGAAAGCGGTAAAGGTGTGGAACAGTAGTTGTTGCTTGCACCAATTACTACAATACCGGAAATTAACACGTTGATGCGAGTCAAATTGAGAATGAGCTATTTCTTTAATTACTTATTATATTCTAAGTGTTACTTTATTTAAGTTAATCTATGTCGGGGGCTCCTAATACCTATTTCTAATACACGACATTCTGGTTCTCGATATGACTCAAAATGACACACATACTTATAACCAGGACAGATCATTTCTCCTTACTATTTAAATCGACAACAAAGCAAGAGCAAGTACGACAGTATGGAACAGACTAAAAGCGTCACTATGCACAGCCGAACGTATAGACACCTAAAACACGCACCAGGATCTCACCGATCAGGAGAAAACTTTATTGACGTCACGACCGGCAATTATTCCTATGCCCCCACCGTACACGAAATCGAGTCAATCGCGAAACGACAAGTCAACCAGGGTGGTTTGACAGGCAATTATTCCCAAAGCCCCGTCACGAAATTGGACCACAAAACGATAGGTAAGTGCGATTTGTCGGGAGGCGACTATTACCAAGCCCAGTCGCGTACGACCGAAGTCAGCTGTAGTTTCGTGTCCTTGTCCAGAGGTCAAGCGAGGCAGATTAAATCATGAGTGGAAAAGTACAAGTAGAATTACTAATCAATAAAATGTAATAAATAATACACAAGTCTCGTGTCCAGAAGTCAGGCGAGGTAGAATCAGGAGTGGAAAAGTACAAGTAGAATGACTCCAGTCTGAGTACAAAGGTCAATCCAGATTCTTTGTTCGTTTTCTCTCTAATTATTCCCCTTTTTTAATTGCCGCACAGTCAGAAGGGAAATCCCCTCGAGTATTGCTGCAGAATTGAGAATGAGCTAATTCTTTCACTATCTTTTATATTCATAATTCTTGTTTGTTTAAGTTAAATCGTGTTTTGGCACGTCGTGCACATTTATCTTACTACTAGTACGAATAAAACAATTTACGAACCGACTGCACCCTCAGTGGATGCTGGAAATATCGAGAAAACCTATATCATCTTTAGTAGTTGGTGAAGTAAAACGTCTTAATACGTACCATGTTCGTTGCTTCGGATAGATCTAAAATGCAATAATTCTCGTCAATTAGTTAATAGCGAACATGGCGATGCACGAGACATTAGTTCTGTCGAACATTAATAACACGCTATGCGGTTTAGCGGCGGATTTCAACGATTCAAATATCGCAATGTATTTAGTAGCGCTTTACTTTACCGGCATATGCCATATAATTCGGCCAACTTGATGAATTTCTCTTGTATCTGTCTTTAGGAATAAGAATCCACGATATGTCGATATCAATGTACCGTGCAATCCATCACCAATTCAGCACAAACATATTTTGACATCACACGGAATATAGAATGCCTATGCCATTTATCCTCAATCCATACCTTTGCTGTCCATGGCTATCGTTAAAAGATCAACGTGACATTTCAGGCTTCTGGCGAGTACTTCGTGCTTGCGAATTTCTTCAATCTATCGAGGACTATCCGTAACATTGTTTATTAATTTATGGAAAATACGGTTCCCTACCAGCTTGGCAGTGATGCTTCCGGAATTCTTGAGTCTACTGATTTCAATCTCTTCGTGGTGCAGATACTCACTTTCAAAACACACAATTGCAGTCAAGTCACTTTCAAATACAGTAGCTTATTTAGCAATAAAGCAGGGTCTGGAACCTATGGCTCTTTTGATGATATGATATGGCTCTCTGGGAAATTTTCAATTTGGAACTAAATTCGCTTCTTATTTATCATTTCTGCAAATGTTTTGGAAATTTTGGAAAAGGTCAAAATCATTAAAGGTCAAAAACATTATTCTTGTAGTAACTGAGTCCACGCGAGGTCAGAACAGTGGGGTATCCGGGGATCAGGGGCCCCGAACTATCCATTTTCAAAATCCTACAATTTATGTCAAATATTGCATGCTCATAATTGCTATAGTTTATAAGTCCACTATAATAGTGTTTTTTTTCTGTATTAAGACAAATACGGCACCCCCAAGTTACTTAGAGTTTACACCGGACGAATCTAATCCATCGAGTTCAATGCAAAGTTTCTATAATCACAATATCAACGTTTTTGTTGAGCTGGAAGCCAATTTCTATCGCGAATTCGCCGCATCTGTCATCGTATACGCCTTGAAATCGTGGTTGCACAAAGCGTTGATTCGTCAGAAAGCAGACATATGACGACGCCTCCATATGACCATAGTGTCCTATATGGTGTGGACACAAGCAAATCTCACGGCTCATTAAAATTGGTTGCGTCACACTTTCCATTTGACTAAAGGCAATTTGACAGTAATTTTTTACCGGCTTGCCTAGCGCGAAATTTGATAAAACGGGCATCAATCGAAAGCTACCGCGGTACTGATTGCGAATATATAATTTTTATTCTGCTACGTGGCCCTGGAACGCCCCCCCCCCCAATCAGCCTCGAATGTTTCATTGTAACGGAGTTTGGATTGTGTGAAGTATATTCACACTTTTAATGTTGACTATAATTGTTGGTGTTGTTTTAAATATAAAATGTATATGTCAATTGCCTGAAATTTCGTACAATATCGTACGGCTCTCATGATGGTGCAATCAAAAATATGCAGCTTGCAAATATGGTTCCAGATCAAACCCATACACTCAAGTTAAAGTGTCGCTGGTTCAACTTTCGCATTTCATTCAGTGATATGCTCAGATGTGGGGATGGATTAGTGAAGGTGCTGTGAAGACCACCCCTGCCATGACTTGCCTGAAGACTTTTCTGACCATATTCAGCTTAATTTTTCAGCTTAACATCCCATCACGAATCCAATGTATAGTAAACTTTGATTTCGCGTGCTACCGCGGCATCAAGAATTTTCAATTGTGACGGTTCTTTTAGAATTACAATTTAAAATACACGGCCAATATGTCTCTTTTGGCGAAAAGTTTTCCAGACCTGCGCTATACCGTGATTAATTATAAGATTTGTTGTCCATCACTATTCATTATTGTCGCACGTGACACGTTCATTTAAGCTCGATTCAACAGCAGGTTCGAAAATAACTTTTTCCCGGCTTCCAGCCATTCACTGATTAAATTGTCGGGTTACCCTAAAAAAACGCTGCACACCAAATTTGGTTCAATTCTGACAAGTATAAGCCGCCGCAGAGCCAATTTTTTTTTGTTAATTAGGGCAAGTTGAAAAAATAAATTTTGAAATTTTTCTGCCAACCAGTGAACTTGTTGAGTGGCCTTCAAAGACGATGCAAAACAAATTTGACTCAATTCCAACTAGTAGAAGCGGATTTATTTGAGTTTTTCGTTGATAATTCTCGGATTCTTCACCAATCAAGGATCAACCGAGAATTATCAACGAAAAACTCAAATAACTCCGCTTCTAGTAGTTGGAATTGAGTCAAAGTTCCAATCGTTACTTAAATAGCAAGCGAAGAAACAATGTGAATGCAATGCGTCAGCATATCGTTAAAATCAGGTTAAACTTCTTTGTAAGATGAGAAAATGCATGTGCAATGTGCATTTGTGCAATCATCAATAAGATACAATCAAAAGGCTCAAAGAGTCGCAGTTTGGCCACCCCTGGTATATATAGCCTGTATAGAGCGACAGCGGACCGTGCTAAAGTCGGCAGGCGGCACTCATATAACATATAAATCAGCCTGATGTAAATTGACTATTGACTACAGATGTCGACGTACACCATGAATTATAGAACGACATCTTACTGCGAGCGTATAACCGCTAATTGAGAATATAGGCTCAACATATAGGCTACAGCAGTTTACATCCACTGAGCTATATGATAATATAATAATCTCACTTTGTTGTCCGGCACATCAGCTGGAAGAGTTCCAATTTGCATCGTTTTCTTTGCAGTAGTACATGACAATCGTTTGTAATATGACACCTGCTGAAAGTAGCGCGAGTTTCTATGTACTATGTTACGCAACTACGACGTGATTGCGGCCAATTTTGACGCTTACTTAGCCGCAATAGTTTTCTTGCGCTGCGACGGATTTGATTTGTTAGTACCTCGACTGTCAAGCTCGCCAAAACCGTCAGCAATGAAATCAATTTCTTTCATTCCATCAGATTCTAAGTAAAAAGATCGAATAATAAAATTCATCGGCATTAATATAATATCCCCCGATGAACAGATTCACGGAAGAAACTGAACCTCAGGGACGTAAAGTATGATGGGGTAGCCTATAATTGAAATTCCGATGGGCGAGACTAAATTTGTCACCTGGGTATGTTCGATTACTCCAGTAGTTCTTAACGTTGTCGCCAGCCATCGCCCCCAACCAGGGGCATTATGGGTTTGGGGGCAGAAACAGTCAGAGCCGATATTGGGGACGTTGACACCCAGAGTTATGGGGGCGCCTATAAGAAAAAGGCATGGGAGTATAGACTATAGATTGTGTTGTAGTTTTCATAGGGATATCTAGTATTATATTAGAACTATAGTTCTATGTATCTCTGAGTTCTCAAATATCTAAATTTTTCATCATGCTTCACGCGAAATATACCGACGATCGATGTGATATTTTTCACAAATGAAGTGGTTATTATACTCTACGTAAAATGTGGGTTTTATGATTCATGTACTTTTAGATTGTAAAATCTTCCTTAACACAGTTTCATGTCAGTAGTAAAAAATTTTTCGAACTATAGGCATCGTATCTTGCAGCACACTACGTGTCGAAGTTTGGGTAAGTGCATGGCCCTATGCCACTTTTGAGTGTGCGAGAGCCCTTTCTACAGCAGACATGATTTGAAGCCTTCTGGCCAGAATGATGCACTAAATATCCTTGCATTTGAGAGCTACAAAATGATATTGTCGGTATATTCACTTTCGTACTATAAAGAATGATTCTGTTTAGTATTGTGACCCACAACCTCCCATGTGGCTTACGTCATATAAAAAGGGTTACTTATTGTTGCGAGTACATGCATGCATAATATAATTACCAACTGGGTCGCACAATTTCCGCTATTTTATCTAACTAGCTTCAATATGACGGCTGACGATACAGCATATAGGTATGTACATTGTACATAGGCGCCGACTTTTATTTTTACATGGGGTGGCCAGATGAAAAAAGGGAGGAGTTAAATACAAAGGGAGGGGTTTGGAATTGTTTCAAATTCACCAATTTACAATCAATTTATAACGGTTAAGTACGTGCGTAAATGCCCATTGCCCATAATACATGAATAGGACAAGCTTCATAGTCATCGCTTCATCACAGATTTCAGGTGATTCAGGCCTGTCGTATCTTTTGATAACTCGGCCTCGACACACATCTTCTGATGTTTTAGTATTCCTGCTAATCAATTAGGTCGGCTCCCGTCTGTTCATGGCCAATTGCGCAGCTTCAAAGTTATTCAATTTCACTCTGTCAGTATGAATTAATGATCGCATAAGTATAGAGATGACAGACAAATCATGCGAGCGGCCTGTAGCAGACGCTTTAGTTTAAGCCAGCAATGTTATCACATGAGCCAGTCCGGCTGCATACTCAATAGTTCAGGCTGGTAACAATATCAGGCCTAGCCTGGTAACAATATCAGGCCTAGCCTGGTGAACGGGATAGTTCAATGTTCATGCCAGCGATTATAGCGTGCAGGCCTGCCTGTGGACGTGCTAAATCAAACCAGCGACGACCGCGCAGATGTCAATGTCAATGACCCATTTCCAGGCCTGTTTATTTTTGGATATTGGGTTTTATTTTTGGAGATTCTTCAAAAATAAGATTTGAAAACATCCAAAAATAAGCTTTTTTTGGATGATGTTTTTTCAAGTTTTCTAGTGAAATGCACGAGTCAGAGCAGTGTAAATACTGTTGAAAGAACCAGGAAACTCACAAACACACACAAAAACAGCATGTGTGAGCGGGAGGGGGTCCCCGAAACGCTAAAAGTAGTTCCACTCACTGGAAGGATCAGAGGCGACACGACAAGGGTTGAAGAGGCGGCATGGTATGAAATCGTGCGAGTTTGGTGCCGGTGGGACCTTGTAACGCAGGCCAAATACCGCCACCTCTACAACAATAACTTCGTCTAACACGATGATGGGACTGAATGGTTACCTCCAACGGCAACAGGACTTGATCCAGGAAAAGAAAAGTATGTGTCCCAAGTTTGAAGACACATGTTGGTTGTCAATTAAGAAGATGACCGCTTGGTTGACTAGACACCGTGTCAAACTCCTCGGGGTTATAAACGATAGAAGTCTGGCCTGTGCATCCTTCCGCTGCACTAGTGGATCCAACTAATCGTCCTCGAGCGCATGGCAGGTGAGCACCACCGTCACAAAGATTCAGGGATTTGGCTATCTGATCGTGGAGCATCAGGATGAGCTCCATCGCCTGGTCGAACGCTTTCGAGCTCGGTGCCCAGCTGAGGACTGGGGCAATGACACCTGCGGCAAGGAAGTTCCTTTGGTCAGAAGGTGCTAGGCTCTCAAGTTCACTGAGTCACGCAATTTCGTGGAGGATCAGAGTGTGTACTGTGCAGTCCTCGATCTTCTCGAGAATATCGACGAAGAAGAGAAGCAGTCCACGTTCGAGGCAGCCAGGAGCCTTATAGCAGGGCTCATCGACGGCATAAAGAAAATTGAAGTTACCGACAATGAAAGGGTTCTGCCCTGTCTACCACACCAAGTGGTGCAACCTCGTAGGCAGGACAGAACAAACACTTCTTGCTCTTTTAGATTCTAATAATATAAACAACAGTGATACATATATGTAAGCTATACTTAATTTGCAGCTCCGTGAATTGATCGACAAACACCGGGGTGGGCTGTCGAACAAGTGGACACCTGAGTAGATAAAGAATATCGAAGACCAATTCCAATCCATGTCTGTCCGATACCAAATGGACGTCATTTTCAAGCGCATTATTGAAGAGCGTCAGCTCTTTGGACCCACATGGCTCGATGTTTCCCACAACTGCGACGGTCAAAGCTGATTTCTCGAAAATCAACTGGGAGAAAGGTCTCTTCCGGGCGTCACCCACTGATTTTTATTTGGAGGGCATTCTCCAGGCCAAAGACTTTGTGACGAAAGTATCAGAAAGATAGATCAAGATCACTGATGATGTCGATGTGTTGAAGAACATGAATACATGATAATAACATACTTTCGGTGAAGTTTTCTATGTAGTATTAGGGCTAAAAACACCTTAATTTCTTATTTTTTGAGATTCTCCAAAAATAAAATTTGAAAACATCCAAAACTAAGCTATTTTTGTTATTTTTGGAGAAATCCAAAAATAAACAGGCCTGCCCATTTCGCATACAAATGACATTAGCTAATTTGCAGTACGCAGCATCGATAATACGAATTAGTGAATTGGCATTTCAAAAAGACGGGATTTGTAGATTTAAATGAGAAAATCCCTGGCTACGCATCCAGGGGTTTAATACCGACAACGCGCGGGTTAGTATAAGCCCGGTGCTTACAGCAGGTCAAATTTGATCGTGAAATGGTGTGATTTTAATTAAACAGGTTTTATTGCAGCAAGAGCAATATGGGCGCATGTCGCGACCTTATCGATAGAAATACAAATCCCAATGGTTTGAAATTCGATCCGCGATATGGTTGCGCACGATAGAGTCCGCCCGGCAATGAAGTCATTGGAACATAGAAGGTTCCCGTTCAAAATAATCGAATAAATTCAGAATTTGCGCCACCGAGTATCTCGTGTTGCATCAATGTGTGACAACGTTATTCAACGCCGTGCACTACAGAATACGTAGTATCATTAACAAATCAAACACTGACAAGTGACATCGAGGGAATACCGAGTGTATAAAGCAGACAATTATTAGTAACCTACAGATGATAGCAAACGAGAAAGCGCGCATCTAATCAGTAATTCCTCAACTTACGTGCATGCACAATGGGGTTCCGAGTCTGACATTGCGACAATCGTTTGCTCATTATAACGAAGTTTGAGCTGCATTGCTGCATTTCCCGATAAAAGCTGTCAAAGCCTTGTTAGAGTAATGAAAGTGCGCACTTTGCATTGGAATGACTTTCAATTCCAGGCACACACGCTATCTTACCCTATTCGCTATCACGAAACCAACTCAAGAATTATTTTGTAAACGAATATGCGCGCAAATACAATCTCATTAAGAGAATAATAGCGTGAATTCGTTCGTCTGGTCGAGAGAGGGGATGTTGTTTCTCAGCGCACGCGCGCACGCTTCGATTGTCTGATTACTAAGGCAAGCTGTTGTTGCAGTCAAATCCGTGGAAAGTTGCATATATTTTCACAAAAGTTGCAGTAAAAAGTTGCATTTATTTTTCACAAAGTTGCACTAAAAAGTTGGACAAGTTCCTTGAAAGTATTACAGTATGGGATACTGGAATCAATCCGTATCCAAGGCAATGTTCCAAAATTCAGTGTTAACGAATTCAACAAAATCAATAGCCTGAAAAAATTGACCAAATGAAAATATAATTTTCGGCGGTCTAGCCCGAAAGTACGTCAAATCAGAAAGGACCTCAAATTTAAACGACAGTGTCATAATCAAGCGATCTATTTACATATAGTGCCAAATATTTCCAGTAAATAGTTAATTGCATGGAAAATCGGAAAAACTTGCAAAAATTACCATGAAAAATCGAAGAAGTTACAAAAAGTCGCATGAAAAAATTGAGAAAAGTTGCAAAAAGTTGCAACATAAGAATCCTCCAAGAATCCTCCAAATCGCGGATTATCCACCGATCAAGGATAATCCGAGAAATATCATCGAAAAACTCACATAACTCCGCTTCTACTGGTCGGAATTGACTCAAATTTGTTTTGCAACGTCTTTGAAGACAGCTCAACAATTTCATGGGGTTGGCAGAAAAATTTGGAATTTTTATTTTTTATTTTTCCATAATAAATTAAAAATTTTAATTGGATCTGCGGAGGCCTTTACTGGTTGGAATCGAGTGAAATTTGGTGAGCAAGGTTTTCTACTGCAACCTGACGATTTAAGAGGTGACCGGCTTGAATCGGGAAAAAAAGTTATTTTTGATTAGCCCTAGTGCGTATATAGTCGCTGTGTACATTGGGCTCGAACCCGATATGTATGAGCTAGTATCCGATGGTTGTCGTAGCAACGTTGATTTGATCCCTTTGCCTACATACAAATATTAGATCGTTATTGATTTAGTGATTATCGGGCGCGATTAAATATAGTCATTTAGTCAAGTCCAAACCTGGTAAGACTGACCTGTTTTTGACCTCTACCCTATCGGCTTTAGTAGAGGGGGTGCCAGAGCATGAACATTTCTAAAAAGGTGAGCTGGAGAAAAAAGGTTAAGAACCACTGGATTACTCCCTCTCGCGTTTGGGTCTCTGATAAAGTGCCCAAAAATCGATTACTGTTCTAGAACGTTATCGCGTAATGCCGTAATAGAATAAATGGCTTATGCCTCCAGGCCTACATCACGAAATATAATGAATCCAACCTTGATACGGCGTTTCGCTTTTAGTCGCCTTCTTTTTCCATCGCAGCATCCTGTCCCCACACGTTTATGCCACTTGTTCTCAGAGCAGGTTATGGATCAAGTGGAGCGATCAATCTCGAAAACGCACTGATTGGAATATATACAAGTAGTATGCCGTGTATATCCCGGGTATTTTGCCTGAGGGTGCTCTTCCATTAAACTGTAAAGCACTAAGGGGGATGCATTTCATACGAGTTCCGATCCACGAAATCAGAAACACAAAACGCTTGCGATCGACGCACTTGCACAGGTAGCTAAAACTAATGTCCAATTTTTCTGCATGGTATCGAACGTCTAAAACAAGCGTCGGCACTGTTCCCTCAAGCTGCGCGCGTGCGCAATGGCCAGTGATGAGCGGATATTGAATTCTGAGAATCCGAATCCACCCGACTGCTCGAGTCTTTGAGGAGCTATTCGTCCCAATCCGAACAATCTCAACCAAAAAGTTATGTGAATCCGAATAACGCCGTCTAGATTCCGAAAAATTCGAATCGAATGACTTTTCCGAATAATACTAATTGTACAGTTGAGCAGAGTGCAGTCTTTACAAAGGCTGAGGTTAGGGTTAGCTGATTTATATTTGCTTGGACCTTTGACAGCAACAACTTCGGGTTATTACCAGTTAAGGATGGTGTGAACGTGAGGTTCACGTTCGCGTTCTGTGTGTGAACCTCAGAAATCTATAGGTTCACGGTCACAAACGAACCATGGTAGGTTCTGCAATGTGAACCTTTATATATATATATTACAATTTCTCACGTCATTATAACACCTTAGGTTGAAATTGTTTGCGTTTCAACTTCGGACCGCTCTGTATGCAATGGCAGCACAAACAAATCAACACTAAACGAATATGCACCTTGCCAATCTCAAAAATTTTACTTGCTCTGTTACGAAATTTTGCTTGAAATATTCAGCTTTCCGTCTGTGAAACACAGCATCAAGAACGAAATACACTACATGTAGGAAGACAACGAATGATACTTATACATACAACCAATCAATGAAATTGATATTATAAGAATATAATTATTATTATACACAACAGTGGTGCTTTTAACCCGTTCAAGGCTCTGTGCTCCACGACATCACAGTTTTTGTACGGTTCAACGCTTCTTCTGGTCTTTCACTTTCTTTCACTCTCTCGGGCAATCTCTGCCAGGCGCGATTCATCAGTACTTTGCTGTCGACCTGTAGCTCGGCTAACTGTAATCACTCACTGTAACCTCCGACTCATAGAATCATCATCATCATTGCTGGTTTATTAGCAATTTTATCGGTTCAATGACCACAAACATGCGATACAATGAAAAGATAGGAAGGTGTCGAAGCGACTTGGAGTAGTCTATTGAATCAGACACCCACCTTGGCCTAGGCGATGTAAAGAGGAGGCATGCACACTGAATGAAAAATAAAGAAGATAGTATAGAAAAGGGCAAGTAGCAATAAATGGGGTGGCATGTCATGGAAGGCGATAGGTCACTCATGGTCCGGTAATGTTGAGCATGGACTAATATTCACTTAGTAGTAATTGCTTGTATTTCGACTTGAATGTGGACACTGGACAGCGGACATGCTCGTCGACGGTGGCGAGATAGCGCAGTGGTATAATCAGCGGCTGCAACACCAATGGGTGCGGGTTCGAGTCCGATCGAGGTCGACTTCTGAATTCCGATACCTGGGTTTAGCTAGGCTCCTCCTCGCCACCTCATCCGCGTCAGCGGTGTCTTACAAAAGCCTAGAGGTGAGCTGTGCTATAAGTCGGCAGTCACGGAGAATAAGACGAATATCGGCCTGATGTAAATGACCATAGTAGTCGACAAACACCATGAATACAAAAAAAAAATGGTCGTCGACTGCCGGCGGGATACTGTTCCACACATCGTGTCCGGCATATTTGATGGAGCGATGATCTTTTCGATCGATCATATGATATTTGGACGACGTGGACGCGCGTGTGCTGCAGCCTACTTGTGCGCTTTTGATTCCGAGGTAAAAAAGTCATTGAAATATTCGGGACAACGATCGCAGTAGCTGATACATAAACTTTCGAGTTTCCGCATATCATCTATGTTTAGGACACCGAATCTCTTCAGCAGCGACTTGTTGGAGCAATCAATCAATCAGGTTTATTAATATTTTCATCGTTTCAAAACATCACAAGACTGCGATACAATGAAATGATAGGAAGGTGTCGAAACAACTTGGAGTAGCCATTAAGATCAGACACCCACCTTAGCCTAGGCGAAGTAAATAAGAGGCATGCACAGTTGCACACTGAATGAAATTAATGCAGAGAATATAAGACGCAAGCGACAAAATGGGGTGGCATGTGGCGGAGGGCGAGGTCGGTGTCAGATCGTGGTCCGGTAATCCTGAACACTGGCTAGTATTGATTTAGAAGAAATTGCTTGTATTTCGACTTGAATGCGGACATGCTCGACGACTGTCGGATAGCCGGCGAGATGCTGTTCCACAATTGGGGTCCGGCATACTTGATAGAGCAATGCGTTTTCTTGTATTCAGTCCTGATCATATGGTAGTTGTTCTTCGTTGACGCGCGTGTGCTGTACTTGTGCGCTTTTGTCTCCGAGGTGAAGTAGTTCTTGAAATTTGAGGGACATTGACCGCAAAGGAACTGATACATAAACTGTGCCGCTGTGGGGCCCTAGCAATGATACGGAGTACCTTATGTTCTAGTGCAGGGGCGGGCAACTTCTCCAGTCGCCGGGCCGGATATAGGAAAATTAGGAACTTGGCGGGCCGGATTGCTGAATCGATACATTATTCGCCCATTTATTCACATATACAAGGAATAAAATCGTATTTAATGAATGCATTTTAACGACAGCATTGTAACTTCAAAGCCATTTCTCGCCAATAGTGACGAAGACAATGTGGGTTTGAGAACAGCATTGTCATACGGGCACCACCATGTCTGCTTTTCTCTGATCAATCAACACACGGTGCAATTCTTAATTAAGATTTCAAGGCGTTCGATAAGCCCGGTACCGCAAATTTATCAATATATCAATTCATGAGGGTTTAGTACAGTGGTTCTCAACCTTTTTGTCTTCGCGGACCCCTTTTGTACCCTCAAGTACCCCCGCGGATCCCCGCGGACCCCCCGAAGTTTTAGTTCAAATTTAGGTCAATTATCGTGCAATCGTCATCTGTATTGTGCAAATGATATCTATAGGTTAGTGATAAACAGCAACGAATGACTTTTCTTGAAAATAACATCATACTATTTATGTAGATATTGGGCTGGCTTTTACTATTTCAAAGTGAATTAGCAACGGCATATTTGAAACACGTGGTCGTGTCTTGAAAACCCGCCCATTCGATTTGATACTAACGAGTGCCGCAAATCCATTTTCACAAATATAGGTGGTGGCAAATGTAATAATAAAACGTAACGCTTCCGACGACACATTTGGGTATGATCGCAACGAAAATGGCTCTAAAATTCACAAACAATTTTTTTAGCGAACATATTACGTCAAGCCTGGTCATTTCTATCGAGCAGATCACCTTGAAGTTATTACGGAAAATGGTTATGAGTATCACAGGAGATAATGGATCTTTGTAAACATTACGAAGTTTGTTTTGTTTGTTTTTTGTGGTATTAATGGTGTCTTTCGACAACTATGGTAATTTACACCAAGCCGATATTCTTCTTATTTCCGTAACTGCTGACTTATAGCACGTTGTAAGACACCGCTAACGCGGATGAGGTGGCGAGGAGGAGCCCAGATAAACCGCCAACACTTAGGTATCGGAATTCGGAAGTCGACCTCGGTCGGACTCGAACCCGTATCCATTGGTGTTGCAGCCGCGGATTATACCACTGCGCTATCTCGGAGTCACATTACGATGTCACCGTGATTGACCTTACTCATCCAACTTTTTATTTTTTCCACAATCTCCAACAAAATATCTCTAAACGGCAATATATATGCATCGGTAGGCCATTGGTAATTTAGCAATTAAATTGTGTCTGCACTGTATGGATATTTCATCTCTGATGGTGATGGCCATTCTGTTGGTGTGAGTTCTGGAGTTTTACTAGTAAGGAAGCGAAACTGCCTCGTCATTTTCCTAATTTAAAAATATACAATTTAGGTTATCAACTATTTTGTAAATTTGGAGGCTTCGCGGACCCCCGGTTGAGAACCACTGGTTTAGTAGGTGACGAGATAGCGTGGTTGTTCATCTATGTGGCATATTTTATCTCGATATTGAATTCATGCGGCCCGCGGCCTCTACGAAATTTGAAAGTGGCCCCGACCCGTTCTGAGTTGGTGACCCCTGGTATAAGCGGTGTCTTGCAGAAGCCTAAGTGTGCCGCGCTACAAGCCGACGGTTACGGAATCAAAAACAAGAAATATCGGCCTGGTGTAAATAACCATTGTAGTCGACAAACACCATGATCAACACAAATGACATTACATCGTCAATGCCGATAATGCAATAAGTCTTCTCGCTTCGACGAACTTACGCGTAAGCTCCACCCTCGCTCGCTGCGCATACATTGTTTAATAACGTACAATCACTAAAATTTGACGTATGTAAGCAAGTAGTGGGGAATTTCGGAAGACAGGGGCCGCGGGCCACACTATCATTTAAGACGGAAAACTGTCCGCGGGCCGGACAAAATCCCTTCGCGGGCCGGATCCGGCCCGCGGGCCGTATGTTGCCCACCCCTGTTCTAGTGGCTCGAGTGCAGTTTTGCTGGCAGCTGGATGCCATATTGTTTAAGGCTGTAGAACAGGCCGCATTTCGGTGATAATTTAGTGTCTAGGGACTGAATATGACTCTTCCAGGACATGTCCGAGTCCAGTGAAACCCCGAGATATTTTGCATTATCTGTGTTGGAAACGGTGTTAAAACGGTTAGGTTATATTTTGAATTTACTGTCAGCAATTGGGATTTCGAGGCGTTTATGCCTCGGTTATTTTGGGCCGTCCACTCATGCACGTGGGCATTTGGTCACTAGAAGTTAGTCCGAACCAGGATTCAAACCACTTTCATTGGTGTTGTTGTTATGTTCTTGATCATGTTTGAACAATAACTCATACGACGAGGTTGCAATATGAAATCCGTATAATACCAGCAGAATAACTTTAGGCAGCGACACGATCCAGAGTACAGTTAAACGAAAGACCCGTAGACAACAGAACACAGGGTATAAATACAAAGCACGACACACGAGGAAATAATGATTGGCGGTAATTACTAATCCTAGAGACAAACGGTACCAACCAGTGATATATTATACTTGATTGGAATGATCATTGGAATGGAACAATGATTGGAAACTACCGTGAGCTCTGCGTTTCAGCGTGTACCAGGTCACGCTTCATCGCATACACAGTTGTGCTGTAAACAAAAGCTTCCTCAGCAATACTTCTTTATGGAACTAGCAATGATATATGATACATTGGGTATATTTATCAGTGAAATACAACGTTAACGTGTTGAATAGTTTTAGAAACGCATTTCTTACTCGCGGCTGGGATTTTTTTCTGATTAAGCTAGCGGACTGCTGCCATATAAACGCGGTCAAGTTAGGTTGAATTCCCCACGTCATGCATGTATTGCAAATCCAATTCACACATTGACGACGCACGGTTATACGCAATCACAACGCAGTAGCCTTGTGACGGCCAACGTGGCGTACATTCACACAGGCGCGGACGTTCAACCACTGTTGCAAGTGACACAACCTTCATTCCAAATTGAGGTGTCACTTTTCCATCATATTGGTACATCAATAGCATCATATATAAATAAATATCAAGTGGAGGTAGTTTTTAGAGCAGTAATTCTAGTTTTTCTGAGTACTCGGGTAGGTTTGCCTACTTCCTCGGGTAATTCCTGTGCTTCCATACCACTTACCAAACAACAGCATCACAACTTGGTTTTTGCCAGGGTTATCTAGATATCCCTGGGTTTTGAATGTATTTGAAAATAGCACCCACATGTTCATTGGATGGTCATTTTGTGGTAGTCATAAAAGCTTCACCCTCCAATGTCAAAAGTGACTATTTCCAACTAACTGCGTACGTCACAGATTTCTATTTTCGCTACTTCTATTTGAACCTGAGTAAATCATTGCAGCAATACTTCAGTAGCAACGCTGTATACATCAATCTTCTCTGACAAAACGTTGCCTATCCATGATCATTCCACAAAATCCAGGTCGACTTTTCAGGATCCCATCATGTTATGCAAAGTAATGAGGAATGATAAAACAAGATACATATACTTTACAGATGTAACATTTACGAATGCAGTATTGAATTTTCAAATCCCTAATTCATGCGTATATAAACGAAATGATGCATGCATTTGAAAAACAAACATTAATATGCAACGGTACAGAAATAGATCGATGCAAAAGTAACAATGTGGACAACAAAAACAGTTTATGTGTGATCTTTTAAGCAATAACAGTGCTAGATATAAATTTTTGTCATCTTCAACTTATGAAAATTTCCTTCAAAAATGCAATAGTACACTCGCTTTCGTTAGCTCAAAAGTGGCCAATTACGACCTGAATGATGCCTTATCTACTCGTGATGAAATATCCTGCCTTGTTTAGATGTTAGCTTGCTCTTGCCCGAATCATTGGTAGGAAGGGGAACATTTTCTGTAACTGTATATGATATCAAGGTTAAAAGAGCCAGGAGGAGATAACGATGACTTGAATACTAAAACCTTCAATAAATGTCAGTATGTCCACACACGTTGGGGGAGGAACTGTAAGCATTTCCCCTGAGCCTACATATGACATTCCTTTAGTGCGTGATAATACCAGCATATTTTGAACTATAATTGTCACAAATGTGATTCCTTGGCAAACACAGATTATTCCAGCAATAGTGGTTTTTCCGCATCAATCGATCCGATGGCAGTTCCAGACTGGGAACGAATTGCACATTTTTCAATATCCTTCAACTTCTTGTAGTATGCAGCCCGTTCTTACTTGCTCCCAGTTGGAGGTGGTGTCTGCGTGTTTCATACGAGCACTCTTTTCTGGTAAATTCAAGGTTGGAATTGTTCAATATACGCCCTGTCAACAAATACGTTATAAGACATTAGATACGAAACTCGTTTTGTCAGTTTTGCCAGTCAACCATACCATTGGATCAAAATAAATAGTCAATATGGTAACAAGTAGCTTCTCAACTAACACGTGTGTGTACAATGTACACATTTAGACAAATCTTGCCGGCTTTCCTGCGAGCTTCTTTCACACCCAATATCGTTTTTTAACAATAATCTACACACAGAAGTCATGGATACGCAGTATTCCAAACATTTTCCCAATTTTGAACAACCCTAGTGTACAATGTACATGTAAAATCTGTGCAAATATATTCCAGTGTAAGATTTTTACAGAGGGGTGTTATATTGCTTGAAAAATAACTTACATCAAACGGAACATCATGCTGACTACCGGACACCAGTATTATTGCTGCATTATTTCACTCATGCACCTTGTTCTTCGAAATGCCAATTTTCCTTTTCAATGATGATTTAAGAGAAGCGAAAAGGTTCCATTCCCCTGACCCGGGAAAAAGTTATAAAGTAGCCTGGTTGCTTTCTATTAGAATGGGTCTCATCGACTTCTAAGGTTGGCCACCCACCAGCAATAAGATCACTCATATATCAGTATCTGAATCAGTCATAATTTTTCAAGCTTTTTCCGCACATATACAAATGCAAAAACATAAACAGCTAGTCAGTACCTGAACATTGCGCATTGGCGGAAGTTTGATTAGACCTTAGTATGTAGTACTGTCTCACTATGCTCGCAAAACTTGTTTACAATCAACCAACAAACGAGAAAACAGTGAAATATCTGCCAGCAAAGGTGATAGCAGCACTCCACCACAGTCACCATTACTCAATGAAGTGTATGCAGTCAACCTTATCCGCGCACACGCTGACTTCGGCGGGAGTAAACCTTACAGCGTTAGGGGGCTAGCAGAGATGAGCGGATTTGAAATTTCTATGTCCTAATCCAATCCAAATCCGAACCTTCAAATCCTAATCCTAATCCATAACTTTTTCATATTCAAGTCCATGTCCAATCCTAATCCGATTCCAACTGGAAGTTCAGAAAAAATACTAATTTATGCAATGGAGGGATTCGAAAATTTTCTTTCACAACCAACGATTCACTTGATTCAAGATAACTTAGTAACCATAAGTACATTAATAACTGATCAGAATAAAGTTTGTCGCCATTCGCCACACGACATTTCAATCTCCCAGAAAATAGGTAAATCCAATCCAAATCCTAATCCGTTCCGAAAAAAATGTCTAATCCAAATCCAATCCAAATCCGACAAAATTTCACAAATCCTGTTTTTTCAAAACCTAATCCTAATCCATGCTCATCTCTGGGGGCTAGGAAGTTTCCAATCATTGTATATATATCATTGGTACCAACGTAAAATACACGAACATAACAGTTGTGACGCTGGTGCTTAACCAACTGCGCCTCTGGCTTCCCATTATAAGATCGTTGTCTGATGTAAAAAATCTAGCAGGCGTACGGGATCCATTTTGATTTGATGTGTTTACTGTATCATAAAAACCAAATCCGTGCGATTCGGGTTAGGTTAGTAATCTATACGCAGACCCACACGGACGTCGTACACGCAGCTCCAGTCGTCATTCTTGCTTGCCCAGTAGGCAAAAGCTAGTTGGTCCTATAGTTGGCGACCCGAGCGCTCAAATTAAATAAATTGGATCTTAGTCGAAAGCTACTGTCGCGCTGATTCGAAGAATATACATTGAAATCTAATCAACGCAATGGAGCCACCTCAAAATAGCCCTCAAAGCAGTGTTGGGATCAAGTCACTACGTTCGAGTCACGAGTCATTTCGAGTCATTGCACATTTTGACTCGAGTCAAGTCAAGTCAATCGATTTTCGAAGGTGACTCGAGTCAAGTCAAGTCACTTGTTTTTTGGAGGTGACTCGAGTCAAGTCGAGTCAAGTCAAGTCAAGTCACGAGTCAAGTCACAATTCAAGTCAAGTTGCCTTTTCGAAGTATGAAGCATGATTACGTCATTGCATTTTTCTAGCTGTCTGAATTACAGATTGAGTGGTCATTGATTCTGAACCGATGAACGAATATAGACTGAAATATACACGCAAAAAGAGGCTGTATCGCTCACGTAGGCCTATACGTAGAACTGCCAGCCAAAATAGAGAATAGATAAATGAATCGATAAGATGCAATACATTACCCATTTATACATATTGATATGATACAATTCGAGTCTGCCCCAATGGTTGAGGAGTTGAGGAGTTGAGGAGTTGAGGATTTCAATTTCAATAAAACAAGAGGTTTGGTTGAGGTAAAAACAGAGAACAGAAATAGATATTTTGCTATTAAATTACTTGACTACTAGTTTACGACAACGTAAGCTTCGATCACTTCGTTTGTGGTCAATATATTTGTGAGAGAACAATGGTGTCCCAGTGAAACGCACGATCATTGAATTATTGGTCGCTCTCACGGGTTCTACCAGCGTTTCGCGAAAAATCCGAACATATGCAAGATACACTAATTTTTATCGACACCGATTACTAGATGACTTGAAATTGACTCGAGAATTTCGCTCCGAGTCACGAGTCAATCCACATTTTTAATACGCCGAGTCAAGTCAATTCAAGTCATTTTAGCAAAGTGACTCGAGTCAAGTCAAGTCATACGAAAAAAGTGACTCGAGTCTGACTCGAGTCAAGTCATGACTCGAGTCATCCCAACACTGCCTCAAAGTCTGAAAAGGTTCAACGTAGGCTACGTTGTAAATTGCTATGGTTCGACATCATTATGAACAATCGCAGAGACGCTGAGTTGAGTGATTCATTACCATTGCTTATTTATTTAAATATCTGAATTCCTTGTTTAGTATTCGTATTGTATCTATGTTGCGACATTACAAAGCGTAGCGATTGTATTCTATTCCGAATTCAGACATGTACGTGAATTGTTTATATAGCTCAGTGGAATTGCACAATGCACACTCCCCCAAGCGGCATGTCTTTTTCCTGTATATTAGGGGAAATCCCTCCAGCGGGATTAGCTCACACGTGAAAGAACTTTGTTGGTAAACCACGAAACGTCAAGTTTTCTCAGGATTTTTGGAATTAGAGGCGTTTGAAAAGTGAACTAGGCGCAATTTAGTCGAAAATAGGCGTCAAATCAGCATAGCGCTATGTCTGGTCATCGGAGAGAAGGGCTTGTTTATAATTTCAAGCAATTAGATCCCGTTGTAAATCCTCTCGATGCGAAAAAAGCCACACCGGAAAACCAATACTGGAAAGCTTACGAGGTGGAATTTTTTATAGGATGTACCTGTGTTACGTACGTGCGTACATGATTGATATAATTTCAGTTTCCTACGATCGTGCAAGAATTCGGCCCTGTGTCTCACATTGACATTCGACCTTTTGCCCCTCATAACATCATCGTTTCAGCAGCAAGCCGGGTAAGTTCGGTGATGTTTCTTTGATATTTTTTCAATCATTTTAACAATGATATATTTCATATTCATGATGACAAGAATTTCATTCTATTTTGTGAATTGCTGGTGATAGAATGTGTTCACGATAATGGATTAATCGCCTGCAATAGTGAATAGGTACTATATGCAATATGTACATTTATGTCCTGCAACAATAGAATATGTGCATTGTGCAGTGTACAATTAATCGTGAAACATGTAAGCCTACACTCTATGCATATGCAGCATGCATTGAGCAAAATTGTGGATCCTCAGGAGGTCACCAATCGCTACAATACATTTGTCATTATTACATGAAATTGGTGGGTTTTCATCAGACTTTGAATGAATGTCTCAGCCGGAGTGGCTGCAATCCGAAGCAAGTAGCACAAATCGTGAATCCCACCTGTAGCTACTGTAAGTTTTTCATTTTCACTTCTTCGGTTCATTTCTGGTTGGTACAACTCCTATTGAAATTTTGTTCACAGCACCTACATCCAATCAGGTTATGATTAGAATGTTCACCTACAGCGCAGACTCCACTAAAGCCCGGTCTTGTATACCGTACTTATCTATATTGCTTCTATCGAATTGCTTGCCTTGACTTTGTCAATCTTGACTTGACTTCGCTATTTCAGATTCAAGTGTACAGCAATGATACAAACGAAAGAATAAAGACATATTCCAGATTTCACGACACTGTCTACGGTGCCAGCTATAGAAGTGACGGTCACCTGATCATTGCCGGATGTGAAGATGCACAATTGCGGTTATTTGACAATGACGGACGTATACCGTTAAGGATATTCAAAGGGCATGCTGGGTGAATTTGAAAAATTTGTGCTAGTTCGCAAATTCTTCACTATAACACACTGTTATATTTCAGTCCCGTCCATGTATCAAGATTTTGCAACGATAAACAACATATATTCAGTGCGAGTGATGATAAAACGGTACGAGTGTGGGATGTTGCTACTGAACGGTCTGTCGTGCGATTTGCAGAGCATAATGTAAGTTATTTCTCACTAGTAATACACACATTAGGGCTCTTCAAAAATGACTTTTTTTCTCAAATCGTACTGGCTACTTGATAAAATTGTTACATTACCTAATTTAAGCCTACACACAAATTTTGGTTCAATTCCAGCCAGTAACCGCTTTGCTACAGCAGAAAAAAGTTTCTATTTATTATATAAAAATAAATGATGAAAAATTTGAAAATTTTCTGTTCACCCCATGAAAGTGTTAGGCTGTCTATAGAAACGATGCTCACCACATTTGGTTCAATTCCAACCAGTGGAAGCGGAGTTATTGCCGTCGAAAAATTCGGACGTGAATAAAATAGTATTTACGGTGACCGATTCTTTGTTTATTTATTATAGTTGTGGTCACCGTAAATACTATTTTATTCAAATCCAAATTTTTCGACGGCAATAACTCCGCTTCCACTGGTTGGAATTGAACCAAATTTGGTGAGCATCGTTTCTATGGACAGCCTAACACTTTCGTGGGGTGAACAAATGATTTTCAAATTTTTTATTATTTATTTTTATATAATAAATAGAAACTTTCTTCTCCTGTAGCAAAGCGGTTACTGGCTGGAATTGAACCAAATTTTGTGTGTAGGCTTAAATTAGGTAACCTAACAATTTTATCAAGTAGCCAGTACGATTTGAGAAAAAAATTCATTTTTGAAGAGCCCTAATACACATACGTTAATAGCCCTTGCTTGTGATTACTGGCCAATTTCATCAACCTGAAAATCGTTTTTTTTTAGGATTACATCAGGACGGGCGCAATATGCAAGTCTACTTCAGACATTATTGCCACAGGTACGATCATCGAATGCATCATTGTTCCGCATGTGTATGTATTAGGTCTCGTTGCAGATATCTTGCCCGCTAATGATGACGTGGAAATTTAGTCGCAATAGGGTACGCCTAATCGTAATTTATAATAGGCATTAGAAAAATTCCCAGTAATCAGAATTAATTGATACTGATTTTGAATCGAATAATATCAAATTATTTAGTAATTGGTGTAATAGTGAATGTCTTGTCAATCTTGTCAGTTCGTTAGATGTCTCATGTTCTTTTGCCAACTGTAACTGCTCATCCGTGTGAATTGTAAATTGTTGATTCTCGAAATCTATTGTTTGGTCATCCTGTCGTGATCTTCGTGTGTTTTAATAATCGCATTGAGTGAGAAGCACCACAGTAAAAGTGTATTTCTTTGCAGGCTCCTATGACCACACGGTCAAGATGTACGATGTACGAACAAAGTCGAGTGTTCTATCGGTTGATCACGGTATGCCCGTCGAAAGCATATTGATCCATCCGTCTGGCAGCATCGTGTTTAGCGCAGGTAATTGGACTCTTGTACATGTTATAATATGTGGTTCTCTGTAGCGATAAGTTGGTTTGATTGTGCTTCCGCAAAAATTATGCCATCTTACTAACAAGTAATGGTGTTTGGGTACTACTGATCTGCTGTGCATTTTGGAAGGTTTGAAGTTTGAAATCAAGAATATGTGGATAACATTTTTGTGTTATGCAAAACTACTTACTTTTTACATTTTGAAGTTTAGAAAGTGGAAAGTAGTTTTGGGATAAGTTTGCCTCACTTTACTGAGTGAAATTGTCATAAAAACCACATGAACTGTATCACAGTAACTAATTATAGTTGCACACATGTAACCCTATTTATACTGTCACTAGTGATTTAGCATCATTGGCGAAGATACATCTTGCAATTTCAAGAGTAGCCCCAACTAACAATCTCTGATTGCTAAAGTTATGCGGCCCATAGCCAAATCTAATATTTGAGACTAGTTCATCGAGCATTTTTCAGGCCTTTCATTCTCAACTTTTACTTAGGGCTACCATACGTCCTCCTTTAGGACGATTTGCCTTTCTTTTTCAGGTTTTTGATAATGTTCTCCGAGGACGCCTAAAGGTCCACATTTTTGAGATTTTGTCCTCTTTTTTGAGAATTTTGGTTTAGGGCAAAATTCGACTGAGATACAGCAAATCGGCACTGAAGTACCGCTTCGGCGGCTATTTCGGTAGCTGAGCCGGAAAGTTGACCTTTTTTTGTCAGCCGACCACGAAGTGGGAAAAATTTACCATTTTTTCAGGAATTTCTCTGTTATTTTAAGTTTGAAAATTTTGAAAAAGTGTCCTCTCCCGATTCCACAATATCGTAACACTACTTTTACTGGAAGTAGTTTTGACATGTCTAGAAAATTGCCAATTCGACTTGTAATTAAGTAGCGATTAACGGCGTTATTTCTGCTTGGGTCACAATGCTGCCTACTGATTGTGCTTGACAGTCCTAAATATGCACTTTGACCACGTGTCACTGGCACTGCCGATTTTAACAGTTTCGTTTTGCAGGCGGAAGTTCAATTAAAGTGTGGGACGTGTTACAAGGCGGCAAGCTGTTGACAACGTTCAAAAATCATCACAAGACGATCACGTGTCTGACATTCAATCATGATTATTCCAGAATTCTTTCCGGGTCGCTGGACAGGTATGACAGTGAGATATGGAACTCGCCGATTCACCACCGAATCCCTTTTTTCTTGATAGAAACGTCAAGATCTATAATACGGCGTCTTACGAGGTGGTCCACTCGATGACTTATCCGGGACCTATACTAAGTGTGGCCGTAGCAGTGAGTAGTGTTTGTTATTTGACCCTTTCTTTTTAATGGGTTTAGCTTGATTGCGTTTTAATTCTAAAGTGTCTTTACAAGTTTTTTTTTGGTAGATATGCCGCGTATCAAGGGCAATCTTCAGAAAATGATCAAATAATTCAGAAAACCTTACATAACATATTTTGATGTCATGACACACACAATTAAATATATCGAGGTTAACAGAGAGTATATTATGGACGATTTTCCCCTTGAGACTCTTCGTAGTAACTTGGCTTTTTAAAATGCCTTGGAGTGTTATCAAATTGTGAATGTGTTCATATGTGTATTCATTAAAATTTTCTGAAACTGCCTTCGAATAGGGGGGAGGTACTCTCATTTTGCCCAGAGCTTGTGCCATGGTAGGATGATCACTGGGCAGATTTACTGTTTTCACATCCAAATCCATATTTTTCATTTATATCCAAGTCCAGATAGCATATTCATTTTTATCATGTCCAAGTCAAAATTCTCAAAGGTAGCGATTGAAAGCGCTTAGCAATTCCATTGCCGTGCCGAAATCCATCATCATAGTAATCGATCAATCGTAAATTGATATCAGATCCACACTCGTTCCTGGTACTTTGATAAATTATTAAATCTTTCTAACTTCATTTGGAAATAACCACTAAACACTTCCGTGGTAGTGGAAGCTTTTCCAAATTACATTAGAATTAGAATTACAGCTACACAGCTTTTTCCAAATTAAGGTAGAAATAGAATTTTAGCTACACAGTTATTTTCAAATTAGATATAAAGTAGAATTCTAGCTAGTTTTTTTCCAAATTTGATTAGAATTAGAATTGATGAATTCGCAAAAACTTGGCTATCGAGTCAAGTTCTGTTAATATCAAATCACGATTCATTCTTATGAGCATTAGAATAGCAAATGTCTGCACCGCAAGCTTGGCTCGTTTCACGCTATACAGTTCTCCTGCGTTTGCAGATAAACCAGAAATAAGATTAGAATTAAAAGTAAAGCATAGAAATATTATCACAAATAAAATTAGATTTAGATTATCGGCATTTCGCTTTAATTAGTCTAATTGATGAATTAGAATCATCTAGTTGTCCAAGGCTTAGTGGTGGTAGTCCAAAACAGAGCTGTTCGAATAAGCAATGCAAGTATGCGAAGCCTGCTTGAGTAGGCTACTTGTAAAATGTTACTGACCACATCTGGCCTTCAATTACTCTCTATTTCCAGAACGAAGATAAAACACTTGCCGTCGGTATGGCCGACAAGATTCTCTCGCTGCGAAAACGAAAAACGAGAGATTTAGATGAGGCTGCCGAGCAATTTATCAGCGACCAAGTGACGAAACGCAACACGCGTCACGTGCCAGGTTGATAGTGGCTTTGCCAGGGTTTTGTTTTCGTTGCGTTGTACCGTGTGATGTTGCAGGGAAGGACTATGCTCCGAATGACGACGATATCGTGATCTATCATATTCAGCGGCAATCCCTTCCTGAATACGAAAGGTATTTCCGGAAATTCGAATACAGCAAAGCGCTCGACGCCGCCTTCCCCAGGAAAGTAAGCCTGTTTTTCTTCTTTACTTTGAGTTTTATCATATCTAGGGATGCCCACAATGATTCTAGTATTGATTAGAGCCTGACTGGTAATATCGGTTCCCGATGATATCAAGTCGAATCTTTGAGAGCAATGTCCGTATTGGCTGTTAAAGGTAAAATAAGTTTGGCAATTTTCGTAACTCACAACATGCGAATAGGGAGTTAGGAAACTCCTAGAACTGCTACACTGGGAATATTGATGTATTTCTTATCCAGATGCAACCTTTCTAGTTTGTTTCATGTCCAAGCCTCGAAATGACTGTAAATGGGTTCAAATAAGTGGTCTGAGGTTTAGATATCCTGTGAATATCGGCTGAATATAGAACGGGGCAAGTTGAAGTAGGCAGCGCAGCACCTATTCGAGTACTTTGTAACTGATCATCTCATGAACGAGAAATATAGTTTTGGTACTTTCTTTTGGCTGTGAGAGCCTCGAGACATCCGTCGGTTGAACTTGTAGTTGCCGCCAATGAATATTCTTAAAACAACGTTTCTGTGAAGTGCTGATCGGTATGTAGCATTTTCACAACCCTCTGTATGAAATAGTGAGGGTCGAGATCATTTTTTGATTACACGGCATGGTATTATTTCCTTTGTGGCTACGAAAAGGTACATATATGTATTAGTATTGCTCTTATGATTCTTATGATGTCACCAAGCACTCGGGTTATTTATGTCCCAGCGGTGTGTGGACATTTTTTGTAGCCATCAGGAGTCAGAAATGAAGGAATCTGTGTCTATTATCGTAACCATTTCAAATGAAAAAGCATTCGCATTCGATAATCAAGTCATAAAATCTTTGTACGTCTCATTTCGTTGCTCTGTATCGGATATAGACGAACTGGTATTGTTGTCGACTGGCTGGTCGGTTTAGTTCGGTGATTGTTTAATGTGTTTACATTTTAGAAAAAGCTTTTGGAGCCGGAAGTTCAAGTGGCTGTTTTGAAAGAATTGATACGGAGGGATGGTCTGGAGGTGGCGCTAGCCGGCCGGCGTGGACCCAAGCTTCGCAGAATCATAGGATTTTTGTCAATGTAAGCGTTTTTGACTCATTTCAAAACCAGTAATTTAATCTAGCAATTATCTGTTTCAGGAATCTTGTAAAATCAAGTTTTGCGCCAACTATACTCACCGTCGCAAACGCATTAATTGGTATGTCATCATTTCATCAACTGTGGTCATCGGGCTCGATAATAACATCTCTTGGTTTAGATATATATTATCCGGAGATTATGGAGCACACGCGAGGAGTGCAACAGGACTTCATCAGGTTAAACAAGAAGGTTAAAAATGAACTGAGACTGCACGAAGTCTTGTATTCTGTGATGGGATGTATTGATGCGATTTTCGCTATGCATGCAAAAGCAAACTCAAAAACGTCAATTCAGCATGGCCTTGAAATGACACATCGATGAATTCTTGATTCCTTTAATGTTTCTCTGGCTCATTCAATTAAAAATATTCAACTGTTATGTTCTGTTTTCATTGAGATTGTGAGTCCAGCATTGTGGAGCACATTGGCTCGGAAGTTGGCAGATACACAGCCCATATATATTTGCTAGTTGACGAGAGGGTTTGGTATAGGTTTTTGAACCTGTATCAAGTATGTAGGAAATATACACTGTTCAGGTAGGTTCTTAGTCAGTAGCTTTCAGTGGAAAAGCTGTACGCAAAGATGGGCGAATTCCAGGGCAATTGAAGTCCTGTGCTGACTCGGTTTCGTGAGTTTGCAGTTTGTTCACTTAAAGTCACCTAACTTGGTATTTTAACATAGAGAGAGAGTCTTTATTTTCATCGAACCAAAATACATAACAAACGGCAGTGATGGTGGTACAGAAAATATGCGTGCACAGGATTCGGTATTAGATAGGAATGATCGATAAGACCGTGAAGGTCATCTAGTCTGATCACACCAGCATCAAACAGGTACACTTGACTCTGAACAGTCTGGCTAAGTGACAATTTTTAATCCTGCGTGACGTGGGTCTCTATAATTTAACTTAGTTCGTCTTCTTGTTTGGGCTATGCTCAAGCGGGCTAACATCAATCAAACACGCGTAAGCTGACTTTGCAAACGTTTGACAAAAATTATTCAAAAGCGCGAAGAAGTTTTTCGCCCGATTTACCTTCAACGATTCATAGTGTGCGGTCCGATATAAAAATTCTATTAAATAGATAGGGGACCCCGCAACTACTAGAAAGCCTGTGTGGACCCGTTGTGAATAAAGGTTGCACAATGCTCATGTACTGAAATGAACCGTGGGAGCATAGCAATTTACGACGTAGCGTTGTAAATTGCTATGGTGGGAGAAACAGCAACGTAGGCGTTGAGCAATCTGATACTGAGATTAAGTGCGGATCTCCAAAGACCCCACGGGTAGTTGAGTTCGATAATTGTCCACTACTACTAATTTTACAGATCCTAGGACCTAGGGTGTTTCTCAGAAGGTATCGCTAGTCAGTTTCTCACGCTAATCCTAGCGAACGCTGAAAGAACTTCAGCTAGTTGATGCTGTTGAGACAGGGGTAGAACGCAGAACGTAGTGCAATACGCGGCAGTGAGGATTCGGATTTGACACTGAGCTGTCGAATTTGATAGCCAGTATCACGGTCAGTAGCCACCTTTCGGCAAGACTTAGCTTGTATATGTTGGTTCAAATGATTTGTTCAATAATTATGCCTGCAAATTTTTCATTCAGGGTGAATTTAGAATTTAGATGCAAAAGCGTCTAGCATCGTCCATGATTCCATCCAATTTTGGGCACTGCGGCGCAAGTAATCGGTGTTGTTCTGAATCTGATTTTTGATTGCCTTTCAGTGACCGCTAGCTATATAATTAGATGCCCGATTGGTCAAATTATTGAGGAAATCCTATCTTACCCAATTCGACTGCATCAGCTTGATATGTTTGGATGATGCTGCGCTTCGGCAGAGGATTTTCAAGTTTACGCGCTTACGTTACGTTTACTTCCATTGACTCTACATGTAACATTTCGCAAACTGACTGGAGAGGCATAAAACACTGTGAGTTGGATGAATTTATGTTTTATCATTGCCTGTGTTTGTCGAATGTATTTTAAACTCATATACATATAGGCCTACTCTATAAGCTATCATTGTATCACAAACTCTTCTATATATTACGGTTGGGGGAGGCCCGGAGGGGATATTAGGGTTGGGGGAGGGGGTAATAGGGTTGAGGGTTGAACTGATAAAATTGCTAATAAACCAATGATGAGGTAGGGGGATATTAGGGTCGGGGTGGGGGATATTAGGGTTGATATAGAGGGATATTATGGTATGGGTGGGGGATATTAGGGTTGGGGAGGGGTTATTAGCATTGAGGAGAGCCTGGAGAGGGATATTAGGGTTGGGGTGGGGTATATTAGTTTAGGATGGGAGATATTAGGGTTGGAAGTGGGATAGGATATCCCCAGATTAGGGTTATGGTGAGGAACACAATACCGTCAACCCTACTGCCTGTATGGAATTGGTGTCCTGTGCTCACACTACGTTTTATTAATTACCGTATTAATTAGTTTTTATTAAATTTCTTTAACTTGGAGAATTATCGCTGCTCACCTGATATATCAGGCAAAACGTACCTGGATTCCAGTAGGGCCCTACTGTACGTACGTCAACCCCAATCCTGGGATATCCTTACCCTAACCAACCTCCAACCTAAATATTTCCTCCACCACCCAAACCCTAATATCCCACTACCCAACCCTAATATGCCTCTCCCCAACCCTAATATCCCCCTCCCACAACCCTGATATTCCCCACCCCAACCCTAATATCCCTCTCCCCAACCCTAGGATCACCCTTCCCCAACGGCCCAACCCTAATCGCAATACGAAAAAAAAATGTGACATTTAGAAATTTTGACATGATCATGGTGAACATTGTTCGATGTCTGCCCACTATCGAAAAAGCGCCGACTTTTTGAGCTACCGGTAGTCTAGTTTATTGGCATCCCAATATATGTTATGCACGCTATATCAGATTCGCATGTTTGTACGAACTCTAGGACAGAGAGAATCTGTGAATCAAGTGAAAACAACGGTAGAAAATTTCTATGCCACATTATCGTACTTTGGTTTGGTGCGATATGCGCTTGAAACTGTATCATCGTTGTACATGCATTTGAATGTGTGCTCGTAACTTGCACTCAATAATAGTCGCTAAATAGTAATTAGTTTAATCGTTTTTGATTGATTGTTTGGTTAGGTAAAAAACTCAATGTTGTGTATCAATAATATTTGCGAAGAGCGTTGGTGAAGATTTCCGATTAAATGCACCTTGTGATACCGCGAACGACGTGACCTCATATTCATAAATCTGACTTTTGTGCACTGAGAGAGTATAAATTTACTGATCATCCCAAACAGTTTCCCATATTCAATAGCGCTCACGTTTACTCTCAGCGCCCCTTAGTCGCCTAATTTGTAGCTAGCTGCCCCTTCCAGCCAGGTCAAAACGCCCCTAGGGGGCGCTGGCATCCACTTTGGTAATCACTCACCTAGTTGGTATATTGGTTACCAGTGAATTCGGCACTTGGCGTCCCCTAACCCTTATCTTCCCCTCCTATAACCTATAACTTTAAACCTAACCTAACCCTGCTAACAGCGGACCATAAGTCTAGTCCCTAACCTAACCCCTAACATTAACCTAACCATAAACCGTACCTCGAATACATTAAGACATTCACTCTCACTTAATACATATCCGAATATATTAAACAATATTTATGCCCCGATTTCATGATAATAACGGTTATTACATTTCCAATGCCAAATTATCAGGGTTGTAATGACTCGAGTCATGACTCGACTCGAGTCCAACTCGAGTCACGTTTTTCAGATGACTCGACTTGACTCGAGTCATTTTCTCAAAATCCGGAAATGACTCGACTCGACTCGAGTCAATTTGTGTATTGACTCGACTTGGACTCGAGTCATTGCGCATGACTCGAACCAAGTCATATGACTCGAGACACAGAAGGCCAAGATCGACGTTTCATTGTAATTTCGAGGAATAGTAAAATAATCACACTATTGTGATTTCGTCTCTTGGTACTGGTACTTGAAAATGCGTTCCGAAACTGCTAAAAATGACGAAAATTAGTATATTATCAATTCGAACCATTCGATATCACCAAACAGAGTTATAAAAAAGTGGATTTAACAAGCCTTTAACTCGAAACTGGCAGTGAACACAATGACTTGGACTCGACTCGAGTCATAATGCCATGACTCGGACTCGACCCTCTGCTCAGTGACTTGGACTCGGACTTGACTCGGTGGTGAATTCAAAATGACTCGACTTGACTCGAGTCAAAACTATAAAACTGAGATTGACTTGTGACTCGGAGCCTTGTGACTTGGTTACAACCCTGCAAATTATCTAAGTCCGAATTCGCAGATTGCCGTATTCAAAGTTGCATTTAGGTTAATGTGAAGTGCCAAGGCTGGCTAAGTAGGTGTGTCCAGGTCTCTGCTTTGCCTGACCCTAGTCACGCCCCTTTTTCCGCAGAAGTCAGTGAGGGCCAATGATTATTATTTTTGTAGGAGAGTGAATTGAAATTACCTTGCACTAAGATGGAATAGGAGTTTGGGTTGTCATGTTTGGCATTAATGATGCAGCATTATAATTCTGTGGTTACCAAATGAAAATTCAATTCAAGGTTGTCACATAAGTCATGTCTACAAATATTTCATAACTTCTCCCGTATTCTGGATTTTAAACAAAAATCAATCATATTTTGTCAAAGGATCGAGTTTATGTTCAACGTGTCCAAGAAATTTGTACTCACTAAATATTTTGACAGCTACGTCCGAATTCCCACCCCAAGACGAATCTCACCTTGCATGACCTCATATTTTATAAGAGAAGGCTTTAAAAATTTAGTTTCAACGGGTCTAAGACATTTGTCACCTACTAAATACTTTGACAGCGTTGTTTGAAATATCCCTTGCGAAGTTTCATGCAGATTGACAGCGGTTTATATTGGCTCAGATCCACACCATGTCATTCAATTTATCTTTTGATTATGAAGTATTGATTCCGCGATGTATATTCCAACGCAAAGCAATTTCATGGCGTTGTCTGGCGAGTGTGCGTCACCCACCGTCTTGACTGGTTTATGCGGTTTCCTTTATTAATAATACAGAAACACTGCTTAGATTTACCCTAACTGGCTTGTCTTAAGATTGAATTTCACGCTATGGCATTCCCATTGGATGGCCCGCCAATGACTCAGTGCCACTCATTTCTCAAAGAGTTCAAGCGACTGCCTCTGAATCTGTAGTCTCTGATTCAGGTAATAAACTTCCAAAGAGTCATTTCAAATTTGGCTAAATCTCTATGGGAAAAGCTCATTCCTCAGATCATTATTTGTTTGCTTAGTTAATCACGTTTAATCCACTTGCTAAATGTTTTATAAACATTGTGATGCAACAGAGAGTGTTTGAGACCTGTCAAAATTTGTTATACACATTCAATGCTCCCGCATATTTGGTTATAAGGATGAGAGCATAAAACAGTCCTGCTTCAAGCAGGGCTCTGAAATAGTAATTTTTTCTCTTTCTTGGCATCTTTTCCTTCAGGTGAACCTGTTTGACCTGGCATGTTGCTACACATCTCTCCTATGCCAACACATCTGCTCCGGTTGTGTATTCTTTCTCTCAATTTAGGCTATAAAGTCAATCAGTAGACCAGACATAAACATGATGTTGTGATGATAGACATTGCAAACTAGAATTGACCACATATCTTCAACCCTGTATCAGACAATTGCATTACAGTGGATTGGTTTTATGGGAATAGTATACGTACATGTTTAGGCTGTATTTTGGGGGATTACCAAACTAAACAATTATATGATTTTAGACAAGTCAGACTCAATCGTAATACCAACATTGTGGTCTTGGCTTAGGTTCCATGCAGCATTATCAAATAGTTCTTATCATTGTATTTCAATCGTTGAATGTCTTCTCATAAATCATTACTATCTCTTCGATAGGCCTATAGCTAATGAGTTACATAGAATTAGTCGTATTTGCGATTAATTGAATGTGATTATTGTGATGGTAAGTGTTGCGAATGATGAAAGTATGTGGTTGAAACTGAACATTGTAATGATACTTGCTAACTTGCTGTTGCCTCTCTCAAGGGATTTCAATCTCTATGCCCAGTTGCGGGTGCACCTAATCATGTTTAGAGAAGTAGGTCAAAGCATTTCCAGTCAACGCATAATCATTGATTTGGGAAGTTATGAAGAACTTGTGGGTAGCGAAAACCGCAATTTGATTTGAAGCTGCGCTCCTTGCATTGATTTTTACTGAGGCTGAGCGCTGTAAGATTTCATTACTGGGATGAGTCATTTTTCAGTAGCCACTTGATTTCTGTAAGCTTGTGTTTGTTTGAAAGTTTTGGCTTTCTTCAATTCTCTTTATATGGCCTCCTGCACATTCATATGTCATTAATTATTGACGACACAATCTCTTGGTAAGACAATGGGAGGGTTGTAATATCGCTCCAGACTTTATTGGTCATTACCAGGACAGTGTGTCAATGGTGTTTTTGCCAATATGATTATTCAGGTTGTCTTCATAAGGTCTTTTATTTCATGCTAACTTTTTCATCATTTTGAGATGAGACAATGAGAGAATATTCTGGTTGGTTCTCCTCGGGCATTCATGTTGAACTATTTTTGTTAGAAAACTTTCAGATGACCCAAAATGGCTTCTGGTTAAGCAGTTATATACCATCTGTCATAGAAGTACTTTGTAGCATGTTATAATGTGACTCATTTATGACAGCCCACCGGGCATATGTCCCAGACTTGAAAAAGTTAATTCCACATATGGTTTGTTTGATGATTGATGTGATTCATTGGCGAAATTATGTACATTTCATGCTATTATATCGGGCAATTGTTTCAAGTTGATAAGTCATAGTCCCTATTGGAGGAATCATGCCTGCCTCTTGAATTGTATTTAAGTCTTTGGATTTGAACTTGAGGATGAGACTTACCTACACCACGGGATTGTGTGGTCATGAAAGTTTTGATGTGTTATTATCTATGTCTATATAGACCGTCTCCTTATTAGGGTTAACTGTGCAGCATTATGTCCCACTTGCACTTCAATAAGATTTGCTTCCTTATGAGCTGTGAGATTATTTTGTGAAGGTGTCATCCGGAAGTGAGGATGAAATGTATAGTAAAGTGTATTGAAGTGTCAAATTTGCAGCATAAAATTCTCTCATCTTCTTCTTAGTCCATTTGATTCTTAATTTTGCATTCTAACCGTCTTGATGAGTCCTTGATGAATGCTACGCTATACTAATAATGAAATATATAATAAAATATCAAGTGACGTTGTCTTCTTTTTCTCTCTATGTATCATTATAAATGCACTGTTCTTTACCAATGTTATGCACACAAGATGGTGCTGTAAGTGTGGCGTTACTGATTAAATCATTTTGGCATTCAACGATAATAGCCCAAATATGGATGAATAAGTTATTCGTTAATTAGGACATTGTGTTGAGCCAAATTATTGCCGTGTGGGTTACAATATATTTATGTGGTGGATTTAATTCCATGTTGATTGATCACAAATTTTATCAATGCTCACTGTTTGAGTGTCGGGTAATCCGAGCATTACAAGTTGTTTAGTAAGGCAATGTCTGCAGAGCATATGGTTTGGCTACACAGTCCTCTGTCAGACATGAGTCACTTGGTGAGCAGAAATACTCTCCTCGGTAACTGAAACAATAGGATCTATTTCTTCTTGGCTGCTGAGGGATGCTCAGCTAGTATTTTGCCTGCTTGGAAATTGTATTGGATCAGTGAAAAGTTAAATTTGTTAGATTTGTGACGTATGCTTAGCAAGGTATGACAGGGATAGGCAAGTTAGAACTCCTTATTAATAGTTACAAATTCATAGCTGTATTTGTGTTTACTTTAAGCAGGCATTGTACTACCTAAAATCGATCTTGTGAAAGTTGTGATTTTTATATAAGATTTAAATTAGATGTATCAATGCTGCCTTGACTGTTCAGAGTATGAGTGGACAAATGCGAGACGATATTGGGGAAGTTGGGCCGTCTTACGGGGGGACCATCAAAGAGGAGGGGGACACTTCGGAAAGCGGCGATGCGAGCTCGAGTCATTCCATGGGGATGTCCATTTATCATCCTTCCTATGAATCTCCGCCGGATATAATACCAGGTATCTTTACTTTATAATATCCAATGTTATATCCCTGGTGAGGTGTAATGTGTGTCAAATGGCAGTTTTCAGGAAGAGAAGACAAAGTTTTTTCTTTAGGCACTGTTGTAATAGAATTGGAAGTAATCTAAAATATACTACTTGTTTAATAGAGAAAAGTACCAGTGTGCTGCTTTGTTACAGTCCAGACTATAATATTATACTTTTAATCTACCCTTCCTTATTAATTAGAATGCCCAGCTAGCCAGTTATTATGATTTCACAGTAACAAATTTAGTCTTTAGTGTTGTGATATCATCCATATGGGATAGCTCGTTTGATGCACCAAAAATTACAGACTCCCTATTGAGCCGTAGTCATGATTGTGCTATGCTCTTTCAACATATGCAATTATGCATGCATTCGTTCCTAATAATGGTGTCAGCCGTATTGTCTTTGGTCTAGCACGACCCAAAGTGGATATCACGTGTGCCTACCCACTAGACTTCTTGTCGGTGGAGCTAACTGTTTTGATTGTTTTACAAAGCTCGGGAAGCCATGATGTCCGGCCTTCCTGGAACGTCGTCAGCTCCCGAACATTCAAGCTATCCATCACTCAAAGTCAAGCGACCCGGCAGACCTAGAATACATGTGAGTCGGGTGTCTGAAATAGCGTCTATACAGATACCGTGATTCGTGGTCATCAGTTTGGATATCCGAATGATTTGAATCTGTGATAAGTTATGCCGCAGCGGTTCGATTTTATCACTTTTCAATTATATTCGAGTACTAATATTACTTCTCATAGAACTGGGAATTGTAAATGGCATGCGAGGGTGAATTTCCGCACTTATAATCATAAACTGCTTTCTTGTTGTGAGGTTTTTCTGGCAGAAGCGATCAAAGTATTCATTGTTAGTACCCGAGTAGACGTATCACTATATTTTATACTCAATTACAAGTAGGAGTACCTGTTTCCCGGATATGTCAAAGTAATCAAGTACTTAAGCAGTTTTAAAAAAAGTTGTTTTGGTCTGTATCAGTGGTTCCCAACCTAGGCGATATTGAGTAACAAGGGAGCAAAAATGTTGGGAACTTTCGGTGAGATATATGTAATTATCACGGCCAAAAAAGCATGTGAAGACGGCTTATTCTGCACACGACGCGGAAGTTCACTGATGGCAATTTGGAAATTGCAAGCTGTATTTTGAAGACTATCGCAAAATGGCTAACGGCACACGACACTACAAATAGGTGCTGTTTTCGAAAATGTATTTCAATATTTCGTTCAGTTATGACAATTTCACTAACAAATTTGATGGAAACATCCGAAAACTACTATCTAGCCTTAACTTTACCAAGTTCTGTGTGTAAAAAGTAACTAATTTTGCCTAAGAAGGATTGCAAGTAGTTTTACCCAAACGCTATGGTATAGAAGTGGAAGCATTCAAGATTACTGACGTCGTCTGGTGTCTGGCGTGATTTTTTAGTGGGTGCGTCGCAGTTATAAATTTGAACTGTTGTTAAACTGTGCGACCCCAAAATCCCGCCATCCCTCTGAGAAAGTTTACCAAATTGTAAAGAGCTATTGGTTCCCTATTAAATAACATGCATTCTGTTGTCCTATCCGCAGCCCCCGAAGCCTGTCGGAATTAGCAAGCCGCGCGGACGGCCCAGAGGGTCCAAAAACAAGAAGCCAAGAAAGGTAAGGTGTGGACTGGTCGAGCTCTTCACATTACTGGAAGGCGTCTCATGCCTTCAGTTTTATTTTGCAGAGGAAAGATCCCGCAACAGTGAGTTACCTTTTGTCCTGTAATAGGTCTCGTAAAGGAGTAGCAATTTCTAAATGTATTAAGTATAGCGGTGTCATACTTTATCAACTTGATTTGAGCATTCTGAAAGGCGGAAAATATTCAGAAGCAATCAGTAGCAGAGTACTTCTACTTCTACAAAGTACTCACGTGCTCATAACCTTTCACTTGGTCACGTTTCTGTCTGCTATGACCACTTCTGACGTTAGGGCCCGCGTATCCCCCTGGACCCCTACCATTGTTTGCTTGTACTTTCAGGCATGCGAGCGACCCCCGAAAAGGCCCAGGGGCCGTCCGCGGAAATGGGTGAGTGACATTAGCATTTTTTTTTTTTCGGCACGTATTTAATCGTCTATCTTTCTGCATGTACGTTAAGCCTCCAGAAATGTGGGAGGGCTTTCAAAGGTCGCAGTACGCCGCCACGCAGCACATGCATGAAATGCACAGACAACAACAGCACCAGCAGCATTCTCAAGAGGTGGGAAATATAGAAAATTAAAGGTCTCTAGTGTGTGGTTTGATCTGCCAAATATATTTCAATGTTATTCTCAATTGCAAAACGTAAGCGCTTGAAGACTTGTCTATCGAAAAATGAACACCAGATCTTGAATGCTTGAATATGCCCTGCGACGTGATGCAGCTTGGAGAGTTCCTGGTCTATCTTTGACTAATCCTATGTCACAATGCTATGTGAAAACTTCTAGTACGTTTCTCAACAAAATTTGCCGAATTCGACAGTAATACTCGGTCCAAATCGTCATGGGGGTTTTAACGGGACTCTTCCTTGCAAAAAACTTCAATAGAACCACACACAACATGTATATCGGTTTCAGGACTACATTCATTGTAATATAATTCATTAACTCAACGACTTTCACGTGCCTCTTATCAAGAGTTAACAGCACAATAAGGAGCATATAAACAGAGATTCAAATAAAAACCAATTTGTGGAAAATACTTCGCCGAATTGGTTTCCATTTAAATCTCTGTTGACATGCAGTGCCGTTAATTCTTGATAAGGGGCACACGAAAAGTATTCTAGGTAATAAATTAGTACTACAATGAGTGCAGTCCTGAAAACATTTTCAAGTTTAATACCGCCAGTCATGACATGTGTCGTACAAAAGCACAGCAGCATCACGTTTAATAAAAGATGAAATTCTTATTTTTGAGTTGCATACTTCGTCATAATAACATTCAAGAGGTGATTTAGATTGTTAAAGTTCACCGGTCCGTAAAATTTGTTCCGTCGTTTCTCAGATGATGCCTGGTCCCAGCCACCTGTATTACGACGATCACGTGCTTCCTCAGCATGAAGATGTTTCATCCGCAGTGCCTCCGCCGCTATCGCATTTGCCGTACATGGTGTCCCCGGTGAGTCGCGGGTTTGAAAATATATCAGTCTGGAAGCAGACTATAATTAGGGCTGGGCAAAACAGAGTACCTGAGTGATTCGATTCTGAATCACGTATTACACTTCGATTCGAGTATTCGATTATCACTCATTATGACGTCACAACAGATGTCAAAGTTCGAATATGTACCTTTTATGCCCCGACACAGAACATATGCCTGTTATCCGTTAAAGATACTTTGGTGTACTCATTTCATTGCACTTCTTGACAATGTTATGGGATGATCATGACCTCCGAAATTGTGTTATTTCCAGAAGCGTTTGTAGCTTATGCACTATGTCTCGTATGCTGCGACACGGCCAATCAACGTTTTAAGGGTTCCTCAGTGGAAGAAAGTATCGAAAGTATCTAAACTATAACTCTCGTTGCTAAATTAACTTCCAGCTTGGCGAGGAGCGTATAGTATAAATTCAGTATTCGAAAAAATGGTCTTTCACTACTGGACCCGAGTACTCGAATCATCGTGCCCAGCCCTAACTATAATGTTAATCTGGTGACGTCATATTTTGTGATACGATTGTTGATATACAATGTTCTTTCCAATTCTCTACTAGTTGCTGACGATTACCCCTGACGAGTGTCAGCCGAAAATATTCGGGTTCATTTCAATATGAATATACTATTTAAATGTCAATCTTGGATCAAAATTTACTTCTGCGAAGGGCCGAACTAGAGATTTTACTCCTGAAGAATATTGAAATAAACCGTTACACACATTTTAAAATGCTTATAGTGAAAACTAGATCATTTCGTGTGTAAATACGGTAGCAGTTTTAAAAAAAATAGAGATGGATAGCGTGAACGCCGCATTTGTAATTCGGCAATGCAGCTAGACCAGTGGTTCCCAACCTTTTTCGACTCATCGCCCGCCGAATCTTGGAAACCGAAAAATGGGCATACAAACTGTAATCACTGGCGAGTTGACCAAAAAAAAGGTCACCCTAAGGTCATTTCTCCGATTTGACTCATATAGCCGTTTTAACGCGCCGTCGCCCCCCCTATCGACCCCTTCGTCCGTTTTCGCCCCCCTATCGCCCCCTTCGTTATTTTCACCCCCCCAAACCGCCAAATTGCCCCCTTTTGGGGACGATATCACCCGTCTTGGGAACCACTGAGCTAGACAAAGCTTAACTGAGTGGTCCAGTTGGACAATATAGTCATTGAAGAAATTTGGTTTTTTGAAATTCTCCAGGCATTCAAGGCCGAAACTAAATTACTTGAAGTACGGTAGTAAATATAAGGTCTCTGAGAACTAGAATTTTAATTGGAAAAAGCAGAATGACTAGCCGCAAACAGGTGTAATTTTAGAATTACATTATGTTCACATCATGCTGGGACTCTATTGCCTGGTTATTTTTGCAATCGCACTCCTGCGAACCTATCCTAATTTTGTTCTAGCAGTAAGATCCTGGATAGAAAAGATCAATAGATTTGCTTTAAAATGTTTGTAAACATCAAAACTGGAGTAAGTACTGTAAGTAGTCTAAGTACTTAGAAAGTAAGTAGGTAAAATCTGCTTTGAGTACTTCAAAAAAGTTAAAGTCGGCTACTTATTTTCTGACCATTTCTGATTGCATGGAGTCCCGCAATACGATGTTCTCATTCAGCACGAGGCGCCGGAGCTGCCCCACATGATGCACATGCACCCCCCGGAGCCAATGCCGGACCACCGACACCCCCCGCCCCAACACCACCATCTTCACCACCCCGTGCGGCACCATCACGAGCAGCCGCACCTCGCGCAGCAAAACGTCCGTCCACTGTACATGCAAGAGCACGAAAGGCGCCTGCGGGAGCACGCGCTGATGGTGTCACAGGAAGAGCAAAGCTTTTATCATCACGACGGGTTACACCGTCCCCCGCATACTACCTCGTAATTTTGTTATTAAAATTCTTCAAATTTTTTACCGACACCAAATACGCCGTGGGACTTTGCCGGGCCGCGTAGGTTGTAAATCGTGTTATTGGGAGATTTGTTCCTTTGATATTACCGAGTGTTCCATCTTGCTATCCTCGAATGCCTAAGATTGCGGTGCGATGAATAGACGGAGTCGATATGACATGCGAAAGTCTATCTACTGACTTTCCGACTGAATCTTGTAAACTTCGAAATCATGACTCCGACACGCGATACAAACTGATTTGGAATTAGGACTCCTGAAAAATTTGAATCCTTGACACCAAATCCTGACTCGGCAAATCTACACAACTACTCTGGCTTTGAATTCTTGCTCTTTCTCATTCGAAAATACCTACAAAAATGCGAATCATATTTTCCAACTCAGACTGCAACACGTAGAAAATTGCGACTCAAACTCTAGCTCCCAAATACTTGAACATTTCCAAACTCCTAGTCACCCAGCCTGATTCGACATGACCTACCGCTAGGGTCACATGCGGTGTGGCCCAGAATAGGTTACTTCCAATGTCCCATCGTCGAATGAAATTTTGTGGCACTCGTTTTTGCGGTATGTCCGCGCGCACAACTAAAATTTACCGGCACATTCGGCAACCTGTGGCTACGAGGCTTATGTAATGCTGTCGGTATGTCATCTGACTGGCTCTGACTAGATTACGCTGAAATGTCAGCAATCAAGACTGGAGGTATTGAAGAGTGACGTAATTTACACCGGCATTTAACACCATTTGCTGCTTGACTCTCAAAGAAAGACGGTAGTTTTACGAGGCCATGTGTGGTAGCTAGTACGTATAGGGACGATGAAACTTATGTGCAAGTGCCCGGCGATGTTATTTCAATACTGAATTCGTCTGGTAGCACTCCCTCCATTTCACACTCTCTTCAAGTCCCGTTATGTTATCAAATCCTCTGATTATTCACGACTGTGTAAGTAGATATCGACTTTTGCAGCAGCAGTGTTTTGGCGTCGAATTTCATGAACCAGTATGTACGCCTATGCCATCTTCCTGCCGCCTGTATATTCGAGAATTTCATACCCGCGATCGTCAGCATCTGATTAGTCGCGTAGCTTCTATTTATTGCGTCGAGACGAGCCGTGAAAACACTACTAAAGATATATATTCTATGTATGCATTGAGATTTTTTTGAGATATATTATCACGCGACGGCACAATCAAATTGTGCGCACGAGACGCGATTCCGTTATCATTCCTATCGTGTATTAGGTATACCAAAGAATTTTCCACTTTTGCGCTAATGCTTCACGATTGCAACGGGCTTGCTTACCTATATATGCCCTTAACTGTATCCGTGTTATTCGTCGTCGTATTGCTTTTTACCTGCAAAACTGTGTGTGTCGCTGTACCTTGACTTTTCTCATTTAAACTGAAGTTTTTGATACTATATTTTTAGGCTACTCTCGGTGCTATTCGAGAGTGGTTTTACGCCGAATTAGCGCTATATTGCGTACACGTCGATGAGATTTATTAGAACAATATTGCACAGTGTGTTCGTTGATGTATTATTGCCTTTCTTTTCCTACCGAACAACCCAAAGCTAGTAAATTCACAATCCCTCAAAAGACGCAGCTAATGCGCAGTATAGTACGTTCCTCGTCTTGGAAAACGATCGACGGTAATAATTTATGTTCGTGTCTACCCCAGTAACCTCATTTCTATCTGCAGTACGTCGTACGTTTATAATTTCATATTGTTTCACTACGAATGATTGCTTGTTCGATTCAAATGCAGTACGGTTCAAGTTAACAATCATAATCCAATGTTCCCTCACGCCATGTTCCAAACAATACTAGACCATCGGTGCTCAAATTTCGTATCATTTCATGGTCACCGATCCTTCATAGTACTTTTATATTCATGTTTATTTGTACCTGTTTCTTATCAACCCTGTAATAGGCAGTTTAGGTGGTTTTCTGTTCCCTGTACGAGATATGGCATACAACTTTGCAGTGGGGTGAAGACATATTGCAAAGCGTTGTAGGCATTTGCGACCCTTCACTGTGAGGTCATTTTTAACAAGCAATATTTTCTGAACGTATCCAATTTTCTGATAAACGTCTCAGACTTCGTTCTTCATGCCATTGTTTTCGTTTTATTATGTTCGACATTATGTAACTGAGTAATCGCGGTAATTGATTTTCAGTTTGTCCTAGTAGGTACTCCTCGAATTTCAATTGAATCCGTGTAATTATGTGTAACGAAAGGTACAGCCATCAGCATAACCGATGGATGTGGACATGCCTCTCCACTCCCATCCTTGGAAATTCTGGATATGCGATGTTCGTGATTTGTACCAACTATTAAATTTTCAACTAGAACTAGAACTGCTCGCTTCAAAATCCGCAGCCAGAGCAAGAACTACCCACTTCTCGATAATCTGTAACTGGAACTACTAGAAAATCATTACTTAGTTACCCGTTAACTAATTGAATTGGTAGTTTGTACAAGTCTGGCGTCATTGCGACTGCCCCCTTTCAATTTTCCAATTCGTTTGAATTGGATTGTATGATAGGAAAAAATGCGCTCTGCCTCAATCTACTATCATTTACCGTTTACTCTGTATCTCTCATACCTCGTTTCGCCGTTATATCTGTCGTTTGATCCGAAGAGTCTTGTGTAATATGTTCTGTTCCGTCTGGTCTTGCGATAGTGATAATGTGTCTGTTACCGCCGTGAAATGAGATGGAATCAATTTGATTTATTTCACGATTTTCTCAATTCCCTATCTAAGACGATGATTTTGAATGACTCGTTAATACAGTTTGTATCATGCGAATACGCTTGTTTGATTAGGACCGAATATTCCGTTTTTTCTGTCTTCGGCGTAGCAAATTCGCGGCAGTTGTTTAGTATTTAGACCAGTGGTTCTCAAACGCCGGTCAGTGTCAACTTTACTGTCGATCCGCCAAAACAGGGCTGTGGAGTCGGTAAACTTTACCACCGACTGCAACTCCGACTCCTGAGTCTTTTTATTAAGAGAAATCCGACTTTACCAGTATTACCAATTTCATTCGAAAATTATTTGGCACAGTGACGTTTAAATAACTATCCTATAAACATTGAACATGACTAACGATGGCATGCAAAATTCTTTCATTGTGGCACAGCTCGAAATATTCACTATGCATTTTTACATGCCTTTCTAAGTATAATATCCTTCCTCAAGTTTTTACAACACGGACTCTCTAATATCCTAATATGTATGAATCATTCAAACGTGACCTATATCCAATCCTGTATGTTTAAAATGTAGACAAAACAATCGAAGTGTAGCTCTAGCAGAGGTGGTCAAAGTAGTCAAGAAAGCTACTCAAGTAGAAGTAGCGACGAAAATATCTACTCAAGTACGAGTATAAGTACTTCTTCCATGAGCAACCTAAAACTACTTGAAGTAGAATTGACTGACTTTAAATCTACTCAAGTAAGTAAATAGTTGCGTAAACGATCGTATTTCGTTAGCATGGATTGTCAAAATTGAGGTATGCGAAAGGTGCAGAGCTTGGTTCATATTGATGCATACCAGGAGCTATCCAATTTTCGACAGCAGAAGCATTCGTTCACATCATTGGATGAAAATGATAGTATTGATATGCAAATGCAACACTAATCCTCTTTTTACTCAAACAGCCCGTTTTAGAAAATATCATGGTGTCGCATCCTCCCCCATATTATAAGGCCGGTAGTATAGTCGAAGAGCAATACAGAGAAATTGTATCAGACGCGGTGAATACACTGCGCGATTAGTAAACGTTAATAAAAAATATGATGGATAGTAAAAATGCCATATTGTTAAGCTTTATTTCCGGGAATTAATAGCACGCTTTCTTTTATGCTTCAACATGTACGTTCTCCAGACAAAAGAACTGAAACTAATTCGAACTGTAAGTAATGATACTGCGAATTGAACGAGAAATCCAATACCTTTTCGAAAAAGCGGAAAATGTTGTTTGCGATTCCGCATGTTTTTCTCTCCTTTATTCTATGACGTTTGTAAAGGAATCAGCTCGAAATTTTTGTATTCGTTTTTTTTTCTAATCATTGTTATTGTACGCTTATAGTCGGTTTGATTGGTTGATTACTGTTAAATTGTATTTTCGCTTGTGCTGTAAATTGCCCTCGTTACTGTTGTCTCGCTCTTCATTCCATCGAGCAACGGACGAGCAAGCACGGTTGCGAATCTCGATTGCATTAGCATCTTAGTATTCTCAAATGAATACCTACGTTAACATTATATATTATTCGATTTGGGTTGCTCGAGTTTGAATGAATACAAGACTGATACGCAAGGTCTGCAGAGTCCAAAGTCAGATTCACCTGAGCAGACAGGATTCGACGCCTGAAAAGTCATTGACATTGGAGCGTCGCGTCGAAACAAATGGATGTCAGGTCTGTTGTCGAGACATTTTCAACGGTGGTCTGCTAAAACAGGTCTAACGCTCGAAAAAGTCAGAGCCCACTTTTCCAGATTTGAGCACGTCATGGAGTGCTAATAAACCAATGATAGATTACGATATGATGGGTAAAAGCTAGATTGCGTAACGGTAGTTTCAAACGTATGATGGATCATATTTATTGTGTTGAAATATGTCATATGGGCGACAACGCGGTGCGAAGCGAACCACCCAACCTGCTACCTAAATAACATGCCACGCCTGGGTATTTCCACCCTGATCTGGGTTTTTCGAGCATCGCCTGAGTTTCTGGGTTTTTGTCCTTGAAATCTGGGTTTTTCAGCATCATGTTCGCCAGGTTAGTTTTATGTTCGAAAATCAATTATATTAGATCAGTAAGATCATAATGTTTGAAAATACACGAGCTTCAGTTGTCGATTGACTGCTTGATTGCCGCATTGTCAAGGAATTTTGTTATATTGTAACCACAGAGTCTCGAGAAACGGTTTAAATACTAATATGAAAGGCCGTGATGTGATGGAGCTTTATTGTATACCAACTTCTAGCTCGCAGAAAGTCATGTTCATAGGGCAATTCATTGGAATTTAGAGCCGTTTTCTTTACAAATTATATCGATTCTAGACTTGACTGCTAGTATCAACAAATAAAATAAGATCTTGGTTGCTTTCACAGCTTACGGTATTTAACGTCCAATTGCCAAGTGATAATTTTATTTATCATATGAGCTTTCGGAGCAACGCGCACCAATTATTTTCAAAGCAATGCGTCAAAAAGAAAACATATTTTTTTATATTTGCATTGTATTGTAGGCTATAGCATGAACTGTTATAGCTTCAATATCAAGGGCTAAAACTTTGTTCTATGTCAGTTTCCATTTTCTCAGCTTTCGCGTGGGAATTTGAGTGAATTGTAGGATCTGGGTTTATTTAACGTCCACGGGTTTTCCGAGATATTCCAGTGGCATCTCTGGTAGGTCTACTTGAAAAATTGGACCAGAAACTGTTAAGAATGAGGAAATTAGTATACAATGAATGGGGGCATTCGATATCACCCATGCATAAAATTCTAAAATATGTAGGTTTAACATGACCTGAACTAGAAACTGGACATAATGACATGGACTCGTCGTCGGACTCGAGTCTCAACATTTTATGACTCTGATTGGATCCTCTGCTCCTTGACTCGGTGGTGGTTTGAAATAACTCGACGACTTGACCTTAGTGAGATTGACTCGTGACCAGGTTACAACCCTATGGGTATTGGTACAGGGTGCTTGGTCTTCCGGAGGCAGTGGGAAAAACTGCTCAAGAAATATGGTATATATTCATTCCAACTTTTAAGGACGGGATATGGGAAAGCTAGAAATTGCCAACTGCATCTAGGCCTGTCAGAGATGAACAGACGATTCTCAAATTTTGACGGCGATAAAACCTTGGCCCAAAATGAGCGGCGCATGTTGGCCGAAACCCTCTATATTAATATGTCCTGGTGCAGAAACGAAGGCGTCGAAGTGTCCTGTCATTTTAATCTGACGCCGTAGTAACGAATACTAAACAGCAGAGGAAATATTATTGCATCTCACTAAGAAATACAAATTTGGAATCGCATGCGTCTCGTCATAGGAGTTTAGTCTGTTACGTGTGAGCGACGATTTTTGCCGGAGTTCAGTAAATAGCAACATATGCTTCAACAAGGAATTACGATGAACGGACGATAATATGAAGAGGACAAATCCCCTAGAAAATGACATAGCCTATGGTACCCCCTGGCACAAGGGTCGGCAACCTACGGCCCGCCAAGCGAAGTCGTCCGGCCCGCGACATAATAATTAGTTATCACAAGAATACGGCCCGCCGCCTCATAATGAGTTTCAATCTACAGTGCAGCGCTGCATGAAAAAAATGCGGCATTGCTACGATATAATTATAGAATGTAAACGTTTACATTCTATAATATAATAGTAGCCTACATCGTATTAGTCTATTGTTACGCCATAGAACGAAGGTGGTTGAAGTAGGAGATGGAGATAGACTAGACTGGATCAATGCTTATCAATCGGGTGTATCTCGCAACCGAATGTGTTCCATGCTTTTTTAAAGGGTTAATCACTCTAACAGGGTGTTACAATAAAGATGATCTTCCTTTGCTTCAAAAACGCTTGTAGCATCTCAGACGCAACGACGGAATCTCAAACTATTCAATTATAGATAACTAGCCTCCGTATGTTAGTTAACCTGTCTATAGTTTGATTTTCCAGAAGGCATTGTGTGCCAAGACAAAAAACCTGAATAGTGTTTTGGCCACAATGGTGAAACTGTTAACATGATTTTTGTATCATCAACTGAATCAGTTATGCCAGATATTACTAGAAGCAGAGGATTAATATGGCGATGTCATGTAGGCCTATATCTGTCATGTTCGCTCATTGAGTCGAGCAACTATGCTTACACGAGTGTATGAACTGAGAAATTAAATAGCAACATTCCTCGAAAATACAAATATCGCCGACTCATAATCTTGTAATCAAAAATGGGTATCTCATCTTGCGTTCCTGGTACATTTAACGTCACATCTTAACGAATTGAAATTGCAACTTCAGGGTGAAAACAACTACATACATGAGATGTTGAGGCGCATTCAAAACAAATATGTGACTCTCGAAATGTCAACAGTACAAAGAAAATTATGCTCACTTTCCTATACTGGAGGAGAGAAAACCTAGTACCAACACTGCATTTGTAACTGTGATACGAAATTTAACTACTGAATATTCACCCGCTTAACATAACATAACATAACATGGTTGGGTTATATTTTTATCTGAACAAGTCACACACAATGTACAATGCGATAAGACACAATGCGATGTCATGAACAGATAGGAGGATGTAGAACGACACGCATCAGTAGCGATCCTTTACTCTGACATCCACCTCGCTTTTCCGACATTCCTTCTCGGCAAAATGAATTCTGACTATTCAGTACTCTGTTTAATGTGGACGCCAATACCATTGCCTGAAAATTTCAAATGAGCCTTTCTGAAATGCGATGCAGTTGAATTGAATGACAAATTTCATACAAAGAGCATATCGCTGCATGACTTTGACAAAGAGTACGTTCTTGAAATTGGTCTTTATCCCAGCTTGACCAGCAATGCAAAAGAAATTGCATCGATTTTTTGGAAGCACGTACGCATGTGAACAATAGTTTTGAACAATGAAATTCACGAAGAGCAAGCTAAGATCACGTATTTCGGACGTCCATTTTGAATAGGGTCTGATTCTTATTTCATCTGACTTATTGTTACCAGAAGTTGAAAGAAAACCTTTCACAAAGCAAGCTGCGTCAATTGTCACAATTATTCTGTGTAACTCTCTCGTTTCGCCAGACAGCATTGTTGCGTCCCAATGCCAATCTCTCGTTTCTCCAGACAGCATTGTTGCGTCTCAATGCCGATCTCCATAACAATGAAAAATTCGAGGCTGATTGTGGGGTTCCAGGGCCGTGAGCGGAATAAAATTTATATTTTCGTAATCAGTGCAGAGTCAGCTTTCGATTGATACCAGTTTTACCAAATTTAATGCTCGGCAAGCCGGTCAAAAATGACCGTCAAATTGCCTGTAGCCAAATGGAAATTGTGACGTGATACAATTTCACTGAGGCGTGAGATTTGCTTGTGTCGACACCATATAGGACACTATGGTATACTCTATCGTGACATGAACAATGAACATGGCAGGCCGAATGACCGTGCGAAGCTAAATTCTAAATAACTGACCTACGTAAGTTAGTTATCTATAGCGTATTGGCGTATATTCGAATTGACGCTCTAACGAGGTATGTGGTCCGTGGCCAATTGTATATTTACAAATGAAGAAATAGCAGTTTTAAGTGTGAATGCTAGATCCATAAATCATAACGATATATCCAATAAGAATTATCCTTTATTCCGATAATCCAGTGGAGCATTTTTGTGCTTTGATGGGTTGACGATTTGAATATTTGCGAAAAGAGTGTTGTCGGTGATCAACCGATCATGCACGATGCAGTACCTGATGATATAGTAGTTGCAGCCGAAATTTCGCGACCGCGGCTATACTGGTGTCGGCGGTAAAAGTCAGGTGGCTCAGCTGGTCGCTTTACCGTATTGGTTCGTTCATTCCTTTACTTATTAGTATTTTTATCTACTAAATACACCAAAATACTGCGAAAAAGATAGGCAGGAGTCAAAATGACTTGGGCAAACCTATACTGATGATTTCCAGAGTGGAATAGGGTGGCAACGTCACGCAAAACTTTTTGTTCAATTACATAATTAATCTATGCTGAAAAGCTCTCATTACGCTGAATTTATTTCAAAAAATGAACCGAGATTCCATAGAAGATGATGAGTACACAGTATACACACACACAGTCTTGTCACCCTATATGCAGGCCGTGTTATTTTTGGCATATGCCAAAACTGCCAAAAATAACTTATTTTTGGCATTTTTCGATTTTTATTTTTGGCAGTTTTGGCATCGTCCTCTAAATAGATAGTTTCAGCCTCGAATTAGTCACAAAAACGCTTTATTTGGGCTAGTTTGTCAAAAGACACCACAAAATGTGCAGCATCCACTTATAATCAGTGCCAACAAACAATAGGAAGTAGAAAAAACCTAACGATTTCATAGGTTAATAATATCAAACGAAACCACAAAATGTGCAGTATTCATCGGAATCGGTGCCAATAAGCGAAAAAAAGAAAGAAAAGCCTAACAAACACGCTCAACAGCTTATTGTTACAGCTGTTGAATAGACATGAATCGTTTGCACTGTAACAGTGCTTCCAAACTCAGGTTAGCTAAGTTTCTTCTAAATTCATTTCTCGCCCAGAGAATCTGGGAAATATTGGCTTCAACAGTAGCGCCGTTGAGGGAAAGAATGTTGCCAGTCATCCACAAAAGGTTTTCAGAGCTTCAAAATCTTTGGAGGGCCGAACCGGCTTCCATGCATCATGAAAAGAGATCACTTCGCCAGTGCCATCGATCTCGTCGCGGAAAAAATTGTCTTCCCGATCCTTTTCCAGGAGTTTCCTGTGTTGTCTCTCAACACATTCTATTTAGTAGCCCGAATATCATTTCTCCTTCAGTCTACTGATATATTCACTTCAGGTGGCTTTAATATTACAAACTCGCATGGAAGAGTCCTGGGAAGGTTAGCGGTTAGCTTGTTTAAGAACATTGACGAAACAAGACTGTCTGGCAAAACGAGACTATTCAGCTCAGAAATAGCCAGACAGTTTGTTGCGTCACAATGTTCAACTCGATAACAATGCAAAAATCGTGGTTGATTTTGGGGGTTCCAGTTCCATGAGCAAAATATAATTTATATTTTAATAATCAGTACTGCGGCAGCTTCTCATTGATACCCGTTTTATCAAATTTAGCGCTAGACAAGCCGGTCAAAAATGGTCGTAAAATTGCCTTTGGACAAATGGAAAGTATGACGTAAACCAAATGCAGTCAGCCGTTTAATCTCGCTATGCCCACACCATTTATGACACCATGCTTTCACCCCTAATGGGTGGGCTGGACCCAGATTAAGAAACCTGCCTTTCACAGACGCTCTTCTCGCTTGTAACGCGGTCCTGTTAACACAACACCATGAACGAAATAGACTATTTGGCAGGCCGTTTTATTTTTGGCATATGCCAAAAATTGCTTATTTTTGGCATTTTCAAATTTTTATTTTTGGCAGTTTTGGCATCTGGCTCCTGAAATGCCAAAAATAACACGGCCTGCCTATATGGAATCTCGGTTCATTTTTTGAAATAAATCCGGCACTTCTTCGATAGTAGGTAGACATCGAAAAGTGTTCACCATGATCACCAATGAATGTTTCTCATGAACACGAATAAAAATTTATAAACGTCAAAATGAATTGTTGTTTTTTGTGTCTTTGGAGAGACGGATATTAGGGTCGGGTCGCGGGGTATTAGGATTGGGGAAAGAGGGATATTAGGGCTTGGGGGAAATTAGGGTTATGAGAGGGGGGATATAAGGGTTTGGGAAAGAGGGATATTAAGGTTTGAGGAATGGGGGATTGGAGGTGGGTTAGGGTCAAAGTTGAGGTTAGGTATCCCGAGATTAGGAAGGGGGATATTAGGGTTGCGGGAGGGGGGATATCCGGGTTGCGGGAAGGGGGATATTAGGGTTGCGGAAGGGGGGATATTAGGGTTGTGGGAGGGGGGATATTAGGGTTGCGGGAGGGGGGATATTAGGGTTGTGGGAGGGGGATATTAGGGTTGGAGTTAGGGGGATATTAGGGTTGTGGGAGGGGGATATTAGGGTTGTGGGAAGGGGGATATTAGGGTTGCGGGAGGAGGGATATTAGGGTTGGAGTTAGGGGGATATTAGGGTTGTGGGAGGGGGATATTAGGGTTGTGGGAAGGGGGATATTAGGGTTGCGGGAGGGGGGATATTAGGGTTGCAGGAGGGGGGATATTAGGGTTGGAGTTAGGAGGATATTAGGGTTGCGGGAGAGGGGATATTAGGGTTGGAGTTAGGGGGATATTAGGGTTGTGGGAGGGGGATATTAGGGTTGCGGGAGGGGGATATTAGGGTTGCAGGAGGGGGGATATTAGGGTTGGAGTTAGGGGGATATTAGGGTTGCGGGAGAGGGGATATTAGGGTTGGAGTTAGGGGGATATTAGGGTTGTGGGAGCGGGGATATTAGGGTTGTGGGAGGGGCTATTAGCGTTGTGGGAGGGGGATGTTGGGGTTAGGCTATATTAGGGCTGTGGGAGAGGGGATATTAGGGTTGGGTGAAAGGGAGATTGGAGGTGGGTTAAACCCCGGGTAGGGGTAATCTAACCCCAACGTTGAACCTAACCCACCTCCAATCTCCCTTTCACTCGACCCTAATATCCCCTCTCCCACAGCCCTAATATAGCCTAACCCCAACATCCCCCTCCCACAACCCTAATATCCCCCCTCCTACAACCCTAATATCCCTCTCCCGCAACCCTAATATCCCCCTAACTCCAACCCTAATATCCCCCCTCCCGCAACCCTAATATCCCCCCTCCAACAACCCTAATATCCCCCTTCCGCAACCCTAATATCCCCCTTCCCGCAACCCTAATATCCCCCTTCCTGCAACCCTAATATCCCCCCTCCCGCAACCCTAATATCCCCCTTCCTAATCTCGGGATACCTAACCTCAACTTTGACCCTAACCCACCTCCAATCCCCCATTCCTCAAACCTTAATATCCCTCTTTCCCAAACCCTATTATCCCCCCTCCCATAACCCTAATTTCTCCCAAGCCCTAATATCCCTCTTTCCCCAATCCTAATACCCCCCGACCCGACCCTAATATCCGTCTCTCCAAAGACACAAAAAACAACAATTCATTTTGACGTTTATAAATTTTTATTCGTGTTCATGAGAAACATTCATTGGTGATCATGGTGAACACTTTTCGATGTCTACCTACTATCGAAGAAGTGCCATAAATCCTGCGTGATGAGAGCTTTTCTGCATAGAATAATTGAGTAATTAAACAGAAAATCCTGTGTGACGTTGCCACCAACTCCACTCTGGCTTGTCACTAACTTGTATAGTCACTTGAATTCAGTAACCGCTCTTCACACAACAGAGTCGGCTCTGTCACGCAAGGAAAGCGCCCATCACACAGGGTTCATTTCCAGAAAAAGCCCGCGATTCCAACCGGGCATACACTCAACAGGCCATTACCCACCTTGGCACGTGTAAATGAGAATCGAGGCATGTCAGACATTGAATCAAAAATATAACTGTATAGGCCTTTTCTTCGTTCATGAGAATTCGACAAGTGGACTGAATGTGAATGCGAGGTAGAGATTTAATCTTTTTTCGGTATTCTTGTTCCCGGTAATCGTTTGTTGACTGGCTCTTTTAAATCAGTACATTGTTTAATGTTTCCGAGCGCTATGAAAGTGCAAAGTGACGTAGGCTACACGGATCTCGTGCCAGAGGCAACCGGCCAGGGCCAAGAACATCTGGATTCATCTTTTTTCTCCATACTGGTGTAATTTGTTGATATCTTATCAGTGCAAGATTGCAATGCAGTCAAAATGAAGGGAATGAAACTTTTCTCGATAAAACAAAAGAGTTGGCCTTCTGCCGAAGTTTGTGACCCAGAAGTCAGATACCGGAACCAGAAAGTTTCAGAATACACTTCTCTGCTATCCATCGTATTCTTGTTTAGTACCTCTGTTTTCCATTTTCACGAAATCATATACATATATGCTTTTCAGTTTTTACACACACATTTTTTGCCAACGGTTCTGGGTGTGTTGAAAATTAGCCAGACTCAACTCGAAGTTGAACACTCTACCGGGAGTTGAATGACCTCACTCCAATACTCAATTACACCCAGCCGTAATTACATGAACTCTTTGATAACCAACCTCTCAGCATCGCGCCTTTTTCCCAACATCTTTTCCAACATACAGCTGCATATAGATATCACATTTTTAATGGCGTACCTACTTCCGACCTATGCCGAAGACGATGCAGACTACACGTCTGATGACTGGATGTTAGAAAATGGACCGTTCGGAGTGTCTGGATTCTGCATGGACGGTGTCGAAGTCGGAAATCCCTGCTACCTATGCTGTCTTGAATTCAGCAGCAAGTCAGAATCGACCGCGCATTTCGAATCTAAAAGGCATCGCAAAAAAGTCAGTTCCATTCGCACGAGAGACGACCAAGTTGTCGACACGTCAAACGGTGGCGATGACCCTGAAAACCTTTTCCTCCCGAATCACTGTAAAGTGTGCGACGCCAGTTTAGCCACCGTCGAACAGCAGTCGATCCACTACATGAGCGAAAGACACCAGAAAAAGGTCCGCAATTACTTCCTCTCGAAAGTAGGCATCAGCGAGAGCAAAAATAGTGCCTACGAGGAAAGGAAACGCTTGAAATACTGCTCTCTCTGTGACATAGTCTTGACAAGCCCGATAATTGCGCAGACGCATTACGATGGCAAGAAGCATGCCAAAAAGGTACGTGCGCAAATTGCCAACGAGGCGAGCAGTATGAATATGACGCAGGAGGAGGCCAGCGAGTCTATCAGGAAGCAGAGACTGGAAATCGAGATGAAGTTGCAAGAGGAAGACGCAAAGCGATCCATCCTCGCAAGGCAGTTGGAGGCGCTGCAAAGTCTGGAAGGAATGCAGTGATGATTTTTTCGACAGATCCCACCTAACGACCACTTTATGTTGTTAGCGCTTTGGTTAGTGTCAATGCCGTTACGATTTGGCTACTACTACATGGGCACTGCTCTCTACACCTGTACACTCTTGTGACATGCCTGTCGAGTGAATCTATATAAAGACAGCCTGTCCTGGACTACAAAATTCACTGATCCCTGATGTTTTAGAATATCTGATATCTGGCGATTTGTTTTACGGTGTAATCCTGTTCTGTTACGACCAAGCCAAATCAAAATACACTCGAAGCTCATTATGCTGGTATAGAAGTAGTTTCCATATACAATGAATAGTTTTGTGTAAAAAATTGTGCGTGCGTACTGCGTAGAAGTTTTTTTTTTCGTGGACTGGTTTCTAAATAGCCATGTCATTTGTTCCTACTGATTGATAAGTCGAGGTTACCTGGAATTTAGCAACGAGTAGGTGATACCATTGTCAGAGTGGGTGGTAGTGCAATATTTAAGAAATACTTTGTAGGTATTGCTCAGAGGTAGTAATGGCTATTTCAGATAGTTATCTGTCCGTGAACAACAAAGTGGAGATTCTAGGTTGAAATGAAGTGGTTGTGCAAATTTCAGGGGTAAGAGATAAGTAGGCTTTGTCATAGCGTATGAAGCTGGATGGCGGCTATATGTGCTAAGGCCTCGTTGTTCGGAGAAAGTAGTGCAAGTAGAGACAACGTAAGTTCTGACTGGTTGCATGGGGCAAGGAATATTAACCTGTCACCTTGAGATTGTGCATGATTTTTCTCACAATTTCAAATAGGCTATACAGCCCCATTCAAGGATGTTTCCAGCACAAATACTGCTTGAGAAGGATATTTTGCACTATTTTCAACGTAGCAACATGCAGAGGTGGTCACTGGTCAAAGTTATCAGCTTGTTACTATGTTAGAAATAGAAGTAACACTCAATTACAATCTACTTCATGTCGAACTTTGAAATGAAGCTATGAAAAGTAGTTGAATACGGTAGTATAATACTATTCAGTTGTATATTGAAGTTCTGAAATTCCAAGAAGCTCTTCAAATTGAAGTAGTTTCACTTCAAAAGTATATCAGGTTGAAGGTTCACATACTGGAAGCAGTTTATTCTTGGTGGCTGCTTTCAAAATTTTAAAGTGCATCTTCATGATGACTAGGGCAAGTTTTTGTTGCACTAAAATCGTGAGACAGTTGCACTTGATTCAAAAGTTGCATTTATAATTCTTTTTCAAAAAGTAATAATGTGCCATCCCCTCCCCCAACACCAGTCAATTACCATACCACACCCAAACCCCCTTGTTCTGCAAACTTGACCCAAGCCATTGCAGCAAAACTCAGTGTTGGCGACTGTACCAAAACCAATAGCCCGAAAAAGGTGACCCAGTGAAAATGTAATTTTTAGCGTTGTCGCTTGCGCATCCGTGAAATGGGAAACTACGTCAAATCTAAATGCCAGACAATTAATCAAGCGATCTATTTACATACAGTTCGTGCACTGTCATGCCTTTCTGGGGCTGTTGAACACTTGTCTTGCAAGCCATTGCGTCATAGATCATATCAAGGTACAGCTAATCCATCACATCTAGTTCTTTGTTATGCAAATCAATAGAAATAGCTTTATAGCTAATCCATCACATCTAGTTCTTTGTTATGCAAATCAATAGAAATAGCTTTATAGCATGTTTTTTGAATCACTCCTTTACATGCTTGCGCAATAATTGATAAAAGTAGCGGTAAAAAGCTGCAATAAAAGTTCCTTCCAACAGCTTAAGGCATTATAATACCGTACATAAATTCTGAGTATTTAGGAAGCTGCCGGGTTGTTGCAAAAACTTGCCGCATTAATGACACTACCAGTAGATGCAATTTTTGAAAATATATACAGTTATCTTTATACAAGGGCTCTTTCGGACAGTCAATATGACGCAAACATATTCCACAACTACTTCACAAAATCCAAAGCGTTAAAAGTAAGTAGATTTGCATAAATACTGTCTAGCACAGTGGTTCCCAACCTTTTTCGACCCATCGCCCCCTTTTCAAGGTCAACACCAATCATCGCCCCCCAAAATTTTGTGCACCGATAATTGGGCATACAGACTGTAATCACCGGCGGGTTGACTAAAAAAAAAAAAAAAAAAAGGTCATCTTTCTCCGCTCAGAGCTGCAAATAACGTTTTTACGTTTTTTCTCTCCGAATTGCTAGGTGGATGACTAGAAAAAAAAAAAAAAAAAAAAAAAAAGGTCAGCCGTTTTGACGCGTCATCGCCCCCTTTGTCCATTTTCGCCCCCCTATCGCCCCCTTCGTCATTTTCGCCCCCCTAGATCGCCAAATCGCCCCCTGGGGGGCGATATCGCCCACGTTGGGAACCACTGGTCTAGCAGGAATGGAAGTAGTGAAACCTACTCACTTGGGTAAGTAGACAAAACCTATTCGAGTGCGCTGAATATATAGCAAATAAAGTACTTTTGTGTTGACAACCTATGGTTACAGGTCAGAGATTCCGTATAATGAGTGTGACGTATGTGAACATATTTCAACCTCGATTTACCACATATATGCAAAACAAATGCTACTTTTAGTTTTTTGCCCTCTGTAAATTTTCACGCGACCCAACTTTACAGCAGATACCGTAAAATAGGTCATACAGTATGAATCAATAGCACAGCGATGGAAGGAGACAATGATAACGGATATCACAGCGATCGGGACTGTGATGGGAATACAGAACCTTCAGACCAAGACTCAATTCAAACAGAAAATCACTTGTTGCAATCCTTGGAATATAACGGTAGCTATATCTTGTAGAGACATGTTGTAAATCAAGCACATTTGGTCACGTAGTCATAGATAAAAAGTGAGAGTAAGTAGTGAAGTTCTAAGACGTCAAACTAGTTCCAAGTAGAAGACTTAAGGTCTATAAATCAACCCAAATACTCTGAAGAAGTAGACTAAAACGTGGTGTTGCAGAATTGTGTACTCTAGTCAATTGACTGACAATTTAAAATAGTTGCGAGATGCATTCTCGAGGTGAACACAGAAAGTCTAATGGCATAACAAATAGATGCTATTACCACATTGTTTTCTGTCACTGCGATAGGGAGTCATTCTCGCCCAGTTATGATATTTCACTCATACGACTGATGCAAATTTAAGAACCTTCTGTCCACTTGACGATTAGTCTATATTGCAAAACTTAAGTAGTTGCATGCCGTAGTATATTTGTGTTGAAATGAATTGTATATTAAGTTTATGTACCTCCAACGCTCTGTTCAAAAACCAGTAGGCAGATTGGAGTCATCTAAACCTATTCGAGTATTCCATTCCTCACCATGACCACGTGTGATTACCTTACACGGTTTGTAGGTATGGCTATTGGAGCATTCAAAGTTTCATATCTGCAAAATTTTCAATCCAAATCTGAGATCCTGCTCTATCCATCATTGTCAAGCTGTTTGTAAGCGGACTTGCACAAATGATGCTTTACTCTTCAGGGGACACAACGTTGTACGAGCCGAGTTTTGAGGAAATCCGGGACGAACGATTCGAAAGGAATATTTCCGCGATGAAAAATGTGAACAGTCGTATTGTGAAAGATTTAATTTGCGAAGTCAGCTATTTAATTAACCGAGTCATCGCTCAATTCAAATTCTCCGTAATATTCAGACGGATATTCTGTCCATGTCGGAAGAGGACCACTGTGCAATTGCGCTTCAAAAGTATGTGAGGGGCTTTCTGGCCCGGAAGAGATATCTCAAGTTACTCTTGGAAAGATTTGAGAAGGTCAGATATTGGCGTATTTATTTTGTGGGACTGCCGAGTCCCAAATGCATTGCTATTTGGGGTGACGCGTAGAAAGTGATGCAAACCAATATTAAAACTAATTTTACTTTATAAAAGCCATAGGGTAAAAGTTAGTTTTGCATGGAAAACTCAAGTTGAAGTAGTCTAACAACGCAGCCACTTGAGTACTCGGAAAAAGTAGAAGTACTGTACTTCGTTAATGAATATTTCTAAAAAATGGAAGCGAAGGGTGTAAATTTATTACCATCGATATATGTTATAGTGTAGTAGCATATTCATTAGACATTCACCACGGATTCTACTACTCAACATTACACACAATGACACAACCATACTGGAAATGTTGTCAGCTGAAATAACGGTTCAATTGAATTTCAAAATATCTTAATTTCTCATTTCTGACTTCTTTACATATTCGAATACCACATCAACCAACTTCAATACATGAGTTTCAGCTGGGAAATTGAATACACACAAGTGGAGACAAAGTCATTTTAGCCTGTCAGTACCTAAATTGTGCAGCCACCTGATAATTAATTTTTACCAGCCCATCATGACCAAGGTTACTTCACGAGTGCAGGCAGAAAATTTTTCTGTCATCAACAAATCTTAACAGCAATGTTGTAGTTGTTTTTGCAAAACATATTATATTTCGTTCTCGTGTGCCTGCATGAAAGTGGTGATTAGCTGATCAATATTTATCATATCTTGGAATAATTTCAACGAAAGGCCAAAATCACATTGAGTTTCTCTTTGTGCGCAGGAGGAAGATTTTCGTAGAGAAAAGACTATGGAGCAAATGGACGAAGCGCAACTTCTTATCGACAAGTGAGATTTTGCAATTCAGCTCGAGTGATGAAGTCACAAATTTTGTTGATTTTCCAGTCACTGTTTGGAAGTGCAACTCGAAGAATATGGCATTGCGAAGAAGAACAGGGCCAAGCGACTTGTTTGCTATGTTATAACGTGAGAACATAGTAAACTTCATCATTTGTAAATGAGTGGCCATTTCCTATGGTTGTAAAAGTGAAAATTTCGATCAAAGGTTGTCATGCACACTATATATGAAACACCATTCACTTTGTTAATTTATATAACTGCAGTTACACTTTTCGTAGCCATGTTGATTATATATTTCAGTATTCAAAGGGCTTGGAGGAGGTACAACAGCAGAACAAGCGTCCGGAATAATGTGTCTGATCTGCGCTGATTTTTAAAGGTCAATGTGACTTACTTGCACAATACCCTGCAATCAAGTTGAAATATTATCCTCTCCATACCGATGATGCTTACAATTTTGTTTCATTGCATATTTCTTTATATTTTTGAAATAAATATCGTTTCTTCAGTGAGTTGAACTTGAATAGATTTAATCTGTGATATGAGTCACAATGTAGACACATAGCCAACATGATAGCAATACTGAGTTCAGTGAGTTGCAACTGTGGTCAAAAAGGGAGTCAACTGCCATCCTTTGGTTTATTTACATAGTCCAGCGTAGCAGCCACAGTTCTTAGGTCCCCTTCAATACTTTTTGCCCAGTTTTCCACGTCTCCGAGTTCCTTCAAAGAAGCGTGAAATCCCTCGAGCATCAAAGTCCACTGTTTCGAAAGTCTGTTAAAGTGGCCGACCTGGTTTTGCAGCTCCCTCATTTCCTTGTCGATCAGGCACTGATTCGCGTACGCAGTCGCGACAGAGGTGTTGACCGAAGCTGAAATGGCGCTGGTGAACTTGTACAAAGCGCGTAACGCTTCCTGCCTTCGAGTTTCCTGCTCTTCACGAATTTTTGTTTGTTGGGCTTGATGCTCTTTCAGCATTGACGATAGCATGATTTGCGCAGACCCGATATCGATGATACCCTGACGTTAAAGTGGCACGGTCAGATAGACTCTTAACAGATTAGTAAATACTATTGCTAATAACTTCTACCAAGAGAGAGACCCACTTCAAGCAAAGGAATCCACTCGAAATGTAAATAATGGTTTTATGCAGAATGCAGAGCAGATAGTGCTATCCCTCTTGTGGTAGTGCATCATTATTTCAAGTCTTCTGGAAGGACTACTGCAATCACAAATTCATATCAAAATATTCTACTCGAAACATTATGAGAATACTTTTATGGCAGCTTCGCAAAATAGCTATTCTTAGATATAACAATTTGTAAGTATGCAACATTGAGTCAATGGGCGTGTTTTACGTGGGATAGGAGGCGTGGTGGGATATGCGTGACTGCATTCATGCTGTGACTTGAAGCTGTTTAGTGAGAACTCGAGAACGCCAAACAACATTTCTTGATTTCTTTCTCATTCACGCAGTAGAGGCCGATAATACGGAAAAATGGGGAAAAAGCGTGGCAAGAGGTAAGATAATATGTGAATATGTATTAAGAATGATTTATACGTAAAATTTGTGAACGGATTTTGTGAATTTTATCTGAAATTTCATAATAACATTCTACATTTTAGACCTTCATCAGGAAAAAAAGAACCGGAAGATCAAGACGTTGATGATGTTGACGTTGTATGTTACCCCTTGCTCACTTATATATATATATTGTTGTAGTGTTGAACTTGACCAATCTCTTTTCTAGAATGATGACAGCTATTTTGATGATGAAATCGACAAATTCCATGCGGAGAAAGAGAAAATATTGCTTGACGTCGACACTGATGATGAGGACAATTACGACAGTGATGAGGTAGGCAGAATCGTATTGAATTTGTTGGATCATATTGAACTGTCTTTCAAGCCATAGATCATAAAATGTTTTCATACTGGAATGTGGAACCATTGTCTTCAATGGCCTGAGCGATGTATCTTGTATTGACTGACACTGCCAATATATGTTTATTACAGTTAGCGCAACATCCTTGAAATCCCAGTTAGGGCTTCATCTTCATGTAGACTAGATTTGATTTTATGTCATAAGACGTTGTTTTTCTGTCAAACTATATACTTGACTAACCTACGTACGTCGTACAGATATCAAACAAGTGACTGCAGTCACTGCACAACTGGCAACCATAGAGGGCTCGCAATTGCTTGTAGCTTCGTGAACAAATACCGTAATCTTACAGCCTTCACCGGAACGCTAAATTTATTGAAGCTGATCTTGAACGAAAGCTACTGTTGCAATACCTAAATTTTCCCCCAATTGTCGAAAATAGGGACTGTTCCGAACGATCCGTAAGAATGTTCTATGACTGCGTTTCGAATGTTCGCAACAATGCTGACTTCTATCTTTATCTAAGCCTACCATATGTACTCTTTTAACGATTTCAGAATCTCGTTATAATTGATCATTCCTTCCTGGCAAAAGTCGAGGGCGGAATCTATAAAATAGCTGGTTTTGTAGGCCTATCTGTTTTTGTAACTTTTGCCTGCAACTACTAAGGAAATGTAAAACATCATCAAACTCAAGCCTAACAATTAACTACCTTCGCTTTACTTGTCGGCAAAAAATGTCCTCTTTTCTGGTTTCTGAACATATGGTAGGCCTAGCTTTATCTGGGTGTCTTTGATTTGTACATGTCGCCAATGTCGCCAATGCCGACGTGTATCTATTTTGTCAATGTCGCCAATGTCGCCAATGTCACCAATGTCGCCCATGTCACCAATGTCACCAATGTCGACTATGTCACCAATGTCGCCAAAGTCACCAATGTCACCAAAGTCACCAATGTCACCAATGTCGGCTATGTCACCAATGTCGCCAATGCCGACATTGCCGACAATTCCGACATTGCCGACGATGCCGCTCGGGCGCCGAATCTAGGGTACTGTTTGCGTTTGTGGCCATGCAATCTTCAAGTCTTCCCGTCATTCGAGTACAGGTCAAGTCAATACCAAGATTGATTTAAGTCGAGTCACCAAAAATCCTGTCATTACAGTAGCCTACCCTACATTCGGCGCCCGAGCGGCATCGTCGGCAATGTCGGAATTGTCGGCAATGGCGGCATTGTCGGCAATGTCGGCATTGGCGACATTGGTGACATAGCCGACATTGGTGACATTGGTGACATTGGCGACATTGGTGACATAGTCGACATTGGTGACATTGGTGACATTGGCGACATTGGCGACATTGACAAAATAGATACACGTCGACATTGGCGACATTGGTGACATTGGTGACATTGGCGACATTGGCGACATGTACAAATCAAAGACACCCGCTTTATCTGGTTCCCCAACTGTGCAGTCACGAATTGCGCATCTATATGTAGGTTGGTTATCTGTAGTCCAACATCAGATGCCATTCCTATTTATTGTGTAACATACAGGAAGAAGTGTTGGCTGTAGCTAGCGACGATGAAGAGGACTCGGATCAATTTGAAAAAGGGGATAAAGAAGGTAAAATCAAATCACCAGATTCATTTATTCACAACTTGTTTATAATACAATAATATAAGCTTCATGTCAATAGTAGGCCTACACCTCTCATTCAATGTAGGTCTGATTGTTTTCCAGTCATTTATAAGATTTCCAACTTCAGACACAGAACTTAAACTTTTCCTTTCACAGTTTGTCATCAAGTTAACGGACCCTCACAGGATATTCACTAAAATACCAATATGTGGCGTATGTAATGATTGAACTTGGCAATGTCAATGCCATTGTGTCATGGTTGTGATATTTGGTTGAATAAAAATATTGCCGTGCTTTTCAATATGGTCGCATAAATTTTATTGTACAAATTGGTATTACTTATGATATCTAAAAATAAGAACGGCAATGCCATTATCTATGTGCTATATCGTGGCAGTGGTATCGAAGTAGCTTAAGTCCATTTTACACATTTTGAGAGAATTACCTTTACGTGAAGTATTCATCTTCTTTCAGCCATACATTGGCCCTGATTAACCTAGACACACTGAGACAGACATAACCATAGCCAAGACAATAAGACCAAAAAAGTTGAAAACTTTTCGAAAAGTTGATTTTTTTCAAATTTTAAAAATGTACCTTCAAAATTTAAAAACTGGACATATGCTACTTTGATACCACTGCGACAATATGGTGAAAATGTACTTTGTCGGTAATGTGATATCTATCGGCAGCCCCTATTGCACCGTAATAAAAATTTTAAATGGGGAGTCAGTGTGCGCAGTTTCTGCAATGACACAAATCTGATAATGCTCAATCAAGCTAAGGGCTATTGTGTTAGTCATGCTTATTCCAGCTGACCATTCTCATACTTGTAAGTCGCAAACGCCATACCGTTACTCGCTCCACCGATCCTTCACAATTTCCATGTCACGCTTATGTATATTTTGTTCATTACAGAAGAGGTGATTGCTCAGGCCTGGGGAAGAAAAAAATCTGCATTTTATGGGACCGACGTCGTTGAAAATCTTGAAGGTAAATTGCCTTCAACAAAACTTTACATGGAATTGATTTAAAAGTTAACACCGTTACTTCTAGCTCTACGTGAGTAGCAATGCTGTCTACCTTGACCACCTCTCCTTATACTAAATCGATCAATTCTATAATTTCTTAACTTGTGTGTTCATCGTGATTTTTGACTTTGGAACCTGTGATTATCTTTGGTAAAAAAATTGTCTGCCAACCATTAATGGGCATTAGGGTTGTCCAAAATTTGGAAAATCTTAAAAAGTCTCCGTGATTGTGTCTCATTCTATAGATCAGTGGTTCCCAACCTTTTTGACCTCGCGGCACACTTCGAAAATTAAAAATAGTTCGCGGCACACTAGCACACCGAGCGAGATAGTGTAATGGTTATGCGTCCGGCTTCTCGAGCGGTAGGTCGTGGGTTCGATCCCCGGCCGGGTCATACCAAAGACTCGAAAAATGGTATCTGCAGCTATCCTGCTAGGCGCTCAGCAATCACGGATAGCATGGAGGAGAAAAAAAACGGGGGCGCAGACTAGATGACCTCATGGGGCCGTATCGCAACTCCGTCGCCAAAGCATCTCGATGGTGCAGGCGAGAAAGAATATCATATCTCTCTCTCTCTCTGTTCCGAACTCTTTTGGCTTATACGCACAGGCAACCACCAGAATGCGTATAGCAGCAACCATAGTTTTACAGAGGTGGTCACTGACTAAATACTGCTACCTTTTCGGAGCACTCAAGTTGGCGTTTCTCTGCTTGAGTTTTTCTTTTTATCTCTGCGGACATCTCACAAATACGTCTACGAATGGTATCATTTGACATGGGACTCGTTTTCAATTCTTCCCAAACATTTTTTTACAATTTTATTGCTGGCCGTTTCCATGTGAGGTTTTGAATTATCAGCTACTACCTCTGTTACCACATAACTGGCCTGTTGAGATATCGTTCAAACTTCAGGTTCAGCTTAATTTCATAAGATTGACTTGACAATGAAGTCTGCCCACTACCGCATTGTCGATGTAATTCACCGTCGCATGGAAGAGTCCATCACGATCGCCACTAACAAATACGGAGGTGTATTATACAATATACATGGATGCCAAACGCATTTCCACGCAGATAGTGTAATAGCACCTGTGAGGATAGTATACCTCAATATTCTTACTCGCAGCCACCCGCAGTTGAATTGTAGTTCCAACAAATCGGGATAATAAACCTCAGCGGAGGGGAAATTTGTAACTGATATAATTTGATCAACTTTACTTCTCAATTCTCGAATTAGTCGCCTGCAACATAACATTGCGCACTGAGCCTTCATTTTAACTGCAGTTCTGGCACGCTACCTAACAATCGAGATGTGAATGGCTATGTTGGCAATTCTAATGAGTTCATTTCTCGATGGTGAGAATGCCTTCCTAGGTGTTGGTGGTTTATGTAGGCTCCTACTCGTCCTACGATCTGCAAAAGCAGTGTCTTGCAAAAAGTGGGCCGTGCTATAAGTTGGCATCTCAGGAATCAAAATATGTAATATCGGCATGGTGTAAAATGATCATCGATGACGAAGACATGGCAAGAATACGACTACAAATAGAAACATAAAAAAGTCATCAACCTGCGTCACGTCCCTGTTCTGCCTCCGATTGTGATGGGGGTGACAAGTAAAAGGTGAGCACTTCGTCCACACCTCAATATCACGGTCCAATTACCCGAGTTTAGTTATCACCGTCCTAAATGCTACTGATGCTACTATATGTGGGCAAACTAGCATACCACACCCATTGACGGAGGAGGCCCCAGTTTGATTCATGGCAGTGCAGTAGCAAGTAACAAAGCGTTGCAGATTTATTAGATCATCCGCCCCTATATACGTTGCTGTGCTCAGAGCGTCTTTACAATAAAAAGTCCAGAGAAAGACCTAATGGGGATGCCAGATTGAAATACTAGATTGAGATACCGTAACTATGGTCGCCTCGGCATCCTTATATCTGTTCATTGCATCGGATTGTGCATCGCGTGTCTTGATCGGGTAAATTCAATACAAAAACCAACAATGACACACTCAAAATTGGGATTTTTGTTACACTTCGACATAGTTTACCACATTTGCTCGCGGCACACCTGAGCAGTCCAATTGGTACACTAGTGTGCCGCGGCACACCGGTTGGGAACCACTGCTATAGATGATTGATAAAAAACAACAATTAGCCTGAAAGAAGCTAACAGAAATGCAGTTAAGATTTCGGTCAAAGCGTTTGAAAGTAGCTGCTCAAGAATGGGCGTGCCACCGACCATAGAACGGCGAGAAGACTAGTAATCAAATAACAACGGCTCTTGATTGGCTAATCGGCTATGCTTCAATGATCACGGCAGCAGCAGCTTGCTGATTAGGTGTTTGAGAAGTCTGCTACCGGCGGGGATTCTGAGTGCGCATTGTTAGTATTTTGGCAGGTGATGATTTAAGATTAATTTAGGACATGTTGAGTTACGAAATACATGATGAACAAACAACACCCGCTTCACAAAACCTTTTACAGCATGACTGCTTTATTGTGAAGAAAGCGGCTGTAGCCTACATGCCGTGTTTTCATCGAGGAAAAGCAAAGGCGCTTATGCAAGTGTTGAACGAATTCCCCGTTTAAGAACGGATCCATCATCAGTGAATACAAATATGAAGCTTGACTATGACACTATACTTTGTGTGGTCTTATTGGACCCAAGTTGTAGTATATAGTTGAAGTTTTGAAGGTTCTAGGGATCGACTGAATCGGCCGGTTGTGCTTGGCAGTTATACTTACAGCAAATTGAATTCACTTATAAGAGTTGTCAAAGTCCTTAATGATGCTGCGGAAAAGAGGTGTAAGGTAGGCACAGGCTATGCTTGATATCATATCCAAACTATGCTGGATACTATATGCAGCATAGTCTGTGCTTTTCTTCACACCTCTTTTCGGCGGGATTAATAAGGAATTTGACATACCATATCCAGCATAGCCTGTGCGAGTGTGCGTACATTACCACCTATTTTCTGCGTTATCATTAATGACTTAAACAACGCCTACAAGTGCATTCAATTTGCTGCATAGGCGTCTGATAAGTGCCAAACATAACCGGCTGATTCCGCCGATCCCTAAAGCATTCAAAACGTCACCTATATACAACAGCTTCAGCCAAATAAGATCACACAAAGTATAGTGTCATTGTTAAGCATTATATATTTGTATTCACTGATGACGGATCCGTACTGAAACGGTGAATTCGCTCAACACTTGCATAGGCGCCTTTACTTTATCTCGATGAAAACACGGCATGTAGGCTTCAGCCGTTTCCTTCACAATAAAGCAGTCATGCTGTAAAAGCTTCTGGTAAGCAGGTGTTGTTTGTTCATCATGTATTTCGTAACTCAACATGTCCTGAATTAATCTTGAATCATCACCTGCCAAAATACTAACAATGCCCACTCAGAATCCCCGCCGGTAGCAGACTTCTTGAACACCTAATCAGCAAACTGCTGCTGCCGTGACCATTGAAGCATAGCCGATTAACCAATCAAGAGCCGTTGTTATTTGATTACTAGTCTTCTCGCCGTTCTATGGTCGGTGGCACGCCCATTCTTGAGCAGCTACTTTCAAACGCTTTGACCGAAATCTTAACGGCATTTCTGTTAGCTTCTTTCAGGCTAATTGTTGTTTTTTATCAATAATCTATAGAATGAGACACAATCACGGAGACTTTTTAAGATTTTCCAAATTTTGGACAACCCTAATGGGCATACGGTTCTATATCAAATGATATTCCTCTGTTGAGAAGCCCAAAACTGCAACTGGAGATGCTGTAGCCTGTAGTAGATGAATTTCTTTTCGAAAAGGCTCCGACAGGGAAGAAGCGGAAAGGGAAGAAGAAGAGGAAGTTCTGGCGATTCAACGGAGGCTCGCTTTGCAAATCGATGAGGATGACTTTGATTTGGATATGTTAAAGGTAGATTTTTAGATACTGTCTAAGTAGTGATCGATGTTGCTTGGGCACAAGAACTTAAGATCTCATCGGAAGGTTTCATATTATCCGTTGTGTCTCAATTGCTGGATATCTGATACCAGTGTTGGGATTAAGTCACCGCCTTCGAGTCGTGTAAAGTCACTAGATTTTTTGAGGTGACTCTTGTCAAGTCACAAGACATGTCGAATTTTGAAGCAGCATTTTGCAAGATGATTGAGTCTCTATTAATTCTGAATCAAGTAACGAATATCGAGTTAAGTATGCCTTCAACGGGTCATTGTGTGGCTCACATAGACCTAGATCTACTAGGTCACGTCGATAACTGTCCGCCAAATAGATAATAGAACATGAAGCTTCAGAATGTTGAAACAAATTGATATGGTGCAGTACACAATCCACCTACACATCCATACGATATAATTTTAGCCTGTACCCTGTGCCAATTGTTGAGCAGTACAAAGTAATAAAGCAGTCCGATTTTAATTATGCAAGAGGTTCGTTAAGATTAGTACATTCAAAATGGGTCGCGTCATGAGAGTGAAGAATTTCAATTTGTTTGAGTGAGGTTTAGGAATTGAACTGGATTTAGACTGTCACTGATTTGACGCTCGTTACTTTAAATGCGTCGTTAGTATGACACTCTATATTCTGAATGGCTAGCTAATATGACATACGAGCTAACGCAAGCTCTGTCACGAGTGCAACTGCTTTAATCAGTGTGGAAGTTAAAGTGAAAACAAATTAAGGGTTTCATCCGTGGTTGTCTGTGTCTCTCTCTCCTGTAGGCATAGCATTTTCTGTTAGTGATTGGCCTACCCGATCACATCGGTTATTGTGTGCTTTCTACTCCCACAGACGACCGAAAAGACAGAAGACGAATCTGCACCGAAAGAGGTCGTGGAAACGGATTTCAGTTCTCTCTCACGAAAGGCTCAATGGAAGCTTCTGAAGAAACAGTCACCCGAGCTGGACGGGCTGGTCACCGAGTTCAAAGTGCGTTGTATATTTGTTACGGTATTTGTTTCTTCACCTCCTCGCAATTGTGAACTGCACCAACTGCATGTACATGTTGAAGTAGTGTCTGTGTTCCTCGTACTATCATACAAGGGTGTGCGAGTTTGACTAGCGCACTGTAGAAATGAAGCAGTAAAAATGTGGGCCGCATAGATAGGCTGCTCGGTAGTTAAAAGGAATCTGGTAACAAATAAAATTCTTTATCGGACTACGTGTAACAATCCAAAATATCTGAAGTTTAATCATGAGTAGCGTGAAAAACAATTGGAGGTTGTCGAATGGATTTGGTCGAGATATTCATGCGCAAAGTCAGTGTATGCATATTTCAAGTGTTTTTCTCCTTTTTCTCAGGCCAACTGGGCTTGGCTTGAACGCACTTGGCTAAGGCAGGAACCAGGCCTCAAACTATTCGAAATTGTCACTTCTTCCCAGGCCGCACCAATATTCTCTTCTGGCCTCAGTCCGGATTCTAAAAAATCATGAATCCAAACCTAATCTGACTAAATGTTCACGTTTGGTTATTTCATATCCAAATCCAATGCTTATCACTAGTGTTAATATACTGAATCGATTTTCTCTATATATGTCTCTCTGTTTAGATACAGCGGTCATCCTCTTTCGTTTGTTTCAGGAGAAAGTTTCGGAAATGGAAACGGAACTGTGCCCGCTCATGCAGATGATAAGGCAAGGTCTTATTCCGCAGGGCTACGGCTCGGATTTTATAAGTCTCAAGTACAGAGTCTATCTCGCTTACGTCATGAACATATCGTTCTACCTCATGTTGAAGACGAACAGAACGCCGGTTCACAGTCATCCCGTCATATCGAGGCTGGTGCAGTATAAGACGGTGAGTGACTGAGTCGTCTCGTGTTTGATCGCAAGGTTTTGATCGTCATAGTTGTAACAATAGGTGGACAAAGTAGTCATCGCGGGTGCTCGAGTGAGAGTTGACCTAATGCCGTGAATTTCTATGCAATTACATATTCAAGTGGCGTTTTCTAAGACATGTTAAGCCTACTTCGAGTTCAAGTAAAAAATGGAGATTTGAAAACGGATCAAGTAGTTTCAAAAAGTATGTTTGATTGAGGTTTGCTGGTCGATCGAAGGTGGATACTAAGTAGTGTATTAAGAAAACTGTTGAAAAGCGGAAGATATGAAAAAAACCAATGATTTGAGCTTGAAACAAGTCCTGCGGAAAAAGTAGTAGAGCTTCGATGAAGTATGTCATTGTAACCCTGGCTGCATATTCTTCATGGTTGATTACCTTGTTTAGTCAATAGTTACTTCTTTAAAATTTTGTAGGGATGATTCAGTCTCGGGAGGCAAAACTAGGGTTGTAACAAAGTCACAAGGTCACAAGTCGATTCTACTTTTATAGTTTTGACTCGAGGCAAGTCAAGTCGTTTTCACTTCACCACCGAGTCAAGTCCAAGTCAGGGTTCAAAGGTCCGACTCCGAGTAACAGTGTTGTGACTCGAGTACGAGTCCATCATAGTGTTCACCGTTCATTTGCGAGTTCAACTTACTTTATACATCTCTGTCTGCCTCGTATTCACAATATATGAGCGTTCCTTACGTTACACGGTCTCTTGCCGTAGTTTACAAACACCTGTGGTCCAGTACTGATAGACAAAATACCTATATTATATTATAGTTGTACCAATATTATAGTTGTCGCTCTGTGTATTGTCCGACTTTGATATTTCAAGAATTCTCTCATCAACAGCCGTTATCTTCAATGCCGTCAAAATATCCGTTGGGATTGTTAGCATCCTGGTTGCACTTTTTAATACTTTGTGACATCATCATAATGGGGCGCAAAATTGTTCACTATCATAAAGGGTGGCCTGCCTAAAAAGTTTGACAACCACTGTTCTAGAGTCTTAATAGAAGAACGTGGATAGGGGTTTAAAGAGAGTTAGTATCATGTTTAACATTGCTTCGAATCATGACGGTAAAAGATATTTTTTAATTGAAAGTCACTTTCTCATTACCTAATATCAACAAATTCACTGAGCAGCATTTATTAACAATGTAATTTAGGAATAAAATTAAAACACCCTGGAAAACATAGCTAAATTTTTTATTCGGCCCGCCAACGTATTTCTTACTTCTCATTTGGCCCGGGGAGGAAAATAATTGCCCACCCCTGCCATAACAGGACCTATCTCTGCTTCAGATGAAGGTAAATTGGTCAAAATGATCACGACTCAGAGAGAAATAGCTTGCCTACTCTTGGAATAGCATTTTCCAATTTGTTTTGATAGTGATGATAATGAAATATATGTCATATTTATTTCAGATCATAAACAGCTTAGCGCCATTAAGTAAGAAACTGAAACCTGAGATTAAAGAGGTCTTGAGTGAATATTCCGAAAGAATTCAACAAAGTACGAAGAAAAGTAGCGTTTTCGATGAAAACGGTGAAGTGAATTTAAATTTCATGGAGCAAGGCAAAGCCGCGTCGTTGAACAGAGGAACGAAACGAAAGGCTCGTATGGTAAGTTTGCGGCAGTATAGTTTTGATCAGTATTTAACAGTTGACAACAACAGAGGGGGTCAAAGTATTGAGCGTTGCTACTACGTACTAATAGAAGTTATACAGCAAATTCCTACTCAATCACTAGTTTGTGGTATTCATGGCGTTTGTCGACTACAGCGGTTATTTACAACAGGCCGATATTTATCATTTTTTTGATTCCGTAGCTGCTGTAGCACGGCCCACCACCTGGCTTTTTAAGACACCGCTTACTCTGATGAGCCTAGATAACCTCCTTCGATTAGGTAGGAATTCTGAAGTCGACCTCGGTCGTACTTGAACCCACACAACCCGTTGGTGTTGTCTTGTAGCTGTGGATTATACCACTACGCTATCTCGCCAGTCGCCACCTTCTCCCTCAATTACTGGTACTGCTTTCCAAGACCTGTAAAAGCTATTTCAGGTTGAAGTAGATAATGGAAGGTCTGCAAAGTACTCAAATATGTAGTTTATAATTGTAGATTTGGTACAAGGGTCGCAAACTTTTAGCATTCAATCAGAGAAGGATAGTTTCGAAAATGCAGGAAGTATCTCGCGACATCACTAAATAACTTATTATTAGAAATAGGTGCATTCTTTGAATATATCGTCGCAGGGAATTAAAGTTACTTATGTCCAATTTTCAAATTATGAAGGTCCATTTCTAAAACTTGCTGAAAACATTTCAATTTTTGTCGACCATATCTTGGCCATGGTTACGTCTGTTTCAATAATTCGAAGTTAATCAGGGTCAATATATTGCTGAAAGAAGATGAAAACTTCACGTAAAGTCAAATTTCTCAAAATTTGTAAAATGGACATTAGTCACTTTGATTCCACTGCGACGATATATTTAGTTACCATGATGCAGAGGCTAGTTCAAGCGGTTTTCATGAAAATTTCAGTTATAAAAGTGTTGCGAACTTGTCCCAAAACTGCATGCTACTTTTCAGAGACAATGTGTAAAAAGTCGTTTCGCCTCGTCTATTAGTAAGTAAGACTGGAAGTAATCTAAAACGTAAAGCACTTGATTAAGCAGTGCAAGTCAGATAATTCTACCTGAGTATTCTGAAAACGCAGAATTGCTTCGGTTGTAATCACCTCTGGCCTGGTTTCACAATCAGCAAGCCGTAAATTGAACCTTGTGCTGGGAATTGATCTTAATTGAGGTGGTAACTGATTTGTGGAACAGAATTTTAATGACACTTTCAGAAATAGTCTACATTCATAGTATCTGATTTTGGCGTAGAACCAACATTAATCCAGCCCTGGACCTCTGGTTTACAAGACTAGAGGTGTAGTTGTAGCTACAAATTACTGAAATTTCGGACCCTTCGTCGGTGTACGATACCTCACGATGGCTTTACCGCAGGAATCGGCAAAGGACGGAAATTTGTCGGCCGACTTGACTGTAAAAGGCAACGCTGCAAATCCCGAATTCTCGGTCGCAATGAATGAGAAACTGGAGGAAGGCAGTGGTGACGAAGCCAAGTGAGTAAAAGTAGTGTTATCCATGCCTTGTATCAAGTATGTGCGACTAAACAAGCCCGGAGTGCTTCAATTCCGACTCGAGCATTCGAGTAGCCCTGATTATGATGTTATCACATTACGGATGACATGGAGGGCTCGAATATACCTTTATGCGTATGCAAACAACGTAATGCCAGTTTCGTCACGTCAGAATAAGTTTTTGTCTATATTCGGCAGCACTCCTTATTTGTCATTTGGCTTTACCTGTGTCGGGATCACTGCAGATTGACGTTCGGCATCATAGTTTGGCATCCTTACCGCCTCCCAGCTATGTTCTCTGGCTTTAGACTGGTACTGGAATGGATGTTGATTATCGGATTTAGAGCGTCTTAAAGATTGTGATGCCAATGTTCTCTCCACTGAGCTACGACGTAGCATACGATAATTCTGTTCTTGACCGCCATTTTCTTGATTTAGATCGGATAGCGAAGATGCGGAGCCCGGAGAGGAACGAAGAGCAATTAATGATAAGGTGATTTCAGTTTTTTTTTGCGTTTATTGACCGTAATTGAAGGACTGAATTCTGTCGTTGGGCTTTGTCATTGAGATGAAGATCCTGCGATACGCATTACCGCAAGTACATTGAAGTGGAGTCATATTTTCGGGTTACCATATTTTGGAAATCTGAAAAGCGGGCACTTTTCAAAATTTTCAAATTTGAGTTGCAAAACCGGAGGAAAATCCTGTAAAAATGTGGTCAATTTTTCCCACATCGTGGTCGATTGACTAAAAAAAATGTCAACTTTCTTAGTCATCTCCCGAGAAATACACTTTTTCTTTCACATCATCAGGGGGTTGACTCAAAACTAAGGTCAGCTTTCCGAATCAGCTCCCGAAATACCCACCAGAACATTATTTCAATGCTCATTTACGGTATTTCAGTCGAATTTGACGACAATTCTCAGAAAAGATGGCAAAATCTCAAAAATATGACGTATGGTAACCCTATCGTATTTCTTTCCCTACGCATCACTTGATCCACTATCACTAGAGCGATTTTTTTTGACAAATAAAGTGAAAATTTTGTCGAAGTCCAAAGTCAAAAATTTTTTGCAACCTGCATTTCGTTTGTGTCGTAGGTTTTGCACTGTCGGTGAACTTGTCATTTGACATTTTACAGCTTGTAGCCTACTTTATAGGTTTACCGTTGTAAACATTCAAATGAAACAAATAGGTTGACATGGTGTTATGCTCAACGTACCGCGATAGCCTAACTGACGCAAGACTGTGTGGGCACTGGGCATTGCATGGTTCTTATATCGAGAAGCGCATGATGAAATATTGTGATGTAGACACCATTGTCAGAATGAAGCAACACGGTGGTCGGTGTGTCACCTGCAGTGTACGCTATGGTTGTTCAGAATTGACCGACTCAAAAAGTCATGGTTTTCAGTCCGATTCCCATGCCTTATCCCTCAAAACCATATTCTAGCTACTTTTTTTCTGTAACTGATCCCTTGCGTCTGCGTGCATGTTGAGCTGGAAAATCGGCTGGAAATGGGGATTTCCCTAAAATTTGAGTGTCGCGATTTTACCTAGCCTACTAAAATGCCATATATGTGAGGGTTTGAGCGGCTGCTGTGGTTTGGGGTGATGCAAAACATCACTGTAGGTGTAGATATTTTTCCGAATTCAGCACACCTTTTTCATATTGCGCACTGCCTTGGAAATCCTCAAACTTACCTAGTTACCAAGTGAGAGAGAGAGAGAGAGAGAGAGAATTCTTTTATTCGTCAACCATGAAATATAGTGAAGGCAATGTACACAAACAATTCACGTCCAATAGTATACATTTTTTCCTACTATATTTTACATGGTATAGACTGGGAGACCCGATATGACCGAAGTCTTCTAGGCCGGAGTCACCCAAGCATATTGACAGTATTAATAATATTATGAATCAATTTCTTCTCTCAGTCGAGTAGCACCGGAAAGAGTAACGAAATAAACAAAAGTAAATAAAAGACAGCAACACTAGTGAAGGACGGTTATCATAGTTAACAGTGTGATCAGACAATTTGACCCATGTACACAGTGGTAATAATATTGTAACATATAAAATGAAACAAAACAACGAACAACATCACTGTGGTCATGAGATATGTTCTTCTTAGTACTTGGATAATATAAATATGCAATAGCAAGCTTTAAACGTATTACAGCAAAAAGTTACAGCAAAAAGTAGAAGCAATATGCTTTTAAAGCGTGGGAAACGGACTGAAAACCATGACTTTTGAAAGTCGGTCAATTCTGAACAACCTTAGTGTACGTACAACTTCAGTGTTGTCAGCTAAAGACTGCTGCTGTTGAACGTTCGTTCTCCATTCTTGGCAAACTACTTGGTAAGGACAGACACTTTCTGCCCGAGAATGTAGGAAAGTATCTTTCGTTGTACTAAAACAAATTTACTAATGGAATTCTTCAGAGGACCAGATTTCATTGAAATGAAGCTTTTTCATGTAAAAATATGTCAGTTTTTGAGTCAAAAAAGTTTTTTCAGGCCAAACTACTTAATGACAGACAGTTTCAACCAGAAGTTAGAATGGGAAAATACCTAATTTGCATACGTTACGTTTTTTAAGGTAAAAAAATGTCAAAATATTGATTGTTAGGTAAAAAAATCGCCATACCTATCACATAACACACAAGCACATGCATGGGCGCCAACTTCTATACTTGTACGAGTTGGCGGAGTCTTGTGACGTCATAATCATTCCATAATCGGTGACGTCACAGTCGCACTAGAATGCACTTTACTACATGCCGCTGAGTGTTAAACCACTGTTGTGACGTTTCAATACCGGTCCTGCACTCATTATATATAGCCATACAGTCGAGTTATTAAATGGAATCCTAAAACGGTAGCCTACGATCATTCAAAAGTGGAACTGCGTTACCAGTCCATGTGACGGCAATGGATTTATTAGAATATAGAAGGTTCACGTCCAAATGCATCCAATAACATTGGAGTTTATGTCACTGAGAATTTTGTGTTCCATCAATGTAATTGACGCACAATGACGAAATATACTACGCAAGTTCGCAATACGCAACAACTCTGGAATAAGATGTTTCAAGCAGACAAGAATGTAGATTACAAACACAGAAGAGTGCAATCAATCAGAGATTGTTTTCCGATTAAAAAAGCAATTTTGGAGGCATTGCTGTACTTTCCGATTTACGTTCGAAAAGCATTTTTGGAATATGTCAGTGTGTATATGTTTGTATACGAGAAATCGTGCATCTAATCAGTGTCTCGTCTCTTGCGTACAGCACGAACGGGTTCTGATTGTGGAATCGTATCGAGAAGCTCCGTCTCGCGACAATTGTTTTCTCGTTATATCAATGTTTAAGCTGTTATGCCGTATTGCTACATTTCCCAATTAGTGTTGACAAATCCTTGTTGGAGAAACGAATATGCGCAGGAATCAACTCCTATTCACATGCATACACCACAGTGTCCTATATGGCGTGGACACAAGCAAATCTCACGACTCAGTGAAATTATGTCACACTTTCCATTTCGCTAAAGGCAATTTGACGGTAATTTTTGACCGGCTTGCCGAACGCGAAATTTGTTAAAATTGCCTTTAGCCAAATGGAAAGTGTGACTTGGACCAATTCCACTGAGCTGTGAGATTTGCTTGTGTCCACACTGTCCAATTTCGCATTCTGATTAAAAAGACTGTCATGAAACTTGCTCAAGAATTCTGTTTAACACGCTTATGGATGCAAATCCAATATAATAATACTTTAGTGAACCTAAACGTCTATTTGGTCGCCAGGACAACTATAAGCTGCAGTCTTACTATGTAGTTCATTTCTTTTTTTTGTTGCTCTGCAATAGCCTAACTTCAAGGACCACGCATTTTCAAAAGTTTGTCTTGCTAAACATCACATAAATTCAAAACAAAAATGACATATTATTTGGTTCGCGAGCGTTCACGTCCCTTAAAATGACAGGCAAGTATTATACAATTAAATTATGTGGGCACCGCATGGGTGTGTGTGGGTACTGCATGTATTTAATGTCAATTGTTTGAAAGAGCATTAAAAACAGTGATGATTCAAACGTATATGGTGGAGTCGGATTCGAATCATATGTGATTCGATATCTCTTGTCATGCCGTAAAACCCTGGATGCACAGTTATGCACTTCTTGTTTTGCCGTCTAGATTGCCAAGAACAGGGGACTGAAGCAGAAACGAAGAAAGATCGACCGAAATCCGCGCGTAAAAAATCGAGAGAAGTTCAGGAAAGCCAAAATACGGAGGAAGGGTCACGTCCGCGAATACAGACAGGAACTGAAAAAATACTCGGGCGAGGCGTCGGGAATTCGTATCGGCGTCAAAAAGAGCGTTGCGTTACAATGATTCTTGTATGTAGCAATGTTCATGTGGTTTTTGCATTCGTATAAGTACGATCGCGCGGATTATACTTCATCAAATTTGGCAGCAGTCTACTATTCCAGCGGATAGGTTCAATAAGTCGTAAACATCAGTTTCAGTCTTCACTTCGCGATACTGGTGAGGTCTTGTTACGATGGAGTTATGGCACTACGTAAGATGATTAGACTGAAGTACGACTTCTGGTGGAAGTCGATCGTGAGGTCAGAAAAAGGCAGCTAGATTTTGATCTATATCTCGGCGATTTAACTGATATGAGCGGTTGCGAGGATTTATCTACACCCGGGGGATTTCGTCTCGATGAAACTCGCGGGTTATGTATAGTATACTACTTATACGTTCATCAGTAAAGTTTGAGCGACAAACACAAGGAGGCATGTGGCGGAAGGTGAGGTTGGATGTATGATAGGGTTACCGGTACGTGGACATATTAGCATGCGACACAATAGCAAGCGACACTTGAGCATAGCGACTTTTGGTCATGGCGACTCGTGGGCATGTAGACATATCAGCACAGGGACATATTAACATGAGGACATATTAGCATGGATACACGTGAGCATAGGGACACATCAACATGGTGACAATTTAATAAGTGCCACTTGAGCATGGTGACACATGAGCATGCGATACATGAGCCTTGACGACACATGCGCATATGGACACATGGGCATGGGGACATAAAAGCAAATGTGCACATGAGCATGGGGTCATGTACGCATGCGACACTTGAGCATGCGACACGTCTACATGCAGACACTTGAGCATGCGACACGTGGATATGCAGACACTTGAGCATGCGACACTTGGGCATGCGACATTTGGGCATGCGACACTTGAGCATGCGACACTTGAGCATGTGACACTTGAGCATGCGACACTTGAGCATGAGACACTTGAGCATGCGACACTTGAGCATGCGACATTTGAGCATGTGGGCATGCTACACTTGAGCATGCGACACTTGGGCATGCGACACTTGGGCATGCGACACTTGAGCATGCGACACTTGAGCATGCGACACATGCGTGTCTTGAGCGACTTTTGAGCATGCGACACTTGAGCATGTGACCGTATAGATTTGTCTGAAAAGCTCCAAATATCACGGTAAAGCGATAAAGGTTGTCATTGCTCCACATATATTGGAATCGTTTACACGTATCAGACGAACTAAAAGAATATATCCTTTTGTGAGACGAAAGCGATTGCAAATTCGCATTTCGACACGGGACTTGTTATATTATTTTAATTTTACGTGCCGCGGGTGGGTAGGGGGGACATTAGGGTTGGAGGTGGGTTAGGGTTATGATTAGGGTTAGGTTAGGGTTAGGATTAGGGTTAGCTTAGGGTTAGGATTAGGGTTAGGTTAAGGTTAGGTTAGGGTTATGATTAGGGTCCATGTTGGGGTTAAGGTTTCCCAAGATTAGAGTTGGGGGGATGGATATTAGGGTTGGTTAGGGTTAGAGTCAAGGTATCCCAAGATTAGGGTTGGGGGTGATGAGTATTAGGGTTGGGAGGGGGATATTAGGGTTGGTTAGGGTTAGGGTTAGGGGTAAGGTATCCCAACAGTAGGGTTGGGGATGATGAGTATTGAGTATTAGGGTTGGGAGGGGGGATATTAGGGTTGGTTAGGGTTAGGGTTAAGGTGTTAAGGTATCCCAAGATTAGGGTTGAGGTGATGGGTATCAAAGTTGGGAGCGGGGATATTAGGGTTGGAGGAGGAGAGATATATCATTTTCGGACTGGTATAAATCCATGATTTTGACGCTAGTTAACTACACACTAAGAAATGACAAATGCACAAGTGTCGCATGCTCAAGTGTCGCATTCTCAAGTGTCGCATTCTCAAGTGTCGCATTCTCAAGTGTCGCATGCTCAAGTGTCGCATGCTCAAGTGTCGCATGCTCAAGTGTCGCATGCTCAAGTGTCGCATGCTCAAGTGTCGCATGCGCAAGTGTCCCCATGCTCATTTGTCACCATGCTAACATGTCACCATGCTCATACATCACCATGCATAAGTGTCAACATGCTGAAGTGTCCCAATGGTTATGTGCCCCCATGCTCACTTGGTACTATGCCCATGTGTAACCATGTTGATTAGTCCCCATGCTAATGTGTAACCATGCTCAAGTGTCGCATGCTAATATGTTTCCATGCCCATGTGTCCCCTTGCTCATGTTTCACCATGCTGATATGTCCCCATGCGCATGTGTCCCCATGCTCATGTGTTCCTATGCTCATGTGTTACCATGCTAATGTGTCCTCATGCTATAGCGTCGCATGCTAAACTGTCGTTTTTCATTGTGTCGCATGCTCATATGTCGGGCAACCAGGGTTACCATACGTCTTTCTTTTTCATGTTTTTGAAAATGTCCTCCCTTTTGGGAATTCTTCCTTTACAGCTTTTAGAGCAGAGGTCTCAAACATGCGGCCCGCGACGGCATTTTGGAAATTCAAGTGTTCAATAATATATTCGAATGCCCTGTATCTTTTTTAGATATAAGAGCTTAAAGTTCACGCTAAAACTACTATAAAAATCACTGAAATGTCGAAGAAATTCACTATCACATCACTTTTAAAAGCTACCATGCTGTAAAGATCAGCTATTACGACACATTTCTAGTTCATGATGATATAACTTTACCCGAAGATGTTATTTGGTTTGGTGCGACCTTCTCGTAAAATTACTCGATTTCGGATGACTGGGTGATTAAATAAAAATGACTCGAGTTGAGTCTGGACAAACGTTAAAATCAGAGATAGACTAGTGCAGGGGTTCTCAACCCGCGGCCCGCGGGCCGCATGCGGCCCGCAGACGCTTTTTCTGTGGCCCGCGAGATCTTTCAATATGATCGCAATTATTACCGGCACAGTTATGTTGTATACTGTATCAATTTAGCTACTAAAGCTCTCTTATCGCTCCGTCTCTGTTTCGTTTGATTTACTCTCATTCTTCAATGTTTTCTGGTTTCTTGATATATGGTCGAGTTTAGATTCTCATTGTTCTGAATAGGTCTTCGGACAGTTCCATTTCGAGTTACACATATCACCTGATCTTAGAAAAAAGCGTTGCTAGCTAGGTCTCAGGCTAAGCAATCCATATTTTGAGGCATTGTTGAGATTGCCGACGACGTTGAAAATGCATGGTTCAAAATTGCTTGGTGTATCGCTAAACCCACGGAATCTGTTGGAGAAGGTGTTTCTCCAACAAAACGTTACTATAATGTGCGAATCTCCGCTGTTTCCGGAATTTAGCAGCAAGGGCAACTTCACCTAACAAATTTCGAAGATGCCGTTGTCTGATTCAACCGTGACAAGAAGAGTAACAGCAATGTCAGTTAATGTTTCGTCGCATGTTTTGAACGCGTTGCCCCGTAGACTACTTTAACCTAGCATTGCACAAAATCTACGGACATTGCAACGCTAATTGTATTGAGGTATTCTATCAGAGTGGATATATTTGTAGACGTAATGCTGGATGGGCAAACGTGGGTAGAGGGGACTAGCAAACAACATCAACTTAATTACAAAGCTGACTTCTGTAACTATTGGTGCAGGGCATCAGCCATGGAAGGAAAGGAGAATGGTTGATTGGTTTGCTCAGAAATTACCCCGGACATGAGACTTCTTCTCATATCACTGAGAGCCCAAAGTGACAATGGCCTCTGTAAAGAAAAAGTTACCGTAGTTTTATACTTGCTCGCTCACGCATTGAAACAGAGAGTTCAGTTCTCTTGTGCAAGGGTTTGAAGGTGCACATACCGACTTGGGAACGAATGCAATGCGCGCTTCATGAAGGGATTTATTGTTCCTTCGGAAGATGACACAATTTCACTAGAAACAGCAACTGAAAGCTTACGAACGCTGTCCATTATGCTGTAGAACGCATACAAACTAAATGCCCATACACGACTGGTAAATAGGCTATATTAGCCTAAATATAATAGTATAGTCCACGAATATACAGGTAGTAATGTTCTGCGGCCCGCAGCGCATTTTGCTGTTAAAATGCGGCCCGTTACGCAAGGAAAGTTGAGAACCCCTGGACTAGTGACTCTGAACGGTGACTTGGTAATCCTACGGACGCAACGATCTATGACACTGTCATAGGGGTAGTATTATATGAAAATGTCGTAGTTTGCGCTGCGCAGGATAGATAGCCTAGCTATCGAATTAGGCCAATATGGCAACCATTGGTATTCTGTGACCCCCGTGACTTAGAGGTTGGTTACATGCTGGGTGTTGTTTGTTCTCTTTATCCATGTTTTTATCGGTGGTGAGTAAGGTAATAGTACGCTCTACAGCTGTAAAACCAATGAATTCTTCACCGATTGGACATTTCTATTCCAGGCTATTTTACCCAGGGTCTGTAGACCCCCATCGGGGTACGAATAAGCACCACATCAGGGTGTACGAGATGCATTGTGGAATCAGGCCTATATGGTGGGGAATATAGTATTCGCGCTACGCGCGATTTTATGTGAAGAGCTTTCTGATTTTAATGTAAGGTACCATAAGAAACTGTGTTGAAAATGGACAATGCTATTACTATGGCTCAATAATGATTATATTGATATGTTCCAATAACAATCGAAGGCAAAACCGAACGTTGATGTAATGTGACTTTGGCAATGATAGTAACAATATAGCCGATACATCACGACTTTATCAAAACCCGGAGTAGGCTACACCGCTCAAATGCTCTGATATCAGATGAATCTTCAGTAGATTTTAAAATAATCTACATAAAATTGTGGCACGTCAAAGTTCCACTAGCTGCAATATTATATACCGCCATGCAGTTTGTCAACGTCATGATGCATCTTCTCGCATGATGTCTATAACTCATTATTTTAACAAATTATGCCTGGCACAAAAACAATTTTATTCAAATATTAGAAATGCGATTTTCTCCCGTATCCAGCGTGAATAGTACAGGGATATCTAGATATCCCTGAAATAGTACAATAGTGCAATAGTAAATTACATTTTCACGATGATTCTGGGATGCCTGTCTGCAAGCTCCCGTCAAATAAGGTATAATTGGAAAATTATACATTGCATATCCCTATTATTCATGCTTTGGCCCGCGGCGTCATCAAAAACTAGGAGATTAGCCCGCGAGCACATTTGAGTTTGAGACTTCTGTTTTAGAGCGAAAGAATGGGCATAAATGGTGCTAAATAGGAAATTCGCGAGCCGAACGAAATATGACAACCATTTTTTTTCATGGTCAACCAACCACGAAGTCGGGAAAAATTTACTTTACATTACTTTACATTCTGAATTTTAAAATTGTCCCTAATATATGATATATCATATCGTGGTCCGTGATCTCGAGAATTGACTAGTATATATCCAGTAGAGTCCGTTTATTTTGACGTGCATGCTGTGGACACGCTCGCCAACTGACGGGTTGCCGTCGAAATGCCGTTTCACAGTATTGATTCGGCTATCTGCTAGAACAGTGGTTCCCAACCTTTTTCCACCCACGTACCATTTCGAGGTTTTATGCAGTGCTCGCGTACCACCTATACATCCACCATTTATGACGTCATAATCACGTATTTGACCTATGCGAGGTGTAATAACAAATTTTATCAAACTAGGCATTATCAGCAAGGTTTGATGATGAGATGCATGGAATTGTTTTTTCACCACCAGTCACCAGAAGAACAACAACATAATGAAATAAAAACAAACAACATAAGTTCATTTGTTTAATGCAGGGGTAGCCAACCTTTTTGCTATTAACAGCCGCATTTCGAGTAGTCATGTAGCCTACGGCCGCATTCCAGGACATAGTTCGTAATGAACAAACTGGATGACAAATACCTATTTTAAACTGTCCATGTCCATTTTCGGTGAGCTCCAGACTAACCTGTTTATTCATATCGGCGTACGTACCGAAATTGCGGTGGTCCTGTTATGAATGGATATTTTGGTTTCGTGATGGTCGCGGGAGGCGCGAAAATTTTTCAGATTCACGAATGAATTTTGTCATTAGTATTCGTAGTTTCACAAATTACTATGAAATATTTATTCTTTCTCAGCCAATGTGATCAGATTCTCCGGTAAAGTTGATGGACGGTGTGTTTTCGAAAATTTAGGGCATTAGTTATAAATGATTATGTGTCTTCGGGTGGACCAAATGTAATAGTCACTTTGTTGAATACTGCTATTTCCTGACCTCCCATCAGGATTGGGGATATATTGGAAAGATATTAAAATCGGCCAAACGCACCATAGAAACGAATTTCTTTGAGAAGGACACGATTCCAAGTTGGTATTTTTATCTGGGGCGCATCATTTTTAGTTGCTGTTCACATCTGTACTATGGTGCTCAGGATGCAAAGGACGCTACTACATAAATATCGAAAAAATGAAGTCACGTGGAATCGCGCACAGCGCGAAGAAAATTTCAAAGTTAATCAAAATCTGCTAAAAATTTGGGAGTAAATTCGTAAATTCAATTTTCATGTCGACGACCGACAACACATACAAATTGAAATACGTGTCCACGGCCGCACAAATTTCCTTCTACTGCCGCAAGTTGGCAACCCCTGGTTTAATGCTATGGCTGCATTTGTTTATATGCCACTAGCTGGTCGATGCGTGGCATACGTTTGCTCACATCGCATCGAAAGTCATGCATGAGCGCTACAAGTCGGTTTCGTTTCTTCGACGTAGGCTACCTTACGACGATGACGGCGGCTTCAGAAAACTCAAAATCCACCCCAACTGAACTAATAACTCCCTTCGATCGAAAAAAAAACAGAATCGACTCGCGTACCACCTGGAAGACCATCGCGTACCACAGGTTGGGAACCACTGTGCTAGAAGGATGTGTTTTCATGCTGCGTTGCCGACGAGATGATACTTTCAAGTCGCGAAATTAATTTACGTCGAGGTTGGTTTGAAGCAGGACTGTGGAGGAGGATGCTACTGACTCAAACTACTTCACTATGAATTCTATTGTTTTCAAATATTCACAGTGTAAAAATATCGCTTAGCTTAGTCGATTGACCTATTTCGTAAGCTAATTTGATTATAGATCACTAACCTACGTAGGTTAGTTATCTATAATTTGATCTCCCTGCACTGCCCCTAGTGGTAGTGTTGAAAGTTTGTTCCGCCTGAACAGGACTCGTTTCTTGGTTGCGACGATCTGTAGACCCAGGTCGTAACGTGTAAAACTGCGTTATTAGTGCTAGACGGAGCTGGCATGGAGTGATTGTATAATGTATATTGATGGGTGATATCATAGAGGAGTTGGCCAATCCACCGCCATCATGTCTAATCCGCAATCGCGATTAGATTTTCGGCGGTACCGCGTTTCGAAGTGCTGGAGGCTGGAGGTTAATCTGAGCTCCCCTCCGTCGCAATTTTGAAATCCCTTAACAAAAAGACCAGACCGGGGAGTCTTGGTGAAATGCGAATACAAGCAAGCGAATGAAACGAGCGAAGAAAGCGTCATCAAGAAATACTAATCAGCGCTTGACATGGCATCGACATGGCCTTCCGCCACATCATAGCAACGTAAATTGCTATGGTCACTGGTCACATGCAACATGCTACCTCATTTTTGTCGCGTGTCATTTTATGTTATCATCTATTGTTTTCATTCAGTGCGCATGTTCTATGTACGATTGCGCATGCGCTTCTTCTTTACATCGCTATAGGCCTAGGTTGGTGTCTGATTTCAAAGTCTACTCCATGTTTGCACCCTTCCTATATCCTATCAGCCTTTTTTTCATCACCTTGGCCAGTCAGGTGTCTGATTTCGAAGACTACTCCAAGTCGTTTCGACTATCTTTCATTGTTCCGCAGTCTTGTGGTGTGGTGCATTGAAATGAAGAGCTTCTTGGAGGTACAGAACTTCAATATAGAACTTCAATATATTGAAATGATGAAATATTTAGTATTGAACTGAAAGATCAAAATCGAACACTCTCTTACATCGGGCATTAGAGCAGTCTTTTCGACATTGACCCATCTGTTCATTGCATCGTATTTTCATATAAATGTCTACTATTATTTTGGTGTCTTGTTTATCGTATTGTACATCTTGAGCGTATGAAACAATAAAAACCACTGACCACGATAACAGCAAAAGGGGTGCACTGCCCGGGAATCGAACCCGGGTCGCAAGAATGGGAATCTTGCATGATACCACTACACCAGCAGTGCTCGCGGCGTCTTCGGCATTTCTTTTGCAATATATTCTTACTACTTTCCGCGTTATGGTTGAACAACTTCTCTCTCGAGCAGATGACCAGCGTTACCATATCGAATATATTGTTCGATCCGTTCGCAGCTGTAACTGAAATAATGACCGTTGTACAGGCTGTGTGTGGAAATATAGGCGCGCTTCGAACCAATACACATAATTCGTGTGAGGTTCATCAGTCAACTTGCCGTGCGAGCATCACCGCCACACCGAAAGCGTAGGCGATATGAACAGCGGAACGGCTGCTACAGCGATATTTATAGCGCCCCTGGATATAGTATCGTAAGACCCGAAACGCCTCGCCCACTTTTTCAAGACGGGATAATAAAAGATACCAATAAATGTAACGAGCGCCCGTAGCTATCGCTTCACTCCACAGAATCGCTTCCTCGTTTTCCTTTCTCTCTGTTTCTTGAAGATCGCTTTGCTACGCAGTTTTGGGCGTCTGACAGCTTCTTCCTTGTAATATCTTACGTTTCGAAGTGGTATGTACGGTGATTCAACAGTGTGATAAATCTTGATGATTGGTCGCGTTGCTGCTTCTTGAAGTATGTTAAAATCGGGAAGGTGTGGGAAAGGGGTATATTTGAATAATGTTCTTGTGACATATTGATGAAATCACCTGGTATGGTAACTAGACTGTGACAGGGAGACTTGCTCAAACTTTTCATCGGTGGGTAGCTAGTTGAGTGGATTGGAACTATTGAAGTCACTTCAGAGTTGAGTTTTCGTTTTGAGCCAGGTTACGTGCTAGTTAACATCGCTACCACTTTCTCTATTAAAATATTCAGAAATCAGTGAACTCATAGAAAAGTACGTGAGTTTTCCCGATTCCACAGTGTATGTGTTGGAATATATCTGAATCGTGACATTGTGGGAAGCTCCTGCATAGAGAGATCATGCTGACTCGATGGATTTATGGGATTATCCGTCTCATTGGTAATAAAGATACAGGTATCATATGTATCTACAGGATATCGAAGCCCCAAATATGTTCTCGATTGAAAGACGCACTTTGATGACCGTTTCTGCTTCATGTTTCCGTAATTTAAGAAGGGAGTAGGTTGTGAATTAAGCTGTTGATACACCGCAATGCCCAACATATGTAGAGATACGGGAAGTGTCTGTGGCATGTGTTCATGATGTGTATATTTTTACAAGCAGTAACTAATAGAATGAAATAATGAAAAAATAAAGGAGTCGCAACGGGTCATTGTTATGGCCATTGTGTTGCGGTTATCCGATTGTTCTGAACAATGCCGATATTTCAGACTTTGAGGACAGATTCTAGGTGGATCAGTGCCTGATCAATATTTTAATTTATATTTTCGGAATCGGTGCAACAGTAGCTTTCGATCAATACCAGATTCAGTAATTTTTGCACTCGGGAAGATAGCTTTTGGATTGCCAGAAATCCTACAGTCGCTTACCCAAAACAATTCTCCACTCCAGCCTCAGCGAAGCAGAATGAAGCTGCAAAATCGGTCGTTGCCGTTCCATGTTTAATTTCTATAATGCCACGCTTGCTTGCGTTGACTGTGGAGCGCAAGCGCCTTATTACTGTTCTGGACTCTGTTATCGCTTTGTGACGTTAGCATAATTCATTAATCGGCGTGATCAGATATAAATGCTCGCGTGCCGTTGCCACCGATTCCACTCTGGGTTCAAACAAAGTGGCCTGGTAACCACTGCATGAGACTGCTAATGTTGGTGAACTATGACAGTAGCTGAATCTATTAGGCCTCTTCCATTTAGAAATTTCTAGTAATCCAGTAATTATAGTACGATCATTTTAATAGAGTGTGGTGTCACTGATCGTGACATATTTCAATTATATGCCGCAATTGTGTGAAGCATAAAAAGTTCAGATCATATATGGTTTATAGCTCAGAATATAATGTCGAGCTGTCATCCTGCTGGCAGGTTGCTTGCCTCCCTACCTAGTCACTTGAATAGTGATAAGTAGGGCAATTATTTTTTTACCTAAAAAACGGAAGATTTTGACCTAAAAAATCTAAATTTTGACCTTTTTTGACCTAAAAAAACTGAAATTTGACCAAATTTTGACCTTACGTATGCAAATTAGGTGTTTTCGCATATAATGTTAAAATTGTACTACTTATCTTCATTTGTGGTTGGAACTGTCTGTCCTTACAAAGTAGATTGGCCTGAAAAAACGTTTTAGGCTCAAAAACTGACAGATTTTTACATGAAAAACTAGTATTTTAACGAAATCTGGCCCTATGAAGAATTCCAGTAGTTACATTACGTATTCTGGTGGAAATAATTAAAATTTGTTGTAGTACAACGAAAGATCCTTTCCTACATTCTCGGGTAGAAAGTGTCTGTCCTTACTACGTAGCTTGCCAAGAACGGTCAACAGCAGCATTTGTTGGCTGACAACACTCAAGTTGTGTGCACACTGCTGGTGACAAACCGTGTTGCTTCATTCTGACAATGTTGTCTACATCACAATTTTTCAGCTTGCGCTTCTTGATATAAGAACCATGCAATGTCCAAGCAGTCTTGCTTCAGCTAGGATATTGCGGTACGTTGACCATAAAACCATGTCACTATTTGTTTCATTTGACCATTTATGATTCACAATGAGCAGACGATGGTCCGTTTACAACGGTAGGCCTATAAAGTAGGCTACAAGCTGTAAAATATCAAATGATAAGTTCACCGACAGCGCAAAATCTACGATACAAACGAAATGCAGAGGTCAAAAAATGTTTGACTTTGTAAACAATTTTGTCAAATTTTGACCTAACGCTACTATTTTGACCTAATTTTGACTTTTTTTGACATGTCAAAAAAAAATTGCCCTAGTGATTTGTTTCATAGCCTGACCATTGACCATCTATTCAAGATTCTCAAGGTTCATTAGGTGTTTGATTTTTCACGTATCGGTTGAAGTTTAATTATAATGTCTAGGTTGGTATACATGTAGGCTACTGCCACAAGTATTGAAACAAATCTACCGCACTGGAAAAATATCAATTCACAACCATGCTGTAGAAGAGAATGTCTCATGCTCACGAAATGTCCTTTATACTGCTGAACAATCTTGATGATCAACTACAAATCATTGATTTTACTTTGATCCTGACTGATCAATTTCTTATTGATTTTAGCAATTCCGTGAGCAGTGATAGTTTTTTGCTTCAGTTTCTAGTAACGGTATATATTCTGACCACATTATTTGCCATACTAGGCTACAGTTCGAATGCATATCACCTGGCTGTACACGTGTCATGATAATTTATATATGTCATGACTTGACAGGCCACTGAATCTTATGATTAACTGCTTTGAAGAAAATTACTAGACCTGCGAGTATGTGGCAGGATGATGTAATCGTTCACCTGTCCTGCATCACATTTGTCTTCTTGATTGCGTTTTTAATGTAGTCAGTTATAAGTTCAAATTTTGTTATGGTTATGAAAGGATGTGCTAAATTGAAACACATGCGATTCGAATATGATGCTAATATGCAAGCATGAATCAAAATTTCAACTTCACATATTTTGATAACTTGAATTAAAAATAGTAGTTTATGAATCTGAAAATAAAACTAATTGTGCAGTGAAAAGCATGCATCATAATTTATGTAAAGAAGACGTAAAATATACAGATGTGCCTTATTGGCCCACCCGCAATTGCTCTTCAAAGTCGCACTAAAATAATGTTTAATATGGCCATCATTTACATTTTGGTCTACCATGTCACCTCCACTTAACCGCAGTACTTCTAGAAAATAGCAGGAGGGCTGAAATATTATGATATTCCTTTGCTGCAAGTTAGAATGTGTTATTATCAGTAATACAAAGTATCAGCAATCTGCAGTGTGAACATTCCTGTTTATTCGATTGTTATCGAATCACTTGATTCAATATTCGAAAGGCGTGGTCAAGTCAGAAATATTAATCGAAATAGAATGGAATTAGCAATCACTTGACTTGATTTCAAATCAGTTTCGAAATTGTGTTCTGTTGAATTGTGGCTCTTCAACTTTGTGGACTTCTTCAACGTTTTCTTAAGCTTTGACTGTTTTTGGACCATATTAATTATACTATATCTTTACTGTAATTACTGCTGCTACTGTTGATGATATCAGTGTATTCTCTTGTTGTAAAGCTCTTAGGAATTAGAGGGGAAGTGCACGCTCTGTTACTGTGAAATACGATAGTGCTCCATGTTCTTGCTTGTCAATGCCTGAGGGTGGTCGTAATCTACTTCATTAAAAAAAACCATTGTAAATCACTCTCCACTACTGGGAGTGTTGGAGATAGGTCTTGAGTTACAGTTGATGAGGCTTTTCGTTTGAGTTGATTTGCCAGTAACTATTAGATGGATATTTTAGTTGGTGTTGGGGTTCTAGCAATATTGTACAGACTATGTAACATTGATCTGTGTGGTAATACTCTAGATTTTACACTCTGATTGATTTAATCCTTGTAATCTGCTTAGGGCTACATGAGCAGTGTGAGTCTGTGTCATCCTATTCAACATCAATACTCAGAACTTTTAGGTTATCATGTTCCTTTAGTATGGATAATCTGGTTTGTTGATGGATCACACCTTATCAGCGTCATTGTCTACACTTATGTTGTGCAGAGATCAGTTCATATTTTTGTATCTGAGGAAAAATGATCACTAAAAAACCTTTTACTTTTTCTCAGTGTCATTCTAGGGATACAGTACATATTTATATTGGTTGTGGTGTATTGTATAAATTATGCAAACTATCAAGTGTGTCGTTGTGGGTGACGGAGCTGTTGGTAAAACATGCCTCTTAATATCCTATACTACCAATAAATTTCCATCTGAATATGTACCAACGGTAAGTCTAACCATCTTGTGATTGTTATGTGATGCGTCGCATATTGAAGATATATTTTTGTGTAGGTTTTCGATAACTACGCCGTCACTGTAATGATTGGAGGGGAACCGTATACATTGGGATTATTTGACACAGCGGGTAAGGGATTTTGCACATTCAATTCTAGAGGGTATTTCAATGCCTTAGCTCTCGCATCAGCAGTGTGGTTAACTCATTTCCTCTCTTTCATACGACACTTTTGTGTTGCAGGTCAAGAAGATTATGACAGGCTGAGGCCTCTCAGTTATCCCCAGACTGATGTGTTTTTGGTGTGCTTTTCGGTTGTTGCTCCATCGTCATTTGAAAATATCAAGGAAAAGGTGAGAGCTTCACATTTTCACTGTTTTCTGCGTTCATCATGATGTGCTATTCGGGGAAGGTTCTGTTGTTTAGAAATGGTCTTGCCACTTGTATCTTACCTCCAGCTGACGCTGGCTCAGGGTACCCCGGTTAAGAACCACTGTTCTAGATAGATATGGACATGGTAATACATTTTCATGAAGTAATTTCGATTCAAATTGACATTGCAAACTCAAATATACTTAACACCTTATAAAGTCTTGTATTATTCTCGTACTAGGTATTACCAACCCTAGTTTGATTTGTTTAACACCAGTGCCAATGTATGCTATGAACCTTTTGAAAAGATCACATTCATATGGTACTGGTGGTGTTCTGCTTGATATGGGTCACTTTTGAGTCAGCCTTACTGCAGAAATGACCACTTAATGATTGTTTACTTATGTTCATTGAATGACCTCATTCTCTATCTAACCACAGCCCAGTGCTGTTATGGTGGTACATTAAATTCTTGTAAGACAGCGCATTCTTCGAGCATACACTTTCGAAACGTCTGGTTTCTGTGCTATTGATTAACTATGATGTCATGGCCATTTTTGTATTCAACTAGTGAGACAGACATGTGCGTATTATGTAACAATGTGGATTTAACTGCGCCCTTTTCTGGAGTTCATGACATGTTTTGTCATGTTTCCTATACACTGATTCTGTGATATGGCAATAGATTATGGGGTGTACTGCTGTGTTGTGTTTCTGATAGCACACTATGACTCTGTTGCAGGGGATATCCATATAGTTTCAAAACTCGAAGTAACCAAAACCAGGTTGCAACATGGTGAAGAATTATTGCGTTTCATTTGGTTCACTGTTGTTGTTCTATACAGTTCATGTCCCTGGGGACCTATTTGGCGGGCAAATTAAATGTCATTCTTGATAGCTGTGCGGTGGTGCCTTACCTAGAGACTCTGCGTCACTTGAACTCACAGGCTGTTATAAATGAATTGGTTGGCAACATATCATTCATGTGGCATCCAAAATTTATCCTAGACTTTGATCAATGCCTGACTAACGCAGGCTTACGGCTAGCCAACTCCACGCTATTAGCTCAAAAGGGGGAGTACTATACAAAAATAGGGAGAGTAGGTTGCTGTCAAACAACAATTTCACGCTGTGACGAGGCATTCTGAAACATATTTTAAGCATTAATTGATATGTCGCAGGTTTCATTTACTCACTGATTGACAATTAACAATGGGCTAGCGAGGATTACTCTTGCATGAAAACAATGATTACACCAGCAAATATTAGATAAAGGAAGGAAATTGTGATTTCTTCTAACCATTTTCCACATCCTGTTTTCTGTTGGTAGCTTACATCGATGTCATACTCATTGAAAACGGAAAATTTGAGGATAGCCTTCTCAATATCAATCGGTCTTTCTCTTTTTAGTGGGTTCCGGAAATAACGCATCACTGTCCAAAGACTCCATTCCTCCTTGTCGGGACGCAGGTTGATTTACGCGACGACGTAGGCACCATTGAGAAATTGTCGAAAAACAAGCAAAAACCCATTGCACACGAGATGGGCGAGAAACTTGCCCGGGAGTTAAAAGCAGTGAAATACGTCGAGTGCTCTGCCCTAACACAGGTATGAACTCGCTAGTGGTTGTCGTTGTAGGCTTATTTGTATCTTATTTCATGCTAACTACTGTACATAAGAATCGTTAATGATCGGCTCAATTATTGAAATATTACAAAGGCCTTGTGTGTGACGCTCTGGTATATGATTAAAATGCAGAAAGGCTTGAAAAACGTTTTTGATGAAGCGATATTAGCGGCATTGGAACCTCCGTCAGAAAAGAAGAAAAAGGGCCCCTGCTCGTTGCTATAGGCGACTGTCTTCGAGACTGTGGTATGGAAAAAAACTTGTACGAGAAGCGTGGATATCTTGCTTTGAAAGTCCTTAATTTTGCATCTAGTTCTTTTCTTCGTCTCTACTTTTCTGTCAAACGGTTTAGACCGAATACTGAATGTAGCGGCTTTCCTGCAGCACGACCTTGCAGGCAAACCGATTCTAATTGATTACACGGTTTGCGCTAATCCAGTTAGCAACATTTGGTGTTCTGCACCATCCATCCAAGTTAAACTGTATTTCATTCCACTTTATCTGTAGCAAAGCAATCATTTCTGCTTTTCGAGGAATAGACGTTTTGGTGACTTGTGTATCTAGCAGACGTGTGCGGGTCAGTTGTATTTATAAGTAGGGCTGGGCAAAATCGAGTACCTGAGTGATTCGATTCTGAATCACGTATTATGCTTCGAGTCGAGTCGAGTAATCGAGTATCATTCATTATGACGTCATAACATATTATAATACGTCAAAGTTCAAATATGTACCGTTTATGCAACCGCAAAGAATATAATGCCTGTTATCCATCTCATGAAAGCTACTTTGGTATTTTTTCGACCATACCGATTTCATTCCACTTGGTGGCAATGCTGTGGGATAATCATAACTTGGGAAATGGGCTACGTCCAGCAATCTTTGTACCTTTGCACTATATGTTTCGTATGTTACGATACCGCCAATCGAGGTTTCCAGGCTTTAACAGTGAAAATTAGTATCGAAACTATAATCCTCGTTGATAAATTACCTTTCAGTGGCGAGAAGCGTATAATTTCAGTACTCGAAAAAATCGTCTTTTACTACTCGACTCGAATCATTAAAATTATTACTCGATTCAGATTCGAGTACTCGAATCATTGTGCCCAGCTCTATTTATAAGTAATATTCTAAGTATGTCAAAGTCCGTCCCTGAATCAAACACAACAACCGTCATCAGATCCTATTTATTAGCTGCCTGTGATGTGTCTCTGAAACAAGTACTTGACAGTGTTCCGTGTTCAGTGTACCAACTGTGAAAAATTGTGGAGTGGATTGGCCTATTCAAATATTTACCTTTTGAAACCAATGTGAGCATTGGCAAACTTCTCGAAAACGTAGTCAGAGCATCCTTTCCCTGCATAACGATATGTGAACCTTGGTTGCAGTTGTGAAATATCTATATGTTATTTTCACTTTCATGTCGTTGCGGGCTCTGACTCGTGTGAGAATATGTGAAAAAGAAAGTAGAGTTGGTTTGGTTTGTTAAATCAGAACATTCATGACACGGACCGTTGCTATTTGCAAAGCGACAATTAGCAGTATCCGTAAAAATACCCGAATCTTGGTCAGGCTATGACTTATTTCCCTGCCCATTCCATCGGGATAGGATTTGACCTGCACAAGTCCGCTAGCTAGCACTGTTCCATTGGTTTTGTTTGTATTTGCGTTCACTCTAATGTGGACATAATTTTCTTTCACTTCGCAGTGCCGATAACGTACTCTTGATTACTCAAATGTTCTCGGAGCATGCTGTATTTTATTTCACCTTACGAATCAGCACCTTCCTTCGTACTAACATGAGATTCTAGTATGTTTGTATATGCTGGAGAATGCAAAATCTAATATAGCAGATAGCACTACACTAACTATTCTTCATAACGCATGTCTTATTTTAACGGCTTATGCCGATCGCATTTAACCTCATTGTTAATGCAATGCTGTTCGATTTTTCAACGCAAAATATACTGCATGCGCTAAACTCAATTCTATCACTCATGCTGATGCAGATGATATTGAAATTCCCCTGCATATATACATGTACATTTTGCAATCTGCCTGGTATAGTGCCTGGTAAGCCATCTATTTATGTAACATCATGTTACATCCATGTTTCCCATGGGAACAGTTGAATTGTTGGGACTATACTCAAATTTTTTCCATCTATTCAACTCAAAGCGGGCGTGATGGAGAAACCGCAATAATATACCAACCAGATGATATCCATCAGCCCTTCTTGAAAGAATCAATGGTGTGTTGCTGGTGCTTCAATTCACATTGGGAAATGTTGTAACTTCACCCCTATAGGTTTCACTCGCGCCTTCAAAATCTGGCTGCATGATTACACCGTAGAGATGCCCAGTAAGCTTATTCTGTGACTAACCTACCCGCGATATACATTCTGGCATGATGACGTGACTCATTCCTTCCTCTGTGGTCTCATGCCCATTCACTGACTGTTCAACGCTCCGGCTCAGCACACGCATGCTGCCGTCATCAGCCTTGCCTTGCTGACACGGCACGATCTCTGGCTTTTAGCGATATGACGCGCGTTGACAATGGTATTGTTTTGCAGAAAGGACTGAAGAATGTGTTTGATGAGGCTATATTGGCAGCTTTAGAACCACCGGAACCACGCAAAAGAAGAAAGTGTAATATATTGTGAATTTGGAGCAATGCACTTAATCGACTTTGCGACTACCCAATACACTCCCCTCCCTTTGTTAGTTCTAACGCTTGTCGGTGCGCATGAGCAGAATTCTTCTGTCGTCCACAGTTGACTTTGGTGCAGTGTCCTGTTTTCTTTGCGGGGGACCGTCTCCGCGTCCCACCCGGATGGGTCGTTTTTCATTTATTATATTCTATCGGCGTCTGTATCATCGACGGAAGACCGACGCTATTTACACTGAGCCCCTGTTTCGACCTGGTTGTCCCAATAGCAGCCTTCATCATTTTCCCCGTATGTGATTGGCGTCGTCGAACATTTGCTGACTTTTTTTCGTTTGTAAAAATGGCGTGATACGATAATTTTTGCTTGTTCGCTTCTTTGAGGGCTGGCTGCTCTTGACGATGAATTTTCCGAAGAAAAAAACTGAAGACCAACTCAGATTCGTTGGTCAATCATTTTACTTTCTCTAATATGCATATATCTATTAGCCTGTTGAATGTCTTGAGCCGGTATCCCTAATTCTGCTTACGATAGTGGCGTCCCATTTATGGGATCTCATTCATATTACTAATACAATACAATACAGGCGGAGCATTCACTACTACTTTTGTTTTGAATAAAAGCAGCTTTTAAATGACGCTATTTAAACAGATTAAAAAGAGCATTCCTGGTTTTGCCAAGAAATTATAGGTTCTCAGTTCTGTAGTTGGGGCTCATGCTGTCGTGCAGCGTCAGAGTAGATCGTTGATTCCGTTTTTCTATGGTCTTTCACTTGTAATACACGTACCCCACCGAAGTGATATGGGTCATCAAAGTTGTACAGAATCATGACGAGATCTGCGAGTAACATGAAGTTATAGGCCACATCTAATTTAGCGGTGAAAACATTGATCTATGTTTTGATTCTGGATGGGTGTATCTGATACAGGGTATAGGAGTACTGTTCGGTGCTTGAAATGACTTCGTCGAGGCTGTTGTCACGGGACGCAGTGTCTACAATGGCGAATATAAGTTGCTGGTTTGTGATGTACAAAAAGAAAACCTTTCGTACGTGGGGTTACCAATACGTCCTCTTTTTGATTGTAAGATTGTAAATGTCCTTCACTAATGAATGGGGTCAACCGGAAATCGACATAACTGACACGAAATAGGTAATGCGTTCAAGCGGGCCATTCGGGAGCCGAATATGTATGTTTACTTGGGCAAGTTTTGTGGCAGTTAATCCGTGGAAAGTTGCATTTATTTTTGACAAAAGTTGCACTAAAATATAGTTTCAGTACTTCGTGTAAACAATTTCAAGAACTCGTTAAAATGATGATTCCTTATTGACAGGAAACCACAAAATATTCATGGGAATAATCAGAAAACTATGTTTGATTTGTTACTTTTGTCACTTCTATCTAACTATCCAAGGAAATGTAGAACAAGCTCAAACGCAACAAATAACGATTCGACTTTCCTTTCACTTGTCGGCAAAAATACTCTCTTTTTGGTGCTGAAAATATGGTAGGCCAAGTTAAAGAGCAATACACACTTGATGATAAATAGCCCATAGCTATGCCCACAATAGCCAAGCGAATTCATTAAAATATATACATCGGGATGGAAAATGACCCCCAAATCTTTAGCAGATCTTTTGCTGGCTCAACACTTTGATACAAGCTCTGCCTATCGCAAATTATACATGAATATCCGCCTTCTCAAAAATATTTATGAACGTTCATAATCTGTTGCTCGAACGTATCAGCGGTCCCCACCAGGTGGGTATAGCTCAGTGGTTCAAAAGCACGCGACCCGTGGACCAATGAGACATACGCTAAAATATTCAAGTGTTCCGACTTTTCTTGCTGTGTAATATAATCTAATGAACGACAGCAAGCTAAATACAAATGTTTGGTCGTAACCGTCAAAATATAGGCTAGAATAAATATATTAACTCAATGTTGCCCTAAATCAGTGGTTCTCAACCTTTTTTTGAACACGCCCCCCTTTTTCATAGTAAAAAATTTCGCGCCCCCCTTATCGTCATATCACAAAATCCAAATGCTGGGATGCTAGCAACCCCAACAGATTCTTTGGTGGTATGGTCGGTTATGAATGTTGATGAGAGAATAAAAAAATAAGAAAATGGGTCTATATAGAGCAGGGGTTCTCAACCCGCGGGCCGCATGCGGCCCGCAGACGGTTACTTTGTGGCCCGCGACGTCTTTCATTATGAACGCAATTACTACTGGCACGGTATTGTTACATATAAATTGTCTTTGTAATTGTAATTGATTACTCATTGTTGTGTTCTAGTTTCTTGATATATGCTTGAGTTGATTGTTAGGCCTATTGTTTTGAATGGGTATGCGGCCGGACTCTTGTTCAAGAGAATCCCTCTGTGTAGTACACACTTTTAAAAAGTGTTTCCCTCGCCGTGAATGGTTTGAACAGAAACAAGAACAAGGAACGGGAAATTAAACAGCGAAAATTGAATTTGTAACTCTGCGTGGAAAAATGAATGTGTTCTCTCAAATATTGATTGAAAACCGATGTGTCATATGCAGGCCGTGTTATTTTTATCATATGCCAAAACTAACTTATTTTTGGCATTTTTCGATTTTTATTTTTGGCAGTTTTGGCATCGTCCTCTAAATAGATAGTTTCAGCCTCGAATTATTCACAAAAACGCTTTATTTGGGCTAGTTTGTCAAAAGACACCACAAAATGTGCAGCATCCACTTATAATCAGTGCCAACAAACAATAGGATGAAGAAAAAACCTAACGATTTCATAGGTTAATAATATCAAACGAAACCACAAAATGTGCAGTATTCATCGGAATCGGTGCCAATAAGCAAAAACAGAAAGAAAAGCCTAACAAACACGCTCAGCAGCTGATTGTTACAGCTGTTGAATAGACTTAAATCGTTTGCACTGTAACAGTGCTTCCAAACTCAGGTCAGCTAAGTTTCTCCTAAATTCATTTCTCGCCCAGATTCGGGAAATATCGGCTTCAACAGTAGCCGTTGAGGGAAAGAATGTTGCCAGTCATCCACAAAAGGTTTTCAGAGCTTCAAAATCTTTGGAGGGCCGAAACGGCTTCCATGCATCATGACAAGAGATCACTTCGCCAGTGCCATCGATCTCGTCGCGGAAAGAATTGTCTTCCCGATCCTTTTCCAGGAGTTTCCTGTGTTGTCTCTCAACACATTCTATTTAGCAGCCCGACTATCATTTCTCCTTCAGTTTACTGATATATTCACTTCAGGTGGCTTTAATATTACAAACTCGCATGGAAGAGTCCTGGGAAGGTTAGCTTGTTTAAGAACATTGACGCAACAAGACTGTCTGGCAAAACGAGACTATTCAGCTCAGAAACAGAGATGGGCGTATTCCCAAATTTCGGGATCCGAATCCATCCGGATCCGGCTGGCAATGTGAGATTCGGAGTCCGGCTGTTGAAGGTCCAGCTTGGAATCCGAAAAAATCCTGCCATAACAATGCTAATTAATCATATTGCAGCAAAAAATCCGGCTAAAATTCGACCATCACCGCAAATTCAAAATCCGGATCCAGTCCGGCCAGTTAAAAATTCAATGAAATCCTGCTCCGGCTCCTGAACCGGACTGTGGCCATCTCTGCTCAGAAATAGCCAGACAGTTTGTTGCGTCACAATGTTCAACTCGATCGCAATGCAAAAATCGTGGTTGATTTTGGGGGTTCCAGTTCCATGAGCAGAATATAATTTATATTTTAATAATCAGTACTGCGGCAGCTTCTCATTGATACCCGTTTTACCAAATTTAGCGCTCGACAAGCCGGTCAAAAATGGTCGTAAAATTGCCTTTGGACAACTGGAAAGTATGACGTAACCCAAATGCAGTCAGCCGTTCAATCTCGCTGTGCCCACACCATTTATGACACCATTTACTTCGTTTCCATGCTCGGCCGATGGGCCCATTTTCGAGAGACTCGGCCGACGAACGAGAGAATTTTGTTGCGCATTTACAGTGATGCACACCCACGTCGGCCGACTCGTCGGCCATCTAGTAAATCCTTCGGCTTAGCCCTTCGGCCATGCTTGCGCTGTGTCTTCGATTAGCTAATTGGTATTCGCTACTTACAATACACTTTTCGTATCAAATTAACCATGGCTGCACTCCGGGCGGATCTTGGACGCCTTGAGAAACCAAGAATTATGATCGCAACGGAATTTAGTAGTACCGGTACTGCTACGAATTACTCGTAGGTTACCGAAATCTTCGCGATCTGATCACATACGCTGCTGCCACAATTCGAAGGTTTGCGTTCTATGGTGCATGGATACAATACAAACTATACCGCTTGACCACAAACTAGGTGAACTTATTCACATTCCCCTGGTAAGCAAATCATCGACAGGACACTGGACGTTCATGTCTGAATCATGACGACGAAACAGTAGTACCGGTAGACTACTGGAGAAGTTACTATTCTGTGCTCGAAATTATTGGACCACGATATCCCATATATCTATATCCCCCACATACTAAGATATGCCACCAATTTTCATCTTTTATCCATCTTATTTTATCTTCTGTTAGTTTTAAGCAATTGGTTCATCGTGACCATTTTACATGTTGGATGCATTTCGTGTTCAAGGTCAAAGCGTGTTATTTGATTGAATGACCGCTACAAGTCTTTTCGGCTCATTCCTACCGAGTCATTTATCGCAATCTTCTGATTATTATGAAATTGTTACTGAGTAAGTAAGCCAGAAACGTCATCGCGATCGCTTCGCCCACCTAGTTCGGCCAAGTCACGGTTGGGTTACGTCTGCTCATGGAAACACGGTCGACATGTACAACGCATGCGTCATGGCCTTTCGGCCGACCGTCGGCCGAGCATGGAAACGAAGTTATAGTGTCCTATTATTATGGTGACGACACAAGCAAATCGCACGGTTCAATGAAATTGTATCACGTCACAGTTTCCATTTGGCTACAGGCAATTTGACGGTGATTTTTGACCGGCTTGCCGAGCATTAAATTTGATGAATCGGGTATCAATCGAAAGCTGACGCTGTACTGCTTGCGAAAATATAAATTTTATTCCACTGATGGCCCTGGAACCCCCACAATCAGCCCCAAATTATTCATTGTCGAGTAGATTGGCAGTGTGACGCAACAATGCTGTCTGGCGAAACGAGAGACTAGCTCAAGAGCAAGGATGCGGCCGAGCCGCGAGAGTGGGATCAGCTGACGTCGCGGCAATAGCAATGTGCAACCGCGCCACAGAGAAACGCTGCGCTGTTGATACTTTTTCTATGCGCTTCGGTACAAGCAAGCACACACCAGCCTTTCCTTGCCTTGTAAGGGTAGAACTGGGTCCACAGAATGTATTAGGGCCCTGCCAATTTTCGCGCAATATCCTTCAGCTGATAGAGATATGTAGGCTACGTCTAAGTAGTCTACATTGGATATGTCAGATTATTATGATATCGATTGCCTTAGCCCGCTTGTTGCGTAGGGCTCCGAGATGCGTGGCGCTGTTGGTACTTTATATAGGCGCTTCGCTAAAAGCGAGCACACACCAGCCTTTCCTTGACTTGTAAGGGTAGAACTGGGTTCACAGAATGTATTTGGTCCCTACCAATTTTCGCGCAATATCCTTCAGCTGATAGAGATATTTCTAGTAAGAAAAATATACTTTCAAGTAATAAGATTCACTAAAGACAGCTAATTTAGATAATGTAAATATATCATATTGTAGTAATACAACTACAGTGTTGAGTTTTCACTCTAGTCCCCATAAGCACCACGTCGGTGACCTTGACACCAAATTCCGAGAAGGCGAAAAAGTGCAAACTCTGTTGGGCCGAATGGACAATGGACATTCAGTTACTCACAGATGCGAAAAAAATAATGCAAATCCGTTTTACGTAAGTTACATTAGGAATATAAATACAGGCTACAGAATGAATATAATTCAAATATCTGTGATACCACTGTATTACTTTTGACGCAAAAGGTCCCCGGCATTCAAAAAAACTGTTTGGTGATTGAAAAATGCTAAACCAAATTCCAACGTCAACGTTTATAGTGATATCAGATATATTCCAGTGAAAAACAAAGGTATGAATTTGGTGGTAACATTTTGGAATCATTTGGCAGGTATGGCCCGCAAGCTTTCTAGTAACGGATTGAATCCGGACAGCGATACCAGTTTAATTCGACACTCCTGCTGTTAAACTTTATTCAACCATCAACATTTTACCTGCTGCATTCGCGGACCAAGTCCTACCCATACGGATCAAATAAAAGCTTGTAATGAATGCTCATGCTCAATGCTCCTTGCTCACACTTAACCATAAAAGCGACTATAGAAAGTATCGACACCCGCCATCAACAGTGCGACGTGTCTCTGGAGCCCTACGCAACAAGCGGGCTAAGGCAATCGATATCATAATAATCTGACATATCCAATGTAGAGTTGTAGACTACTTAGACGTAGCCTACATATCTCTATCAGCTGAAGGATATTGCGCGAAAATTGGCAGGGTCCTAATACATTCTGTGGACCCAGTTCTACCCTTACAAGTCAAGGAAAGGCTGGTGTGTGCTTGCTTGTACCGAAGCGCATAGAAAAAGTATCAACAGCGCAGCGTTTCTCTGTGGCGCGGTTGCACTATAGATAACTAACCTACGTAGGTTACCGTAGGTCAGTTATCTATAGTTGCACATTGCTATTGCCGCGACGTCAGCTGATCCCACTCTCGCCGCTCGGCCGCATCCTTGCTCTTGAGCTAGTCTCTCGTTTCGCCAGACAGCATTGTTGCGTCACACTGCCAATCTACTCGACAATGAATAATTTGGGGCTGATTGTGGGGGTTCCAGGGCCATGAGTGGAATAAAATTTATATTTTCGCAAGCAGTACAGCGTCAGCTTTCGATTGATACCCAATTCATCAAATTTAATGCTCGGCAAGCCGGTCAAAAATCACCGTCAAATTGCCTGTAGCCAAATGAAAACTGTGACGTGATACAATTTCATTGAACCGTGCGATTTGCTTGTGTCGACACCATATAGGACACTATGATGACACCATGCTTTCACCCCTATTGGGTGGGCTGGACCCAGATTAAGAAACCTGCCTTTCACAAACGCTCTTCTCGCTTGTAACGCGAACACAGCACCATGAACGAAATACACTATTTGGCAGGCCGTTTTATTTTTGGCATAAGCCAAAAATTGCTTAGTTTTGGCATTTTCAAATTTTTATTTTTGGCAGTTTTGGCATCTGGCTCCTGAAATGCCAAAAATAACACGGCCTGGTCATATGTGTCGAAGAACAGTTGTCGTAACGAAGCGTAGAAGCTTAAAATGATGCCACGACAGTTTCTTCTGTATAGTTATACACATCGTCTGATCTCAGAAAACGTTACCAGCTAGGTGTCAAGCAGGAAATCCATATTTAGAGGAGTTGTCATAATTGCCGACGATACGACGGTACAGAAGCATCCTCCAGAATTGCTTGGTATAACGCTAAACCCAAAAACATGCTAGAGAAGTTGTTATTTTAATAAAACCTCAATAAATCTTTAACATCATGTGCAATAATAGGCGCCGTGAATGAGGCAGAAGCCTGGCTGGAATGGAAAAAGAAATTCCTGATCTTTATCGATGCAGCAGGTCATGCTGAATCACCTGGGCGCCAGAAAGTTGGATTATTACGGCAATTCATAGGAAAAGAAGGAAAGGAAATATACGAGGATTTCGTGTTTGCTGAAGCAGTCGCAGAATCAGACGGTGTGGAAGCAGTTGCAGCAGAAGACAAAACTGACCTTGATACCGTCTTGAAGAAGTTTGATGAACGTTTCAAGTTTCGGGATGGCAGGTTTGAAGCACACCTTCAATTCTTCCATTTCTTACAACGCAAAGAGGGTGAATCATTTGCATCTTGGGTACATGCAGTCAGAAAGGCTGCACGAAAATGCCAATTTCCTCCAGCAGTGTACGACGCAACCGTTCGGGCTAAACTTATTGTCGGGTGCGTAGATGATTCTGAGATGTTGTACAAGCTATCGGAAATCGACTTTGACAAGCTAACGTCTCAGAAGATTATCGACGTTGTGACTACACAGGAGACGAGACGGAGCTATGCTGATCGGAGATCTGCACCTACAGCAATAGAAGCGGTGGCCAACAAAGCGAGACCTCAAACTTTTAAGAAGCCTGCAGTTGAAAGTGTGCCTGTAATAAACTGCACATTTTGCGGTCGACGACACAAAAGAGGCATAGGGTTCTGTCCAGCAGCCTCAGTAAAATGCTACAGATGTGGTAGAACGGGCCATTATAAGGAAAGGTGCAGAAGTAGAAATGTACGCGTGCTGGATAGCGAAACGATTGAGGAAGAACCAAGCGCTGAGTGTTATGACGAGGAAGAACTTCCAGACGCAATGTGTGGAAGTGTGGGCGAAACCCAGGAAGCAGAAGCATCGGTAGGTTCAGCACAGGCTACTAAGACTATCCAGTGGACTATCATGTTGAGAGTCGTTAACAACACTCTGAAATGGATTGTTGACTCTGGAGCAGAAGTGTCTGTCATGCCGCGGCGATTGTACAAGAGACAATATGGGCCTATACAGAAATCTGATAGACGGCTCATTGGAGTTAATCGACAACCTCTCAATACTGTTGGTTTTGTACGGATGAAACTCAGCTCCGACTTCAAGGCGTTAACAGAGAAAGTCTACATTGTATCGGATGCGGATAAGCTACTCCTTGGCGCTCCTGCTATACTGGAACTTGGACTTCTTCAAGAGTGCCAGGATGTTCAAGTATCCATCAGGGCCGTCAAACTTACCCCTGAGAGTCGTTTGCGGAGCAAAGATGACGTCAAGAAAGCATACCCAGAGCTATTCAAAGGCATTGGCAAACTGGGAGAGCCGTTTACTATTCACATGAAAGACGGCGTTGAGCCCTTCTGTTTGAATTTGCCACGTCGTGTGCCAATCCCATTGCGCCAGAAACTCAAAGAGGAGATAGATAAGCTTGAAGAGCTCGGTATCATAGAAGAAGTGACGGGACCTACAGATTGGTGTGCTCCAATCGTAGTCGTAGCCAAACCAGACGGAAAGGTGCGACTGTGTGTAGACCTAACCAAGCTCAATAATGGGGTAAAAAGGGAGCTGTACCCTATGCCTACAGTCGAAAGCACTTTGGGGCAACTGTCAAAGGGGACGGTCTTCACTAAGCTGGACGCAAACTCTGGATTTTATCAAATTGAGCTCTCCCCTGAAAGTCGAAAGTTGACAACGTTTATCACACCGTTTGGGAGATATCAATTTCGTCGCTTACCACAGACTTGGACAACTAGAAAATTTTCAGCTTTTCTGAATTAGATTAGAATTAGAATTAGAGCTCCACAGTTTTATTCAAACTAGATTAGAATTAGAATTAGAGCTACACAGTTTTTTCCAAATTAGATTAGAATTAGAATTAGAGCTACACAGCTTTTCTCAAATTAGATTAGAATTAGAATTAGAGCTACTAAGCTTTTTCCAGATTAGATTAGAATTAGAATTAGAGCTACTTAGTTCGCAGAAACTTGGAAATTGAATGAAATTGTATATGGGAAATGAATACAGCAAAATGCAGTTCACATCAAATCACAGTGCGTGGTGCAAAAGGCCGTGAGGCGATAAGCACCACATATTTTTGTTTAATAAACAACAACAACAGTGCATTCCCATAACCATGAGAATGGTTAACTTCTGTACACCAAGCTTGGCTCGATTTTTACTATACTTTAATGAAATATTACTTCTTTTATGGTAACCGTGGGCATCGCCCATGTTAGTCAGAATGGCGATGTACTAACGTAAGGTTTTAGAAACTAGAATGTTGTTCGCAGACTACAAGCTACTCTAGCAGGCTATTGTTCGTCATAATATCTACTATGACTGCACGGTGTAAGTAAGGAGATGGCGGCTTGGCACTGGATTTCCCTGCGCAAGAGGGATATTCTTTTTAACTCACTGCAATAGTACAATATGCCTCGGACAAAGAGGAATTTTCAGGAAAACAATAATTAGATTAGAACTAAAATGAGAGAATACGGACATTTCACAAATTAGATTAGAATTAGAATTAGAGCATAAGAACATTTCACAAATTAGATTAGAATTAGAATTAGAGCACGGAAGCATTTCACAAATTAGATTAGAATTAGATTACTGGCATTTCGCTCTAATTTAGTGAAATTAGACAACTAGAATTATCTAGTTGTCCAAGTCTGGCTTACCATTTGGCATCTCGAGCGCACCGGAAGCGTTCCAAAAACGTATCAGTGAAATCCTGCAAGGAATCCCAAACGTGATTTGCCATATGGATGACATCCTAGTAGTTGGCACTCAAACTACGCACGATGAGACGCTGAAGGCTGTATTGGACCGTCTAAAATGCTCTGGCATTACTCTAAATGAGAAGAAATGCATCGTTGCTGCAACTGAACTTGAATATCTCGGTCAGGTCATCGGCCAAGATGGTATCAGCAAAGATCCAAAGAAGGTGCAGGCTATTGTGAATTATGCTGCTCCTACTGATAAGACTGAACTTCGCAGGTTCTTGGGAATGGCAAACCAGCTCATGAAGTTTAGCTCCAACCTAGCGGAACTGACCAAGCCGTTACGAGAATTGTTGGCGAAGAAGGTTGAGTGGTACTGGGGCCCGTCACAAGAGGAATCGTTTGCAAGAGTGAAACGCGATCTGTCTTCCGATGTTACATTAGCTATGTATTGCCCAGACAGGGAAACTGTGCTCTCAGCTGACTCCAGCAGTTACGGCCTTGGTGCCGTTCTGATGCAAAGACAAGATGACAATAACCTTCGCCCGGTCGCATATGCCAGCAGATCAATGAGCGACAGTGAACAACGGTACGCCCAGATAGAAAAAGAGGCCTTGGCAATCACTTGGGCAATGGAGCACTGGAGAGAACTCTTACTGGGTATTGAAGATCTGAAAGTTGAAACTGACCACAAGCCACTAGTGCCTCTGCTCTCAACGAAATCGCTTGACGAATTACCTGTCAGAATTCAAAGATTCAAAATTAGGCTGATGTCCTATAACTTTGCAATTTTCCACACGCCAGGAAAGTCGATGTACACAGCAGACGCGCTATCACGATGCCCTTTGCCGACAACGGATGGCATCGAAGACACCGATCTTCACAAGGAAGCGGAAGCATGTGTGCGTGCTCTGGTCAGCGGGCTGTCTGCTACTGACCGACGCCTGGAAGAAATAAAGAATGCTCTTAAAGAAGACAAGACACTGTCGACTGTTATGACATATGTTGTTGGAGGATGGCCAAAGAACAAAGAAACTTTAAATGGACCGGTGCGTATCTTCTGGAATCTCAGAGACGTGTTAACAGTACATGACAATCTCTTGCTAAAAAGCAACAGACTCGTCATACCACCGCCGTTGCGCGAAGATGTTCTGAAGCACCTTCACCAATCGCACCTTGGAGTAACCAAGACCAGACAACTTGCAGCACAAGCTTGCTGGTGGCCGGGTTATTCAAAAGACATTGAACATGCAGTACTCAACTGCAACCGCTGTGAAAAGCATCGACGTGATCGAACTGAACCGATGATGGGGACCGAATTTCCGACACGCCCATGGGCTAGAATTGCTGCTGATTTTTTCCAACTGGAGGACAAGTACTACCTTTTGATCATGGATTACTACTCCAGAGACATAGAACTGTTCTCAGTAAAGAAAACGATCTCGTCACGGGACACAATTTCTCACTTCAAGAATGTGTTCTCTCATCATGGCATCTGTGATGTCTTGCTTACGGACAATGCTTCGGTCTTCGTTTCCTCTGAATTTTCTCAGTTCTCCAGAGCCTGGAATTTTCAGCACCTCACCTCTTCTCCAAAATATAGCCAGGGCAATGGCTTCATCGAGAGAGGAGTACAAACTATAAAGGCCCTGCTCAAGAAAACAGATGATGTCTATCTGACGCTACTGAACTATAGAAACACGCCCTTGCACTCCGGCTTATCGCCCGCCCAATTGAGCATGGGACGCAGATTGAAGACAAAGGTGATTTGTCATCCTGACCAGCTACGGCCACAGACTGTTGATGTCGAAGATCTTCGAAAAAGGGAGACGGAGTATAGACAGAAAATGGCTGCGAGTTACAATAAAAGACATCGTGTGGTTGAGAATGATAGATTCGGAATTGGAGACCATGTATACATTCCTGATTGCGAAAGGATGGGTATCATCAAGGAGATGCATGAAAATCCTAGAGCGATCATCGTTGAGACGAACAATGGACTAATGAGGCGTAACCGAAAACACTTACGGAAGTACAACCCTCCGGAGGAACCCAAACCATCTGTTCCGCATCAGAATAAACCGGTTGAATATTGTCTTGTAGCGTCGAAGAAACCAGGACACCGTCAAGAAGCCAACGGTTCATCTGAACCTACCGGAGAGAATCCCGCGAGACGATCCTCGAGAATTAGAAATCCGCCACAACGATTTATTGAGCAATATTGATCACACACAGGTTTCAAGATCAGGGGCAGAATAATCCCCTAACCTGTTGTACACCTTGGGAGTAGTCTACCTCCCTGGTGACTCTGTCTGTTAAGTGCAAATGCCCTGCTCTTGCTAACCTTGCAGGGGTAGTGTCACCTTGTATATATTGTTATCGCTGCTGTATTGTGACTTGTATATAATGTAAGTAGTGTTGATGTCTCTTCCCCTAAAAAAGGGAGATGTGGTGTTATGATATGCTTGATTGATCATGCGATGGGTTTCCGGATTGTTTTGATGACAGACAAGCATGTGGTCTGGGGGAATACACTTCGAGTGCGACTTGTAAAAGTATCTGTCTAAGTAGACAGCTAGAAGCTTAGTGATAATACTACAATCATCATCATCATCATCATTGGTTTATTAGCAATTTTATCAGTTCAATACACCACAAAAAATGCGATACAATGAATAGACAGGAAGATGTCGAAGCGACTTGGATTTGTCAATGGAATCGGACACCCACCTTGGCCTAGGCGTAGTAAAGAGGAGGCATGCACACTGAATGGAAGTAAAGAATACAGTATAGAAAAAGAAAGCGACAAGAAATAGGGCGGCATGTCATGGGAAGCGAGATCGATAGGTCAGTCGTGGTCCGGTAATCTTGAGGATGGACTGTATTTATTTAGTAGTAATTGCTTGTATTTCGACTTGAATGTGGACATGCTCGTCGACTGTCGGATGGCCGGCGGGATACTGTTCCACACATCAGGTCCGGCATATTTGATGGAGCGATGATCTTTTCGGTCGATCATATGATATTTGGACGACGTGGACGCGCGTGTGTTGTACTTGTGCGCTTTTGATTCAGAGGTAAAGAAGTCATTGAAATATTCGTGGCAACGACCGCAGTGAAACTGATACATAAACTTGGCGATTTCTAGTTTCCGCATATCTTCTATGTTTAGGACGCCGAATCTCTTCAGCAGCGACTTATTGGATGGGCAGCCAGGCCCCTTTGGGGCCCTAGCTATGATTCGGAGCACTTTATGCTGTAGTTTCTGCAGTGGCTTGAGTGCAGTTTTACTGGCAGCCCCCCAACAGAGGATGCCATAATGTAACTTCGATTGGATTAAGGATTTAAAGAGTATCAGGAGAACCCAGCATGCTGGCATGAAGCGCCCAAGGCTGTAGAACAGGCCGCACTTCGGTGATAATTTAGTTTCTAGGGACTGAATATGACTCTTCCAGGACATGTTCGAGTCCAGTAAAACTCCGAGATATTTGGCATTATCTGTGTTGGAAACGGGCTGACCAGCGATATTAACGGTTAGGTTATTTTTTGAATTGACTGTCAGCAATTGCGATTTCGAGGCGTTTATGCAAAGGTTGTTCTGGGCCGTCCACTCATGGACTTTGGGCATTTGGTCACCAGTCAGGGCATCCAGCTCTGCCGTCGAAGATGCGGAAGAGAGGAGGTGAGTATCATCAGCGAACAGTGTGGTGTTCAATGAGGAGGTTTCAAAAATGTCGTTGACATATAAGGTGAAAAGGACCGGTCCAAGTACTGAGCCCTGGGGCACACCACAGGTCACCGGGTGAGGAGAGGACAAGGTGTCTGAGATCGCAGTCAGTCGATCTTTTATCGCAGGTTTTGAAACATGTTGCCGCGTATAGACTCACTTTAGCCGCCTAGCATTGAACGAATCCACAGACATTGCATAGCTAATTATCTGGGTGCATTTCTTCAGAGTAGACAATCTGGACATATTTGCAGAGTAAATGCTGGCATGGCAAACGTGGAGAGGGGACCAGCGTATAAATCACCGACTTGACAAAGCTGACTTCTGTAACTATTGGGGCAGGGCTACGCTACAGCCATGGCAGGAAAGAAGGGTTGATTGGTTTGCTCATGAATGACCCCGAACGCCTGACTTCTTCTCATATCACTGAGAGCTTAAAGTGATAATGGCATCTGTGACGAAAAAGTTGCCGTAATTTTATACTTGCTCACTCACGCAATGAAACATAGTTCGGTTCTCTGTTGGAAGGGTTTGAAGTTGTGATCGGACCAGTTGACCCTAACAAAAGTCATATCGATCACACCCTGTCTACGCCCTTAATTTACTTGTTATGATTTCATGCGACAATGTTATTTTCTTTACGGTTGGACAAATCAATAACTATTTCTCTCTCTCTCTCATATACCGACTTGGCAACGAATGCAATGCACGCTCCATGAATGGATTTACTTGCACCGCTGACAGATGCATATTCTCACAAAAAAGCAATTGCAAACTTACGAATGTGTTAAAAAGCATAAAAATGTACTAAATGCCCGTATACGACTGGCAAATAGGCTACAGAAGACTACATTTAATATCATACCACAAATACATGGTAAAAATTTTCTGCGGCCCGCGGCGTCTTTTTCTGTTCAAATGCGGCCCGTGATACAAGGAAAGTTGAGAACCCCTGATATAGAGAGAACCACGCGTGCATCGGAGGTAAATCGCGATTTTTTTTTAGATGACCGTTTCTTCGCGCCCCCTTCAGATGTTTCACGACCCCCCAAGGGGGCGCGCCTCCCAGGTTGAGAACCATTGTCCTAAATCATGTTTCAATTTAGGTTTTAACTTACTAATTTGAGGGATATGCATAGGCCTACATAATGTCCGTAAATCAGTGGTTCTCAAACTGGGGGGGAGGGGGTTGCTAGCATTTTGTGAAATGACGATAAGGGGGGGGAGGGAATTGTTTTCTATCATAAATAGGGGGGCGTATCTATAATAGTTTGAGAACCACTGCCGTAAATCGACATCGTGACTTCCAAATAGCTCTGTTTCATTTGTTGCATGATTAGTTAGTGCAACTATTTTGCTTGATTTACCAATCAAGGATAATATCCGAGAAATATCAACGAAAAACTCCAATAACTCCGCTTCTACTAGTTGGAATTGAGTCAAATTTGTTTTGCATCGTCTCTGAAGACAGCTCAACAATTTCATGGGGTTGACAGAAAAATTTGAAATTTTTTTTTTAATTTTTTTGTTTAAATTAAAAATTTTAATTGAATCTGCGGAGCCCTATACCTGTTAGAATTGAACCAAATTTGGTGTGAAGCGTTTTTTATGGTAACCTGACAATTTGATAAGTGAACGACTGGAATCCAGAAAAATAAGTTATTTTTGAACAGCCCTACTGCACGGTGTAAGTAAGGTGCAGGTAAGTAATGGCGCCTTGGCACTGGATTTCCCTGCGCGAGAGGGATATTCATGTTAACTCGCTGCAAAATGCCTCGCAAAAAGATGCATTTTCAGGAAAACAATAAATTAGATTATAACTAAAATTAGGGCATAGGAACATTTCACAAATTAGATTATAATTAGAATTAGAGCATACGAACATTTCTGAAATTAGATTAGAATTGGAGTATGGAAACATTTGACAAATTAGATTAGAATTAGATTACGAGCACTTCGATCTAATTTAGTGAAAGTCCAAGTCTGCTCAGAAAATCGTCGTAGGATTATAGAGACTTAGGATTAATTTATATAGTCCCATCATAGCAATTAATTTACAACGTAGCTGGCATGGAGACTCCGCTTTGAGAACTAGCGATGTTGTGACCGACAGCACTACTAGCGGATAGGTAACATACTCATTACTCAACTCATTAGTCAGTACCAGCATAGTGTCCTATATGGTGTCGACACAAGCAAATCGCACGGTTCAATGAAATTGTATCACGTCACAGTTTCCATTTGGCTACAGGCAATTTGACGGAGATTTTTGACCGACTTGCCGAGCATCACATTTGATAAAACGGGTATCAATCGAAAGCTGCCGCCGTACTGATTACGAAAATATAAATTTTATTCCGCTCGCGGCCCTGGAACCCCCACAATCAGCCTCTAATTTTTCATTGTTATGGAGATTGGCATTGGGACGCAACAATGCTGTCTAGCGAAACGAGACAGGTGCTCGAGAAAAAGGGAGCCAGACAGTATTGTTGCGTCTGTCGTTTCGCCAGACAGCATTGTTGCGTCTCAATGCCAATCTCCATAACAATGAAAAATTAGAGGCTGATTGTGGGGGTTCCAGGGCCGCGAGCGGAATAAAATTTATATTTTCGTAATCAGTACGGCGGCAGCTTTCGATTGATACCCGTTTTATCAAATGTGATGCTCGGCAAGTCGGTCAAAAATCACCGTCAAATTGCCTGTAGCCAAATGGAAACTGTGACGTGATACAACTTCATTGAAACGTGCGATTTGCTTGTGTCGACACCATATAGGACACTATGGTACCAGAGATGAGCACGGATTAGGATTAGGTTTTGAAAAAACAGGATTTGTGAAATTTTGTCGGATTTGGATTAGACATTTTTTTCAGAACGGATTAGGATTTGGATTGGATTGACGTATTTTCTGGGAGATTGAAATGTCGTGTGGCGAATGGCGACAAACTTTATTCAGATCAGTTATTAATGTACTTATGGTTACTAGGTTATCTTGAATCAAGTGAATCGTTGGTTGTGAAAGAAAATTTTCAAATCATTCCATTGCATAAATTAGTTTTTTTATGAATTTCCAGTTGGAATCGGATTAGGATTGGACATGGACTTGAATATGAAAAAGTTATGGATATGGTTTTGGATTTGGATTTGAAGCTTCGGATTTGGATTGGATTAGGACATAGAAATTTCAAATCCGCTCATCTCTGGTCAGTACCAGTGTACCAGTGTTTATATAGCTCAGTGGGGTCAGTACTCAAACTCACTCAGGCAGGCTATCACTAGGTTTTAGCGAATAAATTAACAATATGAAGTTATTGTTTCGCATTATTCTGAAGTTACGTTGTAAATTGCTATGGTCCCATAGTCTCTATAGTAGGATTCGGATCTCAATGTTGTCTCCAGTGGAGACGATTGAAGCGTATCCAATGTTTTTGTTTATATAGCTCAGTGGTCTGTTTGGCTACACTTCTGTGTTTCTTTCTATAACTAGATTATAAAATAGGGAATAATAAATAGCACAAAACCTTGAAAAGGGGAATAAATAGGCACATTGGACGTCCCATGATCAATGATGTCTGAACCTGGGAAGGTAGGCTGCGGTCCCTCCAGACCAGGGCAACAATTGGATACACCGAGGTTACCGGTACCTAAAAAGATGATATAAAATCGGGGATTGTATAGGAGTAGAAGAAGGAGTATTGTATGCACAGGAGATAAGTCAGGTCTCAGGACAGGAGAGGAGATAGATCTAGACGTAACTAGAAGTAAGATTCACAACTCTCAACACTAATATGACTGCTCACTAGATCATTCCAATAAGTCAGTCGGTCTGTGGTGTGCAAAACGTTTGATTGTAGTATCGAGTGTCGGAGTGTCGAGTATGTCAGGACTGATAGCGAGGGCAAGGGTATTGATGATTAGTAAACACAGTTAAAGCAGCAATACTCCCCATCGGGCCATCGGAGAGAAGGATATACTTTGTCATCCAACTGTTTGGTTGCAGTCCGTCAGAAACTCGGTTCAAGACATGACTATTCATACAGTAAACTAAATCTACAGGCTTCATACCAGCAAAGCTCCAAAATGTTTTCCAATTCGACAAAGGCACGTATGGACATATTGATGAAAAAACTTGAGAAGTTGAGACAGAACTACCGGTTAGCAGCAAAATTGAAGTCTATGGAACAAGTCTTAAAACATTGGAGGGGAAAAATATGACTAGTGAGTCGTGTGGAGAGATGTCGGAACAAAGATTTTTTGGTACACTTAATGTTTGAGTTATTGCAGCGTATGAAGCGAAAGCCTGGCCAAAAAGGATTTATATACACTAAAGACTAAAGAGCACAATTCATGCATCATTTGTTTTGTTTTAAACTAGACTCAGCTGATCAAATAATCCAATCAAATTCTTATTATTCTCAAATCTGATATGGATCAAAGCCGACCACTAGCTTTGGTAAGGATCAAGTGAACTGAAGCCAGCAGCTGCAACAATCGCCGCCTTGTACATTATTATATGTAGGCCTACCTTCAAAATGTTTGGTTTCCATCTCTTTAATTTGGGATTTTATATTATGGTAACAAATATTTGCAAGAAGGCTAACCACTTTGCCCCTTGGCTGCCAATTTCCCCCTTCTATTACTTTCCTTTGCATCGCCTAGGCCCAAGTGGTGGGTGTCTCCAAGTCGTTTTGACCCCTTTCTATCTTATCATTGTATATATTGTGGTGTATTAATTAGATGCGATTTTTTAATAATAAACTAAACTGATGTGCGATAATTAACTCGGCTTTCGGAACTCAGCACTTTGTATGTTTAATGAACTTGGTGAATGTTTCAGAACTTCCTACATTGAATGTTCGAGTTATGATGACTAAACTGATAATTTTTGTATTAATTCTTCTGGTAGATCAAGCTTTGTCCGGACAAAATCTCCTGAATTGACTGCTATAACAAGCTCCACGTTAACCGAGTACAAAAAGACAACTGTTGCACGATGTTCCAGTCACGGTGGGAAGCCAGCTTCAAAACTGACATGGATGAATGGCACAACATCAATGACGGGATCAGACACTGTCGTGACGGTTAACGCATTTAAAACCTATCTGAATGACTCTCATAGAGACCTGGTAATAGAGTCTCTTTCTCGTTATGATCACAACCGAGTATTCTCATGCAAAGTTGAACACCCTTCGTATGAGGCACCGAAAATTCTAAATTATTCAATCCTTGTCATGCACCGTCCGTATAACATTCGAATATGGGCCAATGTCACATCGAAGATTATCTATTGCAAAGCAGAAAGCTACCCTACCCCCACATACTGGCTTTACTGGACCTTCTCACTATATAGCTGGCCTGTTCGATATTCCAGGCAACGACATATTTGAACGTACTGCTGAAAATGGGCTCGGTCCAGATGTCTCTATTCAAGTGACCGTCGATGACCTGCGTTATCCTGACGGAAAACCAGGATTGACTAAATTTCAGTGGCGGATAAGGGCTGTCATGGTGAGTGCAGTATTACTTGGCATTATAATCACCATCACACAGAGAGTGACGTGAAGTAGAAATTCAAGGAATTTTGATCAGAGCTGTGAAGATTACCGTAACATTTTGCTATTTTACAGTGTAGTGCAGTGTACAGGGTAGACTCGTTTGCCATCAGGATGTTTCAAAATTATTGTACTTACCACACCTTTGAAGATCTCAATACACTTATTGGATAGAGAAGCGTGGGCAATTCTGTGATGAAATATTTTGTAATCAAAGTTGCCACTTGAGCTTGGTACTTCAGTGCTATTGTGGATTCACAACACGTTGGTATTCTGCTATACCCTTGAAGAACTCTTCGAATAGATACATTCATGGGTGACTCGAACTTGATGGGCAGTTGAACATGATGGCTGCGATTACTAAGGTGCAATTCTCACTACAGTATGTATTCTGCTGATCATACGAATAACTGAATGAATGGGACCTAAATGAATTGTACAAAAAAGGCTGCATATTATGCAACATGCGACTGAAGAGTGCGAAAGTCATCTGTGATGCGATTTTGTATATTCAAAGTTGGCGCAATACTGCGACTTGTTGCTTTGTCGGCGCTGTGGTTTCACAATTTACAATTCTTCCGTACACTATAGTTTTTCAGTACCGTAACTTTTTTAACGAAAAAGCCTGCAAAATTCATTTTGCGAAACGATGTTTCCGTTTATAGTAATGGCTCAAAATGCAACAAGGTTTTCATTGTTCAACTGCCTGCCTGAAATCCAATCTACGGAGTTTGCTGCTGGGAAACCAAGTGGAGAGTCATTGTTTGTGATTGCGCAAGATATTTCTTACCCTTTATTTGATGAGACTACACAGGTATTTAGGAAATCAGTTTGCAATTTAACTGCAGTTCTTTGTTTGTATTTCATGTTTTTGATCATACTATTCGATTTGATTTCTGTTTTACCTGTCTCTTAGCTTGAGCTATATATTGTCCTCGTCTATCTCTTCTCATTTTCCGTTGCTTTTAACTAGTAAGAACTATTGCAAACGCGCTTGAAGCATCTTAGTATTCTCAAAGCAAATCATAAGTTCACATTTATTATTCAATTTGAGTTGCTTGATTGTCGGCGAATACAAGATCGATACAGGAAGTTTGCGGAGTCCAAAAGCAGATTCAGTTAAGCAGACAGGATTTGACGCCTGGGAAATCGTCAAGTAGGTTACCATACGTCCTCTTTTAAGAGGATTTGTCCTCTTTTTTGACTTTTTTGAAAGTGTCCTCGGAGGACGCCCTTTTGTCCTCTTTTTTGAGATTTTGTCCTCTTTTTTGAAAATTTAGGTCAGATTTGGAGGAAATTGCGAGTGAAATGCCGCAAATTAGCGCAGAAGTGAAGCTCCGGCGGGTATTTCGGAGGGAAAAGCGGTGATTTTAGCTCTGAGCGATAAGAAGACCTTTTTTTTTAGTCATCCACCTGGCAATGTGGAGAGAAAAACGATATTTTGAGCTCTGAGCGGAAGAGATGACCTTTTTTTTTTTTTTAGTCAACCGATCACGAAGTGGGAAAAATTTACCGGTTTTTGAAAATTCTTCTCCAGTTTTGCATGTCTGAAATTTCTGAAAAAGTGTCCTCTTTTTACATTTCCAAAATATGGTAAGCCTATCGTCAAGTCAACATATAACCAGTGTTGGGATGACTCGAGTCATGACTTGACTCGAGTCAGACTCGAGTCACCTTTTTCGTGTGACTTGACTTGACTCGAGTCACTTTGCTAAAATGACTTGACTTGACTTGACTCGGCGTATCAGAAATGTGGATTGACTCGTGACTCGGAGCAAAATTCACGAGTCAATTTCGAGTCATCAAGCAATCGATGTCGATAAAAATCATTGTGTCTTGCATATGTCCGGATTGTACGCGAAACGCTGTTGTAAACCGTGAGAGCGACCAATCATTCAATGATAGTGCGTTGTACTGAGCCTCCATTGTACTCACACAAATAAATTGATCGCAAACGAAGTGATCGAAGCTTACAGGTTACGCTGTCGTAAACTTGTACGTCTATTTCTGTTCTCTGTTCTTAACTTAGCCAAACCTTCTGTTTTATTGAAATTGAATTCCAATATAGTTTATTTATATAGTCCACAACCATTGGCGCAGGCTGGAATTGTATGATATCAATTTGTAACTGGGTAATGTATTGCATCTTATCAATTCGTTTCTCTATTTTGGCTGGTAACTATAATCCGAGGCTATGCTATTTCTTACATAGTATAGCATTTCCACGTATATGTGAGCAATAAAGCGCCTTCTGGCGTTTATATTTAACTCTATATTCGTTCAGGAGTCCAGAATCAATGACCACTCAATCTGTGTTTCTGACAGCTAGCAAAATGCAATGACGTAACCATACCTCATACTTCGAAAAGGCAACTTGACTCGAATTGTGACTTGACTCGTGACTTGACTTGACTTGACTCGACTTGACTCGAGTCACCTCCAAAAATCAAGTGACTTGACTTGACTCGAGTCACCTTCGAAAATCGATTGACTTGACTTGACTCGAGTCAAAATGTGCAATGACTCGAAATGACTCGTGACTCGAAGGTAGTGACTTGATCCCAACACTGCATATAACTACTCCGCTATGCCCATAAACATGATTTATTTGATACCATAGCATGAATTGTTTTATTACCATGGGGAATATTTGGCACAATAACTGATGAAGCAACGGTTTTGCACCGATTTAACAACACTGTTATTATGAAATACGGGTAGTTAAATTCAGGCGGATTCACAATTGTGGTGTAAAGTTGTTTTTTCAGTTAGTGTAAATTCAAAGGCCAGCCCTTGGCGTATTTCCAGTCAAAAGTTAGTTAATCGAATATACATAGGTATTTCTTGAACCTACAATTTATTAAGAGATGTGTAAAAGTGTGAGTCGAGTATTCGAGTACCAATGATTATGATGTCGGACTGGGAAATTTCAAATACCTTGCATTCGTGCAACTGCAAATAAAATGATGGACAATTACACCATACATTGATTTAGCACTTGCGACCATATCAATTTGTGGTGATATTATGAAAATGCTGAATTGACTTGAATCGTTCTAAAGTTGAGTAGGCCTACTCAAATCATTGTGCCCAGCCTTTCTGGCTGATAACTGAGATTTGAACACTTACGTATTGTTGACTTGGACCTGGACTCGACCTTTCACAGACTCACACCATTACTCGACTTGACATTGTGTAATTGACCAGAGTCAAAATTTACAGTCGGAGAATGTCTTGTGAGTTGGAACTTTTTGCAACCTGGTAAATTCAAGTAGGCCTATGATAAATTTAAGCCTGTGAATGACGCCACAAGTCCATGACTAACAGTAAGGATATTGCCTTTTCGGAGATGGATATTTAGTGGTGAGCGGAAGAAACTTGCAGTGACATGAGAATAATTTCATCGACTCACGGCAGTAGAATATTTTTTTTATGGCTTCAATAGGCCACACTGTCATGCACAACACTAGATAATAAGGCTCAACAATGTTGTGTAGTGTGTCACCAATGGTAATTTGTACAAGATATGCAAACAAGTTATGTCAGCCTGTATGTTATGAACTTACAAAGACCAGAGAGAAAGTTTTTGATTTAGAAGACTAGGGTCTCCCTGATCAGTTAAAATGAATAACTGTTGGGCGTTAAAGCAAACGGGTAATATGCAGTAAGCACACCTTTGGACAATGTGATGTTATTTGTGCTCACTATGTCTAATAACTCTCAATTTTTATTCTGATTGAGCCTTTAGTAAAGTATATTTTGACTAGTTACACTTATGCTTTGACAGAATTTAAAGCGAGATAAGCTACTTCATTGATTTTGTAAGATATAAATTATTCTACCGACAGGATTGTGTCATTTTTATAAGTAAAATTGTCATGTATACCTCACTACACACCGGCCTCATTCAAATTCTTTATCAATCGGTTCTATCACAAATGTCATATTTTTCAGTCAGTTTATGCTACAAAAATGTCATTGATACTAACCAGTATTGATAACTGGTTTGCTCATAAACTTTCGTGAGATAGCTCTATAGAACTGGCTGCATCTGACCACAGGCTCTATGACGGTATTAGAATACAACTTTGTATTTGACCTATTGTATAGCACCACTATTCATTTTAGGCTGGTTACAAAAGTGCACGTCACAGTTTTGAAATTAGCCCCTGCAGCACGGTGTTTTCTAGGATTGCGCCTGTGTATATTGTATATATAGTATCATTATTTGTAGCAACTCTACTTTTGAAAACTACTCACCTGAATATTTTTGAGACCTCGATTTTCTACTTCCACTGGAAACAGTATAGACATGTCTTAAAATTTACTACTTCTACTTGTAGTTCAGCGAAAATCCACAGTATTTCTTCTAGTTCTGCTTGAGTACCAACAATGACTACTTCGACCACCTGTGTGGAGTACAGTGCCGAGTGCGTCCTTGTGGGGGACGAAGCTGTCGGTAAGACATGTCTCGTGCTGTCTTACTGTACCAATAAATTTCCATTGGAACATGTACCAGTGGCACAATCTGTAAGCTCCGCCAAACTAGTGTTCTTGTTTTTCGCATAAGTCAAGTATGCGATTGCTCATGCAGGTTCTTGGCATGAATTACTGCCCAACGGTGATGTGCGAAGGGGGAAGGTGTAGAATTCGATTGCTGGATGTGCGGGGTAAGATGCGTTTCAATTTGCTGCGAGTACAATAGGTTGGTAATAACGTGCTTACAATCACAGTCTGTAGTCAAAGGTGGCCAAAGTAGTTAACATTGCTATTGAAAGCGACACTGAGCTCTAAAAATTATGTGGTCTCAAATTGCAGGGCGAAACGAAAAACTTGGCCGCAGCCATTTCCTTTAGAACGCCATGGTAATGGAGCCGCGATTTATTGAAATTTTCACAGCACCTTCGCGCTCCAGCTGTTGTGGCTGCACATCATTCCTTAACCCGCTACATGGCACGATGTCTTCACCGCCGCACTTGCGCGACGCGATTAGGCAGTCACGCAGGGAACGAACTTTAGATAGTTGTCAGCCGATGTTATGAAGGAAATATGTCAACAACTATCAAAATTTTGTTCTCTGCATGACTGCCTAATCGCGACGAGAGCAGCCGCGACAGCTGGATGCGGGGGAAGAAGAGCCCAGATAAACCTCCAACAAAGAATCGAATCCAGGCCGGGTAGAACGCACTTATCGTCATCACTACACTAATTCCCCCCTATTACACTAATTCAAGTAAACTGTAGAATTTCACTTGATTAGTTTTTGTCAATTAACCACGACTACATTTGACAAACCCAATCAATGTCAATATTAAACACATCCAACACATATGAAACCTCTCTATTATCTAGCTGAATTTTGTCAATACAGGTACCGACGAGTACGAGAGACTGAGACCGTTATGTTACCCTCGCTCGGATGTGTTTCTGATGTGCTTTTCCGTTGTCGATCCATCGTCATTTGAAAATATCACAGAGAAGGTGAAAACTATTATACATTCTCATTTTCCTATTGCACTTCCAGATACTGAAAATGTGTTTCGCGTCCAGTGAATTTTTGATTTTTTTTTTTGCTAGAAAATTTTGTATTCACTTGTAGAGACGGCCAAGTGGGCAGTAGAAATTCAAGTAATGTTCAAAACATCCTTTCCAAGACATGTCAGAATCACTATTAAAATTGCAGGATGGGTTTCCCCAATCAAATCAAAATGACGTTACAAATATACTCATAAATATATAAATTTTCAAAAATATATTCAGTTACTGTGACACAGGGACCATTTCACCAGTTTTCATGATAATACAAACTCCAAAGTGTAAAAAGTATGTAAATAATATATCACTAAGATATAGTAGTGTCACTTGACCACATAGTGGTAAAGGAAAAAAATCAACTCGAGCTTTTCTTTGGTTGGCCACTTTTAAGGCGTTGCAATCATTTTTAGTGGATTCCAGAAGTACAAAGTCACTGCCCCAACACTCCATTCATTCTTGTCGGCACAAAAACTGATTTACGGGAAGACAACGCTACAATTGAAAATCTATTGAAGAATGATAGAACTCCCATTTCTCAAGAAGATGGTGTCAGACTTGCCAAGGACCTGGAAGCTGTGAAATACTTGGAGTGCTCTGCACTAACAATGGTACGCATGGATTCTAGGCCAACTGCATTGACTTGAAATACTTCGAGTATGAACCTTGGTGTTGGTTTACAGGTTGGACTGAAGAATGTGGTTGACGAGGCGACCAGGGTAGCTTTACTACCTCCCAGAACAGTAAAGAGGTGTAATATAATGTGATATCTCATTCAGTTATCTATTATTTATTGTCTATATCAGGGCCCATGGGTCGCAACCTTTTGTATGCCAAATATTTTCGTACAAATTTGACAATGAGACCTTATCTGGCCGGCCCAGAACAATGCATGGCTACTTAAATGTGTTTCAGGAATTTTATCTGCTTACTGCTGCTTATCCATAATTTATTTTGCTAAAGTTAGGACTTATCTCTGCCATAAAAGTAAGCTATTTTTTTCAAGTTCAATTAGTCTGCATGCAATATTGTGATCCTTGGAGTACAAATTATGTTCAACTTCTTCATATGTGTGAATACTTTTTAACCAATCTATTGCGCCTTACAGCCTGTATTTCAATCCCGGAACCTACTGTCAAGAAAACTGATACTATAAAGAACATCAGTCTGTAGCGTTTTGGCATGTCCGTATAATGGCTGGCCATAACAGTTTTCAAGGGATTTAACATTCCATGATTAATGATCTCGTATGTCACCATTGTCTCCATCCATTTTACCATCTATAGAGTTTTATATATACTGATTACTCCGAGGTGATACAGTTACTTGCAAAAGTGAAGTGCCACCCACATTCATTCTATGCAGTAAACTTTTATCGTATTGCTTTCCCGCCGGTTTTGGTTTGTTACTTTTGTATTATGACAATTACACTTCTTTATTATTACAATTATGCTAGGCGAGAAATTGCTGTTTTGAATAAATTCAAATTTTAGACAACGCTGGTCTGGAATTCAATCAAGAACAGCGAACATCTTAGTCTGGTTAGTTAGAAAGGGCTTATTTATAATGCCGAAGCCATGACTGGTTTCCACAGAATAAAAACTACGAACGTGCTCGACCAGATCGGGGATCGCAAGGTTCCACCACCCAATTTACGATTACCGAAATAATTGTTCAATTGTCAGGTTATTTCAACTTGATAAGGTAATAACGGGACCCCGTCCCAATAAGTGTGCGTTCCTTGAAACATTAAAGGTAGATAGACAAAATGAGTCGCTTTCCTACGCCTTTCACCGAAGCTTTTCAATTAACACAGGTGTCTAAAAGCTACGGTACTTGATCTCGAGATTGTCAATATTTTGAGATGGAATGCAAATTATGGATCATGATATCATCATTTGCTGGTCATATAGTGTCAGGAACAGAAAATATGGTTGGAACTGCACCATTTCGGGGTACCAGTGTCAAGCTCAAGTCATTACCTCGAGTCAAAATTTCAACTCAAGATTTCAAAGCGAGTGGAATGACGTTATTCCAAATGCCACACTTTTAGACCGAGTGGAGTCGTATGAGTCATAGCTGTTCAGCGTGTTCACGCATTTAATTAAGTGTCGGTGGTCAGAGTTGTATTGTCGACTCACAATCAGATCGAAATTTTCAAGCATAGCTTGTGTGGTTTTGAATATGAGTCACAATTCCGTTCGTGTTGAAGGCAAATGCAAGTCGAGTTTATTGCCCCTGGAACGATCTCGATACACCATCTCCAATCTGACAAACTGGAACGCTCCACCGAAATCTACATCATCGAAGATTGCACCCGTAAATTTCTCATGCACCGCTCAGTCGCTCCGCAATCAGTTGCATATTGAAAATTGTTGAATTCGTTATGGACTTTACTGGAATCAGTTCCCTCGCTCGAAGACTGCCTCGAAAATCCGCATCGTCAACGGTAACCCACCTAGTGGCGCGTTCGTCTCGGGCGAGGTTCAGTTCCAGCTCGCATTTTTCTGAGCATCCGATCAAAATCTGTCCAAGGCGAAAGAGATCTCATTTTTCAGTTCGCAATCAACGGCACTACAATGTCACAAGAAGAGGTGGTCAGCAACGACGGTCTTCTATTTTTGTCAGAGTACTCAAGTAGACATACTGCCGCTTCTACTTTACTTCAGTTTTTTAGGCATTACTTTGGATAAGTGAGCTAAATCTAAATTACAAGCCTACGCGGAGCTTCAAATATTTGCTAGTCACAAAAACAAGAATCGAACACCTTGCTAAAAAATACTCGTTGAACTGTGCATCATCAACATCGTAACCAAATCCCCCTGCGTGCGGCACTACAAATGACGGCATTCGCAATTCTACTACTGGTCTACTACTAATTGCCCGCAACAAATAATGGCATGTTATCACAAATCAAATCAGTTTTGCGTGTCTTGATTCCAGCGGAAAACTGCGAAACCCCTGGTGTTCCATGGAACTGCTGCTTTAGATTTTTTTGTAAAGTAGAAATTAGTTTTGCGATGCATTGACGTTCATGAGTGAAAGTGTCACGACAAGCTTTGTCACTTTTATAGTTTTGACTCGAGTCAATCCGAGTCATTTTCAATTGACCCATGACTCCGAGTCAGTGAGTAGAGGGTCGAGTCCGAGTGAATGTTGAGACTCAAGTCCAAGTCATTGTGTTCACTGAATTTAGTTTTGAGTTCAATCCAGTTAAACCCACTTTTTTCAACTCTGCTCGAATGGTCCTTTTTCCAAATATCAAGACTGATAGAGGATGTACCAATAATGTGGTGACTTTACTATTCTTTTAAATTACGATGAAATGTGTATCTTGGCCGTCCTAGTCTCGAGTCATATGACTTGGTTCGAGTCATGCACAATGACTCGAGTACAAGTCAAGTCTATACACAAATTGACTCGAGTCGAGTCATTTTACGCATTTGAAAAAATGACTCGAGTCAAGTCGAGTCATCAAAAAATCGGAATACCTCCTGTACCACAGTAACTGAATATATTTTCATAAATTGCACCTATAATGTACTTCATGTAGTGTCAGACATCATACAGCGTTAGTTGCAAAGACGAAATTTTTGAGGATACCGCGTCCAAGTAACTGCTAAAACTATGCAACCTCTATTTACTTGTCTGAACACATTCATAGTAGTTTTGACAAGTCCTGGAAATTGCTCCTTCCAATCGTAACTGAGAAGTAATTTAAGGATTATGTTATATTTGTACTTGACTCGAATACGAACGTTGACACGTCTGGTCATTGTCGACTTTATCAGCCTGTCTAAATGGATGAGTACATACCTCAAAAGTTTTATTCTGTGATGAACATTCGGACGTAAGCACGGAATTACTAAGAATCTTCAGTAGGCAAGACCTTAACGATTGTTCCACCTTCACATAGTCTGCTGCTTCTCTTCTGTTAACATAATTTTTTAGTCTTCGAGAACATATAAAAACTATCAATGCATTTGCATACCGATCGTCTTTCTGAACCACATTGGTTTCAAAGGTGTACTTCTCCACTGGAACTTCTGCATCGTTTATCAACACACAGACTTGCGATATCTTATCCTGAACGCAAAAGTAGCTCATGAGGCACATCGCCACCCAGTGGATAAATCACAGATGTGGACAGTACGAAGACACTTTTTTAAGTACGAAAGTGTGTTTTCGCTGTTTCCACTACTTACTCAAGAGGTTTGAATTTAGACTACAGTCACTGCAACAATTTTTGATGGCATTCTTAGCCACATGACAGCAAGCCCCTGGTTGCGGCTAAAAATTCGCCGGGACGCGTGATATATGACGCCCTGCTGCGGCTTGAACTGATTGCCGGTGCGAGTCTGATTGCAACTGTGTGCCGAGTTTGAGGGAGAACAAGGCGTCGGCGAGGGCGGAGTTTCAAAAGAGTTTTTTCAGCTCGTTGTGAAACAGATATTCAACCCTGATTCAAGCCGCACTCCGCAATTCACTCTGATCAGCACCTTTCTGGGACTCGCGAGCATGTCCTACTTTTCAGATTTTAACTAGTGGAAAGTAGCATTTGGATAGAATTTCTTGCGCAATGTGCCCTCTAATTTTTCAGGAGTCTGCGCACAGTCACTAAATCACTATGCAGTCCCTTGGACAACCGTGCCTAACGACTATAAAAACAGGTCACCGCTTCCGCTCTCTTGTGTGGAGCTTAGATTTTCTGTGGGCAGAGACCGTGTCAGCACTGCACAATTGCGCGCGCGCAGTTTGAAGGGAACAGTGGTTGTGAGAGAAATTTGGCGCTTTTTCGGTCTAAGCTTCATAACAAACCAGTGTTCCCATATGACACGTTGGCAGTGGAGGATAATAGGGTTGGGGGTGAGGGAAGCGGCTGAAGTTTCCGTGGCAACTGAGTGATGCAGACCCTGTATGACAGTAACAGATTATAACACTGAACATTGTACCCATTTCCATTTGTAATTTTTGAGTTGTTTTGAAAAAGGCACCAACTACTTCATCAATCTATTTGAGTACTTGGCAGACCTGTGATATACTACTTCTGTACTAAGTAGTTGTGTCATACTTTGAAAATCACTGCTTCTATTCATACTTGATTAGAAATTTATGACATTATTTCTACTCGTACTCGAGTATCTACAATGACCACTTTCAGCATCTCTGGTAAACTCACGAGTTACCTGCTCCATCACGCTGGTCAGCGACGAAAGTGTGCTAGTGATGTAATCATTCAATCCAGGATGCGCTGATATGTGCACGGGGACGCTGTATTTTGTCCTTCTGAGAAATGACTGAGCTGGATATATTCTTTTCACGTATAGAATTTGATGTATTGCAATTTCGAGAAACTCCAAAAGAATTTCGACAGGCGCTGCAATATTGAAGATATGGTAACTGAATCTGACAATAGAACGAGAAAGGTATGTATGCAGCATATTGCAGCTATGAATTGCAGGTAGCCGGATCGATTGTTCCATTTGTGTCCCACAAACATTCAAATTTTTACAAAATTGTAAATTTTTATAGATGACAATTTCATGAGAAATTTGAATATCATGACTGAAATCATAACAACTACATGTCAATGAGGTTGCTGCATTACTAAACCTTAGGCACCGTATTCATCCTCAGATACAGTATCGAATGTAAAGAATATTGCCTACATATGTATGAATAATGATATAGATTGGCTACAGTGTCACATTTAACAGCAGTTCAATACAAACCTCTTGTATTTCGATTCGACTGGGGTACTTGCACGGCCTGTTGCTCTCTTACAGAGCCTTCGACAGTGTCCATTACGAAGTAGTCATCCTCGCAAGCCTCTTCAGTCACGCTCATCCTGAAACATGAATCTGCAAGCACCTGCGTCGGGACGGTGCAAAACTGAAGAAGCAAATTGTAAATAAAAACATTGCAGGCAGGTCACGCTCCAGTGCATTACATGAGCAGAGATAAAATGTTATCGCTAGGCCATCTAAAATGCATCCAATGTTGAGGGCATTTATGGGTAACTATACATTGCCAGAAAGAAGCATTTTAAAACCATGACTGATTTCCGGTTGACGAATAAATAAATCTCTCTCTCTCTATGGTGACTTCATGCATTTTCTGAAAATATTCATGGTCTATGTCAAGATGATCTTCCAACGGTCTGTGGTAAATATCCAGTGAGTTTTATTACCAAGACCAACTTTGAGACTAGAGAAAATGCGAGTAGTGAGTATATACCGTTGGTCCTAATTTTGTTTATGGCTGTATAGTGTATAGAGATTGTAGGACAATAATGGCAGAGGATTACTGATTGTGAGTTTGTGACATTTGTATTTGTTATTCCGCTAGATGGTAGGTACGAGACATGCGATCTTGTGTCTGAAATGAAAATTTGTGTTCGCGTTCGCGGTGGAACTTCGCGAAGCAGGTGCACTTCGGCGTAGCAAGTTTCAGTTATGAGTCCGCGGACAATCTAGCTAGGATACAGATTGGTTGAGAGTAGTCCCACTGAAAAACGTAATTCCAGTAAAAAGCATCAATATTGCAAGTTCTGGTACAGGTGCAGCACATAGTATGCTACCTACTGGCCGAATTGAAATCCCGGTACGTTTAGCGTAGTATATTTGTTGTGCCAAGACAGTTCCTAGCGTCACACTTGTGTTCTGTGAATAGTATTTTTGGTGTGCACGAGGCACCGATTCTATATTGGCCTACTGGTACCGTGACGCGATTGTGGCAATTTAGCTAATGGCCTAATGGGCATGTTTCAAGTCCGGTATTCTGGATAAATCGGTTTAGGCTATACTAGGATCTGGAATAGAATCTAACAACCGCGCAGCGATAGCAAAGTCTGTCGGTGTATGCTATACTTACGACTTGTTGGCCATTATTTCAAAGTAGTACAGTACACTTCTGATTGCTGTATCGACTTTTGTTAGGCTATCCCATTGATTTAGATGCAGTTCTATATAATGCAATTGTGCCGGTAACGGCGGTAAGCAGTAGTGTATTCAATCCCTTGAATTCATGCATTTGTCAAACCAATTTGTTTCAGAAATCATTCATTACTTCGGCTGCCCAATGCTGTGTTCTTTGATATTATGAATAATAATGTGCCTTTTATAACATCTTTAGTAAGATCTTTTTATTGTATCTTGATGCAATTGAAGACAATGCTTCATATTGAAACACAGTTTGGTTAGGTATAGGCCCTATTTCATGGTACAGGATTGACTAGTTTCAATACAAAAAATGAAAATGTAGATATACTTTAGAAATTTTACTGCATGTATCGACTACTTTGAAGAGATGTATCAGGTATCAGTTTGATTACTGAGATATATGATTGCTACATTTGGCGATTTTGATCATCTCTTCTCTACCTTTTACTATTATCAATTTGCTAAGTACTAATTTTCGTTATTATTGCACTACTAGTTTCATATCGCCTACTTGTACGCCTGTATGGAATTGGTGTCCTGTGCCCACACTATGTTTTATTTTTTGATTATTTTTTATTAAATTACTTCAACTTGGAAAATCGTCGCTGCTCACCTGATATATCAGGCAAAACGGCCAGCGATTCCAATCAGGCAATTCATAAGGAAATCATGATATTAACTATTAAGGCAACACAAATCTTTTTTTATACCTATGGTTTTTTCCTTTCCGGTTCCTTGTATTCTAAAATTGGTCGCAAACTGTATATTCCTCAACAAGCAGCCAACTACTGCTTCTAAGGTAGGAGCAGAATAGAGTCTATGACTTCTTTGCCCTCCCCTTCCTGCAGATTTCAGACTGCAACGCAATTCAGGGAGTACTTGTGTAGTATTAGCTTGAGAATATGAACTCATGCGCGCTTTCAATGTCACCGTATCTCTAACAAAACCACATTTTCATATGCTGTTCCGTCTGCATCCTGAAAAAAGACTTTCATCCATGATCATAGCCAAGTCACAAGGTCAAAATGAGTGTAAAGTCACTTTGAGAAGGATTCATTCGCCAAGGGCTCTGTTTATCAACTAGAATACTTCTATTTTAAGGAAAATTTGAGAGGGGTGAAATTTTTCAACAATGAAATGACGTCATGCAACCACTGTGACGTAGTGAAATGACGTCACAAATCCCAAGTATAAATTTGGAAGGGGGATTGAAGACCGCTTCCGCCCCTTCCATTTTTGGCAAAAACATTGTTACTGTCCAAAATTTCACATAATGGGCATTGTGATGTAATTTAATGTGTGCCATCACGATTTTACGTGACGCCTTGTTACCGGAAATATTTTTATTGCCTCTTCAATTTTTCACCAGTTTAAGCTCCAAACGCGCTTTCCGACGTGACTTGGTCGGTGGAATTGTAATTGATTTACCCAGCCGACTCTGTGCAGACACAAAAGCACGCGAATACGCGTCATCCTCCGTAGTTGTTTGTTGACGCAATGGTGGTGACTCATGTCGTGTTAGACGATAGGTTTCCTAAGATACCTACAAAATTCCTGTCCAAATGGGTATTATTTCAGATACGTTCGAATGGATCGATTCAATTGCCGGCAGGCGGACGGACTGAATGTAGTCCAGCATAAACTAAATTTGCCGTCCCGGAGTTTATCAACGGAACCATTGCGCCGCGAAATTATTGATTTGACGAACACATAATTAAAATATGGGCACGTCGGAGATAGTTTCTTTCGTTTAGTCTGAGAAAATTTTAACTGCTTGCAAACAACACGCAGTAACGCGATTTTCTGTATTGATAACTTATACTATGTAATCAGTACGCGATCTACGCTAACGAACGACTTTTTAATCGTGCGGTGGCAGGTTGATTTCTCGTAAATTTATCGCCAGCTAATAACAACTTGTCCGACGGAATTTCTTCACGCTATCTCTGCATTTCGATATGAGGCGACTACTCCTTTTCTGTGTAAAGTTACGATAATACATAGTTATGAGTTATCGGAGTTCAAAAGAACGGAGGGCCGTGAAAATTAATATATAGATGCGGTCTGTTATCGCCAAAGTAAACGCAGCTGCGGGTGTTTTTTTCGCGGGCCTGCGATGTATTGCCCGTCTCGATGAAAGTCTACGGTTGTAGGTTTTACTATACAGGTGGCTGTCTAGTTTCGCTCAGCGGAAAGTAGCTGTTTGGAATCGGTTGTGTTTCAAACGTCCTATTACCGGAAGTAATCAAATGTAATCTGCGGTGTCGCCACGAGCGTGTTGGAAGTGTCAGCGCGGATACTTTCTGAAATTCTATCGAGACAAGGTCGACTTTCGCTGCGTGTTCTGAAGACTTTTCGATGCCGTATTTCTCACGGCAAATTTGGCCGGTCTGTGTATAGCCACTCGAGACCGCGGTACGTCACTTACCGAGTCGAATTTCACCGCTCGACAATGGAGCGGGATCGGTTTTCTTCGTTTGGTGTTATTTTTGAAACGCGACACGCGCCTTTTGTGTCGCTACGGTTTTACTGTGACCTTCGTCACATCGGCCGTAAGTCCGACGCCGGTGATGACTTGTTATCTCACCGTAATTGACAATAAATTACGGGAATTTGGTGCGCAATCTATTTCAATTACATATTCCCGAGTGGATTCAATGAAATTTGTTTTTCGCAAAGCATGATAACGATAAATGTATCTGAACATACGCCTTGAGCTCGTCTATATCATGTCTGGTCTATGGACGTATGGCAATAAGTTAAATCCGCTGAATAGTCAAAATAATATCCGACATCATTTGGATATTTTCATGTCCGAATGCGTTTTTTAAATCGATGCGGCAGCGCAGAAAGTCGATAATAATCCTGCGAAATCTTTAAATCGCGCTTATTCGAATCCTAATCGACGCTGGGTGTCATTAGCTTTCGTACTCGCGAAAATACGGTGCGTACTCTATTCACTCCGAAATGGCGTGGTTAGCAGAATTACTTACGCGGCGTTCGTAGCAATGACATTTGGTGATCATTAGAAAATGTGGCGACGATTTAATCTCTTATTTGCCCACCACGCGTACCTGAAAGCGTCTTCTATAAATATGATTCAGAACAATGGATTCGTTCTGCGCTCGAGACGGCGAATTTCGCAGAAGGCACTCGATGAACTGGTATCCCGCTGTGCGTTCGGTAGCTTGGTTTCCATGCAGCCAATTTTGTATTTGATTCGGGAATTGTCCGATGTTACGCGCTGCGGATTGCCGTTAACTGAATTCGTCTGCGTGAAACGCCGGTTTCGTATGTAGTTTCTTTGACAAATGACCGCCATATGGTAGCCCACTATTGTTATGATTTGGGCTGTACGTACACCTCACTCGCTTACCATCTTCTACCCGAACGTCATTTCTCATTGCTTTGCGATTTCGCTAATACATCACAGTGACGTAATATTATACTCATCTTTACTTTTGCGTGGTGGCGTCTTAGCAAATGATGATACATACCTTCTGCCCACCCTTAGTAATCAGTGATAGTCGTTTTTGATTTCCAAAGCACCCTTGAAGCTTCCATGAGAATTGAAGATGTCGATGTCTACATAATTTTCAATTTGATGCTGTATAAATTTCATATTTAGTTGAAGAGAAGCTGTAGCATTATTGATGTCACTGTTAACATGGATGTGTATTTTGTATGTTAACTCATAATTTAGCACCAATGCTGATAGTTTAAGGCTGTGCAAGTGCACATCATAAATGTTGGCGCCCTGTGTACAACTGAATATATATTGGTTATGTGTGATATGCATCGTTAAACCATGTGTGACTGTTCCCATCCTTTCAATTTATCACAATCATGTGGTGTTTTGAAATGATAAAATTACCAATAAACTAAACGGAACAGAGCTGAGCTATGAGCACATACATATATGCCTACTAGGGCTGTTCAAAAATAACCTTTTTTCCTGAATCTTGCTGGTTACGTGATTAAATCGTTAGGTTGCCTTAAAAAACGACACACACCAAATTTGAATTCATTCCATCCAATATTCGTGGATTTCGTACAGTTTGGAAATTTTGAATTTGCCTAAAAATGCAAAAAAAATTTTTTCCAATTTTCCTTCCAACCTTATGAAATTGTTGCGATGTCTTCAAAAACGATGGAAAACAAATTTGACTCAATTCCAAGCTGTAGAAGCGGAGTTATTCAAGTTTTTTGATGTTAATTCTGGGATGATCCACCAATCAAGGATAATCCCAGAATTATCAAATAAAAACTGAAACAACTCCACTTCTACGGCTTCGAATTGAGTCAAATTTGTTTTCCATCGTTTTTGAAGACAGCGCAACAATTTCATAAGGTTGAAAGGAAAATTTGAAAAAAAAATTTTGTTGCATTTTTAGGCAAATTCAAAATTTTCAAACTGTACAAAATCCGCGAATATTGGTTCGAATGAATTCAAATTTGGTGTGCGTCGTTTTTTAAGGCAACCTAACGATTTAATCACGTAACCAGCAAGATTCAGGAAAAAAGGTTATTTTTGAACAGCCCTAATGCCTACTCATCAGTACGGAGATATCGAGAGCGTGTCTAGGCTTGATGAAATTATCATATTACTTCCAGTAAATGTCATTGGTGGTTTGGCTGTTTGCTTCATTTCAGGACGCTGCTTCAGGTTCAGGATTTCTATTGTTAAATTTTCTTAGCTTCCATGGGAAGTAGCGTACTTTTTCAAGTCCAAAGTGTTAAAGGAAGAATGGAAATGGCTTCATTGCATGTTCATGACGCAAGCCACGCTTAGATTTGTAATGAAGCGTTACGATTTACGAAGATAATGTTATTATTGAACAAATCACTTTTTATTGATGTGTTATCAATGAAGCGTTACGTAGAATGATTATTTTTGAGCTAATAACTTTTTATCTATGTATTGTCAAGGACCATGACAACTAACTGCTCAGATCATTTTCATTTGACCAGAATACTATTATAAGTTATATCATTACACTTACAACAACTGGAATAAATTCATAAAGCTTCTGCTGATGTTCTGATAGCATGTCAGTAATCACCAACCTGTAGCTGGTAGATAACTTGTATTTGCTGATATTGACAGCTGTTTCAGGTGGTCTCATTGGTCTTAATGGCAAGAAGTAGTGGCACTGGGAATGCTCCTCATTGGTCAAGTCTATATCAAATCCAGTTTGCACTAATTTTTGGTCAAGTCTCCGCAAGGGATACTTCTTTCCAGGACCAATACATTATAATGTCAGCTGATGTTTTGAGATGATGGCGTATATTCATTTCTCCCTCGGTGCTCAGTGATGTGCAATATTTTGTCAAGTATTAGCAATAGCCTTTCTTATTGATTCATCTGAATTTTTGGGAATCAACTTGTCACAGATCTAGTCAAGTTGTTTAATGCAATCACTCTAAATTCACAATATGAACTTTGGGTCTCAAGTATTCAATTTTAGGGATTCCTTTGACTTCTGAATTTCGGTTGTTCTCCGCCAATATGAAAATCCATATGAATTGGAATACAATGTATTTCAACTGTAGACACGAAATTACAGAAAGAAATCACAATCCCCTTGAACATAATAAGATAGCTGTCTTATTCAAGAGCAATTATGGTAGCTGAAAGATTTTACATACACTGTCCAGTGCATTTCTATATTCAGAGTGATATTTACTACCTTATTGCAATCGCATTAGCTTCTCAAACTGTTACACTCGATTTATGCCTTTCATAAAGTTATGTGTCAATTTCGATCATCTCACGGGTACCTGCGACGTTTTAATTTAGTGGATCAATATCCAGTGAACTAAATACTATCTAATGTGGCTTTATTCAATTAAGTAGGCCGTTCAATTCAGCACGCTTATAGTTACTATGTACATTGTACAGGCAGCAAATATTTAGGGCAGGCTAGCTTGTGTTATGTTGTTGATTTATTAGAAGATTACCTTCCCTTTTCTTCAAGCAGACTACTTATTAACCATATTAATAGACCTGGTGCTGTTGGTTCTCATTGACACGGAGAAAAGCAAAATGGATTCCATATATCAGTGATTTTATACAAGGGAGTTATCAAGCCCGCCCTTCTATGACATTGTGATTTTTTTCCTGCTAAGACATGCATACAAGTCCATTGAGGTGAGATGCTGCTTTTGTTTCCTGTTGATTCGTTTGTTGATTAATGATGGCTTGTGGGTTATGAAACTGACTAATTTTCTTACATGTGTTGCTCCTAATTACTCATCTTGACATAATCTTGGAGGCGGTTATTGAGGTATATCTGCAAATGCAGTAGTCCTATTGCAAGGCTGACGTCTTTTAAAAGCTCTATTTGGTAGGTAACATTTTCTAGCAATTTTCTAGCCATGTATCCTGGCACGGAACAGTTCACTTTTGGGTTTTGTCTTATATTGCCCATATTTTGGTGAATTTGAACGATTGAGTTGAAGGTTTATATTTTACTCTTAATCTTATAGATCGGTTCTGTGATATTGAAACTGTAGAATGAGGCAAGATAAACCTACCTAAACTGTGAAGCCTAATAAAACTGATCTATATAACTGTATAGTATATGCCTAGCTTATATGTATAGTTGGTTACGTATGAATATTGTGTTCATTTGTTTTTTGTAATTGGCTTGTGCTAGAGACAATGATTGTCTCTAATCTGTACCATGTCAGCAAATTTTGCAGATTCATTATGTGATACACCTATTTGACTTGATTCTTTTGGAACAATGTAGTACGGTAGGCTCTTTGTTTCATTGGGAACATGCTACAAATAGAAGTATTGTAAAGAAATAAGTTATTCCCTCCAGAAATTGTCTATGTTTGGCAGTTTTCTCTCAAAATAGCTTCAGTCATTCACAGCATGTATGCACAACAAAAGGCTCGCTGCTGCCTCATTGTGAAAAAGGCCTTACTTGCTGCCTTGTGAATACTACACAACATCAACTGTTGAGCTTGTGGTAATTTAGTTGAACTTGATTTCACGTACGCCAGTCTACTGTTTTGGGTTTTGCTGTGAAAAAAGCCACTTAGTTAGTGTTGACCAGTCTCTTCGAAATGAATTCTTGCCGTTTATTGTTCCATGCTTGACACTGAATCTTTTTTTTCAGTCAAATGGAGGGTAGAAAATGTGCCGTGTTTATGCCAGGGAACAGAAGGCTGGATCTTGCAGTTTCTGTGAGTAGCGTTTCGTTCGTTCTCAGTTTGTTCTAAGACGCAATCTATCTGTGGTGACTGGTGATCTATTTAATCTATTGGTAGTTGTGAATGCTCAATGCACTATTTCATGCTACTGCTTTGCTTTGGGAATATTGTAGCCTACTGTATTTTTGGGATTTATATAATTAGTAGGGCAAGTTTTTGCAACTTTTGCAATTTTTTTTACACAACTTCCGGCATCTTCCTAAATACCCAGAAGTTATGTAATATAGTGTTTTGAGCTGTTTTGAGGAATCTTATATTGCAACTTTTTTGAACTTCTTCCAACTCTTTTCGATTTTTGGTGCAACCAACTTTTCACTGGAAATATTTGGCACTATATGTAAATAGATGCTTGAATATTTCACTGTCCTTTAAATTTGAGGCTCTTTCTGATTTGACGTATGTTCACTTGTTCAGGATAGACCGCTGAAAATTATAATTTTGCTGGGTCCGTTTTTTCAGCCTATTGATTTCGTTGAAGTCGCCAACGTTGAGTTTTGCTACAGTGTCTTGGATACAGAACGATTCGAATGTCGCATACACTAGTTCTAATAATTTCAAGGAACTTGTCCACAAATGCAACTTTTTAGTGCAACTTTTGTGAAAATTAGATGCAACTTTTTACTGCAACTTCTGTGAAAAATAAGTACATCTTTCCACGCAACTGCAACATAAACCTGCCCTATTAATTAGTGATCACATTGTTATATGGCAGCACACTCGGTATACTGTCCAGGAGATCTTGTACAGATTTAGCAGTTCATGCAGATTTGATATGACCGTTTATTAATGTTCTTAGCCAGTGGAAAAGGGCACATCCCAAATTTCAATGTCATCTGTGCAGCCAAAGCTGCCTTGTTCAAGGTTATTATCCCGCTTTTGTTTTTTTATAAGGACCTATCGCACCATGCTCTATGATTATCACACCATTATATTGCCCTAGAATATGATTGCAATTGTGATTATTGTAATGTCAAATACTTCCAGTTCCACTCTTATGTTTTTTTCTCTATTGCATGTGGTAGGAATATAGACATAACTACATAGGTTACCAAATGATCTGGTACAAGTCTCTTGGCTGATGTGTAATTGTCTACTACTGACAAAGAGATACCATCATAGTTTCATTGACACCCCAATATTTCCTAAAGAAATGTATTTGATAAAGTAAATAGGCTAACATTCTGAACCAACTAACACTTCCCTTAACACCCCTATAAGATATACTACTTTCCCTCTCCGCGTGCTCGCCATTACATTAGTTTGCATAGGCTGCAATATAGTATACAACTACAACATCCTCATGTTATATAGGCCTCTAAAACTTTTTTAATGGCCTAACTGTAGTGATTGATATCATTGACTACTGGTTACTATGTGAGCTCTTATTTGTGGCGGGTTGGCCTACTTAATAATGATGTATTACGATTACTTGTGATTAGCACTTATTCACAAATTGTGGGTTACATCAGAATGGTCTTGTCAATGCAGTTATCCCTATTACACATGCAATGCTGCTCTGAATCCAATTGGGTAGCTGAGGCAATGAATAGCAAGAATTTTCTTTGTTAATCCCACATAATATACTCAGATCTTGTAGCTACGCTTGCTATGAAAAATTGCAATTTCAAGATATTATGGTTTTGAATCTGCAAGCCAATTTTCCTAACAGAAACCATCCATTCTATTCGTGAACCACTTTGATGAGTGGAAAGTAAGTACTGTGACTTTTAATGAAAGGTAAAGTAAGTAGGTCTATAGTCGAAAGCTGAATCACGATAGTAATTACTTCAGCAATAGTAAGTTCTATCAGGGTACTCAATTTCTGACCACTCATGTTATCCGATTGTGAACATACGAATTTTGCTTGAAGACCTAAATGGACCTTGCTACAGCCAGAACTAATATGTACCTTCCCAATGCCCGAAGGCTTGAAATCTGTTTAATGATACATGTATTCTAGGGACGACGGTAATTAATCTTTGTCTAAAAGTGCTGTAATTCCCATTATGCTTCCCCATATCTGTTAGTCCAAACCTTTAATTCATTGGATTGATAACTGATAATGCTCTTTGGTCAATGTGCAGAGACACAGAGTGCTTGACTACCGTAGTTGGACTTGATTATCATGTACACTGGTGTTGTGTATCGATACAGACCGAGCGAGATAGTGTAATGGTTATGCGTCCGGCTTCTCGAGCGGTAGGTCGTGGGTTCGATCCCCGGCCGGGTGATACCAAAGACTCGAAAATTGGTATCCGCAGGTATCCTGCTAGGCGCTCAGCAATCACGGATAGCATGGAGGAGAAAAAAACGGGGGCGCAGACTAGATGACCTCATGGGGCCGTATCGCAACTCCGTCGTCAAAGCATCTCGATGGTGCAGGCGAAAAAGAATACATATCTCTCACTCTCTCTCAGACAGTTAGTTGTAATTTTGGGGTTGGTCTTTACTCACCTCCAGTCTGACCACTATATCTAATTTGTGAGACATTTTTGAATTGGTGACTTCTAATAGAGCTGTGCCTGTGAGTGAGTATCCGAAATTGCAGTGCCTAGTGCCTACTGATATCACACATGGTCAACATAAATACAAATTATAGTGTGGTGGAAATGAAAAATGTTTTGTATGTACTGTACAGGTAAACAGTTTCCATAAGAGTGCTTAGCGCACTAGCCTAGAGAAATAGGCTAGTTTATGATGAGAACTTGCAATTTTGAACATTATTGTTTGTAAATACATTGTCTTATCATTGTTTTTCCCATATAATGCTACATAGATGCAATTTTTAAGCAAATATCTGTTATTACATTTCAATTGCACTGCACCAACTGTAATGTGATTGTTATATTGTTGTTTTATGTTTTAGTTGTGAATTGTGAGTGACTGGGTTGTTATTATTTCCATGATATCAATCAGTGCATATAAACATACCGTAATTTTCCATGCATAATACGCACATTGTTATCAATATTTTTGTCCTAAAATCGGGAGTGCGTAGTATAGATGGGTACAAGAATTTTGAAAAAATTCCCCCGGAACTGAAACTTGCAAATACACCTTTCTTCTTGTTTGTTGTCAATCGCGCATCACATCCAGCCATTGTGCCCGGACTTGGGTGGAAATCTTATTAACGCACCTATTGTCCACGCCTGGTAGGTGTATTCGACTCATTTACGCCTATTGGAAGGGTGTGAAAGTATAGTTTGCCTGGTTTACAACACCCCCCTCTACGGTGGAAATCTAGTTGATACACTTTTTTTCTCTGCTGGTTCAAACACGCTGCATACGAACATAATGCTCCGTATCGGATGCTTTCTCGATCACCTGCTCGTACAGGGGGTGCGTATTATACATGGGTACTAGGGTACAGGCTTTGTCACAGTTTTGACATGCCATTCTAAGGGTGCGTATTATACATAGGTACGTACAGTACATGGAAAATTACGGTACTTAAAATGGTGTGATAACTTTTTTCAAACTTCTCCTCGCTATTTGATGATGAAAATCGGGATTCGCATTCAAACAGAGAGAGACCATGGCTGGATATCAAATCAATCCATCAGTACTATTCCCGCCACTTCCTTTCCAGGGCAAACAACTCGGCAAAGCTCTTTGGAAAGCCGTTTTAACGGAACTCAACTTGAAAGACGAGGAAGATTACTTCGGTCTGAAATTTAAAACTTCCGGGTTAGCATATTTTATGTTCTTTCGTTCAGCTGCTGTGACAGATGAATGATGGCAGGTATTTTATCTCATGTAACCATCGGAATCCTTTTGGTTTCGATTTGTTTCGCGCATTAATGTTTATGTCGCTGATGATTAGCTATGAGCTTCGGGATATTTGTGTGTTTACACTTTTTAATGGTGTTTGTGCATTATATTGAGTTTGATCACCCTGTTAATAGAATGATCCATTGTCAGAATGAAGCCTGTCTGATGACATGTTTCACCAAATTTTATCAGTGACGCCAATCGAGTCTATCTATACACATATTCCAAAGAGAAGACTATCTTTGTGAACGGGACACTTGTTATATAATGACTTGCACTCTTTATCACATCTATTAAATATGGTATTGGAATGCCATTTTAAACCAGTCAGACGTGATGTTTAGGATCAATGATGCAAGTTTGTTCCTTTGTGAAATTTTTATCATTATCATCTTGCCCTGAAAAACTCTGTCAAACCTTGGAAACTATTGCTGTTGACCTGTACTAACAATACTACAATAGGTATTATTGTTGGCCTGAAACGGGCACCTTACACTCATCTGTCATCTTTGTTACTAAAGTATTAATGTGCTAATGTTGTACTTGTGATTTTCAGCGATCACTATTCGTGGTTAGAGGAAGATAAAAAGGTTCTGGAACACGATATCGAATCGAAATCAGAAGAGGAGCCCCTCGAATTCGTTTTTTCTCTCAAGTAAATAATGCTCTTACTCCAAATGGACATGAAGTAGCACATTGCAACCTACTGCAGCCAACCAACATAGGACTCCTGTCTTTTGCACTTTTGCAGGATCGTTTTTACACCTATTTCATGACATGGATAAGATTTTAACGTTATGAAATTTATTGTAAATGGTAAATAAAAGCCAGAAAAGTGTTTACTAATAAGGGGATGATTTGGTTACTCTTATATGTTTTATTTGGCTGTAACTTTTATATGGCTAGATGATATAATATACTCTAACATGGTTATGGTAGTATTCGGTAAGAAATGAGTGATGCGAAGAGATGATTGTGGGAATGTATGCAACTATGGTCTATTATTACCCTGTGTACGTACACCAACCCACAATGGCATTTATTAATTGGATGACACGGCATTTTCGAGTAGTAAACACTAGTCATATAGGTGTCTTAAAGGTATTGAGATGAATTCAGACATTCAGTTCAATCTCTGACGTACATAGTACACTTAGGCGGTAGAGGCCATTATCAAAATGGAATTATCCGGGAACTTTATTAGACGCTGTTTTTACCTATACTCTAACAATACTCAAAGAAAATTTTATTCTGAAACGAAAGCAAATACAGCCAAACCTTTGGAATTGTTTTTGAATTGCAATTTTATTTGGTAGAAAATAGTTTATTTTACATTTTTGATTGGATTGCCCAAGATTTCAGTAATTTAAATCTTGTATTATGATCTTGCACATAATGTAGTCATTATGGGGCATTTAGGGTATTTTCTGATTTCAAGTTTACTTTCAAGTGTATATTGAAATTAGCATAATTCAATTTCTTTAGTTGCCGTGGCTGAGGTGGCTCCTCTCTAATGCAAAACTCATCTTACTGGATTGTCTCTAGATGTATTCTTCTTCTTCTGGTTGAATCAGCCTTGTCCCTACCTTAAAATTACCACTTCTACTTGTAATTAAGAAGAATTTTGCAATTGTAACACCACCTCTGTGTTTGCTATGAGTACCTGTGAAAATTTCTTCTTACTTTTTTGGCCACATCCGTTTCATTGGTCAATGCAAATGTCACACATCCGACTTCCGACATCACCCAGGTAGTATTGTCGTAAGGTAGCCTACTCATATTGTTGGAGGATTTTGATTGAGTGTACAATATCGCAACCGAGGGCATGTGAAGGCATTCGTGGACTGCAGTCAACCACTATTTGTGTATTCAGGTGCTACGAAGACTCCGTCACTGTGCATAAGCATCCCAGCACTGTGGAACTCATCTTTTTACATGCACAAAATTTATTACACAATGTAAGCCTGTTTTGATTCGTACTCCCTGCCAGCAGAGGGTTACTCTGGTCTGTGTTTATTTTACAGGGCGAAATTCATATCAATTACGAACTCTCTCTGGAATTAACTGCTTATTCATTGCAGGTATGAGCTTGTTTTGTTGTTGATTCTACTGTATAGAAAAAATTGGTATGATCCGTTTTCTATTCCCGCAAGGTGGCGGTAGAGAGTCATGACCTTAACAGTATTTTGCCTTCTCTTTTTGCAGGCCGTCTATGGAGATTTCGTGAGGTATGTATTGTTGGCTCTTGCGTTTTGTGCCTTTTTGCAATTTGTAAGTGCAGGGATGGAACTATCTTCCAACGCAAATCCAAATTGTAGTCGGTATTTGATGTCATATCCATATCCCGCACTTCATCCTGTACTGATTCGTAAGCTATAAAGTGGGTCGAATGGTTAGCCTCTTAGCCAAGATTTTGCTCCGAGTTTCATAAGATTTCACATCCAGACTGAACTCAGAATGGGGTCACAGATGGCGTTCAACACTTCTGGTGGTGTCAGCGATGTTTTTCAATGTTTTTGGAGTATGCTACTTAAGTAGGTTTTTGCCAACTGCAGTGGTTAAACTACTTGCATATCTGACAGTTTTTTTAAGCAGAACTGCTTGTTTTTAACACTTTGGAGGATTTTGTAACATAGAAAGCAGTTTTTGGATACCTTTGCATCACTGTCATGAGCGAAATTGTCATAACTGGGCGAAATTTCCTCTGCAACACGAAAATTGCACCGATTCACTGTGTATTATCAAGGCAGTGCGTTATTATGCGTTAGTTGTGAAGATGCATACGGAAATTTCAAAACTAGCCACCTACAATTTACTGCAAAGGTCTGCGGCCTCTCGATCAAATCTACGTTGTGACGGTTTTGACATAAGAATCATTTCTTCTACTTGTAACTAAGTAAATATTCGCAGTGTTAGCTCTACTTTTACTTGAGTAACGTTGATGGGTACTGTAACCAAAACGCGCTTCAAAGTCCGCCGCTGACCTCAAACCCTGTCGCTTCTTTTCAGCGAGGAGAAAGCTTCTTCAAATATCAGGGAGCTTCGCTGTCTTCCTAGAATCGTATTACAGGAAATACCTTCCGTTGAATACTGGTAAGGCGACTTGGCGGGTTGCATCATGAATCGGCGATTTGTAGCTATTCAGTCCTTGTAGCGGCGTCAATTTATAACCAATATTTCAAAAGTTGGGGTTTACTCTAGTTCTGGGGGGCTTTTTTGGGGCTTTATCACTACTGCGTTTTGACGGGACGTTTATTTTATCGAAAAAGGCAGTTATTTTATGTTGTCGCGTACATGTCAATAAAGAATATGACATGGCATTGTCCAAATCCTAAATTTGATGGGACAGATGGTGCTGTTCAACCAGCAAGTGACGCGTGGCAAGGCTCGATAATGATATTGGCTCTTGTTGAACAGTAAATTGGATGATTTCCCGATGCTTATGTAGCTGTGTGTTTGAAGAAATAATGTCACCAGACTGAGCCGGTCGATTTTTGAGTGTTTTCAGCACAAACGACGGCTTTGATCTTTGGTGATTGTTGATCCAGATGATATTTGACGATTTTGTGAGCAACTCTTTATCCGTCGACTTAGCAAATTTGCGAATCGAAAGTAAAATGTTGCTAAATATTTGTGGATTTCTTGTATTAACCCGACGGCAACACCATATATCGCAACGTATTCACATGACAAAATTGAAACGGAAATGTGTTTGGTCAAACTCCAATTGGTAACCGATTGGGATGGATTTTTTCTTAGCATGGCAAGCGCAAGGGTTTTACTTCTTATAATTCCGTGTCTTGAGAGCCCTAAAATTTAAATATATCTGGTTTGTGGTACTGAACATAAAGATTGATTTTATCACAACATCAATTGCAGAACTTACAACCCTGACGCTAATCTTCAAGCATTCAACAAACCCCAAATTTTCATTTAGTCACAAAAATCTACCACATTAGAATCTAGTACATTGCTATAGATGTACAAAATGAACTGCATCAACAACAATGTTTAAAGAACAAAGCCATTCAACATGATCGTCCCACAAAACAAGAAGATTATCATGAATATTTACTGCAATGCAGCATGACGTCTGCTGTAACACGCCTCCAGTGAACCCCAATTACGAACCACAGACCTGGAAGCTCTATTTGAAAAATATCACGATCTGATATAATAAGGAATCCTCAGTTTTACTGATAAAAGATAAGGCATAATGGCTATATCGGTATGGGCTCAAAATTCTGATGTCGCTTGGGCTTAATACGAGACATTACTTCTACACGTTGACCAGTACGGCTCTCGCGATCTCACTCCAAACTTCGCGGCAATGCTAAGAATTTGATAAACCAACAACATAATAGTGTATCGACGGTCAACCGGCGTTCTATCGCCCGAAATGTTACCGCGTAATCGCACATGACGTCATAACGTGTAATACTTGTTTCAGTGAGGATCAGGTGATCTCGTGGTATAAGAACCTTTGCGGGATATCACGCGGACAAGCTATTTTGTAGTAAGTTGTGTTGTGACGGAGTGGAAGTTCTTGCGCCGACTGATGCGTTCTACTTTTGCAGTTACATGAGCAAAGTTGAGAAGCTGACCGACTACGGAGTGCATTTTTTCATTGTGAAGGTGAGTGCTAGCGTTGTTCGCCGGCTAGGTGATTTGATTGTGCGGTTGCGTGAAAGCACGTTTCACACTAAATTTGGCCCAATTCCAACCGATAGAGGCGAAGTTATTACGATTTGAAATTCAACAATGACGGTGGCAAATCTCGCTCATCACTTGTGCCATAGTCGTGTAATCGGTGGTTCCATTATTATTTCCATTAGGGCTCTTCAAAAATGACTTTTTTTTCTCAAATCGTACTGGCTACTTGATAAAATTGTTAGGTTACCTAATTTAAGCCTACACACAAAATTTGGTTCAATTCCAGCCAGTAATCGCTTTGCTACAGGAGGAGAAAGTTTCTATTTATTATACAAATATAAATAATAAAAAATTTGAAAATTTTCTGTTCACCCCATGAAAGTGTTAGGCTGTCTATAGAAACTATGCTCACCAAATTTGGTTCAATTCCAACCCGTGGAAGCGGAGTTATTGCCGTCGAAAAATTTGGATTTGAATAAAATAGTGTTTACGGTGAGCAGAACTATAATAAATAAACAAAGAATCGGTCACCGTAAATACTATTTTATTCAAATCCAAATTTTTCGACGGCAATAACTCCGCTTCCACGGGTTGGAATTGAACCAAATTTGGTGAGCATAGTTTCTATAGACAGCCTAACACTTTCATGGGGTGAACAGAAAATTTTCAAATTTTTTATTATTTATTTTTATATAATAAATAGAAACTTTCATCTCGTGTAGCAAAGCGGTTACTGGCTGGAATTGAACCAAATTTTGTGTGTAGGCTTAAATTAGGTAACCTAACAATTTTATCAAGTAGCCAGTACGATTTGAGAAAAAAAAGTCATTTTTGAAGAGCCCTAATTTCCATCCACTATATCCACACAACTTACAGTTGAATACACACTACACAGGACACGATGCGACGTTACCGAATATCGTGTTTCAACCTTTTCCGAAGAGAGAGTGTGATGCTTTTTCACGCGTTTTTATCTTTCATGTCGTCTGTGATAGATTTTCACTTTAGATTGAAAAACATTGGTGATTCATGAAAAAAGTTCTGATGCCGATTAGCTGGAAATCAGTCAAGTTCATTGAGATAGCCTCTATTAAAACGAAGGCGATGTCATTTGTAAATGGAATACTTAAAACACTGAAATTATTTACCACGTTACTGATAAAAAGTTACTGATCCAAACTTTTTCTATTCTAATAAATTCACTTTTGTAGGTTGGAATTGTGCCAAATTTCGCGTGCAGCGTTTTTTTGTTAACCTGCCAAGATTGTTTCAACTAGCCAGTGAAATTGAGTACAAAGATATTTTGTAACAACCCTGCTGATAAGTTATGTTTGGTTTGTCGCGTCTTAAACCGAAACCACGAAAACATATTACTTTGTAGTTACGGTATTTTACAGATATTAGAATCACGTTGATCATTCCGAATCGCGGGCTATCTTTGAAACTCTTCCCGAAAAATTGTATTTCACGTATCAGATACCCATTCGCAGTCCTGTTTCGGGGTTTGGTTCGCAAAAATCGCAGATCCAGACCCCGCCGGAATTTCAAAATCCATTTTCTTCGAATCTGTTACGTTGCGGCGTCGCTCGGATAAGTTACCGGTAATTAGGACGCGCGTATCGTGGCTGCTATGTACTCGAATTTAGTTTCTTCGCGCCATCATAGCCGCCGTATTCAATGGCGCTAATGGACGAGACTGCTTTATTGACGATTTCACGCTTCAGTTTTCGTCGCGCCGCTGTCCTGTTGATAACTGGACATCTTAATGCGCTTCGTGTGCTTGTGGCGTGTCGCTGTTCTACAAGGCTATTACAAGGCCTTGAATGGAAACGCGATGGTCTTAATCGCACGGCACGACGGGATGCGCGAACATGTTGTGGCGGTCTGGTTAATGTGTTTAATCGGCGAGCTACTTTGATCGGTGCCTTCTTTGATTGCGGCAGCGTTAGATGTACCTCGGTTAATACTCGGGCGATTTGATTTGGTCTAGGCATATTATCCCTTTTAGGATATCATTGGACTTAGGTACGTTTGTATTTTTATCCTCCATGTTCTTGCGGCATTAACTGTACGCTGTACAGTGTACAACACACGATCCCTGCATATGCTTGTACGTACACGTACAATTGTGCAGTAAAAGTTTGCACATCAATAACTTTGTTTCTACTGGTTCGCTGCGTTGTTTTTTGGTAACCTAACAATTTTATCAAGTAGCCAGTAAAATTAGAAAAAAAAAAATTTGAACAGCCCCATTGTAAAATTGTACGGTTACTGTGAATGCATGAACGTTGTATGGTTTTGTCCGGTTGACGAAGTCCACTAATCAAAACATGTACACGAGAATGAGAAGAACCAAAGTAATCGCACGAATATTGGCGTGCAGTCAAAAGGCTGAATTTTGCCGGAATACTACGCAATAATTCCACATTCAGATATATTTTAACGGAGGTGGTCACTGGTCAAAAACGTGGTAGGCTACATCCTCTTTTACTGGAACACTTTTTAGAAAAAAAACTTCGTAGTTTCTTCAATTGTTGTTAAAAGTAGAATATCGTTTTGGGATAAGTTTGCATCGCTTTTCCCAGTGAAATTGTCATAACAACCGCGTGAAATAGCCCCTGTATCACGGTAACCGAATATATGCAAGGAGATTATACCATTTTGCAGTGTCGTTCAATTGGTCACTTTGCATTAGTCGAGAAGATGTATGTTGCAGCTCCGAGAGTAGACCCCATCCGATTAACTGCTGAAATATGCGACCACCGAAAACGAATCTCCTCTTGAAAATACATACCTTGGTGTTTTTGAAACCTTCACGTTTCTCCTACCTCTACTCTGGTAGCTGCGCTGGCTACATTGACCAACACTTGTTTTTTAATTCGCTGGAGAATTGCCGGGGATAGGACGCGTATCTCAATGTACCGAATTTATCAAAGTATCTATGTCTAATTTGAGTCATCAATAGTCGAAATTCGGATATCCTGAATGGCCTTCGATTGTCCCCTGTTGTCTCTCTGCCGTTTTCCGAACCGAATCCGTATCAGCTGCCTTGCTTAGATTTTGAATATGGCGTGTCGCGATCGACGCGCGCGGATTGCCTTTAACGCTAAGCAGACTATACTAGGCTAATCGGATTTTTATGCGACTTCGCAAATCCTTAGTAATTGCGCTCTCGCAACAGATGCACGCCGACTGGGCGTTTGCGATACTGCGTGACGCATGGTGATCTATTCCAGGAGGTCGCTAGTTTGAACCTGTGTAACTTCACCACGGTAGTTTGGTATGATTTTGACACCTGCTTCTTGCTACTTGGCAGTGTTTAACTGAAGCTCGTGCGTCATCGCCATGTATTTGGCATCGCGGTGGCACGGTGTATTCAGTGTATTGGCGCTGGTCCTTATTGTAGTAATGGCGTGGTACTCGTTACTGAGCGACCAACGCGCGACACCCGACCCTTATTTAATTTTGCTTATTACGACATGGTTTGCCGTATTGGTTTCGGTATTGGATCTATATAAATCTCTTCAGTGTGCCGACAGCTCTCGAGAATAGGCAACTCAAAAATGTACAGCGGATATTGCGAATTTGTTATGAAACCAATTTAACGGAACAAGTGGACAATGTACTGTACGTTGATGCAATAATATCTATATGTGTGTCCCAGTCAGCCTACTGCAATGTCGATTTAACCCGCTCGCCATGGCTATGTCGACAATCGTAATTCAGCTGGTCGACATCGTGATTCAACGGTCAAAAATCGTCGTGACACCTTCCGTTCAAGTTGAAACGCGAAGAAAAAAAATCGGTCTTGAATCACAACGTTGCCATCTTGTGATACGGATCGCCAGGTTTAATGATTGATCCGATAAATTATCCTCTTTTACAAAAAAAAACAACAACAACAACATTGACATCGATGTCTTGATTGCTCGCGTCGGCAAACATTGGTATTGGGTCTGTTTCGCAATATTGGCCTCTAACTATATTTTAAAAATTTAGTCTGCCCTGATTTCAGTTAAAATTACAATCGAAACTGCGTCGTCTCGTTCTCTGTGGTAGAAGATTGTGACGCCACTTCAAAAAATAATGAATGTCATCAACTATTGGCGTACCACTAAAATAATTCGGCCGCGCGCCTTTTGAAAACAAACCGCGCTTCAATATAGCAACAACAAAAAAACAATATAAATAAATATCACTATAAATTATATGATATATACGAGTAATTAAATATAACTATTTTGAATGGAATAATTTTGGCCACATAAATGTATGGTATACAATTGAATAATATTTTCGTATAGAAATAAACCCGAATATTTTCGGCTGACACTCGTCCACGCCATCGATATCTTATTCAATCGTATGCTGAAGCTCTACCTCGTTACATCTGTTGTTTGTTGCGATATTGAAGGTTTTTTTCTTACCTCCAGAAGCATATCCTATAACTGATGCGGTAATGTCAAGCACCTACTGTGTGTATCGCGACAACGGGTGCGTGCGCATACTAAAATACTTCCCAACGATGACTCGGCGCGCTGAATAATCTTTGTTACGTCACGCGCTTTCGAATCACACTTGCGAGTTGACCCGATGAATTCCACCCGTTGGAAGCCGTTAGTACATTTGTGGATATACAAATCGCAGCAAGCCACGACGTTCGTTGCTCTTCTATGACGTAATAGTTACTTCCGCGTGCGTTACCGTGTTTGTCGTTCGCAGGACAAGGGCAAGTCGCCGCTGTGGCTAGGAATTTGTAACAAAGGGATTTACCAGTACCCGGCCAACGACAAGAGCGCGCCGAATTTGGTGAGTATGGGTTGTGTTCGTGATTATTATGATGCGAATCCCGTATTCATTTCGCAAGCGTGTCCGAATTCATATCGGAAGCCAACTAAAATTAGCATGACAAGTCTGTCGGTCTACGAATATCGTTGATTGCAGATTGCACCTTCTGATTTTAACCAAATCTTCTGGTACCCAAGTTTTTGACATTCGAGCATACGTCATATTTTGTAGTACGATTGTTGATATACAATGTTCTTTCCGATTCTCTACTAGTTGCTGACGATTACCCCTGACGAGTGTCAGCCGAAAGTATTCGAGTTCATTTCAATATGACTTATACTATTCAATTGTACATCGAGGTTCGCTAGGTATTCCGATATTGACTGGGGATTGCGAATCGGCCTTAAGTACAGAGGCAGATCAGGTATCATAATAAGAAATATCGGCCTGTGGTGAATGTCCGTAATAGTCGAAACATCATAAATACCTAAACAAAAAAACAGAGATAGCAAGCCGATTGCTGGAGTGCTCCGATGGTATTGAAGTACTGTAGCTTTTCCCTAAACATTGGGATACGCCGGTCCGAGTGTGATGCTTATTCGCGTGTTATGTCTCATGCGTGCGCGCTATTCCATTAATTCGAGTATGCTATTTCACAAGCGGGGAATTCTTTTTTGCCGGGTCAAGTTCCGCTTTCACGTTGTAATATTAACTCATGGCAAATGAGCGGAACGTACTGGATGATATCGTGTATTCATCGTGTTATTATCGGTGGTAATGGAGTGTCCGAAATATTTCTTGTGGACGGAGCTCTCTTGGGTTGGGGCCAATAGCGTATAGATTCGTTGCTCGAAATTATAGACTCCTATTACTCGAATCTCTGGGCCCAGCCCTGGTCGTGATACGTACCAACGATAGCTTCTCTGACCGCCTCTGACCGCAACCATGACGCATTGAAACCACCTCGGACACATTGGCGTGTATAATAATGGAGATTTAAAACTCTTCAAATTTCGCAAATTTTCGAAGATATTGTGGAATCTGGTTCAAATGAACGATTATTGTATACGCACACCGCGCACCACATTGCTCTTGCCTATGCGTGGCAAGATTTGTGTAGATGTAGTTCTAGAAAGCCCTCTCATTTCACGTGGAAAGCCAGTCCGGTCCGATTCCTACAAAGTAAAAGTTAATGATTTGCTTCGAAATTGTATCGAGTTAGTCACGTTTTAGTTATTAGTCGCGAATTTTTAAAGGTCGTTAGTTCCACATTTACCCAGTAGTTTGCGCAAGCCCGAGTTCCACATTTATGGTAGGAGTTAGCGCGGAAATTTGAGCGTTTAAATAGCACTACGCCGTGTTCGATGGTTTCAGTGTTTTTGAAAGTCATCTCACGCGTTACCGATAGGTCGTCCTTCCTTTGAAACGGGCCTTTTGGAATCCACTCGGAAGTCTCCCCCTCGGCATCTGCTGTTATTTCAGCTGTGACGCCGTAATGGCCGGGTTTCTGAATAAGCGGCAATCGAACGACTGTACAGTACAGAAGGGCGACGATTACGGCGTTTCAGCTTTGAGTGACGATTTCGGATTCGTTAGTACAGACTCGACCCGGACTGACTACCATTCTGGATAATTGACGGTCACCTGAACTGCTGTTTTCTTGGGTAGTTCTAGTTCTAGTTGCGGATTTCGAAGAGTGAGTAGTCCCAGTTCTAGTTACGGATTTTAAAAAGTAAAAACTCTAGTTTAATTCTAGTTTTAGTTGCAGATTCAGGCAAGTGGGTAGTTCTAGTTCTAGTTCTGGTTGCGTATTTCAAAAAGTGAGTACTCTAGTCTAGGTCTAGTTCTAGTTCTAGTTCTAGTTGCAGATATTGAAAAGTGCGTAGTTCTAGTTCTAGTTGCGGTTTTCGAAAAGTGAGCAATTCTAGTTCACATTTAAAAAAGAATTAGTTGCCGAACACCTAGATAACAGGCGTCTTCGTTTGGCGTGAATCGTGATACCAGTGTTTTGTCGCGTGATGTTCTTGCGGCCATTGCTAGCGCAGAGTCGTCACTACTAAGTACTAACAGTGGCGTAACCAAGGGGTTGGGTTATGGGGGGTCGAGACCTCTCCCATTCCAAACTCGAAATCCATTCCTTTTGAAATGCGTATTCCATCTCCAATGTTTCTTACATCGTTTGCAATTCAGTTCAGAATCAAGTAGTTGTTATTTAGTCGGTCAGTTGCGGATTTTTGAAGGTCGTCAGTAGGGCTGGGCAAAATCGAGTACCCAAGTGATTCGATTCTGAATCACGTATAACGCTTCGAGTCGAGTCGAGTAATCGAGTATAGCTCGTTATGACGTCACAACAGAATGTACTATGTCAAAGTTCAAATATGTACCTTTTATAATACCACAAGGAACAAAATGCCTGCTATCCGTCTCAGTAAAGATACTTTGGTATTTTTTGACCGTACCGATTTGATTGCACTTCTTGACAATGTTGTGATGTGATCATGACTTCGGAAATGTGTTATTTGCAGTAACGTTCGTTGCTTTGTACTATGTCTGGTATGCTGCGACACGGCCAATCAAGGTTTGAAGATTTCCACAGTGGAAAATAGTATCAAAACTATAATTATCGTCCGTAAATTAACTTTCAGTTGCGGGGAGCCCATAACTTCAGTACTCGAAAAAATCGTCTTTTACTACTCGACTCGAATCATTAAAATTAATACTCGATTCAGATTCGAGTACTCGAATCATTGTGCCCAGCCCTAGTCGTCAGTCCTAGTTCTATAGTTGCGCGTTTTGAAAAGCGAGTAGTTCTAGTTCTAGCTGTGATTGCGCATTCTGAAAATCCAGAAGTTTTGTGCAAATCTTGTCCGGAAGAGTTGTTTAGTGAAGCGAGCGGGATATGCAATCGAGGTCGCGTGATTTTATGGCAAAATTTGTGAGGTAACGTCTCGACTGTGACGTAAACACGTCTTCGCGGTTTGGTATTGTTTTAACCCTATCATCGATTTGATACGATGTTCTAACACTGCAGTCACCTTACTTAAAGGACAGGTGTCGTGATTTCTAACTGTGAACAGTATATTGAAAATGCTGTACACTCATTTTAGTTGCGTATGTTTTGAATTTTAAAATTTTTGTCGAGAGATCGTAACTAATGAGATCGGCGCTATTATCATTTGCGATTACAGCTGGGCACAATGATTCTGAATCGACTTTTAATTGTACTGATTCGAGAGAAGATTTGTTTCGAGTACTCAAATTATACGCCCCATTTCACTACGAGTTACATTATCAACGAGAATTATAGTTTCGATACTTTCTTCCCACAATGGGAGCCTCGAAATCTCGATAAGCCGTATCACAGCATAAAACTAGCTCAAAGCTACGCGCGTTCGCGGAAACGACATTTCTGCGTGCGAAGTCGTGAGCAACCCGGAGCATCGTCACAAAGCGCAATGATATAGTATAGTTACTGCCGAAAATATAGCGATTACCTTTAAAGCGATGTATTACTGGCATAAATTATTTGTGGTCGCAAAAAATATTAGATTTCATCTTTCGGCATCACCCATACTATGATGGATTCATATTGCGCGACTGGTCAACCGAGTGTTCCTGTCATTCAATTTTGTCCATCCGTAATTATTACTAAAAAGTGGTATTGCAGGAAACTGTCATTTGCGACTCGGTGATATCTAGGACTCTGCGTGGCTTTGCGCGTGCGGCTAACGCTGGTTATTAACAAAAAGTCGGTCAAACTCCGATTACGTATTGTGCTCTAGTCACGATGACTCCGTGCATTGTAATGCCTGACGCCTCAATGAATTTGTCATTGGTTAAGGCGCGCGTAGCGTCTTGATTCCCGGTGTTAGCTATGCCGGGCGTAGATAGATAGAAGTCGTGGCTTGGGCGCGTCTTCCGTGGATGTATTTTTAGCACTCGCGCTAATATAGGTATTTGACGCGCTTTGTTGTGTTCTTATGGCTCGGGTGTCTTGGCCTTTTGATGAGTCGGCGTCTCAGCCAAAGCAACCTAATCGTGTATTCACCCTTTACGTGAAATACACTCGAATTCACGCGACTACAGCGAAGGCAGTTGTAGTCGGTATGGAACGGCAGGGTTAGATAGTTATGTTTGCTAACGCGGGAGAGAGACTGCGATGCGGTTCAGTGGAGCGAAGCGGTCGTCATCTGCGATGCACTCAACCACTATGAATGTTCTTTCATAACATATTTAGGCGAATACTGTTCGCTGAGATATCGTAACCGCTAAATTACACGGAATATCGTAGATAGTTCGTGTTTTACGTGTTCGCGCGGTTTATATTTGTCGCGTCGTAGGCGATTCGTGATCGATTTGATTAGATGTTATGGCGTAATCCGATTTTGAGATCTCGAGAGTTTTATAATCCGTGGGATATCAAACAGATTGAGTGAAGTCAACGCGTCATGCGCGCAAGAATTTAGGTGCTATTCAGGCTGTCAGCAGGTCTGAGCACATTGATTATAACGTTGACTGCAAGGATTCGAGTCGGGGAGTATGAGTTTGATTTTTGGGAGTAACTAGACGCCTGTAATGTCTATTTACCGTCTTTACGACATTTCCCCTGCCCTGGAAGCACTGAAACCTCCATTGGCTTTATCACGGTATCGATGACATGCAGCATGCATGAGAATCTGTATGTTCATGTTCATTGTTCATCATTCGATCTTCATGTTAAGGATCGTGTGGTATAGCGACATTGTCAACAAATATGAAAACATTCATTTTGCTGAGTCTAACTGGCAATATTTTCATTCCGATGGCACAAAATTCGTGTTTTACAATTCATTCTGAGTGACTATGTATAAATTATACTTAGTTATACTAAAATTGATTCGGAATAGAAACCGACAGATACCCGATTCTCTCCAGCCTCAGTTATCATAAGGAGTTTAAAGTTCGTCCACGTGACTCAGCTGAGGTGGCAGGTGGTGGGCACACCGCGTACTGTCATATTTCTCGGTTTACCGCAAAGTGGCATGATAGTTTTGTATTTCCACAGCGTCGCTAGATAGACAGGTGAATTGGCAGGCGACGAGTTACTTCTCGTTTCAGTAAGCTCGTTTGTGTGCTGTGGAATGTTTCGAGTACGATAGCTTTTCCTGTGTCGGGTGTTGTTATTGACGTCATGCGATTGGGGTATACCACGCTGGTATACTTGCGGATTTATCGCTACACGACACGCATTTCAAATTGCTAGCTAGGAAAAATTTCCTGTAGTGTTCAACTTAACCATTCTTTGAGGATTCCAACCGCCTGGTATGGCACTTTTAATTTAGCTATTTTCGTACCGCGCTTACAGTACGGACAGCTTCTTTAGATACGAAGTTTCCGGTAATCAATAAGTTGGCGATATCGAGGTTTAATCTCACGCGTCGCCCCTCGTAGGTGCCTAGAAATGTGTGCTGCATACAGTGTCATGTTACAATTGAATAGTATATTCATATTGAAGAACTAGCTGATTCGCATACGCATAATACCGCTTGTCGCCAGATATTTTAACGGTTTTCTGCTCGACGCGTTGTCGAAATTATATTGTCTTACAGCCGAGTTAACGGCGTCTGTCTGTAATCAATTAGTGCACACAGATTTGGTATTGTCCATCTTGAATTCATTAATTCGGGTCCTCGCTTCGCGCTGTTGACATTATATTTCGGCGAGCAGGGTAACTATCCTCATAGAAGTTGTTATAGCTTGTGGAGTTCACCCCAGTATTGAAAGTAAAGTAAGGTCGAAAAATATGAACTGAGCAACAGTGAAATAATTAGGAACACCCCTGTTCGGTTCGTTTCATACATTCATTAATTCGTGCATCAATCTGTGGCATTGAATTGCCGGTTAATAAATTTCGTTAATTTGTCGAAAGCTCGACGCGACTATGACAACGGAAAGGATGCCTACAGGTAGTATCTGTAGGGAGGAATATGATGGTTAGCTATCTTCCCTCCACCCAGATGAGTGTTGAGGCGCGCCAAGGTGTTTGAGTATTTGGTTGTATTAATATACTGATCATAAGCATGTAAAACAGCAATCTATGTTTTATTCTGTTTAACTTAGTTTGTTAATCGTTTAGCTGGAAGGATGGTTAGTTTGTGCAGAGTAGAAAGGTAATATTATGATCTATGATCTTAGGAGCATAGAAACCGCTAGTGATGTTATTACCACAACCACCACAGTTTTTTATATTCTCTACACCGGTAAGTTTCGGTTCGAGGTGGCCGTATTGGCCGGAATGTGACCGCGCCTCGCTTCGTAAATATTTCATACACTCCGCTTTTTAATAACGAGTTGTGCTCGACGCCCGTTCAAAAGACAAGCAAGCATTCAAACTTACGCAGCCGGCATCGACGGTATTTGTTTTCATATTTATACTGCAATAATAATGCGTCTGCGTCCGTGATTTGTTGACCTTAGCGAATGTTTCTTAGCACGAGGGCCCTTGGAATGTTTTGCATGAAAACTTGAGATCGCGCGGTAGGGGTGTGTATATCAGTCGCTTGAGTACAACTCTCGTTCAGGCAAACTTTATCAATTATGAGAGTAGAAATTTGTCGATTTAGTGATACTTAATATACACATAACTTGTTCGTAGTAGGCCTACTGGATTTTCAAAACGCGCAACTGAAACTAGGAGTAACTCACTAAAACGCAACTCACTAATCAATGATAATACGAATTGATGAATTGCAAATGAGCTAAGAAATTTTGGAGATAGAATCGGCACTTCAAAATGACTCAGTTTCGAGTGGGGGGGATTTGGACCCCCAAAATATAGCTCGCCTCAAATATTCACCCGGGGTCCTGGCTGTAACTAGCGGATCTTGCGTAACTCGATATATTATATATGTCATTAACGTCTATGTATCAGCTTTGGATATCTAGTGTTGCGCCGGGCAAATTGGCGACCCGCCCCTATATCCGATTACGGCGTTGTGGTAATCCTGCGTGTGTTGCATTGCGCAAGATAGCAAGCAGCGCTTTCCGCCCCTAACCTTGGACCGTAATTGCTGGAATTATATTTATGCATGAACGCATCCGGGGCTTAGCCTCCGAGACGGGAATTCATACCCGGTTATATTATGACGAACAGCCGCGATTCCGCATCTGCAACGACGCGCGTCCAGTCCAGTTGCAAACTGTTCGGCGTTAACTTACTTTCGAGGTGGCTTCAATTTAGCCTCAAGCACTTGACTCGCTCGCTCGTGTGCCTTGAGCGAAGGTATTGTTTTCGCGCGTTCAGTAAGTTCAAGAACTGAGAAGAAGCTGTACTTCGTGCGAGTCTAGACGTTAATCTCTCCGTTAAATGCGAGTAAATGCAAGAAATTATGCTGGGATATGTATTCGCGTACATTTTCGCCACTTGTGCAGGAGTTTTATGGGGTAGAAAGTATGGCAGACTTTAAATTAGCTGTTATAAAGTTATGGTACTGATGAGTGCGTGCTTTGTTAGCAATAGTATTCGCGTACTATTGTTCATTTCGGCATTGTTTTCTGTGTTGTGCTCCAGATGTACGAACAATGTCTACTTTGTTGTTAAAATGTTCATCGTACCGGGACTAGGTAATAGGCTTTCTGCTCTAAAACAATTGGATATATTTCTCAAAGAATGTGAAAATAAAACACCACTATGCGAGTGGACGGGAACGAAACCCGAAAAAATATTACTTACGCGTTGGTGCACTCGAAGAAGCGAAACTTTGTTTTCTACATTGGATGTTAGCTCGTTGCTAGTGCGAAATGTTCGGCAGTATATCCTTATCTTGTGCGTCTATATTGATGCGTTGTACTCATTGGATGTTATGTAACGACAGGTGCAAATTGACATGTTTTAACCGATGTCGTGTGTAGCAGCGTAAGTGGTATTTATTGCATGTATCCCTTTCTCTAGCTAAGTCATAAGGACGGCACCGAGAAAATATGAATTTCATGTTAAGATTGTGCAGTCCGGCGTGCGCTTATCAATATTAATGTATCAATGAGCGATGTTATCATCATTCCCGCTCGGAACTTTGTCTGCAAATCGCAATGCGATACGCCTCGAATTGGTACACTTATTAACAGGCGTGTCGCGATTAATTTCTGGCGACCTACTGGCCGCGCGATGCGTTTACGAGCGGAGATAATCTAATAAAGCGTGGCTAACTCCTGGATGAGTCTGTTATCGCACCGTATCGCCGACATGCGATTACCCGTCGGCTAAGACATGTAAATGTAACCGCGAAATTCACCCGGCGGCTATTTCCCAACCGTCGTAGCGCGGCTAAGCGCTAATGAGCTCGATCATCGTAGGCTATTGTGGAGTCGGGCGTTAGCGCGTACTTTTCCGGCGCGCGTCAACCCGTAGGCCTATCGACAGTGTTGGGTTGCTTTGGTCTGCAGTGTGGACAGTGTGTGGTTACTATAAAGCACCTGTTGAATCTGGTGTTAGATTACTCTCCCTTTGTGCTGAGGTAGCGTAGCGTCCGTGTAGCTATCTGGGAAGGGCGGTTGTGAGTTCGGACATGATATTTCCATTGCGATTATCTCTCATTTGTAAGCCTGTGCCTGGGAATGTTGCTAGCTCGGTGTCGTCGATTAATTTCAGACATTCAGCCCGAAGGCTAGCAGATATGTCACTAAACACAGCGCTTTGATGTAAACAAATTCTTGAGCGATTCAGGAAACGGCGTTTTGTGTCGATTGTTGGCGACATAAAGCACCACTTACGGAGTTAGCTTTTTTGTGTGGTGATGGGATAGACTGTCGACGAGTGTCGCACCCCTATTAATCACTGTGGCGGTCATGATGTTTTAGTGTGGAAAGGATGATTTACTCCCTTGTAAAGGGGACTTGAGAGGTGGTAGTGAAAGTGTTTATTTGTATCCTTGATGGATGTGTACAGTGTCAAATTGGATTGATATTTCTATGAAGGACTTGTGCCGAATGTGTGCTGAGCTGATACAGGGGGTATTATTATGTACTTGTTAAGGGTTTATTAATGAAAATACTGTTTCAGTGTTGGTCATGGACTTCTGTTTATCAAGCTCTGCTTCGGTTGGATTAAATCCCTGTGTGGCAGCCATGTTTTAAAGTGACATTTTGAAATTCGAGTTTAGCGCCTGTTGGCATTTTTAAAGCGCCTTTCTCCCTACTCTGACATGCTTTCACGGATCATGTCCTCAAAAGTATTGTGTGCATATTTTTGAAAGGCTATCAGGCGATCATGTTGCAATTTTGAACAATATTGACTTGAATAACACTCATCTCATTTGCTAAATTGGGTGATTTAATGTTATCATTATGGTATCATTACTAATCTCCCGGCGTTGTATTTTTAGAAATTCTTGTGGCGTAATCTGCAGAATCTGTTCTTTCGCGAGAAGAAATTCTCTGTGGAAGTCTGTTTCGGACACAAAAGGCCGCTGAGCACGGGATCTGGCAGCGGCGCGCCGGAGAAGGCTAAAAAAAGCGAGAGCAATTCGAATCCCCCGAAAACTTATTCTTGGTATGGATCGCCTTCTCTTATCAAGTCCATATGGCTGATGGCAATTGCGCAACATCAGTTTTACTGGCACAGAAAGCAGTCTTCAAAGGTAAATTTTGATTATGTGGACGCCCGTATAGGCTAGTTTCTGACTCTTGAATAATATAACACCGGTCATGGTGTAGCCAGGATGAAAATGTTGGTAGGAGCAAAATTATTTCTATGATTGCATGATGTCACGAATATTTTTTTTTGACTTACTGACAGCGAATGATGTCATAATGCCTAGGTCAATACTTGCACCCATGTAGGCCCATCTTGTTAGTTGCTTAGCCTACTATGTGCTTGAGATGTTTTTGTGATATAGGCCCATTGGTCCACTACTTACACTGCTCAATGTGCTCACGTATATGGAGAAGAGGTGGCCGTATGTGAATAAGTTTAATCCGAACTAGCAGATAACCTAATCTAAGTTTGGTAACATTTGATGTCTGTGAAATTCCAATTTTATAAAATCATCAATCGAAACCAAACGTTACTACCGTTGCACCATTATTTAATTTTCTTGAAATCTATATTTGTGAAAGGGTCGGACCTCCTTTGAATAAACATAGCGATAGCCTGCGTCCGCGTCAAACATCTATACCGCTATTATGGAAGTAGGCCTATTTTCCCATTATAATTGAGTTTTTGGCTTCTGATCTGATCAACTGTATAAATCAGTGAAAGGTTAATAATAGTTGCTATGGTACTTACTGCTTTGTATGACCCGACCCAGTTTGAAGATGATGGCAATGACCTATCCGGGATGCAGAATGACAGCCTTTCAAAGTTCAAATCCATCTCAGAACAATTGATCTTGTCCATAATAATGCTTATTAATGCATACTGTTCCCTGTGGTGATGGTGATGGTATTTCTATTTTCCTTGGATATAATGTGTGCTTTACTAATATCTATTTCCAGGCAATATCTCAATGTGAGAATTTAGGTTAAACTCAAATATTAATAAGCTAGTTCCAATCATGCTCATTTATCTATGCCATGGTGAATTTTTGTGTCATTTTGATCATCTATTGAATATGTAATCTCAACAATGCCTACTTTGGCGCACCTATACTGATATCTATCATTTCAATTCTTATCTGTATTCAACTTCAATGATTTTTTAGGAAGTAATCTTTTGCCAAGGTAATCTGGTTGAAATTAGTTGAAAATGAAAATAAAGTAGTGTAGTAGTGTTCTATGAAGTACAGGTTGTTGAAATTGTTCATAAAATTACAAGTTCCCGGTATATTGTAAAATCGTTTCAGTGTCAACTTTCAAGACTTTACTTCCGTTACTTATGTTAATGTTTCTAATGAGTAATGATTTATAAATATTTTTGTCACTTACACTTCACAAAATATGACCTAATAAAGCAGGGAAAGGGAAAACTAAAATTAATACTAATCATAAATGCTTGAAGAATAATCACATCTCACTTGGTATGAGCCTTGAGTGCTTAAGTAGCCTATTATGTGGTTCACCTCATTTAAGAGTACAAGTGTACCATAAAAGATTCTTTTGTATTAATCTTTTTTGCATAATATCCAGCTGATATGTAATATTTTACATCCAAGACTGCTCGTGCCTGAAAATATATGTTTGACGTTTTCAGAGTAAATCTCAGAGTGGCAAGACCAACGCCAGTGTACTTCGCAATCTATTGGATAATAATCAAAACACGTATATCGTACCGCCATCAGAAAGCGATAACATGCAGAGGAAAGGACAGCGTAAGACGCAACGCAGTACGCCCACTCACTCGAATAAAGGTAGGTAACTAGATATTCGAACCCATTTTCTACCCAAGCTTCCACACGTCTAATATGTTTGCTAAAACAATTCTAGTTCCTCTACAGTGTACAGGTAGCAATGTTCTATGTTTGAAAGAAAGAAATAATAGTGCTTCCGAGGACGCACTTTGTCCAAGCTTCCTGATTGACGCAAGAGTTTACCCAATTGCAAAAACAGCCTGCTGAAATGCTTGGTACATTTTTGTTATAGTGGATGAAACCAAAACGTCATCCTTAGGGCATTTACACAAGTTATAAACTATTGCGATGGTATGATTGCGCCAGCAGCTTGATTGTCATACCTCGTACCTCAATTCAAAGTCTGTCAGAAAGAGTTACCTTTAGTTCAACCTATTTAACACGTTAAAGTACTTAGCAACTGGAATACTCCGGTCATGAATTATTTGAGGTGTCATTTAGTTGCTTACTGCGTGGGAAGCTTGCCAAGACTATTATTTGATATATCGATGTAGTTTGATCATGCTTCAAATATCAGATTGCTTTTGAATGTAATTTACTTTGATTAGGGGATTAACCTGTGGAAGATGATAGTCATGCCTCGGTTTGCGGTTTTTCGGAATCCTGATGATGACGTAATGCATTAATATAGGTCGTCGGTTCAGTATTAATGCTGGTGATTGCGTCAAGTCCTGCAGGTTTCATATGGTCACCTCGAATAACTGGTCATGCGTTATTCGCTGACTGTTTCCCGGTTACCTGGTGACAAAGCGGTCGATTTGTTGCAGTGTCCATCAAAGTGGACGTAGAGCCAAAGTCGGCTGAAGTTAAAGCGTTGGAACAAAAAATGATTACGGATTTAAAAAAGCGAAAGTCCGACTTGGAAGACCAACTCTACGACAAAGTTCAGGAATTGAAAGCAGTCTGTCAGGAAGAGCTGGTGAGCGAACGTTTCCTGCTTTGTGATTGATTCTTCCTGTGTTTTGTTTGCTGGCCGTGAGAGGCTGCTCAGGGTCAAAAGATCAATGGCTGGTAGCTATTTGACTCCGTGAAAGACTAATTCACATTGATTGCATTATCACGGTTTTTGTGCCTTACCTACTGTTCGTGCTTCAACAATGCATCTGATCTGTTGCCGTAAATTCAAGTCTGTGCGAGTGTGCGTACATGATGTGTGGGAGTTGTTTCGTGTTAGGTTCAATTGAGTTTTTTAGTAATTTCATGATTGTAAAACACCACAATATTGTGATATAATGAAAAGATAGGAAAGACAAAGGAGTCGAAACAACTTGAAGTAGTCTTTCAATCTAACACTGACCTTGGCATAGAACATGTTAATACGACGTATGCACCCTTTTTGCAACCAAATTCTCCAATTTTGCGTGTTTAGTTACAGGACCAGCGGTTAAAGTCCCGTATTGCACAATCAATATTCATGTATCAAACCAAGTACCGGTATTTGTTTTTGAGCAAGGACAATGATGAATCTAATCAAATTCACGTTTCCTTAATTGTATTCAATCTGCATGTCATGCATTCCTGGTTGCATCTACGCTGGCTGTAGTAACTGTACTATATATTTGGCTGTGTACCAAATAGCTGACGGTTGCAGTCAGTACATATTGAGAAGTTGTGATGATGAAATTTTTCAGAAGTCATTTTGACTGCAATTCGACCAATCGAGGTTAGTTGCAGGCTTGATGTCATCTTGCCATCGATAAGCAACCGTATTTGAGATGTGAAAATTTGTTCGCAAAACATTCATGGCTCGCCATGTCGTGTGTTAGATTTTTCATTTGCCAGATTCAAGCATTGACCAAAGGTCGGCGTTCGTTGGCATGAAATTGTTTCGTTGATTGACACAGTGTGTTGATATGATTGGCATCGATTTTGACATGCGTCATGTCAAAGCAGGACTCGATAAAAATAAATCTTACTTCATTCCAATCAAATCGATTTGATACTTTGTTTGTCTTAGTTGATATTGACGTATTGATTCTTGATAATGAAATTGCCGTGACTTGCTTGTACTCTCAGGTTGAATTAATGGATCTTGACAAATTTGCAAGTTTCTTTGAATCTAATGATTGAAATAGATATTTTGCGTCTTTGGTATGACTTCACGGAATCTAGAGTCATTTAGTAATGAAATGTAAAACGTCATGGTGCCTCTATAATAATCCAATCGCTTATAATAGGTTATGACTAAGAGTTGATTTGTGCTCTGAAATGCACTCTGCTAACATGTATACACAAACAGAATGGCATTAGTACTTTGCAATATATTTACGGTAACTGGTATGATAGGTACTAGAAAAAGTGAAACAACGTATGCACCACTTTGTAAACATCACAGTTGATATCTTAGTTCTGTATGTTTGTGAAACCTATGTAGACACTGTTGAATACACTGTCTTTTCCATTGGATTGGGTTTCGGTAGTATAATAATTAAACCTCCCTGTTGCTTCTTTAATCACTGAGAATTTATTGACTTTACCCTCTGCGAGTACGCCTACACTCTACACTACGGAATGGCAATTTCTTGATCGGTTTCGGGGTATGTTTAATGTTGAACATGCATTCCAGCAATAGCACAATTGAAGAGTGGCATACACAGAGGTTTTCAAGTGTTCATTGTTACTGTTCAAGTAGAAGTAGAAGCAATGCTTTCAATTTTGAAATTGCGAAGTATTTATTCACGACCAACACAAACTCACTAATGGCACTATAAATAGGTCCAATCTTCGCATATTTTAGTTACCGTGACACAGGGGTGATCTCACATTGGTTTTATGACAATTTCCCACTGCTTTCAAATTTTGAGAATTTGAAGTATAAATAGAACGTAGTACCTTCTAAAAAATTGGAAGTAGTCGAAAAATATACATACTTCAGTAAGATTTTCCAGTAGGCATAACCTACTTGGAGTACTATAAAAGAGTAGAAGTACTTCATTGCTCGCAAATGATCACCTCTGACTATAAGTAAGTGTAAGATTTACTATTGTATCATTCCAGTCTCCAGAGCTATTAGGCAATTCTGCGAAAATTGTTGCTTCCTAGATGTAGCGTAGAGGTGTTATTATGGCCTCGATGCGTGTGCGTGTGTGTGATATCATTAAATATTTAATGCAGCAGGGTTTTGATTAGTGTGCGTGTCAATGATTTTCTTGCATGCCTGAATCTCATACGCGAGGTCGATTATTTTCAGAATCTCACTAAAAAGATCCCGTACGACTACCTCCGTTATATTCTGCCGTGGGAGGAAAAGCCGGTGCCGGAACGGACGATCGGCGCGTCCTATCCGGTACAGTTGCGTCACAACAACAACAAGTCCCACCACAACGACCCTTCCGTGACGGCCGAACTGCAGAAACTCGAATCGGAATGCGACTTGTTGAATCAAATCACGAAAGCCGCCTACAAGCTGGCGTACGACCCGACGCTGCGCGGAAAGACCAAAAAGAAGCGGCTGCAGTCGTATCAGAAATCGTTGAAAAAGCTTCAGGTAACTTCTGTTTACTTGGTTTATGATAAGCCGGCATAGATTTGATGAATGCCAGTGGGACGCGAGTAATTGACGATTGTGTCGCACGATTCACATGTGTTGTGTAGCTTCAAAAGTAGAATGCGATATGTTGAGTGTTGAGTCGACGTGCTTATTTGCTAATGTTGCCGGCTTGATTGATGACAATCGAGTCGTTTGTCGGAAATATTAGGGTATTGAACAGGCCACCTTATTGCTCGAATAATACCATGGGTAAGTAAATGCACTTGCGAGTAATGAGTATTCTATCTATCGGATTTAATCGTGACTCGTGGTTAAAACAAGAAATCTTAGTATTTATTTCGATGCGAAAGTATTTCATTTGAACCTGACGTCTCAGTACTACTATTCATATGCATCCGTACATTTTTCACAACTGACCGTGTCTCGCGAGGCCCTAAGTGTCCTGAACAGTGACTTGAAATTAATATCAAAATCTGTGAATACCATAGGGTTGTTTTAATCAGAGAAAGGCATGTATAAGCAACTACACCCACCCACCACACTGTAGGTATTATGGTAACATGGTCTTGGCGCAGTAGACCAGGCATGATCTGACCTAAGTTCGTATGATAATGAAGGATGAAGCCTCTCTAGTTGTAAAGCGACATAGTTTCAGCAGTTACCACGTCAATGCCTGATGGCCTAAACGGACAATATTAACGTTGATATACAATTGCCCAGTGTGGAATATGCCGTCGAATTACATGCACACACCCAATGGTGGCACGTTTGGATCGATAGGCTATATCGCAGCATCGTCGCTGTTGTATTGATTTATGTGGGTGTTGTTTCATCATCCTAATTTCATGCAGACTGTAGAAAATCGAATTGACGAACTGCGTACCAAGCAAGGTCGGGACGCCGCGTTTCGGCAGTCTACGTTGATTATGACCAGCGATTTCGACATCATGACCGCTATGAGGGAGTGCAGTATCGATGACAAATCGGAGAGGAGTTCATTATCAGAAGGTCAGTGATCTTCGCTTCAATACCGGATATCTTATCGTTATCAAGTCGAATGTGCAACCGATGGAAGCTTGAGTGCCAACTCGAAATTTGAAGCATTGTTGTGGACTCCGCTTTTCCCATAACGATGATTTAATCGTTTTGAATAGACCATTTTTGACCGAGTTTCGTTCAAGATTGTATTTAATGACGGTCCTTAGAGGGGGTGATGATAATAAGAGTTCAAGTCACAGTGATTGATTTTTTGATTCAAAATTGTGAAATCTAATACTGTTTTGCAATGGTCCAGCCTGGTACGGATAAATAAATGACGGTATCGTAGGTCGACTTAGTGTGAATTTTGTGACAATGCATTGAAACTATAGGGCTAGCACGTTAGTGGGACACATCGTGGTACTTAGTCTTATTCCTGTAATCTTAGTACTAAGTCCTGTATGTATCTTTGTTTGTTGTACTTAGCTTATGTAATTCTGAAATTAAATTATCTCTGTCTCAACAATGGAGATTCAAAGCGCTAGAATCGGAAATTGTGCCCTCATGGAGCAGGGATTCCCAACCGTGGCTCTCAGAGCCTTAAGGTAGCCTTCTTGCAACTCTGATTGACCTCAAAATATGCCACAAAAATAGGATAGACGGCAGTTGTTGTTTGTTTCAATGAATAGTTGGAGTCAATTTCTGTATATGGATGCCAAGATGAGGGCTATTAGTTGTGTCTAAAGCCGTCCAAGGCCGCTTCTTAAAACCGGGAAGAGAATTCTTGCAGACTAGCGTCAAACGCATGGATAATACCGGTCAGACCAGGATATATCTTGATTTCCGCTGGTCAGAGACCTTTATTAACATCAAAATAAGAACTCATAGTCAAATATATATTGCAACAAGTCCAGTATTACTCAACGTATAAGCCCGCGCATGAAGTGCTGAAATGTATGAAGAGCTATCACACAACAATATAATAGTATGTTGTAGTAATGGTATGCATTTTCAGTGTATTTCAATACATAGCACTCGTCAATCTGCGTCTATCACTGCTAAAATAACCGATATAGAATGTGTATAGGAGTCTATGTGCATGCTTTCGGATTAGCTGGATGGTGATATCCAGAGGTAGGCTAACTACCTATAATTTTTCGTTGTCAATAGCCAACTCGAGAGTTTTCATGCGGCAAGTTTGAAATGCGACTCCGACATCCAAAAAGGTTGGGAGCCACTGATTTGGAGTGTATATTGGTGATGTGCATTTGGGTGAAATCTTGGAAATGCAGAAAAATCCCTCAGGCATCACCGACCCCGTCTCCGCCCTAAAAAAAACGCATCCCCGTGCAGTTGGAATTGTGCAGCCATCTCCGATAGTACTCTGTTTCATGTGCCACTCACAACAAATCATTTTTATGAACTTCATTGGACGCAGGAATGGTACTCTTTTACAACACGTATAATTTATCTGCAGGTATGATGCTGGACGACGAGACGTCGTGTAGCAGCGGTGCGGAAGCGCTGTCGACGCACAGCACCCCCGCGTTGTCATCAAGAGTGAAATCGCGCTCGGCAGATGTGGACGTCTGCGACGCTAATTTTCAAAGGTACAGTTTCAAGTAGTGTGATCGACATCGAGATTTTGAATCATTTGCTGTTACAAGTGTTTTTGCTGGTGAAGACGATAGTTTCTGACGTTATGAAACGTTGACGTCTTCAGGTCGAGGACGCCCCCTCCGAAGATGGCTTGGCTCGAAACCCCGAAATCCAAACTGCCAAAGAACGGTCGGATACCGTCCAACAACTCCTATCCGGTGATGCCTTCTCCGACTTCGATTCGATCCACAACGTCGTCTGGGGCAGATACCCCACCGACTCGCAGTAGCCGTGACGACTTGAGATGGGATCAACCAAGGTTAGGATTTTGCTAGTTGTTGGTTAGTTCTGGGCTAAATCGAGTGGTGGGGGGACTCGATTCAGCCTGGGTGTCATGCATTCCTGGTTATTCACTACAGACCTGCTGTAGTGATGTACTATAACTAACTGTGTATCAAATAGCCGATTGCAATTGTAACACCGCCTATTACGACATTGTCGACATAACAGTAATAATGACTCTAATAATTTTGTATTTCTCGACCTTTAATATTCGATAGCGCGATCACTGACATACTTGGAGAAATGTAATTTTCGGTATGTTTTGGATGCTGAGTGGTTTCAAATATCCCCCGGTGGGAAGGAAGCATCGAAACTATATTTTTCGTTGATAAAAAAAACTTTAGTGCGAAGCGCATATATTCACAGAAAGTTAAGGTTGGGTTAAAATTGTTTTATTGCGTGTGTAGGCGTTACAAAATGTGTATTCATGTAAATTTTATTGGTTGATCGAAATACAATCTCAACCTCTCGTTTAGACAACGAAATGCAGTCTGGAAAGAGTCTTCGTTGGACAGTCTGGAATCAACGGGTAGCAGGCAAAGCAACGATCGTATCATTTCGAGTCCCTCGAAAAGGAGAGGCAAACATATTCCGGTGAGCACGAAATTGATTTTGTCGCATCTCGAAATTTTTGTAATATTTCGCCCCTGAGTGGGAGGGCTGGGCAGTATCGATTATCTGAGTGAGTCAATTTGATTTCTGGTGTTGAGCTTCGATTCGAATAATTGTAGTATCAAATTGACAATGACGTGATAATTTCGTTATTATGCAGCATGATTGTTTCCTAGCGCTTGGTGACCTTTGACCGTTTCGAGGATCTGTCAATACCTGACAGAAATCCTGTTGAATAAATAAAGGTATCGTTTTGCAACATATTTTTGATGCCGAGATTAGGCTAACCGAGGGCCCATCGTTGAAATTAGGGGAATTCTTTCGGTGAAAGCCGTCTATTTTCTTTACTCTGCTCTCACTACTGAACAATATCATTTCAACTGTCACTTGACCATATTGTGATGCCCAGGCTTGTTCTGAGCCTGGTAGGTTAATGAATACGACTGAGTATTGAAATTCTCGTTAAGAACGATAACGCCAGACGTATCGCAAGAGCCCGTAACGCCCGGCAGAGCGACAAAACCAAATCGCGAGATTCTTCAAACCGATCGAATCCCATTGTGGACATCGTTGAAAACACTGTCCGGGAGGGCCGCGTCGACAGCAGGACCAGCCTGACCGATTCTGGCCACGGCACGGACAGCCGGGGCCCGTCTTTTCACGAGGATGACACCCTGCGGAGGAAGAAGGATGATCGTACGGAACTAAAGAAGGATGTGAGTGCCCCTATACTTACTTTGGTATTCATCTTGCTGCCACAGCGGACATTTTCTAATCACCAATACATGCCTGTTTGATTACCAAGTCTAGAATCGATCTAGGAATGTTAGTGGTCTGCCCAGTACCCATGTGGACTACCTCATAGTCCAATTCATTTCTCCTCCAACACACTAGCATTCTAATTTTCACCAATTTTTTCAAGCGGAAAGAAAATGACAGGCTTTCTTTGTAATTATAAGCGAAATCAGCAAGCCTGCGATTCAGAGATTGCGCTCTCCGGAAGCGCTATTTAGCCTTAATGCAGTTTAATTGAAGAGTTGTGTTGAATGTTGATTCCGTTCTATTTTCCTTTTCCGCACTGACTTTAGGATGCAAATATTAGCTACGGATATATTCAAAGTCAACTTTCCCCTTGTACGTTTGCATATCTGTGTGACTGGCTTAATGTTGTGTTGCCACTAGGGTTAGTTCGGATATCAATAATTTTCACTATCCGGATAACGGATATATCCGTATATTTGGAATTTTAGCTAACCGGTTAACCGGATAGTGAATCCTAAGTGAGATAATCGATTTCACGAGGTCTGCATGAAAAATGGATCGCAAAATCATTACACAGTGTAATTGCAGCTCCCTCCTTATAAATCACACCGCATCAATAGTGGCATCCTGTAGCCCGGACCGGAGTTTTGTAACAAAGAGTCCACACGTATTAAATGCTCTTTCTGCTTACATAAAATGGGCTGAGTTATAGTAGTCTAAGCAAGGCTGAATATAGTAAGCAGCGCTTCCTTTTTGCCCATTCTTCTGTTTAGGTGTCCACTGTCCAGTACTGGAAGGACGAGTAGCTGATACCGGATTTGAGGCTGACATGATAGCTCGCTCTAATTCCTCCATGAGAAATTCACATGATCAGGCCCGTAGCCAGCCGAAAAATAAGGGGGGTGTTTTTAATAAAACGAGGTGGTTTCGATTTTTTTCTTCGAATTTAGTATCAGCGGGAATCAATTACGGTTGCACGCACGAACATGTTTCCGGAATTCGAACATTCGATGTCATTCAGTTTCGCAATGTCACTCATTTATTAGAATCGCTGATCATAATAATATCAGCGGCATATTGTCTCCAAGCCACCAAGAGATAGGAGCCAACGCATGCCGGCCCGAGACTATGGTAACGCCAGCGATGATATTGTTCGTACCATGCCTATTGCAGATGCGATTGCGCAGGCCAGCGATAATATCGTGAGCATCAAGCCAATGCAGATGCGATTATGCAGGCCAGTGATGGTGTAATGTTCACAGAGCCTATTGCAGATGTGATTCTGCCAGCGGATCTATAGGCTTGTTGAAGACTCGAAAAACCAGGCCAGCAACGATAGCCGAGTTCGCGGAAATCAATGACCTAATTTGGCGATCTTCTCAGCGGGAGATTGCGTCGCGTTACACCGTGCATTGACGTATCCCGCTAATCGCCGACACGCTTCTCGCTAATTGGCCGCGCGAAACACTGATAATACGACTTATTGAAGCTTCCTAAAAGTTTAAAACACATTATTAACGATACTATTTTATCCGGTTGACCGGCAGATTTATTTCTGGATATCGGATAATAAAAACACCTGCGGTTAACCGGTTAACCGATAATCCAACCCTAGTTGCCACGCCTGGGGAGAAAACTAAGGACTCTATGAAAAATTCGATAACATTTGGGTGTATTTTGATAAAAGTTGGTAGTACTGTTTAAAAATTTTCAGTCAAAGATCAGAGGCGGTCAATTGCTCATGTGATAGACTACCCCCCACTTTATTTCCCAGAGGTCCCAACTCACTTTGGACGCAACCATTCCAAACATTTATTCGTCAGTGATATTTGTATGCTCTTTTCGGATTCGATTCTTGAATAACCAGTTACCATGGCGACTCTCCGTTCCAGATCAGCGACTCATCTTCCCTGTCTGAACTGTCGACGCGCAGCACCCCGGTTCCGGGCAACTACCCCACGTTTGTGCCCGCCTTCATCGCAAATCGAGGTCGCTCGTCCACCCAAAACGACCCGCAAGTCCATCTGGAACCTGCCGGTCCAGATAGAGCACGCAAGAGAAGTTCCAGCTTCACCGAAACCGGCAGTGTAATTTCGAGACCGGCCCACAAGGATGCCATGCGAACTCTGACCCGGCAAAGGGGTGAATATGATAAATCTGATACCGGGTCACGTCAAGGGCACGTTATGTCTGGGCAACGTCCGCCGAATAACTCTGATAACCCAATGATATCCCAAAAATATCCAGTGAACGTCCCAAACAACCATATGTCCGGACAACATCCCACGAATACTAAGGATACACAAATGTCCCAGATGAATCCTACGAAGGTGCCTAATAGCCAGATAATGTCCGATCAACGTCCTGCGTTCGCGAAAAGCCGCAGCGCCACCGAAACCGGTCCGCCTCAATTCGAGACCAACTTTAACATACAACAGCAGTACTACTTGAGCCACGGACCTGGTCGGCTGGTCCGGCAACGTAGCGTAGACGATAACATACAGGACACGGTCGATTCAGCCGCGACCCAGCAATATGTGTCGGTCACCGATAAGTATTATCACCAGGACGGTTACCCTATGGGTAACACTAACGGGAACAATAACAAATTGAACTTCGGGCAGTTGTACAGGATTCCCCAGGGCGAGTATCGTACGCAGGAAAGGGCGCGTACCCCCCAACAAGGGGGCGCCGCAAACAATAACATCCCGAAGTCGAACAGCCTCGACAGTATATTGGAGAGTCGGAAGGCGCCCGTGCAGGAGCACATGGCGTACCAGCAAACTTATCATCAGCAGCAGGATCGCGGGATTTCGAATCGCACGCCTCCGACGCAGTATCACAGGGATTCGCCGCGTAGCGCTGGCACCCCCGATCCGGATATGGTGGTGCAGGAACAGGTAGGGCTGAAGTTCTTAAACTTGAGCCATCTGTTTGCCTAGATTATCGGAATTCTGATGCCAGTGACATCATGGGGATACGATTATCCATATACAATGTTCTTTACAATTCAATGCTAGTTGGATCCCTTAATGATAGTCCACGAACTTGTGTTTGACTCGTGTCTTTGTTTGGAAGATGTCCGAGCAGCTCCGTGACCGACTGAACAACGAGGCTTTCAGCGAGATCCACGGGATGGGCTGGGTGCCGTCGTTGGACGACTATGGGAGCAGGGCTTCCGTGGCGGAGAGCTTGCCGGCCAATGCAAAACGCGAGGTGAGTTGTGTTTTTTATCGGATTTCCTCGAATCGGCCGTTCTTTAATGCCAAAATTTTAGGACAACATCATATGTTCTGGATGCTATGATTCAACCGGTCAAGGTTTCGAGGCTCCCATGCCGGAAGAAATTGTTGAGGCAATATTTTTTGTTGATTCGAGAGCCTTACCAATTAGTTACCTGAAAAAAATTCAACACGAATCTAATCATTGCCATCGATAACAGGCTCATGATATACCAGACCAGGATTCAAGAACCCAAATCCTTTTTTTTGAGCAGAATTTGTGCCCGAGTAGTGATAGGTAGTTTTAACGTGGGTTTTCCTCACTCGGTAATTTTACGTTCAGGACATCCAGCAATTGCTCAGGGATGCATTCGCCGGACGCAGCTCAAAGCAGCCCAGACGGGTCCCGTCGGCACCCATGAAAAGCAGGAAGGAAACCCATCAGATCCAAATGCGGATAAGAAACGACATGATGCGATTGCAGGAACAGGTACGCCTCGCAGCCTTGTCGACGTCGCCGGTATTTTCAAGATTTCCGATACTTTTTGCAGAGTCAAAAAGAAAAAGCGCTCCGCAGAGGAACGGACGACCCCACTTGGGAGGATTACAAAAACAGCTACAAGTAAGCCCGCGCACCCTCTCGCCGACAGCATCCGGTTTCACTTTTGAAAATTTCCCGATCAGGCAGCAAAACCAGGCATCGTCGAAAAGCAACCACAAGTCGGGACGCGGCGGTGTCAATATCTTCGCTCACAATCAACCGCCACCCATCTCGCACCAGATGCAAAGCGACCGCTCCGAACGTGCGCCACACGGCGCCTCAAACAGAGAGTACCGACACGGAAACGGACATCCCGTGCAGAGCAATGCGTCAGGTAAGAACGAGCGAATGGATGTGTGGAGGTATATGTTGTGTACTATTGTCAACTAGTTTGACTGCCTCTGCTTATAGATAACTGTTCCTAGACTTTCCGCTATCAATTTAAAATTTCAATGTCATTATTGTTATTGGTCGTTGAAATGCTAGTAATTGCATCGATGAGATACAATTCAATGTCTGTACCGTTTTTTGCACGATTGTCGTGTGTAGAATGTAGATGCTAGCTTGCATTTGCACAGTCATTCATGTAGGACCTTCTATTTCTGGCCAGTCCGGAACTACCCTAGGTAATCCCTTAGAATAGAGCAGCCTACTACCCCTTTGCCTTTGGAAAATGCAGAAATTGCGTTAAGTCGATATTTCGGTGTTCTTCGCCATGTACCGGTAGATGGTATCAAAGTGTCTGCCCTACGTCTGTTTTCGATGTCATATCTTTACCTTTCGGTGTATGATTTCTATTCTTTGCGGACGATCGTGCGTTGTTTGCATGCCAGTGTCCTACTGTTTGGACTTGCCGTAACGGCACGCGTTTTTGAATCTTGCACTCTTAACGTGCATTGGCGGGTTCGAACTAACGTAATTTGTCTCGGTCTGAAGGAAAAACTGGAATCGTTTTTCTTTATGGTTTTGGGTTTTTGTTCTTCGGGGGCATGCGAAATCGGATTCCTGGCGTTACGAGTCGGTGTCAGTGTCTAGGCTGATGTGATGTCATATCTCCATTGCTAATGAGACTGTCATCTCGCGCCGTATTTAATTTTGACTCGGAATCAAATTTACAAGTCGTCGAATATTCTGCACTGAAAATATCGTGAACCACTCAGCCTCACTAGAAATGACCACGTCATCAATACCAATACTTCATGTGCTGCATTATACTGTTTATGTTTTCAATACGGTTATAATTTCAGCGAGATCTTGGGTAAAACAGCTTGGGTATGCCGATAACTGCCGTCACTGACCGGTTATATAATATTATTACAGTCGGCATGCATCTATTTATTCGATAAATATCGTATGTGTATAAACAGCCTAGTGCACTTGTCACATATGCTTGAATCCATCATGGTCTCAATTCTCATGGTCTGTATGCGAAGTTGGCCGAGTCACTTTGAAAATGTACTTGAATTGACTCGAAAGATTTTGGAAATCAATTGACTTGACTTGATCTAAATTTGCTGCGAATCGAAGGTAGTGACTTGATCCCAACACCGGGCGGCGTACAGTCGAAGAAATCATAGATTTTCAATGCGTAGTCCGACATCTCGCATTCTCATATCCCAGAATGGTACAGATCCCATTATATCGTTACATTGTAATATGCCCATTTTGAACTGGATATGCCTTCGTTCTGGTGCACTTTTTATGTATCGCCTGTTACTAACAAGCTACTGTTAACTTTGCATTTATCGTCTAAACTTTGTTTGTGTTTGTCAAGTGTTTGATCAATTATTTCACTACTTACGCGCATGCTTTTACGTCTTGAGTATCGACAGAAATAACGAATGTTATTTTTCTTCTTTTATTTCTTTTCCTACGCTTTCCTCGTGTACACTTCACCCCTCTTTCCGCCCGCATTTCTCAATTCTCACATTTTGCATCAATCACACCGCAAAATGAAACGATCCGTTGCATGATGTCCGCCTCATTTCATTGCACAAATGATGCAGACGGTAGATTGTCTTTCTCGCCACGGTACGACGGGTATCACGATAATCCTAATTACGGCACGGTGAGGTCCCAGAAATCGGATCAAGGATATCCGGCGTACCCGAACGCCCATGGCAGGCAACGTAGTAGCCCTTTTGAGCGTACACATTTGTCATCAACCTTACCGAGAAAGTATGGGTCACGCGAAAGCTCACCGAAACAACACCCCAGCCCCGATAGGAAGCACGGTTCGTCACCCCGCGCAATCAACCCCTACTTACCGAGGACTTATTCCAACCCTGTCAACTTGGATCCTAATTTCCAAACGGACCGCCACATTCAACACCGGCACCAGCACAGCGCAGACTCGCTGTTGTCCGCACAATCCTTCATTCCTCCGACACAATCTTTCCCAGCGTCCAAAGAAAGCAGGAGAGAGATGCACCAATCCGCGACGAAGCCGCATTATCAGCAGGGGGGTTATTATCAAGGAGACGCACCACCTACGCAAATACGGTGAGTTATTTTTGTGGATCTTTGTTATTTTCGAACACTTCGTTTTGCAAATTTTTTGCTCTTGATTAGGGCTGGGCAAGTGGCGAGGGTTGATTTTTTCTAGTAACAGAAATATACGCCTTCAAGCCAAGAGTAATATTTTACCAATGAAACATAGTTTCAACACTTTCATTTCTACTGTCGGAACCTCGAAAACTTGTTTAGCCGTATATCAGCGCCGAAAACCTGCCGCGCGAGGCTACGTATATTTTAGAAGTAGCGATTTTGTCAAGTAGCGATCCACCCTCGCAATGGTCTCGAGGCACTACGAAAAAAAGTTCATGATGGGTAAACAAAAAATTATTTTTGGATGCGTGTGATTTGCATCGATTTTACTTGTGGCTTTAAACTATCCAAGTCATTATTACTGTCTCGACGTCATAATAGGTGCTACTGAAATACTCGGCCTGAAGCTTAAGACGATCTACAATCTACATGTACTCGAGTCACCTAGTTACTCGGTTCTGCCCAGCCCTGCTCTCGAGCATAGTGGAATGCTTTTCGTCGATGGTGCGCTTTTTAGTTAACAATGAACTTAACATTTTATACTTATTGAATGCTCTGTTCCTAACCTTTTCACTCTCGGAACTACCGAAGCGTTTTTCTGAAACTGCCCGCCTCCCGAATTACAAGTGTCTGTAGCTCTGTACCTTTACATGAATGCTTCTTTGCTCTGGTGACTGACGAAACCCTATTTTGAAATAATCCACAAATAACAGACGGTCTTTGGGAAGTAACGGTGTTTGATTCGTGTTGTAAGGCCGTCATTACTACTGGCTATTTCGCTGTTCAGTGAGATCAGCTTCCGCGCTGACAGTTATTTTCCGAACCCTTTCCGACCGTACATTTGTAGTTGAGATTAATCGCATCCGATCGCGAATCATTGAGTGACATCAAGGTGGCTATTCTGCTTTTCGGTGGGCTTCACCGTCGTGCTGATGCTTATCTGCTTATGCAACCAGCCTACTAACTATGGTGATGCGATACGACGGTGTGCCAAGTCTTTCTTGAAACACTGACGATTTACTTATTTGGCTCCCGTCTACCTGTGTCGCATCTTCGATTTGAAAGCACTGCATCTTCCGGTGTTCGGCTACCTTACAACTTTGAGAGACGCTCTCCGCACAGTAATGTGCGTTCAGTGTAAAATAGTATTCCTCTGGCATTGAACTTCGTTACTGAATCATGCATGATGGGATTCTAACCCGAGGCATGCTTCTTTGATATCTTTCACTGATGGCTAACAGCAAGTCTAGTAATCGATGGTGACTTCGGACATATCAGTGTAGTGCTGTGTAGATATCGTACTCATATGCCATACATCGTACAAACAGCAAGTCGGACAAAGAACGCAATCCTGGCACTCCGTCAAAGTCGGAAGATAGCGCCACTGTCATTCAAGCCACCACGACCAGTCCGGAAGGTCACACGGTCAGCGTATTTACAGTGGCAACAAACCGCGGTGCCCAAGAACCCAGAGGGGAGGTTTGCGAGGAGAAACTAGTGAAACCCAGCACGCTCGACCGTAAAAAGATGAAGAGCAACCGTTCTAGAGATCAGCTTTCCCCTACGTCTGAGACCAGCGATAATTCGGACTTGTCGCAAGGCATGGCTGTCGAAGCGGCACGGGCCGCCCAAAACTTGATATCCATGTCTAGGGGTAGTCTTGATCATTTGAATGTCGGGAATGATTCACCCGGGGCACCTTCGAAGTTTGGTCTGCGGTCATCTTTGCGGAAAAAGGATATTAACGCCACGGAGGGCCAGGCCGGAAGGTCTGAAACAGCGACACCCAGGAGAAGTCGCGTGCCAGAGACGCGGACACCTCGGTCGCGCAGCAACACGCGCCGTGATGTCAGGGACAGAAACAGGGGTCGGTCCGTGAGTCCGTCTGTTTCAGCCAGTAGTAATGGGGTCGCAATCCCCGTCAGGGACATGCGTTCGAGCAGTAAAACCCAGCTTGACGTGGACGAAAATCCCGGGACGGCCCCCAGATTTCAAAGAACCATCTCTACTCCGACTGGGTCAAAAGTGACACCGTCTCGCGACACAGGGTCTCCAAAAAGCAACAAAACTACTGGCATGCGTGACGAACCAATGACCCGGTCGAAATTGAGGCCGCCCGCGGTGCCGCGGGTGTCGACGCCTACCCCAGTGCGGAGCGCAAAGATGAATACGGACCTGACCAACGGTTGGCAGTCTGCCAGCAATCCTAACTTTGAAACTGGGCAGTCGGGCACACTGCCACGCGCCCCGAAATCGAACAAACGCCTGGAGCGGTCCGGTAGCACTTCCGGGTCTGTGTACCGGACTGATAGGCTGGCCAGGGCGAAACAGGCCAAGGGTAACGCAGTGGCGCAGGCGGGGTATAATTCGACGCCCAGGAGGGAAAGATACGATTATCCTCCTCCCAGTGAGGATTTGAGATACAAAAGGTTACTATTTTCATTGCTACGTAGACTACCGGAGACTAAAGCTCAGAGATGGTCAATAGCCAATTGGGACAATTCTACTAAAGTACATAATTCAACATTTCTTTAAAGTGAAACCTTGAATTTTTCGAGTAGGAAGTAGTATTTCGACAACTTTGCACCACTTTCAGGTCGGAAATCGCCATGGCCACCCCTTATTTTTTTCCATCAACAATCTACTTGTGTTGTCAGGCATTCACTTTTCTACTTAAACTGGAAATAGTTTTGACATGCCTCACTAATCACTATGTCTATTCGAAGTATTTACAACCTAAGTTTTGCTTGTACTCTAGTTCTACCAACGATTGCTTTGACCATCTCTGCTAATATAAAGATTCTCGTACGACCGCTTGCCTGCGAGTCGACAACGGATCCTAATTTATCGATTTGTGTAGGAAATCGCTAACTGAGTCGTGTCCCACCCCATCGGCATCGCAAGCCGGCGTAGAGATGGTGGTGGGTTCCAAGCCGCCCTTACCCGCTTACCAAACGGCGACGCGTTGTAAAACGGCGTCTGTCGAGCTGAGGAAACGCAAGTCGTCTCACAGGAGGTATCATTGAATGAGTAGAGGAAAAGGGTGATTCTATCTTCCGCGGGAAGATGGTGCGAAGCGAAAGTGGGAGGATTGGGATTTCTCATCCTTCCTTATCTCGCTTTCGGTACTCTCTTTTGAAGCTTTCTCTCTTAACGCTGCACGGATAAGAAGGTCAGGCGGAACAGATCTGAATTACTTGTCGCTCGTGACATCTGCTTGTGTTTCTCATTCTCTTTGTTTTTGCGCAGGCTATATGTGGTCTACGGGGTCCTGCTCTTGACAATTCTTACGTCGACGCCTCCTTCCAGTCTTCTATAAGAATTCTTTATTATGGCTTCATCGAAAATCGTTCATTTTCTCGCCATTTTGAGCCAGCCATGTTTCCTGTTGGGTCTTGTTATTGACAAATCTGCGGTCTAGTCTAGACCTTTTTCCGGCGTTTCACAAAACGAAATTCATAGACTTTGCGTTATCTATTACCGTCTCCGATATGCCACTCCCGAAAACAGCTTATTCCTTTCGTTGACAATCATTTTCCGGCGAACTATGTAGAAGTCACGTAACTTCATTCCTACAACTCTCTGTGATTTGCTTATTCCTGTCCTGTAATCAGTTCGTACTCGAGGAAAGCTATTGCGATATCCTGCTTACCGCCATAAACTGAAAATCTGTTAGTACAGAAATCACACATACTCTGCGTAATCACAAGCATCATAGTCAGCGGTTACATATTTTCATCCGCTTAATACACACAATGCACATACACAGCGCGACGTGATGAACAGATAGGACGTCGAAACGACCAAGTACCAGTCCATCAGTCCGAATCCCACATTGGCGTAATGCCTGATGTAATAGTGTTCACACTGTTCAGCACTCTTCAATCTCGATCTTTTTCGACTGTCTTTCCTTTTGGTGATTTCATCGCTCAAGTCATTGACTTCCTTGTATTCATCCTTCATCTAGGCTTTTTCGTAAGGACAGAACATCTTGACCTCGTCATTCTGTGTCCTTACCGAGTGACTTCGCAGTTGCACAATTCCGTGTCTCGTAAGCGAACGCACTTTGCATATACTTCTGCGACCCTAATGTTTCTTCATCAAAAACACGACGTAACATTCTGTTTCCGCGCGCTTTTGCAGGTCCTTATCCGAAACCTGGAAGCAGCCACCCGGCACAGCGGCGCCGAACATGTCCAGGCAGGCGATTCACCATCACCGCCAACAGACTCAACCGCAACACTCGCCGCCCACTGTAGTGCCTGCCTCGCAACAGTACTACACTCGACATCTCCACCCTATGTACAACATGCAAATGACGCAACACGGCAATATGGCAGACGGCAGGACGCAGCACGATCACCCGCGCAGGACAGCGTCGGCAGACGACCTGCTGTGGTCAAGCGCGGATGCGCGAGACGCTAACGCCAACTTGCAATCGCAGCAGGGAACTCTCGTGTGATTCGAATATTGGGTTCCGGGAGTAGGAGCGTGCCACCTTATTTTTTTCTCCGTATTTCCTTTTCCCTGAGCACTTAATTCTCATTTCTTATTTGTTTGTTCGATTCTTTTGTTTGTCTGCATTGTGAACTTCGATCATGCGAATTCCGCTCTTTCTATGCTATTGTGACAAGTGCTATCGTGTTGAATTTGCCTGAAGATAGATCTAATCTGCGCAAGGCTGGTGTGCGTTTCTGCGATCGGTTATTGGATCGCTGTATCATCCGGTTGGTATTGGTAATGGCGTAAGCTTTGATTTCTAATAATAATATCATTTGTGTGTGCGATTGGGATTGGGACACCGATTAAGAAAACCAATTTTGTATGCGTTCTAGCAGTCTAATGCAGTGGTGCCTACGCGCCAGTGGCTCATGTGTGAAAATGTGAAGATAAACGTTACTGGTGTGTGGTATGGTCGGCAGCTCTGATAAAATTGATTCCTAACGCACATGGGCATTACGGCTTGTGCGCAAGACTACCCCGCCGTGTCACTGTCGTTCTCAGCTGCATTTTCCCGACGCATATTGCTCACGTTTCTGTAGCTAGCAGTCTAAGCCACCCTTTCTTCTTTCTTTGCAATAACGATTATTTTATTCATATTTTCTTGTGTTATAATGGCGATGCGAGAATTTCTTAATAAACTGCTTTCTTACGGGTTGTGCGTTCTTGACGTAACGGTTGAGAAGTGTTGCTATTTTGTGGAAGTGGGCTAATACCGCACAAGAACAGAACATGCAAGCATTCAATAGGGCTTGGATTAGGGATATGTGTCGATTTGGCGGTACGAGCGGGAATGCCACAAATCCCATTTCGATCATTCCTGGGTAACCTTATTCGAGTCGTACCGACTGAGCCATCATGAAGGTAGGAGCGTGCACGAATATGTTTTCGGGACTTCGTCTTGACATTTTGGATCTTCCATCCCATTAATTGCAACTTCCAAAGAAGGACCTTGCCATAGTTTTATGACATTGTTAGATAACAACCCCGTATATAAGCGGTGTTTTACAAAAACCTGGAAGGGGGCCGGCAGATACGGAATCACAAAGCATATCAGCCTGGTCACTAGTGTAAATGAACATTGTAGTCGAAAAATACCATGGATAACACTAACACCAACAGCCCCCATTGTCGTTCGCTCATCGACGCTTTTTACACAAGACCCTTCTATCGTGCCTCTCCATGTGATGGTAAAAATTGTATCTTCCGTTGACAATCGTGATTACGCAACTAGGCTACTCGTTAGTCTCCGTTCGTTTCGATCGCAAAACAAGCGTTGGGTATGCGAACAATGATAATTCCGAGGTTCGAGTTCACGGACGAGATGGATGGGTTTATACCCTGTGAAGATTTTTGTAAGATAGCAGTTTTTTCCAGCAGTCCTAATGTTATAATCTGTAATCAGAATTCCTTGGATTTCCTCTAAGAATAATCCTAACATCTTCGAGCGGATGTTTGATTCACGAGTACAGGCTAATACTGCTGGATTTCGTGGAGGAAGTCCTGGGAAAATAGGTCTCCTCACTGCGCCAATTAAGATTAGCCGATGTTACGGGATGTAGTTTTCCAGTTGGAGAATGTAGGCTACTTACATAAATGCTCTGTTCTGTATCTGCCTGTGAATTCGTTCACACGTGGAAGATTATCCGATCCTGACAGCATTCGTATTTATGCGTATCTATTGGACCCGATAAGTCGGTTAGATGTTAGAAAACCCCGTTTTATCAGGGTTGTAACCAAATCACAAGGCTCCGAGTCACAAGTCAATCTCACATTTATAGTTTTGACTCGAGTCATTTTCAATTCACCAGTGAGTCAAGTCCGAGTCCAAGTCAGCGAGCAAAGGGTCGAGTCCGAGTCATGGTGTTATGACTCGAGTCCGAGTCCAAGTCATTGTGTTGACTGATCAATTTCCAGTTAAAGTCTTGTTAAATTCACTTTTTATAACTCTGTTTGGTGATATCGAATGGTTCGTATTTATATTATACTACATTTCCTCACTTGTAGCAGTTCCTGGTCTCATTTTCCAGTACCAATAGACGAAACCCCATGTGGCTACTATTACTATTCCTCGAAATTACAATGAAATGTCGGTCTTGGCCGTCAGAGCCTCGAGTCATATGACTTGGTTCGAGTCAGGCGCAATGACTCGAGTCGAGTCATTTCCGTAGTTTGAGGAAATGACTCTAGTCATCAGAAAATCGTGACTCAAGTCGAGTCATCTCAACCCGCCTGCTTGTTATGGACTGGCTACGCACCAGCGTACGACATAACCACGCCAAAGCCTGCAGTAGGCCTACTTCCTATTTGATTTGTTAAAGGAGTCTTCAAATAGATCTTCCGTACTGATTATTTTATTTCCTGTTTCTCTTTGCATTTTACCTGTTCCTTGTACTTTCTCGGTCACCCATATAAGCACATATCAAGTGAAAGTTATTGTTACCATTTGATTGATAACGGATTCTAGAAAAACGAGAACAACACGATTAAATAAAACAGCTTTCCGCGTCTCATAGCTGATAACAAGTTGGCCACCGCTGCATTTTCTCAGAGCTTCTTTTACCCATCACCGCCTGATCCCATGCAAACTGCTGTGCGCGAACACGATTGTCCGTAACGTTACTCCGATCATAACTCGTCATCGACTCCTCGTATATGGCGAAAACTTGTGTTCCTCTTTGCTGGTGATCTCCTCTTTGGAGATTCATTTTCCTTGATGTAATCGACGATTTCGGGATACAGCAACGACGGCGCCTCCTTACCCCACAAAAAATCCAAATGGTCCCAACCCCTGATCTGCAAAAGTAATTTGCGGAGAGGATAACCAGAGGGTCGAATGACGCTTTCGTCGAATGTCGCTTCCCTAAATTTCCCAACAAGACATAAGAATATAGTGACTTCACATAGATATACGCTGTGTCGCAACCAAACAAAGACCCCACAACGATTATTACGAAAATTGACGTGCGATATTCTGGCAACTTGAAGATATCACTTTTGTTGATATGAGTGAGCCTGGCCGCCTAGCGTCATCATAATTTTATATTCCCAAATATTTGCCGTTCACCGATTCGATAATGTTAAAATACCGCATGGTGTTAAGAACCACGACAGCGCAGACGAAAATGAACCGCCTTCCCTCCATACGTCATAAATTCCTACTACGACACGAACCATTCTGAAGTGCACCATGCTCCTGAGGTTCGCCGCCAAATTCCTGCCATCGCGCGGGTCGGCGAGATCGTCCCTGGAGCCGAGAAACAAAACCAAAGGCGCCGTGATTCTGGCGACATCGTAGTCCGGAGGTTCCGTAGTGCCGTAGTTCTTCATATTTTCAGTTTCTGTATAAGGTGGTCAGATGTGGTCAAAAGCTCATAGTTGGTACTCGAGTGGCAGTATATGCGTAACGTGGTATATTTCTACTAAATTACAAGTAGAAATAGTGATTTATAATCTGCCAAAACTGCTTCAAGTGGAGGTAAAACATGAAAGTCTGAAGACCATCTTACTGAGGTAAGTAATTCCAAAAGTATATTTGGTCGAGAAGTAGTATTCTTTTAGTAATCGATCAAGATGCATCTTACCGAATATCGTAGAATGACAAAATTACTAGGGCAAGTTTTTGCAACTTTTTTTTTACAGCTTCCGGCAGCTTCCTAAATACTCGTAAGATATGTAGAATGCTGTTTTAAGCTGTTTGAAGGAATCTTATAGTGCAACTTTTGTCCATTTTTTTCATGCAACTCTTTGCAGCATTTTGCAACTTTTTCGATTATGAAAGTATTTTCGGTTTTGGTGAAATACACGGCCAAATTAGACTGAAACACCGTAAATCAGCACCGAAGTACGGGTATTTCGGGAGCTAAGCCGGTAAATTGACCTTTTTTTAGTCAACCGAGCACAATGTGGTCTTTTAGTGCAACTTTTGTCAAAAATTAATAAATAAATGCAACTTTCCGCGGATTTAACTGCAACAAAAACTTGCCCTACTAATTACTAGGGCAAGTTTTGGCAACTTTTTGAAGCTTCCGATAGCTTCATAAATGCTCAGAAGTTATGTAGTATGGTGTTTTAAGCTGTTAGGAGGATTCTTATTTTGCAACTTTTCTCCATTTTTTCACGCAATTTTTTGTAATTTTTTCGATTTTGCATGAAACCAACTTTTTCTGGAAATATTTGGCACTATATGTAAATAGATCACTTGATTATTTGAGGTCCTTTCTGATTTGACGTTCATTCACGCTAGACCGCCGAAAATTATATATATTTTCACTGGGTCGATTTTTCAGGCTATTGATCTTGTTGAAGTCACCAGCGCTGAGTTTTGCTACTGTGCCATGGATACGGATCGATTCGACTATCTCATACCCTGATAATTTCAAGGAACTTGTCCATAAATGCAACTTTTTAGTGCAACTTTGTGAAAAATAAATGCAATTTTCCACGGATTTGACAGCAAAAAAAACTGGCCCTACTGATTACACTAGGAATATGTGTATTTCCGAAAGAAATATACAGGTGCAGTCATACAGGGGCTATTTCGCCGAGTCCTCATGACGATGCCACACATAAACGTGATGAAAACATCCCAAAGATAATTTCTACTTCGCAAAATCTAATAGGTAATTTTGCCTTGTTTGGGAAGAAGTAGAAGTGCTCAAAAAACGTACGTACTTCAGTAAACAGTGCAAGTAGTAGAAAGCTACATGAGTACTATGTAAACGTAAAGGAACATCGTTACTGACCACCTCCGCGAGCGGCTCGATTTATGCAGAAGCGAGGCGCTAGTATCGCCTTAAAGACTTGAAATTGTGAAGCAGAAGAGGAAGTAATCTGAGATAATAACCACTCGGGTAAGAAATCCAAGCGAAGGCAATGCAAAACCTACTTGAGCAGTTCAAAAATGTAGAAGTAGGCTACTTCAATCAATCAATCAGGTTTATTAATATTTTCACCGTTTCAAAACATCACAAGACTGCGATACAATGAAAGAATAGGAAGGTGTCGAAACAACTAGGAGTAGCCAATAAGATCAGACACCCACCTTAGTTACCTAGTCACCTTAGTCACTGACCATTTCTGCCAATGACACTCCAAAAAGGTATAGGATCTCCCAAAATATATATTCAGTTTCCATGATGCAGGGGCTATTTCACGCGGTTTAGATGACAATTTCATTCACAAAACTACTTTCTACCTTTCAAAATCTTGATCGTAAAAACTGGTGTTCTAGAAGAATAGGGTTTCCATGTTTTTATATTGGAATCCAGAGAGGAGGACAATTTTTTAAATCTAAAAGCTAGATTACCGGAATTGAAAACAGCTGATCTTAAAAAGTTTTACTGAAAATCATGTTGTGTAGACTAAAAAATACCATCACTCCGACTCGACTCCCGAAGACCGAATGACCCGCACGAACGTCCGCATTACATATTTCGCGTCGTTTATGGCATTGTTTAATGTTTGTTTAATGTTTTAAACAAAGGCCTTTAAATTTCTTTTCAAGTTGTAAAATTATGCCATAATTGTGTAAATACTTTCCAAAAAACATGCTGTATGAGCCCACGGACAATTACCACTCGATTTAGCTGACGTATATCGATATGGGATGGTTGGAACCCTCAAAATAGTCGGTTCAACAGTTATAGTACAGATATTTCGTCATAGGAGCTATATTTACTATATATTTTCAATATGAATATATTATGACGTCACAAATGAATATTCGTGACGTTATGGCTTAAAACAACACAATAAAAAACATGTTTTAAATTAGGGCCTCGTTTTAAACAAGTTTGTTTTAATCCATCTAAATGAGGATATATGGTAAATAGAAGGAAAAAGGACTCGTCAGTGAATATAAATAGTCGAGTATGAAGTACAAGCACGTAAAACCTACTTGATGGCTTTAGAAATCGCTACCAATCACATCCGCGAGCTTTTAGATTTATACAGATGCGAGACACGCCGTAGACTCGTAAAGCAAACCTGAACCGTAGTCCCATTTCTGCGTCTTTCCCGAGGTCACCAGTTGCGACATATGGATCAAATTGTGCAAAGACGTGCCGGATGGCGTCTTGGCTAGGAATACTGGAAGCCGATCATTATGATAATGATCGACATTAAACCCGGCCAGAAACAACAGCAGGTTTTGCCCGTGGTACGACAGCGGGCTATCTTTTGCCATTCTGAAAAGAAAATACAGTTATTCTGCCCTGGTCGTTGTGCACACCACTCAATAATGACGAACAACAGTTGAGCTTGTTACACTTAAGGCACTGCGATATAAATGTGATGCGGCCCCAAATTAAAGTTGTGGTGTGAAAACATTGACAGTAGCCATCTCCTCAAGAAATCCATCGTATTGCAACTGCCAATAAAATATTTTCACTAGTGGTCCTATTGCATTAGCTATCTCTGTGGTATCGAGATCATTCGCCATCACGCGTCAATGCTTTGTACTCCTTTGCGAAATTTCTGGAAAACGTTTCTCCATTGTTGCACTTTCTCGACACGAGCCCTGTCTTGTTCCATTTCGTTACTTTACGGGGAATCTACGTAATATGTCACTTACTTTGCTTCCTCTGGAAGATGCAACAGCACAGACTCTGATTGCAACTTGGAGCACATATATATATATTGTCTATGTATAAGGTTGGTCTGTACGCTATATGCCACACTGTGAATCCATGGGTGGAAAATAGGTGTATTTATCAGATTCCCACCATGGAGGGGGTGTAAATCAGGTAAACGGCTCTTTCAGTAGACTGTGCTTTTACGCGTATTCCAACCGGTATAAATGAGTCAAATACAAAGATTACTACGGAGATATATCACAGGGTGTAGCGGGTTCTGTTTTCATGTACCACCCCATGAAGTCCATAAAGGTGGTATACGCAAACATAACTCAGTATACACCCCTGGGATATATTTCAAAAAGTAAGGATTGTTGTGTTCAACTCATTTTCACCCATTGAAAGGGTGTAAAATACAATTTGGTACTTGGGAGTGACATTAACCTCTTTGCACCCCACGTTATGGTGCAAAGCTGATATATACACCTATCTTACCACGCAGGGATTTACAGTGTGACATATAGCGTACAGACCAACCTCATACATAGACAATACATATATATGTGCTCCAAGTTGCAATCAGAGTTGACCACTGACCAGGTTGGGCGTATGTTTACTAGGCGTTATACATCGAAAGTATGTTACTTGTGCATTTTAGCTGACAACCACTGGCTAATCTTCGAGCTGGGCAAGATTTCCGCTCCTCCAAATAAAGAAACTCCGAATTGGGCCACTTCCGTCAGACCAGACAGCAGCTTGATAGGGCTTCGGATATGACCCAGAGTAGCCACGGGCGCCAGCGCTATCATCAAGTGTATCTTTTCGTTGAAGCTTGGATCTTCCGCGAGTCTGGCGAAGGCGATGAGGGTACCCTGAGAATTTGTTCATCTTCAATTATTGCTGAGCGAATCATAGAGACCATACAGAGATATCAGGACCAGAGGTGCAAGTGAGGTAGAAGCAACGCCTTAAATTTTTGGTATTTTACGGTTAGTGCTTTCCGAGACAAGGATGGGCAAACTTCGGCCCGCAACACCGTTTCGCGCGACCCGCGAAAGCTTCTAGACACGTCGTAAAATATTAATAAAATGCGTATTAAGAATCTAAATTACCGTGGGTACTTGATTCAACTTTCTTTTAATATATTTCAACGTGATAATGATAAGTTATATTCCTACCATAGTATTTTCTATGTCATTGATAGTGCGATAACCCGACCTCGAGGCCCCTGCAGTTTGAAAGGTTTCAATTGCTAAACATCGCAGAAAGTGAAACATAAATGACCTAATCGGACCATGAGTGTAATTTTAAATAGGCAACACAAGCAAGTATATTACTTTTAGTAGATGGAAAAACCCATTCGCGAGTGTGTTATAGATGGATTCATTCTTTATGTGTGTAGAAGTAATATTTAGATATTGTAGAAGCGTAATTAAAGGGTTATGATGCTGTCATCAGCATTGTGTGTCCTGAAGTTTAACCAAAAGTACAATCAGCAAATCGCTGCAGATCGCTGCTCACAGACTCAAATTTACACCCAATTCCAAGAAACGGGACAACCGACTTTCATCGCTAATTTTGACGATAAGGCTTATAAATTCTCGTCAATGTTTCTGACGCGAGTACGGTATCATTAAATCAATGTCTGTTTTGTTTTACCTATACAAATGAATGTATAATATTTCCATGTTGTCGGTCACTATATAATCAAATAACAATATTGAATTTTGGCTTAGTATCCTAATTTCCTATAGTGCGGCCCGCGAATGGATTAAAATGTTGAATGCGGCTCGCGAGGTAAACGGTTTGTCCGCCCCTGAAGTAGGCGAAACCTACTTGAGTACTTCGAAAGAGTAGAAGTGCTTCGTTACTGACACTACAAATTGGCTGGATCTTCGTAAATATATCCAGTTACAGTAATACAAGGGATATTTCACGCGAGTCTCATGACAATTTAACTCACAAAACTACCTTCCACTTTTTAATATCCAAATCGTATTGGTTTGGCGAAAAAATGTGATGCAGTAGTGGATGCTGGTATAAATCACAACCACTTGGGTAAGTAATGAACGCAGTCCAAACCTAGTAGAGTACTCGGAAATAGAGAATACCGGAACCACTGCACTGACTGCGGTCGGTGATAACTCGTCTTACCTGAGAATGCCCGACGTAATACAACTTCTCCTGCCCGGTGGCCCTCAACACCGCGTCCACCATAGCCGGCAGGTCGAACTCCGACATGTGCTGCCAAGTAAAGCGCCAGTACCTCTCGTCCTCGTCCGGGTTCAACTCGACGTGGGCGCGCGAGTACGTGTTGCCGCGAATGTTTCCCATCCAAACATCGTAGCCGGCGTCGGCCAGAACGAAGGCGAGGCTTCGGTTAGGTCCGTTCGACACCCAGCAGGAGGAATCCGATAATATCCCGTGCTGGAGGAATACGACAGGACGCTTGGCTCGACCGCGGCGGGTACGGCGGCCCCTGGGCTTTCTGCCGTGTTGATCTGCGAAAGTGTTTAGTCCAGTGGTTCGCAAACGTTTTTGACTCATCGCCCCCTTATCAAGATCAACATATTTTTATCGCCCCTAAAGACTAGAGTCGGGTTACTGTTTAGTGCCCGGGTTTATGACGGAACAATCAAATTATCCCCCATAACGTAATAAACATGTGCCTTGACATGTAAAATCTACATAAGTTCGTACCTTATTGTTCCTGACAGAAGCATCGCGTCACCACAACGCTTTTAGAGAGCCATAAGCTACTAGCTGCAGATTTTACATGTAAAGATTGTTGGCCAACTGAATGTAAAGATGATGTTGCCAACACTGTACTGTTATAGATTTGTTTGTTTGCTTTGTAACGCCATGTCTACAAACAGTTTGCGCCCCACTTCCACCCCCCATTTTAAGAACCCCTGTAGAGGAATAAGTCAAACTATTGCAGTTCAATGTGTCCATGTCCATCTTAAAAGATAGTAAACAATTTCCTACACGTCAAAAACGAGTTGGGGACGTGTTCAAAGCATGCAGTTTATAGACTAGCTGAGAATGTTCGTAACCTAGACACAGTTGGGAGTACAACTCGTACTAAAATTAAAATATAATTTATGCATATTCTATCATTTTCCCAAGGATGCAGTTTGAGCACTAAAATTCCGGACATGTCCTCCTTTTTCAAGAATTCGAAAATGTCCCCCCCGAGGACGCCCAACGACACAACAGCATTTACAGTCAAAATTTTCAAATTACCATAATCTCGTCCGACTTTATACGTTTTGCAATTTCTAAAGTGTCCTCTTTTCCGTATCTCAAAATATGATAACCCTATTCTAATTAGACCAGAGTAGCAACTTTGACTGGTTCGACCACCTCTGGAATTCGTTGATGGTACCCGTGCACTTGAAAAGAAATACCGATTCCCAGCATATGCCAAGATGACAGGTTTGAAACGGACTCACGTCATTATAGTCACAAATCATATTATTTAACTACCCGTGGTGATTAAATCTCCATAATTGCAACATGCTTCTTTGTGATTATACAGGAGTTACTAATGGCGCCACAAATAGGTGTGATGTAGTAGCTGTACTTTGCCACTGTGTTGTCAAAAGGTACTTCTCATGCTGCCTATCCTATAAATTGCGTAATACAGCGTGAAAAGTCAAGCTTGTGCGCTTAAGCGGGACTGATGAGCATATTAATCCCCTATTATACAAAATCCTACCTTCAAACGACTTTAGACGGCCATCTTCCTTCTCAGCCCATTTGCTACCGAACGGTATTCTGTGCATGGTCAGTTCGTATCCATCTTTAGTCACGGTGGTATAGACTGCGCAAGGGTATCCAGCGTAGCGAATCATTTGAGGCTAAGATATTGAATCACGGAAATGCTGTTAAAGGTGTTCGTATTATAAAATAACTTTCTAAAGATCTTACCACTGTCATGAAGCATTCCGGAGGCAATTCGGCGTGGGCCTCTTCGCTTTGCTCAAACGAATCGTAGTTACGAATGTTTTTTATCATGATATCTGCAGTGTACATTAACAGTAACTGGTAAACTTCGCGAATTTGAATTTAATCTGTCAATTACTAGATACACATTAAGCAGCAATCCCAACTATAAGCAATGATATAGATAACATTTCACTGAAGTGCAAGTAAGATAGGCGCTTACTAAGCCAAGCGAGATAGATTTTATGATATTATCAATTGTACATTGTAGCAATAAATCTAGGATTTGTTTTGGCAATTGAAACGTGACAGAATTTACAAATTACAAAATGCATTTTTGTAATCAACGCTATTGACTTAATCAGGTTACAAAACATTTCTGAAGGATTAGCGCGAATCAGGCTTAGTTGGTTGGTTTTGAGGCATTCATGGTGTTTGTCGACTACTGTACTATTATGGTCATTTACACCAGGCCGATATTCTTCATTCTTATTCTGTAACTGCCGACTTATAGCACGGCCCACTTCTAGGCTTTTCGTGACACTTACGCGCGGATGAGATGGCGAGGAGGAGCCCAGATAACCCTCCAACACTTAGGTAGGTATAGGACAGTGGTTCCCAACCTTTTGCGACTCATCGCCCCCCTTTCAACCTCAACGCCGATCATCGCCCCCCAGATTTTGCGAACCGAAAAATCGGTATACAATCTGTAATCATCGGCGGGTTGACTAAAAAGAAAAGGTAAACTTTTCGGCTCGTTGTCAAATTTTACACTTTTGCAACTAAATTTCCGTGGGTTGACTAAAAAAAAGGTCATTCCGACGAATTGACTCCAATATGGCCGTTTTAACGCGTCATCGCCCACCTATCGCCCCCTTTGTCGATTATCGCCCCCTTCGTCATTTTCGCCCCCCTAGGCCGCCAAATCGCCCCCTGGGGGGCGATATCGCCCACGTTGGGAACGACTGGTATAGGAGATAAGAAGTCGACCTCGGTCGGACTCGACCTCGCAACCCATTGGTGTTGCAGCCGCGGATTATACCACTGCGCTATCTCTCCACTTGAATCAGGCTTAGTATACTTTCCTGGTGCGAGCCGAAAATGCCTTGATGGTTTTGGTGACGCAAAAATATCCACTCGCGACATATTTCCACACCGGTCTGATACTAGTCAGGTTCGTGACATCACACGCATAGGCCTACCCAATTCGTCCTCGTCCCCCGCAATGTTGTCATCGAGCGAGTTTAACAAATCCTCCGTAAAGTTCTCCCAATTCCACGATTTCAAGTGATTTTTGACGTATGGAACATCGAGGCCGTACTGGGACAAGTCCGGAATGATCCCGTTCAGTCCGCCGTCATCAACTGCATCCATCACATACTGCGAATAACACGAGTATAATATAAGTTACACAACAGGCGAGGTTTTTCAACATATTCTCAGGATTTCAGAGACACTTGGTAAAGTGAACGTGCGGACAACATATACAGACTTGACGTCAGATAAATAGTTTCAGTTATGAATCGACTTCTAGTTAACACGATGCGTTTTGGTCTGAAACAGGATACTGTTGGATTTCTCAACTTATACATTCAGAGCACATGGTCGGGTTTCCGCTCCCTACCAAAACAGATAACTCTCTTCGGGACTCACGCCAGCGTCTCCGAGTTCAGTTGCGTTGCCGCACGCGCGCCTTAGCGCCAATCTCCGCGTCGAGGCTCGAGAATAATAACTATAGATTCCCGCCAAGCCTCCGCGAGGGCGAAGACGAGCATCTGCGTTCTACATGTTCCTTAGGGTCGACTGACCCATGTGCGACTGATGTTCACATGAAATCATTCTCCACCATGACATTCGAAGATCTCACTTAAATATTTGCTATTGCGACCAACAGTGATCCATCTGACCTTGACGGGTGACCTGGCGGCTGCGGGTACCGCGTTGGGGAGCCCGGCTTAGATTAAGTCATCTGGGTCATCACAATGAGTGATTGAGGACCAGTGGACTGAGTTGAATACCAAGCTATATCTGAAGACTCACCTGGCTCAATTGAGAACCAGCATTGAAGATGTCTTTCCAGTCAATGGGCGACACATCGGGGACTTCTAAATTGATGGCGTCCTCATTCTCACCAAGTACTTGCGCTATTCGGTCCAGGGCATCGCGCTTCCTGAAGAACGTTTCGTCTGCAACATGGAAATTTGTGTGCACAAAGCAGGCACTAGTGAACATCTAATAATTTTGCGTGACTTTTGAGCGTATACTCATGAGCGTATGCTCGTCACGATGACTGTAGCTGTGTCCTGACCAGTCCACACAAAATCACTCAATACTCTGCGAAGATTCAGGTAATACAGATTCAATCCATAGGCACTTTTCCACGCGAAGTAGTGTTTTACATGTCTTCGATATCACTACTTGTACTTCTCATTTAGTAAAAATTCACGGCTTTACTTCTTCATCTACTTGAGTAGCAATATTGGCTACTTCCTCAATACTACTATGACCTATTACTGTCTATTCAATTGATGTAGCATTGTTACGTTGCTTTACCATCGATACTTGCTCAAGTGTGCCTATACTTACTACAAAACTAACCGTTTTTTAAACGACCTTAAATGCATCTAAAGTAGGCCATGGTATACAGAACATTGCAGGTTGCTTATTTTGCAAGTATAGTAAACCCATCACTATATCCACAGTGTCTGTTCATGGTTATTTCGTAGTGCTTCGAATCTCGAAAGATACGTGCTACAGTTAAGCAAGATCACCCGTAAAGCACATCACCAGTAGCTAATAATTGGAGCGTTAAACTATACACGACCTGTCACCATACCTTGGTTGACCTCATCTATAGTTTCAACTGCGACTTGCAAAACGTCGGATGCAACATCCCACCAACTGCCAAAGCTGGTTGAAACGCATATCACCACAATTAGGCTAATAACTTTGAACGGAGCAGCCATGTTCCCGTTATGGCGTCTACATATTCACAGTGAAATATCTGAATGATATCGAACGACAGCGTATAGTGCGAATGTTTGCATGGCATGAAGCTTCTGTTTACACAAGACGTGCGGAGTAAATTTACAATTGTTACGTAATAATTGACAACTCGATTGGATTTCCACAGTTAAAATCTGCAAATTCGGCATCTTGCGGAGAATTATGGTTGTTCGCGGGTTAGGGTAGGGTCTTGGATTGATAGCATTAAGTAGATAATATAATCAATGTTTGTAGCAATATGTACGGGAAAATAACTGAAAAGATAAGAAAGGGTTTTAAATTATTTCGGAGTTCATCCAAAGTTCTACGAAAGTCATCACAACAGCCGTCTTCTCGCAAGCTTCATTTAAACAACAAAAGCGATATATCTTCAAGTAAAAATGCTGATTCCAATAAGCTCTGTCTCGGTGAAAGTCCGTGCTTAGGGTTAAAGACTGATCTCACTACCTCCGAAGGACGCGTCCAAGCAATATTTAACAACGAACACTACAAGAACTGGCTTCGCGTCGTCATGGCATTGAGGTAGGCATATATTGACCTGGTATCGACCCCAATGTTCAGAACAGCACTCGAAACTAATAAATTCCCGTTAACACTTCGTGTATTCCAGAGTGACTTGTGAGACGATGGCACCTCTAGTGGATCGAGTGCTGGTTGACTTTCAACTTGATTTGAGAGACAGATACGGAGCCAACAGGTTCGCGCTACAATGAGCGACCTTTCTGCCAACTGTTCTACATATAGCACAGCGATTAGTATCCTTCTTGATTGACAGTCATAATGATTTGATACGCGTTGCGCTCCAGCACCATCGTCAGCGTATTTCTAAGGCGGAAGTATGGAAACGCAGCGATGTATCGAAGTGGCTTTGTCCGGACAAAGGTGCTTGGGAATTAGCCAAGGTAAATGCACTGATGCCATGCACTCGCAATTACGATAGATATATCGGTAGTTCATTGACTTACTTCATCATGTCTCTGTTACTGTTTCGTATGGGTCTTTATAGAACATATAATAATCTGACAACAATATAGTCTACATACTGTCATCGGCTATATGCCTAATATGCCTATCTATGTCTTAGGTGCTAAAAGCTCAGTAAGGCCGCTGTTCAGCTGTTACTAACGTATACGTTAAAAAATAGCTATATCGTATATCATTGCTGCGATTGGGCAGACTCTCTCAAGCCACACACTCTAGTGAACTTTCTAAAGTCAGCAGAGCTATATGTGGCGATTTCGCTCAGTAATAGTGACTCATTATCGCGACACATTCCTTGCAATTCGTATGTACTGCATGAAATTAAGATAGATTACGCTATGTGGCTGACGAATATTCTTTTACTAATGTAACCCTAAATTTGCTTGTCTAGATTGATTGTCATATATCCCCATTCCAGAATCTGATGTAGTTATGCCGCAAGAGATGAGCGGATGTAATATTTTGAAACCCAGATCCTTTTCTACATACAAGATTCGAATCCGAGTCCAAGTGAAAATGCGATGATAATTGAAATTATTGAAAAGTCGCATGAAAATTAGAAAATACTAGAAATTAAATGTCAGAGTCCAAATTCATATTCAGCCAGAGAGAATCGTAAATCCCTAACCATAAATCCCTCAAGCATTGCAATTTGCATCTGCATTAAAATACAGATCCATGGTCATCGGTCAACTAATGCATCGACGTGGCGTAATAACACCTGTCATCGATGTTCTCCTAAACAATATTTGATACATGTCCGGTGTTGTTCCATACTATTACCGAGAATGCTATTACCGAGAATGGACATTACCGAGAACGGACATTACCGAGAATGGACATTACCGAGAATGGCCAATGCCAAGAATATAGCGTAATGTAACTGACGTTGTCGAAAAATTTATACCTGAGAATCGATACCGAATGTAGCAACGCCGTGATGCACACACACGACCTGTTCATATGCATAACATGCCTACATTGCATATATATATTGCATTCTCCGTAATGTCCATTCTCGGTGGTGTCCATTCTCGGTAATGTCCATTCTCGGTATTGTCCATTCTCGGTAATGTCCATTCTCGGTATTGTCCTTCTCGGTAATGTCCATTCTCGGTATTGTCCTTCTCGGTAATAGCATTCTCGGTATTGACCGGACACCATGTGAGGAATATTAATGTAATACCATAAGAAACACCACCGCTGCACTAGGCCTTATCAATACAAAAATATCTTGTGGAATCCTCTTGGAACTATTTTATATCTGTCGCAAACAGATTTATATGCCGCGAGGCACCGGGACAGGACGTGAATTGCTGTCAGCCAAATCGCTGGACGTTACTGGGATGCTCAACTTATTCACCTGTTTCACCCCGTTCAGGAATTACGTCACGAATCTTGCGCAGGTGCACAAAGTGATACAGGTTACATATTGCAACTCTAGCTACTCGTTATTTTGACTGGCAGAACAGTTGATACATCAGATATGATATATTAGATATATTATATTGTTAGCATATATTTGCATCGACTATATGATTCGTACTGAGAAATAAGGATTAAAAGATTTGGACAGAGTTCCTTTCAGAGCGTTTATTCGCTCAAAGATCTGAATTCTCAATTCTAATAGTAAATCGTACACATTTCAGCACAGTTATCCAAGCTCTTGCAAATTTAAGGGCGGAGATAATAAAGTTGGATTAGCAATAAACTCGATTATCGCGTTCGTCATGATTTATCAACCCAGGATTGAGGAAACCGGTTGATCGCGGCGCATAAAGTTAGTGTTAATCTCATGATTTAACAAACTGGAACAAACTATAAATAACTAGTTATCTATAAAACTGCATACATTGCGTATCATTCCTACGCACAAATATTTCCGATCATGTCTCCTCCTATAAGTAATGGCTTCACAAAACAATCAACGAATTATGTACCCGCCATTGCAGAGCGATATCAATATTCTATAATCCGTTTCTTAGCTGTACCGTATGAATTGGACACGACTTTCATTTCGCGATGATGATAATTCTACCTACCTATTGCAGTGACACTTGGCAGTAGCGTTATCAGCCGGCTGCTGTTTCATTCTACCAATTGACATCTGACAGCTTGTAGCACGTTTTCGCATTATGATGCAACAGATAACGCGACTTGATTGAAAACTCGGGACACCTCGACCTAGAATCGCGCGTAACCTTTTCCAACTTTATGCGTCGGGATTAGCAGTATTTGATCACACGATTAGCATTCTTCCGGATCAGCTAACTTTATTATTTCCGCCCTTAAAAGGGATCTTAGGCGACGCTGATCGTTCATAGCAATATTAAGGCCTTACCCGATACAATCAAAGAGTACCGTTACAATACAGGCTTACCATATTTTGGAAATGTAAAAAGAGGACACTTTCTCAGAAAGTTCAGACATGCAAAACCGGAGAAGAATTCTCAAAAACCGGTAAACTTTTCCCACTTCGTGATCGGTTGACTAAAAAAAAAAAAAAAAAAGGGAGCTAAATTAAATCCCCGGTTTTCACTCCGAAATACCCGCCGGAGCTTAACTTCTGTGCTAATTTGCGGCATATCACTCGCAATTTCCTCTAAATCTGACCTAAATTTTCAAAAAAGAGGACAAAATCTCAAAAAAGAGGACAAAAGGGCGTCCTCCGAGGACACTTTCAAAAAAGTCAAAAAAGAGGACAAATCCTCTTAAAAGAGGACGTATGGTAAGCCTACGTTACAAGTACTCTATATTTGCTCAGATCCGCAATGGCACCATGCATAACTCCCGCATGGAATATACAGATGATGAACTTGAGAAATGTTTTACCGAAATTAGTAATCTATTGGAAGATGAGATTCTTTGCTATCATCTCTCGCAGTTTCCAGGATTCGAAGACCAACTGAACGACCTCGAAACGGTATGTACCGCCTGCAAATAACGTTTCTATTACAACAACTTGGCTTCAGGTTCTGGAAAGCGTTTTATTCATAACAACCTTTCATGATATACTCACTAAAGATGGCGTGGCGTGACCTGGCCTCTGCCATTGTGTGGGCAATGGTAATCAGTTTGTGAATACTGTATCATATTTGTCTTTCTTCAATCAAGACTATACTGTAGCTGAGAATGATGTCTGTGTTTGTAAGTGTGTTAACAGGCAAAATCGATTCAATTTTCGACACAAGCCGCAATAAAATCTAGCTTCGACGTGTTGGAAGAGCGTATGATGTTCCAGCAATTTAACGAAGTGCCTTCGGTGTCTGCCATGATTTCAAATAGAGAAGTAAGTATATCTAAAATTTGACATTTTTTGAAAATCCACAACTATTGTAAACATACATAGATGGTAAAGAGCTTACGAAAGTTTCTCACTTCCGGAGAAGTCGAATTTGCAGTTGATGTCGAGCAAGTAACGGAAAAACTTACGGCTTTGGAGTCGGTTATGGCTACGCAATATTCTGTTGCACAGGATAAGATCGGCATGCTTTATTGGAAGGTAAGCACCCGAAGCTTAGAATCAGTTTCATGATTCCGTAGGTGGCGAGTAGGATAGCCACAAACGACCAATACATTTATAAGAGTAATACGGTAAGAGTGAGACGGTAAAATGAGTTTTCACCGGAGATGAGCAAAGTAGTCAGTGATTCTACTCAAGTACAAGTAGAAGTAAGGCCGTAAATATTAAAATAGATCTGATCGAGGGTTCGCATCCTTTTAGCAGTTAAGTTGTGGCGGTGGCTACTTTCAATATTGAAAGATGAACCTTCGCGAGCAGCGAAAAATTTATAATAACAATACAAATAGGTGCAATCTTGGTACATATTATTCAAAAATATTTTATGAAAAATATACATTCAGTTTCCGTGATACGGATGCTATTTCACGCAGTTCTCATTTCAATTTCACCTTTAAAGTAATGCAAATATATCCCATAACTACTTTATATTATTCAAATTATCAAGTATTATATGTAGATATGCCTAAAAACTGAAAGCAGTCTAAAACGACTAAGTACTCGGGAAAAAGTTGAGGAACTTCTTTATTAACCTCGACTGGCTTTCATCGCAAAAGGTGCACCTCTTGTGTAGGCTATATTGATATTTTAAGATATCGCAAATACCTCCCAACCAGTTTAAAGAAGATGAATCTTCTTCATGTATTTCACAGGCTTTCTGAGCTGCGCTACTTCACCAAGTGATATCTTACAATATATTAGTGAATCTGCTGTCACCGGCCATTCAGTTTTATAAAATCTATATTACAGTGGGCAGGACTTATTTCATGTTATGTTGGACGTTGCAGAATTATGTGGTCAATAAAATATGCAATGCTAGAGAATTTATTTTAATCATATGCTCACAATTTATGGTTTTACGCGCGTTTCATCTCTGTTTAGATGTGTATATAGGCAGATCAAATGTATTTCATTCACTACAGGCGAATTTCATACAGCAGCAGCTCGACAGACTCAGGTCGCCCGTGATAGAGAGCTTCTCAACCGAGATGGATCCATCGACTACCAATATTCCAGCTACTAAAACAGGAAATAAAAAGAGAAATAGAAAAAATAGAAAGCGAAACAGGAAAGCTAATCGTCCATCGTTCCCTACTAAACTCGTGCCGTTGCTGTCCACTCCGTCGCGGGCGAGCAAACTCTCTGTAAAAACCAACAAAAGTCTTTCGTTCGTTAAGTTGAACACTAAAAAGCAAACTTCGTTCCCGAACATTCTCGTGTCTCAAGTTTTCAGCGGAAATACTCCCTCTGTGTCGATATCCGACAGCACGTTTAGTCAGCCGAATTCGGAAATGCTCAACCGAGAAAAAGAACGCTGTGCGGCTGTGCTTGTCGACGAAAACAGTAATTCATCGAATAAAGGTACGCTGGTAAACGCATTGAGTTTAGTATATAGGGCACCATATGGTGAAACTATGGTTGCATTTGAAACAAATGGTGATTTAAAACACTTTGTTTATAACTGTTTTGTTTTCAAAAGTTGTATAATTATGCCATGATTGTGTAAATACCTTCGACAAAAATGTAGTACTGCGGACGATTTTCACCCGATATAGTCGACCTATACGATATGGAATGGTTTGAACCCTCGAATTCTTCGTCTGTTCAACAGTTGGAGCTCGTATATTGGCACGGAAATGATGTTCTGGTGATGTTGACCGCCGACCGTAAAATGCTGCATAACGATCTACACCGGGTCAAAGATATTTTTGGTCCGTTTAAAACAGGAGTCAGAAGCCTTTCTCATCAAAAGAGTGCTATATATAGGCCTACCCAATATCTTAAATTGTCACTGTCTTTCACTGTGACGTCACAATTAAAGATTCGTAACGTCATGTCTAAACAAAAACAAACAAAAAACAATATAAAACGTGTTTTGAACAACGGCCATGTTTCAAACGTGTTTTTTTCTGAATTGATTTTTGTTTTAAATGCAACCATAAGTAAAACACATAAACCTTTTCACTTGATGGATTTTCGTTTTCATTTCTCTTGAATACCCGTGTTTAGTTTTTGATATTCACAAGCATTTGATAAATTTCATGTATTTCTCGTAATCACAGCACAAATATTACCCTAAAGGCATCACGAATCAATATATAGGCTCCTAAAATCAGAAGATGTAGGCATAGGGTACGCAGAGGTGGTTTAAGTAGTCCTCGTTGCTACTCAGACAGGAGTAACGCCGTAGATTTCCACCCAGTTGCAACTAGAAGTCGTAATGCTCAGGACGCGTAAAACTACTTGAAGCGGAAGTAGAAATACATTATTCTAGGCCTAGTTTTGCTTATCAAGATAGAACGAGAACTTGAGGAACCACTTGAGGAAGTATTACAAGTATGAAAAACCTTCTAAAATACTTCGACAAACAATGAGAATGACTCGATTGCTGACGACTTCTGCCTGTACATAATTTGGAGGTTTAGTGTGAGCCGATGTTGTAAATTATCACAATGCTATAATACCAGAAGGCGTAGAAAGTTGCATATGCCCTAATAGAGACGGAGATGTGTCAAGACCCTGATATGACGACCGTGATGGCGTTTGAGGAAAATTCAACTGCCGAAACTGTCAAGATGGATGAAAACAATTGCGATGACGTACCAGGTATTATTACAGAGGAATGTATATTAACTGACTCAATGTATTAAAGTCAGCCCCATCATATCGTACAGGCCCGTCCGGACTGCAGTCACCGCGCGGATTTAAGCGGAAAAGCACCATTGATATCCACGCGGAGCCTTTGGATTCAAGCAAGAAATCGTTTACAGTTGACGGGTTGGCTAAGGCGGGTGATGGAGGAAATCCCGGTGACAGAAATCTCGGCCAGGCTGTGAGTCAAATTTGTTCCGCCCAAGGATATTTATAAGTTGATGTTGATGGTGTTCACGGTGTTATGGCAGGGTCAGGGTCTTGACTCTTGAGGATTATTGCATGAGCTGTCGGATTTTCTCTCGGTCAACTTTCTTTCTGTAGAAGTCTATAACACATGGTCTATATCAGAGGTCTCAAACACGCGGCCCGCGGGCCGCATGCGGCCCGCGACGTCATTTTGGATTTCGAAGTATTCGACAATATTTTACTACCAACTTTTGAGAACTTAAAATTTGCTCTAAAACTATTCCAGAAGCCTGAAACTACTCAAACTTCACTAATACATCAGTTTCCACTCAGTTACCACTCAGTGGAAGATCAACTATTACGTGACATTACTTGTTTAATAGGGTAAAACATGACCCGTTGATGATTCGTGACTGAAAATTGTGATTTGGACTTGAGCGCGACCCTCTGTAGAATTACTCGTACTCGTACTCGTCACGTCAAACGTCACAATCAGAGAAGGTCTTTTGTGACTCGGGCTGCCGTGACTTGGTACAACCACGGACGCAACAAACCATGGTGTCCTATATGGTGTGGACACAAGCAAATCTCACGGCTTGGTGAAATTGGTGTACGTCACACTTTCCATTTGGTCGAAGGCAATTTGACGGTAATTTTTGTCCGGCTTGTCCTGCATTAGCCTGAATTTTATAAAACGGGTATCAATCGAAAGCTACCGCGGTACTGATTGCGAAAATATAAATTTATTCTGTTCGTGCTCCTGGAACTCCCTAAAATAAGCCTCGAATGTTGCATTGTTATATGTGAGTTTGGTATTGTGATGCTGCAATGACGTCTGGGAACAGGCGAGGAACACTGCAAGATGCAAGCGTATTGGCCATTGTTACGCAGGCGATTGATCATGGTATGCGTCACAATACCAAACTCACTTACAATGCAACATTTGAGGCTTATTTTGGCGAGTTCCAGGGCCACGAACAGAATAAAATTGATATTTTCGCAATCAGTACCGTGGTAGCATTCCATTGATACCCATTTTATCAAATTTAGGCTAATGCAGGACAAGCCGGTCAAAAATTACCGTCAAATTACCTTTGACCAAATCGAAAGTGTGACAATAACGACCAATTTCACTGAGCGTGGTGGCCCTACGAAAGGAGAGCCGGGCGAGACTTACCGGGGACCCCTATAAGCATCTAACCGTAACTTCTGGGGCGCTACGCCACCCAGACCCCCCTTTCGCATCTCTTATTCTTATTTATCTTTCACCACGGTAAGGTTCGGTCAGGTGCTGGATTCAGCCATGTCTATTATTGCATGTGTGCAAGGATAGACTACATCAAAACTAAGTAATTCTACCGCATGCACAGACGCGATGATTATCGGGATACGGGACTTTTCTAACAAATGCAGAGATTTGATGATGATTGACACATCTGTACAGAATCATATTCTTGCTTGGTACACGGATTTCCATGTTTATTCGTTATTATCCTTGAAAAAAGCGCATCATCCAAATATGGAGGGGGGTGGGGGGCTTCGACCAGGGGGCCCGGGGGACCGCCCACCTCTCCCACCCCAAAAGCCTCTACTGGGCCCGTGAGATTTGCTCGTGTCCACACCATATAGGACACTATGAACAAACTATCAAACTGGTAGGAGAAATAGTAAAATATTAAAAGGCCGTAGCTTGCGTTGCGTGTAGCATATTTCGATATCTAAGCATATAGGTATGGCAACCGACATTGTCATTATGTTGCCCCTTTGATATAGTTGGTTACATCCCGTGTCATCTTGGGTATCTTTATATATGTTATTGTCGCCAACTTAATGTGGCTAGTATTAACTAGTCGTAGCCTACGCTTCACAGCTGTAACGAACGGATTCTTCGGCGATTGCACATTTCTATTGTTATTGTACATATCCATTATGTTCAAGTTGTTATTGATCTGTTCCATCATTCGAAGGTAAAATGAAAGGCTGATTCTATTTGACTTCCGTAATGACATGTCAATATAGCCTAGTTATCAGGAGTAGACCTATGCTCGAAACCCGGAAATGAGGCCTACTTTGAAATACATTGAATTCTCCTATTATTGGTGGTGCGGCCCGCGGCGCCATCAAAAATAGGAAATTGGCCCGCGAGCACATTTGAGTTTGAGACCTCTGGTCTATATGGTTAGGTCTGTACAGGCGTAAAGGTTTTAAAACATCGCTTAGGCGGATCAGATGCTGAGGAGGAACCTATGTATAGAGCAGGAACTCAAACTCAGATGCCATCACGGAGCAATTTCTTAGTTTTGATGATGCCGCGAGCCGCAGCATCAATAGGGATGTTTAATGTATTTCCAAGTAGGTCTTATTCGACGGTTTGAAAATGTGATTTACTATTGTAGCAATTCGGACCTGGCATGGAAAAAATCACATAAATACATAAATTGTAAAATAAACAATGAAATTGTTGTTGTACTTGGTAGAGAGTAAGCATAAGTGATGTTTGATGAGTATTTGCAGTTTTTGGAGCAAGTATAGAGTGAATTTTGACTTTTCAAATCTGAAAAAAGAAATGGGGTACTTAAATATTGTCAAATAGTCGAACATTGCGAACTTTCGACGCGGGCCACGTTTTTGAGACTCCCGCTGTAGAGTATAGATCAGGGGTCGGCAACCTTTCGCTAGTCGCGGGCCAAATTTCAGGTGTACAACCTTTTGGCGGGCCGGATTTTTTCTTAGTACTATATTTTAAGTTCACTTCGGTATATTATCCTACATTGCTGCAATCTCAATCATACTACACAGAATAATTGTGACAATTGACGCAGCTTGCTTTGTGAAAGGTTTTCAACTTCTGATAACAAGTCAGATGAAACAATAATCAGACCCTATTCAAAATGGACGTCCGAAATACGTGATCTTAGCTTGCTCTTTGTGAATTTCATTGTTCAAAACTATTGTTCACATGCGTACGTGCTTCCAAAAATCGATGCAATTTCTTTTGCATTGCTGGTCAAGCTGGGATAAAGACCAATTTCAAGAACGTACTCTTTGTCAAAGTCATGCAGCGATATGCTCTTTGTATGAAATTTGTCATTCAATTCAACTGCATCGCATTTCAGAAAGGCCCATTTGAAATTTTCAGGCAATGTAATTGGCGTCCACATTAAACAGAGTACTGAATAGTCAGAATTCATTTTGTAGAGAAGGAATGTCGGAAAAGCGGGTGAATATTCTGTAGTTAAATTTCGTATCACAGTTAGAAATGTAGTGTTGGTACTAGGTTTTCTCTCCTCCAGTATAGGAAAGTGAGCATAATTTTCTTTGTACTGTTGACATTTCCAGAGTCACAGATTTGTTTTGAATGCGCCTCAACATCTCATGTATGTAGTTGTTTTCCTCCTGAAGTTGCAAGTTCAATCTGTTCAGATGTTCAGACGTTAAATGTACCAGGAAAGCAAGATGGGATACCCATTTTCGATAACAAGATTGTGAGTCGGCGATATTTGTATTTTAGAGGAAAGTTGCTATATTTCATTTCCCAGTTCATACACTCGTGTAAGCATAGCTGCTCGACTCAATGAGCGAACATGACAGATATAGGCCTACATGACATCGCCATATTGATTCTCTGCTTCTAGTAATATCTGGCGTAACTGATTCAGTTGATGAGACAAAAATCATATTAACAGTTTTGACCATTTTGGCCAAAACACTATTCAGGTTTTTTGTCTTGGCACACGATGCCTTCTGGAAAATCAAACTATAGACTGGCTAACTAACACGGAGACTAGTTATCTATAATTGAATAGTTTGAGATTGCGTCTGAGATGCTCCAAGCGTTTTCGAAGCAAAGGAAGAACACCTTTATTGTCACACCCCGTTAGAGTGATTAACCCTTTAAAAAAGCATGGAACACCTTCGGTTGCGAGATACACCCAATTGATAAGCACTGATCCAGTCAAGTCTATTCTCCATCATCTACTTCAACCACCTTCGTTTTATGGCGTAACGATAGACTAATACGATGTGGGCTACTATTATATCGTAGCAATGCCGCATTTTTTTCATGCAGCGCTGCACTGCAGATTCAAACTCATTATGAAGCGGCGGGCCGTATTCTTGTGATAACTAATTATTATGTCGCGGGCCGGACGATTTCGCTTGGCGGGCCGGATCCGGCCGGCGGGCCGTAGGTTGCCGACCCTTGGTATAGATAAACCTCCGAAACTTATGTAGGAATTCGGTGTGAGTTCGTTCGCAACTTATTGGCGCTGTAGCTAAGGAACGTATCACTACGATATCTGGCCACTGCCTTTTACTGCTCAGGCTCGTATCAACGCATAGGTTTCATTGCATTCATCAAGGAAATAATTTATGTGTGAAGTCTTCGTTTCACCCGTGAATAAAATAGAAGTCATATTCTTTCTAGTCTCCGATTTCTTAATTGCTACACTGTAAGTGTATAGGGAAACTATATATGCAGTGTTATGGTAATCGTAGACATCAAACATATTTTTGGGCTCCAGATTGGTCTTATTTGCATATACTCAAGATCGCCGATCCCTGATCTAGCTCTATACGTCATAGTGAGAGTCGTGTCAGTCATGTCTGTGTTCAGTCAGGTTCATCGATAGGTGGATCAGGTGGTAAATCCGGAAGCGGTGGAATATCGAAGGGAGGTTACTTTCAGACGGTATTGAGAAATGTTCTGCAGCAGCAGGTTATTCATGCTATTAGTTTATGTCAACTTGACATTGTCCATCAGTCTGATAAATTACGTTGTCAGATGAAATCGACTGAACCGATATACGAAGACAGAATGACAGGCGGCTCTTTTTCGAGTTGTGTGCGTTTTCGCTGTTCTTACGTAGTGAATTCGCTACAACCAAAGTCCACTTCGCAGGAAGCTGAGAGAGAAGCTGCTAATGAAGTACGTTGAAGTGAATCTTATTATCGCCACATGGCCATCATAAAACGTATAGTCACAATGTAAATTGACAGTTTCAGTAGCAACAGTGGAGTATAATATATGCTGGGTCAATCTTGTTCTTGGTTGACCAGTCGCGCGAATTTTATTACGACATGCGCATGCGCATAAGAATAATTAATCCAGTTAGTGACGTTTAAGCAAGAAGCATGAAGTATGTTATGAAGATTCTGTATACGTAACATGTTACATACAGACGTGGTCAAAGAATTCATTGCTGGTTCTCAAGTAAGCGTAGAAGTAACACTGTAAATTTCTACTCAATTACAATGAGATGTTGCAATTTCCAAGACCTGTAAAACTACGTCAAGTTGAAGTGGAAAAAAGGGTTCACCTTCGCGATTACCGCAAAATGATTAATGACACTATAAGTTCCTGCACATTTCAAATGCATATTAATTACCGTCATACAGTTGCTATTTCGCCCAGTCGTTATGGCAATTAACTATTTTTTAGATCAGAAAATTCAAAGTCCAAAAAGTATAGTTTCGCCTGGACTGGTGTAAAATATCAGTGGAAGTAGTCATAAAACACAGTGCTCCATGAATATTCCGAAAAAGTAGAAGTACTTGGTTAGTGTCTATCTCTGATTGCGTATAAACATTTCAGACGTTCAGCATGAATATGCGTCCACAAAATGTAGACTGTTATTGGGGATAATGCAGGCCGGTAACATCTATATGCTGTAAGCCTGTGGTCATTTTAAACCGCCAGCCTAGAAGTGGGCCAAGTAAATGCATAAAGCTATCTTAAATCAATTTTGATTGCAGGCGCTGAAGAGATTCGAGCTGCGAGTGAGCGATTCAAAAAACGCAAAACCCGTACTAGACCAATTTTGCAAAGCTTCCGTCGGACAAATGCCGAGCTACTTTTGCTACCCGGTCTCGGCCAACATGTACATGAGCGTGGCCCAGTTGCATTCTTCGCTCGTATCGTGGTCGAGCAATGATGACGATATGCTTGACGGATGTAGCTCGATTGCAGAGGATGTGGCAAGAGAAGATATTGTGCTGCAGGTTAGAGGAATTATGACTTAAACTGGCTGAAAAAAAATTGAAAGTTTAACTGTTGGACAGAGTAAAAACAGCGAGACAGAAACATGAAGTGTTTGTGGAAAACAATCGGATGAAATTAGCTACTGGAATCACGCAGGGTTATACTTCTATTAGGATCACAATTCTATCTAAAGGGGGTGGTCAAGGTAGTCAGCGTTGCTATAGGCATACTCAAGTAGCAGTATCGGCGTAAACCTCTGCTCGATTACAAATAGAAGTAAGAGTTTCCAAGACAAGTCAGAACTGTTTCCAGTGAAAATAGAAAATGAAATGTTTGAACATTGCTAAAGTAGGCTATTAAGTCGTATCAAACAGTAGATTTGGTTGAGGAATCACTTACTTTCAGAAGTTAATCGAAAGTGGCTACTTTCAAACTTCAAGATATTGTAGATCTTCTCGACTAAAGCACAATGATTAATGACACTACAAATAGGTATACAGCCCTCGGAAATATGTTGTGTCACACATTGACCAGATTTACCCCGAAACTACTCTTTACTTTTAAGAATACAAATTGTAACAGTTAGTAATTAAGCAAAATACTTTTCAAGTAGAATAGGAAGTAGCTGAAAACATAACCTCTTGAGTTAGTAACTCACCACAAAAAGTAGAAGTAGTTCGTTTTTGACCACCTCCGATTTCAACGACTTTGGAAGCTTTTCATGGCTCTTTCTACAACTTCATTGTCCAACGGCATCCGCACATCATTCACGCATAGTATTCCATGCATATGCAGAGATAGTATATATGTATGTCGTGCGTTGCTAGGCTGCATGAGCAGGTGTCTAGCCGCTGAAACGTCATGATCAAGGACAAAAATAAAAACGTCCTATTCCTATTCCTCAACGACGGTTTATCTGTCAGATTCAGTCGATAGGCGACAATGAATCAGAAGGTGGCCTAACAGCAGAAGAGGAATGCGCCAGAATCGCCCTGACCGATGCAAACATCAATATGTCGGAAATAACGAACTTGAGAAGTAACTGCAAACCCGCTTCTCAATGCACGTAAAAGTAAAAATCCGAAGCGTACTCTTTATCTTAACTAAGGTGCATTGAATGAGCTGTGTTTGCGACAAGGAGGCAGCCTACCCATTTTCGAGAGTGGTTATCTAAGCAATCATAAGGGAGAACTGAAGAAAAAAGTTACTACTATGGTTTCGCTCGCTATCGATAAACTAAACCACTCGGAAGACTACGACAACGCGTCGTTGGACATGTCCGAGTCGTCATGGGAAAATTACGACTGTAACGATGTGATGATGGCTAACTCACCGCAGGTAATCAACATCGTTGCTTACTTAGAGGTGGTTAGAGTAGCTATTCCTCGCTGGTACACAAGTAGGAGTGGTAATAGCGACGTGAATATCGACTCGATTACAATTACAAGATGCGCCATAAATATCTACTCAAGTATAAGTAGAAGTACACTCTCAGTGAAAAGAGCGTGTTGTTGTTTGTGGTATTCATTTACACCAGGCCAATTTCTTCATTTTTGTTCCATATCTGTTGACTTGTAGCACGGCCCAGTTCTGGGCTTTTATAAGACACCGCTTCCACGGATGAGACGGCGAGGAGGAGCCTATAGATAAACCTCCAACACTTAGGTGGGAATTCCGGAGTCGACCTCGGTCGGACTCGAACCCGCAACTAGGGCTGGGCACAATGATTCGAGTACTCGAATGTGAATCGAGTATTAATTTTAATGATTCGAGTCGAGTAGTAAAAGACGATATTTTCGAGTACTGAAATTACAAGCTCCTCGCTACTGAAAGTAATTTATCATCGAGAATTATAGTTTTGATGCTAGTTTCCAATGTGGAAGGCCTAAAACACTGATTGGCTGCATTGAAGCATACGAAACATAGTACAAAGCTACAAAGCTTACGTTAAATATCACATTTTCGAAGTCATATTCATCCCATAACCTTGTCACGAAGTGCAATGAAATCGGTATGGTCGGAAAAATATCAAAGCATCTTTAACGTGATGGATAACAGGCATTATGCTTTGCTGTGGTATAAAAGGTACATATTTGAACTTTGACATATTACATTCTGTTATGACGTCATAACGTGTGATACTCGAATACTCGACTCGACTCGAAGCATAATACGTGATTCAGAATCGAATCACTCAGGTACTTGATTTTGCCCAGCCCTACCCGCAACCCATTGGTGTTGCAGCTGTGGATTATACCACTACGCTATCTCACCACACATTCATCGTTGGTACTCAATTAGAAGTTTTGTTTTAACCTAAAAGCTGTTCAAGTAGTGAAAATATTCAGAGAACATACCACTTCAGTAAGTGGATCAAGTATGCGCAGACCTTGAATAGTCCGAAAATATGGAAGTAATCCGTTACTGACTACCTCTGTGCCTGTTTGACTTTAACTCTCGAAAAAAAATGCCTGATGTGCTGCGTTTAAGCCGTGTTACACGAGGGATCAATCGGAAGAGCTCGCGGCCAAAGAACTGCTACAGAAGTTGGGTGTGGACATAGGATATTCCGGAGTAGAGACTATGGGAAAAGCTTGCGAATACTATCTGAGGGAAAACGCGTCACAGTGGGGCTATCATCCACCGCAATTTCACACGTTTGAGGTTAGAAATTGCAACGCGTCGGCTAACTGACTGAATTCATATACGTGGATATTCGGATTATTCATTATTGAAATCTTGTCGGATTCCTAGACTTGAGAGCTGTCAATTATACTTTGCGAATTTTCAAAATTCAAATTGCAAAAAGAAGGTAGTATTGCTTACAACCGTTTAAGTAGAAGTGGTAGTGGTCTAAAAACTAATCACTTGAGTAAGCAGTGAAAGTATAGGCAAAACCTATGAGTACTCCGAAAAAAGTACTCCGTTATTGATCAGATGACCACCTCCGGATCACAGCCTGAACTGAAATCGAACACTATAGTACAGATTTGACATCGTTACGTATTCAAGCGAGCAACGCCGAGGTTTTATCCCGAACTAGACCCTAGCGCGAAAAGTCGGACTACACTGCCATATCTGGTTCGAAGAATGTTCCCAATATCATTTAATATTAGGCCAGTCAAACCCGACCACCACATGCAAGACTTCGGATTCCAGTCATCGAACAAACGCCTCAAAAATCCAGGGCTATTTATCACCGAATACTTTACAGATTAAGCCTGCGGTGGATTTGGGAAATGCCTATCTTTCCGTCGTAAGCAGCAGAGCCTTCCGAGACATGTCAGACGCTATCACAGCTGAGAGCGACGATGAAATGAGTTCGGTAGAGGAAGCTAGGGAATCTGCTGCTAAAAAAGCGTTGCTGATGCTCGGATATCCGCAAACATTTTATTTACCGACATAATCATGCTGATAATGGCATTTGCGTTGTGCTTTCAGTGCTATTTTCAACACGATAGTCAGGCTATATCATAAGTAGGCCTATACATGGAGTCATTGGGTCGGTGTGCATCTTGTTGTTCTCAAACCAATGCATCGCTATCGCGAGTAATAGGTCATGGCGGATGTACAATCCGACAAAAACCAACCCTATCCTACATGCAGTGTCGTATGCTATTATGCTTACGTCCTACGATGACTAGGGCTGCGAAAAATCAAATATCACACATTATGACGTCGCACCATTTTGAAAGATGCGGAAAGTTCAAACATGTTCATTTTGGGCGACCGCAAAGACATCACATTAAAGATTATTTGGTATTTTTCGACCATATACCTATTACGTTGCACTTTGTCACAACCAGTCTATCAATCAATCAGTGGCGGCTCGTCCTATAGGGCAACTGGGGCATTGCCCCACCTAAAATTCTGTTCAATAACAATTCTTTACCATTTATAGACGCACACCTATCTATATAAACCGAAATCACAGCGAAAATCGTATACTTCTTGTCCTTTCGCTTGTAAATGCCCATATATAGCGAAGTCTATGCGAAAATCAAATTCTCTTCTGTGTTTTCGCTTTGCGAATGCCTAGCCGGGGCTTGCCCCGGTAGCGCTCATAACAAGCTTTCACTGTCTATTCTCTCAAAACCGCGCATAATAAAGAAACGGTGATTTACTCTCTCCTATTCATAAAATTACCGAGCAACCGGGGCACGATAGCTCTGTGCCCTTAAGGTGTGATGTAACAATCGTATCTATAGCTGAACTCTGTTACCGTCATATGCGTTTAGTCGACCTTTGTTGGTATAGGTCGATTTTAATGGGGTTTCACACCATGAAAACTCTTGAAACTTGTTATGTCATGTCGTGATGGTGGTATTTAACACTGCCCCAAGTTTCAGGGTTTCTACTTAAAGTTTAGGGTAGTAATTCCGTTTCCGAAGTTGAGTGTGTGCTGATCCGTCATGTATCGCAAACAGATTTTACTCAAAAGCCGGTATTGGTATCCATTGGTTTTGACGGTGTTCAATACTGAGATCGGTTATGACATTTGGCACGGTAAGTCTTAATGTTAGTATCGAACGCTGTACCAAGTTTTAAGTTTGTCACTGAACTGTGTTAGTGGTAATTTCGTTTCCTAATTCGAGTGAGAGCTGACTCGTCATTTATCGCTAACAGATTATACGCAAAGCCGGTATTGGTCTCTATTGATTTAAACGATGCTCCTTACCTAGATCCGTTATAAGCTTTTGCTCGGTATGTCTTGATTTTAGTATCGAACGCTGTGCCAAGTCTCAAGGTTGACACTCAATGATTAGGGCAGTAATTTCGTTATCAAGGTCGAGTATGGTAAAGATGTGCTCCGATCTGACACTTTAGCCTACAACACATTGCGGATTTCACGCAAAAGCCGGTGTATCTGCGGTAACGTTAAGTGAGATGATGATATCATTCTCAGTTTGCATTCAAATATTTACTTTGATCGTATATTCTCCAATGTCAATTTCACCGTGAAATTGTGGCCTTCAAGCCATTTGCGTACAACCCCTCGTCACTTGATCAGCCTATTCCTCAGTAAATTTTACGCAAAATTCGGTGTTGGTCTGTTCGCATTAATTTTGACAGTGTACCATACCGAAAAGGGCCATGAGGCCACTTCTCGATAATGTCATGTAACAGTGTACCAAGTTTAAGGCTTTCATCCACGTATTTATTCGGTAATATATTTTTCAAAGGCGATTTCGCAGCAGACCTATAAGACAGTAATAAAAACGTATGTTTCGTGTTACAGTCTCCAGTTTCAAGGCCAAAATCTCTTATGCTGTACCGAGACCAAATTTCCGAGGCTGCTATTCTTAGTCCTTTACAATGATGTTTTGGATTCAATAGGACAGGCCCAATCTATGAGATAACAATTGCGTATCTGTCCGAATTCGTTGACCTTTCCAATTAGGCTTACGCTATCTCTCGAGCAGGGCCGTAACAGCACTTCGTCAGGCCCCCCCCAAAACGTTGGCCTTGGGCCCCCCATAGGGTGATAAACATAACTTCTGGGGGGCTTCGCCCCCCAGACCCCCCTTCGGCTATCCGCTTTTTGACGCTATTTGACATGAGCATTGAGTGTCCGTTTTATGGGTCAGCTTTTCCCGCCTAGACGCGCAAAGCGCGAAAAATTTCAGTAAATCATGATTGAATCGGCCAATATGATCGGGAATTACATACATACTGCTATAAATTTGGATCCTCTCTCTACTCACGTAATCAGATTCACCGGTATAGCTGAGCGAGGTCTGTTTTAAAACGTAGGACCGCCCAATAATAATTAGATATCTTCGGGCGTACCCGTTAGCACGAACGAAACAGCACTTCGTCAGCCCGCCCCCCCCCCACAAAAATTGGGTTTGGGGTTCTCATAGGGTGATAAACATCACAGTGTTCGCTTTTGCCACGAAATTAGCTGCACTGTTTAGTGAGCCAGCTCGAAGCGCGAAAATTTTCGATAATTCATTATATAATCGGTCAATAAGATCGGGAATTGCATTAATATTGCTATCAATATCTTGTCCTCTCTGCTCACGTTATCAGATTTACCGGAAACTGTAGGGCCCGTAAATAATAATTAAACATCTTCGGGCGGGCGGACCCGTTGGTATGACTTCGTTACATGATTTTATTTCGTGACCTCCTGTCTGCTATATCAAAAATATAGAATCGCTCAAACGTACTAAACTAAAAGACGCACACGATTTCAAATTGCTATTTCTTCACTGGCATATATTTTTCCTGCTGGATGGTATTTGTCTTATGAGGTTCAGATTGCCAAGGCAGGAACATATGGCGCCAGTCATTTAGGCGCCTATAGACAATTAAACCTATCATTTTGTATATATAACGAAGATTTCGGTCTGCGTAAGGGCAGTCCGTTTCGGCCAAGCTTTTCGCGCTGCCGATCGTTCTGGCACACTTCTTGGAGTCGCATGGAATAAGCTCAAAATCGTTATATATCTTGGTGCGTAGTGGCGTGTTAATGGCCAACGCCGATATGTCCATTTCTATAAATCTTGCGTGTTTTTTCTTGGGGGAAGAGTACCAAATAATCAAGATATTTGGCAACTTTAAATCGCGCGCAGCGCGAAAAATTTTGGAAAAAATTGCATAAATTTTCAAAAAATACTCTATAATTTATGCTAATTCACTAAATAATTTGGGACCCCCTTCGAGCTCGGCCCCCCCAATTGGGGGGTTTGGGGTGCGGCAGTTACGGTGCTGCTCTCGAGTTATAGTCATTTCCATTTCTGCAGATAATTAGTCAGGTCTAATGCGAACATGAACCGTGTTGAATCTTTGTTCCGTACGCCGTTTACGCAGTTACCACACTTCAAGTCACAGCTCACCAGCGGACCTCTCGTGGCACATACGTTAAAATCACTGTTGCCGGGAAATTCATGTTACCGTACCATCATTAAGTTACTTGTTTACGTTGGAAAACGCCATTGTGACGTCATCTTGATAAAAAGTCGCTTGCAGCCCTTGCCCCACCACCCGATATTGTCACGAGCCGCCACTGCTAAAACCAAAGACCCTTCGAACAGGGGGGGGGGGGCGGGCGACCGCCCACCTCTCCCACCCCAAAAGCCACCACTGATCACATTAAAGATTATTTGGTATTTTTCGACCATATACCTATTACGTTGCACTTTGTGACAACCAATCTATCAATCAATCGTCAGATTATATTTTCATCTACCCAAGACACACGCACGATGGACAATGCGATGTAATGAACAAATAGGGGGATGCCGAACGACCACCAGTTGGGATTTCTTAAACTGGCATCCACCTCGACCTAGTGCCCGATGTCACTAGGGTTGCATTTAAAACAAAAATAAATTCAAGCAAACATGTTTAAAACATGTTTTTATTGTTTTTATGTTTTTTTTAAGCCATGACGCCATGAATATTCAATTGTGACGTCATAGTGGATTGACAATTGAACAAATAGGGTAAAAATAGCTCCTTTGACGAATTATATGTAGCCTACTATTGCTGTTGAACCAACTACTTTGAGTGTTCCAACCATCCCATATCGATATACGTCGGCTACATCGGGTGGTGATTGTCCTTAGGCTCATACAACATGCTTTTTGTGAAGTATTTACACGATTATGGCTTAATTTTACAACTTAAAAAAGCACAATTTTGTTTTTTTTAAAAGGCCTTTTTTTAAAACACTGTTTAAACATGTTTTAAACAAAGTGTTTTAAAACACCGTGTTGTACCCTTTGATAGAGCTCAATACGATCGGTTCCTAGGCTTTTATTAACATAAAAGTAAGCTAGGGTATCTGAATACAACACGGCCATAAAACAGAGTTAACGCAGGTGCAACTAACAGAAACGATGCCGCACCCAACTGATAGTACAGGATGAACTCAATAATCACGAAGTAAAGGCAATCAGAAGTCAGAAAGCAATCAGCATAAACAGCATAGTGGTCAAAGGCAATGAATCACCACACACCGTTTGTTTTAAATGCAACCCTAGATGTCACAGTCTTCTTCGATGTTATTCTTTCTTCGTCGGTCTTTTTAGAAGCTATTTCTTGTTCTTTTTCTTTTTTATCGGGTCTTTTGTTCTGGGCTCTTTTGTCGCCGTAAGAACAGCGTCGCGGGGTATGAGGAGCCCAGAATAACCTCCGACGGCGGGAATCGAACACGGACCGATGGCCCCGACGCTCACCATTATACGCTATCTCCCCCGACAAGTCTCCGGGTTGATCACCAGCTTCACAGAAATGTCATTTCCACTATGTAACGTCCGTAGTTTAATACTATAGGTCTCCATGTTTAGTATGCCGAAATACGACCAATCGAGGTTTACAGCCTTGCACAGTGGAAATAGTATCGAAACTATATTTCCCGATCTTAAATTAACTCTCAGTGGCAATGAGCGTATCAGTTCAGTATTCGAACGAATCCTCTGTCACTGCTCTACACTAATCATTATATAGAATGATTAGTATAAGGCAAGTTTTTGCAACTTTTGCAACTTTTTTTATACAGCTTCCGGCAGCTTCCTAAATACTCAGAAGTTATGTAGTATGGTGTTTTAAGCTGCTTGGAGGAATCTTATATCGCAAGTTTTTGCGACTTTTCTCCATTTTTTCGTGCAAGTTTTTGCAACTTTTTCGATTTTTCATAAAACTTTTGGAAACTTTTCTCGAGTTTTCATGTAATTAACTTTTTACTGGAAATGTTTGGCACTATTATGTGAATAGATCGCCTAATTAGTGATTATTTCAATGTCGTTTAAATTTGAGTGTCTATCTGATTTAGACGTACATTTAGGCTAGACCGCCGAAAATTATATTTCCACTGGGTCAATTTTTTCAGGATATCGATTTTGTTGAAGTTGTCAACACTGAGTTTTGCTACAGTGGCTACGATGCGGATCGATTCGAGTATCTCATACCCTAATAATTTCAAGGAACTTGTCCATAAATGCAAATTTTTAGTGCAACTTTTGTGAAAAATAAATGCAAAATTTTACTGCAACTTTTGTGAAAAATATAACGGATTTGACTGCCACAAAAACGTGCCCTAACGATTACTCGATTCAGATTCGAGTGATCAAATCATTGGGCCCAGTCCTAATGATGACCATCAGCAGGAATCGGAAAAATCGAATCACAGCAGCCCATTTAAAGCCGATTCGAACGTCCTCGTCTTGATTTCATATCGAATATTTTATTTAAAATATTATTCCACGCTAGATCATAATCCTGGGTCACCACAAACCCGACAGGTAGCACCAAATAATGCGAAGTTAATACAGGTCATGTGAGTATAGATCTCAGGAAAAACCAACTTAATCAGCGCAAAACTGTTATCGATTCTAAAAGTCATTCCCAAGTTGGAAAAAGAACCACATATTCGCCTAGAGGTGTGTTACAAAAGCTTGGGGAGAAAGCGGGCCGTGTAAAACGTCTGCAGCTAAGCAATCATGAGAACGGATGTCGGCCCTGTGTCAAATAACTAAAGTATTCGAAACATCATGCGTACTAAATGTATACATCAGTGCATTTTCTAAATTGAGTCCGCTTACATTTATAAACTTGTTACTATACGTGCATTTACTCATGCGCCAATGGACTATAAAGGAATGCTGGAGAGCGCAGCCCATCGTGACAGCATAGCATATTCATTGGAGTATATCGTCTCCAGCGCAATTAAATCTTCCAACTGACTTGAATAAGTCACGAAAGATATCAGAATCATTTTTATAGACAAATTTTCGACGCAAAATAACACAAGAATGCCGACACAATGAAAGGAAAGGACACTGTCGCAATGACATTACATCAACCATCCACATTAGCCTACCAGTAGGCTATATATAGTAACAAAAATGGAATTCATATAAAATACAGTCCATAAATCTTCCTTGTGAAATTTTAAATTTAGTTTCGACTAAATGCCACCTGGATACCACCTGAGATAGGAAATGAAATAGGCTACTGGCCCGGTATAGTTATTGGTCATACTCGATATACCGGTTAAATTCCGTGATTGATGCGATTCTAAATAATCAACGATGAGGTTGAATTGTCTGAATGGCGTGCGGAATTAGTACAGCATTCATGGTGAGCCATAATAACAAACAGCAGAGATTATGGGCGAGAGAGGAGATTTATTTATCATCCCTTTGAAAGTAGGTCCTTTGTCGTCAACATAAAGACTGAGGTGGGTTCTTTTTGACTCGGACTTAGGATAGCTGTGAGGAAACCATTCAAGAAAAAGATCCACTTCTGGGACATTGCTCTTTCCAGTCTGAATGCAATAGATATATTTAAAGAGAGTACACAGGTATCAACTATATAGATATAGATCAATCTGTGACCTCAGTTTAGGGTTGCCATACGTCCGGAATTTCACTGTTCAAACTAGCGTCCGGGAGGAATTTCTAAAATATGCCATATGTCCGGAATTTTGAAGATTTGACGACGTAGGCTCATAATTTTTTCGTACATCAACATAAAAACATTATTTTGGGGAATATTTATGCTGATGCATTTACCATCTCATTTGTTGATTTTAGTATGAAGACTACCACACCCTCGCAAAAACTGCAATAAAATATAAATAAAAACAACCTTCATTTACTGGAATAAGCCTAATTGTAGTCGCAATTATAGGAGAACGGTATATTCCTGGAGATCGTTAAGGCCGTTTTAATGCTTTATTCAAAGATAGTGGTTCCAAAAGTGGGGGTCGTTTGCCTTTATTCTGGGGTTCGCAAATGTCTTGAACGTAATTAGCTTCCAATATAGCCCATGAGTAAGTCCAGGCAAAGGTGCTGACTTCTTTTAGTAATCAGCTCGTCAAATTTTGATCTGGGCCACGGAACATTTTCAAATTAGAGATGGAGTTGCGACCATGAAAGGTTGGAAACCACTGGATGTGGGGTGTTTATAAAGCTCCGTGGTGCGCACCGGAATAAGACTGATAAACGATCTTATCGGACGTAACGATGTACAATTACGCTCCCTGTATTTTCATCATCATCCTCCACCAGCTCTACCGCTAACTCATGTGGGCGGAGAGTATAGTAACTATCTATAGTAATATATGGAACAAGCGAAAAACCAATATTATTGACAGAATTCATTCAAAAAATTAAACTACATGATGCATATAGAAACCAAATTCATACAGCAAGCCCCCCCCCCCCAGAAGTGGCATCGATTACGCTATGGTGGGCTCAAAATCATTGTTGATTTGGGCAGTAAAGGATTGAAACATGTGGTTTCGGTCCCGGTTACATAACACACAGCCACATACTCCTGAACCGGATCGTGACCACCTCTGGTCTATCAACAAAGCTTTGCTATTGTTACGTCATAACTCATTTTAGAATCCGCTAGTGGGCGATAAAGGGTGTTCGGAATTTGTATCACAGAAATATGGTAACCCTACCTTAGTTACGTGTCCTGAGGGAGCAACCTTGTCATGGAGAAACAAAGCAAGTATTGTAAGTATTTTATTAAACTGTAATCGCATTTTGGCGAAATTTTCTACTTGGATCCGTGAACTTGATAATTTCCTGAAAAGTGTCTCTGCATAACATAAGGCTATTAGACCATACAGCAATTTTCAGAATGATTAAAATTCTCACTATAATTTTAAGTTGCTATGTTGAAATAACTGACCAATGGATCGATGACCCCTGCTATCCAGCCACTTGCGTATGCTGTATGCCTGCTTGCTCGACCATCGGGCTTGATCCTTTTACGAAGCAGTGGTATGACAAGATTGTATTCGTTCAAGTTTCTGATTCTCGCGACCGATGATCTGTATTCTCGGCATTTCCTTTCGCCATCTGCATACGTCATAGATCTGGTCCCGTCTGACGAAATCCATACGCATCCTCCCCCGGACAAATACGCTTCGCATGTCGGTGCATCTGCAAAATAAATACCGACAAAAGTGCCCAGAGCTCGAAACATACAGGTGGAAGCGGCACTGATGTCAAACACAGGTTGCACTTTCTTGAATGTGTAATCAAACTCGTGCACAAATTTCGTACCCACAACGGGCGCCATTCTAATGAATGCGGTTATGAAACAGATGAAGGGCACAGCATAACTCATGGGAGTAGACATGCAGACACGCGCACACCGTTTCGTATCAAAGGCCTATTATCAGATCCACGGATTAACTAGCATTGGCTGAATTCGTTATCCTCACCGGCATACAGTAGGGCTGTTAAAAAATAACTTATTTTTCTGGATTCCAGTCGTTCGGTTATCAAATTGCCAGGTTACCCTAAAAAACGCTGCACACCAAATTTGGTTCAATTCTAACAAGTATAGGGCTCCGCAGATCCAATTAATTTTTTAAATTTTCCTGACAACCACAAGAAATTGTTGAGGTGTCTTCAGAGACGATGCAGAAAAAATTTGACTCAATTCCGACCAGTAGAAGCGGAGTTATTGGAGTTTATCGTTGATATTTCTCGATTATCCTTGATTGGTGGATAATCCGAGGATTATCAATGAAAAACTTACATAACTCCGCTTCTACTGGTCGGAATTGAGTCAAATTTTTTCTGCATCGTCTTTGAAGACAGCTCAACAATTTCATGGGGTTGGCAGAAAAATTTGAATTAAAAAAAAAAATCCTGATAAATTAGAAATTTTAATTGGATCCGCAGAGTCCTATACTTGTTAGAATTGAACCAAATTTGGTGTGCAGCGTTTTTTAGGGTAACCTGACAATTTAATCAGTGAATGGCTGGAATCTGGGAAAAAAAGTTATTTTCGAACAGCCCTAGCATACAGTTGTAAGTAACGTTGATGAATTTCTATATCCTTAGACCTGGTGTAAATGGACATAGTAGCCGATCACCATATTCCAATACCAATAATAACAACACGCATGCACTTGTACAGCACACAGAACCACGCACAATCACGACATGAGGATGTTAGCTAGGCCTAAGATTACATAACAAGTCCTTTTGTTCATTCACCTTGCTTGTTATCTCTCCCAGTGCTCAGGTTCGCATCCGTTTTGTTTGAAGTTTCTGTAGTTGGGTATGACGATGTTGGCTTTAAGAGTAGGTCATTAACACCTTAAAAGAAGATAAGGTTTCAAATATTCCACACGTTCTGTAAGGCAGCAGAAGAAATTTCAAACCCCACGAACGCCCACGTATTCGCCTAAACTATAGTAATATTTGCCCATCATTAAGGTAATTTATTCAGTCACGAGCGATTGGAATGTTTGAAAGAGATTGTTTAAATCTGTGTTATCGAGTAAGCGGGTATATGATTCCAACTCTCGCACGTTTTCAGGCCTAACTTTGTCTTTGCTGCCTCCACCGTGATGCAGCATTGAGAGACTGGAAGTTAATATCCAAAGAATATTTATCATAGGTTTTAGGATTACTGTCAAAAGTCTACTATTTCACAAACATATTCACAAACTAGAACCTACGGAAGTTCTTTTTTGGAAGCGAATTTCCGGATTATCGAAGCTCGCTTACCCAACGCATATGTCAACCGAATGTTTGGATGGATCATGAGCTTTACTTAGAATGTCACGCGTAATTATGTGTCGTCAGCTATACTGTATGTAAAGGATTTAAATCAGGGTCGCCAACTCAAATCGGGTCACGGGCCACTTTTCAAATTTCGTAGAGGCCGCGGGCAGCAAAAATGCAATATCGAGAGAAAATACAGGTCACCGTTTTAACAAAGGCGTTTTTAAATCTTTACGTCAGTACGACGTTGTGCTCTCTAACATGGGCGACGAGCATAGTTACCACAAAAGAAGTAATCAATTATTAAAGAAATACAAATACAACAAAAAATATCATTATCATCAATTTCATTTCATTTTGGACTATGGGCTGCGTGCGATACCTGACAACGCTTTTCAGCGACTAAAGGAATCGATATAGGGTTGCATTTAAAACAAATGATTGTTTAAAAGACTTTGTTCAAATCATGTTTTAAACAGTGCTTTAAACAAAGGCCTTTTAAAAAATTAGTGTTGTAAAATCATGCCATAATGGTGTAAATACTTTCCAAAAAACATATTGTATGAGCCTACGGACAATTACCACACGATACAGCCGACGTATACGATACGGGATGGTTGGAACCCTCAAAATAGTCGGTTCAACAGCTATAGTACGTAGATTTCGTCAAAGAAGCTATTTACCCTATATTTTCAATTGTCAATATCAATCCACTATGACGTCACAGTTGAATATTCGTGACGTCATGACTTAAAACACACAATATAAAATAAAAACATGTTTTAAACAAGGTCCTTGTTTTAATCATGTTTGTTTCAAATTTATTTTTGTTTTAAATGCCAACCTAGGCCGGAGAGACACTGTACTAGCTGAAAGACTTTCTCCTCGTAATGCTTGATTTTGTGGGGAAGTCCTAAGCGTCTCGGTCTCGGCAGTTTCTGGAACATAGCGCGTCACGGCAATATGCCTATATCAGCTGGTTCTCCCTTGACGGAATGCTGTTGCCATCGCCGAAGCCGTTTCAGCTGGTGAGGAAGAGTGATGTTGGGCACATGAGACTAGCTTATTTTGAAACAGCAACAACAATATTTTGAAACTTAAATCAATTTCAGCATTTCAAAATGCATTACTTAGCGTTCTTCCGAAATCTCCAAACAGACAGCGGGCTGGAAATTACGATCTCACGGGCCGCGTGTTGGCGGCCGCTGATTTAATTTGATGAAAAGCATTTTTCGTACATCAAAACAAAAATGTTTGGATTCAACACTTCAGTAAAGCATTTATCACAAGATGTCTCTTATTAACACCCACAAAAGAATAGATCGCAATGTTACCTTTACTATTCCCCAGTGCTTCTATTCTTTCTTCCATTTTCAGTAGTTCTAAAATAACAATTCGGGAGTTTCGTGATATGACTACTTCCTTACTAATTCTAGGTATCAACCATCAAGTCACATCGCATGTGAAAATACTATATACTGTACTGTATATTGGCGAATACAGCTGTAATAACTGTTGAATATATCCTCCGAACGACCCAGCAACGCACCGCAGAACATACCCATCTCAAAACAGGCTCAGCTAACAATTTTCACTAGTCGGGCTATCCGGAATAAGTCGTATTTATAGAAAACGCAGGGGTTCACTAACTTTTTCATAGGTTGACCACATTAGACCTTCCGTGAGCATTCGCTGGCCGCACCATTACACAAAATGTCAATATTCCACTCAGTGTAATAGGATTTGTGATACCATTCAAAAGCAGACTGTTGCAGAGCCCATTCTAGCATTATGTTGACTTTATTACCGACCAAAAATGGAACGTTTTTACGATTAGACATATCTACCGACAATTTTCTTATTGTATTCTGACACGACCAGAGCGAAGAATGCAACTATATCTGTTTTCACACAGCATGACGATTGACGAAGCAAAACCGCCATTAAGCGCCCTTCTGCTTCTGCTGGTATCTGATCATTCAATTCGTTGCTGATGAGAATTAGTTAATGCCTGTGCAAGTGTGCAGTTGTGAAGAAGATACAACTATAAATTACAAGTCTTCCAGTTTAAATTACACATTCAAATGATTTATCAAAAAAAGATTTATCAAATACCACTATATCGTGCACTGCACAAAGAACAAGTTACAAGAATTACATCGGATTTTTGAAACTGGTCGAAAGTCGATGTATGGTATATAAATTGGATAGTGTATTCATATTGAAATGAACCCGAATAGTTTCGGCTGACACTCGTCAGGGGTAATCGTCAGCAACTAGTAGAGAATTGGAAAGAACATTGTATATTAACAATCGTATCACAAAATGTGACGTCACCAGCGTGTATTTATCTGTTATTACATTGTGGCGTCATAACCATGTTCACAGATATCTTTTCAGGTGTTTGCACCATCCCTAGTAACTAGCTAAGTGACTAACAATCCGGACCACAGGCTGTATATAGCACGGGAGGAGGTAATATTGCAGTGTTGTAGAAAGTAAAGGATTTGACCGTTGTAATTGCACGATGAGGCAATTGACTGTTATCCATCAAAATACTATTAGGATCTCTGGTGGTGATTTCAACATGTAGTATAGTCTACCTCTACATATATGGAGAAGATATGGTGATGTTTTGGTTCATTTCCAATCTAACATATGCCAGAATGTGATGCAGATTTTGTATTCATTCAATAAACTTCATATAATTGTGGTTAGGTTTTAGAAATATATTTGGCATTGAGAATTTACCTGTAATAGAAATCACAACTACCAGATAAAATATATTACATACTTACTTTTTCCAAATTTGAGTTCAATAAGGTATGTCCACGACATGATGCCGATTATCATCACCAGTATGATGATACCAAAAGTGACGACCACTTTAATCAACATCGAATTTTGACATTTTTTGTTAACGCCATTCCGATGATCCACGGTAGAAACAGCAGAAACTACTTGATTATCATCGGCTACTTCATCATATTGTGCATATTCAGACATGGTGTTGAGTCGATGTTGATATCTAAGATTACTATGGGTAATTAGTCACCTTTTCATACGTGGGATCCATATAATTATGATAGTTTTCACTTTAGGTAACTTCAAAAATCAGTTTTATTCGTCAGAACCCGCGTCTCCTTTGAAAGTTCAAGATGTATCAACGCAGTTTGCCTAATGACCTTACAGATAGGCGAAATCTTGCACTTACAATACCGGGAAAAAATTTTGGAAAAAGGGTAAATTTTTCCCACTTCGCGGTCGGTTGACTAAAAAAAGGTCAACTTTCCGTCTCAACTACAGAAAGACAGTTGTCCTTTGACACTATGAGTTGGTTGACTAAAAAGACAAAGGTCGTCGCTTTCGTTCGAACCACGAATTTCCCATTTATGCCCATTATCACTACAATCTGTCCACTATATTAGCTCTAAAACGTGTAAAGGAGGACGAATTGCCACAAGGAGGACATTTAGGCGTCCTCGGAGGCCATTTTCAAAAACCCGAAAAAGGAGGACAAATCGTATGGTAATCCTACGAAATCAATAATAAGCTGTTATGTTTGTGCATTTACGTTTAGTGTTGTTCAACTCAGGACTAGTAATTACCGCCAACCATTATTTCCTCATGTGTCGCGCTTGTACTTATACCCTTGTGTTCTGTTCTTTATTCTCTTTCGTTTAACTGCACTCTGGATCGTGCCGCCTGTCTTAAAGTTATTCTGCTGATAATATACTGATTTCATATTGAAACCTCGTCGTATGAGTTATTCTTCAAGCAGGATCAAAAACATAACATAAACCATATTCCGTTGTTGTATTACAGTGAATAAGGTATTGGTAATCAACTGATAAAAATGAAGAATATATTTCCATATATTAGGTTCTTCTCGACGAAAAGGTAAACAAAGATATAGCTTGATAAACTGCCTAATATATGATGGGAGATATAACCTACCAACCCTCCCTTACGACTTACGTGACAATAAATAGATCATGCTGTCTTCAACGTGACATCAAATACATTTTCGCAGTACTCAGAGCTATGGATTGACCATGAATGGTAGGCTACCTCACAGGGGTTGTAGTCAACTTGGCTGAAATGTTAGCGATGGAATAGATGGATGGGTCCAGCTAGATGAGATCATCCTGACTTCTGTTTAATCTTCCTAAAATGTACTTTAGCCAGCGATTTCAGTTTCAGCTCTCTAATAAGCAGACGTAAAAGTCGCAATGATGATCCCCATAACAAATGTTATAGCATTCATTCACTCGATATATTATTGGTTTTCATGCGGCAAATCATACGCTGTGTTTTCGTTTCATGCACTGAGTAAGTATCATTGCAACAGAGCGCGCAGAAAAAATACACACTTACTCGCAATGTCACAATATAACGTGACGTGATCCGCCAATAATTTCGATTATTAGCCAGCTTACACGGCCAATGAATGTTATTTATCTCAAGTATATTCTTAATTAGATGAGGCGTGATTATACTGGTTGAGTCACGAGCTCACGACATCATGCAGGCCTGCTATGCATAGGAAAATTACATGTATGGTAAAATATACCAATAAGTCATGCCGCAATATTAATAACTGACTTTGTATATTGCTACTTCAACTACAAAATATCTTGGATAGTTAGGCGAGATCCATGGGTTGTCAAGCTTCGGAGCTGAATCACATCTTAAACTTGCAAAATTGGAAACTATAGATTAGTTGTTCTCAACCTGCCTGTATTCTCGGGCCCCTTTTGGGCTGTCACGGCAGTCCGGGACCCCCACGTTTCAGGTTTTTGTTCGAATTTTAGCTCAAGTATATTGTGAAGAAATTCCTGTATAGGCTGGTATAAACTGTAAACTGCAACTAATGAACGTTAAAAATAACATCACAACGCGGAAATGGTGAAGACTGATTTCACTTGAAAATAGTACTGCTGCTGCATGTCAGAAGAGAGAGAGAGATGAAACTCAGATTTGGGTTGCTATGAAAAGAATCCTCACTGATCTATTGTGAAACGACAATTTAGACATGTCCGGTGAGTTGCACAGCTGGATATTTTATCCCTGCTGACGTGAACACTGGAATTCCAGCAGCTATGTAGCAGAACTGCTTCATTTGAACAAACTTGGCTCACAAAATCATAAATTAGGTTATCAATCTTGATGCAAATTCAGGAGGGTCGCGTATCCCGGAATGTGTAACGCAACCCCAGTTGAGAACCACCGCTATAAATACCTCATTTCGATATAAAATTACTCTGCAGTGGTTCTCAACCGCCAGTCCGCCAGGTATATTATAATTTTATACCTTAATTCCAAGATGCAATGCTGAAGGCTTGTCCATTGATAAATTAAATGAAACATCAAATTGTTAACTGATTCATAACTTCTTGTGGTAACATTAGGCCTGGAAACCTGTTCGATTTGACTTAAAGTTCAAGATGTGTCATTTGACGACATGCGAGCGACAAGTACAGAACAGATACGAGCTGACTCATCGCTAAACAGCGCAGTTTGCGCGATCATTCGTTTTCTATTCATTCATTTTGTGCAGGACCGTATGTGGGGCACCTTAAACCGCCCAATTGGAGAGGGGCCTAGCTTGAAAAGGGCCCAAAATTATTTTGCAAATGAACATAAATCAAAGCGGATTTTTTTGAAACTTTTTTCAACAATTTTCACTTTCTTTTCTCGATTTCGTGTATCTAAATGTCTTGCTTATTAGGTGCCCTTCTCCGTGGAATACGCATGATTTATAGATACAGGCATTTTTGTGTCAGCCATTACCGCAACACGACGTACCAGCGCATAATGAAGTTTTGGTTAACATGAGACTCCGAAAGGTGTGACAGAAATTCGGCAGCGAGAAAACCGATTCAATCATGAATGATCGAAAATTTTCACTATTGGCGTGATTAAGCCACATAAACTCTCCGTATATACTGAGTGAAATGAATGTGCTCAAAAGTACTGGTGAAACATCCACTTAACTGTCGGGTGTGGGCGGGGGCGAGGCCCCAGCAAGTTCGGCTTATCGCCCGGTGGGCTGGCCAACGTTTTTGGTGGTGGGCTGACGAAGTGCATTTTCGGCCCGGATTTGCAGATGGCCGGTATAGCTGCTGCCTGCTGTAAGGTGTTTTCCTGCGGCACGCATTTCATTCGTAGTTGCCAGAGTAGCCTGCGTCTGGTGGCAGTGAACAATGAGCAAGGTAGCACGACAAGGTTCTTGGTTCGACTCCGAAACACTTCTTCTCTCGATATTGTCAAAGAGAAGGATAGTATTCGAGTTGGCGTGATCGGTTAAACCCTCGGCTTTCGGCGCGAAAGACTGTAAACGACTCTCGGCGGTAGCACGTTTATCTGGACAGGGCAATTTTACCTCAACTCAGCAGACTCACTTCCGTAAAATAACATGGATGCCACCATGAAGATAATTAATTACAATCCAAACCCTCTAAATGTCACTCTCTAGCACCATAAATTGCAAAAATGGTTGCATACTATACATTTTGGCTTCAGTTCAGTTTTGAAAGTTCACCGGTCCGCCAGACATTTTTTGAAATTTTACCGGTCCGCGAGGTGAAAAAGGTTGAGAACCACTGCTCTAGAGAGCTGTATTTATATGTTCATAAGTTTTTGAGTTTGCTCTAAATCACGCTATGTTAAGAGGTGGTCACTGGTCAGTATCTACAAGATATACCTTAACTCAACTTTTCTGATCACCCCGACAGGTTTTCAGGACTGGTTTAAATACCGAAGCGGGTTTGTTTTCAGATTGTTTCCATCGACGTAGCCTACTACTATATATCTGCTTGCTTCGCGCGTGGTTGAAAGTGGCGAGATAGCGCAGTGGTATAATCCGCGGCTGCAGCACCAGTGGCGGGTTCGGGTCCGACCGAGGGTGACTTCAGAAGTCCTACCTAAGTGTTTAAGGTTTATTTAGGCCCCTCCTCGCCTCCTCATCCGCGTAAGCCAGTGGTTCCCAACCTGTGGTACGCCCAGAGGTGGTCAAAGTAGTCACCGTCGCTACTCAAGTAGAAGTAGCAGTAACGCCGGAATTTCTATTCAAGTAGAAGTAGAAGTGGTGGTTCACAAGTAAGTAAGTAAGTAGGTATTTTACGCTTATTTGTGCCTACAAAACTGAAAACTGTCAAGTAGAAGTAGAAGTAGTCTAAAATCATAACTACTTAAAAAGTAGTGTGGGTAGAAAAAATCTACTTCAAGTACTTCAAAAAGTAGAAGTACTTCGTTACTGACCACCTCTGGGTACGCGAAGGTCTCCCAGGTGGTACGCGAGTAGATTCTGTTTTTTTTTTCGACCGAAGTGAGTTATTAGCTCAGGTGGGGTTGGACACAAAGATTGTTCTCCAATAAACTTCAGCTTAAACTTAGCTCCAAACTCCAATAAACTTAGCACGGCCTCCTGGTACTCGACTCTATATAGCTTCTCCCGCTATTCCCGAGCAGCCAATTTTCCCTTTTACGTGGGAGTGCGAGCAAGGATTTTCATCCTTTCATCCCTGATGACTATCAAGTCGAAGAAACGAAACCGACTTGTTGCGCCCATGCGCCTTTCAATGCGCTGTGAGCAAACATAGGCCACCATCGACCAGCTAGTCATTGGTTCTCAAACTGGTGCCCCCCCCCCTTGATGGGCGTGAAACATCTGAAGGGGGCGCGAAGCTGCAGCCAACTGATATTTTTTTTTCGCGCACCGCGCGATTTACTTCCATTTCATTGTTTTTGCTACGTGTATAGTCCTAATTGCATATTTTTTTGCTACGTGTATAGTCCTAATTGCATATTTTAGAATTATCTTATCAACTGTCATAACCTTCCATGCCATCAAATTATTCGCTGGGATTGCTAGCATTCTGGTTACATTTTGTGATATGACGATTAGGGGGGCGCGAAATTTTTCACTATCATAACAGAGGGGCGTGTTTGAAAATGTTTGACAACCGCTGAGCTAGTGGAAAATAAACAACTGCAGCCAGCATCGCAATAAATAAATTGATGTTTGTTGTTTGCTGGTATTTCAATATGCTGTTCTTCTTGTTACTGGGGGTGAAAAAACGATTACATGCATCCCCATCAACCCAGGCTGATAATGCCTATAGTTTAATAGGATTTGCTATTACGCCTCGCAAAGGTCAAATACGTGATTATGAAGTCATAAATGAAGTAAAAATTTTTTGACTGCCGTCGGCGCGCGTAACTTATTTATCTGGTACGCGAGCACTGCATAAAACCTCGAAATGGTACGTGGGTAAAAAAGGCTGGGAAACACTGGGTAAGCAGTGTCTTACAAAAAGCCTATAAGTCGGCAGATACGAAATAAAAAAGGCATAAAATCGTCCTGGTGTAAATGACCGTTGTAGTCGACAAACACCGTGAATACCCTAAACAAACTAACAAACGCGGTTGAAACTGAAATGCGGACGCCGTCGTACGGTGTCGCACGTTTCAAATACGTTACTTGAGCTAAATTAAACGTCTTGCGAAAGGCTGCGTCGAATCGCGCGGAGACACGTCACTCAATTATGGAGTGTCAGTCGGTCGCGAATGCTTTAAACTAAATACCGCCTCCCAACTTTCGTTTCGCAAAAATCGCATTGAATTGTTATATTTTTTTCTCAAGTAAATACAGTGGAAAAACATAGCAAAGATGATGGTGCTAAACTGTATATAGGAATGCCTGTGTCGCAGCCACAGAAAGATATATTCAAGTCATCATTATAATAGCTGACTCCTAATCATGTATGTATTTGTATATCTAGCTCTGTATCACACTTAAGGTGAACTTGATTCGAATCGGGATTATGCGCATTAGCTTGATTGTAGCACTTGTTACGGCTTGATACCGACTGCACGACATCATAGCACTATATATATATATATATATAAAGATCATGAGAGCCATTCGTGATTTGCGATGCCCTCTATATATGGCCTCTTTTCAAGTGGCACGAAGACTTGGAGCAGGAATTTCTGAAATAGAAAAAGAAAAGATGAGCAGTGATCATCGGTCATTACATTAATCGTTTATCATTGATCACCCATGCAACTATTCGCACTCAACATCGGTCAATTACATCCAAGTTCTGATAGGTTTCGAACTTGGGGCTCATAATATCGTATTTCATCGATTTCCTATGCTTGTCGTCAACCGCATTTTTGGAATCCCCTTTTCAAGTGGCAGCGCAATCATTTTCTGGTATCAAGCCCCTGCCCTCCAGGTAAAATGCTGCGACGCTATAATAGCAATCTACTTGCTCATTTTCAACATTTTAGTCGTCTATAAAGAGATTCCGGGCTACGCCACTCCTCGAAATTGCTTATAGGCGATTATAGCCTTTTTCGTGAGTTACTGAGTATGAATTCCAGCACAGTGCTCGTACGCGTATATAATGATTCATCTATCAAGTTGTATTGATCACTACAGTAGCTCGGCTCCACCTTCACACTTTCGGGAAACGCAGCTTCGCTCTCAATCAGTTTCTTGTGGTTTGGATAGCTGCCGTCCACTGTTGGAGCATTAAGAATCATAATAGCTCCAATAACACCGAGATCGGCAAACGGAGGAGCCTTTTTCATCATTTCGTAAACTGCGCATCCTAGACCCCTGTACGAAAAGAGCACCTTTATCATCAGATTTAGCTGGTATACATATACCGGTTGCGCTTCCAAAATTCTACTCACCAAATATCTGCTCGTTTTCCAACCGTTCGTTCAGAAAGAGCTTCTGGGCTCATCCACAGAATGGTACCTGGGTAATAAATAGACATATCGACACTCGACTGCAAAATATTTTAGGATAAAGCAAAGTTAGTAGGCTACATATCTCTCGTGCTGTAAGCCAATGGGACATCCGGATAAGTTTACAGTTCAAGAAATACTGTCAAGGACGTTACCTCCTGTCGCGCCGTACGCAGCTACGGTTAGTTGTCGGTGCTGCTTTGATAGACCCATATCACCTGAATAGAAACGGGAGATTCGGAAACAAACGAGGCTTGCAAAGTGATCAGCACGGCAGAACAGATCGAATGTGTCAAGTTATCGAGCTAATTAGCTAAGAATAACGGTTTGTCAGAGATTTGGAACTTTAAAAGCGACTGCATGCTCTTACGCATACATCCACCAATAAATTCGCGTTTGATACCTTTCCCCGTCGCAGTTAACGCTGAAATCCGTGTTTTGGCTCGAAAAGCATATGTCATATTACCGATATGTCCAATTGTCCATGGTGTATGTCCATTGTACATGCTATTAGTACCACCGCATAATTTCATTCACGAAATCTATTTGCGGCATCAGCTTGTTTTCACCATTCACTGGACTATACTGAGCTATTGACGGATCCTACTGCAGTATGAGTATTTTCGAAACGTTTATAAATATACTATTCATCAAATTTACGCTACACTACTGGTAGCATTGCCGTGAGTCAACAAACCGAAATTAATAAACATTCTACATCTACATAAACTGTACAGTTTACATAGTACAATAATGGTGTTTAAATAAACCCATGAACTCATTCCAGTTCCGTTCTGGGACACAATGAACCACAAACGTAAGTCGTTGGCTAAATTACTATTGTTAGAAACAGTACTTCAGAAGTAACCGGATGGTGTACTCACACTCAAAACATTTCGTTTTACCAAACCAATTGATAGTCGGCATTGGAGTTCGCAAAGTGCCAAAGGCAGTATATGTTAATTGGCGATATTGCAGGCATGGTGTTGAAGTGTTTCAGTTACCAAGTTTCGCTTTTCCGTTAGCGTCCAGAAGCACGTTAGCGCACTTGATGTCACGGTGAATAATGCCTTCGCCATGAAGATATATCAAGCCTTTAACCATGTCTATCGTGAAGCGTTTTGCTTCTGCTGCGGTACAAGCTCTACTCATCTTTTCCATCCTGTCCGTAATGGATCCCTAGAATGGTAATACGCTGCATTGGTTTTTGCTGATTGCTATGTATTGTTGTACTGGTATTACTATAATCAGGACCGTAACAGAACTTTGTCAGCCACCCCCACAAAAACACGAATATCTTGGCCCCCAACCGGGACGTCAATACAACTTCTTAGGGGCTTCGCTCCTCCCATAGACCCTCATTGCTTCTACGAGGCCTTTCATCAATATAGGGTACCTTTATGTATATGATTCACAAACAAACAGTCGTTACGTAGCGCACCAAGCCTGGTATTACGCGAACGCAAAGAAATATCCATTCAATTGTATTGGCTTGCTACGCACTTGTTTCTAGTCGCTTTGAGAAGCAATGATTATTGTTTAAAATTAATCAATGAATTTTGTCAATAATATTGTATATCTTGGAGCAGGGATTCCCAAAAACGGTGGTCGTTTGCCTATTCACTGGGGTCGCGGATACAAAAATTAAATAGGCCTACCAATGACGGTTACAAGATTTCCAATCAAGCGGATGCTATCGGAGGCTTATTTCGGAATTTTTAAAATTCATTTTTCAAAATAGAAGAAAACACGACCTCTGAAGATTGCGAATCTGCTAAACAAGGTATCAGAACTGTTGAAGCGCCATGTTAAATCGTCACCTACTATAGCTTAGGTTGCTGTCTGGTACGCGCGACGCGGCCGGAATAACTTATAGATCGTTTATCTGTATTTCGCGTGGGCAGTATTTCACGTAGCAGTACTTGACTATACTTCGATTGGATACGGATATAAATCTTTCCAAAAGACCTATACGATGTTGGAGTCTTGATCGACTTTCTTAATCTCAGGTCGGAGGTTGACGAGTACCTAATTGCTATGACTGCGCACATAGTCGCCTGCTTCAGTAGCCATCGCGCCTAACTGAGAGGTGGGATCGCGCCAGATTTTTAAATCGATATTTGGGTCGCCAGCATAATAATTTTGGCAACAACTGTCTTTGAGAATCGAAGCAGACAAAACAATCATTGCAACACTAACAGTCATGAGCTCAAGGTACATGAAAATCTTCCCTCCTCCTTCTGCGAATCCAAAGCATTGAACGATATTCGGATGGGAAAGCTTCTTCAAGGTCTTGATTTCATCTTGCAAGCATTCCGCTTCTTGCTGTTAAAAGACAATATGTCTCAGTTATAGACCAGATGGACGTCCAACAAACTACATTACCCCTTGACTTTCAACTTCTTTCACTGCAAACAGAAATCCATCGGCGCCTTTGCCTCGGAAAACTTTGCCAAAGGCCCCGTGTCCCAGTTCTTCTTGCTTTCCCCACGGATATTTTATAACTGCGAATGTCAGGTTGAAAAGTGAACAGTATACTGTAATGTCCGTAAAGACTTTCCATGGTTTCCACTTATTAATAAACTGCGCGTTGGACGCATATAGAGGGAAGGGAAATAAGTTTAGTATCTTTTTTATACATATCACTATATGGCGTGGTATTATTCTTTGTTGAAGACCATGCTTACCTCCAGAGCTATAATCGGTTACATTTTTTTCCGAGGGTTTCTTATCGTTGTCACTACCAGCAAACATTCCAACGAGAGCAGCCATAGCCTTAAAATACATAGGGTATAATATATGCACACTTGCAGTACACACGATTTAAAGTAATGGTCCTAAATCTATAAGCCTATATGCGTTTACCTGAAGTAGTCCTGCAGCTCTTTGCTGTTCTTGTTCTTCCTCTGAATAGTTTTATCAGTCAGATTTATTCGGTACGTGTACCTAATACCATGATTAATGATAGGCGGGATTTGGGATCCATTGATAAACATAAACAATAAACATAAAAGGAAGCCCATTTACCTATAGACATATAAGGTCCCGACAACTTATGTAGTAGGGTTAATGAAACTATATGTTGTTGACATTTCATTGAAGTTACGTTCTCTTTGCAAGCACAATGTTTGCTCCCGCTCTCTTACGAAGGGTGCGTGTAAGATTCTAAGGGGCCGCGAAGTCTTCAGAGACTAACAATATATTTTGAGCTCGGAATGAGCTTCAGCTGTGCCGAAACTTCATAGTGTTCATCATTATATTTAAAATTGTGCCATACCTACGCCACATTATAAATCGCTTGAATTTGACCATAATATCGGAGTTCGGACCGACCAGATGACACCTATGACTCGGTGACTTGGAAGTACAGCTAAAGGTTTAAAGTTACGGCGTGATCAAATAATTCCATACGAGGCCCCGTCGTATGCCATGCATAATATGCCCTGCGAATCAAATAAAAAGAACAATAAGATATACTTGTCTCATAGTATTGTTAACAATCAGCTGCAATAGTTGAATGGTGTTGCTGTTGGTCTTGCGACGAGCTCATCGTAGAGGCACTATGCTTCGCGGAGGCTGAGTTGCGGAAGAACTACTTTACTGAACACCTTGTGAAAGTGACTTTGTACGTTCACTAATAAATGCTGAAACATTGACTCAAAACATATATACGAATCTTACCGAAGATGTGTGTCATCGGCCGCAGAGCCGAGCTTGGCTTATGGTACCATACGACATTATCAAAAACAGCCATAGTGTTCTTATCGTAGCCCTTTAATGTGACGTTAAATGGGTGGACAAATTATTTTGCAATTACGATTGGGACGCGTGCCATAGATCTAGTCCAGGGGCGGGCAACATACGACCCACGGGCCGGATCCGGCCCGCGAAGGGATTTCGTGCGGACAGGTTTCGGTCTAACATGATTATGAGACCTGCGTCGCCGTCTACAGGCATTTGGCGCAAAAATTTTCAAGCACGAAGATTACCAAGACAACGCGACGTTCCAATACAACTGATGCTCACCGCATTGACGTAGCCAGGGGCGAATGGGACCATGTCATTCTCAAATTTTTCGTGAATATCCGTAATATTTATAAATAGTGGAATATTTTCGGGCAGATGGATTCCAACTAAAAAATTTTCGCGCGCGGTTCAGTGTCTCCGTGTGCGTGTCTTGATTATGAGAATGCAGTATCATAAATACACTAGAATAGACCGGGGCCGTTCGGTTGCAGGAGTTTTCAACAAAGTAATTAATAAGAATGAACCAACCCGAAGTGAATAATCTGCGATAAGATCATGAGTGTATATTCTTATGCCATGATCAATACGTGCCATAATCAATATGATAATTATACGTGTTGTGAATTTTCGAATAAACCACTTGCTCATACACTCACCAATAGCATTGATCAAATTCATTCAATAATGAAAAAAGTTTTTGCGCCTCGCGCGACTATCTGCCAAATATACTGTGGTTTTTAATATCATTCATATCATCGATTTGGGCTCGCCCGTGAATCGGTCGCCCAACTGCAGGAATGTGTGCGTCTCTACGAAGGGTAGTGCAGGGTAGGATGGGCGGATCTGTGGCACGTTTCCACGGGGGGAGTTACCATGAAATCATAGAAAATAAATCGGGAGTCCGGCCCGCCTCATATTCACGTTCCCCTATCTGGCCCGCCGGATGGATAAGTTGCCCGCCCCTGATCTAGTCGATGGCCAATGACCATGTTACCTCTTCTCTTTCGTTCTTGCTCCTCGATTTTTTCTATTATCTTCGACGCGGCGACGTTTGCAGAGTGTACCGCTATCTTTTTAACTTGCTCCGCAGCCCAGACTGTGACATTTTTTAGCTGTACATGATTTGGTGTTATATTAGGTAATTGTTCAATGAACAGCAACACGAGCTAGCAGTGATACAATGCATAGATTCAGATCAGTGACGTACATCACATTGGTTACAGTGTCAACAAATGAATAACAGTCACAAAAGGGGCATAATATCCAACAATCCAAAGAAGCTAACGACAAACCATCTATAAAACCAGAAAAGATGCAAGCCTAAATGAAAACAGGGAACTCGCTGGAATCGCCTGTTTTGTACCACCAAGAAGAAGTGGGGTGGAGACAATCGTCGGAACCGTCGAAATGGCTCGGTGCGACTTACCTCACCACTGTTGCGGTTGTTATTCGTCAGTTTGACAACTGCATTTTGAACACTTTCACTCAGCGACCCAAGCAGTTCCTTTGCTATCTGTTGTATACAAAATATATTCCAAGTTTATGATGCTAATTGACCTTGATCAATCAACTCGCCATCGGTAACTATTCTATCGGAATGCACCCCGCCACCTGCATGTCTTAGCGTATTGTCCTGTTTCATATATTATCTACAGAGCATGCATGCATGCATCCTGCAGCTATATATCACAGATTGCAAACTAGCGTTGGATAAACGTCGATTTACTTACCTGAGCTCTGTCCTCCGATCCCAAACCGCTATCTTCCCCTTTCTAGATTAGTTCAATAGCATTTTTTTTAAATGGTTTGTCACATAGCGTAAATATAATCCTGCAATTCTCACCTGAGCCATCACCGCGCGATATCCACAATTTTCGAATAGTGTATGCCGACTTGGCCGGATTGAATGGATGAATAAATTCACCTTCCCTACGCGGCCTATAAAACCGAATAGAGGAACCACTTCGAAGTATTATTTTGTTTACATAGCATGATATCAATGTTCTCCATTGTAAGGTGTTAATTTAATTTGCGTATTTATGGTGGTTCTGATTCCCCACGATGAAATTTCTGACGTGCGAATCGCACAATACTTTCGTGCGAGAGAATTGTTTTATTACGACCCATAGGACGAAGGGTTATCCACGATTCTATGTGCGGTCGAGGGTATAATAGATTAATGGAAGTGGGTGGATTGTGGGCTTACATGGTTATTTTGAAAATCAATCATACAAAAGTCACTTTTATTATTGCAGTCATGCCCCAGTATTATATATCCTATTTATTATATCGGACCACGTTCTATTCAGACAAAACGAGGAAGAGAGCTCTTCTGCATAAACACCCCACCTCGGTCTCCTGATGAGGCATACTGTACGACGCATGGTGCACAATGTATTGGATAGCCTGACTCATCGCGTAAAATGGGTGGTAACAATTGAAAAAGCTGAAAGGTGGACCAGTGCCTTGATAAGAACTTTGTCAAATAGATATGCCAGATTTACCATAATTCATGCCACGAATTTCATGGTATTTTTATGCGACAATATACATACTGGTGGTAAGAGCATTGAGCACCATACGCAGTGCCGAAGTTAAGAAGTCGTTATCTGTCAGTGGATATTGCCCACAATTAAACCGGTAGATGACTTTCCAAATACTGATCCCACTAACGCCCTGAAGATGCTGATATAATATATATCTGCACCAGGGAAATTAAGATGCACATAATACAGGGAAGTATTTACGGATCGATTTATTACGGAAGTATGCATTTATTCGCGCATAGTCCGAGAAATGTCGATATCATGGTTTCAAGTCCGTAAAGTCGGTAATCTCAAATCGCCTCTCACAAGATCATTTGGCGCTTGACGTCATATATAATCCAGAGCAGAGGTGGTCAAAGTAGTCAAGAAGGCTACTCAAGTAGAAGTAGAAGTAGCGAAGTAGAATTATATTCAAGTACGAGTAGAAGTATAGGGATTTTTGATGCAACCCAAATTACTTCAAGTAAAAGTAGTATTTGCTGTCTTTGAAAACTACCCAAGTAAGTAAGTAGTTTTGAAAAGCGTTCAAAACTACGCTCTCGTGAGTGCATGGTTTGCTACATCTCAAGCAGGATATATATTTTCAACGGCATAAGAATTCGACAGCATCACGTGACACAAATGATAGCTTTGTTATAGAACAGTATGAGTATGGTTCTATACCGTTTTTTTCACACCAGTACCACTTTCAGGAAGCGTGACGGCCTGACACCCTCCCGCACATTACATGGCACGCAGATAATCAGACGATGAGCCGTGCGGATAACTTGTAGCGGATACTATATTGATGCCTGGCGAGATTAATAAAGTGTCAACTGAAAATATGGTAGATCGTATAAATGAAAACCTTTTCGTGAGCTGAAATTGCGCACATGAACCTCGCAAACGCTTGATAAATATATTGACCGAGACTTTCGTGGAAATAGAGTGGTCATTCCATGTATATTCCGCATGGGGCGTAACGAAAATTTTGAAACTCCCCTCGCACACCCTCGAAATGTGATAATATTTACTGCCATTCCTTCTCAGCCCACACCATACTAATTTAGATTAAGAATTCCCAACGTAGCCAGGGGTCGAACAACCTATTGAGAATAATGAAACTTTATAACCGCATTGAAAGAACCGTACTATTTACCACCGGAACATGTTATTTGTTGTACTATGCTGGACGTAGGTAGACGATTGTCTTTCCAATTTACATAACTCTCTTCCACGGTACGTTTCATCACATAACTCTCTCATTGTTAGATTTATACTTCCTCTTTTCTCTGCCGCGAGAGATGGGCTGTGTTTCTCTCACGGTCATTCTCTCGATGTTGATACTTTTATTCGTGTGGGGGAATCGAGATTTACCACATAGAAAGAGACAGGATTTCTGATTGCCACAGTTAACGCAGCGGAATGATTTAAAGTAATGGCGCAGGTAAGATTTCTGCGTGTTGGTAGCAATCAGACGTGTGCCGTCATATTAATATGTAATTCCGTACAGGGAGGAAACGACAGTGGTTTGGGATCGGGTGGACAACAATTCCAGGTATCGAATATGTTGATTTTTTTATTACAGTGTAAAATGTATGAATTTAACTGCAGTGCGATCACACTCAGAGGAGGTGAGGGAGTCGGTCAATGACCATAGTGGTATTTGTCAAATGATCTTCATGACTGACTAATTTTGAATATTAGATACTCATAATCGAGGGTTACCATATTTTGGAAATCTGAAAAGAGGACACTTTTTCAAAATTTTGAAACTTGCAAAGCCGGAGGAAAATCCTGAAAAAATTGTAAATTTGTCCCACAAAAAAGGTAAACTTTCTCGCTCAGCGCCCAAAATACAGTTTTTCTTTCATTATCAGGTGGTTGACAAAAAAAAGGTCAACTTTCCGGCACAACTCCTGAAATAGCTGCCGGAGCATTACTAAAGTGCTGACTTATTTATTACCTGCCTCGAAAGATCCTATGTGTGCGCGCGGGAACGTTTTCAACAGTGCTCATTTGCGCAAAAGAACAGCTTAAGAAAAAACATTGGATACGAGGGCAATTTCATGCGGTTGTTATGATTCTGTGGCTCTTAAAAGTCATTCAAACCTATACGAAAACTAGTTTCAACTTTTCAAAACCCAATTTGAGAAAAGTAAACGTTTTACCTAAACAACAGCTCAAGCAGAAGTGCAAGTATTTTAAAATGTAACCACTTGATTAAATGGTGCAAGTAGTTAGAACCTTCTTGAGCACTCCTAAAAAGTAGAAGGACTTCGTTGCTGATTATCTCTTGATGGTACGGTGCAATGAATGAATAGTGAACACAGTGAGGCACAATGCCACCTGCCTCACCGACTATACGCTCACTTTTACGTCAGTCACGGGTTTCCCGTTGTTGAGGCGTGTCGAGCAGGGCCCAGAATTTATAATATTAGAATGCTGTTGTCGCAATGATTCCGAAATTCCAAATACTATTATAGTCAGGGCACCAGAACCCCCTCACAATCACCAAGGAATATGAAAATTGACTTTGCTCCATGCGATGACAGCAGATTGGGCAGGCAGCAGTGAGCTCAATGAAGCAATGTGACAGGAGGCACAAAAAATTCTGTCACACCGAGCGTGGACCTACGAACCACACAATCGCAGATTTTTCTGTTTCTTTTTTTGTGATATTCATGGTGTTTGTCGACTACTATGTGGTCATTCAGACCAGGCCAATTTTCGTCGTTTTATTCTGTATAGCTTATGTCTAGTAGAGCACGGCCGATATCTAGGCTTTTATGAGACACCGCTTACACGGATGAGATGGCGAGGTGGAGCCTAGATAAACCTCCAACACTTAGGTAGGAATTCTGGAGTAGACCACGGTCGGACTTGAACCCGCAACCCATCAGGTGCTCTATCTGTCGATAATACCACTATACGTTACCTCGCCACCCTCCCAATCGCAGATTCTCAGCGCAATGGAACGATGAGCCATAGGCTTCCTGCTCAAATGATTATGAATGAATTGTAAGGTTGCGAAGGTCATCATATGTTATGTCCATAATAAATACATTTTCTTACTGATGTAGCTGCTATATAATTTCTTTACTATGTCTACCTTCAATAGTAGATACGTAGTAATTTCCTACCTACCTTGCGCGTGAAGAGTGCTGAAGAAATAAATCCCTATCTCAATAGAAGCTAACCTTTTAGGCTTTGCTTATATGCGAATATACTCCTATAGGAGCCTACCTTCCCATTTATGAGTCCTGCCACACGTTACAGTCGGCCGCAGCCGCCTGTAACTGATAGCGCTAGTACGAGATGGAATTGCTATATAATTGTACTGTCTTTATATGGTATCAGTTTAAAAACTGCCTAGGCATATTTCGCGGGCAAAAATATACAAACTCTAAGTTTCGCCGGACCATTGCTAGATCGTGAAATTGCGTGAGGGTAGCTTGCATTCAACTATTTATTAGCTTTCGAGATCTTTACACATCAGTAAACTTCTTCTTCTTTACAGTTCGACCAGAAGCTATATGAAGCGCTAATAGGAAATATTACCGAAACTGTTATCGGGTTATACCAGAAGAACCAGTCCCTAGGAGAGGTAATATATTATACGTAAACACAATATTTATTGCCTCATTCTGGCAGCGCCGGATAATAGCACCGATTATTGCATTGACGTGATTTCCCTGTTAAAGTGTATTCTGAGCACACTGATTGGTGATTATACGATCTGTTGACTTTTGGCGAATATGGTCGAAATGGGTCGATGTGTTAACAAATGCTGATACTTCTTTGCACAGGCAAAGCAAGTAATGGTGTTGACGGTGGACCAAGTTACGAAGTTGGCCACCCACGCCGCAAACTATGCCGCAGCGAAGTACCTGGAAAAACTAGAGGAGCAGAGGATACAAAGTGAGTGTGACATGGTATGATTGCGTCGAAGCGCGACGTAAAATATGCCTTTCATCAATATTTCACCATGAATGACTTCGGAAACTATGACGCCGAAAACTGTCAAGTAGAAGTAGAAGTATTCCAAACTCATAACACTTCAGGTCAAAGTGCAACTATAGGCGAAATATGCTTGAAGTGGTTTGAAAAGTAGAAGTACTTCGTTACTGATCAACTCCGCAAATAACAAAGTCCTCTTATCGGGTGAAGTTTGTTTAAAATAAATTGTTTAAAGTAAAAGCATAAATCATATGCCTTGGAATTATCATGATAATTCAACTATTTTCGTGATACCTTTATATCATAAAAGAAATGTCCACCGCAGAGAGTTCGCTTTCAACTATTAGACCGCTCAATATGTATAACCTATTTTGTTTAGATGAACAACAGCAACTTGCGCAGGTATAATAACTTGCGCAGATTTGATGATATTAGTCTATGGTTACATTCATATTCTCCGTTAGGCCTTAGCCGCGATGATCGGCCTGTTGGCAGCGGCCAGTAGCGACGACGACTCAGACGATGGTACAAACGTCAATGACCACAGCACAAAGGGTATGTATAAACATTTCGAAATATTGGTATATATGTGCAACGTAATAGACCCTTTAGTGACACCAGAAAACTATTGATTTTATGATATTGAATATATGATCTATCAGGCGTAACAGTAGTAAATGATTATAACTGACCTATAGTCACGCCCCAAATAATAATTTATTCAGTATGAGGTATGGAATCCAGATCCACCCGATTCATTATAGGAGGATTCTGATCTGTTGTTTGACTTGATCACTGTTCGTAATATTCACTGCTATTGATTGCTCGTCGGAAGGGCGTCTATTTTCTTCACAGGTGTTGGTATATAGCCGTAAGTCAGCCTTGCAGGAGATGCAGAATTGGAAAGGGTTTTGGAGGTCGAGATAAATGAAATGAAGACTCGAAATCGCAGAAGTTATGCTATTATTTTTTGAGTTTAAGAGTAAATTAGTCCAACGGCAAGTCCAGAGTCTTCCGTCGAATATGCATCATTACAGTTCTCAATAAAGTGTTCTTTTGGATCACGTCAAAGTTTACGTGAATATATGCATTATTCGTTTTTTGCTTACGGCTCATGTAGCGCCAATTGTTAATGCTATTCATTATCCGTGGTATGGTGCTTATAAAAACAAAGGTGCTACGCATCACCATCGAATTAATAAATTTTGCAAAGCAATATACGACTTCGATTTGAGGTTAACCTAGAACTGTCTCAATTGCTCTTTAGCTATTCTTATTTCGAGTACATCGTTTTCTGACTGATGAATAAATGTATAATTCAGTACCCATTGCGCTTCTAGAAATCCAGTATCCATGGAAGAAAGAAGAGATATTGGGACGCGGTGCGTTCGGCGTTGTATTTCGCGCTCGAGGCCCCGACGGATTCCAATTTGCCGTCAAGGAAGGAGAGGAGAATGAGCAGGTCACTAAAATGTCTACGTGCTTGTACAGGCGATCACCAAATGTATCATATTACAGCAAACTAGCTTGCTGGAAGAGATCAAGTGTTTGATAAAACTATCGCATCCCAACATCGTGAGATGCTTCGGATTCGCTGAAGGCGGTGGAAAGATATACATGTACTTGGAGCTTATGGCGGTCAGTATACATTACTGGTAACAATTAACGATAATGAACGGGTTTTAGTTTTGGCATCAACGCAGCAGGGTGAAGTCTCTATAGTGTTTAGCAAAACTAGAGTTCGATTAGACCGAAGGATATCCGAAATTCCGTCTCCACCAGGGATCTATTGCTGACCGCATGAAAACCAATAGTCGACCGTGCAACATTCTCGAAGCGAGACGGCACACCGTTGACGTAGTGAGGGGCTTGTTTTACCTGCACAAGAAGGACATTGTCCACCGAGACGTTAAATGCGCTAACATTCTATTGGATAGCGAGGGAACGGCAAAACTAGGTAAAACAAAGACGAAAGTATAATAGTTTTATAACGCGTTCGTAATTTTCTAAGCACATGCTATTCGAATAATTTATTAGGTGATATGGGACTCTCGAAAGTCGGCAGCTTGCAACAAACTGTGGCAGAATATGGTGATGTTGGAGGTAGAATTATGAATATTTCAGTTATTGATGGAACTAGTAGTTTTCGAATCAATAGTTGCTACACGGAAACTACACCGCATATAGATACTATGGTCATAGTGTCAATGCTAACGGTATAGCCTCTCCGATACAGCGGATTTCCTGTTTGAATTGACACATGAGATCTATCTCTTCATTAAAACTCTAATAGTATGTGATTATAACGTATATAGGTTCCATACTGTGGATGAGTCCCGAAGCCCTGACGGAGAAAATGATCGGAAAAAGAGCCGACATATGGTATAAGAAAATGTTACATCTGAGTTACACGCCAGTTTACGAGGCCATTTATACGCACCTACAGGAGTCTCGGATGCTCGATTTACGAAATGTTGAAAAGCGAGCCTCCGTTTGCCAATTTGGGGATATTGAAGTTCCTGTTGCTTCAGTCGCAGAGCTCACAGGGAGGATGTGCCGGACACCGACAAGTAATCGAGCGTGACGAAGTATTCCAGGGCGACCTGAAGGTAGGCCTACTAATACGAGATCCACTTGAATATATAGAATGTAAGTAACAGCCCATATGCTATATTATATTCCATCAGTCTGAGTCGCATGCAAAATAACTCTGGCGTATTCATAACAGAATATTAGGTAATTCTTCGACGGAAAAGTATCAAAAATAATATATTATACCTCAGGATTATAGTTGACCAACCTCATGTACTTGGCGACTTATTGCCAAGTATATATAGCAATATAGCATGGCTTGGTTGGTTATTAATGAACGCTAAACCCCTGTCATATAGTGTAAGACTCTCTATAAATCGTACCAGACATATTTATATGGTTGGATTCGTTTATCAATAACCTGTATATTAGTGGTGAACGTTGACGATTCAATTATATAAACGTAGAGTGGATCTCAATAATTCAAATGTCCGAGGAAATTAGACCAACTACTATTGCTAGCTCCGCGAAATTTTTAAAATCATTTTAACGTTACCCAATGCCTTGCCAACGATTCTATTTCATTGACAATCGGCACTCATTCATTTCCCAGCATTTATTAACAATCAATGACCTATACCAAATTCTAGCACGATTTATTTTCACAGAACTTACTTCTTGAAATATTTGTGCCATTTCAAAAGAGACCGCTCATAGAGGATATTGCTTGTCACCCATGGATCAGTATCCCCCTCATGCTCATGGAAAACAAGAAGAGTACCACATGCGCCGTCCAATAACTTTTGCATGTTTTCATGCACCACGTCTACTCCATGCAGACTGAACACTGTACAATATGCACTCGTGATTGTATGTCTCAACGCCATTGATGATATCATTACCAGTTATGTATATTTTATATAGCACCGCAATAGTACAAAGGGATTTAAAATGAGTTATTTCATCATCAGTGGCGACGATGCAGAGGCGTTGGTTTTTGTAATTGTGATGCTATCACTAATTCATTATTGCGATGGTCAATTTCGCTATATGCCGTCATTCTCGTTATTTTATGACGGACAGGATACAATTTTTCCTTTCCGAGTTTTCATATTTCCTGTTTTTGTTGCATACATTACATTTTAATGAAAGAGAATAATAATTGAGCCAAGGATTAGAGATTGCAATTCTTCAAGATATACTGTAAGTTCAGTGTATTGTGTGGATCTGCTGGTGATATCACATTCTAATATTGGAGCGTTGTATAATGAAGTGTGTGGCTTTACAGTTTACACTCTGTACCAGCGTTGGAATGACTCCAGTCATTTCTTTTTCGTACGACTTGACTCGACTCGGCGTTTTAGAAATACGACTTCAGAAATACGGATTGGCGCGTGACTCGGAAAAAAATTTAGAATAAATTTCAAGCCATCAATTGATTGGTATCGACTAAATCGCTCGTTAACGTTGTCGTAATCTAAAAACAATTAATCTTTTATCTATAGATTGCTTAATGTGCACAGTGCTTCGTGCTCACCTTAACCAACTATCTGTATGATTCAAATCAGAGGGTGCAACCATTTTCCGGCCGTGACCCATATTCCGGTTTGAAAATGTTCTTTGGCCGACTTCTTAGAGTCTTGGCTGTGCTCAAAATAGGGCTGGAATACTCAACTTGTAATGTATAGGCTAATATAGTTACCAGTTATCATGCTTCTGAAGGTTTACAGCAAACTGGGACAAGGATAAATTGGAACGGGCGGTTTTCACATCGGCGTGACTAGTTACTTGGTTTGTTATACTTACATGACAGTCAATTATTCCAATGTTAGATTTATCAGCAATCCGGAGGTTTCGCAGCCGACTCTACGTTCATTGCGCAAGAAGGACGAATGAAACAGTCGATTCATGCATCGTATAACTATATGATACTATTATTCAATAGTTAGTAACAGCTAGTAGGCAAACCACGTGAGCCGTTCTTGTAGCATTCCCGTGCGTGCCTGTAATCTGCATGCGTGATTTGTAACATATCATTAAAATAGCCTGGCAACTATAGGCGTACATATGGCTGCTCGCTGTTCCCAGTAAAGTCGCGAAGGCCATTAATCTAATCTTTGCCTCCGCCGGATTCCGCTCGCGTGACAGGGGTTTTAGGTCCATCATGGTGTGGCATGAGCATAACTGCGATAGTGAAAATAATTTCAAACATAGTTTCGGTGAGACGTGGGGAAATAATGAGTTTTGTTTGCAAGTTGTACAATGTACAATTGTACATGTCTTGTACCTACTGTCGTTGCTATGTCAGATCATTCAATCCAGTGATACAATCAATACATGCGGTTCTTAAACATATGTATTGTACAATTATTTCTAATTAATGATTTCAAGGTTGGAAATTTCTAGACCAACTCCACATATTAATCCGTTGAGCGGAATCCGAGATTCGCCGCGGTGCGACCGTATATTTCACCGAGAGTTGATAATATAATTGACCATAAATTGCAATTCTTGCATGTTACAATATTATGACCTTTCGCATACCGTTTACCTATATCCAATACACAGTCATGGATATTGTCATGATTGTCACAGACACAGTCATGGATATTGTCCTCATAGGCGTAGCTAGAGGGAAAAGACTCATTCGTCCCCCTCTCAGTTTCGAGCTGTACATTGCATGACGCCACATGTGACACTATACGACTAATTTATCGGAGTCATCTGAAAAGCTTGATGTTATTTACGTACAATTAGACAATATAAATGTAAGTTTTGCGGGAATAATATGACAAATATAACTAAACTTTCAATAACTCTACAATTTCCAAATAGCTTTGTGTGTGTGTGTGTGGGGGGGGGGGTATTGCATCGTATTTGTTTCACCTGTCTGAGGTTTCGTATTCTGCCCTCTATTTTGGCTGATATATAGATTGAGGCTATACAGCAGTGGTTCCCAATCTTTTTGGTGTCACGGACCCCTTTGAACAAATTACTCTAATTCTAAACTAATTTGTGAAATCATGCGATGCTTTAATTCTAATTATAATATAATTTCTGGATTTCCTGTAAATCAGGGGTCGCCAACTCAAAACGGGTCGCGGGCCACTTTTCAAATTTCGTAGCGGCCGCGGGCCGCATGAATTAAATATCGATATAAAGTGGGCAACCACGTTTCAAAGCTCTACGTCAGTATAACGATGTGCTACCTAACATAGGCGATGGGTATAATGACCACAAAAAAGTAATATTTTATTAAAGGAATAAAAATACAACAAAGGATCACTGTCATCAATTTCATTTTATTTTGAACTCCGAGCTGTGCACGATACCTGGAAACGCTTTTTGGGGCTAGCGAGATACGTTACTAGCTGAAAGACCATCTCCACTTGAAGCTTAATCTTGTGGGAAGCCGTAAGCCAGTGGTTCTCAACCCTTTTTAGACACGCCCCCCTGATACTGAAAACTTTCGCGCCTCCTTATCGTCATATCACCATGCTAGCTATCCCAACGGATAGTTTGATGGCATGGAAGGTTACGGATGTTGATGAGGGAATTCTATAATATGAATTCCGGATTATCCACAGAGCAATAACTATAACTATGAATTCGAGCTAAATAATTTTCAGTTGACCGCAGTTCCGCGCCCCGTTCAGATGCTTTCACGCCCCCATAAAGGGGGCGCGCCCTCAGTTTTAGAAACACTGTCCTCCGCCGTTTTCTAAGCGTCTCGGTATTGGCAGTGTTTGGGCCATTGCACGTCAATATCAGCATTTCAAAATGTTTTCTTAGCTTTCTTCCGAAATCTCAAATCAGGTCGCGGGCCGCAGAATATGACCTCCCGGGCCGCGGGCCGCGTGTTGGTGACCCCTGCTGTAAATGCTACAGAGAACTATATGGTGCGCAACGAACCAAGGTTGCTAACAATGAACCATGATTTGTTAATAACTAGGGCTGGGCACAATGATTCGAGTACTCGAATCTGAATCGAGTATTAATTTTAATGATTCGAGTCGAGTAGTAAAAGACGATATTTTCGAGTACTGAAATTACAAGCTCCTCGCTACTGGAAGATAATTTATCAACGACAGTTATAGTTTCCAATGTGGAAGTCTTAAAACACTGATTGGCTGCATTGAAGCATACGAAACATAGTACAAAGATACAAAGCTTACGTGAAATAACACATTTTCGAAGTCATAATCATCCCAAAACCTTGTCACGAAGTGCAATAAAATCGGTGTGGTCGAAAAAATATCACAAAGCATCTTTAATGTGATGGATAACAGGCATTATATTCTTTGCTGTGGCATAAAAGGTATATATTTGAACTTTGACATATTACATTCTGTTATGACGTCATAATGTATGATACTCGAATACTCGACTCGACTCGAAGCATAATACGTGATTCAGAATCGAATCACTCAGGTACTCGATTTTGCCCAGCCCTATTAATAACACATCTTGCGATTCAATGTTCAAGTTTTCGTGAATTCAGTTATTATAAATTTAATCTAATCTAATAATATAATCTAAAAAAAAACTGCGTGTAGCTATAATTTTAATGTTAATCTAATTTAATTTGGAAATAACTGTGTAGCTATAATTCTCATTCTACTCAAATTAAAAAAAAAAACTTTTTATTTGTCTTAGGATTATGTACGAACTCCTAGAAGCACTATAGCGCTACAGACGTCAATTCCGACTTGGACGTACCGCTAAATCACAGAGATTTCGATTCTGTATCGTCGAATATGATGTGGCAAGCGTCAGGGTGTTTCTGTATCCATATCACTATATAGCTGAAGAAGATTAGCCTGCCTTGATCTTAATGAATATAGGCAAAATATGAAGGCGTTCAAGAGTGAAGCACTTATATAGGATAATAGTAGGGATGGTGTGAACCTCTGAAAGGTTCAGGTTCGTGTGAACGCGAACCTTTTTGAAAGGTTCTGTGTGAACACGAACGTGAACCTCGTGACGTCACTTGACGTCATATTGCTAATTCCAACCCTTTCCTTCAATGACGTGATAGCCTAATATGCCCTATATTAATGTACACGATACCTAGCGAAAATTCGGCCCACATAATGCCACAATGCTGAAGTACATATCGGCGTTTTAAACGTCGCTAAATGTATCAACCGCGGTAATCAAAGGATATAATAATTGCATAAAATCAGTACATTCCGTCGCTTTGTCAACAATTTCGACGAGGACTTACCAAGGAATATAAGCTTACGCCTTAACGGTCTTAGCCAGACCGGACAATGTTTTCGGAGTCTGAGTATTGCTACATTGATATTGAGCAGAGTGTACAACGGGTTTCTATACTCGCTACCGATACCACAAACAACAAGTTATGCAGCAGTAGCACGCACCTTAATCGCACGGATTTGGTTTTAATGATACAGTAAAGATATGAAGTCAAGATTGACCCAGTACGACCGTTCGATTTTTTACATCAGAAGACGATATCAATGTCATTGATTGGTTGACTAAGCATCATTCGCTGACTACGTATATCGATTGCGGGTCAGGCTCACAGCAGAGAGTCACTAAATATTCACAAACGGAAAGCTGGATATTCCGAGAAAATTTTTGCAACAAAGCAAGTAAAACTTTTAAGGTTGTCGAGGTGCATGGTGCATGCTCGTTTAGTGTTGATTTTTTATGCTGCCAGCACCATGCATGGAGTGGCCCGCCGTTGAAATGCAATAAATTTGAGCCAAAGATCTTATATAATGGAGTGAAAATTACAATTTACCAAAAGGTTCACAGTGCAGAACCTACCAAGGTTCTGTTGTGAACGCGAACCTCTAAATTTACGAGGTTCACACACAGAACGCGAACGTGAACCTCACGTTCACACCATCCCTAGATAATAGTCAACTATATCGTAACCCGTAACGCTACAAATGCGAATCGTTAACATGTGATTAGTGCTTTACAAGCAAAATTTTATTTCCGTCATATGTACATTCTACCAACGCTTACAACATCCATTCTGTATATGTACCAATAAATCAACGCACCCCAATTAGGAAAACAGTGATAGCCAATAGCATTGATTTGTCAAATAGAACATATATAGATGAGTGCACTATAGATGTTTGGAGTTAATTATATAGAGAGATATAGAGCACGATGAACGTTTAAAGTCCAATACAGGGATACGATTATGACAGCCATTTGTGTTTGGCTATCTTCTCAACGTACGGTCTTTTTCCGAACGGCACAAATATTTCGAGGAGAAATTGCTGTCAAAAATAAATAATTTGTAGTTAAATCAGTCATACTAATTCAGGACACCGCCCCGAGATGTTTCACCTAGACAAGACTACAGCGTACACGGCACGAAAGGTGGTTTGGTTGCTAAATCCAATACTGGGCTCATAATTGCTCTGTCCCGTCAGGCTTTTTCGCTGTGAACTCTGCCTAACTTCATGAATTGATGAGATTTTGACTTTTGTTAGTGACGTTACGGTGAGCATACAACAGCGACATATCAGATTTTGTTATTGATATCACCTATGATGAAACCTCGCCTGTTCAAACACAGAATGACAGAGTTTTCTGTGAACTTTAATCCGGTGGTTATCGATCTCTTTTCGACTCTCTCTCTCAAATATATATGTTGACGGATTCATTTTTCTTTGTCAGCTCATTACTTAGTTAATATCTTTATCGTAACACAGCTGTCGTGTAGAATTAATCTATTTTTGCTTTTCAAAAACAACACCTTGCTCTTTAGAAAACCGTAAACTTTGCTTACGACAAACATAACACTGTTCGTATAAAATGTAAAAGAAATTTCCAAGAAATGAGTGGGGACTGTTTATCGAAAACCAAAAACGAAGCCTGAAATGCCTGTTACTTCCAGAGGTGGTCAAAATACTGAAGAAAGTTACTCAAGTAGAAGTAGTAGTAGCGACGCAAAATGTATTAAGGTACGAGTAGAAGTAGTGCTGTTAAAAGCAACCTAAAACTACTTCAAGTGCAAATAGAATTGGCTGGCTTTGAATCAAATCAAGTAAGTAATTAGCTGTGAAAAGCGGTCATAAATACGCTGTCATATACTTTTGAAATCATAAAGCTGAGCTACGTGGACGGTGCAGAGAGCTAGGTGCGTTCTGTTATAGATCTCAGGAGGCATGAATTTCCCAATGCCTATGAATTCGACCGCATCATGGAATCCAAATAATAGCTCTGCTAGGGAACAGCGGTTCTTAACTTTTGTTTGTTTCTTCGCCTTATTTCAGAAAATATCACGGAATAGCCAGCGCCGTATTATAAGGCTCGTAATTAGATGAAGAGCGATGCTGAGAAGTTGTATATAGTACTATATACATAACCCTTTGGCACGTTTGGTCCGTTGCCTAAACATGTCAGAACATAAAACTTAGGGAGAGTGCAAACCTCTGAAAAGTTCTGTGTGAACGCGCACGTGAACCTATGAAGACTAGTGACGTCATATTGCTAATTCCAACCCTACATTTCGTAAAGTAATTTGCATGCTGACTTTTAAAAAGTCACCTAATGTATATCAACTGGAACAATCAAATGCTCTAATAATTCCGCAAATACACTAAAGATTCACAAACGGAAAGCTGAATATACCGAGCAAACTTTCGAGCAAATAATTCGTGGAACTGGGAAGGTACATGGTCGTTTAGTGCCGAATTTCTTTTCATGTTGCCAGCGCCATGCGGAGAGTGGTCGGAAGTTGAAATACAAAGAATTGCAACCAAAGACGTTATAATGACGTGAAAATGAAAAGGGTTCACAGTGCAGAACCCACCAAGGTTCGTTTATGAACGTGAATCTCCAAATTTCCGAGGTTCACACACAAAACGAGAACGTGAACCTTACGTTCACACCATCCATATAGTAAAAATGCCATTAACATGAAATTAGGGGCTATTTTGCACGCATTTTTAGACTTCAACATGCATGGGCTCCAGACAAAATAATTCAAATTATTTAGAACATCTCAAAGCAATAACTCCGCGTATAAACGAAATATAAATAAAGTTTTTAAAAGCAGAAAATAAATTTCGTGTTTTTGACCCGAAAGTCTTTAATAGTGATCTACCAGGGGCGAATTCGCAAACTCAAGGACCACTTTTACCAGATTAGGACATGCCATATGTGCTCCTAGATTACGATACCTATAGTTCCAAATGTTCCGGTGAACTATATTTACTCTGCTAAACATGTCATATGGGCGGAAATGCGGTGTGAAAGGACTCACAGAAGCCAGCCAGCCCATATAAATTATATTGACCTTGAATTTATATTGAATTTTGTGAAAACATATTTGTCACTCCACAGCCATTCCACTCGAAGCGCGACGAAAATTCTCTCTCTCTCTCTCTCATGAACGAGAAAAATCTTCTACTTGACAAACAGTAAATAGCGAGAAGTAAGTAAATCACAAAATATTTACAGGTAAGTAGCGGAAAATTGGATTTACTTTAATAAGTACTGGAAGTAGCGAAAAACTACTTGAGTACTTCTAAAAAGTAGAAATACTTCGTTACTAACCACCTCTGGTTACTTCTCAATAGAAATAAATATGCATCGCTTCCGGTATGACATTCTGCGACACTCAAAGACACGTATCTATGGGAAACATTAACCCTTTGTATTGGAAACACTGAATTCCAGTGATCATGACTGGGGATTACGTGTATGCATACAGATGCTGAACTTTCTGCTGAGGCAGCATGGTGTTTACACAAAATACACCTGTCTTCGGTGCTACTGTGATATCAGAGCCAAATGTATAAGCTTTTTTAAATTTCCAGTGAATTCATTCAATGATTTCATGGCGTTGTATTCGTGTTTTGGATGATTAACCCTTCCAACAGTTCCGAATAAAACAACCTCTACATTTCCATAGGGTTTCTGATTCGCAGTATTAATTTATAATGAACATATATTACCTCAAAAATCAGAGGTGGTCATTCTGGTCAATGTAGTCAGCGTTGCTAGTAGAAGCAAAAGTAACCCCTTAAATTTCTACTCAATTACGAGCACATGCTGTCATTTCCCAATTACGAGCAGAAGTTGTAATTAAGTAATGTCAACTAACTTCATATGAAAGAAGAAAATGTTAGTCATACGTATTTGATAATATCGAAGTCATACACTCCGCTACATTGCGTTCAGTGTCGTAGCCATAATGAAGATTTAGATTTAGATGGGGCAATTTGCAAGAATCAGTGGACGTCACATCTGCATTATGACTCAACCAAATAAATTGAATTGACTTGCCAATAATGAAAGGGACAACTTTTTTTTGTCGCTCTATCTATCAACACATACACACCTTGATGTTCACTGGAATTGATTTGTCCTTATCAATCAAGTTCTTATATCTGCTGAAGTCACCTCTGGAATGAAGCATTAGAATGGCCATGGCTCCCAGGTCAGCGAATGGCGGCAATCTAGTAAGCATCTCGTAGACAGTGCAGCCAAGGCTCCTAATTGTATAACGAATTATGCAGCAGACAATGGCTATACTTACTAACAGTATCTCACCAAATATCAGCGCGTTTTCCGACGAGATTCTGCGTTAGAGCTTCGGGACTCATCCACAATATGGTTCCTAGATTATTGGCGCATTGATTATGTAGTATTATACATGGACTACAATGGGGTTGCATTTAAAATAAAAAGTTGTTTAAAACACTTTGTTTAGAACATGTTTTAAACAGTTTTTTTAAACAAAGGCTTTAAAAACCTTTTTTTTTCAAGTTGTATAATTATGCCATAATTGTGTAAATACTTTCCAAAAACTTGTATGAGCTTACGGACGACGATTACCACTCGATATAGCCGACGTATATAATATGGGATGGTTGGAACCCTCGAAATGGTCTGTTCAACAGCTATAGCACGTAGATATAGATCATTGGTACTGAATGAATGTTCTAATGATGGTGACCGCCGACCGTAAAAATGCTGCATGACTATGTAGTCCTGTTTAAAAATATTTGGTCCGTATATGACAGGGTTTGGAAGCTTATTTCGTCAAAGGAGTTATTTTTACCCTCTATTTTAAATTGTGAAATTCAATCCACTATGAAGTCACAATTGGATATTTGTGACGTCATGGCTCAAGAAAAAGTATGTTCTAAACAAGGGCCTTTTATCAAACATGATTATTTTAAATTGATTTTTGTTTTTAAGTCAACCCTAGATAGATGTTGTATGCATTCGTGTGCGGCTAGTCAGTGGTCGACCGGAATTTAAACTTCCGGTACAGTGGCCTATTTGATAATGGTGGTTTTGTATGATATCGTTTGACTAGAATCCGAAGTGCTCGTAAGTAGCTGACATTCATATACCGAGAAACATGTACCTGCAGTGTCGCTGTAAGTAGCCACAGTTTGGTCCGCGTGAGGTTTAGTCAAGCCCATGTCAGCTAAAAAGATTAACTATTAAGACCTTATCTTTATGTCATCAATGACAAACCCACTCACCCAATTTAGCCTTTCCGGTATCATCCAAAAGAACGTTACCGCATTTAATATCCCGATGGATCATATCTTTACTGTGCAAGTACGTCAGGCCGTTCACTATATCGATAGTGAATTTCCTGGCTTCCAAAGTTGTACATGCCTTTTCTTTCTTTTTCATCATGTCATGAACAGAGCCCTTGGCAGGAACATTGACAAATTACGTGGTACCGATTTGCTTTACAATTTCTGGACATTTAAGTTGGATGAACACACTTGAAGTGGTTTAACTAAGTGAGTCATGTTACTTGAGTACAAGTAAAAATTAATGTACGAGTAATTCTGAGATTGATGAGAGATGCAAGCAGCGTTAGTATAAAACCTGATTGATTTTTATAGTTTTCCCAGTCGCATACCCCAATTTCATGTATTTTTATTCATCTCTGTATAACCAAGATGAAATGGATGTAGTAGTGTAAATTAGTTAAATATTGAAATGTGCCTATACGGTGGTACGTTACTGGCGTATGATCAAATTTTCCAATCGGACATAGTGATTTCACTCCTAAGTAACTTGAAATTTGAGTTGAATTTAAAGTAGGTATGTATTTCGGCTTTACATGTAGTACAAGTGTAATTAAAAGGAAATGGCGTACTGTCAACAGTTCCAGATACATGAATATCTTCCCCCCGCCTTCAGCATATCCATAACATTTGACGATGTTCGGGTGTGATAACTTGGTTAAGCAGCTGATTTCTTCTCGCAAAGATTTTGCTTCTTGCTGTAATGCAAATGCAACGGTTCCTTGGAAAATATTGTTCATACAATAACAATAATGGTTCACCCCCTGTCTCTGCACTTCCTTAGCTGCAAACATGAATCCATCCGGACCTTTAGCACGGTATACAATTCCGAAAGCTCCACGTCCGAGCTCCTCTTGTTTCGTCCATGGATACTTGATCTCTGGAATGCATTATCTGTGTTAGGCTCAGTGATGCGCGGTGAACACCGTAAAGACCAGTTGTTCTCAACCTTTTTGTCTTCGCGGACCCCTTTTGGGCCTTCACGGACCCCCACGGACCCCCTCCCCGAGTTTTTGCTTTATTATCGTGTAATACTAGGCCTAACTGTAGGATAGCGATAAACAGCAACAAAATGACCCTTCTTGAAAATAACATCATACTCTTTATATAGAAATTGCAATCGGTATTCATAACCGAATTTGGTATAGCTGCATTTCTGAAAACCCGCGGCCATGTCATGAAAATCCGCGCCGTCGATTTGATATGAACGAGTACCGAAAATCCATTTCCACAAAGATAAGTGGTGGCGAATTGAATAATACCGCGTAGCGCTTCCGACGACACCTATGGGTATGATCGCAGCATATATGGAACCAATATAACGTCCAGCCTAGTCTAGGGTTACCATATTTCTGCAACCCAAATTCCGGACACTCTTTAGCGCCCACCAGTGGATTTCAAAATGAGGTATGACGTCACACTAGCAAAGCTTGGCTCATAGACCAGAGGTGGTAACGATCCGGTTCAGGAGTAGGCCTATGTGGCTGTGTGTTGCATAACCGGACAAGAACAATTTCTCAGCCTCTTCCCGCCCAAATAAACAATGGTTTTGAGCCCACACTATATAGGGTATAATTGATGCAACTTCTGTGGGGGGTGCTTTCTATATGAATCTGGTTCCTATATGCATCTGATCGTTAAATTATTTGAATGAATTCTGTCAATAATATTGGTTGTTTCATGTATTATACTCTATAGATACTACTCTCCGCCCACATGATCAGAGTTAGCGGTAGAGGATGATGAGTTCGAAAATACAGGCAGCGTAATTGCACATCGTTAAGTCATGTACTGTTTTGCCGATAAGATTGTTAATCAGCCTTATGCCGGTGCGCATCATGGAGCTTTATAAACACCCCACACCCAGTGGTTTCCAACCTTTCATGCTCGCGACTCCATCTCCAATTTGAGAATGTTCTGCGGCCCAGATCAAAATTTGACGAGCTGATTACTAAAATAAGTCAGCACCTTTGCCCGACTTACTCACGGGCTATTTTGAAAGCTGATTACGTTCAACATATTTGTAAACCCCAGAATAAAGGCAAACGACCCCGGCCGTATGGAGCCACTATCTTTGAATAAAGCATTTAAACGGCCTTAACGATCACTATTAGGAATACACCGTTCTCCTATACTTGCGATTACAATTGAAATGAAGGTTGTTTTTATATATATTTTATTGCAGTTTTTGCGAGGGTGGCAGTCTCCACATCAAAATCAATATATGTGATAGTAAATCGCGCGCAGCGCGAAGAAAAATGTCATGCAACAGCATAAATATTCCCAAAAGATATTGTTTTTATGCTGATTTACGAAAAAATTATGAGCCTACGTCAAGTCTTCAAAATTCCGGACATTTGGCATATTTTAGAAATTCCTCCCGGACGCTAGTTTGAACAGTGAAATTCCGGACATGTCCGGAAAATTCCGGACGTATGGCAACCCTAGCCTAGTCATTTCTATCAAGCAGCTCTTCTTGAAGTTATACTGCAATAGTGGTTATGCATATTACAGGATAAAATGGATTTTGCATAACAATTTTTTCCAAAACCTCAAACTTATCTAAGCAACAATATGTTTGTATCAGTAGGCTATTGGCAATTTGACAATTAAAATGAGTTTGCGCTGTAGAATATTTCATCTCAGAGGGTAATTCTGATTATGCGAGTTCTGAAGTTTTAGCAGTTATGAAGTAAAAGTGCTTCTTGATTTCTCTGATTAAAATGAAATACAAATTAGGTTATCAACCATTTTGACTGTTTGGAGGTTTCGGACCCCCGGTTGAGAGCCACTGGTTTAGACGCTGCACAAGCAACATTGGAGGGATGGGAAACAATATAGAATTCCGGTATTAATTTTCAAAAGTATTAATTTTCTCCCAATATCATTTGATGCGTCTTCGGGGGCGGTGGATGCCGTTGGTCATTCACTCATTCATTCGCGTTAAATGCGCGACTTTAAAGCGTTTCGACTGAATTATGATGTAGCAGATAAACAAAATTTCGATTCCGAGTATTGCTCAAATCGAAATTCCATTATAAGCTTTATGGGGGCAATATATGACTCTAGCCCCACTGATCAGCAATCAGTGCACTGCAATGCTAGCCCGCGTAATACTTGTGTAATAATCAATAATTTGCTGGTATATAGGACAGGTATTATATAGGTAATCCTGCGTAAAGCGTAAGATTAATCAGTTACCTTTGGTACTGGAATCTGAGAGAGATTTCCCATTGCTTGATGATTTTCCATCTTCGCTGAGGGCCATGATTGCCACTAAAGCCTGAATATAAATTTGCTGAAATATCTCAATGCTCATAGGCATTTATATACTGGACCAATACCTCCAACATCCCTTTACCTAAAATATAAAATAGTCGACTCAAATTTGGATTGGGGAAACAATATGTATATCTTTATCTATTATGAAATTCAACAGCACTCTAATGGTCTGAGATTTATGATCGGTGTAGGTTGAAGGAATATCATCCTACTTGCCGCTGTCGCTCTTGATTTCTTTCGCTCCTCAATTTCCTTGATTATTCGAGCTGCGGTTAAGTTCGCTGCATGTTCGCATAACTTGCTGACTTTGTTGGCGGCCCAGATTGCAACATCTTTGGTCTAAATTCGAAGTCATAGATCAGTGGTTGTGGTTCCCAAGCTTTCTGACTCATCGCGCGTTATCCAGCTCGACATTTCTTTATCGCCCAACTAAAAGCGGAAGTCATCAGTCAAATATAATTAAAACTTAGCATGATACCAAATATGTAATTGAATATAATATACGGAATTTTCCAACATTTTTGTCCCTTTTTTACCCCATTATTACGTGTTTTCCGTCCGATCTTCCCCTTCAATTTGTTCCCCGTCTCTCGAAACCACCCCCATCCTAGGGGGCAATATCGCCCACTGTGGAAACCACTGTTATAGATACAGGTTATCGCTTGTGGTACCATCCTATTTCGTCTATATCACAAATAAACATCTTATCATGAACTGTCCCTCACATTCTGGACACAGCTCCTGTGTTTTCGATTACGCATTTCATTTGTTAATCTCGGTTTTAGTAATCATTTGTAATCAAGCCTTTTCAGATAGGCTGTTCTTAACCGCTATTAAGCGTCTGCGAACCACCATTCATCGGTTATTTACGTTGACGCAAAATTAATTGTAAATCTTTGGCTACTTTGGTTCCTTCCTTACGTTAATCTTACGTTTGTCGGCCTTACGTTGATGTTGCTGTGCCAAGTGTCAGCTAACTTCATCAAGTTCTATGTTTCTGTTGCTGTACTACGTGCCTGCTATCTTCATCAATTCGTATGTTGCTGTTGCTGCACTACGTGCCTGCTGTCTTCATCAAGTTGTATGTTGTTGTCGCTACACTATATTCGTCAGCTATCTTCATTCGAATTCGACTTGAGCGTGCTATTATGTTAATTAAGTTATGGAACACGTGTATGAATTACAACGATTAGCATTCGCAGATAACCCCATAGACAGGATTCTGCGCCTATAATCGGCAGTGCAGGATTCAGACATCCTGAGTACGCAGAAACATCCTGAATGTCCAGAATAGATTTCGTACATCCCGCGGTACAACAGAGCACGTCCTGGTACTGCGCACAATCATTGACACCTGCCGCTCACATAAAAAGAATGTTGTGACTGTCTTTGTTGACTTTGCGAAAGCCTTCGACTCGGTCTCGCGCCCAGCCATGGCGAAGATCCTCGGATTCTATGAAATCCTTGAGGTGATAACGTACGGCGTTATGGCCTTCACATTGACACACGAGCGCGATTCCTAACAGATGACGACCAAAGCGGAGATTTTACCACTTCGGCTGGCGTGCTTCAAGGTCACACCCTGGCACCATTTCTGTTCGTGGTCATCCTTGACTTCGTGCTACGAACGGCCTTCCCGGACAACACGGACTTCTTTGAATGGCGGCCACGGCAACGGAACGCGTACGCGTACGACTCGCGGGGCATCTACGTAGGTATCCTTGCGTACGGAGACGACCTTGCCTTGCTTCCCCAGAATACCACATCGGCACAGCGCCTCATCAACCAGCTAGAGGCCGCCTCCGCTCTTATTGGCTATACCAGGGGTTCTCAAAGGGTGGGCCATGGCCCACTGGTGGGCCACAAGAGCATTTGAGGTGGGCCACAGAGCTATTTGGAAAATTTTAGAACCAATTTAAGTTTAGTAATATTAGTTGTGTTAATCGCTAAAAAATAAATTCATATTGGTTGATTATATGTAGACTACAATAAGCTTTTCATCCGACTCTGATGAGACGTAGTGGTACGTAGGAGTCAGCATTTCAATTCGAAAATGGGAGGCAGAAACCGCGGCTTTTTCCACTGGCTATACCTATGGCTAACAGGAACTAAAATAATTTCGCGTATATAATACCTGTTGGAAGGTAATGTTGAAGTAACCAAGTATTCCGGCAGGGTCATAATGTCGTACGCCGTTGAAAGGGATGTGCAATAAACTCGGAATGAAGTGTAATTGATGTATATATTTACTGTACTTCGGCAGGTCGTATTATTGTAAGTTGAAAATGGCCATAATTACAAATTATTAGCAACTTCCGGCGGCGGTATCCTGCACCACCGCAACGAATAATAATGGATTGAGGATTCAGCGGAGCGCATTAATATTTGGAGTCTGTTTAAAATGTCATGCCTGTAAATCAATGTACATAATGTAAGAGTAACATGAATCGATAGTATCACTGGATTGAATATTCCGACATCGCAACTTCAGTTGGTTCAGTACGTGACATACAATGTAGTACATTGTACAATGTACAGCATGCATAATAAGTAAATCTTCCTCCATTCCTCTGTAGTACCTCATTCACCAATGAATTGTTTGAAGCTGGCCCAGAATGATTATACTATTCCCCTAATAGTGGAACTAAAATCCCAATCACACATTGTATGTGGGAATTCGATCATTGTGTTTCGCGAAGCGAATGGAGAAGCGGACGATCATAATATACTCACAAGTTTTAGCATATGATCTACCAGAGCCGTAACTGCCGCACCCAAACCCCCAATTGGGGGAGCTAGAAGATTATTTCATTGGTCGTTTGTTGGAAGATATATTCATTCAACTTCGTCGCGCTTCGCGCGATTTCGTGCCCCGGCGGGTTTATACTTTAATTTCATCAGTAAATAGGGAGAAAATATGACTTTAAGATTAGAGGTGGGCCACAGCACATTTTCAAACCGGAAAATGAGCCACGGCCAAGAAACGGCTGAGAACCCCTGGGCTATACCAATCAATGCCAAGAAGACTGAGGTTCTGGCTATACCAGCTCTACCGGAGAACACGATATCACCTCGGTATTGACGTCGCTGACTCTGGAAGAGCACTTAGGGCGAGGCGAGCAAAGGCCTGGGGCGCGGCGAGCAAAGGCCTGGGGCGCGGCGAGCAAAGGCCTGGGGCGCGGCGAGCAAAGGCCTGGGGCGCGGCAAGACGGCTACATTGCCTCTTCCACTCAAATGCCTCACCCCAGCTCAAGACCCGCATTTTCCGTGCCACTGTCGAGCATGTTCTTCTCTACGGAATAGAGGCACTCACGCTGACAGAGAAGCTGGCTATAGCCAACTACGATGCACTCCTCCGCTACGCACTCGGCATCCACCACCCGGAGCACATATCCACGAATGCATTGCGCAAACTCACAAGAACGCTCTCATGCCGTTTGCTGGCAGCTGAACGACTCTTCCGCCTAATCGGTCATCTAGTGCGGCAGCAAGACGAGCAACCGGCCGCCGCCATCATCAGCCACATTCCGACGGAACCATGGCGCAGAGGTGGCTTGAATAGAACCACATGGCGCTCGACAATGGAGACCGATTTAGCGCAATGCGGACTGTCGCTCGAAGACGCCACGACCGCTCACGCTGGAGGCGCTTAACGCGAGCAAAAACTGATTGTCTTGATGTTCTTTTGTTTCCTGTTTTCTTTTGCCCTTTTTATTTAATTGAAATGTCGATATATATATCCCTCACATGAATTTCATAGAACGCTCCTGCGTCTTGCTTGTGTTTGTATGAGCATTCCATTTCGCCTCGTGAAGTTACTAACGGATCCAAGCATTTTGAAATACGTGGTAGAATATGTGCTGAGTTGTGATCGATTTATTTGAATTGTTGCCTTAAAAATTGAGTAATGTCGTGGCGCACAATACCTAACGATTTGTGCGACTAATTATCGAGACGGCAGATTTCTTGTCGTTAGAAGGGGCCGTTCACACTTCTGTTTGTGTGCCTTGGAGTCTATTTTTATCAAAATACACCAACCCCTCTGTCAACAAAAGAAGTTCGTGTACCACATAAAGATAGTAAATTGTACGCTCTCGTATTCGAAATTTCATGCTCGTAACGTCATATTTTGTGATACGATTGTTGATATACGATGTTGTTTTGAATTTTCTACTAGTTGCTGACGATTACCCCTGACGAGTGTCAGCCAAAAATATTTTGGTTCATTTCAATATGAATATACTATTCAATTGTATATTAAATGATTTGAATGAATTATATCCATAATATTGATTCTTCTATATATTACTATGTAATTTTGATCCTCTCTCCGCCCACAATATCAGAGTTAGCGGTAAAGCTGGTGGAAGACGATGACTTCGAAAATGCAAGGAATATACCGTTATCTTGTAATTGCGATTACAACTAGACTTATTTCTGTTGATGAATGCTATTTTTATTTATTTTTGATCTTATTTTTTGCGAGGATGGTAGTCCCCAACCAATATGTGTAATACTAAATCACTCGTAGAGCGAACAAAAATTTCATGTAGCATAATCTGCCCTAAAATAATATTGTTTATGATGATTTACGAAAAAATTATGAGCTTACTTCAAGCCTTCAAAATTTCGGACATTTAGGCCAATTTTAGAAATTCCTCCCGGACGCAGTATTAATAGTGAAATTCCGGACATGTCCGGGAAATTCCAGATCTATGGCAATCCTACCATATGTGTTGTGCTGATGACGAAATAGCGGGTACGAGGAATACCCACAATACAGCAATTGCGTGGTAAGCGAGGCATATCTAGCCTACATAGGTTTGGCGCTTAGGTATGAACATGAACATGGTTAGTTAGAAAAGGTGGCGCCAACGAGGCAAAAATTAATAATTTTGTGTACAATTACAATGAAATTATGAGAATTCATCCAATAGTATTAGCATAGTATTAGTATCTTATGAAATACATCGGATCCGGAGCTACTTTCTAAACAACTGGCTCCAGCTCCGACTCCATTTGAATGTACAGCTTCGGCCCCGGCTTCTTGCTCCGGCTCCGGCTCCAAAACCCCGGTTGTCAGTTTGTTGTTCTTCTCCAATTTAGGTGTCATATTTGCTATCATAATATGGCTTCCTCATTTTTGAAGCCCTAAATGTGCATATAATGCTTCTAATACAGGCCTGGGCAAAGTGCGGCCCGCGGGCCAAATGCGGTCCGCCGAGTGATTCTGTGCGGCCCGCGAAAGGCTGTTTGAAATTTAAAATATCAAACCTACTTTTTAATATGGATGCGTGGACTAAAACCATACGAAGCATAAACTGGACCGGAAATTCGTTTATTATCAAGCCTGTTCATTAACATACTGTGATTACGCAGCCTATAGCCTACGTACCTTGCATGCCTAATCCAGATTAAAACTAAAGTCAATGTAGCAAGTTATGCCGCTAGAATGAAAGTCACAAGAAGTCACCAAACCGTCTTTGATGACATTGTCACATTATGCATTACACGGTCTGTGTTTCAAATCCATAATTCACGAAACAAGTGAATCATTGCCCGTATTTCTATGAATATATCACCACCCATGAAGGATGTCAAAAAAAAGAAAGCCGATAGTTGAAATTCAAAGATCGTTAATAACTACAAACTTCGGTAATTAACAAGGCCATTTCGGCAAGCTGCATGCACACTTCTCAGAAACCAGCTACCAAGACAATAAGCTATATATTATCCTTAGGACCGTAACTCGCGCACCTCAAACCCCCCAATCGCGTGGCGAGCTCGACGGGCGCAAATTTTTTTTTCATGAGTGAACATAAATTATAGGGTATATTTTTTCAATTTATGCAACTTCATTCAATGGTTTTTAGAATGGGCATTCGACGTTAGCCATTACCGCGCCACGACGCACCAAGATAAATGAACTTTAGGCCAATACGGGATTCCGAGAAGGCACTGTAATTGCAACTGCTGATCAAATCAACTAAATAAAGGGAATAAAAGCTCGACAGCGAGAAAACCTTGGCCGAAAAGGACTGCCCTTATGTTGACCGAAAACCTCAAAGTCCAATTGTCCACAGGCAATATTTGCCAGTGAAGAAATACCAATCGAGAATCGGGGTCGTCTTTTTAGTTTGGTACGCTTCGGCGATTTCAATGTCTTTTCACATAGCAGACGGGAGGTAACGAAATAACAACATATAACGAAGTAATTATACCAACGGGCCCTCCCGAATATTTCCAAGACAGTACCTCATTCAGCTCTAGCGGTAAAACTGAGTAGGCCACTACGTGGGCTGAGAGAGGTTAAAAAATATAGCAATATATTTGCAATTACCATTATTATTGACCGATTGAATCATGAATCATGAAAAAATTCCGCGCTTCGCGCGATTAGGGCGCAGACGTTGCTAACAAGACATCTCGTGCATCTCGATGAGGGCTGGTATTCATAGAAAAACGCGGATAGGAGTTTAAAGAGAGTTCAAAATGTATCATGTTTAACATTGTTCAAAATATAACGGCAAATAGATATTTTTTGGGTAATTACCCGTCACTTTGTCATTCCTCAGTATCAACACATCCACTGAGCAGTGAGCACCAATTCGTGTAACACACTGCTTCCAATTTTGAAATAAAATCAATACGCTGGATATTCTAAAATTTCTGACTCGGCCCGCCAACATATTTCTGCTTCTCATTTGGCCCGCGGAGAAAAATAATTGCCCACCCCTGTTCTAATATGTATATTCATATAGTGAGTTGACACAAGTATGTTCATAATAATTGTGAGTGTGTTTATGGTTCAGGGTCTATTTGTTTTCACACCCTTAAGTTTATACTCCCTTAGACATGTGCAACCAATCATGACTCATAAGGGTAATTGTCTAGGTTTGGGCCACCAAAAGTATATTGCGGCACAATAACTCTGTGCTGGGTTTGATTCAATAGTTGCTATATTTGGCTTATTCGTTGTTCAGTCCTTTCACTGCAAACGCACGATAGCTGTCTTGCTCGAAGCCTAGTCGTTTTCAAAATATTTGAAATTTCTTTTCAATACGTCATTTCCACAAGAAAAAACAGAGCAAAACTATCAACTCCTGTCTTTTGGAGTTTCAATTGCCACTGTATTTGTGATTCCTTAATCAGAAATTCATGACATCTTGAATGTCACAGTGGTCTCATATGGATGTGATAATATTTTGTTCAATAAATAGTTACATGTAGTCTATACATTTCATGTACATGTCATTAAGTTTGTAAAGCATGCTAGTAGGAAGATTATAAAATAACTGGAGTCAGAGCGGGAGGTCTGGGGGCGGAGCCCCCGGGAAGTTGCGTTTACATATCTATGGACCCCTGGAAGCTTCGCCGAGCCCCCAATCGTGAGTGCAAACACTATTATGTTGTATTTTGGTCTGGACTGTCGATGGCAATGTTAACAATGGCAACTAACATAGAAATGTGCACACCACTAAACACAGCAACAGACAATTACTACCGGCAGCGAAGACAAAATCTCGCTTTCAGCCAGTCAGACAGACTTCAACAAATCAGGATCCTTAGTTCGTGATCGTCAGCTCACTTCATCCATTGCCGGCCCACTTGACGATGGCTGCTTTCAAAAGCATTGCGTGAAATTCTAACGACCTTCCGGTGGGTTTCTTGCATGCTCATTGATGTTTTTTATCAATATAGAATCTACAGAATGAGCCTTTAAAAATTAGTATTTTTTCAATATTCCAAATTTTGGACAATCCCAATTTAGTTACTATCTAGGCCTATTCTACACATTGACCAACTAGATTGTTGTTTAAACGCGGCATCAAAAAAATCAGTTTACATCAGTATCATTTGGAATCGACATACAACAAGAAATACAAAAGACTCTTGCACCGGATGCAAGAAATCACAATCCCATCACAAAGTCACATACCAATAGGAGCTATTCGAGCGTCGCTTTGCTGTACGCCCAAATTTGACTCACACGGTCATTGCGGGCTGTCGCACACACGTTTCCATTGATTCAACATTTTATCCCAACTCTAACGACGAATTGCATGTGACCTCATAAAGTATGTCAATATTTACTAAACTATGCATATTGTAACGCGAACGAAAACTCCATGAACGCAGTGGGGTTAGGTAAATTTATTTTAGCATAAATATACTATGCACTCTAAATAAATATTTCCATAACCTTTCCGATTATTAAAGGTTGAGTGCACTCTTCGCTATAACACCATGAAATCTCATGTGATAAATAAGAACATTCGATGGCAAGCGGATGTTAAACAAGGCAGGTCAAGCTATACTAGGCTTACCATATTTTGGAAATGTAAAAAGAGGACACTTTTTCAGAAATTTAAGACATGCAAAACCGGAGAAGAATTCTCAAAAACCGGTAAATAAAAAGGTCACCTTTTCCGGTCAGAGTACCGTTATTCTCTCCACATTGTCAGGTGGATGACTAAAAAAAAAACGGTCATCTTTTCGCTCGGAGCTAAAAGCACCGTTTTTCACTCCGAAGTACCCGCTATCACTCGCAATTTCCTCTAAATCTGACCTAAATTTTCAAAAAAGACGACGAAATCTCAAAAAAGAGGACAAAAGAGCGTCCTCCGAGGACACTTTCAAAAATGTCAAAAAAGAGGACAAATCCTCTTAAATCCTCAAATCCTCTTATGGTAAGCCTAAGCTATACGAGGCCTGTCATCGGCTCAGGAGAATAATCAACAAAAAATATAATAGAGGGCGGAGAATTCGCCAAAATCCATTCCATTTGAGTATAATCTTGTTATCTCACTAATATCATTCCTAAACATACCGCCGACTAGTTACTATTCTGAATGGTTTTTTCTATGGTACTATTCTGAATGGTTTTTTCTATGGTGGAGACCAAAGTCATCGTAGGTGACTATCATGTGCAATTGGACAACGTATTGTAGAATGTAGTCTCGTCGCAGTCCAATCTCTAGATTTTCGTAAATGTGCTATGAAGGATAAGAATTTGCCAAGTATCCACAGCTACGCTAGGTAGCCAAATACGCATCAGACATAATCACCGAAAGAATAATACAAAAAAAGTTTCGTCATGATTTCAGCTGCAGTAAACATGTGGTATTTGCAATATTCATAACCCTTACCTCGCCCTCATTGCTGTTCTTGTTGTACACTGCAATCACAGCTTTTTTCACTTCTTCCGTCACAGATTCGAGTGCTTTTGTAGCCTTCGTAGCCTGTGAAACGTTTGGCACAGTAATGATAGGATCATTTGGATGTAATTTCATATCATAAGGAATAAGGAGAATATTTAAAGTTTGTATCTCTGCCTCGATCTTTTGGGTGATATCATAAAATCCCATGAATTAAAAAGGCAAACATCGCGGCGGCACAATGGTGTCCGGATGATAGAAATAATACTTGTGCGTTTTGTAGTCTAATCTGGAGTTCTTAACCGTTGGGACATGACCTATTGGTATGTCACAGGAACAGTTTGAGGCGGGCCACGTAGGAATTTGGATGATAATGAAGTTTCTGAAAAGTTTAGTTTTATTTGTCTCAATACATCCGTAAAATATATTCATATTGCCAAATCTATTCTACTTCAAAGTTCTTATTGACTGATTTCTCTGATGAGCAATCGATAAATAATTTTAATGGATTTTTACAGATCAAAACATCAGAAGCTTGCGATATATTGAAGAGATATAGGGAATGTCGAAACGACTGGGAATAGTCTTTAAAACAGTACTAGCGATGAAAATCAATGCGATATGCGTGAGCTAGTGCGCTGTGCGCTGCGATGAAATGCTGTGACCTGAATTCAAGTTCAAGTTTATTCATAAAATTTCACTTCAAACTGTGGAAAAAAATTCCTCATTTGCCTCCAATTACGTTAATACATTTCAATTATACACTTCAATAATTTATCAATCAATATTCGTCCGATCACGTTTTTATCCGATCAAGACACACACACTGTACAATGCGATACACAAGACGAACTGCGATATAATGAACAGACAGGAGAGGATGCCCATTGCCGATATGACTAGTTGCGTTAGTAGCTTATTGTCACAGAAGCAGAAGCATCGCGCTACCACATCTCTTATTAGTGTTACCAGCAATTGGCTGCAAACTTTACATGAAATTATTTTGGGCGACAAAATGTAAAGATTTTTGTCGGCAATGTACAGTTAGGTCGACAGTTTTGTGGTTGTGTTTTGTAACGCCTTGTATACAAACAGATTGCGCCCATGGTTTAACAACCCCTGAACTGGAATAAGCCAAACTCTATTGGTGTTCAATGTGTTCATCTTTAAAGATTGTAAACAATTTTCGACACTTCATAAATGAGTCGCGAACAGTTTCACAGCATACAGTTTTGACAAGCAGAGAATGTTGACGACCTAGAAACAGCTGGGGGAAAGGGCAACCGGCAATCTAGAAAAACTTAAGACTCTAATCCAATTTCCAAAAATTCCGAGCATTTAAGAATATTTTAGCATTTCCAACTGGACGCATTTTGAACACCAAAATTAGGACATTTTCGGGGAAATTCGGACGTATGGCAACCCTACACCATTGTGTATTGCATCATGCTGTGACAACATTACACATCTCATGATAGGGTGCCATATGTCTGCACGTTGTCAGGTTGCAATTGTAGGCAACGGCTAGTGAGGGGTGTTTCAGTGATATTGTCCGTTCGTCTACCTGTTCTTGCTTGGTTACATATGGAAGTGATAAAACAGACAGAACATCGTGAGGAATTAACATGTTTTGCGAATCCATTCGAAGGCTTTCTGGTGGAAAATTCCTGGAGGATCTAGGAATATCCTACGCAGTCAACACCGCAGGTCATAAGGGCGCTGGAACGTGATTTCGTTTTGATAGCATTCCGGCTTGTTACATCTTACCGTTCAAATTTCGAATCGACGAACACGCACACAGCACCGTTTGCGCAATATATCCTATTTTCCTATTTTCATCAGAACGCTCTACACTGCACCCATGACTAGTATAGCCATTAGAGTTCGAAGGTCACACCATGGCTGTTACATGTGCGATGCCATGTGATGGAAATCACGTAAGCAGTCAAACTGCGCAGGCCTACTTAAGGAATCGCTTTGCGCATTTTATCCTCTACTATTATACAAACCAACGATTTGATATCAAAGTACCATGATGCATGAGCGCATAGTCCTATATTCACAACGTAAGTCACACTACAGAGGTGGTCACGAGCCTGTTCAGGAGCCGGAGTAGGAACAGGATTTCAATGATTTTTAACGTAGCCGGATTTTGAATTTACTTTGAAGGACCGATTGTAGAAGGATATTCCCACTGAAATATAACAAATTGGGCTGTTTTGGCAGGTGAATTGGTAATTCACCAGCCAGATTTTTTTGGACTCTAAATTTCGAGTTGATTGCCGGAGCCGGATGAATTCGGAAAACCAAAATTGGGAATCCGGCCATCTCTTTACACAACAGGAATTGTGGAAAAGCTCATCTTTTATTTCAATTTAAAATAACGGATTGTCATGATATGAAAGGATAAGTAATAACAAACAAACTCTTTCCGTTCTCCATTTACCACCGCCACGGTTTACTGGTAATCTTCGAAATTCTGTGTATTTGGGACGAATATGTCATAAAACGGATAAGCTTATGTGTATGTATAATTGTAAATGCATATATGTATACCGAACAGAACAGGTGGGCCACAGAATACAATAAAGACGGAAAATGGGCCACGACTAGAAAAATAGGTGAATACCGACTGGGCTATTGAATATTTTACATTTCTAGTTCAGCTTCATTAGTAGGGATGTTGTGAACGTGAAGTTCACGTCACGTTCGCAAATGAACCTTGGTAGGTTCTGCACTGTGAACCTTTATCATCTTTTACACGTCATGATAACATATTTTGCCAAAATTCTTAGCTTTTCAACTTCTAACCGCACTCTCTGCATGTTGCTGGCAGCATGAAAAGAAATTCAGCACTAAACGAGCATGAAACTTGCCTGCTTCGTTAGAAAAGTTTGCTTGAAATATTTAGCTTTCCGTTTGTGAATATTTAATGACTCTCTGAAATCACACAACAGCAGAAATCCACTCTGTGGCCAGATTGCGTCGTGGTATTAACCACAGCTGCAACACCAATTGGTTGCAGTTTCGAATCCGACCAAGGTCGACTATACACAGAATCGCATCCCAAGTGTCGGGGTTTATCTATAAGCCTATAGGCTAGCCTACTACTCATCTGATCCGCGTAAGTGGTGTCCTAAAATGCATAGAAATCGGCCGCGCTACAAGTCGACAGATACGGGATTCGCATATAGAATATCGGCTTGGTATATATGAATGACTATTCTAGTCGAGATATGTGATTGAATAGCACATACAACAACATCACTATATGCTGGTAGAATCAGCTAATTGTGCTTATTCAACCAATCAATTATACAGGTCTACATGATTTTTGGCGCCAGGACTTCTTAGGGTCAAATATACCTAATTCGAGGGCGCTGAATACGAATCCGACGTTATTTTTGCTCCATCATATCACGTTGTTGAGATATTAGACATGTTGAATATTTCTTCTTTTTCGAGGTACTCAAGTAAACTTTAGTTACTTACAGTAATTACTGAAGTGGACTGATTCTGAGTAGAAAGGTAAGACGTTACTTGTGCTACTTGAGTAGCAACGCCGATCACTTCGACCAACTCTAGTTCATAGTAATATATGTCCTATGTTGAGAAGGATCGACTGACCTAGGACCGATGCATACTTATGCAAATGAAGCCCTTTATATCATGGCATTATACCAAAAGAAAAAACAGTTCAGAAATAGATTTCCGCGATTCCGATAAAATTTGACAATATATGAAAACTGGAAAAGAAGAATTAGCATGATAAGTACAGGCGGAGATTATTGATGATAAATTCTTTCAAATTATCCTGATAAGCTCTTTTATCTTTTGAAAAGCAGACATCCTATTTCTTTTACGGTTTCAAAACAAGCTTAAAGGGCCACATATTTGTGTCATGTACCGGAGTGAACAATTCCCTTCTACATAATATAGCAACAATACAATATTTATTGTTTCCAAAGTTTTACGATTTACGAAATAGCAGTATGCTGTCATCAATTGCATTGACCGATTAAGTCTGCTGGACAGACGTATAAGGATAGATAGCGTATAGGGAACTAAATTAGGTACGGAGCTACTAATCACAATCTTTAAACGAAAAGTGGTATGTAAAGATGATAACTCCCTACCGACTAAAAATAGTTGCATCCACATATAGATTTATGGGTCGAAAATGGGTTCTGATCGAAAGAAGATAGAGAACCACTGGATTCAAATTCTCCGAAAACTCAGTTATGCTGTTTTACAGCAACCCAGGTTTCCTCATTATTGACGATTTCAATAACAATATTTGATCTCTTGCTGTTGCACGCTCACTGTACTGTCACTAACGAAAGCCGAAATTTGATTGATTTATGAAAATGAGAAAAATACAGACCAAAATAATCTTACGTGATAGAGAAATTCTGAGCACAGAATCGTATTTAGCAACCGAATATTAGCCAAAATCAATCATTAAAATTTTTGGAACAAGTTTTTTTGAAATCTGTTGACCAGTGTAATTTTATGGTTTGAAAAAATCTTCTGATTGAACGAATATAGAGAATCACTGTATTCAAGTTCACCGAAAACTCACTAATTCTGTACTACAAAACCCCAGGTTTAGGGTGGGTTTCAAATAGTCGACTTAGGCCCGTCGTCGGGCTTAAGCTGCACCCCTCAGGCTGAAGTCGGTTTCAAAACTGTGACTTGAGGGGATTTCCCCTCCAGCGTGCGCTTTGTTAAGACAGATATCCAAGCCAGCTAGGGGGTAGGCTGAAGTCAACAGTGCTGATAACTGTTGTGCTGTTTGTTGAAGGATACTGGCCGTTCTTCTGATGCATAGCTTGGCAAATCAGATTAGATCATTTTATATTGATTTCAGGCAGTTTGGAACAATGTTTATATCACAAACGTGACAAGTTGGTATCATATACCGTTATAGTGGGATTTACAGTGCAATGCTGCAGGGGTCTTCGTATACTGAACGGATTTCAATTCAAATGGATAACCAGAGCCCTGAGGCACACAGGGCACATCAGCACTTCTTCCATAACCGTACCATATAGTATCAAGCAATGTTCCCCATGACTACCATAACCCGCGTTCGCTGGCTCCAATCGATTCGGTTACTAATATGATATGACTATGGTTACGAGACACGGAAAGTGATATTTGGGGTAAGGCGTAAAGGTGTGCCTAGCGTTGGACTTGCGAATCTCGTCCATTTTGGCAAAGAAAGGTCAGCGATAAGAATCCGCTACGGGTAATGATGCTGATCAGTGGTCATGGGGAACATCAGTTAATATAGTGCATGTATCGAAGAAGCCCCAAGATGAGATTTTAGGTTGCGGCAGATCAACAGATCCTTTATTGATAGCCTACATGCTACGTCAACTCATCATTATAGTTTTCTCGACTGGTTACGTCTTTTAACTTGGGCACGTTGACGTTTTGACAGTTTGGCTTTGCTGTGGTTATAGCCAAAAAGTGAACACACGACGCATCACCAGAAAATGGAAAATATGTATCATGCTCATTTTGTTGAGCCTAATCAATGTTGCACCACTTGCATGCAACTGTGATTGATTGCAGGGTTCCCCTCAATATCCATTTTCGCTCCACCCCTATGAGCATTGTCATAAATATGTTTAACTGCTACTTTCTAGAATAGTGCCGACTACATGGAACTTTGATCAATATGTGTCTATTCAACCAGCATTGTATTGATATTCCGTTCACTGCACGCGCACCGAATTTCAGCATACTGGATAAAGATCCAGAAGTTTCGGAAAGAAAAATGACATGACTTTGCTTGAAGTTGTTAGTGAATTGCTATAGATGTGAAGCAATGTTCCATCTAATTTTTGACGAGTCTGCGTACACTCAAGAACTCACTACGCAGACCCTCGGAAAACAGTGCGTAACGACTAAAAAAGGGTCATGACTTCAGATTTTCTGTGTGCATAAACCGTGTCAGCACTGCGCATTTGCGCATGTATGCAGCAAAGGGGCCATTGATGTGAAGTGATATATGCCAATAATATTCAAAGTGCAGTACATGCTAACGCTTCAGTAATCCAAATGTTTTGAGATATATGTCAATTCAACATTGATTTTCACAGATTTGCTACCCAGTCATAGTATCGACATGGTAGCATAATCAGTCCATGTAAAAATTATTATATAGCTGTGCAATGTGCCACCAGAGTGAGCTGCAGGCTGTGAAACAAATGATAGCACCATTCTTTTGGAACACAGAGAAAATCAAACGAGCAGTGATGTGCCAAGCCATCAAATAGGTATTTATCTATCTATCCGTATATGTGAGTGTGAATACGCATACCAATATCCAGTTCCTTTTATATTAAGGTTTTTCTGAAAGCACTTTGCTCGAGCTTTATCCAGTTCCTCGCACCATGATACCAACACTGGGCTGTAAGTATGTCATTTCCATTCATATTTATACCATGCTTGATAAGTTGTTTTGTGATAGATGCTGACCCATCTGATGTGCCAACTTATGGAGTAGCAGTTGGGAGCTGCATCTGCTAGTTGTTTGGGCAACATTTCCAACCAAATCAAGGTAAGTTTGCATTCATTACTAGGCCATAAATTGTCTGTTTGTTATCTCATTATTATTGCTATTAATTATTATCTCATTATTATTGCTATTAACATTCGTATAGTTTACTGATGCTATGTATTACAATAGACTATTGGGATCACATGAACTATACGCCGTCATTTCCCGTACACAGGGAACACGAATAAAACAATGAATCCCCATGTGCATTAATGATCCCCTATGTACGGCCTTTTCTTCAGATGCCTTTTTCTTTTTGCACTCTCTCGAATGTCATTGAAAAAGTGCTGACTCAGCGTATTTCTAGTTACGAGGTTTGAGTTTTTTCCGTCTACTCCCATTATAGAGAAATTCGCACATCTCCATAATGTACACTTTTCTTGTCTTATAATCTCATCAGGTATGGGCCCTTTGTATTCCCTCGCTTTTCCAATAAAAAGTGCTGACTCAGCGTATTTCTAGTTACGAGGTTTGAGTTTTTCCCATCTACGCCCATTACGTAAAATACTTCACTTGATACCTATTACAAACACTGGCTCGTCGGGATTATTTTTGTGTGCCTTATACATATCACAAAGTCACTCAACGATTTACCAATATTACAGCATCACGCTTCACTACTTCACTATAGAAAATAGGTATATCCTGTATTTACAACAAATTTTTAAGAACCTAATCTCTAACCTTTAAACTCTGTCATTCTCCGTTGTGTTTCGTATTACTCTTATCGCCATCCATTGCTCTGCTTTGTTTCGTCTCCTCGTGTTCCTCATGCGACTTAAGGTACTACGTCGATGACACTTTATATAACTTACCCATGTTACAATCAACGGAGCAATCAAACCTATTACCGCCACTAATTCAGTCACGTTTTCTAGGGTAGGTATCAACTTCGCACCTTCCATAATCATCCTATCGATCAAGAACAATCCTCTTACCTTATATTCACCTTCCATCATCACCAGTCGTGCAGCCGCTGAGTATAGTTGTAGTCAACGAATTCTGTGGCTATCTTCTCCACGGTGGTTCTTGATAGTCGGGGACATTCAGGTACGGATGTTCCCACCCCTGGGTTTTTCTGCCCAGACAGTGGCAATGCGTCAACCGTTGTTGACCGTAATGGTCATCAGCTCGACACTACTCGTGAATACGTCGTCCTTGTCGTCTCCTGATGAATACAAAATGGACGTTACGGCACCTACCTTATTGCCGTCATCCATAGTTCGGTAGTGCGTTCCGATGCCGCTCCCGTCGTCATCCGTGAAGTTCTGCAGAGCGTCCGTAGTGGTAACCGGATGCACTGACGTTTCTCTAGGCGTTTCCACCATGATTTTCGTCATTCCGTCGGTTTGGTTTCGCGCGCGACGAGTTTGCAACTGTTGCTTCCCATGAGTCGCATCAGTTGGTTTGACATTTTCATTTTGTCCCCTTTTTTTAACCATCGATCTCAATCGTTGAAAGGTTTTCGTCAGTTTTAGTTTTACAAAGCATGTCCACAGGTTTAACAACAGTAACCGGTGTGGTCTCTTCCGGTTTTCTTTCTTCAAATCTAAGAGGGAGAGTACTTCTCTTCCTTGGGCTTCTTTCAATGCCTTCGCCTGGCCCTCCCCCTTCAAATTACAAGGTCCAGATACAAATGGTTTGGTCGAAGGGTCCTTAAGTTCGATGCCGCATCTGTATGCCATGGCGTGTGAGGAGCCGAGGTGACCACGCAGGTGCTCGAGTTCGGACGCAAACGGCGCGTAGAAGGCTTTCCAGACTTCATCAGAAATAATGGTATTTTCTGGAGTCGTCAGGTCAGGAGGTTTGTACGGGAGTTTGGCCAGCGCTACATATTGTACACAAATATCTTCAAGTTCCGTCATGACGCTTGAGTTAGTGTCTTTATGCAAAACATACGCAGTAACTGGTCCAACCATGGGTTGGTGTGAGCCTCGTGATGATCGAGGTTTTGGTGTTGGTGGAGAGAGGGCGAGGTCCCTCGATGTAGGCCTCTGATCTCGGCGCGTGCCCGCGTCTACCGTCACGCCGATGGACTCCTTTTCCGCCGGGGACCCTATTTCTGGGGTGACGTGCATCTTAAAATCCCCAGACTCCTTGTCGGACATGACTGGGCGTGTATCCGGTTGACCGGCAATAGCTGCTTTGTTTGAACCTTCTGGGAAAGTAATCATAACTGTGGCTGTCGTCATGCATCTATGGGCCGAATCATTACAGTTATTCGGACAAGTGCATCCACGAGAGCATTTAGGACCAGTTTTCTCGTGCAGGTCCTTATTTACGCCAGCGGACATTCCACGCTCGACGTCAGCTGTAGCTGTCGCCATGCATCTATGGGCCGAAGTTCTGCAGTTCTTCGGACAAGTGCATCCGCGAGAGCTTTTGGGACCAGTTTTCTCGTGCAGGTCTGTATTTACGCCAGCGTGCATTCCACGCTCGACGTCAGCTGTAGTGGTCGCCATGCATCTATGGGCCGGATTTTTACATTTATCCGGACAAGTGCATCCGCGAGAGTTTTTGGGACCAGTTTTCTCGTGCAGGTCCTTATCTACGCCAGCGGGCATTCCGCGCTCGACGTCTTCATTAACGGTGTCAGCAGGCATTCCTGCCTCGACACCAACAGTTTTCCATAGGTTCTGGGTGACGTTAGTTGTGATTTTCAACTCGTCGTTCGCACCAGTGGTGATTTCCATTTTGGTACTCGCGCCAGCGGTAATTTTCCGCTTCACGCTATCTTGGTTTGCAGCATCCATCAACCCATCGTCGATTGCAGTGTAGCTAATACCGCTTTCGACTTCGGTTCCCTTCCATTGATTGCACGGGTTCTCATCATGTAGTGTTACTAAAGACAACTCTCCATTTGCGTTAGACGGGGTTTTCAATTCCGTAACTATGCTTGGTAATTGTTGGACTCGATCAATCCATTTTAAGCCAATTACATTGAGAGGGACTCCTTTCCCGGTCGCAAATGGAACCGGTAGTTCGTCAAAATCAATTACAACCAATGAGTCAACGTGGGAGGAGCCCCCTATACCACGTAACTTCATATCTAAAGGTTGCCGTTCCTCCCAGCTCTTTGGATACATGGCTTTTACGATATTTTTCATAATTAGATTAGGTAGGCTTCCCGTGTCGGCCAAAAATGTCGTACCGGTTGTTGAATCAGTCAAGTACAAAAGCCGACCGCCGAATAACTCCGTGAAGTCTGGCTGTAGAGGGTTATCCGGTGTATTAAGGGGTAGAGAAGCGTTATGAACAATCTTTGCGGGTTGGGGTAATAAATTTTCTGGGAGCTGATTTACCGGATCAATCAGCACCCCCAGTCGTTTTTTGAGAGTCTCAACCCTTGTTCAAGTTCCTCATCCGTCCAGTGTGAGGCGTCATAGTGACGTGGCGGGCGTCGAAATAGCGGTTCCGTCCAGGCCACTTGGCTATTGCTTTGATTTGGCTGTGCAGACGGTTCCTGAGGACCCCATTGATCCTTATCATGCCAGTGAGTTCTATCTCTATTTTTTGGCCTAGTGTCATAATAGGCTTCGCACAAGGCAGTTCTCTGTGTCAGCGAGGGAGAGCCTTGGGTGGCAAGGTATCGGTCGAGGTCCGGGACCGTCAGTATGTTATTCCTCGCAAGGAAAGGCCCCCAATCACGTTCAGCGGACTCCTTAACGCGAGTAGGTATTGGTTGTACTCGCTTGCGAACTACCCATCCCAAGGTATCATTCTTGGTAAGCACCTCCTCATTTAGCCGAAGTATGAATTTTGCCACGCAATTTCGGGATTGGTGTCCCGGGGCCTTACAGCAAAAACATACGGATAAGGACTGCCCCTGAGGAGGTTTCAGATATAAGCCTAGAGGGGCGAAGATGTTTGGGTTCCCAAGAAAATTATATCTCTCCCCTTGGCTTTCCGCGATGCGGAGGGCTTCCTGACTGCTTGATGGTGTGATTTCCTGGCCACCCCTGCCGATCCCAGAGTCCTGCGTCTTCGTCAGTTGAGGTGTCCGGTTCCAAGTACTTGGTCCCTGACTAGGTTGAGAAAACCTGGAGTTTCGCGTTGGTGTAACGTTGAGTCCATTCGATGCGTTGCGCACGTTTTGTGGTCGGGCAGGTTTAGCCCTGGGAGTCGGACCACGTCTGCCGAACCCATTGCCACTCATAACGTTGGTGAAAAAATGGTTGGTCTTGGTGCCACGAGGAGGGTTACGTCGTGGCTGTGAAGCTTGTCCGACACCGACGAGCTGCCGTGGCCACATTTCCCCAGACGGTTCGGGTGGTGTCCCTCCGATCATGTGTAGGGGTGGTTTAGGTGAGGATGGTTGCACCATCAGAGGTGGTGTTATAATCGGTGGGGGAGGGGTGTTCAGTCGTCCATCTTCACTCCCGTGAGTAGGGTAACTGTGCATCATGGGTCCTGCAGGCTGAACATAATATATGTGCACAGGTGGTAGGGGTGACATTGTCTTTCTGACCTCCCGAGAGGTGGGACGTACCTCTTGTTCATCCAAGAACTCAGAATTCCAGTACAGCTGTAAATCCTCCGCCACCTCTTGCCAAGACCTGCTATCCCATCCCCGCATAAGCAGCCTAAGTGCTTCTGGTAATCGTTGTCTTAGGTTGCGGAAGAGTCGCAGCCCATCCGGATTCTCTTTGATTTCAGCCTCCATATCTATCTCTAGTTGTTTTAGGGCACTATTCAACAGCGGAAGAGGTTCGTCTTCCCACTGATAATTCCTCCGGAAATCGTTGATGACCTTTTCATTGTTAACCAAGCCTTGCGGGTTGGATAGCGACAATGATTTCATGACCGAGACCCATTTTGCATTTCCCGAGTTGGTATTGAAGAAATTCCCCAGCTGTTTAGCTTGTTTGAGGCGACCTGCACTCCGCAACTTCTTCTGCATGGCATTGGCCAGGATTATATCTGTATCGGTGCCGCCCTCGCCGTGTCGTATTCGTCTCATCGTATTAGCCATCCACTTTAGAAGGGGCATATCCCCTGGATCCATCATTAGCTGTAGCATCTCCTTTTCCGACTGGAACCTTTCGGGCGTAGTTAACACCAGGTTCACGGCATCATTCTGTGGTTGATCTCGCGGAAGTCTCGACCTTCCTTCGCTTTCTCTTGGGGCAGATGCGTACCGAGGTAATCTGAGGTATTCAGAGATGTCTGACATATTCTCTTCGGGTTCAGTTGGGTTGGGCTGACCAGAGTCCCGCTGAAGCGTCCGTGTGGTCCCCCGAATGGCCTCCCGTGCCGCCGCTATTTTCCTACCCAATCTGTCCAATTGGGCATCAGTATCTTCTCCCGAGTCGTCAGGGTCCTCGCCTCCGTCTTGTCGGTAGTTCGTTCTCCCTTCTTGAAAGGTAACGCGCCTCGTTGCACTGCCGGCCTCACCTTGTGTCCTGGCCCGGGTTCTCTCGGCGGTTCGTTGAACGTCGGTCCATGCCCCGAGCCGCTTTCGAGCGTGTGCATAGCCGTCGTCTGAATCGGTGACGGTCCCGTTTTCACTTAGCCGGAATAGACTGGGTGTATCGACTAGGTTCCCCCTTCGTCGTTCGGGGCGTGTCCCATTCCGAACCGGTAAACATGGAGTCGTTCCTGGACGAGAATCAGATAGTGAATTCGGCTTGGAACCTGGCAACGCAGGGTAGACTGCCGTCACGGTATGGCAATCCAGGCCCTTCTGAACTGTAAGCGTGGGCAGGGGCGCTGTTGCCCTGGACGATTGCCCAACGAGCGGATCATACGCCGGTGGAGGTACTGTAGACATTACGGACAGAGAGGAAGGTGGCGGTGGTTTATCCCCAACCACTTGTGCATGGGCTTTGCCCAGCTCAAATTCTGATTTCAAGATCTCACTGAGGACGTCAGTGGAGACTTTCCCGCTGACCTTCGAAGTGGCATCGCATACTGCTTTGAGGTGGACTTGAGCTCGCCTGCCTTCTTTCTTGGCCTTTTCCAGCCCTTTTTTTGTCTCGGGCAGAGTTGATTTGACTTCTTTTAGTACCTTTGTTTGATCAGCCACGTCTTTTGCCAGCTGTCTTTCTTGTTGTCTGACGTCTTCATGGCGTTTTTGCGTTGCTTTCAGCAGCTTGATACCCTGCTCGAGCTCGTCAGCCGCCTCTGACAGCTTCTTTTTCTTCTTCCTAAAAAATTTTAGCATTCTTCGCATAATTTATGTAAATTTTGATTGTCTGTATATTAGTTCCGTGCCTTTTACTGGCCAGGGTAAGTACCGTTCTGAGGTAAATTACTCACGGACGTGGTTGTGTTGTCCCCGATCACTCGTCCTTGCGTCGTGGGTACGGAATGTCTTATAAAGATAACCGGGTCAGTTCTGTTGGTGATTACCACAGCAAATCCGTTATGTGGGACATGTAGTAGTTCGGTCGTTGTAGTGACGTCGTCAGAGAGACCTTCAGGAGTCTTCGTAGGATAGAATACCGGCGCAAGGTGTGCGTAGATCGATGCCAATATTATAAGCAGAGATATAACAGAAGTGACTACCGTCACACTGAGCACAATTCTCACGAGGGTCGTCCTTGAGAATATCAAAAGGTCAATGTTTTTACACCGGAAGTATCCCAGTGGTGCCTCCATTTGTGTCTTTATAGTGCAGCTCCATAACGATTGGTATGCGAGTCGTCTACACTTGGTTCGGATCACTTCACGGCAAAGAATTGACCTTTTATTGCACTGTACTGTCCAGACGACGTCCGTGGACGTTGATTGAAGTAGCAGTGGTTGCAGTAGTGGTATCTTTCAGCATCAGACAATGACCCTTAGGTCCAGAGTTCTAAACTAGCCTTATATAACGTGTAATTATGCCTTAATACAACCAAATACTCCAATCATTATCATGCAGACAGAATGAGGTATCTAAGCAAAACTCGGTTAATATTGGCATATAGAATATCCATCAATTATAACACAAGATAAAGCTTAAACCTATTCATTTTCATGCACGATTAAATGTATTTTAAATACTCCAAGGTTTGTTTTCGCATATAAACTATGCGACGGCCTTTCCTGCCGAAGTGGTATCTTTCAGGGTTTGTTAACACATAATTAATGTGACGGCCTTTCCTGCCGAAAAATAGCTCATAGGTTTGTTTACACATATAATGCATGTGACGGCCTGTCCTGCCGTAAAGCAGCTCCAAGGTTAGTTTACACATATAATGCATGTGACGGCCTGTCCTGCCGTAAAGTTCATTTATGACATATCGCTACATTGTACACCATTCAATCACAATAGTCATGCACGAACTAATGTTTTCTGTTATATCTCTGGGTTCCTTTAGTATCGGTGTGTATAAGCTTTTTATTCATTCGTATGTACCATGTCTCACAAACAATAGATTTGATTTACCACGAATCTCTAACTCTACACATGCTCCAATAAGGTAGAGGTTCCTAGCTTAGTCTAAGGGTGCGTAGCTAGTTATAACGCATAACTCCGGGAGGTTCCAACATTAAGGACTTTGTATCGTTGACCCGATTAACATGGCCATATGCCAATTAAAGTGCACTTGTTGATACTACCCTTAACAAAGGTGTTGCTTATTCGAACACTGTTAGATACCCAGGGTCCCTTTCACGGGTTTCTGGAGAAATCCCTAACCATTTCTAATCCTAAACTTCTATCCCGCTAGGGTGAAGGGTCCCGACACTAATATAGGGCGTGGTCGGTGTATAACGCCTAATTAAAGCCTACAGGCGTAGTACTCGCTATAATGTTACTGTAGTAACAACCAATTATTCACACAATAAATGTTCACTAACCCATACACATATCTACGACATAAAATGTTAGCGCCATTTTAAAGCAACCTGATGGTATTGATCAAAGATACAGTAAAGGCAGTGCTTGAACAAAATGGCGTCACTATGCAATATTACATCAAAGTAACCCTCACATGAAAATACCAATGTCCTGTTATGACTCGTGCGTCTCGTCATCATGCCGCAGATTGATTCATGTCGTTGTTCGTCAAACGCATCTTCTCCGATCTCCATCATGGTATGTCCAGGACATATTTGGCAACCGTACATTTGGGTACTTTCGTCTCGTGCATCTATTTCGAACCCGATTTCTTCAACTCCCTTGATAATGAAACGATTCTTCTGCGTATCTTTCCTTGATTTTGCAGTCGTCTTGGTCGTCTCCTTTCTTCGTTATCTTTAACGTGAGCTTTGGCGGGCATTGTTCGGCACATTTCAACCTTTGGTTCACTGGTCCTTGCTGAGCAGTGATTTTTAGCGCCGGATTTCTTCTTATCTCTTCTATTTCACTTCATTAAGCCCTAGATTCTATCGAGGGGAGCAGTCATTCGGGACTGTCGAATAGAAATTTTAGAGTTGGTACCACCAAGTCGTTTTTTTAATGCCAATAGAATGTCCAGTCCATCTCGATATTCTCATGCCATTTCATCACTCCACCCAGTCTTATTATGGTCTTATTGAGAGCAAGTCATTAAGTTCTCGGCATGTTTTCCAGACGCTCTTCTTGTCATACAAGTTTTAGATACACTCGATGCGCACAGAGAGGACATTAAAACACACACATATCAGAATTTCGCGTCATTTGCTATCGTAACGTTGTCACAATACAATAATTCGCATGCACGTACTGATCATGGTGCCATAAGTGCACTCGTAAGACACATCCATTTCGTGAAACGAATGTGCAAACAAGGCGGGTCTTATTCTAATGTCATTCTCAATCATCGACACATCAGTTTCGAAAAACGAATGTGTGGACAAGTTCAACCATGGGTTACTTTTCTAAGGTCTTTATTTTAGCAGTACTGGCTTGAGGTATTCCTAATGTTATAGGCCTATTATTTCCGGTTATAATGTTCATTTTTATTCAACTTATGTAGTTCCATAGCCATTCACGACGTAGCTACGTTGTAAATCGCTATGGTAGTGCCCTAAACGTTTTGTAAAATCTGTCCGTCTTACCCAGGATCTAAAATCAAGGTACGGAGCTGTATCCATTGTGGATATCGTCCTTAACATTTTGGAAAATCTGTCCGTCTTATCCAAGATCTAACATCAAGGTACGGATCTATATCCATTGTGGATATGGTCCTTAACATTTTGGAAAATCTGTCCGTCTTATCCAAGATCTAGAATCAAGGTACGGATGTATCAATTTTAGTAAGCCTTAACGTTTTGGAATATTTGACGGTCTTCTCCAGGGTCTAGCACCGAGGTACCGATATATATTAATTATAGTGGCCCTAATCGTTTTGGAAAATCTGTCCGTCTTATCCAGGATCTAACATCAAGGTACGGATGACTATTGATTACAATAGTAGCCCTAAACTTTTGGAATATATTTCGGTCTTCTCCAGGGTCTACCACCGAGGTACCGATATATATTAATTATAGTGGCCCTAATCGTTTTGGAAAATCTGTCCGTCTTATCCAGGATCTAACATCAAGGTACGGATGACTATTGATTACAATAGTAGCCCTAAACTTTTGGAATATATTTCGGTCTTCTCCAGGGTCTACCACCGAGGTACCGATGACTATTGATTACAATAGTAGCCCTAAACTTTTGGAATATATTTCGGTCTTCTCCAGGGTCTACCACCGAGGTACCGATCTAGCAATTGTTTCATAAGCCACTTTTGGTTGCCCACTTGTTCGGCGTAACGCTTCTAATATCTTTTCCATGAATTCTTCAAGAGTAACGTTTCACACCACAACAGATCTGGCGTAACCTTACACGCACCATATTGTTCTGTACATACATCAATACTATTATATATTTGTACAAGTTGTTCTTCAATTGTGGCCACTCTCGTCCATTACGATTACTATCGTATAACGATAACTTTCCTGTAGTCGGCCGTCCTTTTAACTTCACGGCGATCACTTTCTCCAGCAGCATTCTTTTTTCTTTTACAAGGCCTTGCATGGCCATGTCGTCTATCCGGGATGATGTCATCTTCCAGCGTCGTAGAAACTTGGGACGTGGCCACCCTTTGGAGTTGCGCCTTCTGTTCTTCCGTAGAATTTTTAAATCTTGCTGTCCCGTAAAGTTTGTTATTGCGTCCTGCCGACCAACTAGCAAATATCAAATCATCCCCATCTGCTCGTTGGCATGATGTTAACGATAAGTACGTCTCTTTACTGACTGTATCGTTCAGTTGTCGCATCATGTGTCCTCTTATGAGTTCGTACATCATTATACGAGCATTCACTTTTTGTCGGGAGTCGATTTCATACAATATGACTTTTAACGCTTGTGATAAGTTTTCGTCTCGTATGTCAGCGATAGTCTTCTCTATATTCCAAAGACTCGTGGTGCAGAAAGTGACCCCATTTCGTCCAGAATAAGTCATCATATGCCATGACATGCGACTGATCTCGTACCACATATTGTCTAGCATTTTCACGGCGTATTGTCCTAGTCTTTGCAGATTCCATTCAGGATTCACTTCTCCATTATGCTCAAACCATACATCCAGTTTTGTGTATAGTATGACCATTGCATTCTCATTGTAACTTAAGTTCTCATTCATAATACTTTCCTAATTCTTAATGCAGTATCATTAGACGTGTCATCATCCCACCATGAATCATGCTAAAGTAATCACTTCATCAATGAACTAACAGAGGCTATTTGTCGACGAAATTATGCATAGTCCAAATGAGATATTCCCAATTGTCAATGGTAACAGTAATTCTCTCCTCCCTTACTACAAAGAATTTTGTTCTATATCAAATTCGCATAGCCGGGAATTTTGACACCTTTCGGTTTGTCAAGCATTCTCATTAGGGTCCGAGCCCCAGTCCAATCCAACTACTTCCTCATGTTACATTTAACACGAGTTGAATTTTTGCGTTGCACAATTCATACAGTAGCACTCTTGCGGTCAACCGGCTGCATGTATTATGTGCGGTGACAGTTTCCGGCAGCTTACCGTTGAGCGCAACACTCACTGAACAGCCACTGATAACGTTCAAAATGAAACAACCGAGTGAAAAGCCTAGAAACCTATTGCCCCCCACAAAGGCATTTTTTTTGAAAATGATTTTATACTCCGTATAACCTTTATCTTTGATTTTCGCTTTCGTAATTTTTGATATATTATGTACATGTTTTAGAATCTATTGATTTTTTAATTTTGTTCGCAATGGGTTTTCATTTTTAGGATTTTTTTCTCAGTGGGTATTATACTATGATGCAATGCGCGTATATACACATTTTACTATATCTCTCCACCCCAGCCTTCTTCCCCCCTTTTTTTACAGGGATTGTCAACGGTCACATTCCTTCCAGCACACTTACAACGTGTCAAATGGGAGGCGAGGTCTTCCCATAGGTAACCAAATTGTTATACTGGATAGGAAGTGCCGAGAGACGTGCTCATCATTTATTTACATTACTCCATCACGTGAGCACCTGATAGGTTTAACTTTCCCCATTAATATAAACCGTCAGAAACTCAAAAAGAAAACACCTCTTACCATTTGGTAAGTGCCAAGCGGTGCCATTGGTATCCATCGAGTGAGACGGATGCCGAGAGACAGGGGTGGGAGAATGTCTTCTACATAGATTTATATTTGCGGTTTAGATATAGTCAATAATAGTAAATTTCATATCTTTATGAAATTCTTGATGTATTGTGCGTCCGTCACGATCGCGATTTCAAAAAATTTATAATATATATACATGTAATATATAAGCAGCAATTTAAAACACTTTAATGTCTCATAGTTATGTCACTAATATCTCGCGGAGCCGACTGTAGCGAGGATTAAAAAAAAAGAAAAAAATACATAAGTAAATTGGAAACTCAAATACTATTAATAGATTAACAAAACTTTTCATAATGAAAATAGGGTGATTTTTCACGGGGCAGGGGTTCTGGGAATGTCATCCGCTTTTTGCCACTACCTTCTCCTTCTTATGACGATTTTTCGGGTTGACGAGCGATCGCAATTGGACCACACTAGTCTCGTAAATGATTTTGGCGTTAAAACAAATCATTCACTACAATGTGCGTACCCAATTGCATTTGTACCCTACGAGTTAATATAAACACTCGGTGCAACAGACAATAAATGCAGAGCAGACTTTCACTGAAAACAAAACATGTTCTACACTTATTCGAATTTGGTATATTCGTAGTTTTACAGAAGGTGTGAACTTTATGCTATGATCTGCTACGCCAAGTCTGCCCCCATTGAATGCATTTTAGCTCGTGCCAGATGTATTACTAACAAACAAGCAACCACATATCGAAACACTGGTGCTGGCGTAACCATATTCTCTGGCCATTGCAAGTTGGCGACGAGCGTTCCACGTAATTTAACCTTCCCTCGCGACAGGCCCTATCAAGTGTTTGATCATCAATTCTCAGGCCGATTCCATACTTCACAATTTGCTCAATATCTCCTAATGAGATATACAGAGCTCCGAAAAGTGAGATACACTAATCAGCCGTCCGGCAGGCCGTGATCAGCTCCTGGCACCTGTCATTCTTTATTTACCAGTTCCATCATGCCTCCTGAACGCAAGTATTCATTTCAGAAGGCCTACGTTGAGTGATTCGGCACAGGCGTTGCAAGCCAAATGTTACCCCGCGATCACAGAATGTTATACCTCCACAAACGTGAATGACCTTAGAGTCGTCGACAAAGAGGAGGATCTCAAGTTAGTCACAGAAGATGACCCCGCCTCCGTATTAAATCGGATATCCGCTAGATATTTTTGGAAGTTCGGCGTAAACAACTATTCAGGTATTTACAGACGATTTCGTGAGATATCCTATCCATCCCTTGAAAGAACATGTCAAGAACTCTTAGTTGCATTATGTCACATTCAGAGTTAGGAAACCAGAAAATTCTCGATTTTCCAAACTAAATTAGAATTACAGCCACAATCATTATTATCGCTAAAGAACATGCTCCAAATTAGATTCAAATTGTAGTTACTTAACAGTTTCATGGGTAGGTCAGAATTAGGTTTCCTTAATTTGCGAAATGTTGGGAATTGAATCATGTTCAGTTCTTATGATTTAAAAATTCATGAGAAATAGTATGGCAAATGTCTCCGCGGCAGGCTTTGCTCAATTTGCACTGTACAGCCAACCTGTAGATTTTTCTGTAAGACCATGGGTAAATTCAACAAAAATTAGAGCATGGAAACATTTCGCAAACTGGACCAGAACCAGACCACCAGCACCCCGTTCCAATCTGTCCAATCAAACAACCAGAATTATCCAGATGCCACAGTCCGTTACAGAAACAAGAAATTGCTTAATAATGGAGATTCCTGTACCGGTCCAGTGGCCTAATATGGCTGATCAATTGATCATATATATGTGGCATTCTCACTAGTTCTAGTATCTATCAACTACGTAATTAGGAGATTATACTGAAGTTCCAGCTGTCGTTAGTTATTGAACAGATTTATTGTACTGCGGCAGGCCGTATTATTGTAAGCTAACTAGCCATAAAAGCAAATCATTAGTAACTTCTGACGCAAGATTCATCGGAGCACATTTATCTTTGAACTCTGTTTAGAAATGTCCGGTCAGGAAATCATTATTACATAATGGATAGAGTCACAGGAATTGATTGTACCATTAGATTGAATATTCTGACATTGCAACTTCAGTTGTTCGATACCGGGCATACAAAGTACATCCTGCATATCTGCAGTACCCCATTTACCAAGGAATTGTTCAGTGGTGTAATACTCTAGTGCGGCCTCGTCAATTCCAATTGGGCGCGAGCCACCTCACCAAATACCAAGGCCTATACCTTAGGCAGTATGACATCAACAACGAGATTAAAGAAGACAACGCAGTTTAACAGCCACGTCCGACAAATCTACACGTTATTACAATGTTATGGTCTCTAACATGGGCGACGGGCACAATCACCACATTATAAACAATAATTTACTGAAAAACCACAAATACCACAAAACTGTCAAGATCATTAATTTCCCCCATATTTTGAACTGTGGGCCGTGCACGATACATGATAACACTCTCTAGAAGTTAAAACAGGAATGGCAGTCGAGCTGATATTCACGGGCGCATGTAAACTATTTAGGACGTTACTAGTAACGTCACATATCACCCAAGGGTCGATTAAATAAGTGCCAATGTTGATCGCCACGATATATGGCTCGCTAAATGCGAGGCCACCTGCATACGGATACCCGGTTGTCGTTAATAAAGGTTCAAGATATCATACATTCACTGAAAAAACTGCTTCGATAACATTTCCTTTGCCAATCGCGTCCATTGCTATGAATCAAGCCTAGGCTGGTTCCGACAATAAATCACAACGTTGAAACCGCTGATACCGGTCACGTCGCTGAAATGCATAAGCAACACACGGTAAGTAAGTTTCTGCAGTGATGTGATTACTGCTGGATGAGATTAGGACGAAGGCAGGTTCCAGCAAGCGAGCTACAGAAGGGTCTGTTTCCGAATTCAGTTGTTCATCAGATATTGGTTTTTATCCTTACTGTTCATCAACCATTAGGGTAGTTGATATCAGTTGTCAAGTTGACAGAAAGGCGAGGTGTTGTTGTAGAGGTAACTAGTGGTTCTGATTTCTGATGTTATTTGAAATGATTGTGTGGTGTGGTAATGTATGAATATATGTCGGCATGGTCAATTGATCATGTTTATTATTTCGGAAACACTCTAGAACTGAATCACCACTCTCTGATTAGTTATGCACATCACCATGCTGACAATATTTCCTATTCATTTCTGCTCTATCTAGTGTCCCACCCGATTGGAATCTAGGTACGTTTTGCCTGATATATCAGGTGAGAATTGAAGATTCCTCTGTGAGCACAGGCGATTTTGGTGTGAGACAATGTCGTTACCTGTGAGACACTGACGATTTTGCAGTGAGACTATCTTGACACAGATGATTCTGCTGTGAGACAATCTCGTTCCCTGTGAGACACCGAGGATTTTCCTGCGAGAAAATCACTATTGCCAAAAAGAAATACATAGGCCACCCGCACAATATAGTGATTTTCTCGCAGGAAAATCCTCCCTATCACTTTTTGTCGAGAGTGATCTTAAAGAAAAACTATAGAGAGAATGACGTGGGTAATACAAGCAGTGAGCAGTGAGCAAGAGCCTCCCTGTCAGGTGAGCACGGGACGCCAATTTATAAGGAACATTGTGAGCAGTGAGCAAGGCACCCGGCAAGCCGTCAGGTGAGCACCTGCCACCGATTCCAAACGGGACTGTCCCAGTGATCATTCTGATTGATTCATCAATTTTGTACGTTATGTGACTATGCCACTCCTTGCGAAAATTTACTTCCATTCTTCAGTAGTACTAGTGGTCCTGGCCAACTCACAATGCCCAATATCTGATTTTGTTGTTGGCATCATAGTATGCCTGGGTTACTATGTTTACCCTCTCCGCAAAGCAATTTCTGTTCTCACAAGTCTTTCTAGCTCATATTCCCGACCTAGTTCCTACCACTTGCACTTATATTCAAGATATATACCGTACCTAAGATTATTGATTTGAAATGTAATGAAATTATACCCTTGTAAGGCATTACTTGATATTGATACTAATTTGTTAATTATAATGTTCATATCTGTTTTGCAGGCTATATTTAATGTGAAATAGCACTAGATCAATAGCAGGATTCTTTCGGATCGGAACAGTTAAGGATTCCCAAAATCTGGAACCCGCCCATGTCTTTTTCACTATTCGTTGCTCCCTTTACGCTTGACTTGATGCTAGACTGTATGACGTATTTGAATTTGAAACAACGCGCGGCGCAACATTATCAGTATAAAATCTGCAGCCATACCATTGTTCCAGCGAACAGCGAAGTCTCAATGAATTGGACTGGGGGACAGAGCATTCATTTAATAAAAGGTAATTAGTTTATTGGTAAAATATTATGCAGATTTCTGCATTATCTTATGTTAATGTTGTCAAGACAACACGAAACTGTTTTAGTAATGGGATTCACCGACCCTTGATATGGGTGCTGTAAACAGACCGAACAGAACGTCAGACACCCCCTCCCAGACCGGCAACGTCATACGAAGGCGTGATCTATTCAGACCAGCGACAATAATACAATTCTTGCACCAAGCCCTGACTCAAGTCCAGGGCTACCTCATGTATATCACACATAAGTGATGCTGTAGTATAGACTTCAACCCTCCTCAATTCAAATACACAGCGATGATCAGCAGCGCTGATGCTGCATAGTTGCGTTACCCATTAGTACTAACCGGCCGTCGTTTCAATGACTTCAAGCCAATGATTCACAAGCTTAGCTGTGGTGGTGTGGACCACATCCTAATGCCCATGTTATTTTAGCTTGTTGAAAATCATCCTGTGACAGTAACTGCAATAAATTTCGGGTTACCTCTATTAATTACTAATGCCGGAAAATACTGCATGTGATGGATACGGTTTTCTGATTCACTGTGATACACTTTCAGTTGTCATGATGTGAATAGTGGTACTGTCTCCTGAGCATAATCACTTACTTATACAAATGAGAAATTTCTACAATTCGAATTTCAAGAATGGACAAAAAACAAGATGAGAATATGTGCATGTCTGGAGACAAAGCTTACTAGGAGGTTTGTATGACATTAAATCATTACCTACACTAGAATCAGTAGATACCTTGTTGACTAGCGTTACATTTTTTTGTAATGCCTAGTCATTATTGCTGTTGAACCCTCATTTGTAAGTCATGTGAATCGAGATGTGATTGTTAGAGTTGGATGCCTTGAACTGCTGCAACCTCCTTCATTTTGAATCTTCATTCTAGCTATCATGATTTTGATTTTTTTGCAGGAAAATGCAGCCACTTAGATTGATACATGACTGCCGGAACTGCAGAAGGTTTCACCGAAGGAATATCAAGTCAAGTCAAAGCACGATCTGTCACGTGAGTTGTAAGACTTGCTGCTTGTTTATTCTGGAACAGTTCAAGCATACATAGAATATACCGGCTGTTATTTTACCTCTGACCCACAAGTTACTTATGGCTTTGAACCCACCATGACCGCAGACCTGCGCAAACTACTGGATTTTCAAAATGAGAAACTAGAAGTAGAACTACTCACTCTTCAAAAATCCATAACCAGAACTAGGATATGGTAGTCAAAGTAGTTGTCGTTGCCACTGCAGTAGAAATAACACAATGAATTTTCAGTTGATTACAAGTAGTACTAGCGACTTCCCAGTCATGTCAAAATCCAGAAGTGGACTTGGACAATGAACGGCCAAGTCGCAAGAGATTAGACTTCACATAAAAACGTAGTCAGAGCATACAGTTACTGATAGTCCGAAGTTTACTGTTGGCCCTAGCATCAGTTGTGGTTACATGCGGGAAATCACAGTCCTCAATTGTTTCGTACTAACTCAGGGCATGTACAAGCATACTCCCTTATCCATAACTACAATAACATGTCTAACCATCCCCAATCAGTCTTCACCAGCTAGTCATCTATGTCTGACTTACCAACTGTGACTTTTAGATCTCAGGAATGATAAGGATATGACCAGGAGAGCCGCCGACCACCCGAGGAGAAAGAGGCGGACCAGCGAGCCCGGAAGTCCCGCTCAGCAGTCTCACAGAAGACATCACATCGCATCTATATCCGATCGCCACCCCAATATAAGATCAACAGTGGACATCCCGGCACCATCCGCATAGGCACCGGTGAAACTGCCTGCACAGAAACCAGAGGGACATCACCGCCACCCGTGATAATTTATATTTGTACTTGGGAAACCTGCAAATAAGCGAATCTGCCCGGAAGACGACCCCTTGTCTCGGTCATTGAACTGAATATTTATGGAAAGTGTGCTGCAATTTGGAACTCTAGTCGGAGATATCACCCGTACGGTCAACAATAACTACAAACTCGCAATAAGTTTCCCAATTCCACTTGTGACGATGCTAACACAGGCTTCGCAGTTTTCTCATTTCCTGTGCGCCACCGGCCCACTGCAAAGTGTCCCCCAAGCATCCCAAACCAACCTGAAGGTACTAAAAGTACTCGAGCAGGTTGCTTTGAAACCTGACCAGGTGTCGTATTCTTTTAGCAATTGTAAAACGGTAGCCACTCTCGAAATTGCTGGTTTTTGTGCTTATAACTGATATTAAGCCTCGCTTACTTTTCGAGAATATATAAATTCAATGGCTGACATTATCGTTACACTGATTCTGTTTTGACCGGTCAGCGTGAGATTGATAACCATGTCTCAAAACTCATCCAAACATTACAAAATCCGAAATGCAAAAGGAGGTCGTTTTCTCAATACCTCATGAAATAGAAAGTAGCATAACATCAGAGCGAGCTAGAGTGAGTTGTGCAAGTAGGCAAACCTGAGTACTCAAAAAAAAAAAAAAAAAAATCCACGGTACTTAATTAAACACCCCTGGTCAATATAAAAGTGTGCCTTATATTGGAATTATAGCGGCCATACTATTTTGCTAGTGGCTACACCAGAGGTCTCAAACTCAAATGTGCTCGCGGGCCAATTGCCTACTTTTTCATGGCGCTGCGGGCCGCAGCAACAATAATGGGGTAATTCAATGTATTTCCAAGTATAGGCCTTATTTGACGGAACCTTGCAGACTCGTATTCCACACGCATCGTGAAAATGTGATTTAGTATTGTTAATTCACGCTGGCACGACAAACATCTCATTTTTAAATATTTGAATAAAATTGTTGCTGTACTTGGCATAGTTTGTCAAAATAATTAGTTGTAGACCCCATGCGACAGTACAAATGCATCAGGACATCGTAAAAGCTGGCGCGTCATAATTTTGCAGCTAGAGGACATTTGACGGACCATAATTGAAGGTAAAATTTAATAATTTTACAAAGATTGTTTTGATATCAGAGCATTGGAGCAGTATAGCCTAATCCGGGTTTCGGGCATAGACCTACTCCTGATAACTAGGCTACATTGATCAGATCATGTCATTACGAAAGTCAAATATAATCAGCGTTAGATTTACCTTCGAAATGAAACAAATAGAATACAACTTGACCATACCGATACGGTGGAAATGTTCAATCGCCGAAGATTCCATTGGTGTTACAGGCAAAGCATAGGCTACGACTACTTGATACTCGCCACATTAAATTGGCGATAATAACATATAAAAAGATACCCAAGATGACACAGAATGTAACCAACTATTCATCCAAGGGGCAACATAATGCCAATGGCGGTGGCCACACCGACCTGCTTAGATATCTAAATAAGCTACGCAACGCAAGATACGAACTTTTGATATTTAACTGTTTCTCATACCAGTTTGATAGTTTGTTGCGTTTGTGATTGTACCAAGTCACGGCATTCCGAGTCACAAAAGTTCTTCCCTGATTGTAACGTTTGACGCGACGAGCATGACTATGAGTAATCCCACAGAAGATCGCGGCGAACTCCAAATCACAATCTTCAGTCACGAATCATCAACGTGTCATCATTTACCATCATGAACAAGCAATGCCACTTAACAGATCATCTCCCACAGCGTGGTAACTTTTGAAAGTTATGTAATAGTGAAGTTCGATGAGCTGTTTCAAGCTTCTGGAGTAGCTTCAGAGCGAATTTTAAGTCCTCAAATTAAAAAAGAAATTGGTAGTTAAATATTGTCGAATACTTCGAAACACAAAATGCCGTCGCGGACAGCACAAAATGGTCGTGCGGGCCGCATGCGGCCCGCGGGCCGCGTGTTTGAGACCTCTGGGCTACACCTTGGTATGGTAGTTCTGTCACTTTTTACCCCATTGTATGAGCAGGTGTATCCAGTAGTATTTCACGAGCTAAGTAGTCAATTATACAAAATATCAATAATTGTGTTGGAATATTAGCACAATGCTTGACCCTTACTTTCTTTGCACCATTATGAGTGCGCGTAGAACTAGGTCTCATAACTCGATCCTTTATTGGCGACAAACTCATTGTCCCTGAATTATGGTGACTCAGTATTTCTGCATAAAGAGCTGCAGTTTGGAAGGCCGCGTTGAGCAAGCATAGTGCCTTAATTACGTCATCACAATCGCTAGCTACTCGCTATATACTGTCCACAGAATGATGCAATGGCAACGTGAGTGCCGAACGTTCATCGTGTGAGAGTCAACGTAATAGATGCATAACATCGACGCGCTATTTGTCTACAGGGGCATCTATGTCCGACAGTGGCTGGTGTGAGCAAAGGGAGCGACGCTACTGTGCGTTGTAACCTATACCCAAATAATTTCGTGAAAACGTACTTGTCACTCCATGTCCACCCTGTGCGACGTGCGATAAAAATTCTAGATTCGCCCCAACTCTTATAAACGCGAAAAGCAAGCAAGTAGAGCGCAAAATCTAGCGAAGCAGATACAGCGAAAATGAGACCCACTTGAATAGGTATCTCAAGTAATGAAAACCACCTGAGCACCTTGAAAGGACAGAAAACTTTGGCGAATACGTGGAATATTCTACCTTATGGTCATATCCGAATGCACGAAAATGTGGCTGGCCTCGGGATACGGCAATACCTTGGAACTGATATTTAAACCACCCAAATTCCCAAATTAGCTGTTCCCAAATTCCCAAATTAGCTGTCAAGCTAATCTAAGTTTTCATTAGCTTTGCAAGTTAACTGCAAATTGCCTGGGCAATCTACTTGATATCATAACCAGTGTCGGGAACTATATGCCGCCTTTAGTTGCATTCATCAACGTGATTGCATTCTACTCGCCCCCCGCAATGTAAAAGACGTAGTATACCACTCTGGACCAAGAAGTGAACACCGAGCAAAAAAATACATCCTCCGCAGGGTGTCGATCGCGCACCGCCACGTTGATCACGGCTGGCTCATACCGACCGACTGCGCAACTCCAGTCTATAAGCAACACATCTGTTGCCAATCAGTGTTGCCAATTTAGCGATTTTGTCGCTAGATCTAGCGATTCTTCGTTTGGTTTAGCGACAAAAAATATCGATCTAGCGACTAGCGATAAATCTAGCGACTTTTGAAAAATATTTAGCGATTTTTTAGCGATTTTTTTCAAAAATATTTGTCATCGATCAGTTTTGAGAAGCAAACCTCATGCACGTTCACCATCTTTTATGTGCACCACAGCGTCAGCACGGATCGCCGATTTGTATTCAGGTCGCGTGCATGGAAATCAACGTCTCTACTGACTTTCTTGGTCATGGGAGCGAAGTTGGCCATAACTCTTCCAGTCATAAAAATCGCTAAATTCGCCAAAATCATGGCCAAATGACCCCCAATACGAGCAATCACTATCATGCTTGCCCAATGAAATTTGCTATAGGCTACAAGGTCCTATATGTGAAGTAATTCTTTATGCCCACGCCGGACGAATATATAGGATTCCCCCCTTCAAAACTGAAACTACGAGTTACAAGATAACTGAGAAAACTATTGTGCATCGGACTTTTGACACCTACGCTAGGCGTAACTGTACTGTAGCACTATTCGCACCAATATCGAGATCCTGCATGGAACTTGTTCAAATCGACGTCCCCCAAATTGGTCGAATTCAGAGTTTTATATTTGCTTCACGTCAGATTAAAAAAAAATATAAACGATTACATCGCGTACTTTTGATACTAACACAAGATGTGACAACTCTCTAATTATATACAATTGATCAGATGGATGGACAGGGAAATAGAAATCTAATTGGGTCGATGGTCAGCCGCTATAATAGTGATATATACTTAGCGGGTTGGCCCCCCTAGGTTGGCCTTCCTATTATTTTCTGGAGTGCACGTCGCTACTTATAGTGGTCGGCAAACCCGGTGCGAGTCATGTCGTGTTCAAGTTTATATATAGTTCAAGTATTCCCACCCAGTTAAGCGAAGGCAAGCACCTTTCCGCAATTGTATCAGTATATTGCATCGAGCAAGCTCGTATATCTAGGTAGGTTTTCACTTAATTCCCAATCAGCGGCAGTTTGTGTCACGCCTCTACATAGCAGTGCCGGGATCAAGCCACCACCCCCGAGTCACGAGTCAACCCGAGCCATCGCAGACCTTGACTCGAGTCAAGTCAAGCCAATCGTTTTTCGAATGTGACTCGAGTCAAGCCAAGCCAGCCGACTCTCGGGGCTGACTCGAGTCAAGTCGAGCCAAGTCAAGTCAAGTCACGAGTCAAGTCACAACCCAAGTCAAATTGCCCTTTCGAGGTATGAGGCGTGACTACGTCACTGCATTTTGCCAGCCGTCCGAAACACAGATTGAGTGGTCATTGATTTTGAACAGATGAACGAATATAGAGTACTCAATAATTTTGGAGAACGTAGTGAATGTTACTTTTTAATGCAGGAATCAGAATCATAATTGCTTACTATCCCGCGTGGGTCATATTTGTCGCGAGTATAATTGACTATAATGTCAAGAAGTGACGCTGAATGCCTCTTCATCAATGCGCACCAGAATAGAAGTATCGTTTCCAAGAAAATGCCGCGTTGGCAATATAGCTTGAGTGTTTACTTCTCAAGTAAGCAGTTCGTGCTATATGAGGACTTCACAATTTCCGTTGCTATTTTTTGTCATGTGCGCAGCGAACAAGGCAGGCAATCGTAAGCCAGGTGAGATCGTTTTTGTACCGGCTTAAACCAAATTTAGCCATACCTTTCCGACGGAGCCATACACTCCAGCTCACGATCTATAGCAACGTATTTATTTTATAAAAGGTATTAGATTCCAGATTGGCCAAAGTTAGCGAGCTGTATTCAGAGCCCGCGCGGATTGTGTGCGCAGATTGAATCACTCCAACATAATATTATGAATTGATAGGGCAGAGTCATTCTAAGATTCGTTATGCTACAGCAATTAGAAACTAATTTTTATCATCTCAGATCGTTATGCTGACATTGCCTGCAATTTTCGCTCAAAAAAAACTTTACTCTACGCAGACATACACTCCAGATTTGAGATCGATGCCAATCCACTGCAGCACTGCATCATTATAAAACCTGAACATTGTGGCGTCTACAGTCATCGCATGAAGCAGGAACACCCCATACTTCCGGATTTACTGCTGATTAGGTAAGAAGTCATTTTTATGTCTATCTAAGACAGTGCTCCTTTGTATACTTTTGATTGTAACGGTTAGAGTTACCACCAGACGGGGTAACTTTTGGTAATACACACACTTTTTGAGGTGTGTATACCCTCCCCCTTTCTCTAAGAGTGCACTGTGCAACCAGTAATCATCGTATTGATGTTATGTTATGTAGAAGAGAATTGTTCACCCCGCTACAGGTCCCAAATATGTGACCTCCCAAGCCGTTTTCCTTTCTGACACGACTGTGGTGCAATACAACCACTGAACCACTTTCTACTGCACAAAACCAAATTGTAAATGTAGTTTGTTCATGCAGAATAATAACAGGGAGATGTTGAAGTATAACTGCAAGGCACTAACACTCCCGTAAGTACTGTAAGTAGCCAAAATCTACTTGGCCACCCCGAAAAAGTAGACATATTCAACACATACAACATCTCAAAAACGTAATGTGATAGAGCAAAATACACGTCAGATTCGCATTCGGCACCCTCAAACCAAGTATAAATGACCCAAAGAAGTCCCGGCGCAAAAATCGTGTAGGCCAGTGTTATTTATATCAAAGAATACGTATGGCTAGAACCGCCCCCAACAATTATTTTGAAGTACTTAGAGTAGCCGATTAGTTGAGGCAGCTTCCGCCACACAGCTTATTTTAGTACCATGCTCACGAGACTTTTGTCCGAATTATTCAGTAGACCTGATCATGCCATGACACTGTTGTCATATTGTACTGCAGGGGAGGCCAACCTTTTCAGCCAAAGGGCCACACTTGATTGACGAACTATTGCGCGGGCCACTTGACGCGCGAAACGCGCAATTTTTTGGAAGTTCATAGGTTAATAATGGTCCGTGGACACATGAGCATGCGACACTACAGCACGCGAGACTTCGGCATGCGACAATCCGGCATGCGACACATGAGCATGTGGGTTAATTACGGGTTAGGGGTAGGTTGGGGTTGGATTTATGGTTGGGTTAGGGTTAGGGTTTAGGTTAGGTTAGGCTAGGTTAGGTTAGGTTAGGCTATGTTTCGGGTTAGGGTAAGTTTTTGGGTTATACAGTCACATGCTGAAGTGACGCACGCCGATGTGTCTCACGCCGAACCGTCGCCCTCCCTCCACGCTCATATGTCGGGCAACCGTTAATAATATTGTCACTTGACTATATTGCAGACCTGTTGGATATCGCTGGGCTCAGTTTGCATTGAATGGACTATCCGGCGCCTGGACATATCGATATCAAAAGCTTCGACCAACATGCGTCAATCATTTTGTGCCTATGTTTCATAGTCGCAAGGTCGCATATGTTGAACGACACATCGTCTCGTAATCGCGAATATAGGTATACTCAATCTGATACATTGGGCATTCTTTAATTTTCAGAAAGGGGTAACGATATTAAAAGCAAGAAATCGAGTGACGAAATGTTGCGCAAAGCGTGCAGAAAATTTTTACTTTTGATAAATCGATCGCAAATTATTCTGCTTTATTGTAGTGTACGAAGATCTACCAAAATGTGACTGGCTCATGGATCTGCCAATGCGTCGGAACTGATATTTTTCTTCATCACATCTCAAGTGTTGCGGCCAGACTAATCAAACCCTTGGTTGGCCTTGCAAGTTCACAATGTGTGCAATTCAGTCCCGACAACATTACTAATTTCAGAATTTACCTCGCGGGCCACTCAAAACCTTCTCGCGGGCCACGGGTTGGCCGGCCCTGTTGTACTGCGTTTATTATGCCGGCGTCAATCCAGTCACCACGACAGAAGCTGCTGCCGCCCAGTATTCATTTGCTGTGTAGAGAAATGTGCGTTTTTGCCATTGGTTTATGAACAATATGCCCAAGCCTCTCGGCACATATAGGAAATTCAACGGCGATGCAACCTCTGCAGTGGAAAGCAATTATACAACTCTCACAAGTCGCAGCGAGTCAATATATTCGCATTATAAATGCAACTTTTTAAGGTTTGCGGCATGTCTGCAATTTTGTCATCAACGCAACCCTGCCGGCCGATTTTACGGCCTAATGAGATTGATCACTTCTAAGTACTCCGTACAATATACTGAAGCTGATTCCGGCAAATTAACGGTCCTTATTTAGATGTACAAATTCGATCTCATCATTAGGAACGTGGATTCGAAATACTATCACGATTTGACGATCAAATCCACTTTCTCGTTATACAAGTTAAGGTGCATTAATCGCATTGATGAGGGCCGCAAGTTGAGCCTGAATTAATCTCTGAATCATTTCTGTGTTTTATATTCTCGAAGCGCGAAGTTAGATAGTGTTTAATTGTGTGCGCCTACTAGTTGGAACATGTTGCAATGCCCGTGACATAAATCCAACTATGCTTCGCGAACATAAGTCGAGAACTGCAGCAATGCACTCGAAACCGGGTCTTAAGATAACAACCAATAGTCGCGATGTGAGTTACTCTATATTAACAAAAACACATTGTGCCGGCGATAAGGGGCCTGACCGGTGGGTCTGGCGCCTATATCATCATAATTTTCATATGTCCCTTGTTTTCTAGAATTGTCGCGCCGCGTGACCGCTCAGCCCGTCGACGAAACTCCAAGCGTGCGGCAACCAATGATAGAATTCCGCAATTATCTCAACGGGAGATTGCACATTTTGACGAATCCCGCCAACCGACTGCACCCCTCCCAACATCAACCACGCGACTTTGCCGCACCGCAACAAGTTCCAGCACGCTGCACTTTTCCCAGTAAGTCTATTGTATTTTCATTTTTTGCGTTGTCAGCCTGCATTATGCTGTGACAAAATGTAAATCAATGTGCGAGCATGGCCATTCTTCGTCACCATGCGGTGCAAGTAACGCGATGGCGGATTGGTAATGGTTTTGTTGCAGGCCCAGACTTGACGGATGCTTATTGGGTGTATATAGAATAAATTGTGGTCCCAAACTTATTATTGCCTCGGCGAATTTTGTATAATAGGCCTATGTTACGGGTACGTAAGGCATTGCGTATAATGCTATTATATTTATTGACTCCATTCAGAAATAGACCATTTTTTTATGTGTATGTGGGATTTCCAACCATACATTCATAACATGCCCAGGATGGGACTCGCACGTCAATAGCGGCTTATCGTAAAAACCGAAGGCCCTGTAAATAATCCATTTAAACCAGGGTGTGGCATGTTGTGATGTCAATTTTTAACTATATTAGGGAACGTTACATGCGGGACTTGTACCTTCACGTATTCGACACTGCCACATATCTTTCAAAGGATAGAAAGCTCAAAATCCACTACAAAACCGTTTCAAAATCGTTAGGCGACCCATCAAACTCAATACGGCAACACTTTCACAAGCGAGCGTGCGTTATAAGATATGCTGCCACGCCACACCACCTATCCACAAAGAGGGAGTGTGTCCCGTTGACGATCCGCGACTAATATCGAGATTCCAACACATGCGCGATCTGTTGCAGAATCACTCAAATCAGTACTGATCGGCTGATAAAAATCAAAAAAGGACCGAGTTCAACCAGTTCAAACGTCAAAACTTTCAGAAGGACCTGTGACTCGGAACCTCATCTGTTGGTAGATTGACGAACACAAAATAAGCCTCAAATTGTTCTGAGGCTCAGTAATTCTCCCATATACGTCCCACTTAGACTTGAATATCATATCAATCCTTGATAAATCCTACATATTTTACATCACATTTTCACAATTTGTGTGGAATATGCGCTGTCCGAATCTAAAATGGGGCCGACTCAACACTGATTATTCCAGATTTGGTTTTTCGAAAACAACGTACATATATATTTTTATATTTTTAATCTGCCAAGAGCCATATTTTTCGGTCGTTCATACGAAAGATCCAGAAGTGGGTGGTGTTATAAGTCTGTAGCTACGGAGAATTAACGAATAACATCGGCCCTGTGTAAATGAACACAGCGGTCGACAATCGCCATGAATACTGCAAAAGCAAAATCAACTATTCTATGCTCTTTCCGCGGCCTTTCTACAATTCACCTATTCACATCCCAGTATAGCACATTGGTTTCCGGTTCTTTTTGTGGAAAACGGACACCTCGCAACCCTATAACTTACATCCTATTCAATTGTCAATTCGTATGCTCGATCATGAATAATACTTATGAACAGGCCGTGTTGACCTGTCATATACTAGGACAGTGGTTCCCAACCTTCTTCATATCGTTACCCCCAAGAAGAAAATGACGGATTGTAATCACCCCTTTTCAATAAATGACAAATTACAGCTTGCACTTAATTAAATCGAAGAACAGCACAGAGATGACGTCATAATGTACACTGAAAGTTACACTGTTAAAAATATCAAGTCCATGCGAAGGCTGATGCTGTTTTCGTGTTATCCAGTGGTCAAATAGAAACAAAGGGTATGATATTAATTGACAGCATCCCTCATGTAATTGTCAATCGCAAAATCATTCAGTTTGATAGAAAACCCTCCTTCATAGCAATAAGTTGAAGGAAATTCAATCACAAGGTTCAATGCCATACGAAGATTGGTTATTCATTTTTGAAGGAGAACCCAGAAGGTTCGAAAATCTTCCCCTCGTTTCTTTAAAGGCATGTTGATGATTTCAAACTTAATTTTACAGACTAGACTAGACCAGCACTACACTTTTCTATACTAACAACTATATTTCTACGATATTGTTAACGCATTATAGGTGTAAAGCTAAACTTAGACGCCCCTTGTTGTCTTTCAATTTGTCAGCCTGCGCAACAATATATGATCCGCCCTACCGCGAAATAAATTAGAATTACCTAGCACTATACTGAACTACATTCGGCCCTGTTATTCGTAATCACTAATGGTTACTATGATCTCACAGCAGGCATGGTGAACTAAGTGAAACGAAATATATAGGTCCACAAGCTCGCAAAGACATATGTTAGCCTACATTCATTTTCACGTTTGGAAATACTTTGAACAGTGCAGCGTTATAAGTATAAAAATTTGAATTACCCCCCAGAAATTGACAAATTACCCCTTTGGGGGTAATTACCCGCTGGTTAAGAACCACTGTGCCAGGAGGTCAAATATAGATTATCATTTATTTTTTATTGCCATTTTTCATATCTATTTCTTAACCCCTCTGGCATCACCAAGGACTCCTATATTCACGTATTTTCGTAGAATGCTATATAGTGGATTTATTAGCCTATATCAAACGAAAGTCGCTAAACATGCAGTGTCTGCTTTGTGTATGATACGCTCCCATGTTTAATACGCACCCTTAAAATAGCATGCAAATTTTAGAAAGGCCTGCACCCATGTATATTACTTGTTCTGCGTCTCAATGGGCGAGTAGTTGCGATTTTAGGGTGCGCTATCATTGCGTATTTGCGATGCAGTTATTAAACGATCATTACTCAATCAGTGGAATATTCTTTGAACGATAGCAGATAGCAGCCAAAGCTCGCAAGGCCGGCAGAGCGATAGTTTCGGCTATCGATACTATATCTTGTACACGAGGTCCATGACAAGTGTGATAGGTCAGGCCAACGATTATGTCGTGCGTACCAGCCCTGCCGATGATGCGACCGATCGCGAAAGCATTTGTATCCTGCGTACATGGCATACTATATGTGCGATTGGGGGGGCCTGTCGTTGACGTGATGAATTGGCGATTACTGCCGCGTGCGCGCTGCGATCAGTCATAAAGAATCCGATAATTTAACTGCCTCAGTGTTTTGAGTTGGACTTCTTCTTAGTATACTTTACATAATAGCATCTTAGCTCATACAACGAAATGGTTTTTAGCTCAGAATTACCCTTTACTGACCGCTATCAATTTTTTTAGCATACTCTCCACGCAAGGTCCGCTGCAACAATTCTATTCGCCTTGGGCACCTCAGAGCAAGATCGGGAAAGATCGGTAGCCACCTCAAGACGTACACCAATCGTCCATTGATCCATACCACAGGTTTGTCTTACACAATTAGTGTTTAGTATTTGATATTTTCCTGGCAATGGCGCGCAACATTAGATTGAAGACATAATATTTCAAAAGACACCCCCCATTAAAAAAAACGCTGTTTAAAATACGTTTTGAACAAGGTGTTTCAAAATAACGCCTGATCCAAATGCAATCCCAACGGCAACGCCGATCAGTTACCACGGCAACAGGCGGGATAGCCAGTAGTGTAAAAATTGATCTGGTTTTAATTGGCAATTTGACACTACCCATGACGCGGAAACACGCATATGTGCGTGTTTACGCCCATATTTCCTTGCATTCACCATTCATTGCATTCATCTTCAGGGACCCTCAATGGTGTTCAATTTCTATAAAGTCTTGCGGTTCTATAGCGTTGAAATTCTATAGCTTTACAATTCTCACGGGTCGCTGTTTTTTTCCATTTGTACTATCGTCGTCATGTGTGGCATATGTAACTAATTTCGCCTAGTGCATGGTATTCGTCTAATAGATATCAGGTCCCAAACCCTAAATACAAAATACTTAAAACGCTTGACGCCTGTTAGTTAGCGAGTCCGCAACATCGCGCAAATGCCAACCAACCATCATTCTACCCCCTCAACTAAACTGCATTGCGCGCATATCCACCAAATATATATATATATATTTTTTTCTTTTTGGCCCATAATAGTCTCGTAAACTAGGTCGCGAAATAGGTTAGTATGTTTGTGTATATCCGCGAATTGACGTCATTCCTGCGCAAGGTGCACATCTACCCTGTGCGATCTTTTCATAATTAACAATTATCGGGAAATGGAGCAATACAGCTCCGACGTTGTTATCATAAGCAAACAATTGTCGCGATGTTAGATCCGGAACCTCATTGTGATGTACGCCGGTAGGGGAATTCGATTAGAGATAGGGCTTCGGAGCTGGAGTCAGTCCTTTAGGGGTACCGACGGCTTCGACGTATTTCATAAGATGCCATTGTATGTAATGACCATATCTGCTGAGTTAACATAATTCAACAGCAGGCCTTTTCCCCCCTTTGGCGCTATCGTTCCCGACTAACCATGTTCTTGGGGATTCAACAGCAAGGCAGTCGTATGTTCCATATTCAATTTTCATACATTAGTGCTGAACCTCGGTATGCGAATTACGCCTGTGAATATTGTGGATATTCTGCATACCCGCAATTTCATCATCAGCACAACCTTATTGGCCAATTGTAACGTTAACGAGTACAGTGCCAGTGTTAAAACGCCGCATCAGAATTTTAATGCTGTATACTGTACAGCATTGGCACGAAGCAAAGTGGGTTCCAGTGCAACTATGACGTTAGCGACAACTGACAAGTATTCATCATATCGCCACAAGCCGGCACAACGGCACCCATGTACCGTTGCCGCATCCGATTTTACTGACGGCCAACAGATTCCAGATTACTATAGATAACCAACTTACGGGTAAATTAATCAAACTACTCAGAATTGCTTCACATGCCGCATGCGGTCTGCTGGCCTTATGCTCGACATCGCTATCCTAGGCCATCATTGTTCGAGAAATTGACAAGAAAAAGAAAAGTCGCGGTATGTCATGCTATAGCGTCTCAAAGTTTCCAAATTGCAACTGTGTTGATGACAGCATAATCTTTGCTCAGATTATAGAAGAACCTACAAAAGAGCATGGCCCAAAGTACAGTCCTTCAACTGCTGCTGAAGTTTTGATGAAGCCCTCTTCATTCAGGCAGTTGCTGACTGATGATATCCACAAGAAAGACTGGATTCCCGTCATTATCCACACTTACTTTTTTTTTTTTACGTGTTCCCGCACCAAATAAACCTGATTCAAATTTACTGATCTCAGGAGCTTAAAACTGCTGCAAGGGACCAGACGAGTATATTGATATTACAGCAGATTTCTGTTACCTTTAGTTACGGAAATTTTCCGTAAAACTTCCTACGGTCAGCATATGTAAAATCATATTACGGGGAGAGTTTTTTCGAATTTACTGGTCTCATCAGCGTAAAACTGCTGCACTGGACCAGACCAGTAACTTGGTATTACAGCCGTTTTCCGTTACATCAGGTAACGGGAATTTTTCCGTAAAAACTTTAACAGTCAATCTTTGTAAAAAATAAATTACGGTCAATAATATTTTACGGGAAAATATTTTTCAAATTCACCGGTCTCAGAGTCGTAAAACTGCTGCCAAGACCAGACCAGTAATTTGGCATAGAATATTCTCAACAGTGTATTTCATCGTTGACGATCTTTCTGTGAGCACAAACGCGAAAATAAACCCTCTCTCGCAATTGCTAATCGGCTAAATCCGGCACTTTTTCATTTTCAGATGGGGCAGTCTCCAGAGAAAAAAATCGTGTGACAATTAAACATGTGAAGCACGAAGAACGATTTCACCACTTTTTTAGTCTATTGCAATGTACGACGATTTACCAAAAATGTGACTGCTAGACCCTCGATCTGCCAATGCGTATGAGTTGACATTTCAGTCATCATCATCCAAGTGTCGCGGCCACGCCGACTATATTTTTGGCTGGCCCTGCGAGCCCACAATCTGAGCCATTCAATTTTGATAATAATATATTGAAAGTTAGCTCGCGCGCTACTCAAACCCACTCGCGGGTCACATATGGTGTTTACGTACATTTGTCACTCACACCCAATCTAGTAGGTGTGATCAAATATTGCACCGTTCTTTCATGCAACTATGAAGATTTTCTCCCTTTTAAAAAAATTAGTTTTGTGCTTTGATTTTCCAAAACTTGACCTTTGGAGTGTGGAATCTGTGTCGGTCAGGAACCCGGATAAATGAACAGGGATGCGACAAGTGTGCACTGCTAAATGTATCCTTGTGGAAAATTTAGCCGAATCATAATGCTGCTCACCGTATAAGAAGTGAGCACCCATCTGCTGAAGTAAGCTGTAGGTTGTATAGGGTATTGTCTTTCGAGGGTGAACTATCAATTGGAACGCGTGGTTTTGCCCACTTTATTGTTGTTCGTATCTCTAAGGATTCTTGTACAGACCCATTCACCTTGTTGCAGTGCCGGGATCAAGCCACTACCCTCGAGTCACGAGTCATCCCGAGTCATTGCACATTTTGACCCGAGTCAAGTCAAGCCAATCGATTCCCAAAGGTGACTCGAGTCAAGTCAAGCCACCCGATTTTTGGAGGCGACTCGAGTCAAGCTGAGCCAAGTCAAGTCAAGGCAAGCCAGTAAAGTGACTCGAGTCAAGTCAAGTCATCCCAACACTGCTTTGTTGCAATGTAGCATTGTTCAGCCTTTATGGACCAGGCTTAATTAGGTAAATTCGCCTACGGCTATAGCTTCAGCGACAAATTAACATTCTTTGTATTGATTCGTGTGCCACATTGACAATGAATGAATAATAGCTATAATCGCCAAATCCTATTGTAATTTACGATTACCGTATACTGAGATGGGCCACTCGTGCTTTCGCTGAATGCCAAATTCTAAATTTCAGCCACAACATGCGTAATTAGTACGAAATATAGGGTAGCTCACCGCATGGGCGTAATACGAATACAAATCAGAAGTAGCACAAGGTCACATAACGAGACAATAATTGTATCGCGCGAAAGAGGCTAAATAGGGGTAATGTTATTTAAAAAAAAATATCAAGGGCTGTAGCATTTTCCCGCACCTTTCTAGTTACTTTCATATCTATACTGCTATGTTATTCAATATTTTGCAGCTGTTTAAATTGTTCAGTAAATCGGCCTAGCCAGCAACTGGCATGCAGCTTTCGGCTCATATTTATGGTTCGATCTGTCAAGGAGAATTTAGTATGACAATACCCTTAAGCTTTTGATGATATAATCTGCATCTTCACAGCAATCAAGTCCATACTTCCGATATCACAATTATAGTATAAAAATATCCATTCGAACTGTCATTACCAGAGCGACAAAACAGTTGCTGCCCTTTAGTCTTGCTTTGCATATCAGATTTCGTTATATACCCGCAGTTTGAGTACACACGAGGCTAAACCCAAGTTACACCTTCGCGGTCATTGACTCGCGACCGACCAAGTTCACATCACAGAAAGTGACGGAACACTTCAGGGTATGTAAACCCCCTATGTATCGATACGGAAATTTACTGTAATGCGTTCAACTAAATTATTCTTCCAAAGTATTGGCGGCTAACTCGAGCCTATCTCACTTGATGACGTTCGGCTGAACTACGGAGTAAAATTTCCAGCGACTATAAAAGGTGATGCACGAATTTCTTCCCAGCTCTTTGGATCAGTTCGCCATTTACGGTGTTCTGCGATGTGCTGTGTTCATTGAAAATCGTCATCTTTAGTTCTGTGTTTCCTGATCCGATCGGCAGAGCTTGTCTGTTGGTAGTTGACGACAAGATCGCCGTATTGTCCCTCGGATCAATTGTTGTTGGTCCAGATGTGCCATCTCCTGATGAAATTGAAGTGGTTATTCTGGTACTTACCTTTTGATCATGCTGTTGGATTTGGCGATCCGGCCTGGTGATGGAGAGGTGTGTATTCGTCACATAATACGGATCTGTTTCGATTGTTCTTCCAGCCCGCTTTGTTTCCATCACATCTACGCGGCGTTGCATTGATATTGTGCGTCGATGATTTACGCGCAATGGTTGCGTATAGGGCTTGGTTTTTAGGTTAGTTTCTAACGTCTCTAGTAGTCGTTTTTAAGGCATTTTTTTTTTACACTTCCTTTTTCGCACCAATAGTCCGTGCTCCCTTAGAAACCGTACACAATCACCTACGTTGGGCAACGCTCCCGCTTGAATTGATCGCAATACCTTGTATGTCCTTCCATGAACGCCTACGTAAGCTAAATGGTAGGGCATGTGCAGGTTTTCGCTTTTCGGGTATCTGCTGTTTCTTGTGGGGAAACGCTATTTTTTTCAACAGCGCGTCGCTAGACGGTTCTCTCCTATCTGTTTCCGTGCTATGGTTAGGCAGGGCGTATAATTTACTTGCTCCATATGAGATCTAGTGAATTTAAAAACCTTCATTTCAACGTTCATGTACAGCACACATCTTATTAAAGTGAAACATTCACACTCCTATCGCACACCCACAATTCAGTGTTCCACACTGGCGCCGTCTCTATTTACGGCGCTTACTACACTTGAACCGACTATTGAGTTTTGTATGGATAGCAACAGTATAAAATTTCAAAAATTCGTTCTAAATTTATCAGTTATATCTCTACCAACAGCTCACCGAAGTCCAGGCCCGAAGTCAACTATGAAGCAGCGAAGATTTGAAAATCAATGATAAAGCAGAAGAGAATGAAACAAGTTGAGCATGGTCTCAACGTTAATAATTATAGAAGATGCTGAACAACATTAATTTGACGCTAGCCGAATCTAGAGTCAAAACATGTCTTTTGTACATTTGATTCAATTTTGTTCAGCCGTTCATGTTCGCCTGCTCCAGTTTTCCAAGCCTCTTGCAATAACTTCGCTATCTTGTGTCCAAATTTATGAACTTGAACTTACTTAAAGCCATAATGCACATTTTACCTCATTTTAACGTGTCACAAGAAATAAAGCACGAGTATGTTTTGGAATGTAATCAAATGTATTGCAAAAATCTCTAGATCATGCGTTGTCGTGCAGATTTCTCTGTAGGAGTCGATACTGTGGGAGTGCGGTCAACGCTTCCAGTTGCAGTATGTCATCAAATTCAGCTCCATCTGCCTTGTCAGCATTGCTATGATTGTAAAGGCAGAAGCAGGCTATTGTCATATCGATATTCTGAGGTTCTTCCTTGAATATAGCCAATGCGCGAGATATTTTCTTCAACACAAAGCACTGCGCTCTGCCAGAGGGTAACGATATGCATGAAAACAATAGTGACTTTTTTCGGTCAAAGTTCTTGGGCATAATAGTGGCGTGAGTAATAAGTCCTCAGTGGATATTCAGCATCTCCAAGAGCATAATCTTCATCAATTAATATGCCAAAATGCTGGGCAGTTGTGTCTTCAAAAATCGGTATCACAGCCGCACTATTTCTTCGAATACTTTGCGATAACGTGCTGATCATTTGCCAGATACTTCCTCGGGGTTCCGTTCTGATCATCCGTCCGTAAATTTCAACAACTCAAGCAATTCCGTATTCCTTCACAGCATCGCTACCATACTATACGACATCAGCAAGCAACTCAAAACAATAACAACTGGCCTCGGTTCCGTGTTGAACTCGTTACAGCGACGAAGTAGACAGTAATTACTCGCAACTAACGGACTTGGCCGAGCGCGGCGCCAAATTGACATTTGAAACCGAATTAAGACCGCCGACGTCTGGCGTCTTGAGCAAGTCAATCACTGGCCTTATGCCAGGTCTAAATTAAGACAACTTTTTGAAACCCACCCTTAATGATAGACGATTTAAATAAGAGTTTTTGATCTGTTGCTGTTGCATGCTTACCGTGATATCACTAAAGACAGCCGGAATTTGATTAATTTATGAAAATGAGAAAAATTCATATGGAAAAATTCTGACGTGATGGAGAAATTCTGAGCACAGAATCGGATTCTGCAAACCTTAAATTAGCCAAAATAAATCATTTCAATTTTTGGCGCAATTTTTTTTTTCGAAATTTCTGGACCAGTGCTATTGACATCACCAAAATTGATATAAAGAATTCATCGTTGTCTAATGTAAAAAATCTAGCGGGCGTCCGGAATCTATCTTGATCTGACATGGTTATTGTGTCATGAAATCCAAATCCGTCCGATTATGGTATTTGCTACTGTATAACTTGATTTTGAGATAATATCTGTGGCATGGTTTTCACCCTGATCAATATCACTGCAGCAATAGTCTAACGCCTTAAGAAGACATTGTCCCGTCTAGTCTAAACCGTTAAGGCGTAAGCTTATATTCCCCTGCGAGTCCTTAGCGAAATTGTAGGCAAAGCGACGGATGATATTGATTTTAATATATAATTATAGCATTCGATTGTTCCAGATGATTCATTTGGTGATGTTTAAAAAGTCTGCAAGTACTTGATGAGCATTGTGACATAACATGGCCTGAGTCGTCTCTAGGTATCGTGCATATTGATATATTACTTCACTAACATTTAAGGTTTGAACTCAGCAATATAACGTCACGTGACGTCATAAGCTAGTGTTCACATTCAGGTTGACACAAACAAGAACCTTTCAGGGGTTCGTAACATCACTACACTATGATATGGCTTCCATCTGTCGTATATTGTCATTGATTCGTAATTCCCGTTGCCAGAAAGAACATGTGATTGTCCCGTCACTATTGGTGTACCCAAATATGCTATGCTGGTCACGTTTTGTGGCGTGTGCAACCGTCCCAACTTTTACAGCGGATAACATTACGGACTTGATAAGTCTCAATGAGTTACCGTACCTCGTCAGTTCCTTCACTTGATCCGTTGCCACTGTCGTTTAATCGCTACAAAACAAAAGATATTATCCCATTTTATCACATAGTTTTACGAAATGTTCACCTTAAGAACCTCTAGCAAATCCATTATATATTTGTTTCCACTCACATATGCAACTTTCTAAATGTGAGTCAAATCGAGCGAATAGTAGCCTACGGACGAAGAACTGGTTCTTATATATAATAATGCACGCGGTATGTAAATATATATCCAAGATGAGTAAACATAATAAATAGTTTAGGCGACATCATCCTGTAAATTTACCTGACAAAGATCACTCGCATCGACACTCTCACAGATGGATTAATGCAGCTGTCTGTATGCATTGGCGAATGCAAAAATAGATCTTATTAAATTATAGGTGTGTTGAGCAAATATATCATGCCCCGGAGCTATTTAAATATATTCATTTTATCTCTCATTTCATAAAACCACCCCTTGTCAGCTGCTATCTCCGTCGTTAAACATGAATACGGGCTTGTCAGATTGAATTGGCGAAAACACTCACATGCGTAAATATGCACCTCTATTTATGCACAGAAACATTGTTGACTTGGTAATTAGTTCCTCACGTAAGTCAAAAATAAGGATAGCTCTTAGGATGGAGAATGTAGTTTTGTAATTGTATAGTTTCAACATATATGGCCTATCGTGAACCCTAGTCCGAGGACCTCAAGGAATCCATACATCACAGGTTGAGAACCAGTCTATGATTTCACTCGGTCTGTTCGTCGCGCCCAACAAGGTAGTGGTATTAGTGCTGAGATCCTGTATATCAGTGGTTTTAACTTTTTTAAGCAAGACTCATATATGAGGTTTATTAACATCTCACGACCCATCATGCCCCACACATCAAATGGATTGGTCTAATTTACCTTCTAGCGCTACTGATTCAAATGATTGTGATTTTGACTACTCAGTCTTCGTAAACTTTTGTAGGCATAACTATTTACTTTTTCGACTTTAGATTTTGTAAAGTAGCTTTTGGATGTTACCATCACGCTTATGGGTGAAATTGCAATAAGAGCAGAGTGAAATAACTGCTTAATCACCGTAACTATTATAATTTAAAAAAATGCACCAATTATTGTTAGTGGCACTAGTTATTTTGCGGTTGTTGCGTTAGATCAACACAAACGTTTAGCTGCTGGCTGATCGTCGTCGGTTCAGCGCCATTAACGTACGCATACTCAACGGAACTAAACCGACATGGTTCGTAAAACACGGTTCGTCCATAATATCGGAACAAATATCTAAAATTCATTTTCTACATGACAGCTAAGTGCGAAAGTGAAGAAATGCGTGTCAGAAATTTCGGATAGGGTACAAACCAAGGACGAAAGAGCAATGGTGATCAAAGTATAGTCAAAAAAGTCACGAGTAGAAGTAGTGCCTTTACACATATAGGCTATATGATATAGGTACCCGTAATTTTCCAATAATTATGCATGACCAGGTTTACCTTGGACCAGATTTACATTATAGCTTGTTGGCACAAATTATAGCATTACATCATAAGGATGGTGTGAACGCTCGAAAAGTTCCGATTCGTGCGAACACTAACATTTACAAAACCCCTGACGTCACAATACTAATTTCAAACGCGACATTTGCATAAGGACGTAACTGCGTACGTGCATACACTGTGCAAGACTTAATGGACCAAACTGACTAGTTTTTTTAAACGCAATAATAGCAGATTGACATTGTGACGTTCGAAAATATCACATCTGGATAGTCACGCTCGGGCCCGTCAACTCCCCGTGACTCTGAACAGATGCTTGGCAGACAGACAGATCATCAAAGCATCAGCTAAAAGCTACACGCATTCACCTGATACTCTGAAATAGCATACATATGCTGATCGGTGCAATGTATGGCATCAGTCTAAATGAATCATCGGTGCATAGACGGTGCGACGCAATTATGTCATTTAAAATCGTAATATAATTAGGATTATTGCCGTTGTTGAAACTTCGTAGATTCAGCAAAATTAAAGTAATCACTAATCCGACTATTTTCTTAAGATAACTCCGACTCCGACTCCAACTCCGACTCTATCAAATTTTACCAATTTGCTTCGAAAATTATATGGCACTGTGACGGCTTACTGACTATCTACTAAACCATTAAACATATGCAAACATATGAATAACGATGACATGCAAAATTGTTTCATTGTGGTACTGTTCGAATTTGTCACTATGCAATTAACACGGAAGACTACATTCATTAATATCCTTCCTTTTTTCATATATTATAAGTTGTCATGACACGGATTCTCTAATACCATAATATGTATGAATCATTCAAACATGACGTATATCCAATCCTGTATGATTAAAAGGTAGAAAGAAAAATCGAAGTGTAGCGCCTGAGTACGAGTCAGCAACTAATACAGAGATGTACCTTACTAATTTTCTCATTATACACTGTACTGATTACAAGCACACACACTGTCACTACTAATAAACATAGATAAGAAACGAAATTTAGGAAGCAGTCAAATAGCATATGTCTAGTCTTCGTGCACTTACTCAAGTATTCCAGGACTGGGACTTGCAGTCTTTCTTAATCATTTGTTCGACCCAAGCAGCTAAGCTACATTACAAATATCTTTAATTTTGGCAAGTGGGAAGCAGCGTTTGGTTATAATTGCATCAATTTATTTTTACAATTTTACAAAACCAGACGATGTATTTACTCTGTCACAGTATCATGGTATAATTCGAAATATTGCATCAATGTGTGACTGCATCGCGAAGATGCACATTGCGATTTTCTTCCTCTATGCAGCTGAATTGCAATTTGCAAATAATGTCCTGTTTTATCAATATGTTACTAATAACGGTGATTGATGGCACATAAAAATCCTATATTAGTTATTATTAGTAATTTAAAGATACCATTGAAAGCAAATGTTTTCATAATAAAGAAGTTGGAGTCAAAGTCGGAGTAAGGGTCATTTCCACGACTGACTGCCAGGCGTGCTAAAAATGTTGAGACTCCGCCTCCATTAAACGAAGAATTAGCCAAACTCCTCCCCCCACCTTGTTACCCGTGGTGTTCCGCAAGGCTCTGTTCTTGGGCATGTCCTTTTTACTTTATATGTCAATGATATCGTTGAATATCATTGAATACCACACTCTTCGCTGACGATACTCACCTCTTATCTCATGCACCTACTCCCGCAAGCTTGAATGCCGTCACCCGTAATCAAATGCCCAAAGTGCATGAGTGGACGTCCCATAATAGCCTTCGGGTTAACGCTGCGAAATCCCAATTATTGGTCGTGTACTCCTGCGATAACCGAACCGTTGACATCGCTGGCCAACCAATTTTCAACACTAAAAATGCCAAATACCTTGGTATTTTACTGGATAGTGGATACGGACATGTCCTGGAAGAGTCACATACAATTACTCAAACCACAACTATCGAAGGTATGTGGTCTATGTCGCCGCCTTAGCTACACTCTGCCAGTCAGCGTGCTCTTGATACTCTTCAACACTCTATTCATATCGAAGTTACAATACGGAATTCTTTGTTGGGGTGCTTCCTGCAAGAATACAATTGACCCACTGCATAAACTTCAACATCGGATCATCCGTATATATCATTGCCAAAGCCCCACGGGGGCCTGGATGTGCAACTGATAAATCGCTTCTCAAAAGATTTGATGTTCTAAACTTACAGGATATGAGGAAGCTAGAAATTGCCAAGTTTATGTATCAGTTCCATTGCGGTCAATGTCCCTCAAATTTCAACGACTACTTCACCTCGGAGACAAAAGCGCACAACGGCACACGCGCGTCAACGAAGAACAACTACCATATGATCAGGACTGAATACAAGAAAACGAATTGCTCTATCAAGTATGCCGGACCCCTATTGTGGAACAGCATCTCGCCGGTTATCCGACATTCGTCGAGCATGTCCGCATTCAAGTCGAAATACAAGCAATTTCTTCTAAATCAATCTTAGCCAGTCTTCAAGATTACCGGACCACGACCTAACAGCGACCTCGCCCGCCGCCACATGTCACCTCATTTTGTCGCTTGCGTCTTATATTCTTCTCTGCATTACTTTTCATTCAGTGTGCATGCCTCTTATTTACTTCGCCTAGGCTAAGGTGGGTGTCTGATCTTAAAGGCTACTCCAAGTTGTTTCGACACCTTCCTTTTTTTTCATTGTATCGCAGTCTTGTGATGTTTTGAAACGATGAAAATATTAATAAACCTGATTGATTGATTGACTCCGACTCCACAGACTTCGACTCCACCGACTCCGACTCCACAGCCCTGCATGCAGAGCACATCTCTACAACGTTGCTTTCGATTGATCGCCTATTAGTGAAATTTAAACAGAGAGTGAGCATGCAATTTATCCTTGTCCTTGAATACACCTTTTTTGTAAGTGTCGACTATATTGCCGATTTTGTTGCGTCTACGCTTCTTCTTCACTTGGTGTTGAAAATAAACTATCACCTCTAAGTATCCAACTATTTTCCATCTGCCACCTGTCTACCGAGAACATACACAATTCCACATATGATTATTTTGCCCCGTTTATTGAGATGAAAACAACAACGAACACATTTTAATCACATTCAACTTCTGATACTAAACACATGGCTATACCACCACCCATGCTAAACTTATTTTGATTTGATACGAGCTTTGTGCGGCTGTCACAGATCGAGTGATACCAAAATTTGTTATCTCCTTATACTGCATCACTCTGATTATGTCTATTAAAAAAGTTCATAAATTCGCCTTCTCCTTTCACCGTAAAACAACGAGCGTAACAACGACAACAAGAAGTAAGATAACGGACGGTATAGAAAATGCTTTTCCAAACCACGTTTGGTAGCTTTCCAGGTTCTCACTGCATATTTTGTCATAATCATCCGGAACGTAATCTTGCAATATACGGACGAACTCTTCAAGATCGCAAGATGTATCGCAACCGTAAACACTCAGTAACGTCAATGTACCGTTTCCTCTCCGATATTGAACTTCAACTTGATATTTACCTGCATCTTTATACAGATCAACCATTACACAGCTTGCGTAACTTGGCTGGATCCAGTCATAATTGCCAAGCGCAACTAGCAAAGCCAACAATGTCGTATCGTGTGCCGAGTATGTAATCATCGAATATTTACCCTGCCCCATTTTCGCTCGCTGCTGCATGTTCTCGATGATCTCTTTCACTAGTATGCCGCCCTGAATTCGCGACAGTTCTTTCCGGAACTTGTAGTGGATGTCAGTAAACATGAGACCTATTCCTAGAGAATGGAGTTTGTGAAGTTTGGACATTATGCCATCCGTAACCCAACCGGGTAACGAATAATTATGACATCGCAGACAAAACAGATTGTCCTCAATCGTCCATATATTCAGTAAATTCACATCCTGGACCCCAGTTTTTTCCTCGATGAATTCATAGAAATCGGCATGTCTTTTTTCGTGCTCTAGAAACCAAGGCGAGCTGTATATTTTCTGCATTATATCTTCGTACTCGGAACAATCGCGACGAGGGTAACTTAATAGATCATCGTATTCGACCGGGACTACGTGAACAGGAATCGGGTACCAGGCTGTCACACTGCCATTCCACAGTTCATTTGCTGTAACCGACGGGTACAGTCCGCCTAAATTCGATTGAGCACTCATAATGGTGCGATCTTTGCCTGTGCTGCGTACGTATATCTGTTCTTTCAAGTACTCCGCACTAAGCGACGAATTGTACTTTGATCTGAGATATTCACCCAGTTCATACTGTTGTTTCACACCGATGTTTGTCAATTCGCCATACCCATTCCTCCAGATATTGGTGTCCTTGTATGGATCGTTCGGATATGTACTTGTGTATGTCCGGTCTCCGTGCCTCCATACTGCAGTGGTGAATATCAGCTCTCTTCCTCCGGCAGCTTTGATAATGACCGCCAGGGTCAAAAGCTCTGTGATCATACTGCATCCATGTGACATTTCTATCAACTTGAATGATTTACCGTATCAGTATTCACCTGGAATATTGATGGGGATGTTGCTTACATTCACAACCCTGAAAATAATATAGCACAGGTTGACAGGATCTGAGAGGTCGGGACATAACCATATCCCATCTAACAACACGAAAAATGTGACCATGTCCTGTTTTCTTGATCTCGTAAAAAATTGCGCTGTAGTCTGGAGTGACTTATGTGATGAGTTTTTTTCGCTCATGGCTTATTCGTCAAACAATGTCTTTTTTGCAACGACTACACCCATACAAATATGTAAAATAGTCAGAATTATATCTCTCCATGTACATCCGCACCCACACAATAGGGATTTAAAGAGGCATCCATGTAATTCGTTCAAGGAAAGGAAATCGTGAATCGACTACTTATTTTGTATAAGAACTCCCAACACATCGAGATGAGTGGATTTAATATTTTCTAACCTAAACCCTGTTCCTAATTTGAGATTCATATCCATCTAAACATTAGGATTTCGTTTTTATATCATCATAATGTCTTGCCACTGGATAGATGAGCACTGCTCACTGCGCTTGGGTCGCCCGAAGACAGGGGTTCTCAACTCTCATATGTGACGCGACCCAGAAAATATTTTCTCTGAAGTCTCGCGACCCAAGCAATTTTAGAAAATAGCATGTGATAAAATATATATTAAAAGACAGATCTTGCTCCTTGCAATTTCTTGCAAAACTAGTAGCTCTAGCTTGGAAATCTGAAACCTTGACAAATTTAATAGTTGCTCACGAATGCCATAAACTTAACAAACTAAAAGGTAGCCTATATGTTTGATTCCGCAAATACATATTGTGCTCTTAATGGCACTGGAACCCTCTAACATCACCATCAAATTAGCATTGTGTATCGCGGAGAAGGAATGGGCGTGTCGCTGCACACCAAATTTGATTCAACTCCAACAAATAGACACGAACGTTACGATATAGTTTGAAATCTTAACCTAACGGTAGAAAATTTCATCGTTTGTCTCGCTGCTTTGGCGCACTATACCTCTGTTGTCTTGACTCGATAACAATGAGACAATACGATCGCTTGAAGGCGCGATATAGCGTTCTGGTAACAATGCGCTATATTCACGGTGAGTGTCGAAAGATTTCGCGTTCATGAACCAGCCCAATACGACGATGGCCGTGATTCTGCTCGGCCAGACAGAAAGAGCGTCGCGACACAATCGCAGTAGGCAGTGCGCGTTTCTTGTGTCTACACAAGAGTCAGTGCATTATGGTGTCATGTTCAAATCCTAGTCAAAATTCGGTAAAGACCGAAATGTTTTCCTTCAAGTCGAATGAAGACCGGGAATTGTTGGAAATCCCACGTCAAGTCCAAATCCAAACCCAGTGTAAAAGAACTCGTAAATCCAAATCCGACCGGACTCTTCGAATCAAAATACAAATATATATTGCAATAAACCATGTATCTTCATATTTTCAAATTTATTCTACTCGGAGCTTTTCTACTGACTCTCATCAGGAGCGAACGTCAGTAAATGCGACTAACTAAATTCGAAATATAGAAATAATTCTGTCGTTGTGACGCAATAAAGACAAGTACACAGAGTCGAGAAGTTGATAACAACGCACAGTTACGGTACAACAGATACAAATTCGGCTATAAAATAGCCGAATAACAGCACAGAAGTAATCCTGTATTCCCAGGGTATAGAGAATTAGAGATGTTCATTCTAGCGGCAGATAATCGGCTTTTGCAGCTTTATAATGGTAGATTCGAGGACCTTTGCGTTTGCTACAAAGAATTCGTCAACATGTTCCACGTCAAATTAGTTAGACATTCGCATGATGATGACACTTCTTCCTGATCATCACAATCGCTATGCCATGCGCGCCTATGCTAAGATAAAGGCATGTAATTCTGCCATCGGGCAGCACCTCCTGAGGCAACTTGAGTACGCCAAACATTATAATAACAATCAGTTTTCCATGCTTGTTCGTGGTCGCTCTGTTTTTCATTGAATGGTTCTCGTATCCACCATTACAAAGCGGCAAAAGCCTATATGTCGTCATCGCCATCGCCGTCGTGGAATGCAGAAGTGGCGCAGATTTCACTGTCCATTATAACAAACTACATATGATATGGGGTCGAATGGGGATTTATTGATCATTCCTTCGCGATCAGCCCCCCTCTTGTTAGCATAGAGACAGAGGTGTGTTCTTGCTGGATACCGTTTCGGGTGGCCGCGAGTAGTCCACTTGAGAAAAATATTCGGACGCGAAGTATTCCCTCTCTTAGTCTGAATACAACGAATATATTCGGGAGATATCTGGGCATGGTATGCAAGCATAAACGTATACTGATTAACAGACTACTAACATTCATATTTCAGACCTACAACAGAACAGACAATACAACAAAATTAAAAGAGCAGTCAGCTTACTATATATATAGTACCTATAGGGATGGTGCGAACACCTGATAAGTTCAGGTTAACGTGAAGTGATAGCTATATTGTCGCACTGATTCCGAAAATATGCATTAAAATCTAATCAGGGCAATGGAACGCCTTCGAAATACACCCAAAAGTATGAAATTCGGCATTGTTCCGAACCACGCGTTATAGGGCTGCGTCGCTGCGATTGTTTGGAACAATGCTGATTTTCAGATTTTGAAGGCTACTTCGGGGTAATTCCATTGCCCTATTGAGCTTTTAATGTATATTTTCAGACGGACACGGAAATAGTGTCAGGGACAGGGATTCTGCACAATGTTGATACAGTGGGACCAGATTCGGATTTTATTGCACCAATTGGAACGCAACATAATTGCTAATCCTATCGCTGACGATCCGAGCACTCAAATTAAAAAATGTTGAGCTTATTTATAGGCTACTGTCGCATTGATTCCGAAATATACATTAAAATCTTATCGGGGCAATGGAACCCCCTCGAAATGCACCCCAAAAGTCTGCAAATCGGCATTGTTCTGAACGATCGCAATAACGCAAAGGCCGTTGTTATGGTGATTGTGCTGCATCGCTGCACGATGCCGATTTTCAGATTTTTAGGCTATTTCGGGTTAGTTCCATTGTCCTAATGAAATTTTAATGTATTATTTTCAGAATCAGCGTGACGGTAGCTTTCAAATAAGATCAACTTTATTTAATTTGAGGGTTCGGGTCTTCAGCTATTGATAACCGATCATGCTGCGTTCAGATTGCTGAGCACTTCAGTAGTCAATTCCTCACGACGAGCAAGGGTGATGATTAGGGTTGTCCATAATTTGGAAAATCTTACAAATCCTCGGTTGTAATGTCTTATTCGATAGATTATTGATAAAAAACGACACTGAGCCTGAAAGAAGCTCAAAGAAAGGCCGTTAAGATTTCGTGCAAAGCGTTTGAAAGTAGCTGCCGAAGAATGGGCGTGCCACCGACCATAGAACGGCGAGAAGACTAGTAATCAAGAAACCACGGCTCTTGATTGGATAATCGGCTATGCTTCAATGACCACGTCAGCAGCAGCTTGCTGATTAGGTGAACAAGGAGTCTGCTACTGGCGGCGATTCTGAAAGCGCATTGTATGTAGGTTGACAGATAATGATTTAGGATTGATTAAGGGTATGTTGAGGTACGAAATACATGATGAACAAACAACAGCTGCTTCACAAAAACGTCTAAAGCATGACTGCTTTATTGTGAAAGAAACCGTTGTAGCCTATATGCCTTGTTTTCAACGAGGGAAAGCATAGGCGCTTATGCAAGTGGCGACGGATTCCTAGTTTCAGAAATAATATATCATTATTGAATACAAAGATAAAGCTTAACAATGACACTATAGTTTGTGTGATCTCATTGGGCTCGGGTTGTAGTGCATAGTTGAAGTTTTGAAAGCTCTAAGGGTCGGCTGAATCAGCGGGCTTTGCTTGGCACTTGTCAGATGCTTGCATCAAACTGTATTCACTTGCAAGTGTTGTCAGAGTCCTTGATGATGACGCAGAAAAGAGGCTTAAAAGTAAGCACATAATATGCTGGATATGATATGTCAAATTCCTTAATAATCGCGCAGAAAAGGGGTGTAAAGGTAAACACAGACAATGCTGCATAGTGCATAGTATCCAACATAGTTTGCATATCATATCAAGCAGGGCCTGTGCTTGCATATAAACCTCGTTTCTGCGACATCATTAGGGACTTTGAAAACATTTACCAGTGAATTCAATTTGCTGCAAACATCTGATGAGTGCTAAGCCTAACAGTCTGATTCAGCCGATCGCTAGAGCATTCAAAACTTCAACTATGTACTCTGTACTGCAACCTGAGCCCAATAAGATCACCTAACTTATAGTGTCATTGTTAAGCTTTATCTTTGTATTCAATAATGATATATTATTACTGAAACTAGGAATCCGTCGCCATTTGCATAAGCGCCTATGCTTTCCCTCGTTGAAAACAAGGCATATAGGCTACAGCGGTTTCCTTCACAATGAAGCGGTCATGCTTTAGACGTTTTTGTGAAGCAGCTGTTGTTTGTACATCATGTATTTCGTACCTCCAGATACCTTGAATCAATCCTAAATCATTATCTGTCAACCTACATACAATGCGCTTTCAGAATCGTCGCCAGTAGCAGACTCCTTGTTCACCTAATCAGCAAGCTGCTGCTGACGTGGTCATTGAAGCATAGCCGATTATCCAATCAAGAGCCGTGGTTTCTTGATTACTAGTCTTCTCGCCGTTCTATGGTCGGTGGCACGCCCATTCTTCGGCAGCTACTTTCAAACGCTTTGCACGAAATCTTAACGGCCTTTCTTTGAGCTTCTTTCAGGCTCAGTGTCGTTTTTTATCAATAATCTATCGAATAAGACATTACAACCGAGGATTTGTAAGATTTTCCAAATTATGGACAACCCTAGTGATGATGGGTGGTGCGAATCTATGCGTAGGTTAGTTATCTATAAAAAAAAAGACATTTGAGTATTGGTCTTGATTGGTTGAAAAACTGAGGTATAATTTCAGTTCACAGCTCACACGATTTCCGAATCCGTGGTTGGAAAACAGGAAATTTTAGTTCACGGTCCTCGATTTCAGTCTCCGTCGTGATTGGTTGCAGAACGACGGTAAAATTTCAGTTCACCACTCACACTATTTCACGATCCGACGTGATTGGTTAAAAAAACGGAAGTTCTACTTCACTGCTCACGTGATTGCCGTATGCGTTACGATTGGTTTGAAAAACTTTCAGTGCCGGGAAGCCAGTAGCCACTTCCATCGGCGATCACTACGCGGCCAGCAAAGTTGGCGAAACTGATTGTAGAGTTTATTACCGGCTGACGGTTATTGATCGTATTTGTCCAGTTAGTAGAGGATGCATTTCACATCAGTTTTCATCGGGGAAAGTGTTTCCGATTCATATGCGCGCCTACGGGGTGTGCATAGTTGGTGTGCTGCATTCAACTGCAGTACGGTAACGTGTGGCGTGTGGAGGCAGCATATCGTTTAGCACTTACCATATATAGCTTCAGAGTGCATACGGTAACCAGTCGATTACAGTATATCATGTTGGGGAATGTCTTAGCTTAACTATGTAAATAATGAACCTAAGAAAGTTGAGCCAGTTGATATATTAGGAGGATGTGTATACCATGCCAATATGTTGCATTTTGTCGAATGCAAGATATGGAGGGACAAGTTTGCTCTGTAAAATTATGTGACAAATACGGCAAAAAAGAATTCATGTTGTCAATCAGGATCAAGATGGTAAAATATTTTTCTATGAAGATTTTGACGGGCACTGTGACATTTGTGGTATCCTCAAGTCAGGCTTTGGGCGATATTTACACTGTTATTCCTGTGAGGCTATGACAGAAACCGGTTTCCTTTGTGTTTTACAACCTGGTGAAATATTTTACCAGAGACTCCATAATTTACCGGTATACTGTATTGGTAAATTACAGTATGGTGAGCAATGTTCCCTCTAATTTTTGACGAGTCTGCGCACACTCACGAACTCACTGCGCAGACCCTTGGACAACAGTGCGTAAAGACTAAAAAAAAGGTCATCATATCGGATTTTTTGTGCGCAGAGACCGTGTTAGCACTGCGCATTTGTGCATGTGCGCAGCTTAGAGGGAACATTGATGGTGAGATCGCTACATTAGACTGCATCATAGAATATGTTTCGAAGTTTAATAGTGAACTATATGCCGATAGAGAAAAGTTCCGGTAATTAAAATTGCGTAATTTTGAACATGACGTTCTATTTTTCAGATTCATCAGACTGGTTAGCGATTTATTACTCTTGTGCTATTAAATATGAAAATGCTGATCATCCATGGTAATATTAGAAAGGTGATCACAGTTGATCACCTATCTGAGATTTATGATGTTGTGAGATGTGCAGTTCGTAGTACCATCTAGGACAGAAAATTCACTACGGAATATTACGACAAGTCGCTTGAATTGAACGGCGATTTCTATGAATTGTCTGCCAAAGATATGGGACAATATGACTGGTTTGACGATGGAAGTGAGTAATTATATTCTATGCATGTCAACAGAATTATCGTCATAAAGCGATGATCATGGTAATCATACTGTACTAAAATTATCTTGTCTTGTTCGATATCTGTAATAGAAACGAATATAGATTTTTAGCCAAAATCACGCCGTGTTATGCAGGGCTTTAGAGCAGCCGCAAATTTAAACTGCTCCTGCTCTAGCTGCTGCTCCGGCTCTGAAATGATCGCATTGGCCTGTCTATATCAGGGGTGACCAACCCGTGGGCCAAATATGGCCAGCGAGAGGGTTTTGCGTGACCCGTGAGCTAATTTCCTATTATATTATCGAAAATGAATTGCTCAGATTGTGAACTTGCAATGCCAACAAAAAATTACAATTCTTGCTGCGACACTTGGGATCTTGATGACTAAAATATCAGTTCCAACGCATTGGCAGATCCAGGGTCCAGTCACCTTTTCAGTAAGTCGTCGTACATTACAATAAAGTAAAATAGCAGTGAAATTTTTTTTCACGCTTTGCGTGTTTAATTTTCGCACGATTTTGAAGTTCATAGGTCAATAATATTGTCACTTGATTATATTGCGGGCCTGCTGTATATCGCTGGGCTAAGTTTGCGAGGACTGGGCTATTCGGCGCATGGACATATCGATATTGAAAGCTGCGACCGCAACATGCGTCAATCATTTCGTGCCTAGGTTTCATAGTCGACTGCCAGTGCAAACGCAAGGTCGCATATGTTGAACGACACTTTGTCTCGTAATCGCTAATATAGTTAGACTCAATCTGAAAACGAAAAAAATGCCTATTTTATCCGATTGAGTCTAACTGTATACGCAATTACGGGAGAAAGTCTTTTCGCGTTTGCGCTCGCATAAAGATCGTCAATGGTGAAATGGCGATATCGATGTGGCCAGACGCCAAATAGTCGTGTCCTTGCAAACTGAGTCTAGCGGGCGGTATACAATAGACCCGCAATACTCGAGTAATAATATTATTGACCTTGTTTATTTATAAATTTCGAAAATTTTATCTGCTTGGCGTGGCTAGTGGACCGCGAACTCGTTCGTCAATTGCATGTGGCTCTTCAGCCGAAAAGGTTGGCCATTTCTGGTCTATATAGATTACTAATCTAGGTTAGTACTTTTTTGTTTCCCGAATAGAATATGTTGGAATATGTTGATATGAACTTCTTCAACGAATATGTGATGTTCTCCTCGGGTGATTTTATTTTTATCTAAAAACCGAAGATTTTGACCGATAAAATCTGACATTCTGTCAATTTTGACATTTTTAACCCTAAAAATCTTAATTTTGATGAAATTGTGATCTCGTATATATGTAAATTGCCTGTTTTCCCCCATTACCTTAGAATTTTAGGCTACTGCTTATCTTCATTTCTGGTCGGAACTGTCTGTTCTTACGAAATAGTTAGGCCTAAAAAAACTTTTGCTCTTTCTGCAATAAATTGACTCGCTATTACCGACAAGCTGATAATTTGCTGGGCTTTAATGAAGATATTTATTACAGAGTCAACCTGCATCGGTATATTCTCCAGAAGACGAGCGCAGCATCGAGGTACAGCAAAAAGCAATAAGTGTCAAGTGGACGAAAAGACTGCGTGACAAGAAAAGATTCAGGTTAGGATGAAAAGAACATTTGAATCGTGTCATGAGGCCATTTTGAATGGGATATCAACACAAAGTCTGTTCGAGATTTAGCCGATGTTGATCGATGCGCATTGGGCAGGTATAAAGCAGTGTTGGGATCAAGTCACTGATAATGACATCCCCTTACCACGTTCATGCAATAGGCTAGTCCTACAACGTATGCAATGCATGCACCAATTATTGACGATTATTATCAATGTGTAATATCATACAGCAGGGGCGGCATTACATTCCAATTTTTCAATGTTGGTGACACACATCTCAGAAGTTTGTCCAAACTTAATCCAAACCTTTCTTCAACTATGCTACATTGCAGGGATCATGGAAAGACAAGCTCTGCAACAAGTTGAGGGAATGGAGAAGACACCATGAAAAAGAAGTTCTCGTCTTAAACTTGGAATAGCAGAAGCATGGACGCTGCGGCAAACGGAAATCTCAGCAGCTTGTGGAAAAATCTAGTCAACGCTGCAAGAATTCTCGAGTCACAACATCCAATGTGAGCATTTTAGTATCTTGCTTTCTTGATCTAGATATCTTCAATATGAATATTTTGATATGATACTGATAACGCCAACAGACAATGTTACGTCTAATTTTTCTCGTGTCTGTGCGCATGCGAGCAGCTTAGAGGGAACATTGGCAAGAAGTAGCACCTTGCACCGATAACCGGTCATGTTTTGATTAGGATCTATTTTGTCCTACAGAGTCAACATGTATACTCTCCACAGACGACGAGCGCAGCATCGAGATACATCAAAACGCAATAAGAGGCAAGTGGAGAATACCTCACAAGGAAACGATTCTGGATAGGATGAAAAGAACATTCGAATCGCGTCGCGAGGCCGTTCTGAATGGGATGTCAACACAGTCTGCTGGAGATTTACCCGATCTTGATCGATGCACATTGGGTACCGTAGGTATAAAGCAGTGTTATGATCAAGTCACTGACGGCACAATCCCTCGGCATTTGTGGCATGCGCAATCATTTTTCATGACACAACAAATGACATATATATTATAACTAGGGCCATTTTTATATGACCTTAGAAAATCAATAATATGACTTTATTTTTTGGAAAATATGAATTTATGTGAAAATGGTGTATTTTTACATGCAAATATCGGCACTGACGGAACTAAAGAGTAAAACCTATGCAACAACAGTTATACACGTCCATTTTTTATTCTAAATCACTGTTGCAGTACAGTAGTAGTGTGAAATGTTAAAGTCTTTAAAGTTACGATTCGGACGTAAAATGACTTTGGTAAGGAAAGTGAGAGCTCCACAGACGCTGATGTGGGTTGCCACTTCTGCAGGGGTGCATAAAGCGCTGGTGAAATGTCTTGTATTTGCAGCTCCATTATTTGTTAAACCTCGTTTTTGTCCAATCGCTTCTTAATGTAAATTTTGAGCTTTATGACCTAATCAGGAAAATGTGACTTCATAGCTTTAATATAGCTCAAAGGGATACGGTTTTGTGTTGAAATTGATTTCACGACTTGCTGATGCATAGAACAAAATATGGCTTTGAATGGCCCTAATTATTACCATGGGTTAGCAAAAAGTGAAGTCAGTTTTCAAAATGTATAAAACTCATCGGTGACCTAAAGATACTTTTTAAATTAACATACATTGTTCTTTTTGGGCAGATTTAGTTTTCTTGAATTTTTTAATCGCACATACTTCCAGACGTAGACATTTCTTCCTTAGATATAAGGGCGACCAACCCTCGGGCTGCAAGGCGATTCTAGAAATTGATTATAATATTTATTAGTACTCGCAGAAATATTGTCAGCGGTGAAACCTTTGCACAACGCGATGTACGCAGCCTCGCTGCAACCTTGATATTCATATGTCCAAGCTTGGAATAATCCTTGTCAAATGAGCCCAGAGGTATACAAAGGCGACCTGCAACTCCTTGCAGGACATGACTGCACACTTGGTTGTCGTAACATAATTGTCATCGAATTTGCTGCGTAGTAATATATGTCATGTTTTCACCCTTGCCCAACCGTGTTACCTCCTGTCGGATGACTGAGAATCTCTATCAACATTAGAGGGGCCCGCGCAAGGTTTCAAAGTCACTGATTTACTTTACGACGTCGCAGTCGCGTCAAAACATACATAGAGTTGATTTCTGACACTTCTCGTTCAGGTCGTCAAAAACTGGGGTGGATGGTCGGGATCCCAACGATCTTCAATTCTTCAATGACAACTATGGCAGCTTCCTGTTTGTTGACAAAGTAAGTTGTTTGGTGTATGTGTAAGCATTATGTCACTGTGTTGTGGACACAAGCAAATCGCATGGCTCACTGCCATCAGGCTACATCATTCACATCATACAAAAAAGGCAATTTATGGCATTATTAACACTGTATTGCTGTATTAACACTGTATTTGATAAAAATTGGTATCTCGAAAGGTCACTGTAAATCGAAAGAATGATGTAATCCAATATCAGTGAGTAACGAGATTTTCCCGTGTCCATGCTACTGTAGGACACTATGGTGAAATTGTCACTAGTATATGGCGTCCAATCAAAGAAGATGATGTGAAACCAATATTGGCCCCTCCTATTTCACTTAGAAAGTTGCAGTGTTACGACTGATGCTAAAATCATTCCACTCTGGGTACCATTATGCTCGCTCGATATCCTTGAAAGCACCATCACGTACGATCGTTTTCTTACCTCTTTGCATGACCCCGACTCGCGCAGTAATGACTTATTAGGTAGGCTTACCATATTTTGGAAATCTAAAAAGAGGACACTTTTTCAGAAATTTGAGACTTGCAAAACCGGAGAAGAATTCTCAAAAATCGGTGAATTTTGCCCACTTTGTGACCGGTTGACTGGAAATTTTTTAAAAAAGGTCAACTTTTCGCTCAGAGCTCCAATCACCGTTTTTCACTCCGAAATACCCGCAATAGAGTCACTTCTGTGCTAATTTACGGCATATCACTCGCATTTCGCTCTAAATGTGACCTAAATTTTCAAAAAAGAGGACAAAATCTCAAAAAAGAGGACAAAAGGGCGTCCTCCGAGGACACTTTTAAAAAAGTCAAGAAAGAGGACAAATCCTATTGAAAGAGGACGCATGGTAACCCTATTATTAGGCCTCATACTCAACTCAATTCTTAATCTCAGACCACATCGATAGTACTAAGCTAATATCATTTTTATTTATCAGGAGCCAAAGAATTATATCCGACGATCAAGTACAATACGATCCTGAATGAATGGAAGGTTCTCTTCTATGGCAAAGTTATCAAAGGGGTCAGAAGCTTCCATCATGCTATGGCCATAATACTGGCAATATACTGGCTGTTCAACATCAAGTTCGCTCCATCAGCCTCTAATTCATGGTCCGTCGTCACGAACTCTCCTTCGAAACTTCCGAACGTTAAGTACACTGCGGCTGTCTCGAAACTTTGTAACGTTAGGTAGACTTTGGCTGTTCGTAGTAAATTAATTTGAATAATTCACCAAGAACAGGTCAATATTTTTAGCCGTTATAATTATTGTGTCATTGCATTAGGTACTCGGCGCCTTTAACTGTGACAATTTGTAATAACTTAATTAATCGAGGACCGGTCAATGTTTCCAGCCGGTATATTAATTCTTGTTTCATTACATACGTTTCGAAACTTTCTAACTTTAGGTGTGGCTGACTGTGGCTGTTCATTGTAATTTAATTTGATTAATTTATTGAGGACGGGTCAATGATTTTAGCCGTTATTATAATTCTGGTTTCATTACATATGTCCAAAACTTCAAAACATTAGGTACTAGGCGGCTTACACTGTGGCTTTTTGTAGTAAATTAATTCATTGATGACGGGTCAATATTTTTAGCTGTTGTTGTAACAATTCTTCTTTCATTGTATAAATTCCAAAACTTCTTGACGTTAGGCTCTCTGCGGCTTACAATGTGGCTTTTTGTAGTAAATTAATTAATTTATGAGGGGCCAATATTTTTAGCCGTTGTTGTAAGAATTTTTCATTCATTGCATAAGTTCCAAAACTTCTTAATGTTAGGCACTCTGCGGCTTACACTGTGGCTTTTTGTAGTAAATTAATTCATTGATGACGGGCCAATATTTTTAGCCATTGTTGTATATAACTCTTCTTTCATTGCATAAGTTCCAAAACTTCTTAACGTTAGGCACTCTGCGGCTTACACTGTGGCTTTTTGTAGTAAATTAATTCATTGATGACGGGCCAATATTTTTAGCCGTTGTTGTAATAATTCTTCATTCATTGCATAAGTTCCAAAACTTCTTAATGTTAGGCACTCTGCGGCTCACACTGTGGCTTTTTGTAGTAAGTTAATTCATTGATGACGGCCCAATATTTTTAGCCATTGTTGTATATAACTCTTCTTTCATTGCATAAGTTCCAAAACTTCTTAACGTTCGGTACTCTTCGACTTACACTGTGCCTGTTAGTAGTAAATTAATTGCGCCAGGACATGTCAATATTTTTAGCCGTTATAGTAATTCTTATTTCATTACGTATTATCCGAAACTCTCGCCATTTCAGAATTTTTCTTGTTTTGATGCATTTGTTCTCAATATACCATCATTTGATCCAACACTGAATTGCTTGTTTTAATTCATATCCTGGCTACAGATTTTGTGCCAGTCGGTCCAAGGTGAAAGGTCAATTGAAGTCTCAGGTCAGACGTGTTTTCGAGATTACATGACGGGCAGAAACATGTTAGGCAACAGGTGGAACTAAACCTGTCGTATGGTTTTACATGACGGACATGTATTAAGAGGTACCAGGTGTAAACATGTCTATGGACACCTTTATTTTTTACAGTGTATATCGATGGAGAAATTTTCACATAAAGTCGGCTGACGCATTCGATAGCGCCAGGCCCAACTATTTTCGGCCGACCGTCTCGTGTAAAACCGTTGGTATTCAAAAAATATTCGACTTATACATATAAACCTGGTATCATAAGAATCAGAAGATTGCTAGCTTTCCCTACAAACAAAAATGAAGCCTCTAGGATAGGGATTGGCAAACTACGGCCCGCAACCCCGTTTTGTGCGGCTGCGAAAGGCTTAAGAAACGTATTAAAAATATTTATAAAATGCGTAGGCTCCTAAAAATCGAATTACTGCAGGGACTCGATTAATCTTTTTCTTATTTTATTTCACCGCGATAATTATGTATTATATTCATATGTATATTTATATTTCATTGCTGGCGCGATAGCCCGACTTCAAGGTTTCAACCGCTAAACATCGCAGAAAGTCAAAACGAGAATGGCTTTCAGATCGCTAGTGTAATTTTACATTGGCCACTCCGGCAAGTTTATTACTTTTAGTGTTGTACTTGGAAAAACCTATTCGTGTGTTACGTAGGTTCGTTCTCCACATATGTATTTATATTAATATAATTTATATATTTTAGTGGGGGCGTATTTGAAGCTAACATGGTTATGACGCTGTCAGCATTGTGTGTCCTGGAGTTGAACCAAAAGTAGAATCAGCAAATCTATAAACAGATCACCGCTCTCAGGTTCAAATCTACATCCTGTTCTAAGAATCAGGACACTCGACTTTCCTCCCTAGTTTTGAAAACTGGTTATTGAGGTTGACCAGCTTATGAAATCTTGCCACTGTTTCTGACTCGAGTATGATTATCATCCAATCAATGGTTGGTTGGTTTTAAATAAGCATACATATTATTTCCATATCCTCACTAGGTCTATATAATTAAAAATAAAATACCAGTATTGTGTTTTGGTTTACAATCCCAATTTTATATAGTGCGGCCCGCGAATGGATTAAGATGTTGAATGCGACCGCGAGCAAAAAAGTTTGCCCACCCCTGCTCTAGCCTCTAGGAAGAGTACACCAAAGAAGATATTGCCAGATGATCGCTTGACCGATTGACCGATGCCGCCGGCGGAATCCGACCGGACAATGTATTCGGCGTCTGACTATATTGCTACATCGATATCGAGCAGAGTGTCAAACTGGTTTCTATATACTTGCTATTATCGAATACCGATATCACCCCATAAACACGTTATACAGTAATCGACACCGCTATCGCGCGGATTTTGGTTTTATGATACAATAAACATATGAAATCAAGGTGTATCCCGTACGCCTGCTACATTCTATACATTGGACAACGATGTATTCTTTATATCAATTTTATTGATTGGTGTAATTACTGTAATAAGTATGATTCGATTTCTACCTGTCCTACATGCAGTGTATTTCGTTCTTGATGTTGTGTGATTGCGGGTCAAACTCGTAGTAGAGAGTCACTAAATATTCACAAACGGAAAGCTGATTATTTTGAGCAAACGTTTGTAACAAAGCAAGTAAATGGGCAAGGTGCATGCTCGTTTAGTGTTGATTTTTTTATGCTTCCAACGCCATGCACAGGGTGGTCCGAAGGTGAGATGCAAAGAATTTCAACCAAGGATGTTACAATGACGTGAAATATGTAATACCGGTATATCAAAAAGGTTCACGGTGCAGAACCTACCAAGGTTCGTCTGTGAACGCCAACCTCTAAATTTGTGAGGTTCACACACAGAACGCGAAGGTGAACGTCACGTTCACTTCATCCCTATAGTACCACCGCGTCTATTAAAACCATCAAAATCAATTACCTCTGCAGTGAAGTTACAACGCATAGTCATGGTCATATTCCTTCGAGAAAGTCTTGGACAAGATAATGACAAAATCTTGCGGTTGTTGCATTGCGTCAGTTTTGATGATACACTCGCGTTTTTTTTATATCAGCTTACTTCGTGCTAGTGTGACTTTCAAAGGGTAACACGTAAAGCATAGGCCTACGACCACCCTAACTTCCATATATGGGAACGTTCATCATTTTTACCAAAATGCGATCACTGAACTTCATCAATGTTGCTGGATTAACTTACCAAAGGATTGATAACGCCAGCTATCCAGCCGCGTGCGTAAGTCACACCATTCCGGCTATCAGTCGTTATCCTTTTACGAAGCAAAGGCATGACAAGGTTGTACTCGTTCCGATTTCTGATTTCGGCAATCGAAGATCCGTTTTCACGGCATTTCTTTTCGCCATCTGCATACGTCATAGATCCCGTTCCGTTTGACGAAATCCACACGCATCCTCCTCTGGGCAAGGACGCTTCGCATGTCGGTGCTGCTTTAAAGCATTATTAAGAGAATCAAATCCTTCAAGCAGTCTAGTAAGGATTGCCAGCCTGTATTGGTCAATTACTTATTAGATTCCTTTGATCCGTGGTCGAAATCACGATATCTCTGGTTGAGGCTTCAGTGATTTGATGAGGCGGTGTTTGATTTATGTTTCTGTCGTTCACATCTTAACAAGGTTGCGGATAGTTGATTTTTCAATAATGTATACGAGTCGGGCACTGTGCCACCGAAAGTCTATGCATGCGAATATTTTTCGACGTTAGGCTACATTACCTTGACATTTGAAATATATGACAGGGGGAGTTTGGGAGTATTGAAACATATTGTACCATTGTTTGACAACCAAATTCGGGGATTTCTCGTTACAATCAACTGCGGCACCGCTGCCAAACGTGACGAAATCTTATTTCCTGGAATGTAACTTTTGTACGCCATCATTGACCGTGATGCATTTCTTTGTACATAATCTTTGACCATGGTGCAAAAGACCTACAGGTGATGATTATGCACCTATAATTTTTCGTTCAGTAAACAACAGCAACACTGTCAAATGAGACCATTTTTAAAGTCGCAGAACCGCTGTAAATAATACAGAATAAGGCTTTGCCGCCTGTGTAATGATGGGATCGAACGACGGTGAAGTGAGTATGTATTGGTGGTCATTGTATTTTACTAGCTAAATAATAAATTTCGAAATGAAAAGTCATCCTGACTGAACCGTAATTGGGATCGGTCATTGCCTATAGACAGGTTAACTCACGCAAGTGTCATCCAGTCTATTAAGCGTCAGCGAAAAGGATCGCTTAAATCAATGCGTGTTGCCTTGCGTATTCCAATAACATTTTCAGACACGCATCTCACACAACCCACGAGTCTTCATTGAGACATAGCCTAGGCCAGGGGTGTCCGCACGCACTCGGCCCACCAGACGATTTCATTAGACCAGTGAAGCCCATTTCCTATAGACCAGTGAAGCCCATTTCCTATAGACAGGTTAACTACCGAAAGTGTCATCCAGTCTATTAAGTGTCAGCGAAAAGGCTCGCTTACATGAGTGCGTGTTGCCTTGCGTAGTCCAATAACATTTTCAGACACGCGTCTCACACAACCCACGAGTCTGTATTGAGACATAGCCTAGTATAGGCCAGGGGTGTCCGCACGCACTCGGCCCACCAGACGATTTCATTAGACCAGCGAAGCCATTATGAATAACTGGAAATACACTTGTAATATCCAGAACATTTCTGATGAAATTTAAGATTTTTAGTAGGAAATACTTTCACGTAAATAATCTCTCAAGTCTAAGCTAATGTCGAACATGTTCAATAGTTAATATAAGCCACATCAACCATCCGGTGGCAGTTTTGATTTTTCATTCTAGTCACAATTAGGAATACGTCGGTGGTGGTGAGATAGCGCAGTGGTATATGCAACACTTATGGGTTGCGGGCTCAAGTCTGACCGATGTCGACTATACAGTATTCCTAGTTTCTACCTAAGTGTTGGAGGTTTATTTCCTCCGCGTAAACGGTGTCTTAAAAAATCTAGAAGTAGGCCGCGCCGTGGGAAATCACCAATGGAAAACCTTTGTATGTAATTAATTTTGAGAATATAATAGTTACACAAATAATATAATTCAAATACCCGTGGTCGCACGACTGTACAGGAGGGGTGTTCAAAAATGAATTTTTCTTTCAAATTCTACTGGCTACTTGAAAAAATTGTTAGGTTACCTAAAAAACGCTGCACACCAACTATAGCTCAAATCCAGCCTATAGTGGCATTGCTATAAGAGAAAAGTTTTGGATTTATTTATTAAAAATAAATATCATTTTTATAAACTTTACTAGTTACCCCATGAAATTGTTAGACTGTCTGAAAAAGCAATGCACAACGAATTTGACTCAATTCAAATCAGTAGAAATGAAGTTATTGATGTTCAAAATTTGAGATTTCAAATCATAGTATTTCCAAAATTTTCAACTACAATAACTCTGCTTCCACTGGTTGGAATTGGGCCAAATATGGTGAGAATTGTTTCTATAGACAACCTAACAATTTCATGGGGTAACCAGAGAATTTTGATGTTATTTTTAAATAAATTAATAAATAACCATATTTTCTAGTAGTAATGCGACTACTGGTTGGTATTGAACCAAATTTGGTGTGCAGCCTTTAATTAGGTACCCTAACAATTTTATCAAGTAGCCAGTACAATTTGAGAAAGAAATTCAATTTTGAACACCCCTACTGTATACGTGTACGTACAGCTTCTGACACAAAAGATCCCAGGCCCAGAGAAACCCGAATGGTGATTTAAAAATAATTATCAAAATTCCACCTTCCGCGTTTTGAGGTAAATTTCATGTATTCCTCACAACGCATATGCAAGTCTAAATCCACATCATGACTAAGACAAGAAGAGCAACGATATATACCGACACTTATCGTCTTAAGAGCCATTGTTTTTGCGGTTTATAACTGTATTCAATCGGTCAATCATCGCAGTTTGCTAATTCCGTTGTTTGCGAATAAAGGTATCATTTCACTGGTTTTACTGACTGGTTCGTGGTACAAAATACCACCGCTGTTATAAGCACCATAACATGATTTTATTAATAGATGATAAAAAATAAAAAATGTTTGAATCCAGCCCGCGACCCAAGTTGAGTTTGACACCCCCATAAAATATCAGGCTAATATAACTTGCCGGTTCTGTGTTGGAATGCTGCTATTCTGTTGTCGATTTTCTGAAAACCTAAAAATAAAATTTAAATTATTAATAAACAAGTAGATCACCTAAAAATTATGATTTGCTGACATATTCGACACATGATTGCTTCGCACCTATAACATCTTTTGGTAGACATTACGTACATCCATCATTACAGACAGCGATTTGAGACTACGCGAGGTATACTCATGACATCACGATCCTAATGCATAGGATTCCACCATTGATCAAGCTATTGAATAATAACGGTTCCGTGTCAGGCTAAAATAACGACGATATAACAATGGGCAAGGATCAAAACCAAGTCTTCGGGATTGCGAGTGCACGTATTTACATTGTACAGTACAGTCGCGCACAGGGCAGTAGTTGCTGCACCCCAAACCCCCCAATTGGTGGGAGGCGACCTCGAAAAGGGCCCAAAATTATTTCGCAACTTAACAATAATTGAAGAGTATTTTGTGGGAGATATCCTACAACTTCAAAATTTTCTTCGCGCGTTGCGCGATTCACTGCAATTCGTTCTCTAATTTTAATATGGGTGCCCTCAGCGCCGCAAGAAACAATACGCATCATTTTTTTCAATAGGCATTTCGGCGCCGGCCATTACCGAGCCACAATACACCACGATTTCTGAAGTTCGTAGGCGCGTATATGAGGAATCCTGCGCTTGCTATCTGAAGTCACCACCTCCCTCAGCTCTACTAAGAAATTTGATCACGTGGTTGGATATAAGATGAAAAATGAATAGCAATATATGCAATTACCAATATAATAGACAAAATTCAATCCTTAATATGATATTTTTTCGCGCTACGCGCAACTGCTAGCAATATACGTCGAGCCCCTATATAGTGCAATAAAACTTACTTCATATGGTGCTGGTAAAAATGCGTACAACGAAGAGGGGTCTGGAGGGCAGAGCCCCACAGAATTTTGGTTTATGACCCTCTGGGGATCCAAGACCAACGTTTTTTTGGGGATGAAGTACTGTTTCGGCCCTGGTCGTGCATACAGACGCGGTTGGTAAACCCAGTTTGTCAAATTTATGTAGCTACCTTTTGCAAATCTCACTTCAACGCGGTGCATCCATGCCATGATACCAGCAAACATCAGCAGAATTACAACGCCAAATATGACAACCACCTTGATCAAGACTGAATTGCTGTATTTCGCGTCCAATACTGGTTTCATGCTCTTCGTGGGGGACCCACTAGAATTGCATCGAGTTGCGTTGCTGATATCGTAGATTTCATACTGATTCTCACCCATTGTAATTTGCTATCGAATCTAAGAATAAAATAGCCAATCCGTTTCATTTGCCATCTGCTTATCATTAGCCGTTAATTTCGCGCAAGATATATTCTCTCATGTTCCTATCATGCTTCGATGAAATGCCTCTCGGTTAGACCTAAAGATAGGTGACTTGCAACAAACAGTTCAATTATTATTATATTGCTCCGACTTTCGCTATCCATGTAGCCGATTGTTTTTACTATATATTTTAACACTATATGCATGCTTCATTTTTATAGGTATTCGACACCTGTCCAGCAATTCCAACCCTATATATAAGTCGTGGCCTGAAACACCATTCAATCGCTGATGACTATATAGGTGTACAGAGCAATGTCGTGCTGTTGCATCCGTTTAACAACGTTATTACTCATTGATCGTCGTTCATGCATTGCGTGAGACATTTTTACCTGCTGGGTATTTCCATGTGTTATCTCGATATGGATATTGCGTATGGCACGAAATAGTTTTCAATGTATAACATTTTGGATAACAAAAAATTCTCGGACGCGAACTAAGTTAAATTGATCCTTTGACGTTATGTTAGTGACGAACATATGGTATGTTAAATCGCGCTCATGTCGTGACTGATTAACATATAATGGTCCTGAGCTATATATATACAAGACTTTGACATCATGCGGAATAGGCTACCTACGGTCGAGGTGACTGATATTCGAGAACGAACTAAAGAAGAACAAACCTGTGCAGCATTTTCGCACTTACATATACAATATCCATGTGAAGACCCATACCCCCGAAATGAGTTCTGAAAAACCGTTTTACTTGTGTGCAGTTGATCGTTGCACTACGTCTTACATACAACCGATCTACCAGCCAGCGTTACCATGACTGCATTTTAACTATCGTGATGACATTGAAAACTGCTCATAAAACCATGCGTATATAGCGACATTCATTTTGATTGACTGTTATTAGTCATGTTTGAGTGTCAAACCCTTCGGTGGTTGTGGTTATATTTATGTCGAAGTTCCGTTTCGCTTGCTTGCTACTGACAATAAAATCTCATCCCAGCGACCTATACAGACACTATATTGCTGAATGCTTTTACAAATATTTAGTATATCACCGCAACTCTTTTCTATATGTAAGTGAGTAACTAGTCGCAATGATTCACAGAATTGCTCCTTTTGAATATCGCGATATGCCTGGACATCCTGGAACCTTGACTCATGTGTCTTTCAAATATTAGAACAAAAAACGGAGACGAAATCAACTGGAATAAAATTTGGCAATCGAAACATATGGGACATAAAGTAATAACCAACGAGGAAATAATTATATAATCTTAGAAGATATAAATGGATTGCGATGAAAGGCCTGATAAGAGAGGGATAACAAGTTTCTTTATAAATGACTCACCAATTGCTTGTTACGTCATTATGTGTAACCATTACCCAACTTTATAGAGAACGATTTATCGCACCCAAGTATTTGCATTCTTGTCAAGTCTATAACTACCGCATCCTAAACTCCGTAATAGGGCGGGGAGCGAGCTCCAAGGGGACTCAAAAATATTTCGTAAAGCAACATAAATTATAGAGTATTTTTGAGAGATTTAATTAGCTTGAAAATTTTCTTCGAGCTTCGTGATTTAAATGACCGTAGATTTCTTGATTTTTAAATGTGCCAATTTATGTGCGAGTCTCACGAAAGTTTTTCTTCTAGTCTGCTACGTTTGAAGGACTACAATATCTTTTGATTATATAGCATACCGGAGGTCATGAATTAACAAATACAATAAACCAATTATAACGACATACCAGATATTATAATTATGAATTACATGCCCCCAGCTCTACAGGTAAATCTGACCATCGGGGTGAGAGCTGATTAAAAATAAATTGTAATATAATGCAATAACTAATATTATTGACGAATTTCAGTCTTCAACTTGAAAATTGACCTCCCTATGAGGGCCCAAGACCAACGTTTGGAGTGGAGGACGAATTGCGGTTTTGGTCCTGATTCTAGCTACAACTCACGCTGACATGTTATGTACGTGGATGGCTATGGCGGCAGGTCCAAATGTTGAGTAAAGAATTGCGAAATAACGATTGACGCCCGTTTCAAGCAGAGTCATATGAGAATAAGATAAAGCGAACATCATATTCTGCCTTCCACTTAGTACAGATACCGCAAAGTGTCGTTACGAGAAACGGCAAAGAACGGGTCGGTTATCATATATATCAGCAGCTGTTGATTTCTAATGCTTCATTGAAGAAATCGTAATGTTTTATTTGACGAGTACAAAATTTCAAATCTTTGTCCAGTGTGCGTACGCACGTATAGGCCTACTATCACCAAGCAGCAACTAAGCATACCCAAACATCAATGTATATGTTGCTATTTTAAACTAGCCAATGTGGTTATTATTATCCTGTTTCGAGAGGTACTGGCGTCTGGATTGTACTGATGACCTGGTATGATACAGCATGGCGGGTGTTCACACTACAATGTACAACGAATATATCTAGTTACAATGTGTGGATACTTCTTACGTAATGACGAGCGAAGCTCGTGAGCAGTGGCGTTCGAATATCAGACGTTTGTGCTATCACTGACCTGGTATAATATATATTCCTTGTTCACGAATGTTCAGTTTATGTATTAGTATTTGTACAAATAAAAAGTAATCGTTCTTTCGCAAAGAAATCGATTAGATATCGGAAGTAGTCGATTACGATTACGATTACGATTACTTCGAATTTTTTTCGAATGTAATCGATTGCGATTACGATTACTTGAAAATGCTGTAATCGTCGTAATCGATTACGATTACTAATCGCGATTACCCCATGTCTGGTCGCCAGAAGAGGCCAATCCACCCAAATCATCAAAATATACAGAATCCTCCGTAGTATTGTATAAGAGCATTGTAAGCTATACGCGGTGAGCAGTAGCCTGGATAAAAAATTGCAATCGAAAAAAGGGAGAAAAACAGAAATCGTGACGTCGCCATGTTCAAAGCCAGAATGTGGTAGGTGATAAGGGTCGCCTTTCGCCAAACTCTGACTATGCTAGTAGCCTATTGACTTATAGGTATTTTAATACGCAGCAAGAGATAATTGAACAATTCGAACAATTATTGATGTTGTTAAATTGTTGACAATGTTCTTTCCAACACTCCACTAGTTGCTGACGATTACCCCTGGCGAGTGTCAGCCGAAAATATTCGGGTTCATTTCCATATGAATATACCATTGAATTGTATATGGAAGTTCTGTACCTCCAAGAAACTCTTAAAATTAATTAGATAAAAAAGACTGGAATTTTAGACAGTGTGACATTATTCTCAAGTTGCATATCCACAATAAATTGAATGACATAAAAATGAAATTGTTCAGTGACTTGAAACTGACTCGAAATCGGAAAATTTGAGATATTTTAGCTTAAGTCGGGTCACTTAAAAAATTTGCGGGACTTGACTTGAAAATTTGCGAAATTACTTTAACTTGACACAAGTGAAGACCTGAAATATATATGTCATTAAACGCTTAGCATTTCGAACAGTAACTGTGAGCATTGTTTATTAGAATTAGAATATCCTCAGTAACTATATAGTTTCAGTACTACGTGGATTGTGATGTGTGAATACTTGTGCATGTGACATTTTGATGCTACGAATTCCGTAAGAATTTTCCTCATCATCGATAGTGTCTGAAATGAATCAACCACTTCGTGAGAGGGGGATGATAGGCTACCAGTGACACTTCAAACATTCTGAGCACATAGAATTTGCATAATGTGTTAAAATCTAACAGCTAAATAGAGTTGCATAATACTAGGAGAGCGTACCACTGTATGTGGTGCAGGAAGTATTTTCCACCAGGACACTATAAAACCTCCCTAAACGACCACCGCATCCGGGAACTTTCGGTCTCCATAATGTTTTGGCACAGAAATGGCCTGTCCTCAATAGTCCAGTACGACTGATCCGGGTCACACTAGCTGATATATTTAAACCTGGGGCTTCCCATCTGATGATCGCGACCAATGACTTTGATACTGATACTAATGGGCCAATACTGACAATCGCATTCTTATCTAATTTACATATTTAATGATGTATATTACAATGCACTATAGAAGCTGTCCACCGCCAGAGTCTTAATATCGGCATCTCGCGATTGATACGATAATACGCGTGACTAAAATGCTGATAAGTGATAAGAACGAGACAATCACGCGGTGGGCATCCGCGTGCGGCCGTCAGAACTGAATTCAAATATACACGATTCACGCTGTGAAGATGACAGGCATGCGCGTAAAACACATCCCGTAAAGTTACTGAACGAGCACGGCTGCGGAGCAGTTGTTCATATGTTGCAACTAAAAACGAACTGCAATACACATAAAAGATAACCTTAAAGCACAATGTCCCGGCGGAACAAATATATAAGAGGCCGCACTAAGCAAGGCATCCCATTCGCAAACTGTTGCTGGCACAAGGCAGAGATGTTTCAACAGAGTTCTAGTCAAGTTCCTAGCTGCGTATACGACCACGGTAGTGTCTTGGTTCAAGATCCGTGCGACGGGGGCGGACTGCCAAGGGCAGTTCCAGGGGTAGCCTACTCGCACACAGTGCCGGCACATCGCAGGGAGCAACTAGTTCAAATAACGTTATGCGATCAAGCGTTGTGGAATCAATTTAATTCGATCGGCACCGAAATGGTTCTGACTAAAGCTGGCAGGTAAGTCATATTGTGAAGGAGATAAACTAATCTTGTAAAACTAATACCAAAATATAGGCCTACTATATTTTTCTGTTGCTAGAGTTTATAAAGCCCGCAATATGCGTTTTATCTATATTTCTATTTAAGGCGAGTATTCCCATCGTTACGGGTCACGTTTTCCGGATTGGTACCTTGCGCACGTTACAAAATTATGATGGGTGTCGAAAGAGTAGATGAGAATCGCTATAAGTTCCAGGTAAGAACTTTGATGCTTCATTCCATTGACGATGTCAAATTTTATTGCCTCAAGACGGGATAGATGTGAAATTTAATGATGCACAGCAATCTGTCAGTATATGACATGCGTACCGATATAATATAAATTTACTCTATGACTATAATGACCTAATGTTCCTAATGGTGCAAGAAATATTTTTTTTAACTACCTCTGTATATTCTATTCTGCGGACCGTAGTTGTGATTCTCCATCAATCGACTGATGCTGTTGCTTATTTCATTTATTGGGGACTTCTATAACTAACACGTGGTTTACTTTGACTTTGTGTATGTGCAGTGTGCACTGTGCAGTGAGCACTGACGTTGTAAATAAGTATACAGCGATCACAATTCAGATTGTTTCCGCAATTATACAGCAACGACTCCTGTTTCCAACCCGCAACCGATGCGGTGCTCCAGTAGCGCAATCGGTTAGCGCGCCGTACTTATATGGCAGTTACGGAGCAATGCGGAGGTTGCGAGTTCGAGCCTCGCCTGGAGCATCTTTTTGAATTGCGTATGCATGCTATCAGAACCGGAATAGAAATTTCAACTGACAATTATTATATTATCGGAATGACATTATCCTTAGGGAATGAATGACGCTATCGTTTTACAGGATGGTCGATGGGTCATCGCGGGAAAGGCCGAATTACCTTACAACCGATATGTTTTCGTGCATCCTTTGTCTTCGTCAGCAGGCGAGGATATTATGAATAAGATCGTATCGTTCCACAAGGTGAAACTAACCAATTCACCGATGAAGCTGCAAAACGGCAAGGTAAGTAATATCGATTTCATTTTGTGTGCTTCACTGTCACATATTATTCGAAAGCTTGATACTAGTGTGTAATATGTATATATGAAGCTCGCTACGTCAAAACCACTTTCGGATATTTGTTTCCAACTATAATTTTCCATCCGTAATTTTTGTTTACAATACTACATCTACCCACGACACTTTTCGTAGCAATAATTTCGAAATACAATGACATCTAAAAAGAAAGCACTGAATAGTTTTGTGAAAGGCTGCGTTTGGCTGCGCAAATTATGCCCCGCGAGTGTGACATTCATGTTCTATACTTTCAACTTTGAGTTTTATTCGTGACATTTCACGTTCCATTTCAGTTTCTTCTGCATTCCTTGCACCGCTACCAACTCCGCGTGTACATCGCAAGGTGCGACATCCCGGACGATATATCCTCCTTCAGGTTTGCGGAAACAAACTTCATTACCGTGACCGCGTACCAAAACGCCCGGCTCTCCCAACTGAAAATCGCCAACAACCCTTTTGCAAGGCGCTTCCTACCCGGTGGTGCTAGAAGAAGGAAGAAGCAAAGCAGAAAACCCACAGAATGCGACTTGCCAAACTCCAAAAGATTACGCACTGAACGCAAGACAATTACGTCACAAGGGGAACAAAATTTTCCGCAGATGACGACCTCGGTCGCGAACTCCATTTCACACACCGGCCATTATGTGGAAAATTGCAACCGTCTACAATTGCATCAGTTGAATGGAATGTATTTTCCAAATGATATATCTGGAGACGGGCCTACAACATCTGCTGATGATATTTTCCCGCCGCAGTACTACTGTGATGGTGCCGCCATTCATAGCCATTCATTGATGCAGTCAAATACACGGGGGTACTATAATTGTGAGTATCGGGAAGAATATCCTCCTCATAATGACTTATTCGTAAACAACGTATACGAGAATGCCCAATGGCACAACACCAATGCCCCGGTCGACGGTCAAGCCATGGTCAATCCACCTTTCATTGGAAATTGGCCACCTGTATGTGGAAGATTCGATGCGCCAAGCTGACTGTATTTCTGACCATCGCAATTACTTGAGGGTGCGATGACTGTTTTTTTTACGGGCGACAGTGCCTCTCAGTTGGTCGAGACGCGGACGCCCCCCACCCAACCTTTATCTGCGATGCTGGAGAGAAGACGGCAGTTACGATACTGCACCGGAAATTGATGATTTTGACGATATAATTATGAAGAATTGCCAATTTAATTGTTAATTTAATCAAATACGCAGTCACGAATTGTGAAATTGAATATGGGGCTGCGAGTCATCATCACCAAGAGCATAGGCCCTTCCATAATGAGTGGCATCGCGTATTGTGTCGTCAAATAATAAAGGGTGGGAATGACTGGTTATTTGATATTATTTTATTTTTATTGAAGACAGAGGTAATCCAGTCTTTTTAGGTGCGATGAGCGATTCGCCAGGATTAGGGAGTGTTAATTAAGTCAATATTATGAAACAAGCGTCAACTGACGGTTGAAACCGCGAATTTCGGACGTGCTAGGGAAGCTAAATAGCAAAACAAATAGACTATTTCACCAAGCTACACACGGCTCGGGATGCAGCGACAAACACCAGCTTTGTAATATTCCAAATACATTTAGGTTTCCTAATAGAAAGCATTGTCTGGTGGCTAATCTGAGATTTAAAATTGCGTCATGTTTACCATTGTTTTGAATAATGACACTAATGTATTTTCTGATTCTAATCCGGTCGCTCCGGATAAGTAATTGTAATTGTTCACGCATGTTTAGATGTTGAAGATGTCCCATGGTTGGTTACCTTGCCTTGGAATTACCATTGTACGGCATTATGATGCTATCATCACTTGCTAGCGCTGTAGGTCTAGTCATATTGATATAGTCGTTTGTGTCATATCGGTATGACCGTTCCGATGATGACTGGACATGTGGACATGATATTGTAACATAGGCCTGTGACGCTTAGGCCAAATCATCTCTTCATACCATATCTTCAGTTTTTGCTTCTACTTGAAATAGTTTTGGCGCGCCTTGGACATCATTACTTCCGATCGTCATCAATTACCACAGGGGTTCTCAAACTGGGGGGCGTGAAAGCATCTGAAGGGGTGCGAAGCCGCGGCCATGTCAACTGAAAACAGTCATAACCTTCCATGCCATCAAACTATCCTTTGAGATTGCCAGTATTTTGGTTGCATTCAGTGACGATAAGGGGGTCGCGAAAGTTTTCACTATTATAAAGGGGGGGGTCTAAAAAATTTGAGAAACACTGAATTAGAATGTTACCACATCACTGCTATTTTTGTACTCAAGCACTAACGAAAACAAATCTAGCCACGTATGGATACAGAGACACACAATGCGTAGTCCCTACAGCACCGAACCTCCCGCTAGTCTGAATTCAAGCCCACCCAGCGCAGATCGCAATAACTTCACCCGTTTGTTATCCGACCGTCGAACAGCATAAATCTATATTGCATAATGATAGAATCTGACGAAAAACAACAATTTCATTAATGAATGCGACACCATAACCTACCGGCACAGGCGGACAGCCGCGCTTAACAAAGAAAATCACACGAAAAAACGACTCTAGTAGCGTTTAAATATCTCACGTCCACAACTAGAAAAAACCTTGCACGTCAACCAGGACCGTGCGGAATGGAGTATCTGAGTACATTTAACTACCGGTTAAGTACGCACCCGTTTAAGTTCGCATCATAAATAAGTAGGCAAAAATTATTCAAAAATGCTGGGTTCAACTTTTTCAGCATTTTTTTTCAAACACTAACTACATTACCTGGATTAACTGGAAAACTTGAATGCCAATTAAACAATTGTTCAATGCTTGAACATGTCGTGTAAAGTGATCTGATGCATATTTTGCACTCTTTTCTGCTTACGGCTTCAAACGTCGCCTGTCTCAGTTTTCGCTGAAAGCATTCAAAACTGCTTTTGGGATTATCGGAAGCATGCCCTGCTTGATCCTGTAAGGCAGGACACAGCAAGTGATCCTCAACTACAGGCACTTTGTTGTAAAGTTGTTCAAAGCCGTGAAAAACGATGGTGTTTTCGATAGGTATATACAATCGTTGCCCGAGCCAGCCTCATCACCAGTGTCATAATTTTCAGTCTGCATCGTTTTCAACACCTTATTCACGTCACCCAATATGGCCTGTGAATACTCTTCATTATTCTCGTCATCAACATGCATAAATCTTTCTATAGCTCGTCTTTGTCAATCGAAATATCCACACACTTGAATCATCGCAAAATTTCAGACATGTCAGACATAAGATGGCTTCCTCATCAACGCCCCCATCCAACGGAGTTAGTAAATGAGCCGGAGTTTGTTACCGACGCACCCGATATTAAATCCCATGCTTGCTATACATAGTGAGCAGCATCCAGCAAGTGAGCAACGTTCCCATAAGCAACACCTGCTGCCCCTCCGGGTAATCTGTTAGCTGGATTTTTCTTGCGGGGCTTCAAGTTCTCGTCAAGCTCGTAAAAGTCCAGAAACTCATTGAGATATAAATATTTGTACCTCTCCTTCATTGCGGCGATGATTCCCATGACACACGGCTGTTTCCAACTAGTACAGTTTGGTGGAAAGAATTCCACTTTGACGTTATTCCGTTCAAAGGCTGGAAAATGTCCCGTAGCGTTATCCAACAAGAAAACCAGGCGTCCTGTTCTCTTTTTTACTTCAGGATAAAACACTTCGATGAACCATTTCCAACATGTGTCAACGTCCATCCATGCTTTACGCCGACTAAGATATTTGACAGGCCATCTCCGATTCTTTATACAGGCCGGAGATTTAGGTTTCCCAATCAATGTGCACGGAGCTTTGTGTGCTCCTGTGGCATTTGCACAAACAACCTTCTTTTACTCGGAGCGGACGGCACACACAACTTGGCGATGACTTCCAATCTTAGCTTTACCTGACATCATGCGAAAGCAAAAATTGTGCCAAACACTTTACCTGAGCTGTATACTGTACACTTTACAGAAAATAATGGCATATAAAACGACACAACAAAAAATGAACATGGGCAACGTATCGTCAATGACGTATAAATGCAAAATTTGTGCTTAGCTGCACGTATATCTTCACTAGGTGGCTGCATATCTGCTAAGTACGCAGTACCACAAAAGTTCGCACAAACTACTCAGGATCAAGTTGCGTACTTAACCGGGAGATGACTGTAATTCAATGCCGAATCGAGTATTAGCCTTCGAGACGAGTATCTCTCATTATGATTTCAAAAACGATGAGAATAAACCTAGGTCTACACCAGTGGTCTTTAACCTTTGTCACTTCGCGGACCAGTAATATTTTCTAAAAATATTTGGCCGACCGATGGACCTTCAAAAATTCTAATTGACTCGAAGTATGCAACCGTTTTTTTGCAAGTATGATGCTAGAGCAGAGGCTGCCAAGTCGGAACAGGTCGCGAGCCACTTTTCAAATTTCGTAGAGGCCGAGGGCCGCATGAATTCAATATCGAGATGAAATTGGTCAGACAGTTTAACAGTCACGCTGTAAAAATTTTACGTCATATAAGGCTATTATGCTCTCTAACGTGGGCGATGGGCATAATTACCACAAAAGAAATACTTAATTGAAGAAATACAAATACAACAAAAATATCATGTTCATCACTTTCATTATATTTTGAACTATGAGCTGCGAACGGTTGCCGACAACACTTTACAGCGGCTAAATAATCGATATTGGCGATAGCGACACGGCTATAGCCTACTTGCTGGAAAACTATCTCCTAAGTTTGATCTTGTGTGGCATTCCCTTGTCGTTTTCTAAGCGTGTCGGCCATGATAGTGTATGGACCATTGCATGTCAAGGCAGTATGCCCATTTGCCCAATCATATAAGCTAATTCTTCCTCCATGGAAGGCTATTACCATCGCCGAAGCCGCATCAGCAAGTGGGGATGTTGGGAACAGGAGAATAGCCTATTTTTAACAACAGCAGCATCAATATTTTTAAATTTAAATCAATTCCAGCATTCCAAATGCTTTACTAAGCGTTCTCCCGAAATCTCAAATCAGGTCGCGGGCCGCAAGATATGACTGCGAGGGCCGCTTGCGGTGAGTCTGCTGAGTAGAGGTAAGAATGCCTTGCCCAGACAATGGTGCTACAGTTGAGAGTCGATTACACAGTGCTCTTCAACCTTTTTCCGTCATGGTACACCCTTTTAGCTTTTATTCGAAACTCGTACACCCCTGACAACATAACACCCTGATTCCGCAGTAGGCCTAATCCAGGGGTGTTTTCGCCATTCACGGCCTTTTTCGATTAGCTATAGGATACAACCGCCATGGCATCTTGACGTCATATATACTCCCGATAAATTAGCTACTGGAAACTTGGCACCGCGGATAGCCCTTGCGTATAATGTTTTGTAACTGTGCCGGAGGCTTACTATTATGCACGAAAATCGGGAGTTTAAATGCTAGGAAATGTTATCTGGATTCCTTTCCTACATGGCAAAATAATTTTGTCGATATTATTGTTTTTTTTTTCATATAATACTGTCAAATATTTATCCGTTCTTTTCCCATGTGATCATATTAACTATTATAGCTGATGTAGGGGGTGTACAGAATGAATGATGATGCATCTTCCGGTCTTTATTAATCACTTTGTTGCATGTTATTTTTGACCAGCCATCAGGATTGTAGGCATACCGGTAGTCTAAATAGATAATGGTATCGCCCAAACGTAGCAGAAAAACCTTCACTCGCGAAACGCAACTATTCTGACTTTATTTCTTTATAGGGTGCATCATTTTCCTCTGCGGTTCGCCTATGTGCGGCGTGGCGCAGATTACACTATTATATGAAAAACGAAAAATCACCCTGAATCGCACCGAGCGTGAATATGATTTTCAGGTTTAATTAAAATCTCTCAAAGATTCGGGGACCAATTCGTTAATTCAAATTGCATATTGACGGCCGTCAGCACACGCTAATTTAATTATGTGTAGATGGTCGCATAATTGTTGTTTAACGGCTGCATGCGACCGTACCGCTGCGGGCCTGTTAAAATATGGATGAACAAGGCTGCAACGTATTGGGAATGCAAAATATTAATCAGGGCTCCAGGTTACCGGACTACCACCTAACACGGTGTTTCTCAAACTCGACCCATTACCAATGAATGATGAACCAATGATGAGGATAAGCATTTGCTTATGATATCACAAAAGGAATGTAATTTACAAGCTGATATGAACATTGTACTATATTGCACAACCGGCCAACATGTTCTGAGGCATGAACTTGCCTATTTGTGGTGATATCTAGTCATTGGTCCATATCAATGCGAGTCTGGTACACCCCAGTACACCCCATCTGAGTGGTACACCCTTTTATAATTTTGGTAGGGGTGTACGAAGCATCCGGTTGAAGAGCCCTGGATTACAGTCTTTCGCGCCGAAGGCCGTGAAATAACCGACCCCGCCAACTCGAATAATACTTTTCTATTCGACAATATCGCACCTTGTTGTTCTATCTTGCTCCTTTCACGCCACCACTAGACGTACTACGAACACAGTGCGCCGCGCCTGGCTACAGCGACTTTCACTCGCATGTCGTCACGGAGACGGCTCGACCTTCAAGTCAAATCGAATATATTGCCAGGCCTAATGTTGCCTAACGAAGTTCTGAATCAGAATAAAATACGATGTTTTACTTCTTTTATCAATGGGCCACCATTCAAAGTATTGTGTCTTGAAATTAAGATATAAAGTTTCAATAGAATATACCTGGCGGACCGGCGCAAAAGTCGTCGCGGACCGAAGGTTGAGAACCACTGGTCCACACGGCATGGAGAGTGACTTGGTGACAATGCTGCGGTTTGATAACAACTTCACAGAGATGGTATTTCCACTAACGTGAGGGCCTTCGCAGTGCATGTTTTGGACGCGATGATAACACCAATTGAGGTTTCGCCGGCTTTGACGTTGGGGAAAAGCATGGAAACTATAATTCTGGTTGATCATGAAATTATTAGTGGAAAAGGGCGTATAATTTCAGTACTCACGAAATCCGTCTCTCACTAATCGACTCGAATCATTATAGTTAATACTCGATTTAGATTCGAGTACTCGAATCATAGTGCCCAACCCTAACGACAACGAATGGATGTCCATATTGCTGACAAGTACATCAGCAGTGAGCACAGTGTCCGGTCGCAGCAGTCGCTCTTCATTCTACCCACGTTCGCCCGGTTGATGATATTGTCGTTGCCTGGGTCCATGAAAAACATAGAGTAGGACGCCGCCAGCGCGGCGTCAAAAAATCTACCATGAGCCACAGCACAAGCTGAATATCACCGGGTATTTCTCGTGGGTGGGTGTGACGAGGTTGACGGTGGGGACATTAAATGGGTGCACTGGTCGACAGCTGGTATGTGACGTTTGTCGAAGAACTGTTACCTGCGCTACTGGTGTCGGAGGAAACTTTTCGCTTGCATCGTGTCTAAAACGATGCGCTTCAGGTCGAAATTATCTTTTTGACGATTGCACCGTACTACTCGTAGCTTGACCGCAAATTTCCGGTCGGGAATCATTGGATAGACTCAGAGGTGTTTCCAATATTTCATTTAGGTTGCATGCATTTGACGTGATTTAATTTAGGGTGAATTTTGGTTCTTGAAGGTTCACTGGCCTGCAACATTTGTTTTGAAGATCTACCGGTCGGCGAGGTCAAAAAGTTTGAGAACCACTGCACTAAATAACAACACACAACAAAGTAATTGATAACAACGGGCCCGCCCGCAGATGTATAAGTATTAATTACGGGCCCTAAATTTTCAAAATCACCAATTCCGTCAGTACTAACGGTAAATCTATGTGGGCTAGCCGTTAAGAATTCAACAGTAATATATGCAATTCTAATTTCATTGGTCGAATTCAGCCATTAATTTGATTCTTTTTCCACGCTACGCGCTTCTAGAAAGCGATAGTTTGCGAGCCACCGATAACATGATCACTGTCGTAGTGATAACGTACGACGGAAGGGGGGACGGGGGTCCGGGGGCTGATGAAGTGCTGTTGCGGCACCGGTGAGCGGAATCAGAGTGTCCTGATTAAGCGGAGTTGACTGTATTTGAATCAATACCGCAATATATCGATACAAGAAAAAGATGCATATAAGACTAAACGAAAACTTCATCAATCAAACACCCATCTTGACACAAAGATATAGTAGGCTATTCAAGAGTAAGGAACACGCTAAAAAAAGGCATGACGAATGAAGAAAATGTACGGATGGCCGGCAAAAAAATGACGTAAGAATACGGACTACGTGATGAAAGATCATATAGTATAATTGAGGGAAGCCTTCCTATAGATTACAAAAAAACGAAACGCTATCACAAAAGGTTAAATGGTATACGATTATCGCAATTATTCTCTATGAATTTGAATCGCTCAATTTTAGTGATCGCTTTTTTCGTCTCTTTGCGAGGTCTCGACAGGGCACTTGCATTGCATCGTATATAACGGTTGCAGTTTACATCCGCAACACACGTAAGACCGGGATTTTGCCACTGATGGCCTCCTACAGGTTTGTCACCATCATAACAAAAAATATTCATTCTTCATTGAGGGTTTTTTTCCTCACAATCGGCGGTCATTCGTACAATCAAAGGAGCGCTGTCATTAATTGCCAACAATGATATCAGCGTTATTTGCGTTCTATGTATGAGCTACCAATCATTATAATTGGTCATGATCATTCTCGCCGATTCGTTATTTTATATTTTGGTTCTATTCACAACGCCATTTCAATTTACATATCCTTAATGCATATTACCGTTTTATGCTGTTGAAACAGTTTGGATTTGTCTAGCATAGAAAGTGGGATCATAGTAGAATGCATAACTATATAATAGAATCCATGGATTCACGGTGATCCATAATAACAAACTGCGTTGGCTATGCGGTTGGAAGGGGATCTATTGACCATTCCATCGAGATCAGCCATCTTGTCAGCATGGAGATACAGATGGGTTGCTTCAGGACGCAGCCTCGGGGAGCGGGAAGCCCACTTCAGAAAAGGTTTGCTTCTCCCGCTCTAAATGCAACGAATGTATTACAGAGATATATGGGCGTAGAACGCAAGCATCAAGTATACAGATGGACTGTTATTAAAATTCCAGGCCGTTACCGCGATATTTACTAAAATATTTCCGTGTTTGGCCACCACAACAGTAATATGGAGTTTGTTGCGTAGATACAATGTAGAGGTGATTATCAGTGTTGATAACAAGTCCCTTTTTTCGTTTCATATCCAGTCATTAGGCTAACACATTTTAAGTCGAATCTAGTCTCAAATCGAGTCACTCGATTGCTGAAGTATTTGATATCCACCCAATTAATACGAAAACCTGAATTCTGTGACCAACGAGAAGGTCATATCATTTTAACGTAATGTATAGCATACAACATACAAATAAAGCCTTATCACTATAGTGATTTTTTGTGACCTAAAAACCGATGATTTTGACCTAAACAAATCAAAATATTGACATTTTGTGAGCTCAAAAATCTAAACTTTGACAAAATCTTGCCGTCATATATGTAAATTAGGTGTATTCGCACATGATGTTATAATTGTATTAATTATCTTCATTTCTGGTTGGAACTGTCTACGACCTTATGAAGTAGTTTGACCAGAAAAAAACTTTTGTGACTTAAAAACTGACATATTTTGACATGAAAAACTTTATTTCAACGTAATCTTGACCAATGAAGAATTCCAGTAGTTACATCACGCATTATGGTAAAAATAAATAAAATCCGTTGCAGGGTGGTGTCAAACTCAAATTGGGTCGCGGACGCATCCAATCAGTTTTTTCGCTCGCGGGCCGGACCAGTCAAATGATTCCAAATTGTTGCCTTAAAACCCATACCTTTGTTGTTCACTGGAATGCTTTATTATCAAAGCTATGCATATTAGTCCAATGTAGCATACAACATATTACTGATCTTATGTGACTCGATGCTAACAGCGGCGTTATTCGCAAACAGCGGAGTAGGCAAGAATACGATGATTAGCCGATGGAATGCGGTTATAAGCCACTAAATCAGTAGCTTTAACAACGATATAAGCTGGCATGTTTCTAGGCTCTGCTCTGCCCTTCGTTTTAGTCGTTGTGTGACGTTGGACCTGCGTATTTGTTGTGAAGAATGAGGGGCCAGATCAGGGCCATTTTGGGTCGGAATAAGGTATAAAGCGGTGCGACCAACGATATCTGAATCGTATTTTTCATGTTACTATCATTTATGCATATACATCGGTTTCTCAGAGACGAAAAAATCCTCCAAAATTCCAAACTCGGTGTACACTTTTTGCCTTCCTGGGATGTGTTGTCAATGTGACCTACTGTTGACTGGAGAGAAAACACAACAATGCTGACGGATGCTTATAATGTGATCTATGATCATGATCGACATTTTATGTCTTGGGGGATTATTTTCATCCAAGTATTTCTTACTTGAAATCTCCGCTTTTGTCAGAAATGGGCTGAATAATACAAGCCTTTTTCGATTTACTTAAATTTGCTTTGCGGGCCGGATTAGATTGTCTGACGGGCCTTATGTTTGACACCCCCGTGGTAAACCAGCGGGTGCGGGACTATGTGACACAGGTATTTCGAGGCCAGCCCCTTCCACGCCGGAGCACATGGAGATATGAAGTTTTGGCCATCACACGACTGGGCAAATTGCGGTGTCAACAAGATATGCGGCGATAAAACATTGGCAAAATAGGCCGTCGCTGGACCTTGGATAATGATATGTCACGTCGAAACGGTCGGCAACGGCACAGTTCCGTTCTTTCAATCCAAGTAGACAGTAGTAAAAATGCAGGACAAGTGCGACGCGTTGAGGAAATAATGCACCCCAATTTGAAATAGCGTGCGACAGAAATGTCCCACGGAGTCACGTTGTGTACAGTTGTCGTCTGTGCGTTCTCGATGTTATACATTCCAGTACCAACGTAGCATATACTTATATTAGAAATGGATTCTTTGTGATTTGTGAAGCTTCGCGATATGACACTAAATTCAGATTTGGGTCGCGGCCAAAACAGTTGGAAAAGCACTGTGTTAAACTATATCAACTTCCGAAATGTGACTTCCGGGACTTGGGATAGGTGTGATGAGTGTTTTCCCACAATGCAATTGATCGCTACATCAATAATGCTGATATCACTTACAGTTAAATTGAAAACACCCGCTATCCAGCCGCGAGTGTACATGTACAATAGACGAGAACGGCTATGAGCAGTAATCCTTTTACGAAGCAGCGGCATGACAAGATTGTATTCCTTCAGATCTCTGATTTCGGCGACCGAAGATCCATTTTCTCGGCATTTCCTTTCGCCATCCGCGTACGTCATCAATCTCGTTCGGTTTGACGAAATCCATACGCATCCTCCTCTGGGCAATGACGCTTCGCATGTCGGTGCAGCTTTACAGTATTAAGAAGAGAATCAAATCCTTCAAGCAGTATAGTTAGGATTGCCGGCCTGTATTGATCAATTACCTATTAAATCCCTTTGATCGGTGGTCGAAATCACTGTATCTCGAGTTAAGGCTTCAATACTGTAATCAGGCGGTGTTGGATCTATGCTTCTATCGTTCACATCTTAACAAGGTTGCGGATAACGCACATAATTGATTTCTCAATAGCATAAACGAGCCGGGCACTAAGCTGCCTAAAGTGTGAATACTTTTTGACATTGGGCTATGTTACATTGACATTTGAAATTTATGACAAGGATTGATTAGATATTGATTGGATTGGATTGATTGGATATTGATTAGATATTGAAACATGCGTGGCCGGTTGTGCCATTGTTTGAAAACCGGATTTGGGCATTTCTCGTTACAATTTAGCACTACTGGTTTAAAAACAATTGGGAACATAAGTTAACTTCAAACTTGGACACACAATTGTCACTATAGTATATAGATGATTGTCAGAAATTGATGGTTATAAAATCAAGGTAACCATTTGTTCAAGCGCCTATGTGGGCATGCTGGCATTCACAATTTTAACTAAGATGGCAGACATGTGTGTTCAAAAGGAAGGAAGGCAAAGGAGGCAAAGAAGGCAAAAGGAAGACAAAAGGTTCACGAAATTTAATTTAATCAATAGCGATGAACAAAATGTGACTTTACCTGCTCCGGTACTAGTACTTTGTCTTGACGACCCTGCTGAAGCGAAATAGATGCATAACAATATGTCACCAGATTTCATGTTTTTGCCACATAATAAAACAACGACAATGTTTAAATGTGGTTGCACAAATGTACAGTGAACATGACTCCGTGTGACCGAACATTTGAGACTTTCTTATGCAACCGTATCAACTGCAACATCGCTGCCAAACGTGACGAAATGTTATTTCCTGGAATGTATTTTTGCATGCCATTATTAACCGTGGTGCAAATACCGACAGGTGACAATCAACCACCTAATTCTTTATTCAACAAACAACAACAACACTACCAAACGCGACCATTTTAACAGCCACAAAGCCGCTGAACATAATATCAAATTAGGCTCTGCCGCCTGTATAATGCTGGACGCACGGCAGTGAAGTGGGTATGTATTGGTGAACAAGCTGGACATCGTTTCACTGGCTGAATATTAAATTTTAAAAAAGAATTCATCCAGACGGATGCGCAATTGAGATTGGTTATTTCCTAGATACGTTAACTCATGCACGTTTCATCCCGTCTATCAAGCTTCAGCGAAGAGGCTCGCTTGCATTAGTGTGTGTTACGTAGTCAATTTCCAATTCAATTCTATTTATTGCTAACAATTTCATCATTTCAATACACCACAAGACTGCGATACAATGGAACGTATAGGAAGGTGTCGAAATGCCTCGGAGTAGTCTTTCAACTCAGACACCCACCTGGCCTGGGAGTCGTAAAAAGGAGGTATTCACACTGAATGAGAGTAAAAGAAGATAATATAAAAGGACGGGCGACAATAAAAAACGTGGTATATGTCGGAAGGCGAGATCGATATGTCTGGTCATGGTACAGTAAACTAGAGAGCTAAATAGTATTTATTCATTTCCTAGTCCGATAATATAATAATAATAATTTGAGATTTTTATACTACTACTATGCTACTACTAGTGCGCACTCAGTTCAGATTATCTGGAAAATGGACCAGAGATTATTCACAGAGATGAAAACCAAATGGAAAACTCTTGTATGTAAGTTACGTAGATAATACAATAGTTACACAAATAATATAATTCAAATCCATCTCGTGACCAAAGTTGAGTTTCGCAACCCTGGTATATACGCTATAATATCAGGCATATATAACTTGCCAGTTCGATGTTGGAATGCTGCCATCATGTTGTCGATTTTCTGAAAACCTAAAAACAAAATTGCAACTATTATTAAGACAAGTAGATCAACCAAAATTATGATTTGCTGATAAATTCGACGCATGATTGCTTCACACCATAACGTCCTTCGGTAGACATTACGGACATCATCACGGGCAACAATTTGATAGAGCGCGAGGTACTCACGACATCACGATCCCAATGTAGGATTGCAGCATATTGGACAAGCTATCGAATACAAAACGGTTCCATATCAGGCTAAAATAACGACGATATAACAAAACAAGGGGAAAGGATCAAGTCTTCGGCATTGCGAGTGCTCGCATTTACATTGTACAGTACGGTCGTCCATACAGACGCGGTTGGTAATCTGCTCGTCGAATATTGATCTACGTAAATACCTTTTGCAAATTCGACTTCGGCAAGGTGCATCCATGCCATGATACCAGCAAGCATCAGCAGAATTACAACGCCAAAGACGACAACCACCTTGATCAAGACTGAAATACTGTATTTTGTGTCTGATACTGGTTTCACGCTCTTCGTGGAGGACCCACTAGAATTGCATGAAGTTGCATTGATAATATCGTAGATTTCATAGTGATTCTCACCCATCGTACACTGTAAAAAATAAAGGTGGATTTTGGGGTGGAATCAGGGAGGAAATATTGTTTCCACTTATGGTCAAAGGAGGGCAAATATAGTACACCCTTCGAAAGGTGATATCCTTCTTTCCACCCATATTTGACCGTGGATGATGAATCATCCTATACGCGTGAGGTGAGCATACGGGGTTGTTGTCGCGAAATTTAATGCATGTGCGCAACGTGGTTGGGTAAACACACATATGAAGGCCGGAAGGACAGTTATATGTGATTGTGTGACAGTCATATGTGATATGTGTACTGAAAACGTACTACGACCTCAACGCAAGTTTGGTTTTTATTAACTAAATGAAGACTCAAGCAACTAAACGCGATACATGAAAACACTCAATATATAGGTAGGGTAAGACGAGGGTAATCAACACAAATGATGAGATCACGAAGGAACAATAATCACCACAATATGTGACCGTCATTTCGGTACACAGAGACAGCGAGGTAATAGTTATAAGCCAACCGTGCAACCGTGAACATAATCATTGAATGAAAATCTCTCTTCATTGCGGGGAGCAGATATTTGTTCAGTTTGAAAGTGTTGGAATCAACAATTATTCAATCGTCCGTTGATCGTCCGCTGTACTAGTAGTTCGTCCGTTACTATATAGTATATACGTTACTTCGTATAGGTTACTTATCGATACCGTTACCGTAAATAGTTAGAAGTTTGTTGTTGCCATTGTTACGGTGCGAGTTACTAGGTCTGTGATTTTGACTGTTACGTCAAAATGATATAGACGGTGAAAGATATCGTCAGACTGATGCCTGCTTCTGATTGGTTTGTGAATTACTAAAAAGTTCGGGTGGTAAAAAATATGGCGCCGACAACCCAGTTGTCTTCGACAGATTTTGTAGTAAGAGAAGCGAGTTTTTGTGAGTCCATCGAGTATACGAGAGGGAGATAGTTGGCTTTGGATTATGGATTGGCGTTGTTATGCATGCATTATAAATGCGTTATCGTGTTGGACATACTTGCCCAGCCTGTCAAGTCTTCAGCTGTAAAGTTGGATCGTGCAATCACATTGCCACGACATGCAACACCTACAGAATGCATTTAAATTCTCATCGCATGACGGTGCAGGCCAGATGCCAGCTATTCATGAACATTTGCTAATCAATCTGTCTGTTTAGGTAGCTGTGAAATTGTTAGTTACGCTATCAAATTATTGTCGGTTGATTACTGTTGACGACGCTTCTGAGATAAGAAGAGAGGTTTCGGAAATACACAAAGGTGAACTTCATGATCGTGACTTCAAGATCCAGTGTTATGACAGAAGATTTGGCCAGTAACGAGATCGGGAGTATGCAGATGTCGGAGATAATGATGTCTTCAAAGTGGACATTGCAACATGTTAAGTAATTGTAAGTAAGCACACACTGCATTCACATCATTTACTTGAAAATTACCAAGTTTTTGCGATACCGTTATTCTTCAAATGAGCTATATAATTAATTATGCAGCTCAATGTTTCATCGCCAAGAAACGATCTGATTCCTGTTTTACCGATAACAGTGCTGAGTACCAACTGATATTGGTTCAGAATGCTAACGCAACCACATATCTCTGTGTTGCAGATCAATGTCTCCTTACTGATTTACGGCCTGATTCATCTGTTTCTGTCCAATTGGATAGCAGTGGTGGTGAGTCAAGAATAATTGTTTGATCGAATTCAAAAAAATTATGTTCCACTGTGTGATACAGAATGGGCAACTAGATAATTCTAGTTGTCTAATTTTACTGAATTAGAGTGAAATGCCAGTAATCTAATTTCATTTTAATATGTGAAATGCTTCCATGCTCAAATTCTAGTTCTAATAGAATTTGTAAATGTGTAGCTCTAATTCCAGTTCTAATCTAATTTGGAAAAAGCTGTGTAGCTCTAATTCTAATCTAATTAGGAGAAAAGCTTTGTAGCGTTAATTCCAGTTCTAATCTAATTTGGAAATAGCTGTGTAGCTCTAATTCTAATCTTATTTGGAAAAACTTGTGTAGCTCAAATTATAATCTATTTTGAGTAATAAACTGTAGCTCTAATTCTAGTTCTAACCTAATTTGGAAAAAGCTGTGTAGCTATAATTCTAGTTCAAATATAATTTGGAAAAAACTGTAGCTATAATTCTAATTCTACTTGAAAAAACTTGTGAAGCGTTAATTCTAATTCGGAGAAGCTGAAAATTTTTTCTAGTTGTCCAAGTCCAGTGCGATAGTCGTTACATTTCTAATGTTGAATTTATCAAGCGTAGAATTCACTGGTAACCGTGGCCCGTGGGTATACATGTTTTGCAGTACGGTTTTTGTTTTGTAATGCCACCCGTGGTCTGCCCCTGCCTGCTTTTGATTACGTAATATTGATAGTACTGAAACATTCATTCTTGCTGGTGCGAGACAACATTGTTGTGTTAAGAACTACGATTGGTGGTGAGACGCAAGTCCACTAGCTTTCAAAAATGCTTCATGACGACTAAATTTCGGTGTCACTGTACTGAACGTCCTATTAATTAATTCGAATTATTCCACGCCCGAAAAAGTAGGTAAAAGGTAGGTAAAGGTAAAGTATATGCATATTGCACAATTTTCATCCACACGAGTGCATGCCATCTCACAGTTTGAAAAGCATTGCTGCAAAGCCAATTTTGGTTTCGTCAGTATTCCTTGGTCCCATAAGTACACATCTCTTTACCCAGGTAAATATTTCATTGCCGAGAAAATGATTGATCCATTGGATGTGCTGTCGGACATCGCCCTCAATTCGACACCCGGCACTCATGACGGAAACGACAGTTCTGGTGAGTTGTAGTAAATTTTGAACTGAGCTGTTGGTTTTAACAGAACTTACGATCTCATCAATTATGCAACCAAGTGATTAATTGTGATCCATGATTTGCCATAATTGCTCATTAGTAATGTTCAATTGTACAGCAATCAACATCAGGACTTGCCATCAGTTTTTGTGTCGTTTTTGATCCATGCCAGGATTGACCCACCTGTAGCCTCAGAAACCTATATGAATAAATAGGTGAGCTCGGAGTATAAAATAAATGGACATAATAGACAATTTAATGCGGATATTTGGCGTCAAGTTGGTGCATTACGACTGTGCGCTGGAATGCGGCCGTATATGCTGTTTTAATATTAGGAAATGAGGCCGTGAATAGCAAAAAGGTTGGTCAACCCTGATCTATACCAATACTTCCTTAGCAAACAACACACTTATGCTCTGTAAGTTAGTTGTATTTTGTATTACTGAATCTGACGATCTAGACCGGATGGTTAGTCTACCTACCATTTTCCGCGAAAAATATTCCAACTACTTCCTGGTTGATCAGGTACGAATATTTATCGATATTATCAAGTAGTTGTTTGATTTGAAGTATACATAATTCGGGACTGTCAGAACGATTCGACAGTCCAAGTCGAAACGTTTTCCCCCACTGTGAAAATTACCCAACCTTGCAATTTTTAGCAACTATGTAATTGTAATTTGAACACATTCTTTTAAACGGTATGCATCCTATTGCTAATATATCGTTTTTAGTCAGGCAGCCTTTCATAACTAATCACGTTGCTGGGAATTCGACAGCAGAGCAATCATATTTTCTGTAGCTGCAACCGATGAAATAAGATCAGAAAAGAGCATTTGAATATTTACTGCTGCTCAAACGCCATGGTGTTGACAAGCCCATGCACCGTCGCAGTGAAGCGGTGGTGTACAAATGGCGTTTCGCAAAGCAATTTTAGGGTGTCCACACACTCAATTGGCAACATGAATGATAACCTAATTTTTAAGCCCAGATATAGATCTTCATGCCGTACATTTAGGCGATTACAAGTATATGAGCGGTGATCTACAATCCATGTTAGTGTTATATAGTTCAAGTGGAAATCTTGAGTAGTACAGCTTCTTCAAAAAGTAGAACTGAACGCATAATTTTAGCTGTAATTCGAGGGTGGCCACTTTTCAACTTGATAGATGCGTATTCGCAACTTACTCAATATAAGTAATGACATGACAGTTGCAGTAAAACAGAGTTACAAATTTAAAAAACTTTTGAGGGTGTCCAGACCGCAGGACTGGACGGTCAAAAAGAGGTCACTGGTGACGACAAAAAGTTGGTGTCAACGTGAGCTGCTGACTAACACCTGGTGGTCAAGTCCACCTAATGTTCATATGCCCGAGCCAAAGGCGTTCAAAGCAGTTAACAAGGCTGTACTGAAGTAAAAGTAGGACAGAATTTTACTCAAGTACGGGCAGTGTTTTAAACCAGCTACAAGTAGAAGTAGTTTGACTGTCTTTTGATACTACTCAAGTGAACAAGTATTTTTGAATAGTTATAATACGCTGCAAATATGCACGTTTGACCTGTTTCACAATACCTAACCTTTCTTTAGATGCCCAAATCAGCCTACCTTACAAGTTGTTCTGCTGTGGAAAAGAAGGAGTGGGCCATCTACTTTGATGGGGAGAAAGTCGGAGATATTGACAGCTTCCATGAGGGATTTGCAGTGATGCTTTCAGTCCACTGGATATTCGACATACAGTTTTCGACAAACATCAGAAATTCCCTCACTTTCATGTCAGTTCTGGCACACTGTCCGTGAGAGAGATGAGTTCTGCCGTTCGCACCAAACTTAGTAAAATCTGTGACTAATTTGAAAATAAAGTTTGGGAATAATGGCGATGTTGTGATTTATGTCAACGTGAATTATGAAGATTTAATTTGGATGCTGTGCGCATCTACGTCGTTTGACGAAGATATCCGGATAGGATGAGGTGGTATCCGGATAGGATGAGGTAGTATCTGGATAGGATGATGAGGTGGGTTACCGATAGGATAGGGGAGGAAAATTTTCCACCTAAAATAGGTGGGGAAGCCCACCACCCTTTTCGGGTGGGGAAAATACCACCTCCTATGGGTGATTTTTGAAACACCTCTGTAGGGTGGCCACAGTTTTTACAGTGTAATTTGCTGTCGAATCTAAGAATGAGATAGCAATCCGTTTCATTTACCATCTGCTTATCATTAACCGTTAATGTCGGACAATATATATTCTATGTGTTCCTCCTATCCCTCCTCGATGAAATGCCTCTGGGTGATACCTGCAACCATAGGCGCCGAGTTACGGGGTGGCGGGGTGGCAGCCACCCCATGTCATAATTATGGGGTGACGGCCACCCCGTCCCCGTCCGCCGTCTGTGCTGTCAATTAGCGAGTCTGTGATTATCGCGTAAATGCCAACTATTTATTATTAACCGATACGCGCGCTAATAATTGAATACGCAGCTTAAACTAGTGCTTAAAACGCCCCAATAAATTGTAATCCGTGATTAGTAATTAATCATACAATCGAAGCTACCTCGTTTACGACGTCGATTTCGACACTCATGCTCTGAGAAACACCAGCTCTCTACTGTCCCAGCTAGCGAATTCACGTTCCACTTCTCTCAATTAAATTGTCTTTGCGCGCATATTCGTTTACAAAATAATTCTTGACTTAGTTTCGTGATAGTCTTTTTAATTGGACCGCGAAATAGGAAAGTGTGTTAATTGAAAGTCATTCCTGCGCAAAGTGCGCATATTCAATTGCAAACAATTGTCGCGATGTCAGACTCGGAACCCCATTGTGCTATACGCAAGTTGAGGAATTACTGATTAGATACGCGCTTTCTCGTTAGCTATCATCTCTAGGCTACTAATTCTGGTCTGCTTTATACACTCGTATTCCCCCGGAGACACTTGTCAATGTTTGATTTGTTATTCTTACTGCGCATTGTGCAGTGCACGGCGTTGAATTATGTTGTCAAATGTTGATGCAACAAGAGATCCTCCGTGGCGGAAATTCTGAATTTATTCGATTAGTTTGAGCCGGAACCTTCTATGTTCCAACCAACTTCGCTGGGCGGGGGCGCAACCATGTCGCGGATCGAATTTCAAACCATCGGGATTTGTATTTCTATTGATAAGGTCGTGGCATGCGCCAAATTTGCTCTTGCTGCAATAACACCTGGATTATTAAAATCGCACCGCATTTCACGATCAAATTCGACTGGCTGATCCGGACTGACGTATACCGTAGGCCAGGGGCGGGCAACTTCTCCAAGTCGGCGGGCCGGATATAGGAAAATTAAGTACTTGGCGGGCCGGATTGCTGAATCGATACATTTTTCGCCCATTTATCCACGTATTCAAGGAATAAATCGTATTTAATGAATGTATTTTAACGACAGCGATGCAACTTCAAAGCCATTTCTCGCCAATAATGACGAAGACAATGTCGATTTGAGAACAGCACTGTCATACAGCAGGGGTGGCCAATCTTTTTGCCAGTCACGGCCGCATTTCGACTACTCATGTAGCCTACGGCCGCATTCCAGGGAATAGTCGTAATGAAATAGCAGGACGCCAAATACTCATGTTAAAGTGTCTATGTCCATTGTCCATTTCCGGAGAACTCCGTACTAATCTATTAAATAATGTAGGCTGTTCATAGTCGCGACAAGCGCAAAATTTTTTTCAGATTCATTTATGAATTTCGTCATTAAAATTAGTAGTTCTACTTATTATTTTTCATCCCATGTGATCAGATTCACCGGTAGAGTAGGTGGAGGGTCGGTCAGGGCAGGCCAATTATTATTAGTCACTTTGTTGCATGCTGTTCTTTGCATGTCTTGACCTCCCGTCAGGATTGTCGATATAGTGAAGTAAACACGATTCCGAGTTGGTATTTCTATATGTGGCGCATCTGTTCGCAACTGTACTGTGGGGCTCTGATTGCAAAGTGCGCAACTATATTAAAATCGAAAAATAAAGTCGCATTGAATCGCGCGCTGCGCGAAGAAACTTTCACGAATAATTAAAATCTTTCAAGAAATCGGGAGTCAATTCGTAAATTCAAATTATACGTCGACGGCTGCCAACACCTACTAATTGAATTACGTGTCCACGGCCGCACAAATTTGCTTCTACGGCCGCAGGTTGGCCACCCCTGTCATACAGGTACCACCATGTCTGCTTCTCTATGATCAATCAACACACGGTGCAATCTTTCATTAAGATTTCAAGCCGTTCAATAAGCCTGGTACCCCAAATTTACCAAGATATCAATGCATTAGGGTTAAGTAGGTGACGAGATAGCGTGGTTCTTAAACTGTGCGGCCTGTCTATCTCGATATTGAATTCATGCGGGCCGCGGCCTTGAAATTTGAAATTGGCCCGCGACCCGTTTTCAGTTGGCGACACCTGGCATAATCGGTGTCTTACAAAAGCCTAGAAGTGTGCGCCGTGCTACAAGTCGGCGGTTACGGAATCAAAAATAAGAAATATCGGTCTGGTGTATATGACCATTGTCGTCGACAAACACCATTATTACCACAAATGACATTAGGGTTCAGTACATCGTAAATGCCGATAATGCAAGTCTTCTCGCTTCGACGAACTTACGCGTAAGCTCCACCCTCGCTCGCTGTACAGTGTACATACATATGTATAAAAACATACAATCACTAAAATGTATGTGAGTATGTAGTGGGGAATCTCGGAAGACTGGGGCCGGCGGACCACATTATCATGTAAGACGAAAAACTGTCCGCGGGCCGTATGTTGCCCACCCCTGCCGTAGGCCCCTGGCTAATCTTAACCAGCGCGTTGTCGGTATTAAAACCCTAGATGCGTAGCCAGTGAGTTTTTCATTTAAAACTAGAAATCCAGTCCTTTTGAAATGCCAATATACTAATTCGCATTATCGATGCTGCGTACAGCAAATTAGCGAGAATCATTTGTATGCGAAATTGGTCATCGATATCTCATGTGCTTGTGCACTATCGGCGGTGGTTTGATTTAGCTCGTCCGCATGCAGGCCTACTACCGTCCGCAGAAATACTTTCGCCAAACAGTAACAATCTCTGAGTGAAATATTGTTTGTGTTTATGTATCTTTCTGATTAAAACTTATGCTCGCGTCTGAACAAATTGTGCTCGTTGCCATTGCCAAATCTGGGTATTTAGGTATGACTAGCGCACCCTGTAATTGTAATTATTGCAGGTTTGCGGCATGTCTGCAATTTCGTTATCAGCGCAATCTTGCCGGCCGATTGTACAGTCCGATAAAATTGATCACTACTAAGTATTTTGCACAGTGAACTGATGCTGATTTTAGCAAACTAACGATCCTCTAACGACCCCATCGTTAGAAACGTAGATTTCATCGCGCGCTCTGAGAAACACCATATTCTATCGCGATTTGACGACCAAATATCCGTTCACCTTCTACAAATTAAAGTGCATTATTTGCATCGATGAGGGCTGCAAGCCGCATTTAAAATATTTGGTGAACCATTTTTGTGATAAATATTCTCGGAGCGCAAGTTGAACAGTGTTTTATTGTGTGTGTGTGCCTGCTATTTGAAATTTATTCCAGTGCCCGTAATATTAATCCAATTATGCTTTGCGAACGTAAATCGGGAAATGCAGCAATGCAGTCAAAATCGATGTTTTAATCAGCAACCAGTTGTCGCGATGTGAGCTACTCAATACTAAGTAAACACCCATAGCGTTTGCGGCAAGGGATAATTACTGATTGGCTGCGCGCGTTTGTAATCATTATTCTTGCCTGTCTTTCGTGTCCCAGAATTGTCGCGCCATGTTACTGCTCAGTCCAGCGACGAATGCCGAGTTCGCGGCAATCAATGACCTAATTTCGCAATCATCTCAGCGGGAGATCGCGTCGCGTTACATTGTGCGATGCGATATGCGTGCACAGACGAATCTCGTTAGTTTGCCCTCGTAACACTGATAACACAACTTGTTGAATTGCAACTGAACATTAGCGTCAGAATGGTCATTTTAAAAGGACGGGGTTTTGCGTTTTAAAAGGAGGGGGTTTCGACACCCCCCTGACTACGCGCCTGCCACCACCCCATGCAAAAATAAAAGTCGGCGCCTATGCCTGCAACAGTTCAATTCAACTTGTCTCTACTTTCATCGTCTATACACCCGACTGTTTTACTTTTCATTTTAACACTATATACAATATACATGCTTCATTTTTACAGGTATTCGAAACCAGTCCCTCAATTCCGAGCCTCTGAGTCATGTCCTTATTGAAACATCGTTCAATCGCTGACGACTATTATAGGCATTTAGAGCAATGTCGTGCTTTTGCATTCGTACAACAAAGTAACCGTTGTTCATCTTTCATGCGATGCGTGAAACATTATCACCTGATGGGTATTTCCATGTGGTCTCTCGATATGGATATTGCGCATTGCACGAAAATCGTTTTCAATTTAGAACTTTTCAGATAACGTAAAGTTCCGGAGCGTAAATCAATTTCCAGTGATTGTTAGTGACGAACGTGGTACGTTAAATCCCGCTCATGTCCTGAGTAATTTACCTGATTGTCCTGACCTAATCTATATATATATATGTCCATGTCCACATTCAAGTCGAAATACAAGCAACTTCTCGTGAGCGAATACTTGTCAGCCCTCACCGTTTACCGGACCACGACCTGACATCGATCTCGCCTTCCGTCACTTGCCACTTTATATAAGCTTCTTTTACCTTCATTCAGTGTGCATGCCTCCTCTTTACATCGCCTAGGCCGATGTAGGTGTCTGATCTTAAGACTACTCCTAGTCGTTTCGGCATCTTCCCATCATTCATTGTATTGCAGTCTTGTGACGTATTGAAGTGATGAAATTTTGTGAATAAACTTGAACTTGAACTTGAACTATGTCGTCATCTGATAAGCTGCATACGATCCAGATGTATTATATTCGAGAAAGCTACCTCATTTCTACATATTGAGACTTGAGATTATATGGTCTGGTATTTATTTTGTACCAGTGTTGCTGTTTTTTTTTTATTTTACTTTTTCTATTTTGTGTTCTTCTGCACAAAATTGCTTGATTCACTGCTTCCAGATGGACTGACTATATAAAGTTGTGAACAACAAATCCTGATAAGTAATATTGCATTACAAGTTCAAGTCCAGGCAGCGGAGTATTTTTTGTTTATGAGTTGATTCATTATATAGGTGCGCGAAAAGAATTATTGACTTTCTCCGACACATAGAAGCACAATTGTGACATAACAATTACCCGACTCATCGCCAATGGCAATATTGGTTCCACTGTAATGGTCGTATGGTCTTATTTATCAGTTACAGAGATGCCACTCCTGGGTTTTTCCACCCAGATCTGGGTTTTTCGAGCATCACCTGGGTTTCTGGGTTTTTGTGCTTGAAATCTGGGTTTTTTTCAACATCATGTTTGTCAGGTCAATTTTACAGCGCAAAATTGATTATTAGATTAGTAAGACCGTCTAATGTCGACGGATTCCACTGTGATTGAAACGGCAGAGTCCAAAGAGACCCATTTACTATTAAAATGAGAGGTCTTGGCGTGATGCGATAGAGGTTCATTGAATACTGACTACTAGGACGCAAAAAGTCATGTTCACAGGGCAACTCTGATTTAGGACTTGAATGCTACCGGTAGCGCTGCAACAAATTCGTTGTGTGTCAGTAAATAGTATGTAACTGCTGTAAAGTATGCAATTCATGCACATGGAAAGACCAATTGTTGATCTAACTAATTTACCATGTTGACATCAGAGTATATTCACTTTCAACAGGGACACTCAAAGAGAGACATTTTGGGCAACCGGGCAAATTATTCAGAGTGAAAAAGGTTTGGTAAATGCAAATGTACTCTTAATTTCATGATTTGACAGTTTCTTTTTCGACTAAACATCCCAGATAAAAGTGTTTGTCCCAGGTTTAATGAATCGAAAGCTATTTTCAATCCATCTGGTCAGCTCGCAGTCACTAGAACTACCCTACAATCATCCTCACCGTAGATAGGGATTAGCATTGTTACTAACATTACGAATATATAATACACTACGTATTGACCCCCCCCCCCCATACCGAATACCTGGTAGCAATGTGTCGAGAGGAAAACATCATATTCCGATGCTCATTTAACTGAGCAACATGCATATTATAGTACCGGTATGGAAATGAACCGTTTGGATTTCAATATCAAGGGCTAAAACTTCTTCTATGTCCGTATAACTGTCATTGATGACTCTCAGTCACTGTTTTACAGCTGTATCATAGAAATTGGAGTGAAATAGAGGATCTGGGTTTTTCTGGATTTTTTTAACGTCCAAATCTGGGTTTTTCCAAAATATCACAGTGGCATCTCTGATCAGTTATGAAGCGGTTAGAGCGCTTTCAAGTCGCACATGCTAGCATTCATGCCAAAATTTAAAGAATTATGAACCTTTTCTCCAAAGTTACAAAAATGATTCGCGGTACACCAGGGAATCTGTGGCGGCACACAGATTAGGAATCACTGCCTTGAACACTTAGCATTTCAAGCGGTGACTGACAGCATTGTCTATTACAGGGGTCGGGAACCTTTTTTGTCCGAAGAGCCATATCGGCCTTATTTTTTACCTTTTAACTCTCAAAGAGCCATACATGTCAATCAACTGTTACGTCACAATCGACTATTCGTGACGTCGCGATAGCACTAATTCGAACTCATTACATTGGATTCGTCGTGTGCACCACGTCTCTTTAAAAACTCGTTCTAATCATGCTGGTTGCCTTATTTAAGCACGCGAAACTTGAGTTACGAGAACGTAGGTTCGTGGTGATGAACCTTTTAAACGCGAGTGATCACATGCATACGTGGAGCCGAGCATGGTCACTACAGCAGTATATATGGCTAATTACCTACCTACTCTAAGCTATGATACATCAGTGACGTCAGATCAGGGAAGGCAAGTAAGGCAGTGCAGTACCTCCGCGTTCGTCAGGATGATGAGTGAACGAAAATTGTGAAACCTTCAATTACTATTGGTATTTTCTATCGATGTTCATGAACGACAAGATTTTGAACATTTTTCTCCCGAAATGACACAATTTGCATATTTATTATTCGAAATTAAAGCGCGAAACGACAGCTAAGGCACAGACGGGCCAAGTAAGTCACCATTGATAACGCAATTCATCGTAAATAGCTTAGAATTTGTTATAACTGATATTAATCGAGTGTAGCTTTAACGATTCCAAAAATCTAAATGCTGATCGACTTTTCAATTCTCAAAGTATGCGGCGGTAACACATAGCGTTGCGATACTCGCCTACATTTGATCGCCGACACTACAGAGCTACTTAGCAATCAAGAACGTGGATAGCTATGGCGTTGTTTGTAATTCGAGTTTGTAATTGTGAATTCTACGTCTAAAGGCAGTTCATTTCGCGCCGTAGATCAGGAAGACAATGTGTATTTGAAAACTGCGTTGTCATATGGGCGTCGGCATGTCTGCTATTCTCTTTGATCAATCAACGTATTGTGCAATCTAAGATTGCGAATCGGGTGCATCGAATTCGCGATTGATATTGGTCGCCGGCGCGATAGTAACTTAAATTTGAGGATTTACCTCTAACAGACATGTTTATGCTGCCACGAGAATAATTATCTGGCCGTGATTAAAATTTACTAACAAGTTGCTGCAATATTGATCAATTCAGTACAAAAATAAATATTTGGAAAAGAGCCATATCTTATACCCAAAAGAGCCATATATGGCTCGCGAGCCATAGGTTCCCGACCACTGGTCTATTAGAATCAAATCATAATATCCACGTTTCAGTACTACGTGAATGGTGATGCGTGAATACTGAATACACGTGCATCTGACATTTTGATGCTAAGAATTCCATATGAATTTGCCTCATCATAGATAGTGTCTGAAAAGAATCAACCAGTTCGTAAGATGCGGAGACTGTAGGCTACCAGTGACATTTCGAACATTCTGAGCACAACGAGTGAGCTGAATGTGTTAAACTCTAACAGCTAAACAGAGTCGCATAATAATTGGAGTGCCACGTAGAGGCACGGAATATCGCGTATCACTGTATAATACCGACCTACGTACTACGTATACGTTTTAACAGTTTGAGGTTTAACGGGACTATTTGACGCTATAAAACCTCCCAAAATGACCACCGCATGTTGTCCGGGAACCTTCGATCTCGATAATGTTCTGGCACAGAAAAGGCCTGTCCTCGACAGTCGAGAACGACTGGTCCGGGTCACACTATAGCTGATATATTTAAACCCGATGCTCCCCATCTGATGATCACGACCAATGACTCTGATAATGATACTAATGAGACAATACTTACAATCGCATTCTTATCGAATTTACATACTTAATGATGTTTATTACCATACACTACCATACAGCTGTCTACCGCCAGAGTCACAATATCGGCATATCGCGATTGATACGATAATGCGTGTGACTTAAACGCTGATAAGAAGGAGACAGTCCCGCGGTGGGCATACGCGTGCGGCCGTCAGAACTGAATGCAAATACACACTATCCAAGCTGTGAAGATGACAGGCATGGGCGTAAAAGTCATCCTATAAAGTTACTGAACGAGCACGGATGCGGGTTCGAGTCCGACCGAGATCGACTTCAGAATTCCGATGCCTAAGTGTTGGAGGTTTACCTAGGCTCCTCCTCACAACCTCATCCGCGTAAGCGGTGTCTTACAAAAAGCCTATAGGTGGGCCGTGCTATATAAGTCGGCAGTTACGGAAAATAATGAAGAATATCGGCCTGGTGTAAATGACCATAGTAGTCGACAAACACCATGAATACCACGAACAAACAAGCACGGATGCGTAGCAGTTGTTCACATGTTGCAACTAAAAACGATCTGCAATACACATTAAATGTAACCTTAAAAATACAATGTCCCGACGAGACGAATATATACGAGGTCACACTAAGAAGGGCATACCATTCGCAAACTGTTGCTCGCACAAGGCAGAGATGTTTCGACAAAATGCAAGTCAAGTTCTTATCTGCGTATACGACCACAGTATTGTCTTGGTTCAAGATTCGCGCAACGGGGGCGGACTACCGAGGGCAGTTCCAGGGGTAGCCTACTAGCACACAGTTCTGGCACAGCGCAGTGAGCAATTAGTTCAAATAACAATATGCGATGAAGCGTTGTGGAGTCAATTTGATTAGATCGGCATCGAAATGGTGCTGACGTTGCCGTTCTTAGGGCGAAAAAAAAAGCCCAGAAAAAGACCAGACGAAAGAAAGCACCCACAAGGAACGGAAAGAACTAGTAGATAGGGCCGTGGCTTCAAAAATATCAACATCGAAAAGAACTGTGACATCGGGCACTCTATAGGCCGAGGTGGATGTTAGAGTAAAGGATCGCTAATGATGCGTGTCGTTCGACACCCTCCTATCTCTTCATTACATCGCATTGTGTCTTATCGCATTTTGTCTTATCGCATTGTACATTGTGTGTGACTTGTTCAGATGAAAAATATAACTCAACGATCGATTGATTGTATTGACTAAAGCTGGCAGGTAAGTCACATTGTGAAGGAGATAAACTACTCTTTTAAAACTAATAACGCAATATACTAAATTTTTCTGTTGCTATAGTTTACAAATCCTGTAATAAGCCTTGTATCTTTATTTCTATTTAACACGAATATTCCCATCGTTTCGGGTAACGTTTTCCGGATTGGTGTCTTGCGCGCGTTACAAAATTATGATGGGTATTGAAAAAGTAGACGAGAATCGCTATAAGTTCCAGGTAAGTACTTTGATGCTTTATTCAAATGACCAGGGCTTTGGAGCAGCCGTAAATCTGCATTGCTCCAGCTTCGGCTCCGGAGCTTTCTTCTATCATACATTAGCTCCGGCTCCAGCTCTGGAGCCGCATTATTTCCACTGCTCCGGCTCCAGCTCCGGCTCTGAAAACTATCGAATGTGTCTGTCTATATCAGGGGCGAGCAACCCGCGGCCTGCGGGCCATATGTGACCCGCGAGAAGGTTTTGAGTAGCCCGCGAGCTAATTTCCAATTATATCATCGAAATTGAATTGCTCAGATTGTGAACTTGCAAGGCCAACTAAAAATATGATTAGTCTGACCGCGACACTTGGGATGTTGATGACTAAATTATCAGTTTCGACGCATTGGCAGATCCAGAGTCCAGTCACATTTTTAGTAAATCGTCGTATACATTACAATAAACTAAAATAGTAGTAAAATTTTTCTTCACGCTTTGCGTGTTTAATTGTCACACAACTTCTTTCTTTGTAGCCTACCACCACCTGTAAATGAAAAAACGCCCGAAGTAGCCGATTGAGTCAAACTATATTCGTAATCACGAGAGAAAGTATTTTCGCGTTTGCGCTCGCAGAAAGATCGTCGGCGGCGAAATATAGGCACAAAATGATTGCCGTATATTAGCAGAAATCTTCGATATCGATATGTCCAGATGCCGAATACTCCTGTCCTTGCAAACTGAGCCCAGTGGGCGGTATACAGTCGACCCGCAATATACCCGAGTAATAATAATATTAACTTCGAAAATATTACGCGCCTGGCGCGGCTAGGGAGCAGCGCACTCGTTCGTCAATTTCATGTGGCTCTTTAGCCGAAAAGGTTGGCCGCCTCTGGTCTATATAGATTACTAATTTACCCGTAGGTTAGTTATCTATAGTAATCTAGAGTCTGTCAGCCGTCAGTAACATCGGATGCAGCAACGAAGACATAGGTGCCACCGTACCTGCTTGTGACGACATAATGAATACTTGTTAATTCTCGTTAACATCATAGTTGCACTAGAACCAGAGATGAGCGGATTTGAAATTTCTATGTCCTAATCCAGTCCAAATCCGAACCTTCCAATCCAAATCCTAATCCTAATCCATAACTTTTTCATATTCAAGTCCATGTCCAATCCTAATCCGATTCCAACTGGAAATTCTAAAAAAATACTAATTTATGCAAGGGAGGGATTCGAAAATTTTATTTCACAACCAACGATTCAATTGATTCAAGATAACTTAGTAACCATAAGTACAATAATGAATGATCTGAATAAAGTTTGTCGCCATTCGCCACACGACATTTCAATCTCCCAGAAAATAGGTAAATCCAATCCAAATCCTAATCCGTTCTGAAAAAAAATGTCTAATCCAAATCCAATTCAATCCGACAAAAGTTCACAAATCCTGTTTTTTCAAAACCTAATCCTAATCCATGCTCATCTCTGACTAGAACGCACATTTACTCCGTGCCATTGCTGAGTACAGCATTAAAATTCGATTGCGGCGTTTTAACACTGGCACTGTACTCGTTAACATTAAGCATCCATACAGCTCAATTCAATTTTTAAATGTGCGATTATTATTCAACTGTAACTGTAGTAAGAGCAATATGGGCGGGTTTAACGACGTGATCAATAGAAATTCGATTTGTACCAAATGGCCAATGGTTTGACGTTCGATATTGGTGCACTCGTTACCAGTCCATCCGGTGTCGAACAAGTTTATCTGAATATAATATTTTCCGGTTGAAACAAATCGAATAATCGAATTAAACACTCTGCCATGCACATTGCGCCATGCCCATAACGAATTAAACTATGCAGTATGCACATTGCACATTTACAAGTCACAGTGCGCGATAATCTGGGAATACTAGAGTATCAAGCAGACATCAAGAATGAATTAACGAAACAGATGATTATAAATTGAAAATCGCGGATCAAATCAGTAATTTGTCTCCAACATAAAATACCATGGGGTTTTTGGCTACTCTTCTGCCATGCCCTATTTACGCTCGAAAATCCTTACTGGAGTGGATGACGATGATGTGCAGAAATGAATACCAATTAGCATGCATAATTGCATACTCAATAACACTGTCCAAATATCACGAAAGAACGAGTATTTGCTCATCCGATTCATAGCAACGATAACATGGAATTTCTCGGCTCGTGCTCGTCATATCGACATGTGCAACGAAATCACGTTTTTATCCTCTCTCCCAGCTCGCGTATAATACATAGTGATCATTATTTTCGAACCGTATACAATTTGCCAACAAGGTTGTGCTGATGATGAAATTGCGGGTATGCCGAATACCCACAATATTCACAGCGCACAGGCATATTTCGCATACCGAGGTTCGGCACTCATGTATACTGTTAAATCCCCATGAACATGGTTAGTCGGAAAAGGTAGTGCCAAAGAGATAAAGATTCTTAATTTCGCGAAGGCCTGCTACTCAGCAGATGGGGTTGTTGCATGTATAATAGCATCTTATGAAATACGTCGGAGCCGGAGCTACTCCTCAAATAACTGGCTCCAGCTCCGGCTCCGGATCCGGTTGAATTTTATGTAGATCTCCGGCTCCGGATCCAGCTCCGGTAAAAATGCACGGCTCCGGGGCTCCGTCTCTGGGCTCCGGATCCGGATCCAAAGCCCTGCAAATGACGATGTGAAATTTTATTGCGTCAAATGTGAAATATAGTGATAAAGAGCAATCTGCCAGCATATGACATGTGTACCGATATGAGATAGATTTACTGGATATAATGACTTTACCCTTACCTTCCTAATGACCATGTAAGCAGTAAACAAGCTCTTCAACTACCTCTGTACATTCTATACATATTCCTGACCATAGTTATGATTTTACACCGACCGACTGATGCAGTTGCTTATTTTATTTATTGAGCAATTTGATAACTATCACACAATTTAGCTTGGATTCGCGATTATACAGTGTGGAGTGTACAGAACTGTTTACGAACCTCAACACACGCGGTGCTCCAGTGGCGCAATCGGTTAGCGCGCCGTACTTATATGGCAGATACGGAGAAATGCGGAGGTTGCGAGTTCGAGCCTCGCCTGGAGCATCTTTTGAATGGCATACATTGTATGGATCCCAACCAGAATGAAATTTCAACCGGCAATCAATGGACGTATATCATCAGAATGAAATGATCCTAAAAAATGAAGGACTTCGTAACCGTTTTACAGGATGGTCGATATGTTATCGCGAGAAAGACCGAATGACTTTGCAACCAACACGTTTTCGTGAATCCTTTGTCGTCGTCCACAGGCGAGGATATTATGAATAAGTTGGTATCGTTCTACAAGGTGAAATTAACCAATTCACCGATGAAGCGGCAAAACGGCAAGGTAAGTATCATCAATGTCGTTTTGTGTGCTTCACTTTCACATATTATTCGAAACTAAAGGCTTGGTGATACTAGTGCAGGGGTCTCAAACACAAATGTGCTTGCGGGCCAATTTCCCATGTTTTCATGACGCCGCTGGCCGCAGCAACAAATAGAGATATTCAATGTCTTTCCAAGTACTGTCCGTAGGCCGGGATGAAATTGCCCGATGGAAAGTGAGCCGACACAGCAGCAGACTGTTATTCCACGCTCGTCGCGAAAATGTGATTTTATAATGTGATACAGAAAGTCAATTGTCGCCATAACGACTTGCTTAGATAGCGAAATACCAAGTTACGACTTTCTGAACTATTACTATATTTCCCATGGCATGAGAATAGTTTGTTGCGTCAATTGTTTGTAACCAAGTCACTCGGAGTAAAGTCGAATCATATTCATTTTGTTACCAAGTCAGTTCGAGTAATACTACGAAAGGTCGAGTCCAAGTCCAAGTTACAATTGTCAGTCACGAAGCACCTGCTGGTCATGTTTTATCATCATAAATAGGCCATGTGACGTATCAGATATTACACCGCATGGTTGCTTTTGAAAGTGATGTGTTAGTATACACTTTAATGACCAGTCATACGGTTTTGGAAGCAATTGCAGAGTGAATTATAACTTCACGAACCAGAAAACAAATATATGACACTTAAATATTTTCACATAATTGAAAATCCAAAATATCGACCAGGGCCACGTCTTTGAGACCACTGTAGCTGGTGTATAATATGAAGCTCGCTACGTCAAAGCCACTCTCGAATATTTGTTTCCAACTATAATTTTCCATCCATCATTTTTGTTTACAATACTACATCAGCCCACGACACTTTTCGTAACAATTCCGAAATGAAATGCCATCTATAAACAAAGCACTGAATAGTTTTGTGACAGGCTGCGTTTGGCTCCGCAAATTATGCCCCGCAAGTGTGACATCCCTGTTCTATGCTTTCAACTTTGAAGTTGAGTGACATTTCACGTTTCATTTCAGTTTTTTCTGCATTCCTTGCACCGCTATACCTACTCCGCGTGTACATCGTAAGGTGCGACAGCCCGGAAGACATATTCTTCTTCAGGTTTGCGGGAACAAACTTCATTACCGTGTCCGCGTACCAAAACGCCCAGCTCCCCCAACTAAAAATCGCCAACAACCCTTCCGCGATGGGTTTCCTACCCGGTGGTGCTAAAAGAAGGGATAAGCAAAGCAGAAATCCCAAAGAATGCGACTATCCAACCTCCAAAAGACTACGCACTGAGCGCAAGACAATTACGTCACAAGGGGAACAATATTTTCCGTAGATGACGAGCTCGGTCGCGAGCTCCTTCTCACACGCCGGACATTAGGCTATGTGGAAAATTGCAACCGTCAACAATTGCATCAATTGAACGGAATGTGTTATCTAAATATATGGCGGAGGGCCACAACATCATCTGCTGGTGATGTTTAGCCGCCGCAGTATTTCTGCGATATGCCGTCATTCACAGCCATCCATTCATGCAGTCAAATACACGGGAAAACTATAATTGTGAGTGTTTGGAAGAATATGCTCCTCATAATGACATATTAGTGAACAACGTATACGGGAATACACAATGACACAGCACTATTGCTCGGGTCGACGGTCAAGCCATAGTCAATCCACATTTGATTGGAAATTAGCCACCTGTATGTGGAAGCTTGGATGCGCCAAGCTGCGGCGCAATGACTGTTTTGTTATGGGCGACAGTGTCTCTCAGATGGACTAGAGGCGGACGCCCTGCCCAAGCTTTACCTGGAGAGAAGACGGCAGTTACGATACTGCACCGGAAATTGACGATTTGTTGTTGTTGCGTTTGTTTATAATTATGAAGCATTTTCAATTCAATGGTTGATTCAATCAAATAAGTAATCACGAATTCGGAAATTGATTATGAAGCTGCAAGTCGTCGTCACCAATAGTAGACCCTTCCTTAATAAGTTGAGGTTTATCTAGGCTCCTCCTCGCCATCTCATCCATGCAAGCTGTGCCTTATAAAAACCTATTACTGAGCTGTGCTACAAGTCGGCAGCTACGAAAAAATGTAGAAAATTGGCCTGGTGTTAATCACCATAGTAGCCCATAAACACCATGAATACCTCAAAAACAAAAACAAAAAATGTGGGATCGTGTATTAAGTCGCTAACCAATAAAGGGTTGAAATGGCTGGTTATTTGATATATGTTTGTCTTTTATTAAAGACAGAGGTAGTCCAGTCTCTTTAATTTGCGGTGAGAAAGTCGCCGGGATTAAGGAGTATTATTCAAGTCAGCATTATGAGGAAAACGTCCAGTGAAATACAAACACTCGGTTCAGACCGCGAATTTCGGACCCTTTCGGAGCTAGCAAAACAACAAGTAGGCTATTTCATAAAGTGACATTACATTAGGATTGAATCTAAAACAACAACCAATTTAAAACAAACATGTTTAAACAAGGCCCTTGTTTAAAACATGCATGTAATTGTTTTTTTTTTGTAAGCCATGACGTCACGATAATTTAATTGTGACGCCATAGTGATTGACATTGACAATTGAAAGTATAGGGTAAATATAGCTCTTTTGACGAAATATCGACGTACCATAGCTGTTTCACCGACTATTTTGAGGGTTCCAACCATCCCATAGGCCTATCTTATACGCCGGCTATATCGGTTTGCAGTCGTCCGTAGGCTCATAAAAAAAAAATTGGGAAGTATTTCTAAAATTATGGCATAATTATACAACTTAAAAAAATTAATATTTTTTTAAAATGCCTTTTTGTTTAAAACAATTAGTTAGATGTTCAAGATGTCCCATGGTACCTTGCTTTGAAATTCCCATTGTACGGCATTATGTTGATATCATAACTTGCTAGTGCAGTTGTAGTCATATTAATATAGTCGTTTGTGGCATATCGGTACCGTTCTGATGATGACTGGACAGTGGCGGCTCGTCCTATAGGGCAACTGGGGCATTGCCCCACCTAAAATTCTGTTCAATAACAATTCTTTACCATTTACAGACGCACACCTATCTATATAACCGAAATCACAGTGAAAATCGTATACTTCTTGTCCCTTCGCTTGTAAATGCCCAATGCCCATATATAGCGAAGTCTATGCGAAAATCGAATTCTCTTCTGTGTTTTCGCTTTGCGAATGCCTAGCCGGGGCTTGCCCCGGTAGCGCTCATAACAAGCTTTCACTGTCTATTCTCTCAAAACCGCGCACAATAAAGAAACGGTAATTTACTCTCTCCTATTCATAAAATTACCGAGCAACCGGGGCACGATAGCTCTGTGCCCTTAAGGTGTGATGTAACAATCGTATCTATAGCTGAACTCTGTTACCGTCATATGCGTTTAGTAGACCTTTGCTGGTATAGGTCGATTTTAATGGGGTTTCACACCATGAAAACTCTTGAAACTTGTTATGTCATGTCGTGATGGTGGTATTTAACACTGCCCAAAGTTTCAGGGTTTCTACTTAAAGTTTAGTGTAGTAATTCCGTTTCCGAAGTTGAGTGTGTGCTGATCCGTCATGTATCGCAAACAGATTTTACTCAAAAGCCGGTATTGGTATCCATTGGTTTTGACGGTGTTCAATACTGAGATCGGTTATGACATTTGGCACGGTAAGTCTTAATGTTAGTATCGAACGCTGTACCAAGTTTTAAGTTTGTCACTGAACTGTGTTAGTGGTAATTTCGTTTCCTAATTCGAGTGAGAGCTGACTCGTCATTTATCGCTAACAGATTATACGCAAAGCCGGTATTGGTCTCTATTGATTTTAACGATGCTCCTTACCTAGATCCGTCATGAGCTTTTGCACGGTATGTCTTGATTTTAGTATCGAACGCTGTGCCAAGTCTGAAGGTTGACACTCAATGATTAGGGCAGTAATATCGTTATCAAGGTCGAGTATGGTAAAGATGTGCTCCGATCTGACACTTTAGCCTACAACACATTGCGGATTTCACGCAAAAGCCGGTGTATCTGCGCCTGCGGTAACGTTAAGTGAGATGATGATATCATTCTCAGTTTACATTCAAATATTTACTTTGATCGTATATTGTCCAATGTCACCGTGAAATTGTGGCCTTCAAGCCATTTGCGTACAACCCCCCCGTCACTTGATCAGCCTATTCCTCAGTAAATTTTACGCAAAATTCGGTGTTGGTCTGTTCGCATTAATTTTGACAGTGTACCATACCGAAAAGGGCCATGAGGCCACTTCTCGATAATGTCATGTAACAGTGTACCAAGTTTAGGGCTTTCATCCACGTATTTATTCGGTAATATATTTTTCAAAGGCGATTTCGCAGCAGACCTATAAGACAGTAATAAAAACGTATGTGTCGTGTTACAGTCTCCAGTTTCAAGGCCAAAATCTCTTATGCTGTACCGAGACCAAATTTCCGAGGCTGCTATTCTTAGTCCTTTACAATGATGTTTTGGATTCAATAGGACAGGCCCAATCTATGAGATAACAATTGCGTATCTGTCCGAATTCGTTGACCTTTCCAATTAGGCTTACGCTATCTCTCGAGTTATAGTCATTTCCATTTCTGCAGATAATTAGTCAGGTCTAATGCGAACATGAACCGTGTTGAATCTTTGTTCCGTAAGCCGTTTACGCAGTTACCACACTTCAAGTCACAGCTCACCAGCGGACCTCTCGTGGCACATACGTTAAAATCACTGTTGCCGGGAAATTCATGTTACCGTACCATCATTAAGTTACTTGTTTACGTTGGAAAACGCCATTGTGACGTCATCTTGATAAAAAGTCGCTTGCAGCCCTTGCCCCACCACCCGATATTGTCACGAGCCGCCACTGTGACTGGATATGATATTGTACATAGGCCTGTTACGCTTAGCCCCAATGATATCTTCGTCCCATATCTTCAGCTTTTGCTTCTATTTGAAATATTCTGGTCATGCCAGGGGAATCGCTACTTCGGCTCGTCCTCTATTATAATGTTACCGCATCAGTATCAGTTTATTGATAATTTTATCATTTCAAAACACCACAAAACTGTGATACAATGAAAAGATAGGAAGGTGTCGAAACGACTTGAAGTAGTCTTTGAAATCAGACAACAGAGAAGAGGCATGCACATTGCACATTGCACGTTGAATGAAGAGTAAAGCAGAGAATATAAAAGGCAAGCGACAAATGAGGTGGCATGTGGCGGAAGGCCAGATCGATATGTTAGGTCGTGGTCCGGTAATCCTGTAGGCTGACTAGTAGGCCCATTCATTTAGAACAGGGGTTCTCAGCCCTTTCTTGGCCGTGGCCCATTTTCCGGTTTAAAAATGTGCTGTGGCCCACCTGATATCTTAGAGCAGGGGTGGGCAAACTTTTTAGCTCGCGGGCCGCATTCAACATTTCAATCCGTTCGCGGGCCGCACAATAGAAAATTGGGATATTAGCCCAAACACAATATTGGTATATGATTATATAGTGACCGACGATATGGAAATAATATATAGGCTATGTATTTGTATATTCAAAACAAACAAAACATTGATTTGATGATAACGTATACGCGTTAGAAACCTTGACGAGAAATTATAAGCTGGTTGTCCTCTTGGTCAAAATTAGAGATGAAAGTGGGTTGTCTCGATTCATAGAACTGGATGTAAAATTGAGTCTGTGAGCAGCGATCTGTTTATAGATATCAGGGATATCTAGACTAGATATCCCTGATAGATATATGCTATGCTGATTGTACTTTTGGTCTACTCCTGGACACACAATACTGACAGCATCATGACCATCATGTTACCTTTAAATACGCTTCTGCAATATATTTATAATAGATATTATAGATATAAATACTTCTCCACATACAAAGAACCAATCTATCTAACACACTCGCGAATCTTTTTTTGCAAGAACAGCACTAAAAGTAATAAACTTGCTCGTGCTGCCAATCTAAAATCAACTCGTGGTCCGAATTAAGTCATTTACTTTCACTTTCTGTAAGCAATTGAAACCTTGCAAAATATATGGGCCTCGGGTCGGGCTATCCCGCCACCAATGGAATAAAAAAAAATGGTAAGAATCAGGACCGTAACAGGACTTCGTCAGGTCCCCAAAACGTTGGTCTTGGCCCCCCATAAGGTGATAAACCGAACTTCTGCTATACGCTGTTTGCCCCTACTTATCATCTGTATTGGGTGTCCTTTTAGCGCGTGTATCGTCGTTACGCGCAAAGTGAGAAAAAATTATATAATTCTTGATTGAATCGGTTATATTGATCGGTAATTTCATATATGTTGCTATCATTTGTATCCTCTCTCTGCCCCTCTGCCCACATATTCAGATTTATCGGTAGAGCTGTGTGAGGTGTGTTAAAAAAGGTAGGGCCCCTAAATAATAAATGAACATTATCGGTTGTACCCGTTGGCACAATTACGTCGTTACATGATGCTATTTCGTGATCTCCTATCTGCAATGTCAAAAGAATTGAAATCGCCCAAACGTTCTAAACTAAAAGACGTACACGATTTCAAATTGGTATTTCTTTACAGGGAACGGCACCCAATAATCAAGTTATTCGACAAGATTAAATCGCGCACAGCGCGAAAAAAATTGAAAAATATGCATAAATAAATAAACAATAGTTTATGATTTATGTTGATTCACGAAATAATTTCCCCCCCTCCAATTCCCAGCTAGCACGCCCACTTGGTATCCAGGTGGAATTTAAGTGGTTAGGTGGGATGGATGATCGGAATGGGTTAGTAACATGTAACCCACATCGAAACCAAGCAGGATTTCCATCCATAAAGATGCGTGGTTATACCATACCAATCCCAGGTAGATTACAATAAGTCTCTTCTAATTGTACCTATCAATTTGAACTCGGGGAGTTTTACTTGTTGAGTTTTTGATATCAAATCATCTTGAAAGATGAGAAATCCACTTATGGAGGAGCTCAGATTTCCCATATATCACCCACACAGGAGCCAACCTTATTTTCCATCAATGTTATTTGGTTTATTTCATCGAATAATAAAGGTGGTTCCATATGTAGTAAAGTTTTCTAGCTATTATGCTATCCCTGTTGGTTGCTCGAACCTCGAACATTAAAACCCCTACCATGCTTTACTTCGTCAATGTGATTTGAACTATTTAAAATTGACCGTTTGTCACACTGAAGTGAACTTAAATTTCCGTTGCTAGAGTACTCAATTCCTCACAGCGTGCGGTATAATTTTCTTGCGTGGATCCCATTACCTTTATCCCTTATCTGTATCTATTATTTTTAACTCAGGATTAATTTTACTCGTAAAATTTCTGTGATCAAATAATTGGAACTTGTTATTTTCGTCAATGAAGAATGGTCGACTTTTCATACGGCTCCCACATGTGACCGAGTAGTTTTCCGAAATAGATGCTTCTATTATATTCTCCTACAGCAAGGTTTGTTCATCTATATAGTAAAGTCATATTATAATCGGTCTCCGATTTATTCATTTGCGATGCTGGTCGCTGGGACATTTCCAAATTGAATTCCACCACCATATGAATTGAATTCGGGTACTGGTGACGATAAGCGCCTAAGAATCGGACGGCCTCGGTTCGACTCCCGTTGGAGGTTTGTCCGGGCTCCTCTTCTTGCGACATGAGACCCGAGAATGACTCGACGAAAGAATGCACTCACAAGTTATTGAAATCGCTAGCAAGGGCCGTGGCCTCGAAAATGATCAACATCGATCGAGAGTAACTGTGACGGCGGGCACTCTAAGCCGAGGTGGATGTCAGTCTAAAAGACGGCAACTGCGCGTCGGTCGGCATCCTCCTATCTGTTCATGGCATCGCTTTGTATCTTATCGCATTGTACATTGTGTGTGTCTTGTTCAGTTGAAAATATAACTCAACGATTACACTTAAACAGTGATGATGGCCTCACTCACCCACCGTAAAGGTTATTATATACTCAGATTACCGTATATATTGTTTGGTTTGAGCGAGTGTTGGTATCAGGTATGTACTGTACCGTATACAATGTTAAAGCTAACTAACTTGTAGTGTTTATCTAACATCGCCTTAGCGCCATGTATACATCGAATTCTCGGCCCACTTACACTACACTGTCACTGCTACTGCCACAAGGACCGAGGTCGTAATATTGTCTTCGCTATCAGCTTGGTGGGTTACCCACATGGTTCCCCAGAAAATACCTCTGTAATATGGGGCCAAAAATGTACGGTTCCCGATTGGTTTCACCAGCTGGTTACCACAATTCATCTCACCTTGATACCTTGTGGTACCCAAGTAGGCGTGCTACCTGGGTTGGGAGGTTTGGGGTGCGGCAGTTACGGTCCTGGTAAAAACATAACTTAATATTACCATGTTGAAATATATTGAGCAAATTTTTAATCCAGTACCCACTGTAATTTGATTTCTGTGCGCATTTTCTGAATTTTTTTACAGCGTTTCTCGGGGCTTTCGCGGGCCGCACAAAACGGTGTTGCGGGCCGCATGCGGCCCGCGGGCCGTAGTTTGCCCACCCCTGTCTTAGAGTCATAATCCTGTATATTGCGTGGTCATGGATAGCGCCGATATCCCTATTTCTCTAAAATATGCGCATTTTTCTCTAACTGATGATATTTAAATCTCGATCTCCCGGGATATGAAATAGCGAAAAAAAATTCAAGTTGAATATCCTCCAACAAACGACCAACGAAATAATCCTAGGCCCTTTCGAGCTCCCCCAATTGGGTGTGTGGGGGCGGCAGTTACGGCCCTGGTATAGTTCATGACCTAAAACTCCTAAGTAGATTATTTTCGTCCGCTGCTCCATTCGCGTCGCGAAACACAATGATGAGATCCTCGCACTCTGTGATTGGGACTTTAGTGATACTATTGTGGGGAATATTATATTCATTCTGGGCCAGCATCGAACAATTCATTGGTGAATGGGGTACTACAGAGAAGTGGAGAAAGATTTTTCAATATGCATGATGTAGGCTACTTTGTATGTCCTGTACCAAAACAACTGAAGTTGCGATGTCAGAATATTCAATCCAATGATACAATCAATTCCTCTTACTCTTTCATTATGTACAATGATTTCCAGGCCGGACATTTTAAACTGACTTCAAAGATTAATGCGATCCGATAAATACTCAATCCATTAAGATTCGTTGCGGTGGTGCAGTATACCTCCGCCAGAAGTTGCTAATAATTTGCAATTATGGCTATTTTTAGCTTGCAATAATACGGCCTGGCGAAATACAGTAAATCTGTACATCAATTGCACTTCATTGCGAGTTCATTGTATACCCCTTTCAACGGCATACGACGTATGACCCTGCCGGAATACTAGGTTACTTCAGCATCATCTTCCAGTTATTATACGCTTGAAATTATTTTAGTTGCTGTTAGCCGTAGGTTGTCATATAGCCAGTAGAAAAAGCCACCGTTTCTCCCTAACGTTTTCGATTTGTAGCCTACATGCTGACTTCATACGTGCCACTACGTGTAATCAGAGCCGGATGAAAAGCTTTATGTAGCCTACGTATAATTAGATAACACGAATATATTTTTAGCGAATAACAGAAGAAATAGAACTGGACTCACAATAATTCTGAAATTTTCTGAATAGCTCTGTGGCCCACGTCAAAATGCTCTGTGGCCCACCAGTGGGCCATGGCCCACCCTTTGAGAACCCCTGATTTAGAAGAAATTGATTGTATTTCGACTTGAATGCGGATATGCTCGGCGACTGACGGCTAGCCGGCGAGATGCTGTTCCACAATTGGGGTCTGGTAGTGTTCTTCGCTGACGCGCGTGTACTGTAGGCCTACTTGTGGGCTTATGACTCCGAGATGAAGTAGTTGAAATTTGAGGGACAGTGACCGCAATGGAACTGATACGTAAACTTGGCAATTTGCCGCTTCCTCATATCTTCTGTTTAGAACACCAAATCTTTTGAGTAGTGATTTATCAGTTGCACTTCCACTATCCAGGCCCCCGTGTGGATTTGTCAATGATACCGATGATGTAGTTTTTTGCAGTGGGTCAATCACTATCACTACTACTTTTACTCAAGCACTAACATGAGCTATTCTAGGGTTACCATATGTCATATTATTCAGTCCCTAGTCTAGATACCCATGATCTAACCACCTACAGATATAGCGACACATGATACGTAGCCTACTTCGCTTAGCACAAAACCGCTCCGCTAGACTGAATCAAATTCAAGCCCACCCAACGCAGATCGCAATAACTTCACCCGTTCGATATTCAGCCGTTGAACAACATACATCTATATTGCATAATGATAGAATCTGACGAAAAACAACAATTTCATAAATGAGTGTGACACCACAACCGCCGGAGGCAGGCGGACAACCGCGCCTACGAAGAAAAGCACACGAAAAACTACTCTAGTAGCGATTAAATATCTCACGAGCACAACGAGAAAAACCTCGCACGACAACCAGGGCTGAGCATGATCGAATAGCCGAGTGATCTGATGCCAAATCGAGTACTAGCCTTCGAGTCAAATATCACTCCATATAACGTTCAAACACTTATAGGACCACAATGATAATGATGCTAGGTCCACATCGCATAAAGATTGACTTAGTTGCAATGCTATGGTTTGATCACAACCTCACAGAAATGGTTATTTAACCTAACGTGCGTGCCTTCACAGTATATGTTTGGATGTTGTGATAAGACCAATCGAGGTTTCAAGGCTTCGACGTTGGAAAAAGCACCGAAACTATAATTTTGGTTGATCATAAAACTCTTATTGGAAAGGGGTATATAGTTTCAGTACTCGAATCATTGCACCCAGCCCTAACGACAACGAATGGATGTCCGTATCGCTACCAAATACATGAGCACAGTGTCCGGCCGCATCAGTCGCTCTTCATTCTACCCGCGGTCGCCCGGTAGATGATGTTATCCTTGCCGGGGTCCATGAAGAACATAGAGTAAGACGCCGCAAGCGCGGCAAGAAAAAACGCCACCATGAGCCACAGCACGATGCTGAATATCACCGGGTAGTTCTCGTGGGTGGGTGTGGCGAGGTTGACGGTGGTGACGTTGATGGGCGCAGTGTTTGACGGCTGGTTGGCGACGGTTGTCGAAGAGCTGCTGCCCGCGCTACTGGTGTTGGAGGATATGTCTCGCTTGCGCCGCGTCTGTAAAGATGGGACTTCAGTAGAAATTATCTTTTAGACCAGTGATTCCCAAAGGGGAGCGATCTTCAGAAAGTAGGGGGCAAAAATAACGAACGGGTCGATTGTGGGGCGAAAATGTTGAAACGTTCTGTCAATATTTTTATCGAAAAGCGACTCAATGCTCGATTCATTCTAGCAAGGGAATGGTCAAAAGGACGGTCGGGAACCACTGATTTAGACGATTGCACCGTACCACTCGAAGCCTGACCGCAAATTTCCTGTCGGTGATCAAAGTTTACATTGATCATACTCAGAGGTGGTCAGTACAGATGTAGTTCGGAACACTTGCATAGATCATGCAGTATGTTTTACCCACTTGCACAACGTACTTGAGTGGTCACGCTTTTAGAGCGGGAATCACCAAGTTAGTTTATCAGGCTAATCCTAATGCTAATGTTTAATCAGGCTAATGCTAATAGTCTGATTAAAACTGTTAATCGTGGCGCATAAAGTCAGATACTATTTCGCGCGAGGATTTATCCGAGTCGCCTGGTCGAAACTCTCAATCTAGCAAAGTCGGTTGCCACGATTAAGTTTTAATCAGACGATTCGCATTCTCCTGGGTAAGCTAACTATATGACCTCCGCCTTTAGATCGCTTCCGCTTGAACATTTTCTAGGAAAAACTCCTTACTTTGTACACTATCAGTTTGAAAAAGTACAAAGCTGTTTTTGGGACAAGCTTGCATCACTTTACGAGTGAAATTGTAATAATAACAGCGTGAAATAGCCCCTGTATCACGATTACTGAACATGTTCACGTAGATATTACCTGTCTGTAGAGTGTCATTCGTCATTTGCGCGCGTCAAGAAGTTACATGTTGCAATTTCAAAAGTGGGCAGTGGCCACCGCCAATTAACTGCTAAAATGATGCGATCCTTCGACCAAATCTACTTACATGAGATCATGTCAGACCTTTCTTTTCACCATTCCACTTGCCTTTGTAATTGCTACTTCTACACTAATTGAGTAAAAATTTATGGCATTACTTTTTCTTGAGTAGCAGTGCTGACTACTTTGACCACCTCTGATTACACTCAGCAGACGTAGTCAGTCAGTGACAAGGCACTTGTACTTTTTCAGAGTACTCTAGTGGGTTTGGTCCACTTGCACTACTATCGTAGGTTCCGTTTCTGGGCCCCTCCCATTCTACTTGAGCCGTTTTTCAGTCAAACTTTGACACTTTACGTTTTGGTTAAGTTTGCATCATCCATATGCGTGAAATCGTCGTAAGTAACTCGTGAAAAGGTTTATCACAGTAGCTGCTGAATATATTTTCGAAACTTGCTCATATTCGTAGCGTCCTCGGTCGTTTTGCATTAGTCGCGAAGATTCACCCTTCAATTTCGCATAAAACCGCCACAATATCGGTGTCGTTTTAGAAATTATATTTTGAATAGTATATTCATATTGAAATGAACCCGAATATTTTCGGCTGACACTCGTCAGGGGTAATCGTCAGCAACTAGTAGAGAATTCGAAAGAACAGCGTATATCAACAATCGTAACACAAAATATGACGTCACCAGCACGAAATGTCGAATACGAGAGCGATCAATGTACTATTTTTAGATGATACACGAACTCTTTTTGTTGACACAAAAAGTAGAGTACATTGAACGCTCTCGTATTCGACATTTCGTGCTGGTGACGTCATATTTTGTGTTACGATTGTTGATATACGCTGTTCTTTTGAATTCTCTACTAGTTGCTGACGATTACCCCTGACGAGTGTCAGCCGAAAATATTCGGGTTCATTTCAATATGAATATACTATTCAATTGTATATTGAAGTTCTGTACCTCAAAGAAGCTGTTCAAATTATATTTTGTTACCTTAATACTGTGGTTATATCACCAAGCTTTCATGACAATTTCACTGTTCATGACTCAAAAACTAGTTTTTCTGAAAAAATATACTAGGACACAAAATATGGGCAGATGGTCTTCATAATGTTAAAGGAGTCTACAACATAACCCCTTTAAGAGGTCGTGAAAGCAGGCAAAACATACTGCAATAATCCTAAAAGTAGTAGGCTGCTCTGTTACTGACCCTGACCACATCTGCAATATCCACAAAACACCGCGATTCCGTATACCGACATAATAACAGAAATCTAACTAACCAGATAAGCAGCAGTCGGGACGTTGGAAATTGTATCTACTTCCACAATGATCTTGTTCTTGAATTTCTTTTCCAGCGCGACGTTGAGCTGCGGATACGAAGGGACAAAAATCGTTTCCACCGAACAGCCCGTAGACAAGTCAAAGCTAGGATTCGTGATTCAATCTCTATTCGAGGGAATTGTGCAGATGTGCAAGAAAGAATAACTTTACGAGTATCGGATACAGAAACGAATGCAACAATTGGAAACAGGAATTTATCGGCTATTAGTTCATCTTTACATCTCAATGCAATATAGAGACCATATAAAGGCCTCGATATTAGCAGCGATGCCTTACCTTCTCGATAAAAAGCTGGTAGAGCCGTATTCCAGTTTCAACTTGAGATGACGATGGTCCGTATTTATGAGCAAGTCCGTCCAACGCCGTCAGCAGTATGTGCAGACTTTGGCGATTGCGAGTATCACCCTAAAATATACATAAATTGAATAAAAAGCGGAGCTGTAACATCACACATCAATATAAAACGGTTTGAATATACCGCCAGTAATCGAGAATCAAAAATACCAGTACCGGTATTCATATTTCGATCTACCAATAACTATTACAAGAATGCCAATCAATAGGATATCGGCAGCTCATTTCTGCATATTTCAGTTCGTTTTTCAAAATAGAAAAGAAAAGCAACCCTTGAGGAATGCAAACCGGGCAAACAAGGTGTCAGATCAGTCACAGCATCATTTTAAAGACCCGCCTACTGTTGGTAGCCTAAAGTTGGTGTCTAGCCACCACTGGCACTGTAAACATTAAAGTGTCGGGTGCATGAAAATCATTAGGAAAGATATCTCTCCTTCCAGGAAAACTACAAGTGACCGATCGTGTTAGATGTGTATGTGAATACTATACATACATATATACCTACACTCCACAAACACTCTCGGCGCTGCCCAAGTGCCCAATAACTTACAGATTGGTGTCTGTATTCCATGTGACGCAGAAATTTAAGTAGCACTACTGGACTAATTCGATTGGACATAGATAGGAATCGTTCTAAAAGACCTATATAGGCCTACCCTGCTATAGTTTTCATAGGCGTAGGTTGACAAATTCATAATTGCTATTCGCACATAGTCGACAGCTTCCCGCATAAGCCGCAAGTAGGTTTGGGCGAAGGTGGGTCGTGGAACATTCTCAAACTGAAATTTTGGGTCGCGACCAGAAAAAGGTTTGGAACCGTGGCCTATTAGGTAGGAACTTACAATTCTTCCCATAATATCACAAAGCATTTGCAGCTCTCCCAACAGTTTTCGAGTCTCGTCGTCCTCAGCAAGTGGTCCGACGTCTGAAGGCAACATAGACAAAACAGATCCCGTCCCTGCCAGCCGGTCACTTAATTTCGCCATGTCGACTTCACCAAGTGATCCAGGGTACTGATGAAAAACGCAACAATCGGGTTACAAATTCAATACTCTTTCCATGTCTCACATCCAAATTTCCAAATAGCAGAGATTTTCAGTGAATATTATGTTAACTTTTTAACTTAAAAACTGACAAATTTTGGTATGAAGAAACTTCATTTTAACGAAATCTGAACCTATGAAGAATTCCAGCAGTTACATCACACTGTGTGATTCACGCATTATGGCAGAATTGATTAAAATTTGTTGTAGTACAACGAAAGATACTATTCTCGGGTGGAAAGTGTCTGTCCTTACTAAGTAGCTTGCTAAGAATAGAGAAAGAACGTTCAACAGCAGAAGTTGTGTCCGGCAACACTGGTGACACACCTTCTTGCTTCATTCTGACAATGTTGTGTACATCACAATTTTTCAACATGCGCTTCTTGATATAAGAACCAATGCCCACGCCGTCTTGCTTCAGTTAGGATATTGCGGTACGTTGAGCATAACAACCTGTCAACCTATTTGTTTCATTTCACCGTTAATGATTCACAATGAGCAGACAATGACCCGTCTACAACCGTAGGCCTATAGAGTAGGCTACAAGTTCGCCGACAGTGGAAACATCTATGAAACGATGTGCAGGTTGACAAAATTTTCTGACTTTGTAAACAATTTTGACAATTTTTTGAGCTAACGCTACAAAATTTTGGCTTTCGTTTGACAGTAAATCGCCCTGGCTATAACGTGGATTGAAGTTATCCTCGAAGAGCGTGATAGGGTACGACTAGGGACGGACCCAATGATTTGAGTACAGGAACTCGAATCTGAATTCAGTATCAATTTTAACGATTTGAGTCGAGTAGCGAGATATGACTGGGAGCCGTAAACCGGGGTAACATTGGACAATTTTCAACAATTCCGCTCTGTATCTTGGAAATGCTGGGGTGTAGGGGAGGCAAGTTTTGTGTTTGTCATGGGTCATGGAGCAAAGATTAGAATTACCTAATCCTAAATCTTCATGATCATAAATAAGTACCTTATTTTTGTAAATTATCCGTGTCCAAAGTTACCCCTGCATGTGGGGTAACTCTGGACAATGTAGTTTTTTGTATGCCTTTACACTCTATTGTTTATGAAACCTCGTAAATAAGGCTTGTTTGGCAAGAGTTGATGAGAGCAGTGGCTAAAACTGAAACAAAATAGTTTATGTCTGGCCTATTGCATGATTTTTACCTAATCCACCCCCCCCTCAAAAAAAAAATTAGGTAGTTTATGAAGAGTAATGCCCCCTTATTCATCCCTTATCTCAATTTTCCCTCATGCCTTCACCAAGTGGGACTTATAAATAACATATATATGGTGATGAGGGGTATCCATCCCACTGGCAGTGTCAGCAACCGACAGCAAACATTAAGCATGTTACCGTGAATTATTGCCGATTTCAAATATGTTACTGTTCTTCAAAAGAAGCACTTTCCTTTTATTATGTCCTCTGATGGATATATTTGTCATGATTTACGATATCCCATATTCAGCAGGCACATCTTTAGGAGTATGTGATAAGTTTTTGAAGTAGCTTACGCCCGATTACAATCTCTCAGCTCATTGCCTACCCATTTTTCGTATTTTGGCAAACCCTTAATTTGTTGACCGTCTCATTCCATTTTAAATAGCCATCAGGCCGGTCATAATGACTATAGTTGACGATACACTTTGACACAGATGAAGCAGCCACTTTCCAGAGCTCTCAATGTCACATTTTCCACTGTCCAAAGTTGCCCCGTTCTGATAAAATTTGACGGGGCAACTTTGGACATCACATTTTCTTGTATTGATCTAAGGGTGAGCCCACTGAGATTTTTGCCATGGATTAAGACTACTTAGAGGTATCTGCTGCCAAGTTTTGAATCTATGAATCACATGCTATCTATGTTTGGTTGTAAGAAGTTTAATGGTCATCAATTTTGATGAAATTGACCCCCGCCATTAATTTATCAATGTTGGGTCAAGTTTACCTGGTAGTGAAATGAATCCATGTTTTATTGAGACTACTTGTGGTACTCTTGCCTCATGAAAAAGAATTGGACATCCAGCGGCGACCATTTTCCATCAACAACCATTTAAATCTTTTACTGCTTAGTGTCCAAAGTTACCCCGGTTTACGGGTACTGCAATTATACGCTTCTTGTCACTAGAAGCCTTGAAACCTTGATTCGAGATATCGCAGCATACGAAACATGCAGTGGAAGCGATGCATCTGAGCTGAGTGGATATGACACATCTGGGAACCCACACCCTTGTCACGAAGTGCAACAAAATGAGAAGAATTCTCCAAAAACACCTACCGGTAATTATATTTAAGGTGATGCAAAACTGGCATTATATGATTTTCTGTCGCTTGAGAGGTACCGACAATCTTACATGTAGCGGATGGTCAAAAATAGATGTATTTCAATTTTCTGTACTTCTGAATATTTTCCGAGTAGGTTGAGAACCTCTGCTCTAGTAAGTGCTATGCCTTGAATGACAAGCGAGCAACAAGACTGATGTCTCACTGACCACCTTTATCAAGTAACGTACCATGCCTTCCAAAGAAAATGACTGTTCGCTTCCACCATCCATTAAAAGTGCAGAATTCAATCGATCAACAAGCGTCGTTGTTCCGACAGACTCGGCGACTTTGTATTCGATTTCAAACTGAGAATTACAAGATGCAGGTAAATAGCACGTGGGCCACCTTGACATTGCAATAATTTACCTTCTTAGGAGAAAAGGTACTTCCTGTAGGAACATGGACGGTGATTAAAGCATTCAATTTTGGAGGATCAAACACATCGAAGCTTTCAAGACCTAAAGCGATATGAAAACATTGATTTAGCAGGTTTCTATCTTGGAAAAAATTGGCATGTCTTTACGTGAGGAAATTTATCGTAATGAGATGACATTGAAATCAAGCAAAAACTAATTCCCAACTTTACTGTGTATGACATGGTATACACAAGGGTTTGTTCACAGCACAAAATCATAAGGTAAGCAATTCCTTTTAACATTTTCTCCACAATATTTGGTGTGATCTCTAATAAAAGTGTGCTTAGTATTGCTACACTTACATTGCAGAACAATATGTGCAGTAACCATACACTTTCCCCAGTATATAAATGGTGCAAATTGTCAACTTATTTTGTCTAGTTGAGTAGACCATGCGACCAAATTACACCCAGCACACCCCACTGTTTGTCAAAGTTGGAAAGCATCTTGACAACTGGTAGCACATTGGGTTTATCACCTACCGTATACCATTCTGTGAGTGATTAGTCTGCTACTAACCTGGCCATGATTTGGTTGATTGAAGAAATTGCGAAGGCAAACCGAATAGAAAATTGATCACTCCGGACAGTTCACTTCTTGGTATCGCAGTCTCGCCTGGTGCAGCAAACTTCATACTTGACGGAGATTGGACAATGTAGAATTCACATTTTGCAAAGCCTGCAAAATATAGTGGTGTAAAATCAGAGCGTATTACGCTGCCGCGATTAGACATGAGCACAGAGATTCGTGGACAGTACTCGAGTATGAATTGCGTATCTAAATATCAACGATTAGAGTTGAGTATAGTGCAAAGGAATATTTTATCAAGTTCTGAAATTATCCGCTACATCTCACAAAGAGTTGTTTATAATCTATCAATAATAATTATAGTTTCGATATTATTTTTCACAGTTGCGGAAGTCAGCCTATATACGGTATAAACCAAATCATTTTCTGGGGCTGTTTCAGCACTTTACGATCTGCGGAATAGGCTACCCCAATCTATTATATTGATGATGGGATGTTGTAGCAAACACGTATCGCAAACACTCACCCACTATTACTGATATCAAAATCAATCTTCTCAGGATTCCTTGCATATTCTAGTCTCACATACAAGGAGCTATACCGTACTTAATCTACACAATAAGATCTATTACTGTTCATACGAAAATATTCAGTACAGTTGATATAGTGATAACGTCGAAGAAGCAAGTCAATGCAATGCAGTCTCCGTTATGCTATACGGATCGTGAACCTTCATAGTCACCAACAATTTTGAAACCAAGAGCTACTGCTTGGGTTGATGATTAATGCGAAGGCCTAGCAGTTCCCAGTTACTCCTGCCATTTACCCATGCGGGGGTTGAATTTCTTCACTTTGACACTTCACACTGCCCCTGGGTCAATCTCCACGTCGAGGCTCAATAATACCAACTACCGTAGATTCCCTTTCGCCTTTCGGACTGACTGACTTCACTACGAAACGGCGAAACGCCGATCTCGCCTCAGTTCAGTAGATTACACAACCGAACATGTGTCACTAACGTTTACAGTTTACACAGCATGGACGAGGTCATAAAAACATGCATTTTATCTACGAATGCAAATTTTCCGCAAATAGTTCGCCACAGAGGAAGCAGAAAATTAAGTTACGTTACCAGAGAGGAGCAAAATGCGGCCACAGGCACTCCAATCTCCGTAGCCCGATGCAAAAATATTGATTGACAGCCTAACCTCCGGTCACGTGAAAATCGTTATAACTAGTTGACCATAGATAACGAATTTCGATGGTGCATGAGCTAAGGAGAGTGAAAGGAGGATAAATCGCTTTCGTTAATGAAAAACCGAGTTCGTAAGTCCAAGTGAGATAAAAGAGCGAATACAACCTTTGAATTTGGTTTCTGCGAATCGAAAGCCACATTACGGTCATCCCTCAGGATTACCACACCACAACCTGATATATCGACCTCGCCTACTGACATTAGGGCTGTTCGAAAATATGTTGTAGTTTTTTTCTTAAAATTTCACTGGCTACTTCATAAAATTGTTAGGTTGTCTAAAAAATGAGGCACGCCTATTTTGGTTCAATTTCAACATCTAGAAGTATTGATACCTGTTCTACAGCCTTGAACGCTTCATGCCAGCCTGGGTTCTTCTGATACTCTTTAAATCCCTAATCCAATCGAAGTGACAATATGGCATCCTTTGTTGGGGGGCCGCCAATAAAACTTCACTCGAGCCATTGCAAAAACTACAACATAAGGTGCTCCGTATCATAGCTAGAGCTGATGATACTCACCTCCTCTCTTCCGCATCTTCGACGGCAGAGCTGGATGCCCTGACTGGTGACCAAATGCCCAAAGTTCATGAGTGGACGGCCCAGAACAACCTTTGCATAAACGCCTCGAAATCGCAATTGCTGACAGTAAATTCAAAAAATAACCTAACCGTTAATATCGCTGGTCAGCCCGTTTCCAACACAGATAATGCCAAATATCTCGGAGTTTTACTGGACTCGAACATGTCCTGGAAGAGTCATATTCAGTCCCTAGAAACTAAGTTATCACCGAAGTGTGGCCTGTTCTACAGCCTTGGGCGCTTCATGCCAGCATGGGTTCTTCTGATACTCTTTGAATCCTTAATCCAATCGAAGTTACATTATGGCATCCTCTGTTGGGGGCTGCCAGTAAAACTGCACTCAAGCCACTGCAGAAACTACAGCATAAAGTACTCCGAATCATAGCTAGGGCCCCAAAGGGTGGCTGCCAATCCAATAAGTCGCTGCTGAAGAGATTCGGCGTCCTAAACATAGAAGATATGCGGAAACTAGAAATCGCCAAGTTTATGTATCAGTTTCACTGCGGTTGTTGCCCCGAATATTTCAATGACTTCTTTACCTCTGAATCAAAAGCGCACAAGTACAACACACGCGCGTCCACGTCGTCCAAATATCATATGATCGACCGAAAAGATCATCGCTCCATCAAATATGCCGGACCTGATGTGTGGAACAGTATCCCGCCGGCCATCCGACAGTCGACGAGCATGTCCACATTCAAGTCGAAATACAAGCAATTACTACTAAATAAATACAGTCCATCCTCAAGATTACCGGACCACGACTGACCTATCGATCTCGCTTCCCATTGTTTCTGCGCGGCAGTTTGAATCTTGCGCTGCCGATTATAGGCGCAGAAGCCTGTCTATGGGGTTATCTACGGATGCTAATCGTTGTAATTCATACACGTGATCCATGACTTTATTAACAAAATAGCACGCCCAACTTGATGATGATAGCTGACACTAAGCACAGCAACAGCAACAGCAACAGCAACATACAGCCGGCGAACGTAACAGAATCAAGATAAACGTAACTAATGTAAGTTTTACAATTAATTTTGCGTCAACGTAAATAACCAACAAATGGTGGTTCGCAGACGCTTTATATAGCGGTAAGAACAGCCTATCTGAAAAGGCTTGATTACAAATGATTACTAAAATGAAGATTAACAAATGAAATGCGTAAGCGCAAACACTCCCCCATTTGACTGATCCCAGTCAACAGAATTATCAACGTTATGCACATTCAAAATAAGTCGACTACTCGAATCACCATTCACACGAGCAAAGTGAAATTGTACAAGACCAACATACAAGGAGCTACTGAACCTCCGATCCAAATGACGTTCTATATGTCACCCTAAATAGTAGAAAGGCGTTCACCAGCTCTACAAGCGACGAGAATGAATCACTTTTAAAATGGTAGGGTGGCGTTCGGCAGCTCTACAGGTGAGGAGAATTAATCATTTGGAGTAAATAAGGAAGCGTTCAGCAACTCTACACAAGCGATGAGAATATATCACCTTGAATTGGTACAGAGGCGTTCAGCATGTCTACAAAACGACGAGAATAAATCACTATGAATGAGCGCAGACAATCGAACGCGACTCCAGCTTGGACAGTTTCACCTAGGCGCGCGATGATGACTCTCGATGTCGGATGAATCGTATCACAATCTCCAAAATTCGTCACCAACGGAGAAGTCGAAATAATCTCAAGAGGCGTCCTCGCAACGTGCAACAGCTCGAAATGAATATTTCGGAATCATACCAATATTTCAGGCTTTGCACGGTAGAAATTCTTCAAATAGCCGAATTCTCCTTTCGATGCGAGGGGACTGACACAAGTCTAACAGCCGATGTGCGTCAATACCATAAGGGAACGGTAGCGAGGGCGAAAATGAAGCGACTGGGCAGAGGAATAAATGTCTGTGCAGATAAATTGTTCCGTCTCGACCCTCTGCTGCCTTGAATGCCAATCCGCATCATCGTCAGGTCGAGTTCTCGATGATCTTCAAGAGGGTGTTTCAATCTTCCGCATCCAACGTTTGTGCATTTCTGTCGGCAACTGTGACTCAAGCACCCGAGTGAATATGGTCCCTGGTGATATCATCTGGAGAGAGAAGAATATACTCTCCATGCAGTTGCGCTGCCATCTTTGCAATGATCCTGAATGTGGCAGCCATGCAATCTATGCGACTTTCAGACAAACGGAGAATGCTGTAGACGAGATCAACGCGTTGTTGGAATACGAAAACTGAACGGACGAAATGAAACTTGAGCTCCTGATTCTCGAAACGGTGAACATAGACTGTGGAAACATCGCAATCGTCCGCTCCGTCCATGAAGAAAACGCCCTCTTCTCTTCAATGTAGAGAACATTCGACGGAAATCTTCCACCGGCGAATTGATTGCAAATTGCAAATTAATTGTAAATTGTTTCTGCGCGGCAGTTTGAATCTTGCGCTGCCGATTATAGGCGCAGAAGCCTGTCTATGGGGTTATCTACGGATGCTAATCGTTGTAATTCATACACGTGATCCATGACTTTATTAACAAAATAGCACGCCCAACTTGATGATGATAGCTGACACTAAGCACAGCAACAGCAACAGCAACAGCAACATACAGCCGGCGAACGTAACAGAATCAAGATAAACGTAACTAATGTAAGTTTTACAATTAATTTTGCGTCAACGTAAATAACCAACAAATGGTGGTTCGCAGACGCTTTATATAGCGGTAAGAACAGCCTATCTGAAAAGGCTTGATTACAAATGATTACTAAAATGAAGATTAACAAATGAAATGCGTAAGCGCAAACACCCATGACATGCCGCCCTATTTCTTGTCGCATTCTTTTTCTATACTATCTTCTTTACTTTCATTCAGTGTGCATGCCTCCTCTTTACATCGCCTAGGCCAAGGTGGGTGTCAGATTCCATAGACTACTCCTTGTCGCCTCGACATCTTCCTGTCTTTTCATTGTATCGCATTTTTTGTGGTGTATTGAACTGATAAAATTGCTAATAAACCAATGATGATGATGATGGGTCTAGCTGTTATTTAGACAGTAACTAGATCAGAAGAAATCAGGTCGTCCCTTCCGTTGTAAAAACATTGCGTTAATTTTTGCCTGATGTTTAACGGTCGGGTAGGTCCTGAGGAAAAAATATTTATCACGCTCGCTTTGTGATGGCCGTGAATTGAATAAACGAATTTCGTGTATTTCACGTTAGCTCAGTTTTCGGCTTAAAAAGGCAAACATCTTCACCAACGTCCTTGTTCCGAATTCGGCGTGACTTTTCCCTGCTCAGTAGCAATATGGTCGAGAGGCTGTCGCGGGCCCAACGAAATTGCTTCGTGAGTCGCACTTCATCAGGGGGTGGAATTTCGACAGAACGCATATACACATACATCTAGCTAAAAATACGCCAGAATAAACATACAATTGGAAAGAACTATATAGTTTCACACTCAACGGTTCTACAATAGTGATGAAAAATCCTTGTGAACCGCGTGTTATCTTGCGATACAACCCTGAAGTCAGATTCTCCCCTAAAAATTTCAAAATGCCCCCTAAGGGAGGAATCCCCCCCCCCATCCGTTTGGGAACCACTGACCTATTTTTTTATGCACCTGCCTCAATCAAAGTTCATTTCACATTTTATAATTTATTGCTATCATAGTCGACCCTACTAAAATCAAAAATTCCTCATACAAAAGCAACTGCAGCAAAGATTCAATTCGCAGGTGGAATATCGTAAATGACACCGCCACTCCAATATCACGGGTAAAGCGTGGAATGGGTCCCTAGTTCACCTTAACGACACTGTCGTCCACAACAAAACAGACTTATTCACATCCCCAAGCAATTGAGATGCTTGTCAGAACATGAGGAGGAACATTTCAGCAATCAAGACAAGAGTAAATGAAATAGCGCAATAGTCACACCACATGCCTTCTTGGCGCATCTAAGCTTCCGCATACAGGTAGGTCATTTCCAATGCAATAGTGATTGGTAATGACTTGGCCGGCTAGAGGGACATGGTTGTTGTACCATTGGTCAGCTGCGCATCCGTTGTTCACTAGCTGCTCATCGTGAGGGAGATATTCTTCTCGGTACTCATAATTATAGCTTCCCCGTGTATTTGACTGTATCAATGAATGGCGATGAATCCCGGGACCATCGCAGTCATATGGTGGTGGATAAATGGGACAAGCGGATGCTGCAGGCCCACAGCCAGGTACATGATTTGCATAATATACTTCGTTAAATTGATGCCATTGATGACGGTCACAATTTTCCACATAATGTCCGATGTTTGAGATGGGAGCTGAGGCCGAGTTCATCATTTGCGCATCGTCTTGTTTCCTTTGTGACCTAATCGGCGTACATTCGGTGCGACTTCTTTTGGGGCCTGGCAAGTCGCACTCTTCGTGTTTTCTGCTCTGTTTAACCCTCCTTCTTGTCCCACCGGGGAGGAAGCCTTTCGAGTAAGGATTGGTAGCAATTTTCAGTTGAGAGAGCTGGCTATTTTGATACGCAGTCACGGTAATGAAGTTTGTTTCCACAAAACTGAAGGAGAATATATCTTCCAGACTGTCGCACCTTGCGATGTACACGCGGAGTTGGTAGCGGTGCAAGGAATGGAGAAGAAACTGAAATGAAACATGATATAGTCAATTGGAGCCGCGGGCAATTGTCATCAGAAGCAAACGTAGCCTTTCCAAAGCTGTTTAGTGTTTGTAGATGGCATTGCAATTAGAAATTAATATTACTAAAGTGTCACGTTGAGACGTAGTATTGTAAACAAATATAGTTGAAAAATTAGAGTGGGAATCAAACATTCGAAATATGTTTTGCCATAGCGAGGTTAAAATAGGTGGAATACGCTTATGTCAGGTCGGTTTATTGTTATTAAATTTATCCTTTCCAAAAAATCACAAGATTGCGATAAAATGAAAAGATGAAAGGGTGTCGGAGTCATGATTTCGAACTCGCTGCCCTACAGACCGACCCTTTCAGACTAATATACGACATTGAAGCATTCAAAATGAAAGCGGTTTTACTTACCTTGCCGTTTTGCAGCTTCAACGGTGAATTGGTTAATTTAACTTTGTGGAAGGATACGATCTTATTCATGATATCCTCGCCAGTTGACGACGACAATGGATGCACGAAAACTTGTTGGTTGTAAGGCAAGTCAGCTCTTCCCGCGACTATCCATCGACCATCCTGTAAGACGAATAGAAAGTAATCACTCTCCCAGGACAATGTCATTCCTGCAATTTTTATGAAAATAAGGGATTGCCAGTTAAAAATTATAATGCAAACTATGTATGAAGAGATACCAGATTACTTCCATATTCTAAAAGATGCTCCAGGCGAGGCTCGAACTCGCAACCTCCGCATTGCTCCGCAGCTGTCATATTAGTACGGCGCGCTAGCCGATTGCGCCACTGGAGCAACCGAAATTCGGTTGATTGTACAATTGCGGATCCAAAGTAATATAAGAAAAACTAGTTATATCACAAACCAGTTCGGTGGCTTTGTTTTACACCGATATCTAGTCATTTAAACCACGTGCTAATAGTGATCATTGAATTGCTCAATGGCGACAGTATCAACCTCTTGATGGAGAATCACAACTCCTGACGGGAATTTGTAGGATATACAGAGGTTATGAAAGAATTATTTACTCTATATATGGTAATCATACAGATTTGGTTCAAATCATTATACGATAAAATTATTTCCTCTCAGTGCACGTGCAATTGCTATGCTGCTGTAATTTCGCTGCTATCAACATGCTGCTATCGCATCATGCATGCATAATACACATGCATCATACCACATCTATTACGCATAGAGGTAATATGAAGAAAATTGAGATGTTCTTACCTGGAACTTATAGCGATTCTCGTCGACTCTTTCGACATCCATCATGATTTTATAGCGCGCGCATGGCTCCAATCCTGAAAACGTGACTCGAAACGATGGGAATATTCGCCTGAAACAAAATTAATATCATTACACGTTAGTCATAAAAGAATAGCTTATCTCCCTCACAATATGACTTACCTGCCAACTTTATTCAGCACCATTTCGGTGCCGATCGAATTGAATTGATTCCACAACGCTTGATCGCATAACGTAATTCGAACAGCTGACTCCCTGCACTGTGCCAGATCTCTTCGCGCGTAGGCTTCGTCGGGAGCAGCCCTCAGTTGGCCGCCACCGTTGCACGGATCTTGAACCAATAAGGCATTACTCTGACCATATACGCAGCTAGGAACTTGACTTGGATACTGTTGTGACATCTCTGTCTTCTGCTAGCGACGGGTTGCGAATGAGAGGCCTTGCTTGGTATGACCTCGCATATATTCATTTCACCGCGACGTTGTACTTTTAAGTTACAATTTATGTGTATTGCGTATTGTTTTAGTTAGAACATGTGAACAACTGCTCCGCAGCCGTGGTCGTTCAGTAACTTTACGGGATGTGTTTTAGGCGCATACCTGTCATATTCTCAGCGTGAATAATGTGTATTTGGATTCAGTTCTGACGGCCGTACGCGGATGCGCACCGCGGGACTCTCTCGTTCTTATCATCATTAAAGTAATGCTTATTACCGTATCAATGGCGGGATGCCGTTATCAAGACGTTGGCGGCGGACTGCTTCTATAATGTATCGTAATAAACATCATTAAGTATGTTAATTCGATAAGAACATATGGATGACAGTAGCGACTCATTCATATCAGTATCAAAGTCGTTTGAAATCGCAGATTCAAATATAATAGCTAGTATTCCCGGGATCCGTCTTCCCAACTGTTGAGATCGAAGGATGCTTGGAAAGGTGTGATGTTGATGATGTTGATGTGATGATCCCGCATATTGCCAAATAGGGTGAATATGCCAATATGGACGCTCAACTGACGGACGCGGAGGCTCAGCCAGTTCCAACCAAACGATACTCATTTCATAATTTTATGCATGCTAGTTATAATGACATGGTGAAGCCCGGCAAAGCCCGAGCATGTCGAAGCTGCTTGGTCTGCGATTATGTCGCTGCTGCTCGAATTTATGACCGTATCTAAGACGTAAATGGAAATGGAAATAACGAATTGGTATTGAAGACGTGATCATTTCTAGTACGGATGAGAAGGTCAGAAGGATTTGCGACATAAAATATTTGATGGCTTGAAAGTTCACTCGACAAGTTGTATGCGAGTCACGAATCGTTCCAGATTTCTCATTCATATAGAGTTCGAGTCATGTCAAATCATTTAGTGTATTGACTCATCCCAACACTGTGTTTTTGACCGACATATATACCGCGAGAACGAGTGTGACATTTATCGTATGTAACAAGGAAAGGCGACTTCTCAAGTTGGTTGGATTGATATAAAACATATATTCAACAAGATGGGTTTTGAATCACAGCATCAATCGCGTATTAGTATTTCCAATCCGTGTAAAACGAAAACGAAATCTGTTTTCTGGATCATATCTTGCTATGTAATTATTTTGAAGTATTTGCACACAACAAACACATGTTGTAACACAGTTTTTTTTCTTTCAGCATTGTGATTTTGAAGCAATAGTTTAGTATATCTTCTTCAAGTATTATGATTGTGTAAAATAACCAGTCAATAGGCCAGTCGTTTCATCTCAATTTAATCTAATACCGAATACAGTAACAACAACTTAACTAGCATTATATGCGCGTTCATTAGCAATCCACATAGCAAATACCAACGACAGACCATCGTCATCCGGTTTTAATGACGTCATGTGTAATGGCAAATTCACGTGATCAAGATCCTTAACTGAGTCACACGTGATGAAGCGGATGAAGTCGTGTGCAAAAAATAAAATTATCGCAACGTGGCCATACAAATAAAGGAAACGGAGACATGTCCGTCCATACACGAGAAGTTACATTTACACGTCGCAAGTACGCTTATACACGCCCACGCAGTCGATCTGGCACACACCACCCTTCAGACATCAGAAAGAGAAATTGCCAGTTGCGTTGTCCTAACTAAGTGGAATATGCGATCAGCTTCCCATGACGCATACTCATATGATTTTTGCTGTGTAAAATTAATTAATTTCGGAGATGACTTTAGAGGCTTAATGTACTGTACAGTGTGCCCTGTTCACACATACATTTTTGTTGACTCGGACGCAACTGTCTTGATTTACCTCATTTCACCATCGGCGACCAACTGTCATACTCCAGTGCTGAAACTGTGAAGTTCAGTGCATTTAAGCCGTTAGTATTTTCAGTGCTCGCTGTGAGCGAAGAAGAATTATTGCACATGGGTCGTAGTTGCACACTCCCTTATATACATATGTAGAGCAAAACTAACCTTATATGACAATCGCTTCCACGGACCGAGAAATATTGTATCGGGCGTGGTCAGGAGCAGATATCGCTTCCCGTATATACATCGTGAGAATAACAAGGATTTGTTGTGGCACATCATTGAAACTGAAATTATTTCAGTATTGAAATAACGTGAAACTGAATGTGATGATAAAATCAATATTACCTATTCCAAGTGAAGCAAAGATGTTTGATGCTTCATTTGATTATTAAATGCCAATTTATTTGGCGATCCTTGGAGCGTCCATTGCATTACCTCCAGTAAGATGGAAAATATGTGGTATCATTATTTAACATTCTGTATGATGTAGTACAGTTTCTATTTGAAAATAAAGTATTCAGCTTACCAATCGGAATATATCGTCGGTTACTAGACGGTTGGGAGAACGCAACAATTACCGAGCCATACAATATAGTCTCGCTACATACAAAAGAGATGTGTGTCAATAGGTGATTCATCGAACATAGGACTTTAGGTATAGGTACAGAGCAATAATGTTCTCAGCGTACATATTGAGCTGATGATCGTACCATATTCGTGTATTGGACACGTATAGGCATACAAAACATTGATTCATACAATCACACGCCTTGTGTCCCGAAACATAACCGCTGATAGGCATGTATTAGAAACGATAGGCGCCATGTACTGCGGTAATAGAAAGACCCGATTAAAGTACCCAGCATTGATACTCCAAGTAGCAGTAATACGGTAATTGTCCACGGATCTACTCAATAATAAGTAGAAGTAATGATTTTCAAAGAATACCAATATTATATCAAGTATTCTCTGAACTTCGCGGGGATCCACAATAATACGGCGATTTCCAGATACATTTCCAAATGTGTTTAGAGAGAGAAAAACTAAGGGCTGGTTTAACCTTGACATAATTACTTGCAGGTATGAATGGTTAATTTTATCGAACATAATCGCGACTTGTGGGCATGGAAAATGATTGCATACGGTAGCGAGTATCCGTTTGGTCTATATGGTAGGGCGGAGCATGTACCGGAAACGGATTGGATATCCGGCCGGATTTTCTCATTCTCTCATTCCGGAGCCGGAACAGTACTTTTTCTAATACGGCCGGAGTCGAATCGGAGCCGGATCAGTGCTTTTTACTAAGAATATGACAGTCTTACCCTCTTCCACCCTCGAATCCATAGTTACAGTGAAACGTTCATGGAAATAAGCCACATGAAAAGTCCAAGTTGTCATAATTACTTCAGATAAGGGTTGGGTTTGATCTTTGAGTTTTGAATTTCCTGTTTGCATTGTTTCAATCAATATTCGATGTCATCCTTCGAGTTGATGATCATTATCGGAGTTTTTCGGACCGGATCACGGTCATTTCTAGAATCCGGCCTAGGAGTCGGACCGGAGTCGAACCACAGCTTTGAAAATCAGAATCGGAGTAGGACCAGAGAATTCGCCGATCCGCTCCGCACTAGTCTATGCGTGTACTTATTGTCGTTGTAACCCGTTATATACATGAAGCGAGCTGTCACTGTAATTAACAGCGACTAGCTTTGTATCGGGTCAACTTATCCTTTGCAATTTTGAATGCAAGCCAGGGATTTTAATGGACTTAACGGTAAATGTGGAGAAAAATCTCGCAGTTGGTTAGCGGAGCTTCTTAATGGCAGAACTTCTACATGTCTTTGTTCTCCGGTAAGTGTTGTAAAATACTTTGGAAAGGGGGTATAATAATGGCGAGGTGGAACTGCATGGGGATCGACTGCTTGCTGCTGCAAAACTTAATTTATGCATATATGTAGGGATGAAATTCAGCCCGGGACGAGAGGTGTCTAATGTTGGGATATTTGGCGTGCAGCAGTGTGAGCATGAGCAGTTATGTGGTTGGGGTGCGGCTGTTACGGACCTGCATGAATACATCAATTTTCAAAGTAACAAAACCAGCCTCCACGGTTGGTGTCAGCATGCAGTCAAACGAGTGCATGCAAAAGTGATGGACTTTAGTCAAATCCAAATTATTTCGAGTAAGACGTAAAATGGAAGACACGTGGTTGAAGTTTATCGTTTCGGGACGCGGCTATCTTTGTAAATTTGACACAGAAAGGGCATGAAGGCCGCTCACCATTGGATTGTCGCAACCTTTAGCAATGTTGTTACGGAGAAAGTGTCCCTTGTGTCCATACCTCAAGTGTGCTAATTATTATTAAGCGTGTGAAATGTCATGAGTCACTTGTCTGAAGTAGGCCTACCACTGCGAAAGTTATTCTCTCATTCTAACGAGGTTGTTAAGCTATGATATGAGGTCAGGAAGTGAAAGGCATAGGATGAAGAACATACGGTGACGTCGCAGCCTTTTCAAGCTATTCTGAGATTTTCGTGTATGATGGTATGAGTTTATGATATCGATATCGACGCCAAACGTGTAATTATCTTGGATTAAAGAGCAGGGGAGTAAAAGTCTCTGTCCGCATCCGAAGACAGTTTGCCCATTCTAGTCGCTGTAGTGTAGGTAGATTTGGATATTATAGTGCTGCCTTCAAAAGCTGGTCTCGGTTGGTACTGATATGTAACGTAATAGTGATACATACAGTGTGAGTAAACATTCGAATACCGTCATACTGTCAGTGTCAAATGTCCATATGCAGTGGAGGTTGAAACAATATGTGACAGTTATACCATAACTACTTTTTTATAATACAAATTGTAGTAGAATTCTGTAAATACAGTAAAAGCATCGATCTATTTTATGGCAAACGCTGTCTGATAAACTCACCAAACGGATCCACCTAAATAGCATAGTTTCTCAATATAGACAGTGTCTTAAGCGGTGCCAATATCTCGTTCAAACCAGAATGTCGTGATGGAACATCGTCTCGGCTGAATTCTTTGTCAATCGCTGCTGTCAGACAGTAGGATAACTTGCCACGCCGCCGCAATCCCCAGATTGATGCAATCGTTGCTGGCCTTTTGTTTCTTCTGGATATGGGTTCACTGTCGGACGTTCCACATTACTCAGAGGTAAATAGGCATTGTTCGAGTACTTTGAGCCAAGCCGGCCACTGCGATCACCGTGTGTTATTATTGTTGTGACTGAGGTTGGCTATTTGGTTGAAGGAAACAAAGACTGTAGTAGTAAACACGAACAGCTGATTACGGAAATAGACAGCGTTCGTCACGCTCGAATGGACGTTTCTCTCTCGAATTTCACAAGCGACCGCAAATCTTTATAAACAAGTTGTGATGGATCGAAGTGCCTTGTGTTGTTGCCCAACAGGGCAGTCAACCCAGTATACTTGGGCATATTTGAGATTTGGTAATGGCGTCCGTTATAGTTAACCTAACGACCAAGCGACTAGGTAAAGAAAAGCCAACGGGGTTGTTCTATAACTGATATTTTGCTTCGGGCAGATACTAACGCGTCTGACGCAATAGTTGGTCACATCGACTGGGAATCACCGAGTTATATAAAAGAATTTAACTCAATTCGTACATCATATCAAATACAAGTTCTGGCATAGAAAGGATGGCCCCACATAGCAGAAAATTCGCCTACGCGCCACATCAAGATTGCATGAAAGACAATATCGAACCGGAATACTATAGCTTTATTCCTTATTTCAAGTACGAAGACGAAGAGCCCGTTTTGTGGATATTCGGATACGGTTCTTTGATATGGTTGCCAAAGATTGAATATTCAAAGTCAGAAAACGGATTCGTTGAAGACTACGCACTTCGATTTTGGCAGGGAAACACTACACACCGCGGGACACCAGAATCGGTAAGTTGATAGTTGCATATCAGCTAACTATTATACTATATTTTATGTGATTTATTACTTTTTTAGCCCGGGCGAGTAGCCACACTGATCAAAGAGACAGGCGCCGAAACATGGGGAAAAGCATTCCAACTGCGTGGTTTTGAACAAATCAACGACGGTTTAAAGCACTTGTGCGGGCGGGAAGTCACACTGGGCGGTTACACATTCGAGTCACTACAATTCCAAGTGGAAGGTTGCACACAGAAGCGGGTGTTAGAGGCCGTGACATTCATAGCAAGTCCGAACAACAGTCTGTATCTCGGCCCTGCAAACGAAATCGATATCGCCAACACGATTGTACACTCCAGAGGGAAGAGTGGACATAATTTGGAATACTTGTTTCGTCTCACCGACAGCTTACGCGCCATTGCGTCAGAATTATCGGATCCGCACTTGCGGATTCTGGAGCACGCTTGCCATGCAATTTTAGCGTCAAAGTCGCCCGCCGATGACGACTATATTGCTTCGTGTTTGGCCTCGCGCCAGCATATGATTGCCGCCTCTAAAAGCATTGTTTTGTATAACGATTTTTGTAATATAAGACATACATAAATATTTTTATTGCGGCGGATTCAATATCAAAAGTTTTTAATTGCAGCTCGGCATTCGACATCATAACTAAATATTGTGAAAGCGCTACTGTTTTATTTATTTGTACATATTGCGGTGTTTGCGTGTTATCTACCTTGCCGTGTACCGGTGCCATATATTTCAAAATTTCGTTACTGCAGACCAATTCTTTCATGTATAGATGCGATTTTTATTTTGTTTACAATAAGAGGTATGTTTTATGCCATTGTGAATGTAAAATAACCAATAAACTGGTGTTCTATTTAATCCATCGTAGTGAAGCTGGCTATCAGTCGATTTCTTTGAAAAGTTGTGCTAAAGGCCTCGTGATGTTACGTATGTAATAGCCTACTTTGTCGTGTTACTTCAGTTCAGATCAGCTGATGACGTGGGATGTCTTATGGCGTGGGTTGATTTATGACGTAAACCATACATCGATGTAGCTGCGCTTATTCACCATATGTATACATTATTTATATGCTTCGATTCGCACACGCCTCTTTAAAGTGTGCGACTCAATTGGAGAAGTAGAACGGGGTGGATCAAACTCTCACAAACGCGTTGCGCACAAACACGTGATATAAAAACGGGTTTTTCTGCGTTGTGATTTCGAAGCAGTAGCGTAGCTTGGCATCCTTTGAAAAATTGTGATATATACTCTGTACAATAGGGTTGCCATACGTCCGGAATTTCCCGGACATGTCCGGAATTTCACTGTTAAAACCGCGTCCGGGAGGAATTTCTAAAATATGCCTAAATGTCCGGAATTTTGAAGTTGGCTCATATTTTTTTCCTAAATCAACATAAACAATACTATTTTTGGGCAGATTTATGCTACATAAAATTTTTCTTCGCGCTAGGCGCGATTTAGTTTCACTTATGGTTGGTTTCAATATGGGGACTACCGCGCTCGCAAAAACTGCGATAAAAAATAAACAGAAATTACATCAATTTACAGAGATAAGTCTAATTGTAATCGCAATCACAAAATAACGGTATATTTATAGAGTCGGTTTAGGCCGTCTGGATGCTTTATTCAAAGATAGTAGTTCTAAACCAGGGAGTAGTTTGCCTTTATTCTTGGGTTCACGAAGATTTTGAACTTAATCAAATCAGCTTCCAAAATAGGCCGTGGGTAAGTCTATGGGCAAATGTGCCGACCTTGAATTAGTAATCAGCTTATCAAATTTTGAGGTGGGCCACGGAACATTTTCAAATTGGAAATGGAGTCACGACTCACGACCATAAAAGGTTGGATGCTTATATAGTTCAGTGGTGCAGTGCGCACAGGCATTAAGCTGATAACGAATCTTATCGGTGTGACATGAACATGACTTAGCGATGTACAGGCAATTACGCTCCTTGCATTTTCAAAGTCATCATCCTCTACCAGCTCTACCGCTAACTCTGATCACGTGGGCGGAGAAAGGATCAAATTATATAGTATTATATGGAAGGACCAATATTATTGACATAATTCATTCAAATCATTTAACGACCAGATGCATATAGTAAGCCCCCAGAAGTTGTATCGATTACCCTACGGTGGGCCCGAGATCAGTGTATATTTTTGCAGGAAGGGGCTGAAAAAATCTGGCTTCGGCCCTGGTTACAACTTACAACACACAACCACGTACTCCTAAACCGGATCGTGACCACCTGCAGTAGATAGACAAAGCTTCGCTAGTGTGACGTCATATTGATCGACAATGTGCTCATAAATCATTTTGAAATCCGTTAGTGGGCGCTAAAGAGCGTCCGGAATTTGTGTTGCAAAAATATGGTAACCCTACTGTACAATAGTTAGTCAATAGACTGGATTGTGGCCGTCTCTGCATTTAACGCATACACTAACAACAACTTTGCGTGCATGCGCAACTTCGCGCGCCGTAAGTGCATGCATCGCAATCGGCACAGGAATAGAACACCAACGACAGACCACCGTCATCTGTAGTTCAATTGACGTCACATACCAAAACAAGGTCACGTCATTATGATTCGTCTATGTCTTATGGCCAAATGATGGTAGCTGAGGAGTCGTGGGCAAAATGTAAATTATCACAACGAGATCTAACTGAGAAAGACTACGGGATATTATTTCTATAGAAGAAATTTATTGTTGGTATGTTATTTCTATTTATAGTAGTAATGGTGTTTCTACATACCAGGTCGATACTTCTATTGACTATAGTCCTCAGCTGCAGACCTACAGTACGGCCCACTTTCATTTTTTTAAAGCGTATTAAGAAGACCAGGACATAGCACGGTATGGGACGAAATTTCGGTATGCAATATGGAAACGTGCGAGTATGATATAGTATGGAAATTTGTTTCTATACGTTCAACTTGGTAGTTTGCCAGGACCATGGCAAGGATTCATCAGAAACGCAATATAACCGAGGACCTGTTGGCTTTTTAGTATGGTTTTATCAATTCAAAACACCGCGAGATTGCGCTGCCATTTAGTGGAATCTGCTCTCTCGCCACACCGAATCAGCTTGCATTTTGACTTGAATGTGGTAAATGGACATGGACATGCCCGAGAACTGTCGGCGAGATGCTGTTCCACAGTACTGCTCCTTCATACTTGATAGAGCGATGTGTTTACTCGTGATTCGTACCGAACATATGGCAATTGGACCACGAGGACTCCCATGCGCTGGACTTATGTACTGTTGATTCCGAAGCGAAGAAGTCATTGAGCAATGACCGCAATGGAATTGATTCATAAACTTGGCAATTTATAGCTTCCTTATCTTGTATGCTTAAAACACCACATATTTTGAGTTGTGGCCTTTCGAGCGCTCATCCAGGCCCAGTTGGGGCCCCTACGATACCGAGAAACCGACGTTATAGTTTAACTAGTTTTGCAGTGGATCAAGTATATCCGTACTGGCAACACCTCAACAAATAATGCCATTTAGTTTGGATTGAAATAATTAACCAGCATACCAAACGGAAATTTGATCGGGTTCGTGAACGGATAAATCATTGAAATATTGAATAATCATTGATGTCAGGCTACTCTAATATCGTAGTCTTGCAGCACACAAAAACGTGTCAAGTGTGTGTCAAATGTGTGGAGATACTGGTGATTCATCGATTATAGAACGTAAGCAAGTTTGTGGTGTTTTGAAGCGATGGAATTATTAATGAATTGAACTGCTGACCTGAAGTAAGGTACAAAGCAAAAAGGTGCTACACGTCGTACATATTGAGTAGATGATCACGATATATTCGAGTATTGGACACGTACACAACGTACATTTATACACATTATGTCACATTATGTCTAACTTATTTACCCAGTGATACGGGACACGTATGTGAATAGACGCTGTAGCGCGTGAGTTTTTCTCTGTTCTATAAATAAACAGTCCAATGAACGAGTCGCGAGCGTTCGGAAGGTCAGTTCATTACCGACGAGGCAAATGCTATCCTATTCAAGAATCACGATGAGTGCGAGACCTCCACTGCTGCAAACATGGGAGTATCCAATACAACATTGCTTAGGCTGTTTTGAATTGTGTTTATTTGACAAAGCAACATGCTCACTTAAGACTATTTTTCTTTCAAATGCTTTGGACACGGCATTGACCAATCATCACAGTATCAATCTCGCAATTTAGTGGAATGTTAAACACTTCCACAACGTACAATCTCCTTGCGATGTTGTGCGGGAGTAATCGGGATAATTGACTGTCAAACGCCTTCAACAATATATTTGAAAGCTAGTGTTCAGCACGTGTAATGTGATAGTTCCCCTTTGTTCCAATAGTTGAAGTTAGGGTTGCGTTTAAAACAAAAATCAATTAAAAACAAACATGTTTAACCAAGGCCCTAATTTAAAACATGTTTTTTTTTCTAAGCCATGACGTCAAGAATATTCAATTGTGACGTAATAGTGGATTGACATTGACAATTGAAAATATAGGGTAATTATAGCTGCTTTGACGAAATATCTACGTACTATAGCTGTTGAACCGACTATTATGAGGTTTCCAACCATCCCATATCGTATACGTCGGCTACATCGGGTGGTAATTGTCTGTAGGCTCAGGCTCATACAACATGTTTTTGGAGAACATTTACATAATTGTGGCATGATTTTTTAACTTAAAAAAAGGCCTTTGTTTAAAACACTGTTTGAAACATGTTTTAAACAAAGTGTTTTAAAACACCGTTTGTTTTAAATGCAACCCTAGTTGAAGTTATTTGTGGCTATTTCAGGAAATTATCGTAAATGGGGATATTCTTAATGTGTAACGGGCACCGTGTGTGCAGTGCATGCCTCTTCTCTACTTCGCCTATTGGCCAAGGTGAGTGTCTGATTTCGGGACTACTCCAAGTCGCTTCGACACGCTCCTATCTTTTCATTGTATCGCAGTATTGTGGTGTTTTGAAATGATGAAAATAATAATAAAGTTATATTGATATCGTTAAACTTAAAGTTTTGCTTGAACTCATGTTTTGTAGATGGACAAGTCAAAGATTTTTTTCGATGATACGGTGTGACCCTACATTTGTTACGGAAACAATCTTAAGCCTGTCTAATAGCTCAGCAAGTACTTTCTTTAATTTTGAAATAGGCCATTACATCTGGACATCCTGTATTGTCAGATTAGGTCATCACATTAATCGGTTATGATTTCATTCGATGTCCCGAGTTTTCACAGCAATAATCAGCTTAACACTAAAATCCTCAAGGGGGCAATGAAATAACCGTGAGGTATCAGTATGATTTTCCATTCCTGCCTAAGTCCATTATACGAATGCACATGCTGCAGAGCACGAGATGTTAGGTGTGCAATATTTCATCGGAGTTTGTATAGTGTTACTTCAGTTGCGAGCAGTTAATGGCGTGGGGCGTGATATGACGTAAACCGCCTTTCCGATGTCGTCGATGCCAAAATGATTAAACGTAAACATAAAACTTCGATTGTCACAACTGCTCTTGAAGTGCGCAGCTGATGAATCGAAGAAGTGAAACTGAACTAAACCAAATTCTCCCTAGATAGCCTATATGCTCGTACAAACTCATGTTGGGAAAACAGGTTTTTCTGCGTCATGATTTCGAGGCCATCGATTGGAAACCATTGTGTTATTATAAACATCATCATGGATCGCACTTAATTCAACTTCACGCAACGCGAACAGTACCGACAACTTTACAAACGCCCGACTGAACATCATTATATAGTTTAAATTACGTCACATGTCATTACAAAGCCACGTGGTGTAAATTCTCCCATTTCTCATAACGCACATGCGATAAAGCGGGCGGACAAGGGAAATATTTGACAATGCCAGGTAGCCTACTGACGAAATATTAGCATGTTTATGCATGGTAAATTATATCTACGCGTTGCAGCGACATGTTGACATTAGTCAAGAATGTATACACCGATTTTACGACCATGTCAGCACCCGCTTCAAACTGCTTAGGGAGAAATTTCTTGTTGTTTGTGGACTACTGGACTGGCGTCGATTGACTTTTATATCTTAGTAGTTTACAGAGGGGCAGATATCTCAAGTTCCAATGTTGAGGTCAGCTCACCATACATTGGATCCTATCTGCGTAACCTGTGTCTCACAAAAACATGGTACAAGTCGGCAGACCAGAAATCATAATCACATAAGCAATATCGTCCTGGTGTAGGATTACCCATGAGGTCGAGAAACCATGAACACTAAAATACCACAAACAACAACAGCTATACATTAGTATGTAATCTGAACAAGTGGAGTCGTGTGTGCGATGCGAACTGTAAGCAACAGAGTCGTTTCTCATGTCTTAAAAAGATTCACTGGCATTTGATACTTTATTTATCTGAGGACCGCCACCGGTAGGCGTGTCAGAGAGACTGGGTTATGGTGTCATACGGAAACTGTGCGATGTTCGGTTAAGGTTCATGTGCATAACCGATTACCCCAAAATCACTTCCGGGTATATTGTCGTATAAACCGTATTAGCGACTTTTGCGATTGGTCAGGAGGATAAGCCTTCCGCCTCAAGAGTCAGCATAATGACGTGAAATTTTTTATGCCATTGAAAAGCAGCTATGAAATATTGTAGAATATGAAACGTGATCTCGGGCCCCGGTGATCCATATTCCAGGTCTTACAATAGTACGATTCTGGCACGCGAGTCGTATGTTCGCCATACCCGGGGTAGTTGGACTCGAATCGTGGAAAGAAATGACGGCGCTTTACAGTTTAACATTCAATTTTTCGATATAAATATTCATATGAACTTTTATGTGAATTTCGCTTGTATATTGTCTATTCACGGGATTTATAGAACCCATTTCATTTCCGGTATATAACGCTGTATCTCATCCATCAATGCGTTGATTAGTTTAGCGAAATAATAAGGATTAAAGGATACAAAAAATTCACAAACCATCAATATGTGAAGAAATAAACTTCCGATTATATGGCGCTGCAACGTACAAATATGGTATCAAGGGTAGTTATTCATATATGGTACATATAACATCAAATGCAATGTGATAAAGTGCCGAAATACTATTGAGCAGATGACACGTGATATTCGATAATTGAACGCATGGATAAATCACAATACAGATCCGAACTACACCACATAGTACACACTCATACGTATATTTAGGAACGAGGAATGTCGGGAATAATATTATAAAGTGCGTCTGGTTCTTGGATTTTGCTCAATAGCATTCATTGCGCGATCCTCTAGTCTAGCAGCTAGAGTCTAGCTAGGCTAGACCAACTCATAACTATTTGGAAGTTCATTATGACCAAAACAACATTGACCGCTCTCTTCATACACATACGGGAGTACGAGACCTCCCGTGCTGTAAACATGTCAGCTTAGAATACGCTGCTAAAGCTGTTTTGAATTATGTTGATTTTACAAAGATATCCAATATCAATACCGTTTTGAAACGCTATTGTTCAATGCACTTGTTGTTCCCAAAGCCGCTGATAATAATCCCATATTCACAATCATAGATTATCGTATTAGATAATGACGCTATACCATTGTGAATGAAGCAACCGAGATGGTTGAAAAGTAAATTCGCGTTCGCACTCCACGGAGTTGTTTGAGAAGACCAGTTCATGACGTTCACTTGTCAATTGACCGCGCCAAATTAATCGCAAGATTCATACTATAGCGAGTAAGGCATAATGAATGATGCAATTGTTATTACGAGCGATACCCGAACCGAACAATGTAATCCATAGTCAACTATATACCGTCGAAAAGTCGCTATACTGTACCAGGGATATCTAAAACTTTTAGATATCCCTGACTCTACCCCTGAAGACAGTCATCGTTGATATTCAATGAAACGTAGACGCGTCATCGGAAGAGGCCGCTCACACTTTCATCTGTGTGCGTTGCGGTCGACCCGGTGGACCTTTATCAAAATACATCAGCCCATTTTACATACATACACAAACACATACATCAGTACATTGAACCCTCCATTATTTGAGATCTCATTTCTTGCTGGTGACGTCATATTTTGATTGTTGTTGTTATTACGATTGTTGATATACGTAGTTCTTTCCAATTTTCTACTAGTTGCTGACGATTACCCTGACGAATGTTAGCCGAAAATTATCGGGTTTATTTCAATATGAATATACTATTCAGATGTAATTAACAGAAGTAGCGGCCTTTAAGACGTAGTTTTGATATCGGTGTCACGATTAATCTAATTTGATATACCCGAGAAGTCGAGAACTACTTTCTACTCTGCAAAATCCAAAATAAAAGCATAGACTACTCGGAAACGATAGAACCTCTGCCAGGAGGTGTTGTGTACTTTTCCCTACTTAGAATAGAAGCAGAAATAGTGCGTATGGGCAATGTGCATTCAAAATCAATTCTCATCAATCTGAATGTGAATCTCTTACTTAAACCATTGCACATTCGGCAATCTTTGGACGCAACATTCAGTTTGAGAGTGAAAAATTTTTGCCGCGCAATGCAAGTAGCATTCGTCGCGACCTATCAATCAATCACCAATTATGAGATTCTCGAGGCGTAGTTGACTACATCCATCCAATTAGGCATAGGTTAAAAGCAAAACGGTCTCATTAAAATTTGAATACGTCATATATACATTCTTTTCTCCGTTGAAATATGTATTGCTGTGTATTATTAGCCTGGACGACCATATCTTGCTGACGCATTGGTATGCATGCAATGTTCCCTCTAATTTTTGAGGAGTCTGCGTACACTCACCAACTCACTGCGCAGACCCGTGGACAACAGTGCGTATAACGACTAAAAAAAGGTCATCACTTCGGATTTTTTGTGCGCAACCATGGCCTACTAAAGAGTCTTTAGTAGGCCATGGCGCAACTTATATTTTCTGTGCGCAGAGACCGTGTCAGCACTGCCCATTTGCGCACGCGCGCAGCTTAGAGGGAACACTGTTGGTGTGTATGGTATTCATAGACATTTCTACAAAGCCGTAATAATACTTCTCACGGTCTGAGAGAAGTGAGCTTTCCGGACCTGACTTGATTATGCAACTCGGCATCATATCAAATTGTGTCAATCTTGATATGTTCGCGTAGGTAAGATAGCTTTTTTAACCGCATGAAATATGATAAGTCAAACGAGCTTGGGAGCGTCGGTTGTAGCTGCTGGTGGCATGTGTGGGTTCGCGCATGGTACTGATCAAAATCATATCGCATGTCAACTTTCAAGTCACCTAGCCACATAGGAATGAAGAAGTCCGCACGCCCACGGCACACCTATGCTAATTTCAGCCGCTCTACGGTATTGCATAATCTAGCAATGGCTTCGTATTAGAAAGGCCTCGTTTATGAGTTTTTGCACCAGCCGACCTGAAGACCAATATAAAGGGTATCCGTGAGATAGCAATATTGGCATAAATTCATTAAAATATTTATTGTTATACGCCCCGGGTTTTGAGAAACATGTATAAATCAACTTATTTCCGCACATTGCATTACATGGCACCCGAAGCCGCTCAGAAGTAGCCACAAGTTCTTGGATGCAATTTGGACGGACATTATTCCAGTATTTCTCGAGTACTAGAGCACCTTGTATCGCAGACTTGCATAATCGAATTTTGCCCGTTTTCGACCGTTTCGACACCAATGAAACGTCCTTGGATTAAATTTAAATGGCATGGATAGAATGTATAGCATTCGCTGACTTACTTATGATAAGTTGATAAGTAGACCGCACAGACCTTGAACGGTAACAGCGAATAACAACAAAGGAATTCGCAAGCGGTGTTACGCGAGAGAAGATGCACGAGCTGCGACTATAAATAGCCTTTCGATCGCGGCAGCACCGGCACGTGTAAGCACGTGCTTCTCGGAGACTAATGCCAAGTTTGTCTTCAGAGATTTGAGGAACGACGCTTTATTTGGTCTATTATGCGACAGTGCCAAATATTCAATTTCAACCAGCACCCTGTTTATTTAAAGGCATTGTTTCAAAACACTGCTAAAACATGTTTTGTATCAAAGTGTTTTAAAACACCATTTGTCTTGAATGCAACGCTACCTATCCCATAAGGATGGTGTGAACGTGAGGTTCACGTTCGCGTTCTGTGTGTGAACCTCGGAAATTTAGAGGTTCGCGTTCACAACAGAACCTTGGTAGGTTCTGCACTGTGAACCTTTTTGGTAAATTGTAATTTGCACTTCATTATAAGATCTTTTGGCTCCAATTTATTGCATTTCAACTGCGGGTCACTCTATGCATGGCGCTGGCAGCATGAGAAATAAACACTAAACGAGCATGCACCTTGACAACCTTTAAAGTTTTACTTGTTTTTTTTTTGTTACAAAAAATTTCTCGAAATATCCAGCATTCCGTTTGTGAATATTTAGTGACTCTCTGCTGTGAGCTTGACCCGCAATCACACAACGTCACGAGCGATATACGTAGTCAGCGAATGATTCTTATTTAACCAATCAATGACATTTATATCGTTTTCTGGTGTAAAAAATCGAGCGGGGTACGGGGTCAATCTTGACTTCATATCTTTACTGTATCATTAAAACCAAATTCGTGCGATTAAGGTGCTGGCTACTGCTATATATGCTCAATATCAATGTAGCAATACTCGAACTCCGAACACATTGTCCGGTCTGGCTAAGACCGTTAAGGCGTAAGCTTATATTCCCTGGTAAGTTTTAGTCGAAATTGTTGGCAAAGCGACGGAATGTATTGATTTTATGAGATTATTATATCCTTTGATAGCCGCGGTTGATAGATTTAGCGACGTTTAAAACGCGATTATGTACTTCAGCAATGTGACATTATGTGGCCCGAGTCTTCGCTAGGCATCGTGTACATTAATATAGGCTATCACTTCATTGAAAGCTAGGGTTGGAATTAGCAATATGACGTCACGAGGTTCACGTTCGTGTTCACACAGAACCCTTCAAAAAGGTTCGCGTTCACACGAACCCGAACCTTTCAGAGGTTCACACCATCCCTACTATCCCATCATTAAGCATCTGGTTGCTACATAGTCGTCTGTCCATGCGGAGAAAATTCACGCTACATTCAGATCATACAATCCAGTAATGTGATATTTGCAGGGCGAACGAGGTTTTCAATGGTTAGCTGACGTCACTATTCCATGGTTACGCCCAGAGTTGGATCAATTGTAATTTGTAAATGAGCTGAATGCAAATAATTACACTTTTTCATGTAATTGTAATTATAATTGTAATTGAAGCATTTCCATTTTGTGTAACTGTAATTGTAATTTGATCAAAATTTTGCTCAATTACAATTTCAATTACATTGTTATGGAAACCTGACAATTACAACATAAAATAATCGATCAATCAATCGTTTATTCGTCACACCAGTGAAAATCCAGTACGGACCAGGATGACGACGAGGGGCCGTAAGGCCTTATAGCGTTAGTACTCAGTCACCACCTGTAATAAATTAGCCTATTTACATCGGTGTTCTATGCGTGCCGCGTTATAACTAGATAATTCAGCCATGCTAAACTGTTTCCCATACTTCAGTAGCAACAGAAAACTTTTTGAATTACAATATGGGCTAAACCAGTGGTTCTCAAACTGGGGGCGTGCCCCCTTGAGTGGCGTGCCCCCCTTGGGTGGCGTGAAAGCATCTGAAGGGGGCGCGAAGCTCCGGTAAACTGAAATTTTTTCCGCGCTTGGCGCGATTCACCTCCATTTCATAGTTATTGCTCTGTGTATAATCCGAGCTTCATATTGGAGCATTCTCTCATCAACAGTCATAACCTTCCATACCATCAAACTATCTGTAAGGATTGCTAACGTTCTGGTTTCATTGTGTGATATGAAGATAAAGGGGTGCACGAAATATTTCACTTTCACATGTGTAAAAAAGTTAGAGAACCAGTGGGCTAAACTAAATCTTAATATTTCAAAAATGGATGAACAGCAAATAAACTCTTCTGAAACCGGTGCTGAACCATTTCCTACACCACGGTCAGAGTTTTATTTTTAATTCTCTGTCCAGTACCGAGGCTTGCTGCAGCAATTGCAAAAAAAAAATTCAAGTTTCCAACCAAGGCTTCATTAAACTTGATCACGCATTTGTTGAGATGCTATCCCAATCTTACCTCCAATCTTGGCCAAATTTACTGGGGCCAGAAATTTTCGCACCCTAATGTTCATCAAATGCAGTCTAACATTTTCCAAGCAAGTGAAAATGAAAATGCGAACCAAAATGTTGTAATTCGTAGTTATCAGGAGGTTCTTTTCTTTTTGCATTAATTTTAATTTTACACATCGTATCGGTATCATCCTTATCGCTGATGCCTTATCAATTACATTTCATTATCCTCACTCAGCTCTGAGTAGCCTAATCGTTTGATTACATTTCATAGACTGTCCTGCAGTGTTGGGATCAAGTCACTACCTTCGAGTCACGAGTCATCTCGAGTCATTGCACATTTTGACTCGAGTCAAGTCAAGTCAATCGATTTTCGAAGGTGACTCGAGTCAAGTCAAGTCACTCGTTTTTTGGAGGTGACTCGAGTCAAGTCAAGTCAAGTCACGAGTCAAGTCACAATTCAAGTCAAATTGAATTTTCGCAGTATCAGTGATGATTCAAACTCATTACATTTTGCTAGCTGTGTGATAAACAGAATAATTGGCCATTTATCTTGATTAAAATACCGAATATAAAGGTAAATATGCATGCAAGAAGGCGTTTTATCGCTCACGCACACGTAGAACTGCCAATAAAATGTGTCAGTAACTGTATAGTAGGCCGATAGCTACTGCTACTTGCTACAGTCTGTTATTATCAACCAAGAGGGTTGAATACGAAGCCACGAGAAGTTGAAAAAAATTGATATGATACAATACACTTCCCATCTACACATCCGTGAGACTATAGACGCATAAATGGTATTCGCTCGATTTTTAAATCATACGAGAGGGTTGGTTAAGGTGATCACTGTAATCAATGTAAGAACTGGGCCGCCTAAAGAAACACCTGCGATATTTGCTATTGGATTAATCTACTGCTACTACGACAACGTAAGCTGTGATCATTTCGGTGGTGCATGGTCAATCTATCTGTGATGTAACAATAGAGGATCAGGGAATGTACAATCAGTGAATGTATGGTTACTCTCAGAAATGACACAGGCGTATCGCGAACGATACGAACAAACACAAAATACAGTGATTTAATCGACATCGTTTACTTGATGACTTGAAATTGACTCGTAAATTTTTCTCCGAGTCACGAGTCAATGCACATTTTTGAAGCGCCGAGTCAAGTCAAGTCAAGTCATTTTTTCAAAGTGACTCGAGTCAAGTCAAGTCATATGAAAAAGTGACTCGAGTCTGACTCGAGTCAAGTCATGACTCGAGTCATCCCAACACTGCTGTCCTGTAGCCTATTCGCTGTTAGACGCTCAAACTTTTGGTTGTTAACAGTCGCTTGAAACATCTTTCTGTGTTTGTAGTTTTCAGTACTCATGATTAGGAATAGTTCGAATACGTTCGAGTTTTTTTAATTGAAGGGTATTCAACGTATCATGAATGAAACATGAATAGCTTGAGATTGTTGCTAATTACGTCGCTACGGTTGTCAAAGAACACCTCTCTACCGAATCATTTACATGTTCACAAGAAATTGTAATTGTAATTGTAATTATTTACATGTTTAACAGTAATTGTTATTGTAATTTTAATTTGATATTTTAAGCGTTGAGTACTTGTAATTGTAATGTAATTGAAACATGCAAGGGAGTAATCGTAATTGTAATTGTAGTTGAACTGAATTATTGTAATTGATGCAACTCTCCTTACGTCATAATATTCATTACAGAAATCATCTATTGGGCGGCAGATGAAAATCGTCTTTTTGATCTCGTATACGCACTAGGGCTGTTCAAATATAACATTTTTTTCCCGATTCAAGCCGGTCCCCTGTTAAATCGTCAGGTTGCAGTAGAAAACCTTGCTCACCAAATTTCACTCGATTGCAACCAGTAAAGGCCTCCGCAGATCCAATTTAAATTTTTAATTTATTATGGAAAATTGAAAAAAAAAAAATCCAAATTTTTCTGTCAACCCCATGAAATTGTTGAGCTGTATTCAAAGACGTTGCTAAACAAATTTGAGTCAATTCCGACCAGTAGAAGCGGAGTTATGTGAGTTTTTAGATGATAAATCGCGGATTATCCTTGATCGGTGGATAATCCGCAATTTATCAACGAAAAACTCACTTAACTCCGCTTCTACTGGTCGGAATTGACTCAAATTTGTTTTGCAACGTCTTTGAAGACAGCTCAACAATTTCATGGGGTTGGCAGAAAAATTTGGAAGATTTTTTTTAATTTTTCATAATAAATTAAAAATTTTAATTGGATCTGCGGAGTCCTATACTTGTTAGAATCGAACCAAATTTGGTGTGCAGCGTTTTTTAGGGTAACCTGACAATTTAATCAGTGAATGGCTGGAATCCGAAAAAAAAAGTTATTTTTGAACAGCCCTAATGCGCACCTTTTGGTTGTTCGCAGACTTCAGAAAAGTGAAAATTCAGGTGTTTATTTACAAGCAATTTATTTAATTAATGTGTGCCACACGAGAAATAGAAGTCGTCGAATTGAATAAACGTTTTTATCAACGTACTTTGAGAGCAATTTATGATTTCCAAGTAAAAGTGCCGTAATTATGTCTGCAAATGAGATCGAAAACTGGAATCTTGCTTCCATTACTGCTGCTCGTCTGACGCGATGCGGACATCGCTAACTCAATATAGGTTAAGCAAATGTGATGATAGCTAAGGAAAAAGTGTATTTTCGTTAATACCTTTTATAATCACCCGGGAAGTGTCTCTGAAATGACCTTAACAATCGCCAAACGTCACAATTACGTGATAAAGTTAATGGTTCACCTTCTGAAATTGTATGTCAAGCGCCTTTTAATGTGAATCATCTAGAACAGTGGTTCCCAACCTTTTTCCACCCACGTACCACTTCGAGGTTTTATGCAGTGCTCGCGTACCACCTACATAATTTACGCACGCCGTAGGCGGTCAAAATGTTTCCACCGTTTATGACGTCATACTCACGTATTTGTGCTATGTGAGGTGTAATAACGAGGGCGATTTTTTTACCTAAAAATCGAAGGATTTTGACCTAAAAAAACTTGATTTTGACCAAATTTTGACTTCACGTACGCAAATTAGGTGTCTTCGCGCATAATTTTAAAATTGTACTATTTCTATTCATTTCTGGTAGGGACTGTCTGTCCTTACGAAAAAGCGTTTTTGACCTAAAAACTGACGAATTTTGACATGAAAAAACTTTATTTTAACGATATCTGGCCCAGTAGTTACACCACGTATTATGGTAAAGTTAATTAAAATTTGTTGTAGTACAACGAAATATACTTTCTTACATTCTCGGGTAGGAAGTGTTTGTCCTTACTAAGTAGCTTACCAAGAATGGAGAAATACCGTTTAACAGCAGTAGTTGTTGGCTGGCAACACTGAAGCTGTGCGTACACTGCTGGCGACACAACATGTTGCTTCATACTGTCAATGTTGTCACGCATCACAATGTTTCATCATGCGCTTCTTGATTAAATAACCATGCAATGTCAAGCAGTCTTGCTCAGTTAGGATATTGCGGTATGTTGAGCATAACACCATATCAATTGTCAACCTATTTGTTTCGTGTAGCAGTTTATGATCCACGATGAGCAGACAATGGGCCGCCTACAACGGTAGGCCTGTAAAGTGGGCTACTAGCTGGAAAATATCAAATCTACGATACAAACGAAATGGAGGGGTCCAAAAAATTTTGACTTCGTAAACAATTTTGACAATTTTATGACTTAACGCTCAATTTTATAAAGTTAAATCGCCCTAGTAATAACAAATTCTATAAAACTAGACATTATCAGCCCGGGTTGATGAGATGCATGGAATTGTTTTTTCACCACTAATAAAAAAAAATTCAAAATCTACCCAACTGAGCTAATAACTTTCTTCGGTCGAAAAAACGACAGAATGTACTCGCGTACCCCCTGGAAGACCCTCGCGTACCACTAGTGGTACGCGTACCACAGGTTGGGAACCACTGATCTAGAAGCAGCAATTATCAAATTGATTTCGATGTCGGGCCAACAATAATATTCTATTCATCAATACTACCGCATTCGCCTAAGCCTACACACACCCAAGCAAAATTTATAACATCACTCCATTTAAAAAAGCTTTTTGGTATAGGTCTTTCATACTCCTCTTCTACTTTCCCGTCCAATTCATGCAAGCACTCTAGAATCACGAAGAGTCCCGATTAAGATAGTTCATACCGCCCTCTCTCCGTACAGAAATATCGCTAAAATGATCACCTGAGACTACTGATAACTAACCTATACAAAAGCCCGGAGTTATATAAGAATGTGCAATTGCGCAGTGTGCATTTAAATAGTTACGGTTCACATGAAAAGTAATCGAAATGCCATCGGAATTCTAGTCTTTAGCTCACTCGCAGCAAATGATCAATCAATCAATCATAGGCTCATAGGCTCAAGCTACGAGATGTGTAATGCGATACATAATCTAACATCCATCTTGGCCTATGCCCGATGTAGCAATATTAGTTCTTGATGTTTCGGCTGTCATTTATCACATTCTGACGCTTCCCTCGCTATTTTCATTCGCTTCCTTGTATTCGTCCTTCATCGAGTAGCTTTTTAGCAAAGACACTGTAAGAACAGCGACGTATAGCGAGGTGATACGAATCTGACGAACTGCTCCAACTCACCAAATGAAGAATTGTGTAAAATCGTGATTTGATGAGAATACCATTCTCTTTGCTGTAATTGAAAATTGTACACTGTGTAATTGAGAGGGCTTAAAGTTGAGAACCTATAGTTGGATAGAACAGGGGTTCCCAGCCTGAGGGCCATGAGACTTATTTAGAGAGCTCACGGAAAACTTTATCATCTCTAAGACTACTCTACTATAAGAAGAGAAAAGAAAATTTAATAAAAATACTAGCAGAGCAATAAGCTACTTCTTGATCTTGAGTTTACTTTCTTTGTTTTACTTTTAGATGTATTATTAATAACTTATCAATGTGATGTCACGTTTATTGTGTGCTTTATTTATATCATTTTAACGTTGAAACTACCGGTTACTGTATAAACCTTTTTGTAATATCATACCGTAGCTTAATTGTTTTAAAAAGGTTAAAAAAAGGGATTCTTCAAATTTCTTTGAGGGGGCCAAGGTGTAAAAAATGGTCGGGTGGCCCTAGAATGAGAAAATCACCGAGACAATGAAGTTGCGATGCAGCTGTTGATGTTAATAGATTCCCTTATTTCCCTGCATCGCGTTCAATGATCAACTACTCTCTGGGGTTTATTGAGGTCATACTTTTATTTCGACGTGTTAAACACCGTGATTCGTTCCTATTCATTTGTTCTGGCCTATCAAGTGTGCGTATTACCTCATGCCTCGCAATTACCTTCAAACAATTAGATCACAAGATACACACATACTAGTTATGGGTGTTATGAGAACTCGGAGGATAGGACTCGAAAAGAATGACACCGACAGCGACGAAGTACCGGGTTCAACTCATATTACGTAGTACTTACACATCTGTAGAAAATCTCTCATCTATATCCTCTCCTCGCGTACGGGGACGCTATAGAGGTAAAGTTACATTCCTTCGTGATAACGTATCAGAACCACCACTTCTCAAATTGCCCGCCATTGTTTTCACCACATGAATCGGAAAATCGCGAATCAACAGGTTGTCAACAGGACTTTTTGCAGCGTTAATTCGATTGCGACAGCATCACCTCCGAGTTTAAGCATGCAGATCAGCCAGTCATACACGTGAACTGACATCAGTAAGACAGATTATTTTGATCAGGGCAGTTATGAAAATGGGAATCACTCCCATTCGAGTTTTTACCGAATGTATATAAGTAACATCTAACCGTGTCGTCTAGCGTGGTTTTCTGTGCGGTGATATCACGATTAGTTATAAGTTATACCAAGAGTTGGGCGATGGGCAATGGGCATGCATATTTGTTGCTCAGTGCTCTATCAATGCGATGGTATGATGCTAAAATTTAAAAATGTTAATCGATATGAATTGATTTGGTTAGTCGCTTAATTTCTTTTCACTATATGTGGAGAATATATTACGCGCCAGTCAATCGTCAGTCGTTCGATATTATAAGATGAGTCACTTTTGAGTGGTGCCGTTGTTGTAATGAGTAGGTACACTCAGACATCCCCGACACTGTGCTCGATATCACCATGACCTATATTGGTGGCTCTATCAGGAGTCGCATATTCTCGCTTGTCATTCATATGTATATTCGCAGATGCTTCGATCAATGATGTTTGTGTATATATATTATATATATATTGACCTTTAATCGCCACATATATCACGATGTGCTCGCACATATCAATATCTTTTGAAGGTCACACATTAGACGCAGATTTCCGGTCGCGAAATGAACATGTATGGTCACTTGGTCAGTGGTCATACGTGTTCTGATGATATCGTAGCAAAACTGAGTCTCAAAGGTGCCATGTAAAGTCTAAACCACGGGTGTCAAACTCAACTGGCGTCGTGGGCCGGATTCAAACCTTCAGATCGCTCGCGGGCCGGACCAGTCAAATGATTCCAAAATGTTTCCGCAAAATCCATGCCATTGTATTTTCCTTGAATAATTTGTTTAGAAGACGATGTGTACAACCGTATATTACATTACGGATCATTGGAGTTATATTCCATCAATACCGTTAACCGTTATTCACAAACAATGGAATTGTCCAAAATACGATGATTGGCCTGTTGAATACAGTTATAAACCGCAACAACTGTTTCTCTACCGACGATATAAACTGTCATCATTCTATGCGTCCTTTGTTAATCATACTTTGGCGATAGTCCTGCGTATAGGCTACGTTGTGACGAATAAAAGAGATTTAACTGTAAACACGGACGTAGCAATTTGGTTTTATTATTATATAATTGCGATTCGTGTTTCTCTGCAGGCCGTGACTCTTTGAGTCAGAAGTGACACAGCATTGCGACAACAGATATTTGAATTCTATTATTGGTTACCATAATAACTTGCACACAAGGGTTTCGGATTGCCGTCTTCGCTTCAATCAATGACTAGGCCTACTCTTTGGTCCATTTTCCCGTAACTCTCTGAACTCAATGAGTACTGTTTTGCCTTCTCGGAATCAATGTCAATGTCAGCGAATTCTTGGTAATGATGAACAGAGGGACACCTAAACACCGCTGTCGGGTGATTGTAATGATGCCTATGAACATAATAGACATTTGGTGTCTTGGGGATTTTGGAAGGATGTATTTCTAACTAAAAATCTCAACAATTGCACTGAAATGTAACAGACATTTTTTTCAATCCACTCAGAATTGCTTCGCGGGCCGGATGCGGCCCGCGGGCCGTATGTTTGACACCCCTGGTCCAAACCTTTACGTATCTTACTTAGCTACTTTTTACATTAACTCTAAACGCGCGGATCAACCATATATGCTACTGATATAGCAATCGATCGCATGAATCCATGAATAGGCTTAATCAGGTGTCGGCAACCCCTGGCACGCGTGCCGATTGTGGCACGCGAGATGATTTTTCATAGCACGCCGATTGAATTGTCGAACACGACATGTTATTATCATGTTTGTTGCAAAAACCGAAACAGAAGTTTTCAAAATGGAAAAAGCTCGAAGGTGAAGAAAAATCAGTTCGTAAATCAATGTAAAGTTGAGTCTTTTGGGGCAAGTTCTGTTATTCTTGATAATTTATTGGAACTAAATTCTGGATACTCCCCAAACAATACACCGAAAAATACAAAGTATGCTTAATATATAATAAATACTCTAAACGTAATAGCAATTAGGAGAGAACGGCAATAAAATATATATGGGGCCGTCGGGGTGATTTAAGGGGCGGGCTCTGTCCAGCCCATGGGAGGGCGACCATTAGAAAACGGCATTTCAGCGCTGGGTTTTTCTAAGTAAGAGACACTAAGACATAACGTTTCGGGAAACAGGCGACTCTGGGTAGTGCGCTCTGAAAATTATTGGTGGCGATAAAACCTTGAAATTAAATGACCGTTGCATGTTCGCCAAAACGTTGGGTATTGATATGTCCAGGCGTCGAAATGACCTGGTCCGAATAAACCTGTGCCCGAGTCGCATGCACGGTGCAAATGAGACCCACATAAAAATAATGGACCCGTGACGAAAGACGAATTTGGAGTCGTGTTCGTTGCACGAAAGGAGATTTTTTATTCTAGTTTCGTCTAAGGTACGTGTAAGCGATTCCAATATATTTTGAACAGCTACAGTCCTTACCGCGATCTTTACAGCGTTGCAGAAAAACCTACTGCGCGATCAAGCCATGATACAGGAGTGGCTACATTTTTCATGATCAAGTCATACCGCCGTGACAAAGTTGTTGCGCGTGTCACTTATTGGCTATGGTACGGTACACGGTGGATTCAGAAACTATAAAAGCAACCACAGACGATCGATCTTCGCGCGAATCATTTTTTTCCAATAAATTAAGCTCTGGTGCAGTAGCGACCAGACTTTGGGAACCAATGGCGTAACCAATGCCGTTGATGGCTTCAGATAAGTCGTTGTTGGAATTCCTTACTTGGAACGATAAATACGACAAAACTAAAAATATTTGGCACGCCAGTTAGTTGTACATATTTTGGCACGCTGCACAAGTAAGGTTGCCGACCCCTGGGGTAAATGGTGAACACCCGCCTGCAAAAGGAAGAAGCCCGGCCGTTGTTATCATACGGTAAATAGTAACTCTAGCACAAGTGCCATAATTTCGGCGGAAGGATAGATATGATGTGTATCGAATCACGAAACAGTTTTGAAACACTCGTTTCATCTCCGCTGTCCAAATGCTAAAAATAAAAGTAGAGCCTAAGAACTCGGGTTGGTGTGAATATCTGAAAGGTTCGGGTTCGTGTGAACGCGAACCTTTTTGAAAGTATCTGTGTGAACGCGAACGTGAACCTCATGACGTCACTAATGCTAATTTCAACCCTACATTTCAATGTAGTGATAGCTCGTATTAATGGTCACATAATGCCACAATGTTGAAGTATATATTGACGTTTTAAACGTCGCCAAATGTATGAACTGGGGTAATCAAATGATATGATAATCCCATAAAATCAATATCTTCCGATGCTTTGCCAACAATTTCGACGAGGACTTGCAAGGTGAGATAAGCATACGCCTTAACGGTCTATAGGACAGAAGTTGAAGTTGAAATGCAAATATATTCAACCAAAGATGTTATAATGACGTGAAAAATGGTAACCTGTACCTATGGAAATGGGTCACAGTGCAGAACCTATACCAAGGTTCGTTTGTGAACGTGAACCTCTAAATTTCCGATGTTCAAACACAGAACGCCAACGTGAACCTCACGTTCACACCATCCATATCAAGAAAATCATTTGCAGAAAATGAAATTTCCAAAGTGACCTGTCCGTTACTCGCAATATTTTCCATCCATTGTTGGCTACACCGCTACGATACTTCTTGCAATGCTTCACCGGACAATGAATAGCTAGACGTTTTTTTATTACCGTTGTAACAAGCTAAAACCGTATACTCATTGATTGGGAACGGTCAACTAACCACGTTGACTTAGCGTATCGTAAGCACTGATCAGTGATCACGATGAAACGGCATCTACCAAATATTTTTATCTCCATATATAGTTTCTGAAGTCAGGGAAGGCAGGAATAATAAATATCATATATATATATATGTGTATTAGATAAGCCGTAGTCGAGTAGTGAGGGGATGACTCATGCTAGAAAAGGCAACTTTGAAGTAGAATGCAGCGGCGATATTTCTTTACCAATAATTGCGATTCTAAGAACACCGTGTTTAAAAACCGGTGACTTCAACAATGCACTTATGTACAGTGGTACACTCATACAGTGTACTGTGTACTAGCGAACAACTCTGCTGTACATTCATGAACATTGAATCAGCATCTGCAATAGCAGGCAACGTTGTTTATATTCGATTTCTTTTATTGTTAGAGGATAGATATTAGCACACGGTTAAGATACTACCGCGGGATGCATAATATTAACAATTACAAGTCTTTCACTTCTGTGGATATAGTTCTGTTTACAAGTAAGGAAAACTATATTTTCGAAAAGCATACATTAATGCTATTTTATTCACCGTGCGGACTAATGATTTCATTAAAATGAATGAGAGCTGTGGCTTGGATTGAAATATTTTACTTGATAGGCTGCATTCATACGGTGTTCTTTTACAGCTGCATAATACGAAATATATCGAGGGGTGGTAAAAAACGGACGGTTTACAATTTTCACAATTAATTATTTTTACAACTAGTTGACAAAATTTATTTGTTCGCTCCGTCTCACGAACTTCATGCAACGAAGCTCCTTTCTGTAGATTTGAAATGATAAATTTTGAATTGGAACGATTCCCTTTCAGTTGTTTTGGCGTCTCCAGCTTTCATCGGCGTGTTCTTCGCGTACAGAGACCGCAATGTCTATACCACAAAGAACTACTTTTTCGGCGGGAAGAACATGCACCCGGTGAGAGTGATAATAATAATTGGCCCCTATTAGTTACACAGGTAGGCCTGTATAGTGTATATGCTTTGGAGCAGGGGCGGGCAACTTCTCCAGTCGGCGCGCCAGACATAGTAAAATTAGGTACTTGGCCGGCCGGATTGCTGAATCGATACATTATTCGCCCATTTATCCACATATACAAGGAATAAATCGTATTTAATGAATGTATTTTAACGACAGCAATGTCATTTCAAAGCCATTTCTCGCCGATTATGGCGATAACAATGTGGATTTGAGAACAGCATTGTCATGCAGCCGCCGCCATGTCTGCTTCTCTCTGATCAATTAACACACGGTGCAATCCATCATAATTAAGATTTACAGGCGTTCGATAAGGCCGGTACCCCGAATTTACCAATACATCAATTCAATAGGGTTGAGTACATGGTAAACGCCGATAATGCAAGCCTTCTCGCTATCACGAACTTTCGCGTACGCTCTACTCTCGCACGCTGCGCACACCGTATGTAATAACATACAGTCGCTAAAATTTGCCGTTAAAGCAAGTAGTGGAAAATCTCGGCACACTGGGGCCGCGGGCCAGATCATCATGTAAGACGGGAAACTGTCCGCGGGCCGTATGTTGCCCGCCCCTGCTTTGGAGGGTGTTATTGAAAAAACGGATTTCGATCGAATGATACGGAATCTGGAAACAGTTGTGATCAATCGACCAATTTACGCTTCCAACAACGATATGCTGAGCAACCACATCTTGCAGACAACGTGATAAGTCTATAGCATTACACAGAAATGGCCGTACTTCGCTATCCGCTTGTTTCTTTCACCAGGTCGCTGTTGGAATCTCGACCGCGGTAACCAGCATCTCCGCATTGACAATGATTGGTTACCCAGTGGAGGTATACATCGTCGGCACCGTGTTCTTTTGGGCTCCGCTGGCGATTACGACGGCCGCTATGATTGCCTACATATACTACGTACCGTTCTACAGTAAACTGCAAATGGGCACGGTTTATCACGTGAGTCGCGATTTCTGTTCTGTTTTATTAGAAGCGACCACCGATTGGCGTAAATCACTCTTGAATGGTGGTGATCGTGGGGTGCGATTTGCGAAGGACCAAAGGTAATTGATTACGCTGGGAATACGTGTTGGGGTCGTCTGGTCAATCAGTGTTGACAGTAGGGTTGCAGTTTAAACAAATGGTGTACAAACGTATACGATATGGAATGGTTGGAACCCTCGAAATCGTCGTCTGTTTAATAGTTACAGCAAGTAGATGCAGATCGTCGGTACGGAATGGACGATCTGATGATGATGACCGCCGACCGTTAAAATGCTGCGTAAAGATGTAGTCCTCGTTAAAGATATTTTTGGTCCGTTTATGACAAGCTCAGAAGCCTTTTTCGCCAAAGGAGGCATTTTACGCTATCTTTTCAATTGCCAATGTCTCCAATTCAATTTCCACTCTGACATCGCAATTAATGGTTCGAGGCGTCGTGGCTAAGAACACAAAAAAGATAATAATACATGTTTTAAACAAGGGCCATGTTTTAAACATGTTGGTTTAAAATTGATTTTTGTTTTAAATGCAACCCTAGCTGACAGTATATAATCACACATCGGGGACAGAGCGCCCAACCGAACGAAATATAAATATATTTTACATCTAAATTCATCGTAAAACCCGTAATTTATGAAACTGTATGGAAAATCCTCGACTGCGGACTGGGCTCGAGTCTGGTACGAGTACGACTCGCTCGACTATGTACATTTGCATGTATACCTGCGTCCTTTAAGCGGAGTAAGTAGAGGAACTACTCAGAACGTTCCAAATATATTGATCGTCTCTATGGCCCGCAAGCGACAAATTTAAACCAACATACCAAAAATGATCTCGATGTGCAGTGTACACAACGATTTGTGGTGAAAAGTTACGATCAACTTTCTTAAATACTTCTAACTATCTTATCCGCGTAAGTGGTACCTTAAAAAAGTCTAGAAATGGTTCGTGCTACAAGTCGGCAGCTACGAAATCACCATAAAGAATATCGGCCAGGTGTAAATGACCATTGTAGTCGAAAAGCACCATGATTTCCACACACAACAGCTACTAACAGACGTAGCTATTCATTACGTGAAATAACTACGATTTCGCAGACTAAAATATGATGATCCAATCCTTTTCACTGTGTTCCGCACCTGCGACCTACACGTTAATTTCTTTACTTTTCATGCGAGTGTCAGCATCAATATCGCAAATCTGTTATCTCTACTGCTCGTCTTCGTAAAATTCAAGTATCTGCGAACAACAAATATAGAATTACATTCCGAGCCTGGAATTTTACTCCGACACGCGGTAATACCAATGCTCCTATTTTGCAGTACCTGGAAAGGCGTTTCAATGTTGCTGTGAAGCGAATTGTGGCGTTGATGGTCTTAATAAGCGAGGTAAATAATCTATTTTCACAAACCTTTTCCTTCGTATGCATGATTTGCAAAATATCTGGTTGTACAGTAAGATGGCAGAGCAATATATGTCGCATCATAAGGTCAGTGAAGATACGTCGACAACTATGCATCGTACTATATTCCGGGCTGATGTTGTTTCTGTGACCCACTTCGTAGCGATTGAAACGCCGCAAGAACACTTCAATTCGTTGCATCGTCTGCTTTCAGTCGATTGCCATCCCATATCATGAAATGTAATGTGTACTTGTGTAGTAGCGCGTGATTGGCATGGAAGACTACACGTTATCATACGTTTTGTGAGTGACCAGACACAAGGGCGTATCCTGGTACAATGGCAATGAATTCATGAAACATGACCAACTTATTGTTTAGGGCAACATCCAATTAAATTGTAGGACATCTTGCCTGCGCCACGCAGGTGATTCCACCCTTGTGTGTATTGTAAATGTTCGATGCCAGTACATACAGTCATAACTCCACGCAAGTCGAAGATATATGAAAATCTGAATTGTTTTCAGATATTCTACATGGGCACGATCATTTATCTACCAGCTGTTGCGTTGAACGCCGTTGCACCCATCGAAATAAGCTGGAGCGTTGTCATGATCGGTGGGATATGCACGTTCTATACAGTACTGGTAAGGATTCATTATTCAGCGACGTCTAGGTCAATTTCAAGATTGTTCCATGTTTTGAAGGGAGGCATGACCGCAGTGGTGTGGACTGATGTTGTGCAATCAGTGTTTATGCTATTCGCATCGATTTTGCTCTTTATCTTCGGCACGAACTCTGTGGGAGGTATCAGCGAGATGTCAACGAGGCTGGAAATGGGCCGTCGAGATACATTCAGCAAGTAATAATTTTATGTGCACACTGCACATGGACAATGATATTTAGAAATATATCAAATTAAACTGAGATGTAGTGAAGTGAATATCTTCACATATAGAACACCTTGGAGACGTAGACAACGAACCCGTGAAGTCTTTACTCGATTTAGTCGTGCGTTCTGCCTATGCACTATACCGCCAACGCCCAAACATCTGATGTATATAGAACGTGAATGTTTTCTGCTGAGTGTTAAGAACATGAAAATAGACAACTATGGTGAACATTTGCTTTTGCCGGCCTCAACGAAACCCTACAACTGCTGTAGAAAGGTTAACTGTGACACTTGGTAGAAATTTCTTTCACCCATAGTTGTAATGAACTAGGGCTGGGCAAAATTTAGTACCTGAGTGATTCGATTCTGAATAACGTTTTATGGTTCGAGTCGAGTATTCGAGTATCACTCATTATGACGTCATATCAGAGTGTAATATGTAGGCCTACTTTTCATGCCACCACAAAAAATATAACGCCTGTTATTTATCAAATTAAAGATACATTGGTATTTTTCGACCCTGCCGATTTCATTGCACTTTGTGACAATTTGTGGGATGATCATGACTTTGGGATGGTGTTATTTCCAGTATCGTTCGAGTACTCGAATCATTGTGCCCAGCCCTAAATGTAACAAAATACAATGTAGCCCGATGTGTAAATATATCAGAAGGGGTCAGTAACGAAGTACTTCTACTTTTATCTAGTACTCCAGTAGGTTTACCTACCTGTACTACATACTCAGGCGGTTATGTTTTAGCTCATTTCCACTTACACCTTTACCCAAACTATACTTCTTTTTTGCACTTTGGTAAAGTATACTTTTGGGTTATGCTTGCACCACCGTTTTGGGTGAAATTGCCATAACAACTGGGCGAAAGAGCCCCTGTGTCACGGTAGCTGAATTTATCATCGAAAATTGCGCTGATTTGTACTGGATCATTGAAAATTTTATACATCAGTCGCGAAGATGCAATTTGTCAAGTGGACCCCTTCCGATTAATGCGACGATCGACCAAATCTACGTTTTGAAACCAATTATACTTGAGTATTTTAAGATCTTCATTTTCTACTTCCATTAAAAGTAGTTTTGACAAATCTTTTAATTTTCTACTTCTTCTTGTAACTGAGTAGACAATGATGGCTTACTCCAACTTCTAGTTGAGTAGGAACTCTGACAACTTTTATTATCTCTGGCAAATGTGCATTCTATGTAAAAGCGTAGGCCTACATATTATTCGGGTCCATAAGTTACACCTGGCCATGTGCCCGTCGCCAAAATATAGTCAGACAACTGTTGTGACTTCTGTTACTTCATGGCCCAGATGCCAGATCTACTGAAGGTAGAATATGTCGCGAATATCTGGACACCCGATATTGTTTCTAGGTTCGACGATTTTCACATTTCCTCTCGCATGCATCCGGTCGCTCTGTTTGTCGGGGAATTCTTCGTATTCACTCATTACTTGGGATTCTCGCAGCCGATTTATCAGCGAATTCTCTCGTGCAAAGACACCAGGAGATCCCAGCAGTAAGATTGCGGACCTTTCTGCACGTAACAGAATCGTTATGTAATCTGATTAGACGTCAATCGAATAGGAGTATGCGAGTGAGTTTTTGGAAGTAGGCATATATTCCCACGGAATAGTGTCTGAATGGATTTTAATCCGATAAAATCGATAATAGCTTATAATAGGTTTACCATACGTCCTCTTTTGAGAGGATTTGTCCTCTTTTTTGTCTTTTTCGAAAGTGTCCCCGGAGGACGTCTCTTTTTCTGAGAATCTATGTTAAATATGTTTTAAAATTCGACTGAGATATAGTACTCGAGTAACCTTCCGATGGGTAGGCTATTTTGGGAGTTGAGCCGGAAAGTTGACTTTTTTTTAGTCAATCAACGCAGAATTCGAGAAAAGTGTATTTTCAGGAGTCGAGTCGGGAAGTTTCAATATACAAAACGCGCAGAACAAATCTACGCGTGTTAGTGGAAATAACGTATCTGCAAAGTCGGTTGAGCAACGATCAAGTCTATCCATCCACAGCATTATCACAGGGTACAGTGAAGTAGATACGGTCGAAAAATGTAAAATAATCTTAGAGTGCTGTAGACCTGGATTCATATTCATTGTGGTCGCATAGAAAGTTAGCATTTGAAATTTCCACATCATCGATACAGATGTGACGTTACAATAAGTGATACTCGAATGTTCGTCTAAATTAGAATGGAAGCCTACACTCTTAGTGAAAAAAGTGTGAATTCACGCCCTAAAGGCCGAAAAGGTTGGTACACGAACTTCCCCCTGCATGCAAAATTTGGATTGAAATGTACTCGTACAGATGCCTGATAGTTTGTCTAAGGTCCATCATCTCACTAAAACGTCGTAGGCCTACCGGTGATGGCTAGACTTATCAATAAAGTTGTATTTCTGACTACGCATAGCAATCGCGAATTGCTGGAGGAAAATCGCACGAAGCTTGAAAATGTGGTATTGAATAAACTTTTTCTCTATAATATGCATGTGCAAAGTAAGTATACGACTACATTTTAGTGTTTTGACCTTCTGGTAGCCAGTGTTGGGATGACTCGAGTCATGACTTGACTCGAGTCAGACTCGAGTCACCTTTTTCGCATGACTTGACTTGACTCGAGTCACTTTGCTAAAATGACTTGACTTGACTTGACTCGTCGTATCAGAAATGTGGATTGACTCGTGACTCGGAGCAAAATTCTCGAGTCAATTTCAAGTCATCAAGTAATCGTTGTTGATAAATATCACTGTATCTTGCATATCTTCGGATTGTTTGCGAAACGCTGGTGTAACCCGTGAGAGCGACCAATCATTCAATGATCGTGGGTTTTACTGAGCCTCCATTGTTAACTCACAGAAAATTGACCGCTAACGAAGTGATCGAAGCTTACAGCTTACGTTGTCGTAAACTAGAATAGTAAAGTAATTGAATAGCAAAATGTATATTTCTGTTCTCTGTTCCTACCTTAACCAAACCTCTTATTTCATTGAAATGGAATTCGAATAAAGTATATATAGTACTCAACCATTGGCGCAGGCTCGAAATATATTATATAAATTTGTAAATGTATTGCATCTTATCAATTCGTTTCTCTCTCCATTCTCTGTTTCGGCTGGTAATTATAAACTGAGGCTATGCAATTCGCAGTTTTACGTATATGTGAGCGATACAATGCCTTCTTGCGTGGATAATTAACTCTATATTGGTTCATCTGTTCAAAATCAATGACCACGCAATCGGCAGCTCAGACAGCTAGCAAAATGCAATGACGTAACCATGCCTCATACTTCGAAAAGGCAACTTGACTTGAATTGTGACTTGACTCGTGACTTGACTTGACTTGACTCGACTTGACTCGAGTCACCTCCAAAAATCGAGTGACTTGACTTGACTCGAGTCACCTTCGAAAATCAATTGACTTGACTTGACTCGAGTCAAAATGTGCAATGACTCGAAATGACTCGTGACTCGAAGGTAGTGACTTGATCCCAACACTGCTGGTAGCTTCTAACGTATCAGGATATAGCTAAATTGCAGACCAATCTCGGCGGGTCGCACGTTGCCCAGTATGCCCTGCCCATGCCCAACCATGTACTACAAAGTTGATAAGTTGTACGCCATTTGTAATCATACGGTTCGAGTCATAACTCTGACATGAAATAAAATCATTGGGGTTGCCAGCTCAACACTAGATCAAGTTTGGTGGGAATCTATAGTTCTTTTGTAAGTGGAATTTGTCGATTGCCGAAGCTAGCACATTTGTCGTACCGTAATAGTTATTAGGTTTCTAATAAAAGGACAGAGAATATTTGCTATTTTAGACTTTTTGTGGCCGCAAAGTCCTATAAGTTTCCCGATGTAGATATACGCGACCTTGAAGTACGGTAGAAACAGTATATTGCTTGAAGTTCCAATTGATCGAATTTCCTTATATCAAAATTATAATACGACACAGCAGTAGCACGAATAAGATATTGTCCCAACAAGATCGGTAGATACAGTGGGGGAACGTCCATTGGGCCAATTAGTATTGACAAACTGCTGTACCCTATTACAGCTATATCCAGAATATTCCCTTAGACCAGACCAGGAATAGTCGTCAAGCATACGCCATCTAGCGATTACAAGTATTTTCCAGTTCTACTGTGAAGTGTGAATAAAGAAGATAATAAATAATATACCATGAGTTATCTATAATAATCTCTATGTGGACAATGCTTGGGTAAATGCGTTGAAAATTTTCTCAAACTATTGCTTAAGCGTTGTTGTTGTTGTTGTTGTTGTTTGTGGTATTCATGGTGTTTGTCGACTACAATGGTCATTTACACCAGGCCGATATTCCTTATTTTGATTCCACATCTGCCGACTTTTATAGCATGGCCCACTTCGAGGCTGATTAAGACACCACTTACGCGGATGATATGGCGAGGAGGAGCCTAGATAAACCTCCAACACTTAGGTAGGAATTCTGGAGTCGACCTCGGCCGGACTCACTCGAATCTACAATCCATGGGTGCTGCAGCTGTGGATTATTCCACCACACTATCTCGTCACCTTGCTTAGCGTTAACCGATGCATTAAACAAGCTAGCGATAAATGCTTCCGATTTTGCTTCCAGGTCGATCATTTCGTATGTTCTCCCGGCTCTGATGATCATCTCAGTATCGATAAGCAATGGTCTTCTTCTATACGCCTACTTCCAGGATTGCGATCCTGTGTTGAACGGCACTCTCGCAAGAAGGGATCAAATGATTCCTTTCATGGCTGTTATGGAGTTCAAGAATATCCCGGGATTGATCGGGATTTTCGTGGCCGCTGTATTCAGCGGTACGCTGAGGTACGCAAAGTCGTTAGTTGCCGGAAATGCAAGATAAGCGCTACCGAAGTTAATGAGTTGGTTTCCCTTTCCAAATTTCCGGAATCGAACCAATTTATATAGAGATATATTTCAAACAAATCAGTATACTTTACGACATCACAAGGTTCATCTTGGTTTTGTGTCCAATTGCATTTCTTGCTGTCATTGAGATGTAACTAGCGATAGAGAGTTGAAAATCAACGGACTTCGATCTATAAAATAAAAAGAGCACTGTACGATATAATCCTGTGTAATAAAAATGTGCGGCACTGTAGAACCTACTAAGGTTCTTCTCCGAACGCGACCATCCGAACTTTCAGGGTTCGCACCATCCCTATATCACGGCGCAAGGATTTACCTTTCACATGGACCCATGATTTGGTCTATATACTGTGATTATATACAATTATAATGTACTCATTTTTGGTCCATACTCTCGCTGCTTAATAAATTCCAGCACGGATTTGTATAAGCGACAGGTTCTCATGGTCAGATATATTATAGATATCGATCATCCCTGAGGCCCATATATTAAGATCTAGCAAATTAATAATACCAAACTCTTCATTTTACTTGTAGTACAATATCATCGGGTCTCAACGGTTACTCGGCAGTTATTGTGGAAGATTTCTGCCCGCTCTGCTTCAAGGAAATGTCTGAAAAATTCAAAGTGCGGGTCGGGAAATGTTGCTGTAAGCAAGAACACATTAAAAGACTATATAATGCAAGTAGTATTTACGCTTTTCGGTCTTATATTCAGCATTGCTACTGGGCTGCTGCGTGATATCGACGGCTTACTTGATATCGCTGGCGAGTCAGAATGCGTTCAAGCTCATTCGCTGTTTTGTCGGGTCCATCAACGGCTGCGTGCTCGGGATTTATCTCCTCGGTATCTTCTTGCCATGGACTAATTCAGCGGTGAGCGCGCAGCTAAATGTATTCACGGTTAACGAATAATGTTCGTTTTTAGTTAATGTCTAACGAATGCTGTTGGGATCAATTTGGTAAGACTGTTTGTATACTCCGTGCGAAGTCGTCTACAATAATGATAACTAGAATGGATGCGAAGTAGCCTATTAAGGTGATATATTTCGCTTATGTTGCTCATTTATTATTATTACGTTACTTCTCCCGTGGTTTTCCAAGCGACTAATGGACATTTGGGTGTTTATGACGTCACTGACTTGTATTCCACAGGTTTGTCATAGGATGCTGGTTGAATCAGGCACGTTTATTTTTAGCATTTGAGAAACCAGATGCCAAAATTGTAAAAAATAAAAATCTAGAAATGCCAAAAACAAGAAAATTTTGAGCAATTGGATTTTGAGAATGTTTTTGAACGAATACGTCGACAGGAATTGAAAGCAACGCGTTTCAAGCGAAAAAATCATGTGTCCAAAGCAGGGATTCTGAAACTGGGGTTCGTGAGTGACAGCCCACCCATCGGGGGTGCAACTGTATATGAATATGATGAAATATCTCTTCCGATGCTGCTCGAAAGCCACTTCAGTCTCCAATGATTATGAGGTGCTTAAGATCTTCTGTGCGGTACTGACAACAGTCTTTCCACCAACGGCTACTGCAGAAGCTCATTTACGCAAATTCGTTGGGAGAAAAGTGAATTCAGAAGTAACTTAACTGACCTGAATTTAAAAGCGTTGCCTCGGCGTTAGGCTTCTTTCTGCTTATAGTTTGTTGGCACTGATTCCGAGAGGACATACTTCACATTTTGAGGTTTCGTTTGATAATATTGACCGAAATATAAGTTTTATTCGAGTATGCAACTATCTATTTATCACTATGCCAAAACTACCGAAAATAAAATCTAAAAAATAACAAAAATAAGCTATTTCTGGTATTTTTTGCATATGCCAAAAATAAAAATGCCTGTTGATAATTGAGTTCATCATACATTACTCTGTTATGATACTACTGCTCTGATAGGCCGGATTAAGATGCATTTACGACAAACCCAAGTCGATTGCATGAAATATGAGACTTGTATATAGTGTGAATATCTATATGGATCAAACAGTGCTGCAAATGTAGGCCTATGCCATTCGCATAGGCAGTGGATTCCAGTACGTGAGATCAAACCAGTCAAACCACGAATCAATTTGTCATAACATGCAATAAAATGCAATTATTTCAGGGCGCAGCCGCGGGCGGAGTGTTTGGTTACGTCTTCATGGTATGGATCTTTCTTGGGTCAAACTTTCTCTTGAGAGTACCTAGTCCTGTGGTGCTGCCTCCAGTCAGCAAAGACAAATGCGCTTTGTCTAACACTACAGGTATTACAACCCCGTTCCCAACTCTGGCATCTGTCCCATACGTCGGAGACAGTTTGCCCACCCTTGGGTAAGTATAGGCCGATATATATATATAATACTATAGGGTTCAGTAGCTGTTGTATTGTTGGCCTTTCCGTATCGCAAACCTAAATAAGCTAAAGTAGCGAGATGATATTCACACTGTTAGCGGAAAAAGTGCATATATTACCACTCGAGAAGTGAGTACACCAAAGCGTGAATAGAACCCGCCTCCCTCCAGGTGCATGACATTGTATGCAGCTAGTTTGTACAAGAACGACGATATGTGAGACGTAAATAATTTCAACAATCCCATGATGTGATAATTACACTGTGATGTCGCATATATATACGCTATCGTTGAAGTCTTTTTCAGAGAAGTTGACTATAACTCTACTCGCTGGTGATATGTAGCCGACTCGTTGATTGTAATGTACATTACAAGAGTTATTTGTGTTTAGGTACAGTTTCGACCAACTGATATACAGTGTCAACTTTCACTACTACGTCCTAATCGGTTGCACCTTTACAATGATAGTCGGATTACTTGTATCTTTTGCAGCGGGTTAGTATTGATATTATGCAATATTCTGCTGATTAAATCCACTCGGTCCATGCCTTTGTAAGCCGGATGTAGCGCAAGGTGGGGCACAATGGGCCCAAAATACATTTTTGGCCATGAATATATTTCAAATCCAGAAATATCAATGAACTTTAGCAAAACGACGGATGAACATGAAATACATATATCCCAATATAAATGATTTGAAAATACGGAGAATACGGAGAACCGTATGAAAAACGCACCTTTTTTGTGCCTACGGGGCACAATGGGAAAAGCTGTGAGGGAAATGGGACAGTACTAAAAATTAAAAACCGAAACAGTTAGCAAAAACTGAGAACCGTTGAAGAAAGTATGGACCAGCTGGTGTCCAAGACCGGTCCTAGTTCACATCCCGCACTTTGGAATCGTAATGAAACTTGCATGAAGATCGCTGCCGCGGCTTACCGCATGCCGTGAGTATTAACGTCCTCCATTTCTTGTGCGACACTGCAAGGGATGATTTTAAGAGAGTTTTGGTGACGATCTTGCTTCTACGCACTCTTCTGTTGATTTTATATATTTTGTAAAATCTGTCTTTGGATATCATTGGTACATTGTGCTCCAGCCAAATTGTCTCAATGTGCTCACCCACTTCTTCAGAGCAAAAAAACTAAACTTCCAAATCGCAGTTCTGCGCCTAAAATAGCATACAGGGCGACTTTTAACTGCTCTGACTAAGCTCTGTACCAATTTCAAGCCCAGCAGACGAGATATACCCAGCTAAAACGCGTCCGAAAGGTAGCGACGTAAATTTACGCAGGTTAGCGAAATTAAGAGAATTGTCATTTTTCTCACAAAGACAGCGACACTGGCGAAAACAAACCCGATCACAGGATTAGGCTACGGCTGATATAATACTACCAAATCATTGAACCGATGTATATTCTTCATGTCGGGTTTTAGAAATATTCGCGATGTACCATTGTGCCCCATACCTTCCCCTATATATATTTTTAGGCCTGTAAAAGCAATAAAACTCGAGGCATTCACTACTCCTTGAATGCTAAAGTATCGCAAAAAGACCAGAGGTGGTCAGTAACGAAGTACTTCTACATTTTTGAAGTACTCAAGTAGTTTTCCGCTACTTGGGTACTTACTCAAGTAGATCTAATTTCCCACTACTTCTATTTCTATTTCATAATATTTTGTAATCTACTTACTTACTTTTCGCTATTTTCAGTTTGTCAAGTAGAAGTAGTTTATTCCTTTAATCGGAAAGATAGCTTGAGGAAGTTTGGGGCTGTGTTCACGGAGTATCAACATATAATTTTCATAAAAGTTGAGTAAAGACCAGAATTTTCGTTGCACTTCGCGCAAAGTTACACCAATATGATTTCACAAACGTATCGGTGAATATAATTCATGTATTGGGTTGTGACTTTACGTACATGGTTCCGTTCACACCGCATTGTCACCCATATGAAATATTTCATCACAGTAGATATGGCCCATCATAGCGTCTGAAACTACCGTTTCACAATCTAGCATTTAACCATCATATCGTCATCTAGCAGCCCATGGCGTGTCCTAATCTGGAAAAGGATTAGTGTCGCATACCCATATCAATGCTACCATTTTCATTCCAAGATGTGGACGAATGCTTATGCTGTTGAAAATTTATACCTCTTGGGATGCATCAATATGAATTAAGCTCTGCAATCTGCACCTTTCGCATAGCTCAATCTGCAGCTTTTGACAGCCCATTTTAACGAATTATGATCTTTTTCGCAACTACTTATTTACTTGAGTAGATTTAAATTCAGTCAATTCTACTTCTACTTCAAGTAGTTTTAAGCAGCTTTCAAAAGAAGTACTTCTACTCTTACTTGAGTAGATTTTTGTGTCGCTACTTCTACTTGAATAGCTGTCTTGACTACTTTGACCACCTCTGAAAAAGACACATAACCCTGCTGTTCTTTCCAAAGCCGTCGTATGACATTGGTTATACAATATACACATACAGCTATACACTAATGCAAGCTGATAGTTGCAGACCTTGTCCTCACTTAACTTACCATGCCGATACTTTCAGATAATATATGGCATGGAAGATCCCGATATGATCAAAGTAGCATCGTTGGCAATGAAAGAAATATCAGTAACATCGTAGATTTCTACTCATGTACAAATAGAGGTAGCGATTTCTAAGTGACTAAAATAATAATGCGACTAGTTTTGCCTGAAAACTGGAACTCTTAAGTAGAAATGGAAAGTTACCCGATGGTTCTTAAATGGGGCTCAAACGAACCCCAGGGGTCAGCTGAACCAGTGTACGGGTTTTGGTTAAGGTCAGGACACACACTTGACTCACACGGAAGAAGTCACATTGATTTGCGGTAAACATTCATTATGATGATTTAATTATGTGTGAATTTCATGTTTTCGTACAGTTCATAGTATACCAGTATTCTAGAATAATGAATTACTGATAGATTTTTGTCTTTGAGACTCGGGGAACATTTAGGGTTCGCCGAAACCTTGTAGATTAGCTGAAGGATTTGCTAGGTTAGTAAAGTTTATAAACCACTGACATAACCCCTTGAGTAAGTTGTGCAAGTAAGCCAACTTATAATATTGGTAGAGTACGAAGTAGAAGTACTTCGTTACTGACCACCTCTCGGAAATTCCTCATACCATTTTGCAATACTGATATCAATAACGGCCAAAATAATGTTTATGATCAGGACCTCAAAAGTCGTCTGAAGCGAATCCGAGGCTCTTCATGCCGATTTTTGACAACCCACGGTTGCCGAAAAAGCTGATAGCCTTCTTCCGGTGCGGTGTACGGGAGGAGGACCATGGTCGCAGTCAAGTCGGAGACGAGTTGGTGAAAATACCCCTGAACGGACACGAAGACTAGCCCTAGAACATGTAGTATCAATCTACTCTAACCACATTCGTATACGGATTACTGATCTTGCATTTTTCTTGGTCTCACACGTGGCATTACCTGTAGCGTAATTTTCGGATCGAGTCAATTGATTGCGAGCCACACGTTAGATTGCCTTTTGCGGATGATGTCGCTACACATAGGATATTGACTAGGGAAACATATAGGTTATATCCAAAGGTTTGGTTCTGCAAGCACTATTTATTTGCCACTTGCACATTCCATTTGGCATATTTTTTACCTCACAACTTATTGTTGTCGTTGAATGTTAATGGGGCTATGGGCTTATATTGTTTCCAATTCACGTCAAAGTCTACTCTTGCCTGGACTCTGTGCCAGAGCTTTTCTGGGAGACTTCAGGTCGCCTTCAGCGCTCTCCGCGCATATTTTGACAAACAGGGAGTATGAAGTGAACAGAGCCAAATAGTTGAATTGAAAATAACAATGTATTTGTAGATGATGCAGAGTGCGTTGCGAGATTAATAAAATAGTGACTATACATAATTAAAGTCATTTGGAAATACATCAAGGATTTTAGTTCTAATCCAACTGAGGTAGCATATATAATGAAAGTTATTAATGGCTGAGGCTATATGTGTGCCATGATGGAATATACTGGGAATGCAGGGTGGAGTCTCCTATAATTTTGATACGTTTCTAGTTGCAACTGTCAAGAGACCCACTATATTGCCATTCAACTCATAATTACAAGCATAACCGGGGTGTGAAAATAAGCCCTTTTCACCGCTACAATTAGGACTTATGATGAACTATTCATCTGGTTCACTACGTTTGATAATTTCTGAAATGTTATATGTTATCCTGATTGGGTACAAATCCCACACTCAACTGATTTGTACGTGCGACACGCACCCGGCACACGAAACTTCAGCGTGGTTAAGAAATGGTGAACGTCATACATGCGTCTTTCATTGTGCTTTTCTGATGAAGGACATTACATTTAGAACCCTTTCTGATCGGCCGGCCTACTGACCAAAATTTTACTGCATCTACAAAAAAGACGATAAAATGTCATCATTCGGCTTAAATCGACGCCCAATATATTGCCGTAAAGCTGAAGTAGCCGCCTAGCGGTCTGAGATACTCTTACGGCTCAGACGCCAGAGGGAATAGCGGTGGGCGAGAAAATGTTCTCGATTTCTTGAAAATAAAATACAATTTTGTTCTTGTATATCTCCTGACGTCATACTTAGGCTCTTTCTTGGTATATAACCACCTGATTGCGTTTCGCATGAATCTCTACGTTCCAACGAGACATTACACGCTACTATAGCGCTTCATAGCCCAGCGCTACGATCTTGGAAAGGTAGACATATGATAAGCCGAATCACAAGGCCGCCGCCGATGAGTAATCGATTAAGTATTCGCGTAATCTCGCGGAAGGCAATTCACTTCCAATTCTGCATAACATAGTAACTATTTTATATATCTCCATGCTATTGAAGTGGTATCAACCCCAGTGGCTTGTTATATGTAACTTGCAACTGCATAACGGATTCGTAAGTATACACATATTGGCTTATTCGACAATGCCCAAGTGCCCATATACGCTCGAGAAGTCATTTCATGTGATACATTATTGCTTTATTTCACATCAATTTGAACTGTATTCTACACGGCTAATGCTCCATGTATGATCAACAGTAGTCATAGAAGCCAACAGTAACTTCGTGTGCCTTCTAAACCGATATATAACTGCCTCTATATGATGTTGTTATTACAGGCTGTGGTACCAAAATAGCCTAACTCTCACGGTTATTTGTGTAGTGTTAGGGCTGGTGTCGGCTTTCTTATACAATACTAAACCCCATGATAGGGATATTGATGAATATCCCAGGATAATGGCCAACCATATGTACAATTTGCAATTGCCTGAAGCAATTGTACATCTGTTTGAAGCCGCAACGAGTCGGATGAACTTACGCGGCCATGATTTTCACGTAATAAGGTATTGCTTTCTTTCACGTCGATTTGAAACATCTCTACTTGCTAATCTTCAATATAAGGACTTTCATAGAATAGTATGACCAACAACAAGTCATAGAAGATAACTGTAATTGGTTATATGACGTCTAGAACGGAAGATACAATGGTTTATATTCCAGGCGTTCATTCACGCGAACATCATTACAAATTCACTTTTGCGGGAAACGTTTTTGCGTGTTCAATCTGCATTTCAAGAAGGATATACATTGATATAATAGGTTGTACATGGTCTTATGTATGCGTATTCATAATAACTATCCATATAAATCGATTGTTACAGTTTAGAAAGTAATGCAGGTCGAGCTGTCTTAGAATAAATAACGACTCCTCCGTGTTGTACGATCGCGGGCCAGTATACTGGTCCGCCGGGTGCAAAGGTATGTATGTATGTATGTATGCAGTGGTGGCTTTTGGGGTAGGCGAGGTAGGCGGTCGCCTAGGGCCCCCCCGGGTTGATTTACGCGCTTTCGAGGGCCCCCCCTCCTCGGTTTACGCGCTTTTTCCAACTATTTCTCCGATTTACGCGCTTTTTTTCAAGTATTATCATTTTCTGAATAACCGCGGAATCCTTGTATCCATGAAGATTGAAGAATATGGCATTGTACCGTAAAGACAGGTAGGTCAATCATAAAATCTCATTTTTTATTAATCATTTTACGAATAACCACTAAAATCCATGCGCCAATTTAGAATATGGTACCGTAAGCAGTAGTCGATCATTAAATTTCTGCGCTAGTTGCAAGAGCTCACTTTGATTTGATGATCTCTATCTATTTTGCCATTAGCTAAAGGGCCCCCCCTCCTACATTTACGCAAATGTTATCATTTTGCATATAACTGTGAAAATACATGTACCCATGTAGAATGTAATACCGCACACAGAAGTCAATCATTAAATTACTGCACCTGCTAAAAGCTTACTTTGATTTTATGAGGGGGGGCCCCTTCTTCATTTACGCGATTTTTGGTTATCATTTTACGAATAACCGTAAAAATACATGTACCCATGTAGCATATGGTACCGTAAACAGTAGTCGATCATTGAATTTCTGCATCTGCTTAAAGAGCTTACTTCGATTTTATGAGCCCCCCCCTACATTTATGCGAATTTTAGTTATCATTTTGCGAATAACCGTGAAAATGTATGTACCGATGTAGAATATGGTGCCGTAAACCGTCGATCATTAAATTTCTGCATCTGCTAAAAGAGCCTACTTTGATTTTATGAGCCCCCCCCCCCCACTTACATTTATGCGAATTTTAGTTGTCATTTTACGAGTAACCGTGAAAATATATGTACCCATGTAGAATATGGTACCGTAAACAGTAGTCGATCATTAAATTTTTGCACCTGCTAATAGAGCTTACTTTGATTTTATGAGCCCCTCTCCATTTATGCCAATTTTAGTTAATCATTTTGCGAATAACCGTGAAAATACATGTAGGCCTACCCATGTAGAATATTGTCTTGTAAACGGTGTTCGATAATTGAATTTCTGTGCTTGTTAAAAGAGCCTACTTCGATTTTATGTTAATGAGGTCATATTGTAACATGGAATGAATTATTATTGAGTATATATTTCCTAGTGGCAGCAGTGTATATTTCAGTGCATCAAAATTTTCCAGTATAAGTTTGTGAGATTCTACTTGCTAGCTCTTGATGCCAGCTTTCATATGATACCGTATGTTAATTGATAATGAACCGTGTCCACACTACGCCTGAATATCCAAAATATCAAAGGAAATAGTCATTTGAAAGCCAATGAAAGCATAGGCTATTATAGCCTATATATTGTTGTTTACTGAGCCATTCTCTTGACTCAACATATAAGTTGTGAATTGGGCCTTTTCTGAATGGAAATCCATTCTCAGGGTTGTCATGATGGTTAATTTGTTCATTTCTTGTCTGCAGATTAGCAGCGTATTTTCAAAGCTTTACCATGCTCAATGTGCACCCGGTACAGTCAGTCAGAAAGTGTTTATGGTGTTGTCAGAAAGTGTTTTTTTATCACAGGTGGATGTCTTTTAATTGGTGGTGTACTATAGATAGATATGCAATACATCTTGAATGCAGGAAAGTTTCTAGCGGCCTGATGCCTGATATTTTATGCCTCAAAAATCTATGTCGATATTGAAAGGTTTGAATGGCTATCATTGAGAATGGTGTACGAAAGGCTACATATATTCAATTTGTTGTGAGGTTGATAATTTGATGTGATGTCACAGAAAAAGACCAAAATGTGACCAAACAATTAGCAATGGAATCAATTTCAGCAGGGCAGAGGAAAGAATTAAATGATCACAAGGCAAGTTTTTGCAACTTTTTTTACAGCTTCTGGCAGCTTCCTAAATACTCTGAAGTTATGTAGTATGGTGTTTTAAGCTGTTTCGAGGAATCTTATATTGCGACTTTTCTTTATTATTTCAAGCAACTTTTTGCAGCTTTTCGATTTTTCATGCAACTCACTTTTTACTGGAAATATTTGGTACTTTATGTAAATAGATCGCTTGATTATCATCACTGTCGTTTAAATTTGAGGTCATTTCTCAGTTGACATACATTCAGGCTAGACCGCCGTAAATTATATTAGCCTACTACTGGGTCAATTTTTTCAGGCTATTGATTTTGTTGAAGGCGCCAACACTGAGTTTTGTGACAGTGCCTTGGATACGCATCGATTCGAGTATCTCATACCTTAATAATGTCAAGAAACTTATCCATAAATGGACTTTTTTAGTGTAACTTTAGTGAAGAATAAATGAAAAATAAATGCAACTTTTTACTTCAACTTTTATGAAAAATATGTGCAACTTTCCACGGATTTGACTGCAACCAAAATTTGCCCTCTAAGATCAAGTGTTGCATAAGACAATTTTGACCATTACACTCTTGAAATGGGCTACCAGTTCAATATAAATGTGACTCGGTAAACAGCATATTTAGTAAGGCGCACTCGTCAGTTGACAACCGTACCTTTCATTAGCTACGATGAGTTTGGTATCACTCAGTTATATGTTATGTTGTAATTGGTAGCATCAGTATCTCCTAATTACTGCAGTCAAGTATCTGTTACAATGCCGCGACTACATGCTAAATGTAAGTCAGGATCTCAGAAAAGGAAGTGGTTCAGATTTGGAAAGAAAGTGACAATGCAAATTTTGAACTGCTACACAAATATTTAACCATCTATTTCAGTTCAGGAATGTTCTGCACAAATTGAGGATGATGCTGTTTTTCCACCAACTATATTGCCTTGTAGACTTGAATGATGTAACAGTGCTTTCAAATACGTATATTGTATTTGATTGTAGTGGTCTTTTGTCTATGCTAGTTGTGGTGTTTTAGGTTTAATCCAACCAGGCAAGTTCTTACAGACAAAAATTTTTTTTTCTATAACTTACAATTTTTTCATTAGTGCGTGTTGTTTCGTGTGTGTAACTGTTTATTTACAAATTGCGCTGCTACTATAGTACCGTATGTCCGTATACTTCAAGGTTTGTTGTTGTTGTCATTGTTACAATGCGAATATCATGGTTTGTGATTTTGATTGTTGCGTCATACTTTGCCGTTTTGATTTTGCTTTTAAATCTATTCAAATCCCTTAGGTGTGCAGTTAACTCTTGAAGAGAGGCACCCAAAAATTATCCGAGTTCAATAAATATTATATTACAATGGATGTTGAATTGAAAGCTATATTCTTACAGATCATTGAACTAGCTCTTCACAGGTGATACCAGTACTGATGTGTTCCTGTGGTATTTACTACTGATGTTGTACCACATTGCCGCACATTTTGCTTTTATGCCTTATCATGCAACAAAATCTTCTTTGTAGCAAAAAGATAGGCCCAATCCAGCACCTGGCTGAAACCTTGACGTGGTGTGCTGGCTTATTACTAATGTCAGCCGACAGCTTTCTGAATTTATGTGGTATATTTGGCGTGCAGTTGCCTCGTTATACTATTATGTCATGCTACATCCCATAATTCTTCAACATAGGTGGGTCTGGGCACGCGCTGTAGTTCACTTGAGTCACTTGTTTTCGAATATGCCAAGTCGTTTATTGTACTGTGGCATGACATTATAATTATTTTATATGCTGAAAGTTTCAACATGATGTACAGACAAAGCACTACCGGAACAGTATATACGTGGTGTAGAACAATAAAAGTATCGTTAAGCGCTAGTGAGGGGGGTCTGGGGGGCGTAGCCCCCCAGAAGTTGAGATAATATAGATAAGGAGGGCCCCCCCGGAAGTTTCGCCTAGGGCCCCCCCAATCGTAAGGCCACCACTGTATGTATGTATGTGAAAGTTACAGGAATTCCTAATTTTTTTCTTAGTAATGGTATAATAGATTATAATCATTGCTCATTTCAATTGGTAGGCATATGGCAACCGATTATAAGTCATTATCAAAACCGAAGCTGTCAATAATGTTCAATCGCAAATGATATCATTTCAAAGACTACCACACAATTGCGGTTCTCAAGCAAAGAAGCGATTTCGTATTCGCTAGAATGGCTAGAAAGTACTGTATAACGTCATGATATTATTTTAATAGCAGTGTCTCTTCCATATGCAGTAACTAGATGGTGCAGCCCACAATTGAAGGTGGCAGTGAGGCAATATGCGAGTATATCTTTCGAAACCTAGAATCGGTGATCTTGCTCTGATGATATAATAATTATGCACTGAAGTATCAAAATCAAAACGACTTTTCATTCAAATCGTCGAGATTTATATTTTTGCAATATCCGCATTTCATCCTCCTTGCTCTAATTTTCTGTGAATAATAATTTATAAACTTCCCTGTTAGAATATTTTTATTGCTCATGCTGATCGGGTAAATAATACACTAGGACACCGCAATTACATATAGGCCTAGCGATAGTTGGTCTTATCACCGTAATATACCTATATAGCCTAGTTTTGGAGATGAAAATAACAGCTATTGCATCTCAATGATGTTTGACTATCGCAGTATATAAAACATCATACATTATGATACAATGGTCAAATGAAGGAATAAATATCAAGTTCTGCAGACCTCATACGACGGCAGGCGAGGCATTGTCCCATCTTTTATTCTCTGGCATAGCAATATTAACGATCCGGAGCAGTGAAAAATAGCGAAATTGCGGCGGAAATTACCGAATTTCATGTGTTTTCGCTTGTAAATGTCTTGCTAGGGCATACATTTTCTTTCCCCGCTCGCGCTCATAACTAGCTTTAGTTTTCTATTTCCGCAAAGCCGCTTCTCTCAAAGTATAGATTACTAACAATGCCGATTTTCAGAGTTTGAAGTGTATTTTAATGGGGTTCCATTGCCCTTATTAGATTTTATTGTATATTTTCGGAATCAGTGCGACAGTAGCTTTCAAATAAGATCAACTTTATTGAATTTGAGCACGCGAGTCGTCAGTTATGGTGGGATTAGCAATTATGTTGCGTTCAGATTGCTGAGCAGTAATTTCCTCCGGGCAAGCAAGCGTGACGACGGGTGTTGCGTATCTATCCGTAGGTTAGTTATCTATAGTACAGCCACAGTGTCCTACATGGTGTTGACACAGCGAGAATGAACGGTTCACTGCATTTTGTTTACGTCATATACTTTTCATTTGACCAAGGCAACTTTACGGCCATTTTTGATCGGCTTGCCGAGGGATAATTTGATAAAACGGGTATCAATGGAAAGCTGCTGCTGTACTGATTACGAAAATACAAATTATACTTCAAATTCACTGACATGTTATTTTCAATTAATATGTCTTCTATCCAATACGTCCTCCATCACTAAGCCCATTTACATGGCGGTTTCGGTCGGCTTCGAAGCTGACTCGCCAATCCGACTCTCTCGTGTTTCAAAAAGAGAAAAAGGCTTCAATCCGCCATCCCTGCATGAGCTCAATCCGTTCCGCAGAGTCGCTTGGAGACGACTTGGGCAGTACCGGTACTTGAAATCGAATCTAGACTACCGCTATATACCTACATCTAATGTTCATATTTCATGAAACCGGCACGTATTTCAACTGGGTGAAAATGAATGCTCTATCAGTACATAATACTGATTTTCTAATATGCCCGTGGTCTTATTTGTTCAGTGTCACGACTTATGAAGCGAGTATAGCCAATAATTTAACTTGCGCAGCTCACTGTCAAAAAGATTGACTCGGCCATTCTAGAATTGCATAAAATAGCTTTTTGGAGGTACAGAACTTCAATATACAATTGGATAGTATATTCATATTGAAATGAACCCGAATATTTTCGGCTGGCACGATTACCCCTGACGGGTGTCAGCCGAAAATATTCGGGTTCATTTCAATATGAATATACTACCAATTGCATAAAAGTATTTCGGGATATTTCAACTGTCGTAGCCTATTTCCGAGCCGAACCCCACAGTGCTGTGTATCACTTGAGCTTTGGCTTTGTTTCAACGAAAGTATCGCTGAATATAATTAAGATACTGGGTTGTGTCGTTCCTTTCACACCGCATCGTCGCCCATATCAGTGGTTCTCAACCTTTTTAACCTCGCGGACCGGTAAAATTTCATAAAATGTCTGGCGGACCGGTGAACCTTCAAAATTGAAATGAAGCCAAAATGTAAAGTATGCAACCGTTTTTTGCAATTATATGGTGCTAGAGAATGACATTTTGAGGGTTTTGATCGTAATTAATTATCTTCATGATCGCATCCATGTGATTTTATCAGTGTTGGGATCAAGTCACTACCTTCGAGTCACGAGTCATTTCGAGTCATGGCACATTTTGACTCGAGTCAAGTCAAGTCAATCGGTTTTCGAAGGTGACTCGAGTCAAGTCCAGTCACTCGATTTTTGGAGGTGACTCGAGTCAAGTCGAGTGAAGTCAAGTCAAGTCTCGAGTCAAGTCAAAATTCAAGTCGGCAGTTGCTTTTTCGTAGTATGAGGCATGATTACGTCATTACATTTTGCTAGCTGTCTGAAATACAGATTGAATGGTCATCGATTTTGAACCGATGAACGAATATAGAGTTGAATATGCACCCAAGAAGGCGCTGTATCTCTCACATATAAGTAGCCTCAGTTTATAGTTACCAATCAAAATAGAGAATAGAGAAACGAATTGAGAAGATGCAATACATTACCCTTTACCCATTTACATATTGATATGATACAATTCGAGCCTGCGCCAATGGTTGAGGAGTATATAAACTATATTCGAATTCAAAATCAATAAAACAAGAGGTTTGGAAGGCAGATAATTTTAAATTATATTACTTTGCTACTAGTTTACGACAGCGTAAGCTGTAAGCTTCGATCACTTCGTTTGTGGTCATTTTTTTGTGAGAGAACAATGGACGCCCAGTGAAACGGACGATCATTGAATGATTGGTCGCTCTCGCGGGTTACACCAGCATTTCGCGAACAATCCGAACATATGCAAGATACAGTGATTTTTATCGATACCGAATAATTGATGACTTGAAATTGACTCGTGAATTTTTCTCCGAGTCACGAGTCAATCCACATTTCTGATACGCCGAGTCAAGTCAAGTCAAGTCAAGTCAAGTCAAGTCAAGTCAAGTCATTTTAGCAAACAGACTCGAGTCAAGTCAAGTCATGCGAAAAAGGTGACTCGAGTCATCCCAACACTGGATTTTAAGGTAGTGAGTCTGCTGAGTCGAGGTAAAATTGCCTTGTCCAGATAAACGTGCTACCGTCGAGAGTCGTTAACAGTCTTTCGCGCCGAAGGCCGTGGGTTTAACCGCGATCACACCATCTCGAATAATATTTATCTCTTTGACAATATCGAGAGAAGATGCGTTTCGGAGTATAACCAAGCATCCTGTCGTGCTACGGTTTGCTCATTGCCCACTGGCACCATACTCTGGCAACTGCGAATACAATGCGTGTTGCAAGAAAACACCTTACAGCAGCTATACCGGCTGTCCGCAAATCCGGGCAGAAAAAGCACTTCGTCAGCCCACCCCAAAAAAACGTTGGTCTTGGGCCCACACAAGGCGATAAGCGAAAATTTCGGGGGCTTCGCCTCGTGACCCCACAGTTATGGTTGTTTTCACTTGTACTTGCGAGCACATTCATTCTACTCAGTGCCATTCATGACTGAATCGGTTTTCTCGCTACCGAATTTACGGATCACCTTTCGGAGTCCCATGTTAGCCTAATCTTCATTATGTGTTGGTACGTCGTGGCGCGGTAATGGCTGACGCCAAAATGCCTATTTCTAGAAATTATGCGTATTTTTCGGAAAAGGGCACCTAATAAGCAAGACATTTAGTGACATTCCCAAAATAATTTTGAGCCTTTTGCAAGCCAATTTGCTCCAATTGGGCGGTTTGGGGTGCCCCAGTTACGGTCCGGCACAAAATGAATTAATCGAAAACGAATGATCGCGGAAACTGCCATATTTTGCGATGAGGCAGCTCGTATCTGCTCTGTACTCGTCGCTCGCATGTCGTCAAGTGACACGCCTTGAACTTTAAGTCAAATCGAACATGTTTCCAGCCCTAATGTTATCTCGCGAAGTTCTGAATCAGTTTAAAATTTGATATTATATTTATTAATAATGGACAAGCCTTCAACATTGCATCTTGAAATTAAGGTATAGAATTGTAATATACTCGGCGGACCGGTGGAAATGTCGTCGCGGACGGGCGGTTGAGAACCACTGGCCTATATCACATATTTCATCACAGTAAGTGTGGCCCCATAACGTTTGAAACTACCGTTTCGCAATCTAGCAATCACCTATTAAACCTATCAGCCCATGACGTGTCCTAATGTGGAGAAATGGACTTTGAATATTTTTAACGTTAGACCTGTTTTAGCGAACCACCGTTGAAACTTGCTGGACCAAAGACATGAAATAAATTTTTCGCTTTTTAGAAATAGTATTTGGGGCATTCCATACACAGACAACCGATGTTCACATCACTACCTCTTCAAAAATCCTGAAATTTGGTATACGCGCAGATGAGCTAATTCCAAACAGGATGAACTTTATTTTATGAAGATTGGACTTTGGGGTCAAAAGTTACGTCACTCTGAAAATTGATAATTTTCTGCTCATTTCGGGTCTGCACTTCCCAGGTTTTATCAATGAAATATTCAGGAAGGTGTAGCTAGATGTTGGCCGACAGTTGAGATAAGGCACTTGAATTTATCTGAAGCTTGTCTGATTGTCTATATTTCCAAGTGAAATTTATTACCCGGTAGGTTAGGGTCAAAGGCAGGGTTGTAACCAAGTCACATGGTTCCGAGTCACGAGTCAATCTTACTTTTGTGGTTTTGACTCGAGTCAAGTCGAGTCATTTTCAATTCATCACCGAGTCGAGTCCGAGTCCAAGTCACCGTTTAAAGGGTCAAGTCCGAGTCATAGTGTTATGACTCGAGTCCGAGTCCAAGTCACAGCATTGAAGTCATGTTCAACTTATGTTCTCAATCCTTCTATAGGGCGATATCGAATTACTTGCTTGCCAAACATGTTTATTTTGTCCCTACCAGAGTCTTGGCACATGTATATTTACGCAGAGGACGGACAGTTCCTGGCCTCATTTACCGATGCTACAGATAGACGAGACAGGCTGCCAATATGATAACTTAACTAATCGTAGAACTTTAAATCAAATATCTGTCTTGTCAGTCTGATACATCACAAATACAAGCATTCAGTTTTTATTACGAGCACATCTGCGACAGTTAACAAATAGGTTATAGATAACCAATGAATTCATGTCTAGATATCAGCTAATAGAGAATCAACATATGCATGTTTATGTAGATGTAGAGGTAAAGTTTTTCTTTCACATTATCAGGTAGTTGACTAAAAAAGGTCAACTTTCCTGCTCAGCTCTCGAGATAGCCGCCGGATCGTTACTTCAGTGCTGATTTACTCTATCTTAGTCGAATTTGCCCTACATTTACCAAAAATTCTCAAAAAAGAGGACAAAATCTCAAAAAGGAGGCTCCTTCTTGAAATTGTTAGATTGCCTAAAAGAACTTAAATTTGGCTCAATTCCAGCCAGTAGAAAGCAATGCCATGAGAGAAAATTTTGGATTAATTACAAATAGAGATTTTTGAATTTTACCGGCTACCTCGTGACATGGTTAGATTGTATAAAAATAAGATTCATAGCAAATTTGCCTCAATTCCAACTAAAAGACGCGAAGTTATTAGGGTGGCTTACTACTAGTATATAATTATATTATACGAAAGAATTTCTCACTAAAAATACTCCATTAATTTTCAAATCTAAAATTTTCTCCTCTCATATCATTGATTCTATTTTTCAAAATTAAGCCAGATTCAGTGTTCTTTTTATGCAACATAATAATTTTATCAAGTAGCCACCCAGTAGGATAAAAAAGAAGTTATTTTTGAACAGCCCTATTGTACAAACATTACACAACATTAGCCATTCATTATTACTCACGTGCACAATGCACATACCTAACAAAACGTCAAATGGACGGAGTGTATTGTGTGTTTTCACAGACAGCAGATCAAATCAATGAGTTACACTTCAAAAATACTAAAGTGGAAGGGAGATCCTCAGATATGCTAAAGCGGCATGGACTTAGAATAAATCCACATCTACTGAATATACGTCCTACATGGTGGACTAGATGCAGGAATTGATCAGCATTTTTGAACCGCACTGAAGAGCATTGGATACTCATTCTTGCTAGTCGCCCAAAAATGCAAAGAATCATCGCCTTCAAATCCGCACATGAGCTTATCAGTCTCTTCCAAGTACTTGACCATCTGAGTCATTTCATTGGCTCTAATTGAACTTTTTTTCGATTGTTTGCTTGTATAGTCTTGAGTACTTTGATTGCGGAGGATCTATTACCTCTTCATCACTGGATGATTTTGTGCAATGCATTGCTACTATGTACTATTGTCTGTTGCTTTTACGGCGTCACATCTGATATCAGACGAGTGCAACGAAAGCAGTAGTGACAAATAGCGATGTCGGCAGAATTCGTCAGATACGTTGATCTAACCATTACGATTCGCAAATTTCTTCATCTTCAAGTCATATAAAATAAGCCGAGTCAATGACTTGGGTCGAGTCATGCGTAATGACTCGAGTACAAGTCGAGTCAATCCAAATATTGACTCGAGTCGAGTCGAGTCATTTTCCCATTTCAAGAAAATGACTCGAGTCAAGTCGAGTCACAAAAAAATCGTGACTCGAGTCTGACTCGAGTCGAGTCGAGTCAAGACTCGGGTCATTACAACCCTGGTCAAAGGTTAAATTAGGGGGAAATCTAAAATCAGTCAGGCGTTACACGATTTAGACTGCGGATTGCTCAAAGACATATTAAAATATTTTGGAAAAAACGATCTTAAATGAAAGTTGCTTCAAGGAGAATTCGTTCATAGCTGTTTGATTTTGGTTTTTAAACTGTAAAGTGATGAAATTGCAGTTTCAAGAGCACACTTCATTTATACACGAAAATGCAGTACTAGCAGGGCGTGTTCGGACATTGAGTCTGGTGTGTGTGCGGACATCATGTCTGGGGTGTGTTCGGACTGTGTTGCCATTCGGACATCCGGTCTGGGATGAGTTCGGACGGTTTTTTCCCTCGGACATCGTGTCTGGAGGGTGTTCGGGACATCATGTCTTGGGTGTGTTTGGACAGTTTTTCATCTCGGACATCGTGCCTAGGGTGTGTTCGTAATGTGTTGCCTTCAGGACATCGTGTCTAGGGCGTGTTCGAACATCATGTCTGGGGTGTTAGGACTGCGCTGCAACTCGGACATCGTGTCTGGGGGGGGGGGGGGGTGTTCGGACATCGTGTCTTGGGTGTGTTCGGACTGTATTGACACTCAGACATCGTGTCTGGGGGGTGTTCAGACATCATGCTTGGGGTGTGTTCGGAATGTGTTGCGATTCGGACATCGTGTCTTGGGTGAGTTCGGACTGTTTTGTCCATCGGACATCGTGTCTGGGGTGTGTTCGGACATCATTTCTTGGGTGCGCTCGGACAGTTTTGTAACTAGGACATCGTGCCAAGGATGTGTTCGGAATGTGTTGCCATTCGGACATCGTGTCTGGGGGGTGTTCAGACATCATGCTTGGGGTGTGTTCGGAATGTGTTGCGATTCGGACATCGTGTCTTGGGTGAGTTCGGACTGTTTTGTCCATCGGACATCGTGTCTGGGGTGTGTTCGGACATCATTTCTTGGGTGCGTTCGGACAGTTTTGTGACTAGGACATCGTGCCAAGGATGTGTTCGGAATGTGTTGCCATTCGGACATCGTGTCTAGGGCGTGTTCGAACATCATGTCTGGGATGTTAGGACTGTGTTGTCACTGGGACATCGTGTCTGGGATATGTTTGTTCTGCGCCAGACATGCCTCAGACCTGATATCTGTGGACAATTTTTATCCGTACATACTCGGGAACTGATACCCGCGCACTAAATACCCCCAGGCATGGTCCGGACCGGATATCTGCGCGCTTAATGGACACAGACATGCGTCAGACGTGATACCTGCGTGCTAAACGACGAGTGACCTATATAAGACCCATATGTCGGCGTTTTTTGCTGATATCTGCGATAGCTGGTTATATCCACAGTAGTGATAGATGAGTATATGTTTGTGATGCGCACTATTTTAATCTGGACATGCTTCGGAGCTGATAACTGCACACCAAATACCCCCAGGCATGGTCTGGACCTGATATCCGCGTGCTGAATGGACACAGACATGCTTCAGACGTGATACCCGTGTCCTAAATGACGCGTGACCTATATATGACCTCTATGTTTGCGGTTTTTGGTGATATCTGCGATAGCAGAGTATATCCACTGTAGCGATAACCGAGTATATCCATAATTCCACATCCACAGTAGTGATATCTGTGATAGCTGAGTATATCCACGATTCCACAACCACAGTAGTGATATCTGTGATAGCTGTGGATATATTCAGCTATCACTACTGTGGACGTAAATATGCTCATCTATCACTACTGTGGGTATACCTAACTATCGCAGATATCAGCAAAAACCGCAGACATATAGGTCATATATAGGTCACGCGTCATTTGGGATGCAGATATTCTATCCGGACAATGCCTGGGGGTATTTAGTGCGCAGGTATCAGCACCGGAGCATGTCCGGATAAAAATAGTGCGCAGATATCAGGTCTGAGGCATGTCTGGCGCAGCACAAACATATCCAAGACACGATTTCCGAATGGCAACACAGTCCGAATTCACCCCAGGCATGACGCCCGAACACCCCCCAGACAAGATGTCCGAGAGGCAGCACAGTCCTAACAACCCAGATATGATGTCCGAACACGCCCTAGACACGATGTCCGAATGGCAACACATCACGAACACACCCTAGGCACGATGTCCGAGTTGCAAAACTGTCCAAACCCACCCAAGACATGATGTCCCAAACACCCCCTAGACACAATGTCCGAGGGGCAAAACAGTTCGAACTCATCCCATACAGGACATGCGTATGGCAAAACAGTCCGAACACACCCCAGACATGATATCCGCACACACCCCGGACTCGTTGTCCGAACACGCCCTACTAGTACTGCATTTCCGTGTATAAATGAAGTTTGCTCTTGAAACTGCAATTTCATCACTTTACAGTCTGAAAACCAAAATCAAACAGCTATGAACGAATTCTCCTTGAAGAAAACTTTCATTTTAGATCGTTTTTTCCAAAATATTTTAATAAGTTTTTGAACAATCCGCAGTCTAAATCGTGTAACGCCTGACTGATTTTAGATTTTCCCCCCAATTTAACCTTTGACCCTACCCCACAGGGTAAAAAAATTTACTTGGAAATATGGACCATCAGACAAGCTTCAGATAAATCGAAGTGCCGTATCTCAACTGTCGTCCAACATCTAGCTACACCTTCTTGAATATTTCATTGAGAAAACCTGAGATGTGCAGACCCGAAATGAGCAGAAAGTTGTCAATTTTCAGAGTGACGTAACTTTTGACCCCAAAGTCCAATTTTCATAAAATAAAGTTCCTCCTATTTGGAATTAGCTTATCTGTGCGTGTACCAAATTTCAGGAGATTTGAAGAGGTAGTGATGTGAACATCGGTTGTCTGTGTATGGAATGCACCATTTGTATTTTTCTTTTAATTACGAGTATTATACTTTCAGTTCTAATTATAGTTTCAGTTCTTTTGTCTGGAGAACATACAGGTGGAAGTATAAAAGCAAGTGCAGTAATGGCTTATATTTTCCGAAAATATATCTATACACTATATGGCATTTTTATGGTCTCCATATTTTTAATTACCGTTTACTAATCGCGCATAGTGTTAAAGCCGAATCCGATACAACTTCTCCATATTGCTCTTCCACTAAACTAGGGCCTCGTAATATGGGGGCGGGCGCCATGCCATGATATTCTCTAAATGGGCTGTTCGAGTAAGCAAAGGATAAGTATAGTATTCCCTATAGATAACCAACCTACGTAGGTTAGTTATCTATATTATTTCCATATCAATACCATCATTCACATCCCATGACATGGACGACTGCATATTCCGTCAAAAATTGACACCTCCTGGAATGCATCAATATGAATCAAGCTCTCTACACCTTCCGCATAGCTCAATTTTCAACTTTGTACAGTAGGGCTCTTCAAAAATGACTTTTTTTCTCAAATCGTACTGGATACTTGATAAATTGTTAGGTTACCTAATTTAAGCCTACACACAAAATTTGGTTCAATTCCAGCCAGTAATCGCTTTGCTACAGGAGAAGAAAGTTTCTATTTATTATCTAAAAATAAATATTAAAAAAATTTGAAAATTTTCTGTTCACCCCATGAAAGTGTTAGGCTGTCTATAGAAACGATGCTCACCAAATTTGGTTCAATTCCAACCAATGGAAGCGGAGTTATTGCCGTCGAAAAATTTGGATTTGAATAAAATAGTATTTACGGTGACCGATTCTTTGTTTATTTATTATAGTTCTGCTCACCGTAAATACTATTTTAATAAAATCCAAATTTTTCGACGGCAATAACTCCGCTTCCACTGGTTGGAATTGAACCAAATTTGGTCAGCATCGTTTCTATAGACAGCCTAACACTTTCATGGGGTGAACAGAAAATTTTCAAATTTTTTTAATATTTATTTTTACATAATAAATAGAAACTTTCTTCTCCTGTAGCAAAGCGATTCCTGGCTGGAATTGAACCAAATTTTGTGTGTAGGCTTAAATTAGGTAACCTAACAATTTTATCAAGTATCCAGTACGATTTGAGAAAAAAAGTCATTTTTGAAGAGCCCTATTGTACAGTAGCCTTTTGAAATAAGAAACATGCTTTCCAACGAGGTCAGCGTGCAGTGCGTGAAAATGTAGAGTAAGCTTTGAGGGCTTCATGGCGTCGTTTGAAAGTATTTTGTTACAAACCAAGCACATGGGAATTGGTGCTTTTTCATCGCTTGTTGCAATAGCAAATCCGAGCTCTAAGTAGGCTATTTACTATCATATGGCCGTGTGAAGTATACTTTTCGCTTCTTGCTTGCTTGGTAAGCCATATCAGCATTGCCTGACCGCTTCACGCTAGGTTGTAAATCTGAAGTACATCCTTCCTCTGTGCTAGTAGACCCGTTAACTTCAATTTGACTACTGGGCTTCACTCGAAAGAAATGCTCAATCCATTGCTGTTTGCTAGACTCCATAATAATGTCAATTTTCACTAAATTGAACGCCTTGAACGGTCAAATTTCGTTAGATTTTGCTTAAAGCCTTCTTCGCCTTCGCATACGACTGGTCTTGGAGGTTCGACACTTACAGGTCGAAGAATTATTTGCACACAACAATTCATCTGTACCAGCACGTGTTGTGATCATAGACGCCGGACGCAGGTATGCTGGGTATGCGCCATGCGGCAACCCAGAATTCCGCTAGGCATGTAACCGCCTAAACTAGCTTGTGCGAATTAGAAATAACCAATTTGTTTCGTTTCCGTACCGCTGTTCAGCTGAGATATAAGCACCAATACATTGATCGAACGGAAGTAATGATAGAAGACGCGGCACGAGACCAAGATCTCGATGTTTAATATTTCAATTTCTGCGAAACGTAGTGATTGCCATGCGCTGTGTAGTAATATGTCTGGCCGTCGGCCGGAACTATCGCTGCTGCGGCGATTGTGTTTTCATACAGAATCTCAAGACGGAATTGATAATTACCACACCTCGCTGTTTTGTAGTTGTATTTTCATAACTACGTTACACAGGATATACCACATACATATCGAAATTTCTTCCCCTTATTCGAGACGTTGACTACTGATGTGAGTCAGTTTTAAAGCATTTGCTAAATAAATTAACAGTATCAAGTTATTATTTGATGTCCTTGGGAAATATACAAGGTTTCATCACCTTGCATTTTATGATTAAGACATAATATTGCAATATGTGTCGCGCACCGGCCAGAATTTCGCCGCGGACCGGCGGTTGAGAACCACTGGTCGATACAGTATAGTTTTTGTCCACACATTAACATTAATAAATAGATCTTATAGTCTAAATTCCAAGGAACTTTTCGCGGGCCACATTTGTACACCTGGTAGCATGTATTTCGCCCTTACTTTGGGCTTGTCGGTGAAGTTTTTGCGAATTCACTACCTTTAATTATAATCAAATTTGGAGAAAAGTGTATAGCTATAAATTTAATTCTTTTGTTATTCTATTTTGAATTTGCACACTCCATTTCGCATATCTTTGCCACCTACTCGCTTCTTCGATATGATACTGAATTCAAGATTATAAACTCAGTGGAATTTTCATAAAGACTATTGATAGATTGTTGCTGATGCTATGTGTCGGAACTTTTCTGTACGACTTCTGATCACTTTCCAAGCTTCCAACGTGGATTTCGAAAACCAATGAGCATGAAGTGAACAGAGCTACATATATGAATTGAGTAGAACAATGTGGATGATATAGACAGAGTGCGTTAGAAATCAATACAATAGTGATTAGCTGAAGAGCGACATGTTTAAAAAACCTTGTCCCAAGTGGTCGGAAAACATCAATAATTTTGGTTCCAATTTACCGACAGCATGACATGAATAGTAAAAGCTGCTTGTGGCGAATATTCCAGACATGAATGTATTTGTGCAATGATTGTAAACATGGCTTATGGACTGTTTTTTTTTCAATTTTGACGAGAATCTACTCGCAACAGTCAAAAGACCCACCATTGCCTTTCGACTCGAACATGAGTCCCAGGACCAGCATAACTGGGGTATATATGACCGCTTTTGACCTCTGCAATTTATACGTATTCTATGATGAAGTCTGAATCTGTATTATTTCTGAAATGTTACCCATTTCAAATTGTCACCCTAGCTATGAACATGTCTCACATTCTATCTGCTACATGCTAACCCGACACCGATGTTACATTCGAATCTGTAGGCTATTTTAGACATGGTGGAGATAATGCATACATAGATAGGCTAGGTCTTTCTCTTCTGTTTTTTTTTTTCTGATGACGTCCAATGTATTCCGAAAATAATTAATGTGTGACAGTTGCTGAAAGCCAAAATTATAATTATAGTGTTATAAAATATATATATGATGAATATAATCGTAGCTGTTTCATGTTTTCATTTTCTATTCGTTGATTTATGATAACTTGATGATTGAAGGGTGGTGGTTCTAACCGGTGTTCCTCGAAACACTAGGGGTTCCGCGAGCCCGATTTAGCCAACACCGACTCGTAAATTTTGCTTCGGGTCACCAGTCAATCGGTAATTCCGAAACGTCGAGGCAAGTCAAGTCATTTTTGCAAAGTGACTCGAGTCATCCAAACACTGATTCACACCCGTGTTGCACCCGCGATATACCGGTGTGAATATCAGGGCTATTATGGAGTCGGATTCGGAGTTAGTGGAGTCGGAGTCGGAATCGGAGTCTCAGACTTTTTACCACTCCTCAGAGTCGGGGTCAGAGTTTGTGTAAATGCTCCTGACACGGTGTGTCATCAGCAGTGTACGCGCAACTTCAGTCAACTGCTGCTGTTGAACGTTCTTTCTCCATTCTTCGCAAGCTACTTAGTAAGGACAGACATTTTCTATCCGAGAATGCAGGAAAGTCGTATTCGTTGTACTATAACAAATTTTAATTATTTTCACCATAATGCTTGATGTAGGGGAGATGTGGTACCGATGGATCACTGGGACCGAAAATACTTGAAAAATTCTCCATGATAATTCCATGATTACACTCCGTGAGTTTGGCTACAATTACATGCTGACAGAATCTTTCCCCACATGCAAAAAAATTCGACCTGCGCGAGTTATGGGGTCAGTGACGAATGATTTTTGTTTTAGGGGGTGTAAAGTAAATTTGGATCGACATTTGCATTTTTCTATATCACCTTTCAGACTAACAAACCCGCCATAATTTTTTATGTGAAGTATAGGGCTTGTATCTGGGTATATAATGGCACAAATTTTTTGAATCAATACCATCCTCGATTGGACTATTTTCAAGTCAATTACAATATTTATGGGGTGGGGGACCTATGGTACCATGGCCAAATCAAGCAAAATAGATGGACCAACTAATCACTTAACAACAGAAACTCGCCTACATATATATAGGCTGTATATCATAGTTACCTGTGGCGTTTTATCGCTATTACGAGGTATTTGAAAGTCAAAATGTCGATTTGCGGGTAATATGTATGTGGCATTAATTTTGTAAGTTTAGGCGTGAATCAAAACATGATTTTAGGCCAACATTTGAATTGATATAATCTATTTTATTCTTGAAGGACGCGGCGAAATATTCTTCATTGGCTTGCTGTAGCTTAGCTCATAGTAGACAGCAAAAGAAGTTACCAAATTTGAATTTTTGTGCGTATGTCTCATAGGTCCCATGGTCGTGTGCCATTGGACCCACCGGGTGGGGACCGATGACACGTTCAAGCAACACATTTTAAACGTTTATAAATATTTTTTGAAAAGGCCGATATTCATATAAAAGTCCACGATAGGTGGAGCTTGTATCGAAGTGTTGAGACAGCAAAAGATCTGCTATTCTCGGCTGAAGATTTGATGGCCAGAGATCATTTTGCAAATTTTGATCCATCGGTACCACATCTCCCCTAACTACTAGAATTCATGATTGGTCCAGATCTCGTTAAAATAAAGTTTTTTCAAGTTTTTAAGTTAAAAAGTGTTTTCAGGCCAAACTATATCGTACGGACAGACAGATCCAACCAGAATTGAAGTTGAGTAGTGCAATTCTAACATTGTGTGCGAAAACACGTTATTTACATACATGAGGTCAAAATTTTGTCAAAATTAAGTTTTTTAAGGTCGAAAACGTTCGAAATTTCAATTTTTTAGGTAAAAATTTTCCGTCTTTCAGCTAAAAAAATCGCCCTAGTTATCAGCGAAGTGTGTATAATGAGAAAATTTGTGCAATTCTGTATTAGTTGCTGACTCATACACAAGATCTGCACTTTTATTGCTTTTATCCTTATTTTAATTATACAGAATGGGATATATATCATGTTTGAATGATTCGGAAATATTAGAGAATATCCGAGGCTTGTCTGTGTTATAAATACATATAACTAAACGATTATTTTTTACCTAAAAACAGTTGATTTTGACCTAAATATCTTAATTGGGACATTTTTTTGCCCTAAAAATCTTAATCTTAATTTTGACCAATTTGCCCTAACGTATGCACATTAGGTGTTTTCCCACATAATGTTAGAATTGTACCACTTTTCTTCATTTCTGGTTCGAACTTTCTGTCCTTACGAAGTAGTTTGGCCTGAAAAAAACTTTATTTTAACGAAATCTGGCCCAATGGAGAATTCCAGTACTTACATTACGCGTTATGGTAGAACTAATTTAAAAAAATTGCAGTACAACGAAAGATACTTCCTACACTCTCGGGTAGAAAATGTCTGTCCTTACTAAGTAGCTTGCAAAGAATGGAGAAAGAACGTTCAACAGCAACAGTTGTTGGCTGAAAACACTGAAAAACCGTGTTCCTTCATTCTGGCAATGGTGTCTACATCACAATTTTTCATAATGCGCTAAACCACAATGAAACAATTTTGCATGTCATCGTGAATATTATCTTTGCATATGTTCAATGGTAAAATGAAAGTCATTAAACCATTACTGTGACATATAATATTCGAAGTATATTTGTAGTATTGTTGGAGTAGGAGTACTGTGAGGAAAATAGTCGGAGTCGAGGTCAGTATATTGACAATGTCTGGAGTCAGAGTCGGAGTTGGAGTCGATGGTAAAATTTACCGACTCCACAACCTGGTAAATATACACCCGTGGAGCAGGGAACCGGATACCTACCTCAGACTTACATAAATTCAATTAATTAAAACATTATTCTCTAAATGATGCTGGCGAGCAGGGACGTCGGAAGGCACGCACGTACAGGCACGTATAGACACGTAGCACTCACACCCGCGATAAAACTCTGAGTTAGGTTTTGTTTTCGCGGACCACCATTTGGGTGTTAATACACCAGTGTTGCATTTGAAACAAACACGTTTAAAACATGGCCCTTGTTTCAAACATGTTTTTTCAAGCCGTGACGTCACGAATATTCGATTGTGACGTCATCGTGGATTGACAATTGAAAATATAGAGTAAATATAGCTCCTTTGACGAAATATCTACGTACTATAGCTGCTGAACAGACTATTTCGATGGTTCCAACCATCCCATATCGTATATACGTCGGCTATATCGGGTGATAATCGTCCGTAGGCTCATACAATATATGTTTTGCAAAGTATTTACACAATTATGGCATAATTACAAAAAACTTAAAAAAACACAATTTTTTCTAATAGCTTTTGTTTAAAACACTGTTTAAAACATGCCTTTAACAGAGTGTTTTAAACTCCATTTGTTTTAAATGCAACATTAGAATACACACTATTTTTGCTAACATTGTACGGTACAAAGGGCGTCGTGTGATGTCAGACAAATGACAGACTTCGAAACGTTTTGTTGCGCCGTCTGAAAGTACACGCAAGTAGCACGTCTTCCACATTTTACATGAATAACAATAAGGAATACAGTTGCAAGCATCTTTGGTATATTTTGTGCGAGAGTTCATAAATCTTGTCAAAAATGAATGATCAAGCCTATTTTCGTAACCACTTTTTTGCGCAACTTGCTTTTGGGCTATGGTACCCAACACAGCGACCTTGAGCCAGTGTTGGGATCAAGTCACTACCTTCGAGTCACGAGTCATCTCGAGTCATTGCAGATTTTGACTCGAGTCAAGTCAAGTCAATCGATTTTCAAAGGTGAGTCGAGTCAAGTCACTCGTTTTTTGGAGGTGACTCGAGTCAAGTCGAGTCAAGTCAAGTCAAGTCACGAGTCAAGTCACAATTCAATTCAAATTGAATTTTTGAAGTACGAGTGATGATTCAAATTCATTACATTTTGCTAGCTGTGTAAAACACAGATTACTTGAATCATTTATCTTGAATAATAATAACGAATATCTAGTTAAATATACATGCGAAAATACGTTGTATCCCTCACGCACACGTAGAACTGCCAATAAAATACGGGAGTAGCTGTACAGCTACATGATACAGTCAGTTATCATCAGGCAAAATATAGGACCTAATGCGAAGCTTCGAGAAGTTGAAACAAATTGATATGATACAATAGCCTACACTACCCGTCTACACATCCCTGAGAATATAAACGCACAAACTATATTATAAATCATACAAGAGGGTTGGTAAATGTGAACACTGCGCAACGTAAGCATTGAGCCGTCTAAGAAACAGAGACACATTGCTATTTAGATTAATCGTAAACTGAGATCGTTTCGCTGTTACGATAACGTAAAAACTAATGTTGTGTTTACCACCAAACAATTCCTTCCTGCAACGCGCCAAGATGTTCTTCCTGCTTCTCAACAAAGCAATATAGTCTATGATTTCAACAAGTGCCACTGTGATTGTCGGTACGTGGGAAGAACAACTCAGCGCTTGCAGGAACGCATCAAACAACATGTTCCGAGCGTTATTAGATCACGCACATTGGACTCTCGCGAAGACGCAGCCGTAACTGATCTGCGATTACTAGAACGTAATCAGGCCATGGCTATGAACTCTGCCATCGGCAAGAATTTGGCTGAGAACGCAACTTGCGCTAAAAACTATCGCAATGAAAGATTTTCTATATTAGGTAGAGGCCGCACTAATTTCCATCTGTCTGCACTGGAATCGACTTATATTAAAATCCACCGACCGCGCTCGTGTCATCAGAATGAATTTTTAGTGAATCTAAAAATTGGGCACTAGCTGCGCTCGCGGTTTGACTGTATTTCATGTTGTTTGTTTCTATGACGTCATAATTGGTTGTATGCAGTGTAGCTAGATTAGGGTTGCCATACGTCCGGAATTTCCCGGACATGTCCGGAATTTCACAGAAAAATCTGCGTCCGGGAGGAATTTCTAAAATATGCCTAAATGTCCGGAATTTTGAAGGCTTGAAGCAGGCTCAAAAGTTTTTCGTAAATCAACATAAACAATATTATATTTTCAAGCAGATTTATGCTATTCAAAATTGTTTTTCGCGACGCGCGCGAGTTAATGCAACGTAAAATGATATTAGTATGGGCAGCAGGCACCACCCTCTTCAAAAATGCAATCAAAAGTAATATTAATAACAATCATTTACTGAAATAAGTATGATTGTAATCGCAATTATAAGCTAACGGTTTATTTCTAGAGCTGGTTAAGGCCGATTGGATGCTTCAATCACAGACAGTCGTTCCAGATCTTGGTGTCGTTTGCCTTTATCTGGGGATCGCGGTGATGTTGAGCTTTGCAACGGAACATTTTCAAGTGGGAAATGAGGTCGGGACCATAGAAGATTGGAAATCACCGGGTGTGCAACCTGCTGGTGCATTTTATAGTAGCCTAACATATGGAAGAATCAATATTATTGGCAGAATTCATACATAAAATTTAACAGCTAAATGTATATAGTAAGGGCCCAACAAGTTACATCGACTATCCTATGGTGGGCCCAAGATCAGTGCTTTTTTGGGCGGAAGGGGGAGAGTAGAAAAAATATTGTTTCGGATCTGATTAAAACACATGTGCAGATAGCCCACCGACCTAACAGTATAGCAGGACTGCCAAACACAATCCTGACAGGCCAGACACGGCCATCCAGATGATTTCATCCGGCGCGTGCAGGAATCTACTGCAGACCCTAGCAAGTATAGCAATCAGCAGAGCTCACATTACAGATTGCCCAATTCATGACCTATGTTCCACTCCATTCCTGTATAGTGTATGTATACAGTCGATGGACAATGCTTTTCCAGTGTGACGTCATATTGACGGCCAATGAGTTACAACTCATTCTATAATCCGCTAGTGGGCGCTAAAGAGCGTCCGGAATTTGCTTCACAAAAATATGGTAACCCTAAGCTAGATGCATGTTTTGGAAATTCTCCATTTGCTGACGATTGCCCCTGAAAAGTGTCAGCTCGAAAAGCTTCGGGTTTTAATATATTTTACTATGAATATATTATTAAAATGTATATTAAAGTTCTGTACCCCAAAGAGTCTCTTGAAATCGTTTAGTTTGCGGTCAATTTGTTTGTGACGTAACAATGGAGGATCAGTGTAATGTGAATCAGAGAATGACAGGTTGCTCTCACAAGTGACGCCGGCGTATCTCGAACAATCTGAACATACACAAGATACAGTGATTTATTCGACAGCGATTACTTGATGACTTGAAATTGACTCGTAAATTTTACTCCGAGTCACGAGTCAATGCACATTTTTGAAGCTCCGAGTCAAGTCAAGTCAAGTCATTTTTCCAAAGTGACTCGAGTCAAGTCAAGTCATACGAAAAAGTTGACTTGAGTCATCCCAACACTGCCTTGAACACGAACGAAATATCCACAGGGGATCGCGTGGAGCGCGAAGAAATTTGAAAGTAACTCTGCAAATATTATAAACATATTAACAGATCGCGTTAGTGCGATCGCAACCCAAATTTATACCCTCCGCGGCCCATAATTTAAGAACCACTGTACTACACCATCTACTGCTACGCCATTTTTCTTCGGCCCCTCCATAGCTCCCCAGCGCCTCTCATGTGGCCAAGGTGGGTGTCTGATTCCATAGACAACTCCTAGTCGCTTCGACATCTTCCTTTCTTTTCATTGTATCGCATTTTTTGTGGTGTATTGAACTGATAAAATTGCTAATAAACCAATGATGATGATGATGATGATGATGATGATGTTAATCTCTTACTGTGTTCGCCTTCTTAAGCAATCCACGTCGTCGTCTGGGGATGCGCTGGCGCCCAGATTGAGAACCTATAATCTAGAGCAGGGATTCTCAGTCAATTTTTGGCTGTGGCCCATTTTCCGGTTTGAAAATATTCTGTGGCCTACCTCTTTTCAGGTCATAGTGCATTTCAATGTGTGGTAGGCTAATCGCCGTCGATATGGCTATTTCTCTAACATATATGCATTTTTCTTTTATTACTGTTCAGTGTTCATATTTAAATGTCGATCTGAGGGAACATGAAATCGCGCGAAGGGCGACGAAAAATTTCAAGTAAATAAATCTCCAACAGACAACCAACGAAATAATTATTAGCAACTTAGAGCTCTCCTAACTGTGGTTTAGGGGTGCGAAAGTTACGGCCCTGCAATATCGTATAACTCTTGCGTACATCCTCTGCTCCACTCGAGTCGCGGAACCCAATGATCCGATCCCCGCATTCACTGTGTGATTGGGGGTTTAATTCCACTCTGGTGGGGAATACTATACCCATTCTGGGCCCGCTTCAAACAATTCTTTGATGAATGGGATACTACAGAGAAGAGGAGAATTTTTTTAATATGCTAGTTATACAATGTAGGCCTACCTAATATATGTATTGTACCTTCTGAAGTTGCGATGTAATAACATTAAATCCAATGATACCACCAATTCATGTGACTCTTACATTATGTACAATGATTTCAAATCCGGACATTTTTATACCAACTCCGAAGATTAATGTGCTGTGCCAACTCCTCAATCCATTATGACCCAGCCGGAATACTTGGATATTTCAGCATTAAATTTTAGTTATTATATAATCGAAATTATTTTCGTTGCTGTTGCCGGAGGTTGTCATAGCTGGGGGTACAAAAGCTGCCGTATCCCCTCTCATTTCGACTTGTACATTCGTGACTCCATACGTACCACTAAGTCTCATCAGTGTCGGATGAAAAACTTTATGTAGCATACGTATAATTCAATAACATCAATATATTTTTTTCATTATTTGAACAAAATAAAAATGCAACTAAACTTTCACGAATTCTACAATTTTCCAAATAGCTCTGTGGCCAACCTAAATTACTCCTGTGGCCCACTAGTGGACCATGGCCTACCCTTTGAGAACCCCTGATCTAGAGTAAATAGTAAAAATACTCATAGCGCCATTCGTAACATGAGTCTGGATCGAGCGTGTCATCAGGACAAAGTAATCTGTAAATTCTGTAATATACGAATTGAAAATCCAACAAATATGTATATAGTATCAGATATCGCAGCGATACTTGGCAATCGAAAACAGATCTCAATTACTGAGTTATATATATAGTTGATAAAAATTCATATTTTGATATCGGCAGAAAATATCGTCGGCCTAAATATGGTATATATCGCCGCTATCGGTCTGGCTTTAATCATGAATATATGAATTCGATTAATGCAATGAAAGATAATTCCTATTTTTATAATTCACAAATATCATATTTATATGAGTTTGTCCGCAGATCTTTCAGTTTGCTGGCCTGATTTTCATTTCCACAAATTTGAGAGAATAGTTGTGCCCCTTCCACAAGTGCCAATTTACGCCAATGGCAACGGATTTATGCGGTCCTCCTTCTATGTATAGGCCGTTTAGGTTGGAGTGGTGACATCTCGTGTCCCACCATCCTCCTTTATATGCCTCTGCGCAGTTTGAACCCCAATAGTCCACATCGTGATCTCGGGTGGAGAATTTGCCTTGGTTGTGAGTACCGAACGAATCGCCCGCGGTCCCCGAGTATCCAGAAACGCCGAGGATGTATTCTTCCCGAGCTCCGCCGATGTCGAATCGCCTGAACATCAATAAATATAACCTTACCGGGATCTATAGCAATATCATGTAACGCTTGTACAGAGAAGCCTAAGTAGACAATCACAGTGCGATCACCTATAGAATTGAACTGTCTCAAAATTTCTCGTGACTTTGGAATCTTTCAACAGTTCCCGCATTAGTAAAATGCATTATCGTTATAGTTGTCTTTGTTATTTTCACATCCATCGAGTTTAGCCCCGTTACACATTCTTCATGTTTCTTTCTTCAAATGTATGCAATTCGTTATAATATCTAATATGTTTTTGCGTGCACATGATATTGAGTCCTGAAATTTAACTAATTAACAAGGCAAATTTTTGTTGCAGTTAAAGCCGCGGAAAGTTGCATTTATTTATTTATTTTTGACAAAAGTGGCAAAAGTTACACTAAAAGACCACATTTTGCTCGGTTGACTAAAAAAAAGGTCAATTTACCGGCTCAGCTCCCGAAATACCCATACTTCGGTGCTGATTTACGGTGTTTCAGTCGAATTTGGCCGTGTATTTCACCAAAACCGAAAATACTTACATGAAAAATCGAAAAAGTTGCAAAATGCTGCAAAGAGTTGCATGAAAAAAATGGACAAAAGCTGCAAAAAGTTGCACTATAAGATTCCTTCAAACAGCTTAAAACAGCATTCTACATATCTTACGAGTATTTAGGAAGCTGCCGGAAGCTGTAAAAATAGTTGCAAAAGTTGCAAAAACTTGCCCTACTAATTAGTAATCAGACGAATATATAAGCGACGTCAGAGGATCAAAACGTGATCTTGCTTCACATGTCAATTTTGAGGCGTGCATGCCGCGGAACACTGCCTTCTCTCTGAATTAGAGAAGCAAATGCACGTTCTTTGGTGATCTTTTCTTAATAATACCGCGAAATTGGACAGTGCTCCATTGTGTTTGCCTAAGAATTGAAATTCATTGCAGCTCATGATCATTTACTCCAGTAACGATTTGCGAAAATAAATAGGGAAATGCATCATAACACCCCACAACGCCATTATAGTCTGCAAACAATTGTCTCGCTGCGCTCTTGTCAATGCGATGTCCCAACCCCTCGGCGTTGGCTATAACTGGGCAATTTGTGATTGGATGCGCGCTTTCCAGATTGTAATCACCAGTTTTGTGTATTCGATCTTGTCTTCTTAATACACTCGCATTCCTGAATTGTCTCGCTATGTTGCTTGTAAGCACATAGTTTAATTTGATAACGACACGGCGCATTATGCACTGCGTTGAATTAAGTTGTGAAATATAGCTGCAACACCAGATTCTCAGTGTCACTAGTTCTGAGTTTATTCGGTTCGTTTGAAGGGAACCTTCTATATTCCAGCAAACTTGATCGACACCGAATGGACTGGTATCGAGCGCACCAACATCGAACTTCCAACCGTTGGCTGTTTGGCAGGAAGCGGATTTTTAATGATATGGTCGCGACATGCGTTCAAATTGCTTTTGCTGGAGTTACACTTGAATAATCGCACCATTTCAAGAATACTGTATAACTTCATATTAACGAGTGCAGTTCCGGTATTAAAACGTCACATGACTCACAACAGTACACAACTACACATAGTAGCATGGAGTACATTGCGTTCTCTTGACGTTATCGACAGACGACACGGAGACGGAGTAATTAAAACATCGCAGGACTTCGCAATTCGCATACCCACACAAAATGACGGTTCCGTGCGACTGGCTCAACCTCTGTTATCGACTACTGACTGAACCATTCAATAGTTATAGGAGCTGAAGCAGTTTATGATTTACAACTACTCCAAAGCCCTGGTTACAAGAAACTGTTCAAAATTAACCTACAACTCGTTTCGGACAAGTTATACGTGAAAGCTACGGAGACTCGCCTTGCAGAAATTTCAATAAAACAACGCAAAAATATCTAGTGTCAAAACCGTATCATTTAATAGAACCACGCATCAACATATACTACGAAAAAGGCATTAATTAGGTTGTTTGCATTTGTCGTAACTAAATTTAGGGTGAATTTTTATTTTGAAGGTTCACCGGTTCGCAAAATTTTATTTGCAGTTTTGAAGGTCCGCGATGTCAGAAAGGTTGAAAACCACTGGCGTATATGATAATGACAAAGGAGCTTGGCGATGTGGGACAGGGTGCGATAGATATGAAGCTGGGTAGGCTGAGCTGATCTCATCACAGCCTGCATTCAACGAGTATAGATAATATTTAGAGTAGTATTTAGTAGACTTGTAATAAATCGACGTGGTTGAACGACAGGGAATATGTGAACAATAGACATACGCTCGGTTGGCAATTGCAAGGCGACAGTAATACGAAGATCAGGTAAATTTGCGAGTTGTGAATGTGTGAATTCGATCTTGCGGTACGTGCGTTACGCGCGAATTTACGGTACGAACAGTGCGTGTGTGTGAATTTGCCTTAAGGTAGCCACAAAATTACTTCAGATCAGTACATTCAGGGTTTGCATTGACGATGGGTCTTAAGAGTATAGGTTTGGAAAGGTGCGAAGCTTGATTAGATGCAAGGCAAGGGCTCAACCGAGTGAGCAAGATATAGCCGAATTTCAAACCAAAATACAACGTATATGTGTAGGGTCGTTTGATTATAAGCAATGGACTATACGTAAATTACATCTCAGACATCCAAGAGGCCCAGAGCTGAGTTACGAAACAATGTATCCTCTCCTTCTTCACTATAATCATTCATGCTTCGACTCATTCGATCCTCCCATTTCGGGACGTCACTCATTTTACACAGTGTATGTGTTCCAGATGTCGCACTGCTTGCGCACATGTCACAATTCCCTGTTAAGGATAATGATACTTACGAATACCGCGCATACTTTTTAACACCTTCCCAATCTTCCATGTCAATCCTCAATTGGAAATCACCAGCTGACTGCAATATGCTGTGTATATTTTCCAATCCTGTATTTGACATTTGTGTATGATGAAAAAGAATATATAATAAGCTAATACTGATTCTACACGAAATTTCGTATCAAAGCTTTCAAGTTTCTCGTTTCTTGTGATTGTGGCCGTCTGAGAAGAAATATTCAACTGCGCAAGCTCATTTTGATTGCCAATTTGCCAGCGATGTACTGATATAAACTATTTCTGATTAGAAATTTTTTGTTGGGGTTTCGGAAAGAATTGTTTGCAAAAATCCATTTATTCGTGTGGTGTATTATACCTAACCGCTATTACAGAATAACCTCACGATGGGCTGCTAGATCAGGGGCGGGCAAACTACGGCCCGCGGGCCGCATGCGGCCCGCGAAATGCTCAAGAATCGTATTTAAGATATTGAAAAATGCGCAGCAAAAATCTAATTTCTGCAAGGACTCGATTAAAGTTTTTCTCATTATATTTCACCATGATATTTATTCAAATCTCCATCCTGTTTTAAGAATCGGGACAACCGACTTTCATCCCTAGATTTCAAAATTGGTTATATTGAGGTTGACCAGCAGCTTATGAAATCTCGCCAATGTTTCTGACGCGTGGACCATGTCCTTAGATCAATCGTTGGTTTGTTTTAAATAACAATGTATATAATTTTCACACCAATATCGCGTTTTGGTGTACAGTCCCAATTTTTTATGATGCGAAGGGATTTAGATGTTGAATGCACGGTCCACGAGTGTTTTTCTTTAAAAACTGGTTACTGATGAGAACGATCCACTTATACATTATCTCCATATTTCTTCGGTCACTATATGACAGTGGTTCTCAAACTGGGGAAGCGTGGAAGCCTCCGAAAGTAGGCGCGAAACCGAAATAAACTGAAAAATTTTTCGCGCTCTGCGCGCTTTACCTCCAGTTTATGGTTGTTGCTGTCTATTGCCGATATTTCATATGTGAGAATTCTCTCGTCCACAGCCATAACCTTCAATGCCATCAAACTATCCGTTGGGATTGCTAGCATTCTGATTTCTCTTTCGGATACTTTGTGATATCACGATAAAGGTGGCGCGAAATTTCTCACTGTCATAAAGGGGGCGTGTCGTATAAGGTTTAAGAACCACTGCTATATGATTAAATACCAATATTGCCTCTTGGCTAATAATCTCAATTTAATATAGTGCGGCCCGCAAATGGATTTAGATGTTGAATGCGGTCCGGGAGCCCAAAAGTTTGCCCACCCATGTGCTAGATAGTAATGACTAGGGCAAGTTTTTGTTGCACTAAAATCGCGAGAAAGTTGCACATAATTTTGACAAAATTTGCAGTAAAAAGTTGCATTTATATTTTTTGTTGAATTGGTATGGTATTAGATACTCGAAAGGCTCCGTCGTATAACCTAGTTCCCGCAGAGCTGCCAGATTTGTTACTTTGCTATTTCACGAATATATTTTAATCGGTACATAGCAAGAACATTACGCAATGCTGGGCTAATTTTTCCCCCAAAAAAGCCAAAGAGCATAGCGATAACCCCTCCCCCGAAAACAAGTCAAATAAACCACCCCAAAACCCCTAGGTCTGCAAACCCTGACCCAATGCGCTGCAGAAAAAGTAACTCTTGGCGACTTTACCAAAATTAATAGCCTGGACAAGGTGACCCACTGAAAATGGAATTTTCGCGGTATAGCCTGGGCATTCGCGAAATGGTATACTATCTCAAATTCAAACGGCAGAATTAATAAAGCGATCTATTTACATATTGTTCGGACACGGTCGTGATTGGCAGGCGTAATTGAACTTCTTGCTTGCAAGCCATTGTGTGATAGATAACACAGTGAGATGCGCCAACCCATCATGTAGCTCTTTGTTATGCACATCAAAGAGAATAGACATAGTATATAGCATGTTTTCAATCACTCCTTCACATTTTGACGCATTATTTGATAAATGTTGCAGTGAAAATTGGTATGAAAAATAGAGAAAAGTTGCAAAAAGTTGCACTATAAAATCTCTTTAACTTAAAATATCATAATACATAGATGCTGAGTAACTATGAAGCTGTCGGAAGCTGTAAAAAAAAGTTGCAAAAGTTGCAAAAACTTGCTCTAGTGATGACTATAGCAGTCGTTCTCAACCCTTTTTAGACACGCCCTTTTTATGATAGTGAAAAATGTCGCGCCCCCTCGTCCATCCTTATCGTCATATCACAAAATGTAACCAGAATGCCAGCAGTCCCAACGGATAGTTCGACGGCATGGAAGATTATGACTGTTGATGAGAGAATTCTCAAATATGAATTCGAACTATACACAGAGCAATAAATACGAATCGGAGTAAAATCGCGCAAAGCGCGATAAAATATTTTAGTCGGACGCAGCTTCGCGCCCCTTTCAGAGGCTTTCACGACTTTCAGAACGACTGAACTATAGGCTGGACGTTATATGTTAATTGAAAATATGTTTCTCAATTTTTGTGTCATATATGTTGCCAGCATACCCAAAGGTGTCGTCGGAAGCGTTACGCGTTATTATTACATTAGCCACCACCTATATCTTTGTAGAAATTTAATTTTGGCACTCGTTCATATCAAATCGACGTCGCTGATTTTCAAGGAATTTCAAGAAATGCAGCTACAGAATTCGATTTAAACTAATAAAGGTCTTACCAATTTCTACATAAATAATAATATTTTACTTTCGATAAAAGTCATTTTGATGTTGTTTGTCACAAGCTTACAGTTAATATTTGCACAAGACAGATGAGGCCTGCACGATAATTGAGCTGAAGCTGGGGGTCCGTGGGGCTCCGTAACGGCCCAAAGGGTTCCGCGAACACAAAAAGGCTGAGAACCACTGCCCTAGGCAGTCAATCACCAATTGGTATTCAGAATGCCTTTATTCTTATTATCTCGTCCTGGGACATTTAAGAAGCTATAGATAACTAACCTATACGGAGATAAGTTATCTAGAAAGAAATACCACTTTGCAAAAGCCTCCATCGCTAATCAGTCTTATGCTCAAAAATAGTGACGGGTTTCGGAGCGCCATAGCTAAGAGATATTCTCAAGCTGTGCGGAAAATTCCACAAATATAGACTATATATGTTCGGATAGATCGGTTGGAAACAAATAAAATAGGCCATCATTATGTATTCACCAAATTTCCTTTTACATGGTATAATATAGCTTTTTCATCAATTTCTATGTGGCTATGGGCATTCGTGATTGCCTGCCTTTATCAAACACAAAAATCCCTACAATATAGCGGTTCTAAGTTGATGTAATACAATCGTGGTGATCGAATACAAGATTGTTGAAATTCGTGGTAATGCACTCTACTTCGCCTAGGTCATGGTGGGTGTCTGATTTCAAAGACTACTCCATGTCGTTTGGACACCATCCTATCTTTTCATTGTATCGCAGTTTTGCGGTGTTTTGAAATGATGAAAATATTAATAAACTGATACTGCCTGCACGAATATATTGAGTTGTTTACGGAAAGAATATATCCAATACATAAGTGGCGATCATCATCACGTCTACTGATGGACCAATGTAGCGGAGACATGATTCAAGTTGGCGTGCAATTTAGCAAACGCGAGTTGAAGCCGCATATGCCGCATAATGCCTTTTCCAATTATTTCTCAGCGATAATGTCTTGACTAATAGCCTACAATATGGCTGCACCATTGTCTGCTTGGAATTGGACGTGATCGACTGATCGTGTTATCAAGTTCATTGTTTATGACCATTCAAAATCGTCGCGAATGAAACGCTCACGTGAACTCGATTCGAGAGTTCAATCGCCTAACTCTAAGAGACACACTCGTGTAAATTTGATTAATTGCACGTAAGCGATAACGCACGAAGCAATACGAACACAATGCGCGTATTGCTAATGCGTTATAGAGCTCATTGTTTTTGTAATCAGGATAAACCTTCCGTCAAGATGGGGGAAATGTATTTGCATTGTGCAACCATTCAAGGGCTAGGCTACTCTTCGAAATAGAAAATCAGTCGTAAACCTATATCTTCAAAGCTGATGAGGCAATCGTTCTGAAATTTGGACACAAGATGCTTTGGTGGACTCGTGGACATCCTAATTCTGGTGCAAATTTAGTGGAAATTGGTCGATGTTTAACTGACTTTCATTGGATTTTTTGATTTTTGAAATGCGTCTCCTAGCGCATTTACCATATACCTTTGAATGTCTATGACAGTTGAATATTCTCGTGTTTCTTAGAAACTGTGCCGCCGACACGCAATGACATTACAATTATTGCTTGACGTAGAAATCCACGAATTTCGACCCACCTATCCAATATTCTTCAGCGTTGCCAAATCCATTGACGTAATCAGTATAATTTCGAAAAAAATCCACACTTCCATCCGCGCGTCTTTGAATAACCTAAAACAATGTTGCAGTTGCAGCCGATTGGCACTTTTCAAAATTTCGGAATAACGAACCAACTTTTCTATTAAAATTAGTATACGGCTGAATCAGCTCTCAATTGTTGGTGTTCGACGGTTTGTCGATATAAATGCACGACGCATACAAACGCATGGCCGTATTCTATTGAATTTATTTTATTGATAATATTATATTCTTCAGTCACAGTAAAACTGGTATAAATACACACATAATACGTGGAGCAACCTGTCCCCAAAGGAAAATGGCGGAATTGGAGTACATTGTTGAAAATTTCAGTAATGCAGTCAAATCATTATTCCTATATGCAGTATATGAAGAGGTCAGATCGCAGAATTGAGGTAGATGAAGAATTGGCAAGAGCAGCGGTAGAGATGATTGAAAATGAAGAATCGAAGTTACAAAAATTAAGCTGTGATTCACGCGCACAGTAATTTCAGTCCAGTGGTGCATTCAAGGCCTATCATCATTATTGTTATATTCTTTATTCACAGTAAAACTGGTAAATACACGCATAATCCGGGGAGCAACCTGCCCCCAAAGGAAAATGACGAGATTGGAGTAAATTTTTTGACATTTCAGTACTACAGTCAAATTGTTATTCCTATGCAATACATGAAGAGGGCAGATTACAGAATTGCAGTAGATGAAGAATTAGCAAGGGTTACAGAGCAGAGGTAAAGGAGATTGAAAATAAATAATCGACATTACAGAAATTATGCTGTGATTCACAAGTGTAATTTCAGTCCACTGGTGCATTCAAGGCCATCCGAAGAATATGTACAGTGCCCAATAGAGTGATCTTTTGGATCATGTCGAATCGAACGTTACCCGGAATCTGTTAGATATGTCTCATTAGTTTTTTGCTTTCGACTCCTGTAGCACCAATGACTATCGGTACAATGTTTATTTTGCATCGCCACATTTTCTCACATTCCATTTTGAGTTCTGCGTATTTCGATTGTTTTTCAGATTCTTTTTGTAGCATGTCGTGATCAGCTGGGACAGCCAGTTCGATGAATAAGCATTCTCTTTTCTTTTTTAGTTTGATTTTCATATCCGGGCGGTTGCTCCTGATTTCGCGGTCAGTTATAACTGGTACATCCAACAAAATTTTTATTTGGTCGTTTTCTGTCACTGGTGCTATTATTAATAATAATAATGGTGTTTTAAGTGGCACCTATAACCATTTGCGGGATGATTGTGCGCCACTGACAATAATGTTTTCTCTAGAGGATATCCTTTCTATACTATATAACAGTGATTGAAAATAAATTACAACCTACCTATGCTTGTTACATTAAATGACAAACCTCGACGACCCACGTAAATACCCAGGGCTGTGGAGTCGGTGAATTTTACGACCGATTTCAACTCCGACACCGAATCCAGACATTTTTAATATACCGACTCCAATTCCGACCCCGACTCCTGGGACTTTAAACGTACCGACTCTGGCTCCGACTCCGACTATTTTCTTAAGAGAACTCCGAATCCGTACTACCACATAACCAATAAACATATGCAAACATATGATTAACGATGGCATGCAAAATTGTTTCATTGTGGCACAGCTCGAATTATTCACTATGCAATTAACATGGAAGAATGCCTTTCTAGATATTCTTCCTTTTTTCATTTTTTAAACATGAACTCTCTAATGCCTTAATATGGATAAATCATTCAACCATTGCATATACCGAATCCTGTATAATTAAAATGTAGATAAAACAATCGAAGTGTGGCTCTTGTGAATGAGTCAGCAACTAATACAGATGTCAAGTATTCAGGGACTAGGAGTTGCAGTCTTTCTTAATCATTTGTTTGACCCAAGCAACTAAGCTGCACTACAAATATTTTTAATTTTGTCAAGTGGGAAGCAGCGTTTGGATATATTCACATCAATTACACAATTTTACAAAACCAGACGATGTATTTACTGTGTCATAGTATCATGGTATAATTCCAAAAATTGCATCAATTTGTGACTGCATCGCGAAGATGCATATTGCGATTTTCTTCCTTTATGCAACTAAATTGTAATTTGCAAATAAAGTCCGATTCTATTTATATCGTTACTAATAACAGTGATTGATGGACGGTACATAACAATCCTATTTTAGTTATTATTAGTAATTTAAAGATACCTTTGAAGGTAATTGTTTTCATAATAAAGAAGTTGGAGTCAGAGTCAGGTTCATTTTCACAAACTCCGACTCCGACTCCAGTCAGTATTTTCCCACGACGTGCTAAAAAGATACTCCGACTCCATTAAACGAAAATTAGCCAAACTCCGACTCCGACTCCACAGCCCTGTACATAACAGCGGGGTGCTGCAGAGTCAATAAATTAGTCGATATAAGAGCGGTATGTTGAGCGTCGGCAAGGAATTTCCGGTTAAAGCCATATTTTTTTAAATGCAACAGTATATGGCCAACTGCTCCGGGGGATTCATTTAATGATAGTCAGATTAGCTCGGAGGCGCTCATGCCCGTTTCCATGTCAGAAGTATTATTATCAGCATTATCATTATTTTGTTACGCTCAAGACACACAATGTACAATCTGATACACAAGACACAATGTGTGCGTGTATGGTATTGATCAGATAGGAGATTTCGAAACAGTATGCGGTTACGCTAATTACCGAAGAGGTTTTGTTTTTGCTTCCAGTTCCAGTTCAACAGTTTACAGATCTAAAGTAGTGATTTTTATCTTTCAAATTATATCAAGGAGAAAGTATTATTGGATAGATTAGTAGTGATTCGTAAACAAAAGTAAAAGTACGAATTAACTGCTGCATACTCTTCAGTAACACGGATTTCAATGTAATCCGTGCAGCAGGCGCGAGTGCAGACATACCTCAAATTGTTCTACTGGCAGTGGCGAGCTGTTCAATCACTTGCTCCAAACCAGGAAAAAACTTCAGTGGCCGAGACCATTGTTAACAGATATCATTTGTTCAATTTTACCAGTCAATCCTAAAATTCTTCGACGGAACCAAAAGGTTGCGTTACAAACAAACATTTTAACGGCGTTGCGAGCAAGTTACCCAACAATTGGGATTTTTGATGATGAATATATATTTGTGAGTTGCATTTGTAGTTAGGAATGTCACTTCCTCGTTGATGATTCGGAAGACAATGTGGATTTAAAACTGCATCGTCATAGAGGTGTCGCCAAGTTCGCTTTCCTCTCTGATCAATCAACGCATCGTGCACTCCAAGATTTCCAGGCTTGCCACGTTATTGGGTACGGTCAATTATGAATGATAGCGCATGGTTTCCTGCTCGCCTCGAAATGTTGGATTGCGCGATACGTTGATTAATCCGAGAGAAACATATTTCATTTTGATTTTGCAGCTACGCACCAATATAAAGAAAAATTCTTATTACATTGGAATCGTAAATGAGCAATTCTATCAGTCTGTAATACATTACATTATTTTAAAGGGGGGTTAAAAGCCCATTAAACCCACTTGATAGGCCACTTTTTAGCCCTATAAAAACTTGTATCAGCTACAACAAGCCTAGTAATTCCGATCATTATGAAATCTTACTAAAACGATCAGAAATATTGTAAAATAAGAAACAAATCGTGTGGCAAATTATGAATTTATCAAAGAGCCATACTAAATCATCAAAAGAACCATAGGTTTTCGACCCTTGTTATAGCGTAGGATTGCCATACGTCCTCTTTTAAGAGGATTCGTCCTCTTTTTTTTACTTTTTTGAAAGTGTCCTCGGAGGACGCCCTTTTGTCCTCTTTTTTGAGATTTTGTCCTCTTTTTTGAGAATTTAGGTCATATTTATAGCAAAATGCGACTGATATGCCGTAAATCAGCACCGAAGTGACGCTCCGGCAAGTATTTCGGGAGCTGGGCGGAAAGTTGACCTTTTTTTATTAGACAATCGACCACAAAGTGGGAAAAATTTACCGTTTTTTGAGAATTCTTCTCCGGTTTTGCAAGTCTGAAAATTCTGAAAAAGTGTCCTCTTTTCAGATTTCCATAATATGGTAAGCCTATTATAGCGTCATAGCGAATTCTGCGGTATTCATCACTACAAGTCTCCTATATCGGCGTAATTTCATTTCTATAGAATCTAAAAAGAGGAAATTGTATTGTCCCGACTACTTGCGCACTTGCTGAAATAACTGGGAGTTAGGGCGTTAGATTATCTCAATTCACCTAACTTTTAACCCCTGACTGCCACTGAGGCAGACACTGTGGAAGATAATGTTGGAGTGATCGATTAACTTACAGTCCATTTACCACCATCCGTAATCATGTCACAGTGTACTTTTATTTTGCGTCCCGAAACGTATATCTCAAACAAGCCCCGGCCGTCATTGCCGTACTTAAAACTATCTGGATCGAGCTTGCTGCAGTCTGTCTTGAATGCGTTCAATTCTAGAAGGTGCAATAAGTATATGGTGGGTGAAAGTGACTAGCTACATGCCTCACCTTTTCTTAGTATCTCTATTTCTCTCGTGTTATGGTTGACAAGATTCCTCAATTCCGCGAAAGATTGTGCCAATGCAGAGGTATCGTCTGAATTAGTTAACAACACGTTACGAAAATTTATGGTACAAATTAGTAGCTCGTTTAGCACGCGACTGCGCATGCACAATATTCGGTGAATGGGTGTAACTATTGCAGATTTAATATTCATGTATCGTATTTTTATTGTTGCCCGGGGCCAAAGGTCGCGCAGTAGCAAAAAAATCATATTGACCCTGTATTTTCAATTGCTCAAGGTGTAGCATAACAATATCAATCCACTGTGGCACTGTGGGACACGTATTTGCACAATGCATGCATCTTTAGCCATGTCCAATGTCCATGCAGTCCATGCCATGCGGTAAAGAGCATTCGGGTAAAGAGTATTCGGGTGGCACCAAAAGCTTACAGTTTCACGGATTCCAAAATATACATTTTACATTCGACGTTCCTACTCCTTGGTGCGAGGATCATCTAAAATCTACATACTAATCGTTAAATCGGTCAATAAGCGGATTTGCCGTAAATACAGGATTTCATTGCACGGCTTCTAGGCTAAGCCTTTCGTATTTGTATTTGCCTTTCACGAAACACTTGAAACTAGCCTGCGCCCCTGCGGACCCCAGTTTGAGAGCTTCTGATCTCGCGTGAGCGTATTGATGACGACCACACGCCCTCCTTTTATACCAGTAGTGGCATCACGTGACTGTACAGGGCAAGGACGGGCAACTTCTCCGGTCTGCGGGCCTGGTATGGCAAAATGAAGAACTTGGAGGGTCGGATTACCGAATCGATTCATTAATCGCGTATTTATCAACCTATACATGGAATAAATCGTATTTAATGTAAACCTCATGTTTTAAGCATAGAAACCAAAACAGTAATTAAATAAAGTATTAACCTAATGCGTTAGCCTACTTCAATAGCTGTTGAAGTCAATTAGACATCTGTGGTCGATAAAAGTTGTCAACAAGTTCTTTGAACTCTGACTGCCTATCGGATGTGAGAACCCTTAGTAAAGACTGCACGTGAACATCAGTTATATTAGAACTCAGCCTTGACCTGTTAATGTTCATGGACGAAAATGTTTGTTCGCAAATGTATGTAGACCTGAATAGAACAAATATTTTCATGACTATCTTTCTCAGGTTGGCAAACTCGCATTCATTTTGTGGGACTGTGACGCATAAAATTTGTCAATACTTTCAGATTAGAATTTCCCTTTCGTGGTAGCAACTATTTGCGGGCCGCTCAAAATCCCGTCGCAGGCCGGATACGATCAGTTCCAATTTAATGGGCTATAAATGCAGTCCTTTATCATTGAATGGAAATCGGGAAAGATCAAGTGATCATTTTTTTTTTCTTAAATGCATCAAGTATCCTACCTTGATATCATTTTATGTCGCCCACTCGAGCAACCAAGTAGGCCTCTATCGTTAATATATGTGTTATTTTCAATATCATGGATAAAACGAACATAAAAACTAATAAAAACATGTAATAAACAAGGGCCTTGGTTTAGACATCAGTGTTTTAATTTCATTTGCATTTTAAAAAAGCCCTACTTGGAATGCAGTCTTGCGTCGTGCTTTCCAGATATTCATAATCGGTTGTAGCGTTTGCCTCCATATCACCCTTTTCTCCAATCGGACCTGCTTCCCCGCGTCGTGCAGAGGGCGACGAAAGGTTTCCAGCAATCTCACCACGTTCACATTGATTGTGAATCGCTCTCACATTTTCGCAAAACTCACTCACTCCATTAAGATGACAGAAAGCGATATCGATATCTAATACCATTAGTGTTGTCATGGTGATAATTTGGTGGAGAGCCATGGTATTTCAAGGTATCCTGCAATTACATACGCAATGGAGCGTACGTCTTTTATTGGTACGTAAATAACGTTAGATTTTGAAATATACTAATTGATAATTATATCTAACCCCATGGAATCATATGGTGTAAGACGGGTTTTCAACCTGGGGGTCGTTTGCCTTTTTTGTAGGGGTTGCAAAGGTGCCGACGTTTCTTAATCAAATTTAGAGGTAGCCCGCGGAACATTCAGATAGGATAAATCTGAAATCGGGTACCGACTATAAACATATTGGGAATCTCTGCGCTATAACGAACCGCTTATGTACTAGCATGCGATTTTTTTTTATCCGAGGTCATCATCGAGTGACTATACGGACAATGGAGCCTATTGATCTCGTGGTTAAAGAGGCTCTGAATTGTGACACAAAAATGGCGAGGGTTAGGTACACTATGGAGTTGAGAGTAGTGTTATTAGGGTTTAGGTCCTTAGGGTTGGGGGTTGGTTTTATTTGTACCAGGGTTCGACCAAGTCACAAGGTTCCGAGTCAAAAGTCGATTTGACTTTGATAGTTTTGACTAAGTCAAGTCGAGTCATTTTCAATTCACCACCGAGTCAAGTCTGAGACCAAGTCAGGGAGCAACGTGTCGAGTGCGAGTCACAGTGGACTCAATTCTGATTCCAAGTCATAGCGTTTACTGCTCAGTATCGAGTTCCATTCAGGTTTAACTCATTTATGTGATTCTTTGGTGATATCGAAGATATTCAAACAGGTAAAAGCTAGTTTCTGGGCCCATTTTTCAATTGTCGGTCCTGATATACGAGACTTGAATAATTAATTCACATAGAATTTGTCGTGTCATATGACTTGGTTGAGTCAAGCGTAATGACCACCCTCACCCCCAACCACACTGACACTAACCCTTGACCGTCGACTGGCCTTATTGTGACATATCAACTGGTCTTATTGTGAACATGAATGATCTTATTTTAAAAATGAGACCATCCTTATATAGTGAACCTAACTGACCATATTTTGAAAATACTCAAACCAGCCGTCCTTCAAAATCGACGACATTTCAGCTCGCAGGCCTCTGCACTAATTGTGCAGCTTAGCTTCGTATGATTTATTTAAAGATTGGATCTATCATGATGAATAAAGAGTCCGATTTTGTCATCTACAAGTCGCTATTCCTCGTTTTATGCTATACCATCAGTCAACAGCTCGCACTTACTGTATCGTAAGTATGTATAGTCCGAGAGACCATTACGTCTGGCATTTATATCATCCAACAGCGAATGGTTTGCGTCAGCGCATAACTAATCATTGGAATGAAGAATGTATCAATTCATATTCGTAAATCTCTTGCGGGATATTTACTCGTACACAAATATAGGCCTATAGTAATGGTGTTAAACCTTCAAGTCTGAATACAAGCAGTTCGTTATCTGATTCAGCCCCGGAGTTATGATGACGTAACCGCCGTGTTCCATGTCAGCTAGCAGGCAGTTGTTTCCATTCAGGCATTTTGTCGTTCCAATGACGCCTTTGTGATGCAGAGTTAGACACGATGACTTCATCCTTGTGGTGATGAGAGATGGACACTTACCAGCGGAAGTATTGGGACTGTATGATCGATTTTGACACACCCATTTCGCCTGTACCCAGTGCTGTAACATTCCCCTTCGTCCCTAGCCCATGTTCTATAATTCTGTCAGCTATTTCTCATTGAGTCTGTATACTGTACCATTTTGTTGCTATATTTGCAGTACAGAGTGGGTGGTTGTTTGATTGACTTCACGAAGTCGCTTCCATATTCACCTTCCTCCAATTGTATCAGAATCTCGCATTGTTTGAATCCATGAAAACAATAACAAACAAATGAATAAATGTTTTGGAATTTCAGTATATTAGCCGAAACCTCGCTTGGGTCGCGACTGAGGGGTCAAAACAGCTGAATAATCGAAAGTATACGCTCATTCGTGTCCCTGCCCGCCTCCCTATATAGTCGAGTATAACCGGTAGCTCTACATTACAGTTACATAGCACTCGTTAAAGGTTCTTAAATAACTTCCAAACCCAATTGGTGAAACATGCTAATGCTATATTAATAGGCTAATCGTAGATACTCTTACGTGTGGGCGAAAAGTAAACGTCTATTTCGAAAAGCCATTGTTAAGACTTGAAAATAAGTTCACACAAATCGTAATCCCGGTCAAAAGTAGTCGCAGTTTATATTACGGCTAAAAGCTTGTGTCACGATATGAAGGTCAAAATTTCAAGGCGCGAGACACGGATGATGCTGTTTAAAAGACAACAAATAACTGCTATTTAAATCATACCGTGTTTTATAATCACAATGCGATGTTATAAACAGACAGGGGGATATCGAAGTTACCAAGTAGCCTGTACAAGTACATGTTCTGCCAATATAACATCCACCTCGGCCTAGAAGTATTACTACTTTTCGATGAAAATGTGTTCGATCTTGAACTTCCCGGCTTTCTTTTTATGCTTTAGGTCAGGGGTGGCCAACCCTTTCGGCTGAATGGCCACATGCAATTGACGAACGAGTGTGCAGGCCACTATCCGCGCGAAGCGCGTAAAATTTTCAAAGATTATAAATGAACCAGGTCAATAATATTATTACTTGAGTCTATCGCGGGTGTGCTGTATACCGCCGCTGGGCTCAGTTTGCTTACAGGACTAATCGGCATCTGGACATATCGATGTCGAAGGTTTCCGCTAGTATACGACAATCATTTTTTGCCTACATTTCATCGTCGATGATCTTTCTGCGAGCGCAAACGCGAAAAGACGTTCTCTCATGATTGCGAATATCGTTAGACTCAATCTGGTAAATTGGGTGTTTTTTAATTTTCAGGAGGGGGTAGGCCAGCAAGCAAAAAATCGAGTGACAATTAAACACGCGAATCGTGAAGAAAAAAATTTACATTTTAGTTTATTGTAATGTACGACGATTTACTAAAAGCGTGACTGGACCCTGGATCTGCGAATGCGTCAGAACTGATATTTTAGTCAACAACATCCCAAATGTCGCGGCCAGACTCATCAAAATTTTGGTTGGCCTTGCAAGTTCACAATCTGAGTAATTCATTTTCGATAATATAACAAATTTAGGAAATTTGCTCGGGGGCCACTCAAAACTTTCTCGCGGGCCACATATTACCCGCGGGCCACTGGTTGGCCACCCCTGCTTTAGGTGAAGACGTCTTCAGATAGTGGTTCCCAAACTTTTTCAGACACGCCTCCCTTTACGACAGTGCAAATATTTAGCGCCCCTTTTATCGTCATATCACTAGATGCAACCAGAATTTAGGCAATCCCAACGGATAGTTTGATGGTATGGATGGTTATGACAGTTGATGAGAGAGTTGTCAAATATGAAATGCGGACTATACACAGAGCAATAACTATGAAACTATGGATCGCAGGTAAATCGCGCTTGGCGGGATTTTTTCATTTGATCGGAGCTTCGCTCCCTCCTTCAGATGGTTTCACGCCCCACAGGGGGGCGCCCCCTCCCCCAGTTTGAGAACCACTGCCTTACGAACAGTGACGCATGGAAGTAGATGAACCCCCGACACTTCGAAACGTGCTACTGCCGCGACTAAGCAGTCATAATCGGGACAAAGTGTTACTTAGTATTCTGTCGTGGCGTGGCGTGGCGTGTGAAGCTATAAGTGCCTTGTATGTCAACTGGTTAGTCCTATACTGTGCGACGGGTGCTGCAAGACCCGTTTATGGGTTCGATTATTAAGCGCCAGCGTCACCATACCAATGGGAGTGGTTAGAATCCCGGTTCGGACCAACTTCTATGTGTCGGAGGTTTATCTGGGCTCCTTATCGCCAATCACGATGCGATTGCAGTGTATCAAATAGCCCAGAGTGAAGGTGAGCCGAGCCAAAAGTCGGCAAAAAAGGAGTCAAGACACGGATGCACGAAAATCGAGAGTGGCCAATGGTGGAAGATCGGGAGCATAACAATGAAATTACCGAGCTGGGCGCAAATGACCTTACCGGTGAAAAGCGCCAATGTTGTGAATAGAACAAAAAACAAACTGACGAAATTCTTAAACAACGAGGGTTTTGTTATCTTTCGATGGATTCAACGGGATACTCACGACCATAAAGGTATCTTTTGCCTCTACCGAATTCTTCGAACCAATCCTGCTTACTGACATACAAAATAATCTGCTCCGAATCCAGAAACCGCTTATCCCAATCAAGCGTTACTAGATTACTCCAAAAGTCTTTGAAGAAGTTAATTTTTTTTTATACTTTTTACGTCTTAGATTTTGTCACATAAAGTATCGTTGGAATTTATAAGCATTCAGCATCCCTGTGATGAGTGGCATTGTCGTGATAACAGGGCTATGCATGGCTTCTACATGACGAAAAGGGAATGGTTTGGCCATGGGCGATTGAATAACTAAGTCTGCGACGCCTCATTGAAATCTACATGTTCAAATTACTCAAGTTATCGTAGGCCCTGCTTGACCGCTCCATATTCTTGTGATAATAATACTAACTGGTGCGTAACAGTGTGAACTATATACGCCAGTGCTATTCAACCTTTGCATTTGAAGTCTATAATAAAAACTTGTACAGTTACACACCCAGTCCACTAATATATCGAAATCGTAGTAACCATAAGCAGGAGAAGAATGCGGAAGGCTGCTAGATATAGGAAATAATAGTGCTAAAAACTAATCGGCGCTCGAGCTTACTGGAATCATTTTCGGGAAAGCATTTACGCAAAACCTTTAATTATTCCACAAAATTGCTAAATCCAATTTGTGATATTGTAGGCCAGGACACGGTAGATCATGTGAAGCAGTTGTGCTACATAGTTGCATAGTTGTTTCATCGGTTAGGCTACATCACCTTAATGGTCGTTTAAGAGAAAATATCATAGTATAGGCCTACGAGCTCATTTAGTCAACGGGTAGGCCTATTGATACAAACATATTGCCGTTTAGAGCCGAGATCTTTTGCTAAGGTGCGTGAAAATGACGCAAATTTGTAAGAGAGAGGTAAATCACCGTAACCAAAATCAGAAATACCCAAACTATGATACTCTCGTTGCCCGCATGCTCTCGCGTCAGTATTACGATAAATTGATGCATGGTTAATAGTAGTTTTTCTGATACGGCCGAAGCAAGATCAGTACTTTTATGATACGGCTAGAATCTTAATTGATAAGCATGACTTTTGTAACTAACTAAATAACTACCTACCAGCCACACGCAAGTGACCGCCAAGCCAGTGCGAAAATAAACGAGCCATATATTTATGAATTCACGGTACCACTGTACCGTGTAGGGCGGAGCATGGACCGGAGCCGGATTGGATATCCTGCCGGAATTTTTCATTTTTAACCGGAGCCGGATCGGAGCCGGATCAGTACTTTTTCTGATACGGCCGGAGTCGGATCGGAGCTGGACCAGAGAATTGAAAAACAGGCTCGGAGTCGGAACAGAGAATATGTCGATCCGCTCCGCACTAATGGTTAGTGTAGCTTGTATTTGTATTTCCTATACTTTTCTAATCCCGGAAAATTCAGGGATTAAGGTGCTAAAATCCCGGGATTCCAAATTTGATCTCGAATTCCCAACCGTCACACCAAACTTCTTGGCATCTGATTCTTAATATTCATACCAGTTATGGTCTTTCGATCGAAAATTTGAAAATGCTCCTTTCCTTGATATAAAAACACTCTGCCCGTACTATAGTTCTCTAAATAAATGAAACCTGTTTACTGAAGTTATAAAGAAAACATTGTATAGGCTCGAAAGCATTGTTCGTATGTCCTCCCAGTGTCCAATACTGCCAAAGCATAATGTCCCATATGGTGTGGACACAAGCAAATCTCACGGCTCAGTGATGCTACAGTGGTACTGATTGCGAAAATATAAATCTTATTCTACTCGTGGTCCTGGACCACCAAAAATCAGCCTCAAATGTTGAATTGTAACGGAGTTTGGTATTGTGACGCAGCCATGCCGTCTGGGCAGCTCAGGAGAAAGTGAGCTCGAGACTGGGAGTGTAAACCAGGGGTGTCCGCGGGCCGCATCCGACCCGCCACATGATTTCATCCGGCCCGCGAGGCAATTCTGAGTAGATTGGAAAATGCATGTATTATCCAGCACATTTTTAACAAATGTTGAGGCTTCCATTGAATAGTCTCTCAAGCAGACATGGGGTGATTACTTCATGAATGTAATCGATTGCGATTACGATTACTTCAGAATCACGCGATTACGATTACGATTACGATTACAGCAAAATCAGGAAGTAGTCGATTACGATTACGATTACATTGGAAAAGTAATCACGATTACTCACGATTACATTTGTTTTGCTTCTTAGGACTATGATCTTAAATGATATATTGGAAGACAATACAAGGATTGCGATGAAAAGGCTTAATGAGATATCAACTCTCTTCATACATCATGCGTCATTTGCTTATTACGTCATAATATACCAATTGCCCAACATTATAGCTATAGGGGATGATTTATCGCCCCCAACGATTTGCATTATTGCCAGGTCTTTACCTGCCACACCCCAAATTCCTTAATAGGGTAGGGAGCGTGCTCGAAGGGAACTCAAAAGTATTTTGTAAACCAACATAAATTATAGAGTATTTTCGAGAATTTAATTATTTCTTGAAAATGTTCTTCGAGCTTCGCGATTCAAATGTCTCTAGTACAGGGGTCACCAACGCGGACCAAATGAGTCGCCCGCGGTCGCTGTAGCAAATATCCAAATGAGAGATTTGAAAGTTGAAGCTGGTTTCATATGAGCCGCAGTTGAACATGGGTCGGCCGACCGCAAGGAACATACGAACGCTATCGATCGGGGCATTGCTCGTTTTCGCCCACGCAGCGGCTCAACGGGAATCTATAGCTAATATCCCCGAGTCTCGACGCGGAGATCGGCGCTTCAGCGCGCACTGCAGCAACGCAACTGAGCCTGGAGGAGCTGGTGTGAGTCCCGGCGAGTGAGCGTTTTTTGTTCTTGGTAAGGGGCGGAAACCCGGCCCAGTGCTCTGATTGTCTTACTCAAAGTGAAGAAATCCAATTGAGCACGGATAAACTGCGGGAGTAAGTGGTAACCCGTCGGTCGTCGTAATAATCAGTACACACTACACAAGAAGTAGCTTTTTGTTTCAAAACGGTTGGTGACCCGTGCTCCAGTAGATAGCTGGGTTTGAAATGCATACCTCTTCCCCTCAAGAAAAAACATACGTTGGCTATTTTATGCGAACAGGCATTTCGGAGCCGGACATTTCCGCGCCACGATCCCACAACACACCAAAAGAGATATGCAGTTTCGGCCAACATGCAACTCCACGGGATGGATACCAAAGAAATACCTTGGCCGAAACTTAGGGTATTCGTCCATTGTCATTAGCCGCGCTGGGTGGGCGTGACTAATAACTCCTGTCCTTCCAGTCTTGGCCCACAATGCAAATGCCACCCGGTGCATCCACAAAGGAATAAACCCATGACAATTTGTGTGTGCGTCTCACGAAAGATATTCTTTTAGTCTGCTACGTTTGGGCGAGTACAATATCTTTTGATTATACAACAAACTGGAGGTCACGAATTAACAACATACAATGAAGTAATTATAACAACATACCAGATGCTATAATTATGAATTACGTGCCCCGGCTCTACAGGTAAATCTGACACTCAGGGCAGAGAGAGGTTATAAATGAATAGTAATATGATGCAATTACCAATATTATTGACGAAATTCAGTTTTGAAAATTGACCAACGGTTGTACTGGGGGACGAATTGCTGATTTGGTTCTGATTCTAGCTACAACCCAAGCTAACATGTCAGGGTATATAAGCGGATGGTTATGGCGACAGGTCCAAATGCTGAGTAACGGACTGTGAAATAACGATTGACGCCCGTTCCAAGTAGTTATATGAGAATAAGATATAGTGAACATAAAAATTCTGCCTTCAACTTAATACATAGGCTATACTGCGAGCTGCTGTTACAAGAAACGGCTAAGCACGGCTCGGTTATGATATATATCAGCAGCTGTTTATTTGTAATGCTTCGTTGTGGAAACTGCAATGTTTTATTCGACGAGTACAAAATTCCGAATCTTCGTCAGGTGCACGTTCGTACGTAGGCCTCCTGCTCGCCAAGCAGCAACGGTAAACTGCGTTTAGCTAAGCACAACCAAACATCAATACATAAGTTACTATTTGAAACTATAGGCAGAGTGGAGATCAATATCCTGCTGCGAGGTATAGGGGCTACTGTAGTGTATTGATAACCTGATATACACCACGGGGGTGTTCTTACAATCACACTACAATGTTCATCGCATGTCTGTTTACTATGTGTGGATACTTCTATGCAATGACCAGCGGAGCTAATACTTCTGACGTAACAATGAGTAGTGGCGTTTGAAAACAGACGTTTGTGCTATCGCTAACGTGGTATATCATCTCATTCTTGTTCACGAATATTCAGTTTATGTCATAGTCCTTGTACAAACAAAAAGTCATCGTTCTTTCACAAAAAAATCGATTAGATATGGGAAGTAGTCGATTACGAGTACTTCGGATTTTTTTCGAATGTAATCGATTGCGATTACGATTACTTCAAAATGCTGTAATCGTCGTAATCGATTACGATTACTAATCGCGATTACCCCATGTCTGCTCTCAAGACAGCACATGTCAAGTTTGTTTACAAGCCACATTATAACCACCCTACTGCTGTGTTGTGGTTTTTAGTCACCATTAGGAGCAGGTCGCTGACATTGACACACAATTCCGGGAAGGCAATGTAGTGAGTATTCATTTCAGTCTTTTATAGAAAAACGTAATAGAAAATAGTAATTTATAGAAACGAAAACGCCTATGCGAAGCCCTATATGCAGGTTACATGGAAAATATAATAGAGGTCTCCAGCCTCGAGAGAAACCCGAATCGCGACATAATAATATGAAGCATGTTCCAACGTCCGCGTTTACAGTCAAATCTTTTGCGTTCCTCACAACGCAAACTCATGGTTGATGCCAGTATACCACTAAAACAATGGGAGCATAGAAATATACCAACTTATTTCATCGTTGGACCCACCGTTTTATCGGTTTGTAACTGCAATCAGCCGCCCAATCATCGTGTTATTGCCGATTCCACTGTTTGCGAATAAAAGCGCAGCTAGAATAGAGCCCCAATGATTTGTTATATAATGTAATGCAATATTCTGTATATAGGCTGGTTAATGAAGTATTCACATGAAAAACAAGAGTATGGATTTCGAGATATTTTGGGATTGAGGAATTTTGGTGCAGCCCGCGAGCGATCTGAAGTGTTGAATCCGGCCCGCGGCGTCAGTTGAGTTTGACATCCCCGGTGTAAATGCTCAATCGGTTGCGCAACAATGGCCAATACGCTTGCGGTTTGCGCCGCTTTCACAATCGGTACGGCCGTAGCTTTCGATTGATACCCATTTTATCAAATTTAAGGTTCGGCAAGCCGGTAAAAAATATCGTCAAATTGCCTTTGACCAAATGGAAAGTGTGACGTAGACCAATTTCACTGAGCCGTGAGATTTGCCTGGGTCCATACCATATATGATACTATGGTCGATTGGTCAAAGTATACAATGTCGGATTGTTTGCTGCGATCCAGTATTATGACGACATAAATCGCGTCTGTACTTTTGCGTATATTATGACAAAGATGAAATAGAACTCCAATTTACTTCAGAAAATGAGTACCTCAACCAGTTGAACAAGGAATAACTGAGTAAAGTGAGGATGAGGAACTATACTATCCCGATTTTTGCTTTTCGAAACTAAATGGTCAAATATATAAATCCCGTACTCTTCTTTTTCACATGTGATTGTATTAGTAGTATGATATAACGAGTAACTGGGAATTGTTTGAGACTATTACATATATATATAATATGCATTTAGCTAGTATTTCCCAGCACAATTCTACGCTACAGTCGACTTGGTCACCAGCCGTCCACTTCTTCTTTTGTTCTCAACAAAACAAGCAGGCTAACGGTTTTAGCTTCCATCAGTTTTCAACTCAATAGTTCGTATTCCTATTGTGTAATTTATACCACGCGTCAACGAAGGGGATTTTTAATCCAAAGGTGTCAATGTGATGCGGTGAAAGAATACATATACTATAGTAAGGACGTACAAATAGGATTTATGCGTAATGCAACGCGGTATGTAACGGCATATACCTGTAGCCGGGCCGTTACATACCGTGCTCTTATAATCAGCGACTAGAGTTTAAAAGTTTCAGTGAAATGGAGGAGGTTTTTAATATCTTTGAGCTCAGACACCATCTTCAATAGAATTAACCCACCACAATAGTAAGTGTTATCACTGTTATGAGTAGTCGTCCTTGATACGCGTATACTGACCATCGCATTGCACGTATAGTCCAGATTGTGTGAATTAGTTAGAATTTAAGACACGGCTGACGTATATGATAAATTTATCGAGTAAAAGGATGGCAGAATTCAAGAAGATGACGAAAATGCCCAAACTGCTGATATGTTTATTTGCTGTGTCTGCATTTTCCCTCGTCAGCTACAACATCGCTTGGCCGCCAATACTACCTGATAACATTCCGCATCCGTCTTGCACTGAAATGGTATCGGCGAAGTATCGCAGACGAAGCAATGCGTATCGATCAAATGATATCATGATCGGCATCGCTCTCACAGATGGAGTTGGGTACACGACCTTCACCGCGTCGGTTATATAAGCATATCACAATATTACAGATGATGATATTCATGTTTATTCCCAGCGCAACGCAGACTACGACGAGCGAAGCTTGCATTCGTTGTACGGGAATCGCACGAAAATACTCTCCACTCAGCAATCGCAAACGACACACGTATTGAAGATATTTACTGAGAGTAATTACAGAATATGATTTCTTATTGACAGCGAAATGATATTCATGCCGGATTGGAAAGACTTCCTGACCGAACACTTGATCCTAAACAAGCGCCCGTTTCTGTCCGTATATCATTCCGCCACTCTTCACGGTTTCGAAAAGGATTGTGAACTTTTGCACGGAGAAGTTTTTGCTGGGGCCATCTCTGGCCAAATCGGCGTGGCTTTCAGGAAAGATTTTGCGAAAAAGATCCTCTCGAGTTACCCGAACTTCGTTTCTCGAAATGAATGGAATGCAATTCTGGAGAAAGAGAATATTACTGGTATTTATCCTGCTAAGTCAATGGCGATTAAAATCGGACAGACGAATCAAGACGAAGAGTTTTGCGGAGACAACGAAGTTCCGTACGGCTTCCCACTGTGTGATCTGCCGTGTTGGATTCGTAACGGCATAGAATTTTACTTTGATCAATGCACCAGTCCAAAAGAAAGGTATTGGCCGAACCACTCCCTCATGAAAGCAAGCATTCAGAGACGCAAGTGGACTAGACCGGTCGTTGTTTATGCTTTTCACGGAAATAAGTCGAAATACGTGAACGGCGGTTTAGTGAACGCAAAGCGACTGTTTACAATATATCCAGGGTGGAAAATATGGATGTACGTCGACAACACTGTTTCTTACGATGTCGCAAGGGAACTTTGTTCCTATAACGTTCGATTTTTGAATATGACCGGGTCAAACATAAAAAATAAGATGTCTTGGAGATTTCTTATCGCCTCAGAACCAGTTAAGTACTTTACGATCCTGGACATTGATTACCGCATGCTCGCGAGAGGACGCGAAGCCACCGAAGATTGGTTGAAATCGGGAAGAACTTTTCACATAATGAGAGATCACCCGAACCATTCAAAGTACCCTTTCAATGGTCAAATGTGGGGAGGTTACGGTAATTCTATTCCGAATATGAAACAACTTATTGCAGACTTCAGAGGAAACGACAATTATTTGGTAGACATTCATTTTTTAACCAGGAAAGTTTGGCCTATCGTAAGACAATCAGTCTGGGTGCATGACGCATATTCATTGCACATATTCGGAGAAGATCACCCCTTCCCCACCAAGCGAAAAGGCGGCGAGTTTGTAGGGAACGTGGATTTCAATTGAGTGATATTCAAAGGGATATTAAAAAAGTTGGGTTCCGGTATCTAGAAACGGATTCTCAATGACTTATATTTTTCCAAGATGCAATATAAATATCCTGTATAGGCCGAAACAATAGGCCTATATGACGTTTGTCCAAATATGCGATAATCGCTCGCCGGTTTTGTTGTCCAGTCATAGTTATTCTGCGGATATTTTATAGTTGATTGTCGAAGCCTAACAAACCTCATCTCACACTCATACACGCACTCAAATATGAGAAAACGATTTCTCAGATGTACAATTTTCTCTTCCTAATGAGCTATGGCCCGTTTCTAATGATCCCCTTTATCGGAGACCGGCAAACTACGACCCGTGGATCGGACCCGACCCGTGACGGGATTTTGAGCGGCCCGCAGACAGTTTCCGATCTTACATGATAACGTGGTCTGCGACTGTGAACAGTAACAAGACAGAGTTGCGTTCCAATCTAACTGATATTCACGTCCAGTCTTTACTCAGGGTTTCTACGTCCGACATTCAGCCGGAGTTCAAAGAACTTGTTGACAACTTTGATCGAACACAGATGTCTCATGGCCTTCAGCGGCTATTGAAGTACATTACGTATAATATATTCATTGGATTGTTTTTTCCACATGAAATATACGATTTACTACTTGTACATGTGGATAAATACGCGATCAATGCATCGATTCAGGAATCCGTCGCGCCAAGTATCAGGCCCGCCGACTGGAGAAGTTGCCCACCCCTGCCTTATATTCTCAGATTGCACAGTGTCGCTGGTGGGTTGTTAATTGGTATAGGAAACTTACCTCGGTGCCTGTTTTATTCAACGTTGTGGTGAACTTGTGGATTCAGTGAAAAGCTAAGTTCGGCCGCTTGAAAGCAATCACTAACGACACCCTGCGTCAGAGAGCTGCTTGATATCATTGCGGTATATACTGTCCTTTAGTCTTATTGGTATATTGGTGCGACTGTAAGACAACTTCGCGACCCCTTGAAATTTCGTCGCATACACAAAAGCAAACCCTTTGCTTCTTTCTACTTCTCACAGGGCTTCTCAAGCATTTTGTGTATAACATTAGTACGATTGCGCTACGATTGCGTCAAGGATGCAAACGATTCAACACGGCCCGAATTCAACTTTGATGAGAATCATGCCAATCGTATTCGATGGATTTCCATGATCTTTTTATCGGGTACTACGGGCAGTTTCGTATCGAATGTTGACTGAATCGATATCAACTATCGATCCTCACCTTTAAAAGTTCAAAAAGGTTTTTATTTATTTTTCAATTTTGAAAGACGTTTGCTTCGACAGGTTTCATTGACAAAAGTCAAAAACGTAGCATTGTTCTATTGCGATAGCGCGAGTGATTGCCAGATCTACTGTAAACACTGGAAATACATACTGGTATTACTATCCTTCAATATGATTAAGCCAGGCTACCTTCTCGTCGCTACCGCCTGTATTATATTGGGATAATGTTTGTTTACATTCCGTAATATATCATGGCCGGGTATATAGATCTCTACCGAACTGATATAACAATAGTCAATTCAATTCATAGTTCTAAGCGGAGTTATGCAGACTGCTGGAAACACGGACTACATATAAGAATCTAAAGCAGAGGTCTCAAACTCAAATGTGCTCGCGGGCCAATTTCTTAGTTTTGATGACGCCGCGGGCCGCACCACCAATGATAGGGATATTCAACGCAGAATTTCCAAGTATGCCTTGTTTGATGGGAGCTTGAAGACAGGCATTCCACAAACTTCATCAAAATGAAATTTACTATTGTGTTATTCACGCTTGACACGAAAAAATCATATTTTCAAATATTTGAATAAAATTGTTTTTATGCCGGGCATTATTTGTTCAAATATTGAGCTATAGACATCATGCGAGAGGACGAATCATGATCATGACATCGCCAAACTGTCGGGTTATAATATTGCAGCTAGTGGACCTTTGACGTGCCACAATTATATGTAGAATATAAAATCTATACCGAAGATTGATCTGATAGCAGAGCGTTTGAGCGGTGTAGCCTAATCCGGGTTATGATATAGTCGTGATAAGTAGGCTATTGTTACTTTGTCATTGCCGAAGTCAAATTAAATCAGCGTCATATTTTGCCTTCGATTATTATTGGAACATATCAATAACAACTTGAATATAACCATTATTGAGCCATAGTAATAGCAATGTTTCTTAATTTTAGCGATCGTACCCCTCGTGCTTCCAATAAGATTTCTCGTAGCACCTGATGGACATTTTCAACACAATTTCATTAGAAAGCCCATACACGTAAAATCGCGCGTAGCGCGAAGACAATTTTCCAGTTGAATAAATTGGTCAAGAAAATATTCCACAGCATAAAGGCCTAATTCCACAATGCATCTCGTACCCCATGATGTGGTGCTCCGTACCCCGAAGGGGTCTGCGGACCCTGTTTAAGAACTCATGGAATAGAAATGTCCAATCGCCGATGAATTAATTGGTGTTACAGCTGTGGAGCGTCGCCACCAATAATAACAAGGATAAAGAGATCGGACAACACCCAGCATGTAACCAACTATATGCGTCGCGGGGGTCACATAATGCCGATGGTTGCCATGCTGTCCTGATTAGATAGCTATACGAAAAGCAAGCTATATATACCCTACGACTTTTTGATATATTACTATTCCCCATGACAGTTTCATAGATTGTTGCATCCGTGGAATCGCCAGTCACCGTTCCGAGTCGCAAGTCCTTCTCCGATTTTAACGTTTGATTCGACTCATCTCGAGTAATTTTTATTTAATTACCCAGTCAATCCGAAATCGAGTAATTTTACGATAGATCGCACAAAATCAATTCACAATTTCCAGTCACGAATCATCAACGGATCATATTTTATCATTATAAACTAGAAATGTGACGTAGTAGCTGATCTTCTACCGCATGGTAGCTTTTAAAAGTGATGTGATAGTGTAGTTTGTTGAGATTTCAGTGTTTTCAAAGCAGATTTAGGGTGAACTTCAAGTTCTTATATCTAAGAAGATATGTGGCATTGGAATATATTGTCGAATACTTTGCTCTGGCGGGCCGCGTGTTTGAGACCTCTGATCTAAAGGTTCTACAGTGGCGTTTATGTGTATTGCGTATTCAGGAAATATTGCTACGTGACTAGGAGGCGTCCGCGGCATACTGAGCTGCATATAGTAATAAAATTGTCTAACCCGGATTCTATGCAAAACGCATAGCACTCAGTTGCAACTGGTCGAAAATCGAATTTCGTATTTATTATTAAATATCAATAAACAGATCAGACGACTTAGACCATTGTCGTGAGTAGGGATGGGCATATGGCAAAGTTAAACAGATCGAGGATTCGATCCCGAATCTAGTATTAGCTTCGAGTCGAGTCGAATATTTGAGTATCACGCTTTATGTCATAAAAATAGTCTGGGTGATGCGGAAAGTTCAAATATGTTCCTTTGATGCGACAACACAGGACATAAGGCCAGTTATACATCACATGACCATCTTCATCTGATGACAGTTGCAGCACAAAAACCACACAAAAATCGAAGCCCACAAATTGTGGGAGGAGTCATGCATTGCATTTCCTTGGATTGATACTGTATATGAGTTCAGGATAATGTATTGCATAACCCAATAGATCGCATCTTTAAGCGCTTTACATTGAATCGGATATCGTGGTTACAAAGGTTTGGATTCCGTATTAGGGAATTTCCAAGTACGGCAAATTATATATTAACTACCTTACACTGTGACATTACAGTTGATTAACTCACAATTCCTAATTTTAAATATATATGAAGAAAGATAAGTGAATACGACAAATCAACCGCGGCGCTTCGCCTAAAGGTTCAATAACCGAGAAAAGATTTCTTGGTAAACCTATTACGCGTCACTTTGTACCACAAAATTAATAGATAATCTCTTCCAATGATTAGAGTCTATTTGCGGATTATTGCACCCGCTCTCTATATTCTTGGTTTCAGAATCGGTGCGATGACACGTCATATTTGAAGTGACAGTTCCTGTCATTTTCGCACAATCAGTTTAATTTCATCTTAATTCGATTGTTTTGATTAAGCCTTTCGAAGGATATTAAAATGATAAAGGTGATATTAAAGGGCGGATTTGATATAGATTCTACATTCGATGCATTATTGTCAGCGATGGAAATTTGCTAGCGTGAACAATTCAATTATAAGCACGAGTAAGTAAATAGAACGTATATACTGTAGCATGAGATGTACGATGTGTGAGACGTTATAGGTGGTATGCTGAGTGCTGACCCCGTCTGTCCATATTAAATGGTTCCAATATGCAGCAAGCGTGCTTAGTGCGATTGGCTACTTAGGATTGCACTTTCAACATCGTGTTACAACTTCGTAGCATAATATAGACCTATATTTCACTCTTCGATCATTTTATTAGTAGTGTAATATTTCCTTGCGTGCGCATTATATCACAATTCCAAGTCCAATCACCATTACAATTATTGTTGACTGGCATAGTGGGCCTGTGTAAATTCTCTTCCTCCTATGCATGCAAAAATTTTTAGAATTCTCTGAAATTCGGGTCGTAACTTTTGGGTTATCCCTTTTGCCGCGCAGAATTCAAGAAATCGTGATTTTACGTCAGCGATGTTACACTCCGGTGGGGTACTTTTACTGGCCCTATTGATAGTCATGTCTGCAGTGGAGCATCCAATTGCAACGTATTACAGCGGCATACGACTGAAGTGAGTACAATAACTTAACCAAGATAATTTTGTTCTATATATAGGGTGGTGCAGTCTGGAAATCTGCTTTCATGCTTGTGCTTGTGGTGTGCACTGTGCAGTTTATAGCCCAGTGCTGATTAAAACCATAGAACTGCCCGATACTGTTCTTTTGTATGTGGACAACGTTACGGGATTTTGATCGTTACTTCAAATAAATATTTATATCACCCTGATAAAAGTTTACGTGGTATGTAGGCCTAACTATCTCACTGCCGTTAGGGCAGGCTACACTTTGAAGCATACTCATTATCAGCATAGAATATTAGCTTATACCTAGAGAGCTATAGGCTACAAGATGTTAACAATTTCCGCGACCAAATCGCTGATAGCCTTGTTCCGGTCCGTGGGCGACCGACAATGATATATGATAGGGATGGTGTGAACGTGAGGTTCACGTTCGCGTTCTGTGTGTGAACCTCGGAAATTTAGAGGTTCGTGTTCACAACAGAACCTTGGTAGGTTCTGCACTGTGAACCTTTTGGTAAATTGTAATTTTCACTCCATTATAAGATCTTTGGCTCAAATTTATTGCATTTCAACTGCGGGCCACTCCATGCATGGTGCTGGCAGCATAAAAAATCAACGGTTAACGAGCATGCACCATGCACCTTGACAACCTTTAAAGTTGCTTTGTTGCAAAAATTTTCTGGGAATAACCAGCTTTCCGTTTGTGAATATTTAGTGACTATCTGCTGTGAGCTCGACCCGCAATCACACAACATCACGAGCGATATACGTAGTCAGCGAATGATGCTTATTCAACCAATCAATGATATTGATATCGTCTTCTGATGTAAAAAATCGAACGGGCGTACGGGGTCAATCTTGACTTCATATCTTTACTGTATCATTAAAACCAAATCCGTGCGATTAAATTGCTTGCTGCTGCTGCATAACTTGTCGTTGTTTGTGGTATCGGTAGTGAGTATTGAAACCCGTTGTACACTCTGCTCAATATCAATGTAGCGACTAACTCCGAACACATTGCCCGGTCTGGCTAAGACCGTTAAGGCGTAAGCTTATATTCCTTGGTAAGTCCTCGTCGAAATTGTTGGCAAAGCGACGGAATGTACTGATATTAAGCAATTATTATATCCTTTGATTACCGCTGTTGATACATTAAGCGACGTTGAAAACGCCGATATGTGCTTCAGCATTGTGGCAATATGTCGACCGAGTCTTCGCTAGGTATCGTGTACATTAATATAGGCTATCACTCCGTTGGAAGATAGGGTTGGAATTAGCAATATGACGTCACGTGACGTCACGAGGTTCACGTTCGTGTTCACACAGAACCTTTCAAAAAGGTTCGCGTTCACACGAACCTGAACCTTTCAGAGGTTCACACCATCCCTAATATATGATGTCCCTCTGATATAAGATGCCGGATTAAAACTAGTGATTTGTTCTCGCTCTAGGTGGCATTCGTTTTACGAGCACCCATTTTCCACAATCTACTGTTGCCATGCTATAATTCTGTAATAATTATCTTACTTCACAGGATGTATCGGTACAGACAGTGGAACATTAACTCGTGGGGACATTATAGATTTCGACGGAGCGCAGATACGGAAGGTAGCCATTCGCCATTGTGATAAAATTCACCATCGGTACCATTCGAATTTAGACTCGCGCTGGTATTTTTGTTATTTCCTGTCGGTGTTGCGCCACAATTAAGTTGAATATTTGGCTTTCGCGGATTCGTCATATGTCCATGATAATCATGTATATATTGGGGGTTTAGAGATAGCCCAGACTGCTCCAGCGTGACTAATGAAGCATCCCCATTCACTTTCACGTCTTACGGTGTTGATCCCATAGTTATTCTCGTTCTAACTCCAATTCGACGCTGACATCTATATTTGATGTCAGGATTTATATTCACACTTTATCATTCGCTAAGTCGTGGTTCAATCTCCGTTCGGTTCAGACCAAAGATATGATCAGTAAATCTTGTGGTGTAAGATTTAGTAAGTATTATAAGTCTCTTATGCCTTTTCCTTGTCCATCGGCATATGCACAGATCTTATATACTTGTACCGCGTGTTGCAAGGCTAAACGCGTCGGTGTAGAAACCGCAAAACATCAAGGACAAAAATAATAACGTCCTATTCCCATTCACTCACCAACCGTACACCACAGTACTATACAGCTTTGACTGCTTATATTGCACCGATGAAATCCAATAACATAACCAGAAAGAGCGATCGGTAGCTGTGATTACAGCAGTGCTTTTCAACCTGTGTGACGGTTCGCACTTTTGCGAATGAAAAAAATTGCAGTGCGAATGACGAAGGTGGTGCGAATGGTGCGAATGAAAATCTGGATATAGTGCGAATGAAGAAGGTGGTGCGAATGGTGCGAACGAAAATCCGGATCAAGTGCGAATGAAAATCGTGAATATTAATTGTTAATTTTTCTGACGTGGAATAATTCGAATAAAACTAATGGGAAATTTAAGGTCGGTGTAACTTTTGTAGTTGCGACGAAATTGTATAAACGTGATACGACGCACCACTAATCGTAGCTCTCACAAGCCGTAGTGAATAATAATAATATTTTCGCACTACAATTATTACGTAACCAAAAGCCTGGTTTGGAAACTGGTGTATAGTGGTAGACATACAGTATATCAGCCCGTCAGAGCCTGCGACAAGCTGAAAAAATGACGTCAAATTGACTTTCTGCTTTCTTTTGCTAAACAATCATCATATTTTCGTAATAACTGTTCGATTAGCGCGAGGCGCGAGGATAGTACTAAATACTGGGGATGGTGCGAACGTGAGGTTCACGTTAGCGTTCTGTGTGTGAACCTGAGAAATTTAGAGGTTCACGTTCACAAACGAACATTGGTAGGTTCTGCACTGTGAACCATTTTCATATATTACAATTTTTCACGTTATTATAACATTTTTTGTTGAAATTCTTTGCATTTCAACTTCGGGCCACTCTATGCATGGCGCTGGCAGGATTAAAAAGAAAATCAACTCTAAACGAGCATGCACCTTGACTTGCTTTGTTACAAAAGATTGCTCGAAATATTCAGCTTTCCGTTTGTGAAAATTTAGTGAATCTCTGCAGTGAGCTTGACGCGCTATAACAAAACATCAAAAACGAAATGCACTACATGTATGTAGTCCGCGATTGATGCTTATTCAACCAATCAATTACATTGATATAAAGAATACATCCTTGTCTAACGCAAAAAATCTAGCATGCGTAGGGATCCATCTTGATTTTAAACGTTAATTGTATCATAAAAACCAAATCCGTGCGATTGGGGTGTTGACTAACATGTTAATGGGGTAATATCGGTAGCAAGTATTTAGAAACCCGTTTTACACTCTGCTCAATATCAATGTAGCAATAATCAGATGCCGAATACGTTTTCCGGACTGACCTAGACCGGCAAGGCGTAAGCTTATATTCCCTTGCAAATCCTCGTCGAAATTATTGGCAAAGCGACGGAAGATATTGATTTCATAGAATTATTATAGTATTTGCTTGCTCCAGTTGATTCATTTGGTGACGTTTTAAAAGTCACCTGTACTTCAGCATTGTGGCATAATGTGACCTGAGTCGTCGCTAGGTATAGTGTGCAGTGTGCACTCAAATGTAGGGTCGGAATTAGCAATATGACGTCACGTGACATCATAGGTTCACGTTCGCGTTCGCGTTCACACAGAACCTTTTAAAAAGGTTCGCGTCCACACAAACCTGAACCTTTCCAGGGTTAGCACCATCCCTACTATAAATGCCATCATTACAGATGGTTTTTACATGTCCAAGGTCACTGTGTTGCGTAGGCCTACTAAAGCCAATAAGCGAGAATCGCATAAAATATGGCTATATAATGAGAATACATGATAAGATTTGTCCGACTGTTTTTTTTTTTCTTCTGGAAAACATGGTCGAAGACCGTTGGGATGAACTAGCGTAGGGGTGTGCAATGAGCGAGTCCGGGCCTATCAGACTCATTCATTTCGAGGCCAACCACTTCTGCGTCGGGGCGCATGAAGACGTAAAGTTTTGGCGAACAAACCGCTGATAAAATGCGGTGCCAAAAACATAAGCGGCGACAAAACCTTGGTCTAAAAATGACCGATGCTGGATGGCCGAACCTTTCGAGATGGATTGGATATGCTCCGTTGTCGGCACGAAATAGTCCCCTTCTTGCGACTTGAGTAGACAGTAGTACAACTGCGATACGCAGAGGAATTTAATTCGTCCTAATTTGAAATCACGTGCGTCAGACATGTTTTGTAGAGCTGTGTTGGGTAGAATTATGGTGTGCGCGTTCTGTATGTCATAGGCCTACAACCCTACATGCCCGTAAAATCGTAGCATAAAACTGTAATCTTAAAAATGAATTCCTTTTTATGGGTGAGGCTCGGGTCGCGAGATGCCACACAACTTAGATTTTGGTGGTAGTCTAAAAGCTGCTTCACCGTGATTAAACTGTTATGAATTCTCAACCTAGATTAAGCTAAAGACTAGAACACACAGTATCGTGAGTTTATTTGCTCTTCTCATATACTCGCGAGACAGAAGTTGGAGAAGCGTATCATAAGATAGCGAGCTCTACTCTCCTTGATCGTTTTACACGTTATGTTCCAAGACGTAAAGTTTTGGCGAACAAACCGCTGATAAAATGCGGTGCCAAAAACATAAGCGGCGACAAAACCTTGGTCTAAAAATGACCGATGCTGGATGGCCGAACCTTTCGAGATGGATTGGATATGCTCCGTTGTCGGCACGAAATAGTCCCCTTCTTGCGACTTGAGTAGACAGTAGTACAACTGCGATACGCAGAGGAATTTAATTCGTCCTAATTTGAAATCACGTGCGTCAGACATGTTTTGTAGAGCTGTGTTGGGTAGAATTATGGTGTGCGCGTTCTGTATGTCATAGGCCTACAACCCTACATGCCCGTAAAATCGTAGCATAAAACTGTAATCTTAAAAATGAATTCCTTTTTATGGGTGAGGCTCGGGTCGCGAGATGCCACACAACTTAGATTTTGGTGGTAGTCTAAAAGCTGCTTCACCGTGATTAAACTGTTATGAATTCTCAACCTAGATTAAGCTAAAGACTAGAACACACAGTATCGTGAGTTTATTTGCTCTTCTCATATACTCGCGAGACAGAAGTTGGAGAAGCGTATCATAAGATAGCGAGCTCTACTCTCCTTGATCGTTTTACACGTTATGTTCCAAGACATAAGGCGGAAGCCTCAACACAAATCTGTGGGTTTTTCATCCTTTCGAGAAATTGGAGCCTTCGGGCCTTTGTGTCAGCTCTCAAAAACGATTTCTGCCAGCAAGCATTTTTCACTCTCGAAAAATACGCTGTATTTTGGATAGGAGTGCAGAACAGATTTTAAGACCTGGCCATCCAAGCACTAGTAGACGTTCTTGTACAAAACCCAACAACATTGTTTAGCCGAGAATCGTTGTTGTGAAATAGTTGAATGCAAAACGAGCAAAAAAGTTGCCTTTTTAATGAGACACCTGATAGCTCAAGCTACATATTAGTCAAGTTGTTGAACATCTAAACAAAATGTTGTTATGTATCTTCATCTTCTTTTTGCATAACAATTTTCGACTAGCTTGTGCGAATGAAATTTATTTTACAAAAAAAGTGCGAATGGAGCTCAAAAAGGTTGAAAAGCACTGGATTACAGCATAACACGTTTTGATTTCTGTTTCAGAAGACGACATATCCACGCTGTTCGATGTTGAATGAGAATTTGAGGGAGATGGATGGATTGAGGTTTCGAAAATCCGTTACCGAACGATCTATCTCGCTACTTACGAACGACTTTCGGCACTCTGATGGGAAGAGTATGCTCCTAATTTCAAGCGACTTTAACACTCGCAGTGTCACATATTATAAAAGTATGCCTGTCTGCTGGCCCACTTTTCCTACTAAAGCCGCCTGTTATTTTCTTAATAAACTCTGTTTTCATTTCCTCGAACCTGTAATGATTCTGATTCCCGGTTTTGCTATGGGTTTTGAATATCGCAAACGAATTCTATTCGATCCGCACCCACCACCTTACTACACAATGCACTGTCGCGGCACAGTAATCATTATTCAAGTTGTTATTGATCTGTTCAAATATTCGACGGTAAATCTAACGCTGATTTAATTTGTCTCTGGTAATTACATTATCGGGAGTATACCCGAGATCCGGATTAGGCTGTACTGCTCCGATATCAGACCAATCTTCGTAAAATTGTAAAATTATACCTATGATTGCGTCACGTCAATTGTCCGCTATAGCTGCAAAATTACAACGTTGACAGCTTTTACGATGTCCTGATGCATTTGTACTCTCGCCAGTAACGTGCGGTGAGGTTCAGGGCTGGTGAGGCACGCCCACCATCACCACACATAAACACGCACGCACGCACGTAACAATAGCAGCGGGTATAGAGAGCATTTTCTTTGTACACTGATAGCCGTTGCAATTCCATAGTCTACAATACATGTAGGACTGGTCGCTATTGTGCTAAATGGACAAGTTTAGACGGATAGTAATTACTATCTCTTCAAGTACCGGTATAAATTGCTTGAAGTACACGAAAATAGCATCCTGTTACAATTTTTTTAGTAAAAAAACACTAGATTTGCCGATTTTCGAAAGAAAATGCACTAAGGACACGAGGTCAAGTCAAAATACACTAGTGACCACGGACAACGACAACGCAGGCTATGCAGGTATAGCTATCACATACCACAATTAGGGTTCTAGGTATTGCAGCCGAATACAGCATAAAGGACACAAACAACGACAATGCAGCCTATGGAAGTAGCCATCACATACCACAATTTAACGTAGCTACAGATGGAAAATACATAACAGCTACATAAGTAAGGGAATGTATTGGCTCTGCACTACGTATTGGTCGTCGCTACTATACAATTCCTAGAAGAATGTTGTATTCCGAAATCGATAGCGCGTTTCACTGCGCTTCGATTGTCCAATTGTTAGCGAATAGTGCACGAGGCAAATTCGTTTGTGCCTCACCTGGCCATTGTTTCTCTGCGATGGCATCGTCTGTAATAAAGCCGAATATCACCTTCATTGGCGATTTTGAGGGGGTTCTGGTGCTCTGACACTGTTAATATTTGGATTTTCGGAATCAGTGTGACGATAGCAATGGATTGATACCAGTTATTATGAATTCCGAGTTATTTATGATGAATTGCATTGTCGCAGGTGAGGCACGACCCGCCCGTGCCTCACCTTTCCATTCGCGCTGTATTTTTGTATAATAATTATGTAAATTGATGATGTTGGGTGAAAAATAGATATTCAAATTTAAATATTAATGAACATCCTTGTAAAACACCAATAATCATCGACTCATCAAGGGTTTTCACAATTTTCACTTACTCACCCAGACGACAGGTGAGGCACTGCCTCACCTGCCTCATTGGACCGCACGTCACTGACTCTCGCATAGTGTCTACAACTAATTATTTTGACAAACTATGCCAAGTACAGCAACAATTTTATTCAAATATCTAAAATGTTACTTTTTCCTTGCCAGGCGTGAATTCACAATAGTAAATCACATTGTCACGATGCGTGTGGAATGTCAGTCTCCAAGGTCCCGTCAAATAAGGCCTACTTGGAAATACATTGAATTCACCTATTATTGGTGCTGCGACCCGCGCCGCCATCAAAAAGTAGGAAATTGGCCCGCGAGCACATTTGAGTTTGAGACCTCTGGTGTAGAGGGAACACAGCGAGATTGAACGGCTCAATGCAGTTGGGTTACCTCATACTTTCCATTTGACCATAGGAAACTTTACGGCCATTTTTGACTGGCTTGCCAGGCGTTAAATTCGATAAAACGGGTATAAATAGAAAGCTGCTGCTGTACTGATTACGGAAATATAAATTTTATTCCGCTCATAGTCCTGGAACCCCCCCGAAATAAGCGTCTAATTTTGCATTGGGATCGAGTTTGGCATTGCGACGCAACAATTTTGTCTGGCAAAACGAAAGTGAAGCTAAGAATCAAGAGCCGGACAGCATTGTTGCGTCACTCAATCACGATGCAAAATTAGGGGCTGATTTTGGGGGTTCCAGGACTATGAGCGGAATAAAATGTATATTTTCCTAATCACTACAGCAGCAGCTTTCTATTGATACCCGTTTTCCAGGACAGAAATTTGTATTTTCGTAGTCAGTACAGCAGTGTTGGGATCAAGTCACTACCTTCGAGTCACGAGTCATTGCACATTTTGACTCGAGTCAAGTCAAGTCAATCGATTTTCGAAGGTGACTCGAGTCAAGTCAAGTCAATCGATTTTCGGAGGTGACTCGAGTCAAGTTACAATTCAAGTCAAATTGCCTTTTCGAGGTATGAGGCGTGATTTCGTCATTGTATTTTGCTAGCTGTCTGAAATACAGATTGAGTGGTCATTGATTTTGAACCGATGAACGAATATAGAGTTAAATATACACGCAAGTAAGGCGCTGTATCGCTCACGTATAAGTAGAACTAATAAACTACGCAAGTAATTGCACAGCCTCAGTTTATAGTTACCAGCCAACATGGAGAATAGAGAAACGAATTGATACGATGCGATACATTACCCATTTACAAATTGATATGATACAAGTCCAACCTGCGCACTATATTGGTATCCAATTTCAATAAAGCAAAAGGTTTGGTTAAGTTAAGAACAGAGAACAGAAATAGACATTTTGCTATTAAATTACTATACTATGCTAGTTTACGACAACGTAAGCTGTAACCTTCGATCACTTCGTTTGCGATCAATTTATTTGTGTGAGAACAATGGGGGCTCATTAAAACGAACGATCATTGAATGATTGGTCGCTCTCACAGGTCACACCAGCGTTTCGCTTACAATCCGATCATATGCAAGATACAATGATTTTGATCGACCTCGATTAGTTGATGACTCGAAATTGACTCGTGAATTTTGCTCCGAGTCACGAGTCAATCCACATTTTTGATACGCCGAGTCAAGTCAAGTCAAGTCATTTTAGCAAAGTGACTCGAGTAAAGTCAAGTCATACGAAAAAGGTGACTCGAGTCTGACTCGAGTCAAGTCATGACTCGAGTCATCCCAACACTGCAGTACAGCAGTCGCTGAGTGAGAAAGTTGACCTTTATTTTTCTTTTTTTGTAGTCAACCGACCACGAAGTGGGAAAAATTTACCATTTTCTAAAGATTTTTCTCCGGAATTCTGGGTTTGAAAATTTTGAGAAAGTGTCCTCCTTTCCCAGTTACAAAATATGGTAACCATAACGTTGGGACAAAAAGCATCAAAACTATAATAGACGTTGATAAATGTAGCTCTAGTGGAAAAGGACATATAATTTCAGTACTGGAAAATATAGTCTCTCAATGTTTGATTGGAATAATTACAATTTATAGTTTCGCATTTGAGAGCTCGAATCATTGAGCGCAGCCCCAGTCTCAACATGGTTATTACTTTAAATGTGACGGCACATATGATAATTTCACAGCTCAGTGCTCACAGAATAAAAGATAGTTGAGAGGCAAGCACATCATCTATCGCCATTCGTCATCGATAGTATAGAATAGCTGAATTTCAGTAATCAATAGAGTCAGTAAGATTTATGCAGGCTTACGTAGGGTTACCATACGTCTTTTAGGAGATTTGGCCTCCTTTATCAGGTTTTTGATAATGTCCTCTGAGGACGCCTAAATGTCCTCTTGTTTAAGAATTTTTGTTAAATGTAGGGCAAATGCGACTGAGATACAGTAAATCAGCACTGAAGTAACGCTTCGGCGGCTATTTCAGAAGCTGAGCCGGAAAGTTGACCTTTTTTTAGTCAACTACTTGATAACATGAAAGAAAAACTGTCTTTTGGGCACTGATCGAGGGGGTTTGACCTTTTTTACTAGTCCACCACCTGATAATGTGAAAGAAAAACTGTGTTTTGTGCACTGAACGAGGAAGTTCACCTATTTTTTTTTAGTCAACTGACCACGAAGTGGAAAAAATTTACCATTTTTTCAAAATTTTCCCCCGGGATTCTAAGTTTGAAAATGTTGAAAAAATGACCTCCTTTCCCGATTCCAAAATATGGTAACCCTTGGCTCACCACCATACATTTTTGAAAACGACTGAGAGATGTCAAAGGCAAAGGAAATGAGGAGATCCCAACACCGGAAACAGGCTTCAGTGGCATGTCCTTATTCCATCATATCTTATCCGGCTCTGATTTCGCTTCACGCAATGGTCCCATTTCGCACTTCCCTTCGTCAACAACGCCCGCGGATAGTGCCGATTGCGGCGGGACCCCTAACCGAAAAAAGTTGACGACCTCGCTCGGGAAGCACGCGTTGCTAAACAACGGTAGAAATAGCCTCGAATCAGCGTCTTTCGCTCTCTGGTAGCCTGTGAATACGTACACAAGTTGGAGGTAAAAGTAATCGAGAATATAGCGAGGTAATTGAACTGGTTGAGCAGCACAATGAAAAGATTTGCTGACACACAGAAGTCTTCAGAGTAATCCGTGTTGGCATTCAAGTAGTGCAGTAATGAATAACGTCCCTTCACTACAAATTGGTGCAATTTTCGAAAATATAGCCAATCACCATATGATACAGGGGTTATTTCGCTCAGTTGTTATATTAATTACACACATAAAACGGATGTAAACACGACCCAAATCCACCTTATACTTCACAAATTTCTATATCGTAAAAAGTATGTAGTTTTGCCTAAAAATTGTGAAGTATAGCGGTGAAAGTAGTATAAAACAATAACCAATTCAAGTAGACGTACAAAAAGCGATTTCCAATGAAGTTTTATTCTATGCCTAGTTTAGGGTTGCCATATGTCAGGAATTTCCAGACATGTCCGGAATTTCACTATTTAAACTCCGTATGAGAGGAAATGCTGAAATATGCTCACACGTCCGGAATTTTGAAGGTGTGAAGGAAGCTCAATTTTATCGTAAATCAACATAAACAATATATTTTGTTTCGAGAATAATTATGATACTTGACATTTTTTTCGCGTTGCGCGCGATTCAGTGCCACATATATTGAGTTTAATATGGGTACCCCTGTCCTCGTAAAAACTACAACCAAAACTCAATTAAAATAACCTTTAGTTAATGTAATAAGATTAATTGTAATCGCCATTATAAAAAACTGTATATTACTAGTGTCGGTAAGGCCGCTTGGATGCTTTAGTAAAAGATAGTGGTTTCCTAGCTGGCGGTCGTTTACCCTTTTATTGGGAATTTTCAATGTGTTGAACGTAATCAGCTTCCTAAATATAGGCCCGAGGAAGTCTGACAAAGGTGTTGATCTGTTTTATCGGCTTACCAAATTTTGAGGTGGGCCACGAAACATTTTCAAATTGGAAATGGAGTGGCGACCATAAAAGGTTAAAAACCACTCGATGTGCAACCTGCTGGTGTGCATCGTCATTTCGGCTCATAAATACTCTTACATGTGTGACATGAACCTGTATTGTCTAAGTCATCACCTCCACCAGCTCGACCGCTCACTTTGATCAGGCGGATGGAGAGAGGATAAAAATTAATAGTGATAAATGGTAGTATAGCTGGACAGTAGGCCTATTGCAGAGATGTAAAACACACAGCTGGCGGGCCAGATAATTTCATCGGGACCGTCAAGAAGTGTGTTGCAAACTAAATGAGAATACCGACCTTAACAATCACCAGAGCTCATAATACAAAGAAGGCGCAATATCCTATAGGTAATTCACGACCTATGTTAAAAAAAATCCATTCCTGTATACAATCGATAGCCAAAGCATTGCTACTATGTTCATACCTCATTCTAAACCCCGCTAGCGGGCGCTAAAGAGTGTCCGTAATTTATGCCACGAAAATTTAATAACCCTGGCCAAGTTAAAAGGGTTTTATTGAGACTGACCTGTCATAAACGAGATCAGCAGACCAGCGATAACTGTCACTATACACCCGATCAATATGTAGTAGTGGTAGTTTGTGCTGTACAGTATCTCCACTGCGGAATATCTGATAACAAACAGAGACAGAGACAGTTTTTATCGAGTAAAAATTACATTCAAAAATAAAATACTGGTCGCAGCGATGCGATCCCGAGAGTCTCGCGTCAAGAATAAATTAAAAACAGGTACAACTGTGGTAAGTTGGAACAACAAAAGAGTAACTGGCAACAATAGTAAGGAAGTAATGAAATAATGAAATACATTAAAAAAGGATAAATAGAAGATGTTGTCAGTTTAAATTCCAGAGAAAAAAAAAATTTGGCAACAGAATGTCAAATCCAATAAACGGTAATTAACAATTCAAATCTAACTATCTTCAATATGACATGAGTAGCTGAGATACAAATTCTCCACGAGAGGCTGAAAAAGACATTTCCATCATGGCTAATGGACGCAAGACGTAACATAAAACGATGTAATCATACAATGCTGAGTGGCGCGCCCTCACCCATCGTCGCTGGATAAGGGGGTTGCTTGTGTGCTTGTTTGCCATTTGTAGTACGAGATCATGGTAGCGTTAAAGCTGGAGATGTTGTTTCGCGGACAAAGGTCTGAGGATATTGGCGGCAGCGCCACTCTCGGCGGGCGACCCATTATGGCGTAGTTTGAACCGTAGAATATCCAAAGCATGATCGCGTAACCAAATACTGCACCAGATATAGCTCCCTGTAATTTAGGATTTTTGAATATTATTTACACCAAACTTACCGAAATTTACAAAGTAAGCCGAGATGGTCAAAGTAGTCAAAGTTGCTAAACGGACAGAAGTAGAAATACCGCCGTAAATTCATAAATTTCTACTCAATTACAGGTAGAGATAGCGATTCACAAAACATGCCATAACTACTTCAAGCGGAAGTATATTATGGTAATGTAAAAAGTACTCAAGTGAATGGATCCAAAAAGCAGATATGGTGAAGGTGTTGCATACTTTTAGGCAGAGGTGGTCAGTAACGAAGTACTTTTACTTTTTCGAAGTACTCAAGTAGTTTTCCTCTACTTCTGGTACTTACTCAAGTAGATCTGATTTCCGCTACTTCTACTTCTACTTCGTAATATTTTGTGATCTACTTACTTACTTTTCGCTATTTTCAGTTTGTAAAGTAGAAGTAGTTCAATCTTCCAATCAGGAAGATAGCCGGAGGAATTTCGGGACTGTTTTCACGGAGCATCAACATTTAATTTTCATAAAAGTCGAGAGTAAAGCCCAGAATTTCGTCGCGCCTCGCGCGCAGTGGATTGGATTTACTAGTATGATTTCACGAAAGTATCGATGAATATAATTTAGGTAGCGGGTTGGCGTGATTCCGTTCACACAGGGATATCTAAAACTAGATATCACTGCGTTCACACCACATTGTCGCCCTTCGCCCATATGAAATAATTCATCACAGTATATATGGCTCATCTGTTTCGCAATCTATCATTTACTTGTCATATCGTAATCTAACATTTCCATGGCACGTCCTAATCTGGAAAAGTGGACTCTTACTTTTTTGTTAGTTTTAGTGCTGTTTTAGCATACCGCCTTTGAAATTTTGTGGACTGAAGGCATGAAAAACGTGTTCCGCAGTTAGAAGTAGTATTTATGTTTTATTTTCAATTCCCAGTATCATATACTTTGAGTTATAATTAATATCAGTTCTTTTGTCTAGATAAAATACATGTTGAAGTATAAAAGCAAGGGTAGTAATGCTTTCAATTTCCGGAAATAAAGCTACACAATATGGCATTTTTACGGTCCCCCATATTTTTATTAACGTTTACTAATCGCGAGAAGGGTTTACACCGTATCCTATACAACTTCTCCGTATTTCTCTTCGGCTAAACTACGGACCTTATAACATGGGGGATGGTGCCATACCATGCTATTTTCTAAAACTTGCTGTTCGAGAAAACAGAGGACAAGTATCGCATTTCCATAATAATACTATCATTTTCATCCTATGATGTGGACGAATGCTTATGCTATAGAAAATTGGATACCTGCTGATATGTATCAATAGGAATCAAGCTCTTCACCTTTCGCATAGCTCAATTTGCACCTTTTTACAATCCATGTGAACGAATTAGGATCGTTTTCACAACTACTTACTTACTTGAGTACTTTTAAAGTCAGTAAATTCTACTTCTACTTCAAGTAGTTGTAGGTTGCTTATGGAAGAAGTACTTCTACTACTCGTACTTGAGTAGATTTTTTCGTCGCTACTTCTACTTCTACTTGAGTAGCTTTCTTGACTACTTATACCACCTCTGCTTTTAGGCGGCTACTTTTGAAGTTGCACGCTATATCTAGGTTACTAACGCAAAATTACTAATGACTGTGTGTAGATTGTACAAATAAGTGTTGTTCAAAAAATATTTTTTTCAAATTTTGCGGCTATTTGCTAAAAATGTTAGGCTGGCTAAAAATACGTTTCAAGCCAAATTTGGTTCAATTTCAACTAGTAGATGTGAAGCTACAAGATTTTGAAATTTTGAAATTTGTTATAAAAAACAGATATTTTTTTCGAATTTTGCATGCAACCCCATGAAATTGTCAAGATGTCCAAAATAACGATGCATAACAAGTTTTGCTCACTTCCAACTGGTAGAAGCGAAGTTATCGCAATTGAAAATTTTGGATTCGCAAAAATAGCATTGACGGTGGGCAGGTCTAATCCCCGAATTATTATAATATCGAAAAACTCTCGAATAACTTCGCTTCTACTGGTTGGAATTGGGTCAAATTTATTTTTCATAGTTTTTGTAGACAACTCGACAATTTCATGGAGTTGACAGTAAAAGCTGAAACTAAATTTTCAAAGTCCTGTAGTTTTGCATCTACTTATTGCAATGGAGCCAAATTTCGTATGCAGCGTTTTTGTAGCCAACCTATCAATTTTATCAAATAGCGCAAAAATTTGGAATAATTTTTTTTTTTAACAAACCCTGCTGTACACGTAAGTAGATTCTTCGAAGATCTATTCACTGGCTATTTCACGCGGTTCTTATCGCATTACCACCAAAAATGTGATGCAAACTTGCCCCAAAACTAGTTTCTGGTTTTCAAGGGCAAAATTGTACTAAGTAAGTACTGTTTTGTCTGTCAAAGTAGAGAAGTGGAAGTTTTTCCTGTTGTTTTGCGGTATTCATGGTGTTTTTCGACTACGATGGTCGTTTACACCAGGCCAACATTCTCCATTTTATCCCGTAGCCGCCGACTTGTAGCACGGCCCACTTCTAGGCTTCTATAAGACACCGCTTACAAGGATGAGACGGCGAGGATGAGCCTAGAGATAAGCCTCAAACACTTAGGTAGGAATTCTGGAGTCGACCTCGGACGGACTCGAACCAGCAAGCCATTGATTGGTGTTGCAGCGTGCATTATACCACTACGCTAAGAACAATCACTTTACTGAAACTCAAGTTGCATCAGTGAGTATTTTGACCGCATCTAATCCCGTTCGTACGTACGAGACTTCGAAAATTACCAGACTGCTCCTCGATACAGGTCTATAGCGTACTTACCGAGCTGTTAGCCCATGGCGTGAAAACTCCCAACAGATAAATACCCAATATGCATCCCGTGATCGATCCGGTAAACGTCCTCATGAGTCGGTAAATGTTTCCCGGAGCTCTCGAAATACCGTACGCCGTGACAGTCACAATCAGGCCAAGAAACAATGCTAGCAAACATTTTTTATACCGATATTATTGCAGCCCGCGATATTTAGAAAGATTCCAACTTACCGCAAACTTTCCCCACAAATACTTTCAGTTTTTGTCCCATTCTCGGCATAAAAATGGGACAAATGTCCTCCACAAATACCATGGAATAGCCGTTTAAGCCTGACGATAACGTGCTGATAAAGTAAGACGGGCAATATGCGATGAAGTCTGCCTTGGTGCGTGAGCACTGGGCTTGCCTCCTATTCGATTATATAATGACTTTGGCGTACTCAATTAAACATAGCCTCAAACAACACAAAGACACGACAATGTCGAATGATCGCATGATCGCAGCACCGAGTTTAAAGGAGGTGCTGAAGATCTGTGATAACGTAGGATAGGCCATGTAGAACAGTATATTCATCATGTGTATATACCGGGGTAGTCAAAGTAGTCAGACTTGCTACTTCAAGTTGAAGTAGAAGTAACAAAGTCATGTATTTCTACTTGAATACAAGTAGAAGTAGCGATTTCTAGGTTATTCAAGTGGAAGTAGAAATTAAGTCTCCGAGTAATTAGCCTACCCTCCGAAATTAGATTTGGTCGACGAGACGCATACTTTCTGCAGTTAATCGGAGGTTGCTTCTTTCGAAATTGAAAGGTGCATCTTTGCGACTAACGCCTAATGACCAAAGACACTATACAATTTAGTGCAATTTTCGAAAATATATTCAGTTATCATGATACTGGGACCCTTTCGATCACCATAGTCATGGCCATTTCTCATATGAACGTGATGCAAGCATATTCCAAAACTGCTTTCTGCTTTACAAAATGGAGGGTGTTCAAAGTATGCGAAGTTTCGTTACGCTATGTAGAAGCGGAAGGAGTCCATAAAGACGTAATCAACTGAGAAGGCAAGACATATCCTTGAGTGCTCAAAAAAGTAGAAATACTTCGTTACTGACTACATACGCGTATATACCGCAGTAAAATTACTTTGGTCACTTCACACCTGAGACTACCGCTGAAAAGAGCCGCAACAAACGCGCCCGTGAGCCCCGGTATCCTGCCAAACTCCAGGGAAGCGAAGTAAGGCAGCAGCTGGTCGCGACGTTGGATTTGCTTGGCTTTAATCGGGTCGCATCCTTCGAAGTACGCGTACAGCATAAGTCCGTTAGCGGTCGATATGCTCAGGATGCACATTGCGGGAAATACGTATGACAAAATTGCGCTGAAATGCGATAAACGGAGCTAGTCATGGAAAGACCTGGCGCAAAACTGTCAGATGTAGTCACAACAGTTAGCGTTGATACTCAACTACAAGCATTCGTAGCTCTTACAAGACATGTTAATGTTACTTCAAATAGAAGTATAAAATGAAAGGGCTGAAAAGTAGGCCTACTCAAGTAAGTAATTTCCCAAAGTAGATTTAGAGTGAATTCGAAGTGAATTTGTTATAGCACCTCGCCCGAATCTGTTTTTCAACTACTTGCTTGAGTACTTTCAAGATCTTCATTTTCTACTTCGCTATAAGTATTTTGACGTCTTGTAATTCGGTACTTCCAATTCTAATTGGGTGGAAATGTACAGCGTCACTTTTACTCGTTAATGTATCTGCACTGACCCCTTAGACCGGTGGTACCCAACCTCTTCTGGTGTGGGGCCGCATTTCAAACTTCAAAGTAGGCCTACGCATGGAGCCGCATAACAATATTCAAGCGCTTATAACGAGCATTTTTAAGCAAGCGAATAGACTACTATATATTCTATATCGGTTAGTTTTGCATTGATAAACACACATTGGCGGATCCTATTCAATTAGGCACACTGAAAATACATACCAATATGTGATAGCCATTCATATCATAGGGATGCACATTGCACACGTTTGCGAGGAGATATAAGCGAGCTTATATTGGACTTATTGCGATATATGTTCGGCTCTAATACCAGTTAATGGTTTTAATACGCAATAATTTAAAAATCGCTATTTTCACTTGTGTTCTAGTATAGATCTTGAGGCCATCAAATATACTCCAACCCGATTTTCGTCAGAGACTACGCTTACCCCTACTCGAAACCGAACGCTAAATCTTAAAATTGGAAGAATCTCACTTTTTCGACTGTCTTGTGTTCTTGCACGACAGTATGCGTTGATAGACCGTTTGCGCAAATCCGAAGTAGTGCGTGAAATTGCAGAATTCCCCTACAACCAAGGTAATCGGATGCCGTCTCGAAGAAATGTCGTAATTGCCGAAGCTAAACGAATAAAGAAAAGGATTGAGGCTACATCTTCTAACTAAATAACTTCATAAGCTGACTCCCAGAAGTTGTCTCTTTCTCCGCGCCGCAGCGCGCTTGTAACGCTATTCAGTCCCCCGACTGCTACGGTGCCTACTACGAACGCAGACGCGGACGCAAAAATCATAAGCAGAGATTGGGTAACGTCCGCCCAGACGACAGCACTCATACCGCCCTGCAGATGAGAAAGTTTAGCGTTGATGAGTAACGATCTGTTATTCTCTGGTAAAGTTACCAGCGTCGTGTAGAACGTGCAGATTCCGCCAATGATTACGATGCTCCAATCGATTGGAATCGGCGTGACTGTGTTTAGCGCCAGCGACGGTGCATATACGACTGTGCCCATCCAAAATACCTACAATAGAAGAATGCTATACCAATGCTATGTTTAAGAAATTGTAGCTGCGTACACTCTCTACAGTGCAATGGATCCTAACTTTAGCTTGTATCACACTAGAACAATTATATCAAGTTACAAATATATAGTTCTTTTCCAAAATTCAGAACAGATTTGTGGTACACCAGAGAATCTGTGGCCAATCGGAGTTTGGGAATCCTTGGTAGGCCAATAGTGCATAGAAATAAGGGCGGCTATAACGAAAGTTATATTTGTAGTGGCTGCACGAGTGCAAAAGCGAGAAGAAGAATACAGGGTGTCTTGAATTAGTGGACCTACGGAATATTGAGACAAGATGTACAATTAAAAAATAATTCTTAGACCATGTAACATTGTAGCTGAAGAAAAATTATGATCTCTCCCGTCTGTAGTGAATGCTTAAAACTTTAACGCAAATTTGCATGTAGCCTGATAAAATCATTTTGAGATGAATGTTCAGAAGTCCTAGCTAGATGTTTTATTACCTCATTTATCACCACCATTATTGTCACCATCCTTTGCGCGAGCTTGTTGAAGCGCAGTCCGAGATACTGCAAAGGAAATTACTTGATTAATATCCTCGTAATTTTTAGGTTGAACACACGCTTGTTTATCATTCTGATCACAAACACTAAACCACTAGTCTAAAGATAAAAACCATTAGTTATTATTACTCACCCAAATTAGGGATTGGTCACGAAATTCCCAAATACCCACCCGATGCTGAGCTGGCGTCTTTGCATCATCCAAGTTTTTGACTAACTCAGTGTGACGTCATATGTACTCATTATGTCATAACGGTTCGACGAAGTCAGTCATAAAGTCCACACAGTCAAAATAATAAATAGAAATAAAAAATGAATAAAATAAAAAATTCTACTGCTCCATCCGGATTATATTAATGTCCGACGTTTGTTTTATTATCCCATTTAATAACACGTAATGCTATCTATATACTTACCGAGTATATTGTGTCCAATTGCAGCGAACTATGAAACGGCACATAGTACACATACGTAACGACAACAGCCAGCAATATGCCGCATAACACCCAATAGAAGCAGGAACCGACCAGATAAACCTCCGACGGATACGCTATCATTGTGATAGCAGATATACTCGTGACCGCAGTCGAAATACCGACTGCAACCTGTACAGAAGATGCGTTTTTATATATATACAATTAAAAATGTTAAATTATTGTCATGTTCTGTACATGCCATGGTTACAAATTACAATGCGTTGGAACGACTATGTCGAATAATTCATACTGGATTCATTTCTTTTCCTCCAAAGAAGTAACGGCTCGTTGTCGAGACATTTCTGTCCTTAATTGCGAAGTAGATTCCAATGACAGCGGGCACTGTTAGTAATGCTGAAAGAAACGTAGAGTCGCCGATTAGATCGGTATAGCAGTGACTTTTTGTCATATTGTTATGTCTACATTATTCAAGAACTGATGCGAAGACCAGTATATATAATTGAACACAACCGTTTACTTACTTGGATTAGAGTCGAAGTCGCAAATTGTGGGCGTGTGCAAGCTATCGTCAATGTGATGGTGTTAAAGTCATGTGTGGTCAAAACAATCACCATTTTAACTTAAGTAGTAGTAGCAATTTCCAAGTTATGTCAAAATTACTGTAGCAGAAGTAGAAAGTGAGAGGTCTGAGAAGTACTCAAGTAGATCTAGTTTATAAAAGGTGTTGCGTGCTTTAGTAGTTAAGTAGTCAATATGAGGTGACCTACTTTTGAAGTTTAAATGTCCATCTTCGAGGCAAACACAAAATAACTAAAGACACTACAATAAGAGCAATCGTGATTATTATCGATAATATATTTGGCAGACGCGATACAGGGCCATTCCACCCAATTGTTAAGACAGTGTCAGTCCTAAAAGAAATGCAAGCCTATCCCCAAAAAAACGTATTACTTCAAAAAATCTATAAAGCATTAAGTAAGTGGAAACAATCTGAAATCATATATATACATGCGAAGTGCATTGAAAAGAAAATGCCGCAACAGTAACGCAACAACATATTGGCGTCTGCGAGCCAATATTTACGGCCATCAACGTAAACTATTCAAACTAATCAACAAGCAATCAATTAGTCGCACGTGTGACGCTCGGCGTTCGAGAGAACAGACAGTACGTAGAAGCTACACAAAGCGCAATATACGCACATGAGTAATTCGGAAAGTCTACTTGAGTATTTTGAAAAAGTAGATGTACTTAGTTAATAACCGTGATCCGTTGACCAACTCTGATCCGAGCAAAGTTGAGTGGGGTGGGGCTAAGAGTCACAGTGGATGAGAAATTCTCCCTAGCAGATTCGCAGCAGATTGACTTTGCGATGGCATCGCGTCAAGTGGCATTCGATGTCGGAGAGTTATTTTGCTTAATCCCTAAAGTGGCGAAAATAATCTTACCTCCGAACGTAGCGAAATCTGCTGCGGTGAAGTGCGTCTTATTTTGCTGGGATGTCATAATCGATGCAGGGGATCCTCGTAACCATGTAGGCAACGACACTATGCTTGATCAAATTACTGGAAGTATATAGCATTGTTATGACGCCTTATATTAGCTTTGTGATTACTAGGGCCATTTAAAGTCATTAAAGTCATATTTTTTTTTATGCATCAGTAAGTCGTGAAATCAATTTTAACGCGAAAACCACGTCCCTATGGGGTATATTAAGAAAGTTATAAAGTCATATAAAGTCATATTTTCCTGGTTGGGTCATATTTGAGTTATAAAGTCATATTGTTGTATACTTTCAATAAAAAGTGCCAATTTCCGCGGTGAAGCAATTAAGCACTAAGAAAGTAAGGCAATGTCTGATTGAACGAAGGCAAGCTGTAAGGTTAGCGTGACACATAACATTACAGTCACAGACCTAATAGGTCAGACATTGCATCATGAGGTCACACATTAATTGTCTTGTTACTTTACTTTACTTCTGTGCACTGAAGTAGGACGTCATTTGAAGTTCAGTCAATTGGTAGACTGGCTAAAAAGCTCTATTTTGGTCAACTCATATACGAATACATTTGGATTTGAATAAACTAATATTTACGGTGGGCACCACTATAATATATAATTGAAGAATGGGTCACCGAAATATGCCTCCACTACAACAATATTTCAAACTTGATATTGAAAATGGAAAGTTGTACGTACACCATCCGAGAGGCTAATGCTCATCTAAATGCCCTTGATTTCAGAAAAGATCCGCTTGAGCTCAAAAATTACAAAGATGCGATTGGACAAAATCGATGTGAAACAAATTATGGAGCTACAAAGACAAGGCATTTCACCAGCGCTGTATGCAAAATTGCAAAAGTGTCAACCCACATCAGCGTCTGTGGAGCGCTCATTTTCCTTACTAAAGTTATTTTTACGTCCAAATTCTCACTTTAAAGACTACAACATTCCACACCACATGGTACTGTACTACAACAGTGGTTTAAAATAAAAATGGGATGCGTATTACTGCTATGTTGTGCATGTTTCACTCGTCAGTTCCATGAGTGACGTTGGTTACATGTAAAAATACACTATTTTCACATAAAGTCATATAAAGTCATATTTTCCATAAAATAAAGTCATATAATTGATTTTTTAAGGTCATATAAAAATGGTCCTAGTGATTACTCTATTTCGTTATTATTCAAATATAGATAGCACAGAATCATTGGTGGTCCAAATATTGGCATAGTTGCTACTCAAGTAAAAGTAGAAGTAGCACTGTCGATTTTTGATCAATACTCACAACTCAATTGCTACTTGGTTATAATGTCACATACGTGATTGCGACGGTGCGTATTGATGGGCTGCGTATAGGTACATTTACGACTAGAGCCCGGCCGATATCGGTTTTTTGGCCGATACCGATAAAACCGATATTTAACACGTTCACCGATAACACCGATATATTCGGCGCATTTATTTCAACAGCTTTACAGCCACTGTTATACTTGAACATGAAATAAACTAGAAAGGCTGCATATCGATACGTTGAAAGTTTATGATATATCAAATATAGCAATATTCTTAGTCTACCGGTCAAGAATTATAGATTTCTGACTCGATACCATCATGTTGTGACGTCACGAAGATTGCCGATATTTTTTCACCTCCAATGGCTGATAGCGATAATTCTTTCGAAGTCTAATATTGACTCGATATTATCGGCGAACCGGTAATCGGCCAGGCTCTATTTATGACTGTTATTACTGGTCAGGAATCTTTATCGAACTAGATATTTAATTATATTTCCGAGAGAGTCATATGATATCTTCGAAATTGAAGGCAATTTTAATGCATAACCAATAATTCTGGAGAACAGTCAAATGCGAATATACTGTTTATTTTTCAGTAACATGCATTTTACAGTTTACTTTTTGCAGACTTCCCAAGGAATCCATAAAACATGCGATAGTATAGTGAATTACTCAAACCTGGATTGCTCCACTGGGAGTCTCGCGCGGCGCAATCCGCTCCACCAAACCAGGACAACAATTTCAGCGATATTTTTAACGTTTGGTTAACTTCACATTCAATCATAAAATGCTTCGAGTGTAACATAATGTTGCGCTACGAGCCTGCATGCACTGCACAGTAGGGTGGTTCAAAAATAACCTTTTTTCCTGAATTTTGCAGGTTACTTGATTAAATCGTTAGGTTGCCTTAAAAAACGACGCACTCCAAATTTGAATTCATTCTAACCAATATTCGCGGATTTCGTAGAGTTTGAAAATTTTGAATTTGCCTAAAAATGCAAAAAAAAAAATTTTTGCAAATTTTTCTGCCAACCCCATGAAATTGTTGCGCTGTCTTCGAAAACGATGCAAAACAAATTTGACTCAATTCGAAGCCGTAGAAGTGGAGTTATTTCAGTGTTTCTTTGATAATTCTGGGATTATCCTTGATTGGTGGATCATCTCAGAATTATCATCAAAAAACTTGAATAACTCCGCTTCTGCAGCTTGGAATTGAGTCAAATTTGTTTTCCATCGTTTTTGAAGACAGCGCAACAATTTCATAAGGTTGGAAGGAAAATTTGAAAAAAAAATTTTTTTGCATTTTTAGGCAAATTCAAAATTTTCAAACTCTACGAAATCCGCGAATATTGGTTAGAATGAATTCAAATTTGGTGTGCGTCGTTTTTTAAGGCAACCTAACGATTTAATCAAGTAACCTGCAAGATTCACGAAAAAAGGTTATTTTTGAACCACCCTACTGCACAGTGCCAGCAAGCAACAAAACAATTGAGAATGTGAATGGCTAATTGGCTATGTTTGTAATTTGAATTTGTAATTGGGAATGTCGCATCCAAGTTGATTTGTCGCCATTGATCAGGCAGACAATGTGGATTTGAAAATTGCATTGTCACGGGTTTCGACAAGTCTGCTTTTCTCTTTGATCAATCAGCGAATCGTGAAATCCTCGATTTCAAGGCGTCCAATCCTCGATTTCAAGGCGTGCAATGTTGGGCACGGCGGATTCGCAAGTGAATGCATCACTATGTTGCGAAAACGATTCTTCATCCGACTTTTGGCAGTCAGTAACGAGGTACACCTCAAACTCCATCCATACCAAATTTTATCGAAATCCTCGTACGGGATGGTGTTCAAAATCACCGCCCCGAAAGGAAATTGACAAATTCATATTTCAATTTTACAAAACTATTTTGACTTTCACACTGTCACTACACGAGACACACTTCAAACTCTATCCGTATCTAATATCATCGAAATCCTCGTATAGTCGTAGGATATGTGTATAAATTACATCTGTCGAGCACAATCACGAATTTATGTGCGCAAAATCACAATTCCCGACTCAAACGATATAATACCAACCTACGGAGGTTATGAATCTATATACTCAAACCTTTAATGCTGCCACTAGACGAGTCACGCTTCCAACTCGAGCGGTACCAACGTTTGGCGAATCCTCGTGGGGTTCGTGTCTCAATCACATGTAACTTGAAAACGCAATTCGCAGCCTTGTTAGCTTATAAGCTAACAAGCACAAAACGCTGCCGTAGTCGTGGATAAGGCAAGTTGGCAACAACGGTCTCCAGGGGCGTCAGCCTATGTATCAATGGCAATCAATTGCTTTCTGTCTACATACTTTTGCAAACTTTCAACTTCGCGCACCTAAATTGGTGAATTTCGTTTCGGTGGTGGGAATAATTTTTGACAACATCTCGTATGCGGATTTCTATGAAATTTGGTACGAAAGAAGCTTGAGGTGTACCTCGTCTCGTGTGAGTGTCGAATAAAGACTCGATTTCGGAAGCATAGGGACACTGGGACACATTCAATGTGGTCGTGACGTATCATATTTGATTGATAGCCTACCCTTGAAACTGTTGACCTCACTCCGGTTCAGTACGGCACAGTAGCACATCATTGCACTGCCAAAACAGTACTGTTTTATGCTAATAACAGACAATCAACCGGTGTCATCTGCGTTATTTTAATAAGCATTCGTGTTATATGCATAATGTATCGAGTCACATGCATACATCAGTGGCGGGACGTTCCCAGTAGTCCAGTTATACTGCAGTACAAAATAGATGAAACTTTACAGGGTCATTATTATGCCACACTCATATAAGGGGTGTACGTACGGTATCCGAAAAACGTGTGCATGCCGATAGTGAGAAATGGATACTAGTTGTGAAATTTTGTGTTGTGATGTCCGATCGGTATTAAAAATGTAGTAGCAATTATATATGTAAGCTTCACATTCTGTTCGAAGAATGGTACGACTGTTATCCCGTCCGGTAAGCATGATTATTGGCTCACATCTTATCTCTATCGTCATCTATCTTTCAAGGTTACGGTACGTACTTGAGAGTGATTTTTAATATTATCCAATGTTAGGGTTACCATCATAGGTCCTCCTTTTTCAGGAAATCGAAAATGTCGTCCGTGGACGCCTTAATGTCCTCCTCTTTTATAGCTTTGACAGCCAAAGTAATGGACACAAATGACGCGAAATCTTCTATGTGGACGCTCGAGACCGAGAGGGTCATTCGGGCGTAATTCTGGATAAATGGCCTTTTTTCAGTCAACACCACATCAGTATATAGGTAAAAAGTGTCGAGTACAAATTTTAGAAGCAGCAGTTTTCTAGTCGGGTAATCTGACTTCTAGGATTTGTAAAAAGTGCCCCCTATCCGATTCCCGAATATGGCAAGGCTCCCCAATGTTAGTGTTAGTGTTATGGCTCGAGTCCGAGTCCAAGTCATAGTGTTGACTGTTCATGTTCAGTTTCGAGTTAAAGTCTTGTTAAACCCATTTTTTGCAACTCTGCTTAATGATATCGAATGCTTCGCGTTCTAATTATACCAATTTTCCTCACTTTTAACATTTTCTGGTCGCATTTTCAATTACCAGTACTAATGAACGAAATACGAATAGTGTGGTAACTTTGCTCTTCCTCGAAAATGAAATGCCAGTCTTGGCCGTCCCAGTCTCGAGTCATATGACTTGGTCCGAGTCTTTCTCAATGACTCGAGCACAAATCGAGTCAATACACAGATTGACTCAAATCGAGTCGAATCGTTTCCATATTTCGAGAAAATGACTCCAGTCAAGTCGAGACACCAAAAAATCGTGACTCGAGTCGAGTCATGACTCGATTCACCACAGCCCTGGCAAAACAACAATTGAGCTGATAGCACTAATGCATTGGTTCTCAACTGGGGGTCCGCGAACCATTTTCGTGGGGGGGGCCGCAAACCATCTATATTTGCAACATGATTGATAACCTAATTTGTAATTTTTTCAGCTATGTAAATCAGGAGTAACTTTCGTTTAGGAATTTCTAAAGTTTTTTCCTAATTCGTAGCAAAGGAATTTACACCTCATCACGGAATCCCGTTTTTCATTGTTTAGAAGAAGCGGAGCACCGTAATACAATGACCATCACAACAGGCCTAATTTACATGGCCGGCTGGATCAGCTTCGATCTTTTTCGTCAGCCCTACTCTTTCGCTGTCTGAAAAGAGAAAAAGGCAATCGACTTGAAGCAGTCTTGAGGTCGAATCCTATCTACAAAGTTGCTTGGAGACAATTGAGCAGTACTGGAATATGTTACTCAAAAACGAGTCTCGACTATACTATTCCTTACAGATTTTAGTCTGACTGTATTCGCAATTATGAGAGAACGGCATATTCATAGGATCGCTTGTGACCGTTTCCCGGCGGGGTGCTTAGGTCTAGGCGTGTACACAGTGTACCTGTACAGCCTGCAGCTGCTGTACGAAATATGGCCCCGGCATTTGGGCGACAGTCATCAGTAGTGAGGGTTGAATCGTTATACGCAGGCCAATCAGAGAGCGCCACGTCATCCTAATTGCCACGCCCATTTTCATACCCTAAGGGTACATTCATCTGGTACGTCATCTGTGCCACATCATCAAGCGCCACGCCTATAGTGCCACATCATCCATCCATTGCTATATCATCGCTGCATTGATTGCCGCATCTTGATACTTTTCTCAGATATTGTATTATGTGTATTTAGGACTAATATCATCCATACATATTTTTTAAACTTGATTTTATGTGTACAAGTTACGGCTTCTGCAGTTTCCACATTTTACGACTTATGATTGCCGCGTCAAAACTTACATTGGCACTTTACTCAGTCTCCTTGAAATAGCATTGTTTAGTGTACGAGTTCATTTTATTTCGAAAAAAGAGCATATCAATGATATCGTTGATCGTTATTGCGTCGATTCACTAGCTGAAATCCTCCAGATCGGTTGATGTTTCGAGGTACACCGCTTTGCTGCCGTCCGACACTGCGATCCGAGTTCTTGCGTTCGATCTGACCGTTTTGTTTGATGTAGCGATCACTGGCTTGTAGTATATACGATACGAGCGGAAGGTCGGGATTATGAACAACTACGCTAGGCGAATAGATGACGAATTCATCAGCTCGCAGTATAACCGCTACCTGTATAATGTTTGCATGTCGAGTATAAGGGTATTTAACTCGCCACTAAAATGCCAACGGAATAGCCGCAGGGAGCCGGTTCTCGTTGCTATAATTAAACGAACACCTTTGCCGCAGGTACGCGATCACCGACGTTATAATGATAGGGACAAATTAGCCGCATGAAAGCGAGTCTAATGAATATAACGACAGACAACAAGTTAGTTGAAAAGTAAAACTAATCGTGACCGATGCAAGACGGCGTGAAACAGCGCTTTCGCTCGATTCTTGTTGATGTAGCGATCACTGGCTTGTAGTATATACGATACGAGCGGAAGGTCGGGATTAGGAACAACAACGCACAGGCAGTCTCACACACTTTGCTGCATCTGAGCTTCGTACTAATACATGCATAATTTTTGCATGACGAGAATACGGGTAATACGGTCAATAAACGCCGGAGGCGAGTCATTTAAACCTTGTTGCTAGATAATACCACTTTCGGCTACAACAAAGTTGCCCTGCAACAAAAAATAGAAGCCCTAATGATCATGCAGAGTAAAGTTCAATTATACATCGAATTATTCGAATAGACTTGTGTAGGTATGAAGTGAAATAGAACGGAGTTTACGCAAAAGTTGCTATTGATCATAGACCAAGCTTGCTTTCAGAGCTGGAAACTAAATGCATATGAAAATTTAGCTAGGTTTTCTCCACACGCATCAAATGTAGGCCTACTCAAGTGTTTATGAGGCGGCGAATAGTTCGAAGGTTGTTAACATGTAAGGACGTCACATAGAATTGTGGAGTTTTCTGTAAACTATAATCCGGTGATCTATTTTCAATCACTATATTTTTCATTAATCTAAACTTCGCAGTTACGCTTTCTACAGTTTACACATTTTACGACTTATTTTCTTTAGACCCATACAAGTGATCCCCAATGTCGGGGCTATGGAAACAAATCAAGCATGCGTAAGTAAATCTTGAGCTTAGATCACCGAGACTCTTGTATGCAACTAACATTACAGACAACCATTCGACAATATTCAACTAGCATTAATGCTTTCGATATAGTGCATCATGTACAGCGACACGCTGATCAATTCAAATTCAACAATGGGATCCCCCGCACAATCATGAAGCCCGATTTGCGTTGAATATTAACGATACCAACAAATCGGAAGATCTCTTTTCCCTCTACATCTATGATAGAGGTACCATTCCATTGACTACGAATAACTTGAGATTCTGTGGGATTGAAATCGCAATCAAATAATATGAGAGTTTTTTTTCCAGCTTTCAGAACTTGGACAATCGTATCAGGACTATATCGCAACACCGCAGTATGTGTGCGTGCAAAACGATACACAGTTATTTTTAGTGCCATCCGTACGACTTATGTTCAACTTGCAGTGCAACAGATGATTTATTTGCGACCGATGCATTAATGACTTTAATACTATGTACTTTAAATTATCCACACCTATGAGTCGAAATGTTGTTAAGTAACTCATGTTTTCAGCATAACCTAAAAGCAAAGTGGACGAATTTCCATGCGACCGATGCATTAATGACTTTAATACTATGTACTTTAAATTATCCACACCTATGAGTCGAAATGTTGTTAAGTAACTCATGTTTTCAGCATAACCTAAAAGCAAAGTGGACGAATTTCCATGTTGATCAAATACCCCAAACACTGCTTGCTTTCATAGTTAGTAATTAAGCGCATCACAGAATTTACCCAAAAAAGTCGGTACTCCGAAAATTTTCTAAAGTAGAGCTTTTGGCGTTGGACTTAAGTTCAAATGAACAAGTGTTCACGTAGGTTCGAGGTCTGAATGAGTCTTTTAAAGCATATAGAAACGAAAAAACTAATCTAAAAAATGTACGAAGTTTGGATGCGGCATATTTGGGTTTTTTAAAAATTATTTATACCCACGATTCGAGATATCGTTACAATGGAACTGGGTTGGCCGAGTGGTTAAGGCGTTGAACTTAAGCTTCAATGAACAGGTGTTCACGTGGGTTCGAACCCCACACCCAGTACGTCTTATGGGGATTAGGATTTTTTGGATTCAAATTTTTCGCTATTTTTTCATGGCCATAAGTCATTCTGGACCGCGAAATTGTGTAGCATATACTAATTTACGATAGCGCATTTGTAATTCGTGCAAATACAGTAATATCATAGTTCTTGTAACAAATTTGTATGCGCACAATATATGTTTATCATAAGTCCCACACATTCATGATTTCGTCCTGGTTTGAGTTTTAGAAAATATTATACCCACATCGCGACATCTTTCAAAAACAAAACGATGGCCAATGCTTGAGAGAGCAAATTTGCTATTTTTCATTGCCAAATATTGTGCTTTCAATTCACACATGGATTATTGGCAATATAATTTTACTTAACATATTTCTTTCAATTCCAGGCCTATTCAGTCCAATTAACGGCCACAAAGCTGAGTCCTCGACATCTCATACTAGCGCACCATGAAAATGGTGACCTGCAGTCATGGATCGTGGCGAATGGCTTCCGCATAAAGGGATCGTCTCACAATGAAGCGACACCATTTGAGATGGTGCTGGATCTTCTCTATTATGTTTGTGACCTCACATATCCAAAAGTTTTCCAGATACTCTCAATTTTGGATGAAATATTCGAGCGACATCGAACTGTCCTAAACGCAGTCTCCAAACGTCTCCGCTATTTGCACTTTTTCACATTTTATAACACCTTAAGTAGTACTTAACAGTTTTAGTTTTAAATAAAATACGGAATATAAACTAATCGAAAAATTCGGTTTTTGCGTGCATCTGTTTTTGCGGGAGCGTATAGCACGTACCTATACATAGTCAACTTTAATAACTGAATTACCATGCTTAACATTGAATCCCAACTCTAAACTTGATACGTAGATGTAGGACATTATGGCAATGCACCATGCTAAATTTCATCACACATCTAATGATGGAACACCTTTAAAACTAACGCAGTCGAATACCGACTTTTACGCGTATCTGTTTGCGTGAACTTAGCATATACCTATACATAGTCAATTTTAATAGCAGAATTACCGTGTTAAACATTGAATTCCCATCTTGAAAGTTGGTACGCGGTTATAGGACATTATAAAAATGCACCATACCAAATCCCATCAGACATTTCATGATGGAACAACTTTAAAACTAACGCGACTCTACATCAACTTTTTGCGTACATCTGTTTTGCGGGAGCGTATAGCACGTACCCATACATAGCCAACTTTAATAACGGAATTACCATGCATTGAATCCCAACTCTAAACTTGATACGTAGTTGTAGGACATTATGACTATGCACCAAGCTAAATTTCATCACACATCTAATGATGGAACACCTTTGAAACTATCGCAGTCGAATACCGACTTTTACGCATATCTGTTTTTCGTGAACATAGCATATACCCATACATAGTCAATTTTAATAACAGAATTAGCATGCTAAACATTAAATTCTCACCTTGAACGTTGGTACGCAGTTGTAGGACATAATAACAATGCACCATACCAAATTTCGTCAGACATTTCATCATGTAACACCTTCAAAACCAATGCAGTTCTATACAGACTTTTGGCTAAATCTGTTTTTCCGTAGCGTAGCACGTACCTAAACATAGTCAATTTTATTAACGGAATTACCATGTTAATATTCGACTCCCTACCTTGAAACTCGGTACGCAGTTGTAAGACATTATGACAATGCACCATGTCAAATTTTGCAAGTACTTTATCTTTACACGACGTTTTTTGTAAAATGAATACTAATTTTATTGAAAAAATAAAAAATAAAAAAGAGCGAAAAATTACATTATATCCCGGAACGCAACAAGAGAAATCGTATGAATTTGTAAACTACTTGTTCATGACATAATAATAATTCTACTTGTACACTTTTTCACATTTTATAACACTTTAAGTAATACTTAACAGTTTCAGTTTTAAATAAAAGACGGAATATAAACTAATCGAAAAATTCGGTAACCAATTTCGCGTAGGCTATGCATGCATACAAATGAGGAAAGTTACATCAACGCGTGTTAAAGTAGCTGTATCGAGTTATCGAATGATTTTCTCCTTACATCAAAACAACTAGAATGTATAACTAAATTTAAAAAACGTATCTAAATGAGCTCCAGGGCATTGTGATTATGCTGCATACCAAATTTCATCACACATTTCATGATGGAACAACTTTAAAACTAACGCAGTTCTATAGCAACTTTTGCCTGAATCTGTTTTCGGCAGCGTGTACATATACATAGTCAGATTTAATAACAGAATTATCATGCTAATATGTGACTCCTCACCTTGAAACTTGGTACGTAGTTGTAGGACATTGTGATTATGCAGCATACCAAATTTCCTCACGCATTTCATAATGGAACAACTTTAAAACTAACGCGGTTCTACATCGACTTTTTGCGTACATCTGTTTTGCGTGGGGGCGTATAGCACGTACCTATACATAGTTAACTTTAACAACGGAATTACCATGCTTAACATTGAATCCCAACTCGAAACTTGATACGTAGTTGTAGAACATTATGGCAATGCACCATGCTAAATTTCATCACACATCTAATGATGGAACACCTTTAAAACTAACGCAGTCGAATACCGACTTTTACGCATATCTGTTTTGCGTGAACATAGCATATACCTATACATAGTCAATTTTAATAGCAGAATTACCGTGTTAAACATTGAATTCCCACCTTGAAAGTTGGTACGCGGTTATAGGAGATTATAACAATGCACCATACCAAATCCCATCACACATTTCATGATGGAACAACTTTAAAACTAACGCGGCTCTACATCGACTTTTTGCGTACATATGTTTTGTGGGAGCGTATAGCACGTAGCCTACCCATACATAGCCAACTTTAATAACGGAATTACCATGCTTAACATTGAATCCCAACTCGAAACTTGATACGTAGTTATAGGACATTATGGCAATTCACCATGCTAAATTTCATCACACATCTAATGATGGAACACCTTTGAAACTATCGCAGTCGAATACCAACTTTTACGCATATTTGTTTTTCGTGAACATAGCATATACCCATACATAGTCAATTTTAATAACAGAATTAGCACGCTAAACATTAAATTCTCACCTTGAACGTTGATACGCGGTTGTAGGACATAATAACAATGCACCATACCAAATTTCGTCAGACATTTCATGATGTAACACCTTTAAAACTAGCGCAGTTCTATACCAACTTCGCGTGAATCTGTTTGCGGGAGCGTAGCACGTACCTATGCGTGATCAACTTTAGTGATGGAATTACATATGTAATTAAGTTTCAACACTTTTACAGTGATTCGTCTTGCTTCCTATAACATCCCACTCGAGAAAATGCGTCGTAGGATATAGATGAAACTAGCACAACTCATCAAGACCGCTGAAAACAGTACATTTCAACATTTAGTAGCAGTAAATTTCTAGTAAAGTACAAGACGTGATGATTTCCGAGTGAGTTAAAAAGTAAGTATTGCAGGTATAGTTTACCTGAAAACTGAATACTCTGAAATAGAAGTAGATGCAGTGTAAATAGTTAATCACTTGATTAAGTTTAGTGCAAGCAGCTAAACCTATACTTGAGTAGTACAAAATGCACGAGTACTTCGCTATCGCCTCCCTCCGCGTAATAAGTGTCTACGGTTTAAGACTGCTTTTACCGATACTCGTCGGTTTCAGTTTTAGATAGAATTCGGAAACCAAATAATTTCATAAACATAAGCTAATTTAATGAATTTACTCGAATGTACTATGCCGCGCTGATAAGATTAATTATAATATACTTATCATGTTACAGCGATTTTTCTAGCGTTGAAAATCTTTAAAATGTAGTAAGCAGGCCAAATGAAGATATTCGTTGAGCTGAATAAACATAAAAATACTCTAGACTACTTTATCGGTACTTTACAGTTACAGTTTTAGATAAAATTTGTCCCTTTCACCTATAATTACAACTCCTCGCTATCTAAACATGTTTAGAATATATTATTTGCGATGATACGAACCCGTGAAGTACTCAAGTTGCTTTTCGTAGGATATAGATGAAACTGACAACACTCACCAAGACCAGTGATCCACTGAAAAAAGTAAATTGTAGCAGTAAAGTCCCACTAAAGTACAAGAAGTAATGATTTCCTAGTTAGTTAAAAAGTAAGTATTGAGGTATAGTTTGGTCGAAAAAGCGAAAAACTCTGAAATAGAAGTAGATGCAGTGTAAATAGGTAATCACTTCATTAAGTATAGCGCAAGCAGGCCAAACCTATACTTAAGTACTGCAAATGTACAAGTACTTCGCAATGTTCTCCTTCCACGTAAAAAGTGACTAGGTTTTAGAGTACTTTATCGGTACTCGACAGTTTCAGTGCTAGATAAAATTTGGTAAGACTTTAAATTTTAAAGTAGTTTGAGCTTACGTTTGTATCACCTTGACAAGTAACATTATCAGACATGAAAATGATACTATCACCGAATATAGAAGTTAACACGCGTCAATGTGTTTCGGAATTCACGAGAAATTGCTTACTAAGAGAAGTATATTGTTGTATACACAATAGTGGAGAGAATATTTAAAATGTAGTAAGCAGGCCGATGGGTATTCGTTTAGTTGTATAGACATAAAAAACATTCCCGCGCGCTCTTAAACAAAACACTTCCTAACCCTACCACCTAATACTAAGACGCGCGCGGGAATGTTTTTATACCTATACAACTAAACGAATACCCATCGGCCTGCTTACTACATTTTAAATATTCTCTCCACTATTGTGTATACAACAATATACTTCTCTTAGTAAGCAATTTCTCGTGAATTCCGAAACACATTGACGCGTGTTAACTTCTATATTCGGTGATAGTATCATTTTCATGTCTGATAATGTTACTTGTCAAGGTGATACAAACGTAAGCTCAAACTACTTTAAAATTTAAAGTCTTACCAAATTTTATCTAGCACTGAAACTGTCGAGTACCGATAAAGTACTCTAAAACCTAGTCACTTTTTACGTGGAAGGAGAACATAGCGAAGTACTTGTACATTTGCAGTACTTAAGTATAGGTTTGGCCTGCTTGCGCTATACTTAATGAAGTGATTACCTATTTACACTGCATCTACTTCTATTTCAGAGTTTTTCGCTTTTTCGACCAAACTATACCTCAATACTTACTTTTTAACTAACTAGGAAATCATTACTTCTTGTACTTTAGTGGGACTTTACTGCTACAATTTACTTTTTTCAGTGGATCACTGGTCTTGGTGAGTGTTGTCAGTTTCATCTATATCCTACGAAAAGCAACTTGAGTACTTCACGGGTTCGTATCATCGCAAATAATATATTCTAAACATGTTTAGATAGCGAGGAGTTGTAATTATAGGTGAAAGGGACAAATTTTATCTAAAACTGTAACTGTAAAGTACCGATAAAGTAGTCTAGAGTATTTTTATGTTTATTCAGCTCAACGAATATCTTCATTTGGCCTGCTTACTACATTTTAAAGATTTTCAACGCTAGAAAAATCGCTGTAACATGATAAGTATATTATAATTAATCTTATCAGCGCGGCATAGTACATTCGAGTAAATTCATTAAATTAGCTTATGTTTATGAAATTATTTGGTTTCCGAATTCTATCTAAAACTGAAACCGACGAGTATCGGTAAAAGCAGTCTTAAACCGTAGACACTTATTACGCGGAGGGAGGCGATAGCGAAGTACTCGTGCATTTTGTACTACTCAAGTATAGGTTTAGCTGCTTGCACTAAACTTAATCAAGTGATTAACTATTTACACTGCATCTACTTCTATTTCAGAGTATTCAGTTTTCAGGTAAACTATACCTGCAATACTTACTTTTTAACTCACTCGGAAATCATCACGTCTTGTACTTTACTAGAAATTTACTGCTACTAAATGTTGAAATGTACTGTTTTCAGCGGTCTTGATGAGTTGTGCTAGTTTCATCTATATCCTACGACGCATTTTCTCGAGTGGGATGTTATAGGAAGCAAGACGAATCACTGTAAAAGTGTTGAAACTTAATTACATATGTAATTCCATCACTAAAGTTGATCACGCATAGGTACGTGCTACGCTCCCGCAAACAGATTCACGCGAAGTTGGTATAGAACTGCGCTAGTTTTAAAGGTGTTACATCATGAAATGTCTGACGAAATTTGGTATGGTGCATTGTTATTATGTCCTACAACCGCGTATCAACGTTCAAGGTGAGAATTTAATGTTTAGCGTGCTAATTCTGTTATTAAAATTGACTATGTATGGGTATATGCTATGTTCACGAAAAACAAATATGCGTAAAAGTTGGTATTCGACTGCGATAGTTTCAAAGGTGTTCCATCATTAGATGTGTGATGAAATTTAGCATGGTGAATTGCCATAATGTCCTATAACTACGTATCAAGTTTCGAGTTGGGATTCAATGTTAAGCATGGTAATTCCGTTATTAAAGTTGGCTATGTATGGGTAGGCTACGTGCTATACGCTCCCACAAAACATATGTACGCAAAAAGTCGATGTAGAGCCGCGTTAGTTTTAAAGTTGTTCCATCATGAAATGTGTGATGGGATTTGGTATGGTGCATTGTTATAATCTCCTATAACCGCGTACCAACTTTCAAGGTGGGAATTCAATGTTTAACACGGTAATTCTGCTATTAAAATTGACTATGTATAGGTATATGCTATGTTCACGCAAAACAGATATGCGTAAAAGTCGGTATTCGACTGCGTTAGTTTTAAAGGTGTTCCATCATTAGATGTGTGATGAAATTTAGCATGGTGCATTGCCATAATGTTCTACAACTACGTATCAAGTTTCGAGTTGGGATTCAATGTTAAGCATGGTAATTCCGTTGTTAAAGTTAACTATGTATAGGTACGTGCTATACGCCCCCACGCAAAACAGATGTACGCAAAAAGTCGATGTAGAACCGCGTTAGTTTTAAAGTTGTTCCATTATGAAATGCGTGAGGAAATTTGGTATGCTGCATAATCACAATGTCCTACAACTACGTACCAAGTTTCAAGGTGAGGAGTCACATATTAGCATGATAATTCTGTTATTAAATCTGACTATGTATATGTACACGCTGCCGAAAACAGATTCAGGCAAAAGTTGCTATAGAACTGCGTTAGTTTTAAAGTTGTTCCATCATGAAATGTGTGATGAAATTTGGTATGCAGCATAATCACAATGCCCTGGAGCTCATTTAGATACGTTTTTTAAATTTAGTTATACATTCTAGTTGTTTTGATGTAAGGAGAATATCATTCGATAACTCGATACAGCTACTTTAACACGCGTTGATGTAACTTTCCTCATTTGTATGCATGCATAGCCTACGCGAAATTGGTTACCGAATTTTTCGATTAGTTTATATTCCGTCTTTTATTTAAAACTGAAACTGTTAAGTATTACTTAAAGTGTTATAAAATGTGAAAAAGTGTACAAGTAGAATTATTATTATGTCATGAACAAGTAGTTTACAAATTCATACGATTTCTCTTGTTGCGTTCCGGGATATAATGTAATTTTTCGCTCTTTTTTATTTTTTATTTTTTCAATAAAATTAGTATTCATTTTACAAAAAACGTCGTGTAAAGATAAAGTACTTGCAAAATTTGACATGGTGCATTGTCATAATGTCTTACAACTGCGTACCGAGTTTCAAGGTAGGGAGTCGAATATTAACATGGTAATTCCGTTAATAAAATTGACTATGTTTAGGTACGTGCTACGCTACGGAAAAACAGATTTAGCCAAAAGTCTGTATAGAACTGCATCGGTTTTGAAGGTGTTACATCATGAAATGTCTGACGAAATTTGGTATGGTGCATTGTTATTATGTCCTACAACTGCGTACCAACGTTCAAGGTGAGAATTTAATGTTTAGCATGCTAATTCTGTTATTAAAATTGACTATGTATGGGTATATGCTATGTTCACGAAAAACAGATATGCGTAAAAGTCGGTATTCGACTGCGATAGTTTCAAAGGTGTTCCATCATTAGATGTGTGATGAAATTTAGCTTGGTGCATAGTCATAATGCCCTACAACTACGTATCAAGTTTAGAGTTGGGATTCAATGCATGGTAATTCCGTTATTAAAGTTGGCTATGTATGGGTACGTGCTATACGCTCCCGCAAAACAGATGTACGCAAAAAGTTGATGTAGAGTCGCGTTAGTTTTAAAGTTGTTCCATCATGAAATGTCTGATGGGATTTGGTATGGTGCATTTTTATAATGTCCTATAACCGCGTACCAACTTTCAAGATGGGAATTCAACGTTTAACACGGTAATTCTGCTATTAAAATTGACTATGTATAGGTATATGCTAAGTTCACGCAAACAGATACGCGTAAAAGTCGGTATTCGACTGCGTTAGTTTTAAAGGTGTTCCATCATTAGATGTGTGATGAAATTTAGCATGGTGCATTGCCATAATGTCCTACATCTACGTATCAAGTTTAGAGTTGGGATTCAATGTTAAGCATGGTAATTCAGTTATTAAAGTTGACTATGTATAGGTACGTGCTATACGCTCCCGCAAAAACAGATGCACGCAAAAACCGAATTTTTCGATTAGTTTATATTCCGTATTTTATTTAAAACTAAAACTGTTAAGTACTACTTAAGGTGTTATAAAATGTGAAAAAGTGCAAATAGCGGAGACGTTTGGAGACTGCGTTTAGGACAGTTCGATGTCGCTCGAATATTTCATCCAAAATTGAGAGTATCTGGAAAACTTTTGGATATGTGAGGTCACAAACATAATAGAGAAGATCCAGCACCATCTCAAATGGTGTCGCTTCATTGTGAGACGATCCCTTTATGCGGAAGCCATTCGCCACGATCCATGACTGCAGGTCACCATTTTCATGGTGCGCTAGTATGAGATGTCGAGGACTCAGCTTTGTGGCCGTTAATTGGACTGAATAGGCCTGGAATTGAAAGAAATATGTTAAGTAAAATTATATTGCCAATAATCCATGTGTGAATTGAAAGCACAATATTTGGCAATGAAAAATAGCAAATTTGCTCTCTCAAGCATTGGCCATCGTTTTGTTTTTGAAAGATGTCGCGATGTGGGTATAATATTTTCTAAAACTCAAACTAGGACGAAATCATGAATGTGTGGGACTTATGATAAACATATATTGTGCGCATACAAATTTGTTACAAGAACTATGATATTACTGTATTTGCACGAATTACAAATGCGCTATCGTAAATTAGTATATGCTACACAATTTCGCGGTCCAGAATGACCTATGGCCATGAAAAAATAGCGAAAAATTTGAATCCAAAAAATCCTAATCCCCATAAGACGTACTGGGTGTGGGGTTCGAACCCACGTGAACACCTGTTCATTGAAGCTTAAGTTCAACGCCTTAACCACTCGGCCAACCCAGTTCCATTGTAACGATATCTCGAATCGTGGGTATAAATAATTTTTAAAAAACCCAAATATGCCGCATCCAAACTTCGTACATTTTTTAGATTAGTTTTTTCGTTTCTATATGCTTTAAAAGACTCATTCAGACCTCGAACCTACGTGAACACTTGTTCATTTGAACTTAAGTCCAACGCCAAAAGCTCTACTTTAGAAAATTTTCGGAGTACCGACTTTTTTGGGTAAATTCTGTGATGCGCTTAATTACTAACTATGAAAGCAAGCAGTGTTTGGGGTATTTGATCAACATGGAAATTCGTCCACTTTGCTTTTAGGTTATGCTGAAAACATGAGTTACTTAACAACATTTCGACTCATAGGTGTGGATAATTTAAAGTACATAGTATTAAAGTCATTAATGCATCGGTCGCATGGAAATTCGTCCACTTTGCTTTTAGGTTATGCTGAAAACATGAGTTACTTAACAACATTTCGACTCATAGGTGTGGATAATTTAAAGTACATAGTATTAAAGTCATTAATGCATCGGTCGCAAATAAATCATCTGTTGCACTGCAAGTTGAACATAAGTCGTACGGATGGCACTAAAAATAACTGTGTATCGTTTTGCACGCACACATACTGCGGTGTTGCGATATAGTCCTGATACGATTGTCCAAGTTCTGAAAGCTGGAAAAAAAACTCTCATATTATTTGATTGCGATTTCAATCCCACAGAATCTCAAGTTATTCGTAGTCAATGGAATGGTACCTCTATCATAGATGTAGAGGGAAAAGAGATCTTCCGATTTGTTGGTATCGTTAATATTCAACGCAAATCGGGCTTCATGATTGTGCGGGGGATCCCATTGTTGAATTTGAATTGATCAGCGTGTCGCTGTACATGATGCACTATATCGAAAGCATTAATGCTAGTTGAATATTGTCGAATGGTTGTCTGTAATGTTAGTTGCATACAAGAGTCTCGGTGATCTAAGCTCAAGATTTACTTACGCATGCTTGATTTGTTTCCATAGCCCCGACATTGGGGATCACTTGTATGGGTCTAAAGAAAATAAGTCGTAAAATGTGTAAACTGTAGAAAGCGTAACTGCGAAGTTTAGATTAATGAAAAATATAGTGATTGAAAATAGATCACCGGATTATAGTTTACAGAAAACTCCACAATTCTATGTGACGTCCTTACATGCTAACAACCTTCGAACTATTCGCCGCCTCATAAACACTTGAGTAGGCCTACATTTGATGCGTGTGGAGAAAACCTAGCTAAATTTTCATATGCATTTAGTTTCCAGCTCTGAAAGCAAGCTTGGTCTATGATCAATAGCAACTTTTGCGTAAACTCCGTTCTATTTCACTTCATACCTACACAAGTCTATTCGAATAATTCGATGTATAATTGAACTTTACTCTGCATGATCATTAGGGCTTCTATTTTTTGTTGCAGGGCAACTTTGTTGTAGCCGAAAGTGGTATTATCTAGCAACAAGGTTTAAATGACTCGCCTCCGGCGTTTATTGACCGTATTACCCGTATTCTCGTCATGCAAAAATTATGCATGTATTAGTACGAAGCTCAGATGCAGCAAAGTGTGTGAGACTGCCTGTGCGTTGTTGTTCCTAATCCCGACCTTCCGCTCGTATCGTATATACTACAAGCCAGTGATCGCTACATCAACAAGAATCGAGCGAAAGCGCTGTTTCACGCCGTCTTGCATCGGTCACGATTAGTTTTACTTTTCAACTAACTTGTTGTCTGTCGTTATATTCATTAGACTCGCTTTCATGCGGCTAATTTGTCCCTATCATTATAACGTCGGTGATCGCGTACCTGCGGCAAAGGTGTTCGTTTAATTATAGCAACGAGAACCGGCTCCCTGCGGCTATTCCGTTGGCATTTTAGTGGCGAGTTAAATACCCTTATACTCGACATGCAAACATTATACAGGTAGCGGTTATACTGCGAGCTGATGAATTCGTCATCTATTCGCCTAGCGTAGTTGTTCATAATCCCGACCTTCCGCTCGTATCGTATATACTACAAGCCAGTGATCGCTACATCAAACAAAACGGTCAGATCGAACGCAAGAACTCGGATCGCAGTGTCGGACGGCAGCAAAGCGGTGTACCTCGAAACATCAACCGATCTGGAGGATTTCAGCTAGTGAATCGACGCAATAACGATCAACGATATCATTGATATGCTCTTTTTTCGAAATAAAATGAACTCGTACACTAAACAATGCTATTTCAAGGAGACTGAGTAAAGTGCCAATGTAAGTTTTGACGCGGCAATCATAAGTCGTAAAATGTGGAAACTGCAGAAGCCGTAACTTGTACACATAAAATCAAGTTTAAAAAATATGTATGGATGATATTAGTCCTAAATACACATAATACAATATCTGAGAAAAGTATCAAGATGCGGCAATCAATGCAGCGATGATATAGCAATGGATGGATGATGTGGCACTATAGGCGTGGCGCTTGATGATGTGGCACAGATGACGTAGCAGATGAATGTACCCTTAGGGTATGAAAATGGGCGTGGCAATTAGGATGACGTGGCGCTCTCTGATTGGCCTGCGTATAACGATTCAACCCTCACTTCTGTCATCTCCGCGCCAGGACACACCAAGACATGTAAACTGTCAACTAGGGGTGGTGTGAACCTCTTAAAGATTCAGGTTCGTGTGAACGTGAAACTTTTCGAAAGGTTCTGTGTGAACGCGAAGGCGAACATTATGACGTCACGTGATGTCATATTGCTAATTTTAACCCTACGTTTCCGTGAAGTGATATACAAGATACCTAGCGACGACTCAGGGCACATTATGCCACAATGCTGAAGTACATGCTGACTTTTTAAACGTCACCAAATGTATCATAACAATAACTAAAAATTTTGAGATTGGCAAGATGCCTGCTGGTTTAGTGGTGATTTTTTATGCTGCTAACGGCGTGGACAGGGTGGCCCGAAGTTGAAATGCAAAATCATTCAACCAAAGATGTTATAATGACCTGAAAAATTGTAATATATGAAAAAGGTTCACAGTGCAGAACCTACCATTAATATATTGTAGTTACTACCAAGGCACAGTATGATATGGTATGGTATAGTATGGTATGGTATGAAACGAAATTTCGATATGGGATATGGAAAAGGTTAAAGTATGGTATGGTATGAATATTTCCAAATATGGTAGGCGTACAGAAATTTTGTCGATACTTCCTGACTCTGGCAGCTTTGCCATGACAATATAAGATGCTACTTTCGATTTGTCCTATCAATTCTCAGAAAATCGTTCACTGACAATTCTATGTTCGCATCTCAAATTGCGTCTCATACTCACCCATCCCGGCACAGACATCTGTTTGAAGACAAAAAGGTTGTGCAACTCGCATATATGAAGGAAAATAATATTACCACACTAGTTTTGCATGTCATGAGCTTTTGTTATGATTCCCAAATAATCCCTCTATATTTCTCGTTCCGTCTTTGATAACACTGGTCTACAAATTTCAACTTTTTTTTCAGGTTTGGGTTTTGACAACTGATTTTGGCTAATTTTGGGGCGCTGATTCCGAAAATGGCCTCATATTTTCTCCATCACATCACGTTTTAGAGATATGAAATATCCCTAATTTGAAGAAAAAATCAATTTTTGACCTCCCTCTGTTTTCAAAACAAGAAAATCTGATGCAATAAACAATGTTTTATCTGTAATAATCCAGCTTTAGTTAGCAAACAAGAATTCTATATTATATTCAAACAAATTTGTGTTGTATTTATTAAAATTTCATGCCTTGGAATAAAAAATAAGCAGGCAAAAGAGCAACTAACAAAGCTGGTACAAGCGTGACATTTTATCGCAATGAACAATGAAAGAAGATTATCAGAATATCAAAACCGTTCTCGAAAAGTTGTAGTAGCATGACCATGGCTGGCTCATCTGTCTAGATTTGAAAATGGCGAAGTTTTTGCTGGGGCTTCACCGAATACCCATGTTTCCTATGCTACCGGGACAGCAGGGTCAAGGATCACAACAGGAACAAAGATGAGTGGCCTCCAAGGCTCACCTTGACGCCTGGAGACAACAATAGTAGTTATATAGATCGCTCGTGATTTGCCTGGGGCTCTTATGGCGGGGTGGCGATTCGCCTGGAAACCCGGGGTGGCGATTCGCCTCTTATCTCTTATGGCGGGGCCGCGATTCGCCATGTGTTCTTATGGGTGCGGTCGTGACTCGCCTTTTCGGGTATAGGCCGCGGTCGTGATTCGCCGTGAAAACTCGTGGTCGTGACTCGCCTTTTTTGCTATAGGCGGTGGCGGCGATTCGCCTGTCGTGTATTCTTACGGGTTCTGTGGTGATTCACCATGTGTTCTTATGGGCGCGGTCGTGATTCGTACTTTCAGGTATCTCTCGCGTGGTGTTGAATATGTACGAGTCGCCAACAATAACCGCACAAACGGAAACGTGGCTTGTTGTGAGGATTAAGCAGTGCAACCTATATTTCGAATGACCTGTGCGCTGAATTATTTCTCGTCCAGCCGCTACTATCGAATATTACACTAGACCAGTCAGTGCGAAATAGTTTGATCGTAAATTATGATATATGATGTCGTAGTTTAGTCGTGTCAAATGACCGATCGTGTTCTCTTTCCTCGCTATTGATTGCTAGCTGAATAATACTTTCGGCTTATTCGCTGTTTCGCGCCTACAGAATAGTCTGCTGTTCACAGTCGCAACAAGAATCACAAGTATACACATTTATACATTCATTTATTACTCTGAAATCAAACTCTTCACAAAAGCACGTACAATCGTATCATTCACTTTTTTATCATCGCCAAAATTATCCAAGTATTCCTCAGTTGAAAACCCTTGAGCTCTTTTTATCAAGAATGCGATAGCATGATCTCCACACACATCCGAAGTTTTACTCTGTAACTGTTTGCCAGTCACGGAAAATTCATCCGGCTCCGGGAATTCGATTATCTGAGGTTTTAGTGGTCCGAAACCTAGTGAATCATGAAAATGAGTATCGTCATCTCTGTATATACACACCCAGTGAGACCCAGACAAACTCGACTCGTCGTAATTAATGGTGATAGCGAATTTTCCGCTAATTGGTTTATGGCCTATCGGATAAGTCCCTAGATATAGACTTTGTGTGTCAGGGTGGTTATAGAGAATATCATTAATCTCAGACAGAGCCGGCGTAGACGGTGATTCCAATACCAACAACATGCTAACACTCCAAATAGGTGTGAAATAGTTTGCAAAACCCCGCAATCGCTGACAACATAATGTCTCGGTCATAGCCATCTTTTGCGACTTGGCGCTACAGGCATCGATCGCTCAAGCGTTGAAATTTTCGTAAGCAGTTTGTCACAGAACTTGATTTTACTCGTAAGATTTAATAAGTAACGAATATTAGACCGTCAGTGTCGGTAACTTGAATAACGATAAATTGTCACTTATTTCTGCTCTAACCCTAATCCTTTGTGAAGTGAACGCTTATTCAAAAAGGTGTGAAATAATTTTCAAATCCTACGACCGCTCACAGGGTAATGCTTCAGACATAGTAATCGCTTACAAGGTAATATTTCCGCAATAAGTTTGTCACAGAGACGGTGATTTAAAAAACCAACAATTTGACACTTTCTGGTGGTCGCTATATGTTTGGACACTTCGGAACAGTCGTTGACTTTGTATGATAAGAATCATGAGAATATTCAAGCAATGTGTCAATTTGTCAACTTGAAATGAAACTCACTACACAAACCAAGTTGATTCGTATTTGAATGTGTTGATCCGGTACAACTCGAATCCTTTGAGAAATCCATTTACCGCGATCTGTTGATTCGAACGTAACCTGAATATTACTGACTCCAACTTCAGTCGCGTCGAATTATTCACACATTCCACGCCGCTGTTTCACACCTATAGAATCAATACCAACTAACTAAACAAGAATCAAGAAATCTCAAGTATACACATATAATAATTGTATTTATTTCTGAGAAATCAAACGCCTAACAAAAACACGCAACTTATCATTTGGCCAACTCTAGCATTACCAAAATATCTAGGTATTGTTGATTGAAAACCCTTGAGTCCTTATTATCAAAAATGTTATAGTGTGGCGTCGGAATCCATTCGCGAGATGTTCTATAGGTAAATTGAGGTGATCCAAAATGAAATATCTCGGCTTTGACATCGTCTAAATTGAAATAGATTGACAAACATGACTACCAACTTTCCCGCAGCTCCATTTCAATATTATACGCACATTGATTTGAAACAAGTAATGATACCTTACAACTCTATTCGCGATCCGGCTTTTCGTTTGTCAAAGCGACATTTTAACATCTTACCATACTCAAAAGAATTATTCACAACATCACCGAGTGTTAAAAATCTAGTTTTCACTTACTTGATTATATCACTGCAACTCACAAATTTGAATTAATTCATTCTGGTTGTATTCGTATGATCGGTCTTTTTTTTTATATTCAATTGTAAAGGTCGTTACTGTTCTGAAGACAAAGTAAGCTATTTACTAATCGACACATATACGACTTGACATAAACATATTATATTTTGAGTATACGAGATTTGAATGTCTGAATAATAACCGAGAAATAATTTATCACAATAAAATCCGTACATTACAGCGTAAAAGATGTTGGAATGTCAGCAACTCTGTACGGTCAACCTGATCAACTCGTCATGATCATTCCTGAAATCGACACAAACACGACCACTGACTTGAGTTAACCACAAAACAGCATCAAGTTTTAAATCCACTTGTAGCTTACGGCTTATTCGAATGCTGGTTATGTTTTGTTGTAATTGAGTGTACGGAAATAGTATTACATCTCGACATCTTACCATCTTACCATATTCAAAGAGTCAACCACGAAAACATTGCCAAGTAAATCCGTTTGTAACTTACCCAACCAACCCAACAGTATCCTTATGAAAAGTAGACAAGACTACGCGAGTAATCACCACAATCCGAAATCCATAGCAAGTTCAGTTGTATTCATAGTCCGCCAACTCGTATTTTTTTATTCAGCTGTAAAAGTCGTTACTATTCTGTAACCTAAAGTAATTACTACTCGGCGCGCACAACTTGAGATTAACATAATATGTTTGAGTATACGAGGTTTGAAAGTTTGACCAACGTAGTTGAGAATTCATTTCTTACAATCGAACGCAGGCGTTATATTGAAAATTATAATGATGTAAACATAAGGTTCGACACATTGATTTGACATATGAGATTTTGTAATGCTCGACCATGACTTGATTATTAAATTATTTTGAATCGCCTGAAATAATTGTCGTCATCTAATCAGACTACTGAAAGTCGTTGCCATCACAAAAAACAATTTGCATGACGTTTATTAAATGTGTCCTATAGTTAGAATTATTTGTAAAACACACACACAATCAGAGAAATTGAAAATCTTCCTAATTTCATTCGTCAAAGTAAATGTCATCACAATACTCAGTCACTAAAAGACCTTACTTGTACGGGATTGAAGCACCGATAATTAACTAGCTAAACCGAACTCCAAAGAAATTTTACTCACTCGACGGATATGAAACAGCGTCGCTTAATCGGTCTATATCGTTTTTCTAAATGCAAATCATATCCACCCAGCAGAAAACAATTTTCACTCGCTTGGTAATGAAACCGAAGTCTCCATTTGATATTTTATTTTTGGTCAAATACTTTGCAATGAACACATTTGAGTGGCTGAGCTTTACATCATCAAGCTGTCATCTGTAAATCAAGATTACATCCAACTTGTAACTGTATCGTTTAACTACCAGGTTGCATCAGTTTGCTATTTTTGTCATTCAGTGACTGCTGAACATACCAAACGATACCCATTCACTTACGAAATACTGTGTTGATCGTAATTTCCATCATCGTGATAATCGCAGTACATTTGTTTCGAGTTCATAACAACCGACTACTTCTCTATGACATGACGAATTTTTGAAAAGTTAAGCTTAGTTAGAAGATTGGTGCATCTCGCGAAAAATAATATACCACTCATATTGATACTGTTACTCCATTGACCGGTATTTTCAAACGAGTCGATTTTCAACCGTGCAAAATTTATTACTTGAGTTGTCCCGCTTACTATATTTAAATGTAAACTCACCCGTCTTTCAACAACAAACAATGATAAAAAAAGTACACAAGCAAACACAACAAGTTTTACTTTTGTAGGACACTAATTATTATTCCACGCATCTCATTTCACACTAAGTGCATATGAAAGATATTCATGGTACACGAATATATTCGCTCATGCTACGAACATACGCAATGATTGGTGACGCTTTCACACTATTTCGATTTAGTGTAACAAAAACAACAACAACAATTTTCACTCTCTTGACTTATGAAAACAACAGACGAACATTCATTCAATATTTTGTTTTTGTCAACTAGTTACTTTTTCATGAGACCCCCACTACTCTTACAAAAGTACGAAAGATATTTACATCACACAAAGTAATCAACTTTACTCGATATTCCCACATTACGAAACTAAAGAATGGTTGGTTTGGCTCTACAAACTGTTTCGTTACCTCAAGACCTTTATTGTCTGAATGGTTGTTCATGTGTCTTAAGAACCGAATAGTTCAACACAGCACTAGTATTAACAGAAACACCAGAGTTGTTTACACAAAAGTTGTATGTGTGCAGTATACAAACATCATGTGTAAGTCCAGCACAATTGTGGTATCCATACGAGTTAAGTTAACACAATTTACGACACCGAGGTCGCCTCATCTTTCGTAAGACAACAAACCAAGGCTTCAGGATATGTCCATGTCATAACAATAAATCAGCTACGCCAACATCAGAGTACATATGTTTTCTAGTTACGGTGCTTACATCTTACACACAAATCGACCTACTTTGCTAACGAAAAGTGCTGAGTCATCACATGGTTGTCCTCACAACAATACAACTAAAACATATTATCATACAAAATGATCGTTATAGTTTGCACACCAATGGTACATCGTACAAGTAACAAGTCTCGAGAATCCAGTTATTCAAAAAAAAAAAACGTGAAAGTGTTCCTACGCCAAGTCGGTATGTTGACGAAAGCATATACTGTGATATCATGATCGATTTACATTCGTTGGTCACAAAATGTCTATACTCTAAATAATTATTTTTCGCTCAAAAGCCTACTTGTCACCATTCGTTTCATCAAGCACGAGTTCAAGAAACCTGCTACGATATGAATTGTTATTTTTATGTTGTGTAAATAGGTAATAATTTTAGTAACATTATATCAACATCATCGAGTTGTGCGAATAGATTTACATGTGGTCTTGTGGTTTTCATCGAGACATACAGCACGAACTAACTGTAGACTCCTCTCTGTTGTACAGCTACTCGGTAATCGAAATGCATTAACATGTAAACAGCGATCTTGTTTCGTCGCACCAAAAATATGTTCACTGTCGCGATAATCCTTTTCACACTCGTAATAGTATACCAACGTCAAGCGATAACGTTTAACAAGACCAACGACACTGAACCCACGACGTTTACCTATGTAAAATTACCACTTTCACTTGCCAGTCCATCGTTTACCTGACTAAACATATTATTTTCCTTTGGAGATCTGGCGTTTACCCAGAGTAAGAAACCATTTTCACTTGTAAATATTTTTTTCCTCAGCTAACAAACCTTTTTTCACTTGGAAATATATTTTTTCTCTGGTTAACAAACCTTTTTCCCTGAGCAACACACCATTTTGACTTGGTGGTCGTCGTTTACCCGAGTAAAAATATCATTTTCTTTTGGAGATCCGGCGTTTACCCAGTGTAACAATACATTTTCACTTGGCCATCTAGCTTTACCAGAGTAACTAATCATTTCTCCTGGGTAACAAACCCTTTTCGTCTGGAAAACTATCATTTGCCTGAGTACCAATACAGTTTTCACTTGGAAATCTATCTTTCACCTGGGTAACAATACCATTTTCGTTTGGAAAACTATCATTTACCTGGGTACCAATACCATTTTCGTTTTGAAAAGTGACAACTACACCGGTCAATTTGATATTTTTTGTATATTGTTACAACAGACAGTGACAAAATATACACCAACAACGACTCCGATACATTTGTGTAATCGCATATTCACTTGTTCTGGTGCATCCCATCAAAACCCTCAGTTATCCACATGTAATGCGCTGTACATCGATGTGAATGTTTTGGAAAATTGGACAATAGGCATCGATAGTTCTGTGATGTCCGGGTTCGTGCTTTGGATTTTCCAGAGTCAAAATGTCTGAATAAAGCACCTCCTTGACGATGGTTGGTATGTGGATAACGGTGTTCGGAAAACGGTTGGATTTATGTCACCCATCGCGATAACAACTCCAGGTCGAGTTTTCCTCCCGCATGTTTACTATATTGTGTCTTTATTGGTCAATGTATGTCTCGACATTCAGTTTGAAATCGGAAACCCTGATAAAGTATGTAACCGGATCCGGATATCAACTGTGAATTGATAAACCAATGGACAATATTCAAAGTAAACATGTTACACCCTGTGTTTCCACGAAAAAATACCATCCAGACATACGTCGCGCTTGTTTGCCCACACCAGTATACGCGTAAATGGAGGTGTGTGACATTGCATGCAATGTGTTGGTATACAAACATCGATCCACAGACATTATCATAGACGGTAGTTTTGATGTAGATCGAATGTCACCCGATAACAATGTCATACCAATAAGCCACATTGTAATGACTCTCAATCTGAAGCATGACATACAGACACACAAACATAGAAACCGTAACATGGGTATTCACACGACTACCTTCGACGGTGAAAGTGAACTATATAGCATATATCAATATAGCGTTCACAGTCAAATATGCGAAACGTGCACGACCGTATACCCAGGATAGAAACCCGCTTTACACTCTTGCTTACACCTTTGACAGGGAAAGTGAACTGTACAGTACATACCAATATTGTGATCACAGTCAAATATGCGAACCGTGCACAATCATATACCCAGGTTTTTGTTGGATATGTACGAAACCGATAAATCGATACATTTCTTTTCCCTGGACATCAATAATACAATCGCCATTCAAATACATCGCTCGAATGTGAGGTTCGTCTGGTGTAAAATCCATATCAAATAACACCAAAGTGTGCCTTCCGTGTTTTATCATTTCCACCGACGCTTCTTGTCTGTGACGTAACACTATGGTGCTGGGACTTGAAAAACGACAGATTGTGAAACGGATTGACATGACCAACTGAATCGATGTCAATAACCTCGTGGTGATGACAGTGTCAAAATGCTACCGATATGACGAGACCAACCCGATCTCTTGTAGCGATGCCCGTTTCGAGATGACACCGGACGAAATGGACCCTTAGGATGATGTGTTTTATGATTGTGTGTGAAATCACGAGGTAGTGTTCTATTTGTGGTGTACGATTGCAGTCTTCACAGAAACACACCTTATTGGATCACAGTATCAGTCCGAGATTTTCAGAATCACTGTTCGCGATATTTATCTGGAGTCGTTATGTGGGAGTAGCGACATCCATGCATCGTGACTGAAAGACTGATCGCAATCATTTCGAGCACCGTACTTCGATAGTTCGCATTGGTCAAACGCTGCAGTCTCAGCAGAAAACTTCGGTGTCGACAACACGACGGATATCGACCGATGTATCCAATTGGTCTGGGTGATCTGTCTGGAGATAGGGTCAGGACTATCTTGCAATGTAACAACACGATAACACCATCGAGTAAATCAGTGAACGGTATCGAAATATCGATGTAATAGCGCGGACTCAGAGTCATTGCAATGTGGCTTATTGGTATGACATTGTTATCGGGTGACATTCGATCTACATCAAAACTACCGTCTATGATAATGTCTGTGGGTCGATGTTTGTATACCAACACATTGCATGCAATGTCACACACCTCCATTTACGCGTATACTGGTGTGGGCAAACAAGCGCGACGTATGTCTGGATGGTATTTTTTCGTGGAAACACAGGGTGTAACATGTTTACTTTGAATATTGTCCATTGGTTTATCAATTCACAGTTGATATCCGGATCCGGTTACATACTTTATCAGGGTTTCCGATTTCAAACTGAATGTCGAGACATACATTGACCAATAAAGACACAATATAGTAAACATGCGGGAGGAAAACTCGACCTGGAGTTGTTATCGCGATGGGTGACATAAATCTAACCGTTTTCCGAACACCGTTATCCACATACCAACCATCGTCAAGGAGGTGTTTTATTCAGACATTTTGACTCTGGAAAATCCAAAGCACGAACCCGGACATCACAGAACTATCGATGCCTATTGTCCAATTTTCCAAAACATTCACATCGATGTACAGCGCATTACATGTGGATAACTGAGGGTTTTGATGGGATGCACCAGAACAAGTGAATATGCGATTACACAAATGTATCGGAGTCGTTGTTGGTGTATATTTTGTCACTGTCTGTTGTAACAATATACAAAAAATATCAAATTGACCGGTGTAGTTGTCACTTTTCAAAACGAAAATGGTATTGGTACCCAGGTAAATGATAGTTTTCCAAACGAAAATGGTATTGTTACCCAGGTGAAAGATAGATTTCCAAGTGAAAACTGTATTGGTACTCAGGCAAATGATAGTTTTCCAGACGAAAAGGGTTTGTTACCCAGGAGAAATGATTAGTTACTCTGGTAAAGCTAGAGGGCCAAGTGAAAATGTATTGTTACACTGGGTAAACGCCGGATCTCCAAAAGAAAATGATATTTTTACTCGGGTAAACGACGACCACCAAGTCAAAATGGTGTGTTGCTCAGGGAAAAAGGTTTGTTAACCAGAGAAAAAATATATTTCCAAGTGAAAAAAGGTTTGTTAGCTGAGGAAAAAAATATTTACAAGTGAAAATGGTTTCTTACTCTGGGTAAACGCCAGATCTCCAAAGGAAAATAATATGTTTAGTCAGGTAAACGATGGACTGGCAAGTGAAAGTGGTAATTTTACATAGGTAAACGTCGTGGGTTCAGTGTCGTTGGTCTTGTTAAACGTTATCGCTTGACGTTGGTATACTATTACGAGTGTGAAAAGGATTATCGCGACAGGGAACATATTTTTGGTGCGACGAAACAAGATCGCTGTTTACATGTTAATGCATTTCGATTACCGAGTAGCTGTACAACAGAGAGGAGTCTACAGTTAGTTCGTGCTGTATGTCTCGATGAAAACCACAAGACCACATGTAAATCTATTCGCACAACTCGATGATGTTGATATAATGTTACTAAAATTATTACCTATTTACACAACATAAAAATAACAATTCATATCGTAGCAGGTTTCTTGAACTCGTGCTTGATGAAACGAATGGTGACAAGTAGGCTTTTGAGCGAAAAATAATTATTTAGAGTATAGACATTTTGTGACCAACGAATGTAAATCGATCATGATATCACAGTATATGCTTTCGTCAACATACCGACTTGGCGTAGGAACACTTTCACGTTTTTTTTTTTTAATAACTGGATTCTCGAGACTTGTTACTTGTACGATGTACCATTGGTGTGCAAACTATAACGATCATTTTGTATGATAATATGTTTTAGTTGTATTGTTGTGAGGACAACCATGTGATGACTCAGCACTTTTCGTTAGCAAAGTAGGTCGATTTGTGTGTAAGATGTAAGCACCGTAACTAGAAAACATATGTACTCTGATGTTGGCGTAGCTGATTTATTGTTATGACATGGACATATCCTGAAGCCTTGGTTTGTTGTCTTACGAAAGATGAGGCGACCTCGGTGTCGTAAATTGTGTTAACTTAACTCGTATGGATACCACAATTGTGCTGGACTTACACATGATGTTTGTATACTGCACACATACAACTTTTGTGTAAACAACTCTGGTGTTTCTGTTAATACTAGTGCTGTGTTGAACTATTCGGTTCTTAAGACACATGAACAACCATTCAGACAATAAAGGTCTTGAGGTAACGAAACAGTTTGTAGAGCCAAACCAACCATTCTTTAGTTTCGTAATGTGGGAATATCGAGTAAAGTTGATTACTTTGTGTGATGTAAATATCTTTCGTACTTTTGTAAGAGTAGTGGGGGTCTCATGAAAAAGTAACTAGTTGACAAAAACAAAATATTGAATGAATGTTCGTCTGTTGTTTTCATAAGTCAAGAGAGTGAAAATTGTTGTTGTTGTTTTTGTTACACTAAATCGAAATAGTGTGAAAGCGTCACCAATCATTGCGTATGTTCGTAGCATGAGCGAATATATTCGTGTACCATGAATATCTTTCATATACACTTAGTGTGAAATGAGATGCGTGGAATAATAATTAGTGTCCTACAAAAGTAAAACTTGTTGTGTTTGCTTGTGTACTTTTTTTATCATTGTTTGTTGTTGAAAGACGGGTGAGTTTACATTTAAATATAGTAAGCGGGACAACTCAAGTAATAAATTTTGCACGGTTGAAAATCGACTCGTTTGAAAATACCGGTCAATGGAGTAACAGTATCAATATGAGTGGTATATTATTTTTCGCGAGATGCACCAATCTTCTAACTAAGCTTAACTTTTCAAAAATTCGTCATGTCATAGAGAAGTAGTCGGTTGTTATGAACTCGAAACAAATGTACTGCGATTATCACGATGATGGAAATTACGATCAACACAGTATTTCGTAAGTGAATGGGTATCGTTTGGTATGTTCAGCAGTCACTGAATGACAAAAATAGCAAACTGATGCAACCTGGTAGTTAAACGATACAGTTACAAGTTGGATGTAATCTTGATTTACAGATGACAGCTTGATGATGTAAAGCTCAGCCACTCAAATGTGTTCATTGCAAAGTATTTGACCAAAAATAAAATATCAAATGGAGACTTCGGTTTCATTACCAAGCGAGTGAAAATTGTTTTCTGCTGGGTGGATATGATTTGCATTTAGAAAAACGATATAGACCGATTAAGCGACGCTGTTTCATATCCGTCGAGTGAGTAAAATTTCTTTGGAGTTCGGTTTAGCTAGTTAATTATCGGTGCTTCAATCCCGTACAAGTAAGGTCTTTTAGTGACTGAGTATTGTGATGACATTTACTTTGACGAATGAAATTAGGAAGATTTTCAATTTCTCTGATTGTGTGTGTGTTTTACAAATAATTCTAACTATAGGACACATTTAATAAACGTCATGCAAATTGTTTTTTGTGATGGCAACGACTTTCAGTAGTCTGATTAGATGACGACAATTATTTCAGGCGATTCAAAATAATTTAATAATCAAGTCATGGTCGAGCATTACAAAATCTCATATGTCAAATCAATGTGTCGAACCTTATGTTTACATCATTATAATTTTCAATATAACGCCTGCGTTCGATTGTAAGAAATGAATTCTCAACTACGTTGGTCAAACTTTCAAACCTCGTATACTCAAACATATTATGTTAATCTCAAGTTGTGCGCGCCGAGTAGTAATTACTTTAGGTTACAGAATAGTAACGACTTTTACAGCTGAATAAAAAAATACGAGTTGGCGGACCATGAATACAACTGAACTTGCTATGGATTTCGGATTGTGGTGATTACTCGCGTAGTCTTGTCTACTTTTCATAAGGATACTGTTGGGTTGGTTGGGTAAGTTACAAACGGATTTACTTGGCAATGTTTTCGTGGTTGACTCTTTGAATATGGTAAGATGGTAAGATGTCGAGATGTAATACTATTTCCGTACACTCAATTACAACAAAACATAACCAGCATTCGAATAAGCCGTAAGCTACAAGTGGATTTAAAACTTGATGCTGTTTTGTGGTTAACTCAAGTCAGTGGTCGTGTTTGTGTCGATTTCAGGAATGATCATGACGAGTTGATCAGGTTGACCGTACAGAGTTGCTGACATTCCAACATCTTTTACGCTGTAATGTACGGATTTTATTGTGATAAATTATTTCTCGGTTATTATTCAGACATTCAAATCTCGTATACTCAAAATATAATATGTTTATGTCAAGTCGTATATGTGTCGATTAGTAAATAGCTTACTTTGTCTTCAGAACAGTAACGACCTTTACAATTGAATATAAAAAAAAAGACCGATCATACGAATACAACCAGAATGAATTAATTCAAATTTGTGAGTTGCAGTGATATAATCAAGTAAGTGAAAACTAGATTTTTAACACTCGGTGATGTTGTGAATAATTCTTTTGAGTATGGTAAGATGTTAAAATGTCGCTTTGACAAACGAAAAGCCGGATCGCGAATAGAGTTGTAAGGTATCATTACTTGTTTCAAATCAATGTGCGTATAATATTGAAATGGAGCTGCGGGAAAGTTGGTAGTCATGTTTGTCAATCTATTTCAATTTAGACGATGTCAAAGCCGAGATATTTCATTTTGGATCACCTCAATTTACCTATAGAACATCTCGCGAATGGATTCCGACGCCACACTATAACATTTTTGATAATAAGGACTCAAGGGTTTTCAATCAACAATACCTAGATATTTTGGTAATGCTAGAGTTGGCCAAATGATAAGTTGCGTGTTTTTGTTAGGCGTTTGATTTCTCAGAAATAAATACAATTATTATATGTGTATACTTGAGATTTCTTGATTCTTGTTTAGTTAGTTGGTATTGATTCTATAGGTGTGAAACAGCGGCGTGGAATGTGTGAATAATTCGACGCGACTGAAGTTGGAGTCAGTAATATTCAGGTTACGTTCGAATCAACAGATCGCGGTAAATGGATTTCTCAAAGGATTCGAGTTGTACCGGATCAACACATTCAAATACGAATCAACTTGGTTTGTGTAGTGAGTTTCATTTCAAGTTGACAAATTGACACATTGCTTGAATATTCTCATGATTCTTATCATACAAAGTCAACGACTGTTCCGAAGTGTCCAAACATATAGCGACCACCAGAAAGTGTCAAATTGTTGGTTTTTTAAATCACCGTCTCTGTGACAAACTTATTGCGGAAATATTACCTTGTAAGCGATTACTATGTCTGAAGCATTACCCTGTGAGCGGTCGTAGGATTTGAAAATTATTTCACACCTTTTTGAATAAGCGTTCACTTCACAAAGGATTAGGGTTAGAGCAGAAATAAGTGACAATTTATCGTTATTCAAGTTACCGACACTGACGGTCTAATATTCGTTACTTATTAAATCTTACGAGTAAAATCAAGTTCTGTGACAAACTGCTTACGAAAATTTCAACGCTTGAGCGATCGATGCCTGTAGCGCCAAGTCGCAAAAGATGGCTATGACCGAGACATTATGTTGTCAGCGATTGCGGGGTTTTGCAAACTATTTCACACCTATTTGGAGTGTTAGCATGTTGTTGGTATTGGAATCACCGTCTACGCCGGCTCTGTCTGAGATTAATGATATTCTCTATAACCACCCTGACACACAAAGTCTATATCTAGGGACTTATCCGATAGGCCATAAACCAATTAGCGGAAAATTCGCTATCACCATTAATTACGACGAGTCGAGTTTGTCTGGGTCTCACTGGGTGTGTATATACAGAGATGACGATACTCATTTTCATGATTCACTAGGTTTCGGACCACTAAAACCTCAGATAATCGAATTCCCGGAGCCGGATGAATTTTCCGTGACTGGCAAACAGTTACAGAGTAAAACTTCGGATGTGTGTGGAGATCATGCTATCGCATTCTTGATAAAAAGAGCTCAAGGGTTTTCAACCGAGGAATACTTGGATAATTTTGGCGATGATAAAAAAGTGAATGATACGATTGTACGTGCTTTTGTGAAGAGTTTGATTTCAGAGTAATAAATGAATGTATAAATGTGTATACTTGTGATTCTTGTTGCGACTGTGAACAGCAGACTATTCTGTAGGCGCGAAACAGCGAATAAGCCGAAAGTATTATTCAGCTAGCAATCAATAGCGAGGAAAGAGAACACGATCGGTCATTTGACACGACTAAACTACGACATCATATATCATAATTTACGATCAAACTATTTCGCACTGACTGGTCTAGTGTAATATTCGATAGTAGCGGCTGGACGAGAAATAATTCAGCGCACAGGTCATTCGAAATATAGGTTGCACTGCTTAATCCTCACAACAAGCCACGTTTCCGTTTGTGCGGTTATTGTTGGCGACTCGTACATATTCAACACCACGCGAGAGATACCTGAAAGTACGAATCACGACCGCGCCCATAAGAACACATGGTGAATCACCACAGAACCCGTAAGAATACACGACAGGCGAATCGCCGCCACCGCCTATAGCAAAAAAGGCGAGTCACGACCACGAGTTTTCACGGCGAATCACGACCGCGGCCTATACCCGAAAAGGCGAATCACGACCGCACCCATAAGAACACATGGCGAATCGCGGCCCCGCCATAAGAGATAAGAGGCGAATCGCCACCCCGGGTTTCCAGGCGAATCGCCACCCCGCCATAAGAGCCCCAGGCAAATCACGAGCGATCTATATAACTACTAACAATATCATACGTGATCAGTTTGTTGATTTGAAAAAAAACCTCTTGCGTCCTCTTTACATCAAACTTGGTCTCATGAAACAATATGTAAAAGCTTTAGATTGTGAAGGGTGGTGTTTTAAAGGATATATGTTATGCTTTTTCTGGTCTCAATGAAGAGACAAAAGAACTGGGATTTTCAATGGACCTCAAATTAGGCAATTGTTAAAGGATTAAAACCTTGTATATAATCAACGTTGCCATTCGAGGCTAGAGCTTAGAATGCTTTCAGTGCTGATTTTGGGGAAACAAAAAAGCAGAAAATTATAAAAATCTCTCAGGGGAGCTACTGCTTTGTTATGAAGATTTGGGATGCAGGATGAGCATCAAAGTTAACGATTTGAAGAGCCATGCGGATGAGTTTACACCAAACCTTGGGTAAGTTAGTGAAGAACAGGGTGAACGTTTCAGCTAAGATATTAAAATTATGGAGGCACGTTATCAAGGTCGGTGGGATTCATAGATTCATTTATTTCCCACACCAGTAAAAATCCGGTACGAGCAAGGACAAGGACACAGTTGCCACCTGTACCTGGATTTTCGTATGATAGCCGACTGTTGATGGAGTTGGAAAAGAGAAATTCCAGATGCTGTTCGTAAAAGAAAGTCCCTCAAAAGAGAATTAGGCTTATAAGTGAAGACTTCATATTTTATGAAAGCTCTTTTCTACTGTTTTTGTACTCGCCCTGCCCAAGTCCCTGTCTTCAGAATTTCTGCACTTCGTTGGAATGTCTATGTGCATATTATGTGAACTCTAGGCTGTAATTCAGATAATACCTTGCTACTGTCCTATCCACATGTTCGTCAGCATAATGTAGCATTTAATTTTAATATGGTTGCTCTTTTGCACGCCTATTTTTAATTCCGGGGCATAAAACTTTAATAAAGACAACTCAAATTTGTATGAATCTAACATAGAATGCTTGTTTGCTAATTAAAGCCAGATTATTGCAGGTAAAACAGTGTTTAGTGCATCAGAATTCCTTGTTTTGACAACAGAGGGGGATCAAAAATTGAATTTAAAAAAAAAAATAGGGATATTTCATATCTTGAAAACGTGATGTGATGGAGAAAATCTGAGGCCATTTTCGGATTCAGCGCCTCAAAACTAGCCCAAATCAATTGTCAAAACCCAAACCTGAAATTTTGTGTAGACCAGTGTAATGAGGCAGCCTACACCACTGACGTATGACACAGAAAAGTTGGCGGTAGAATTGGTGCATCAGAGCTGTTTAAATGAATAATTTCATATAGAATAATTAGAATATAAATGCCGGAAAATTTCCACACATCAAAAATAGAATAATATATGAGAGGTTGGACAGCTGTGAAAGTATGGAAAAATATCAAATATGGTATGGAAGAATATTTTTATGGTATGGAAAATTGTAAGTATGGTATAGAACGATTGAGACAGGTATGGAATTTTCCCATTCCATACCGTACCGTGCCCTCGTGACTACTGGTACCGGTAAGAGATGTAGAATTGGGCTGCATGCATGATGTAAAGGGAAGAACGAAATTGAAATCGGAAGTGATATTTCGACTCAAGTTATAGGCAAGAAAGCACTCAATTGGCTGACATTAAGATTTTATTTGCTAGTGATACCGCCCGATTTGAAGAAGATCATTGCTACGGTAACCACAAAATTCAGACATTTGTCATTTCGTACTAACGTTTCGGACATTCATTTTGTAACGCGATCGCCGTTACGGCCCCGCGCATACTGCGAATCCGGCGTTAGGATTTCGAGTAAGGTTACGATCAGCAAGGTGTCTTCGAGTTTAAGTAGTCCGCATACGTGACGTGGACTGAATTCACCTCGTAGATTTGAATGCAACATACAATAATATATTTACTGTGCAGTGTGCACTCAATCGTACCTACCCCGGAGATCCTGTACGATCGAATACCTTCCCAATCGTGTCCTGAACTCCGTTGAGTACAACAGAAAGAGAGAGATCGTCTCTAAGACGTGATACTATAATCATTATAACAGCAGTAGGTAGGGTTGCATTTGAAACAGAAATCAATTAAAAACAAACATGTTTATAACAAGGCCTTAATCTAAAACAAGTTTTTCATTGTTTTTTTTTTAAGCCATGACGTCAGGAATGTTCAATTGTGACGTAATAATGGATTGACATTGACAATTGAAAATATAAGGTGAATATAGCTCCTTTGACGCAATATCTGTACTATAACTGTTGAACCGACTATGAGTGTTTCAACCATCCCATATCGATGTACGTCGGCTAAATCGGGGGGTAATTGTCCGTATAGGCTCATACAACATGTTTCTTGGAAAGTACTTACACAATTATGGCATAATTTTACAACTTAAAAAAAATTGAAGGCTTTTGTTTAGAACACTGTTCAAAACATGTTTTAAACAAAGTGTTTTAAAACGCCGTTTGTTTTAAATGCAACCCTAGCAGTATGGTATATAAGCACAAATCAGCTCTTCTCACTGTCCAGCATACTCGGGAACGAAAGTGTTATCACGGGAAGCGGTGGAATGGCAAACAATATAGGCATGCATTCGCCTGAGGCGTGAAAGGAGTTATGAAGATAACATCCACAATCGATTAATAGGAGTAAAAGTTTCTACACGGTGCAAATCTACAAAGAACGCAGTTTCGCGTTTCTGTACGCATCTTTTTCAAGTTCGCTCGTGTAGGTTTCATAGCTCGAGACATTCATTCAACAATGAAGATTCAGCAATATGACGCGAGCTTATCAAGCGCAGATTACGCGACGTTCGGAGGTAAGGTTAGCAAATTTTGCTCGATAACGGATGATGCTGCGACGAAACAAGAATGATGTATCGCTGTGTCTAACATTTTATAAGTAGGCCTAGGCCCTATAATATTATGAACTACATTAGAGCTTGCTAGAAATCGTGTCGATCGAATGAGCACATACCATTTTCAAGGCAAGCCTGCATTATGATGATATCAGCAATATTACTTATGGACAATTAAATTTTACCAAGGAAACTGCAACGTACAAAAGTCAGCGAACTTCAAATTTTCGTTACTTTTGTAGGCCTATAAGCTACTATTTGAGTCCAGTTATCGGACATCAATTGAAGGATAAAAAATTATCGATTTTTGCGTACATTTAGGCTTAAACCCTACATCAATACGTCCTTTGAAATAAGCAGTTCTGTCGAGTTCATTTATAGTGTATGCCCTGGGGTCAAATATATAGCTTCGTGACATTTTCACTCAGTGTGTAGTTAACCGTCTAGCAAGTGAAGTTGTATTTATATTCATATTTGGGATCCTAAAATAAGGAAGGTTTCCATTTAGATAACCAGCCGTTCATTTGATCCAATTATATCACAGCCAACTTTTGATCTAGTTTGGCTTTGTACGCATATGCAGATTGCAATTTACCTGGGCAATGCGGAGCCCAGAAAAATCTGTAACTAATCGAATTCAGGTTTACAATATTTGGTAAACTAGTATTTGAACATGAAAATTTTCATCATTTAGTATTTTCACACGTGAATTCATCGTGAATGAATTTGAATCAGTGCTGGATAATAAAGTTTGATTTGAAACATGGTCAATACGCTGCACTCTGATGGACTATCACACATACACAATAATACATACTTATAAACATACTATCTAAATGTTATAACGTACGTTGCCGTGTATTACCCAGGTGATTCCTTTTTCAAGCGCGTTTTTGCGTCATCAGAGATTAGATAAAGAAAGATATTTCTCGATTTGTCTCGCCGGGGATATGCTTCCTGTATGGATATCGGGAGACTACGACGGGACATTGACGAAACGCTTGCTTTCGTATGATGACTCGCAATATGTATATTGTATATCTGTAGAGTAGGCGTTGTTTGCAGGGATGGCATATAGTCTCAGGTAACGCGTCAGATATCGAGTACTGTTGGATTGCATAGTCACGATAATCGCAATTTCCAGAATTATATGAAAACTAAACACATGAGACATCAAATTGACATGTTTATCTACTTCAAGGGTTCTTAAAAGGTCTAAATAGCCTAAGGTCTATATATGGGTGGCGACCGCACCAGAGCGATCGTTTGTTATTTATGTGATATTTACTGAATACCTCATAGCAACATTATTTCTTCGCGCTTTGCGCGATCTGCTGTGGGTAATCTAAAAATGTCCAGGTGCTGTGTTGGGTACTTAAGACAATATGCGAGACGCGCAGATAGGTGGTTTTGTATGAACATGACGCCATTAGGATATACAATTACATGCCCTAAATTTCCGAAGACACCCCCTACATCACCTCCACCGATAGATTTGATCGCATCGGCTGAGAGAGGGCTAAAAATGACGGTAATTTATGCAAGAACATATATTATTGCCAAAATTCATTCATGGAGTTTAAAAAAATTCGCGTTCCACGCGTCTAGAGGATTTATTATGTCCATTGATATTTAATAACGGTAATACTTGCGGACCACTGATATGCGCGTATAGAGTCCCGTACCAATGAATCGTGCATAAATAATGCTGTGGATAAATGCTATGTGACATCTACGGATGCACCTCGCTGAAGCAATTAGTTTTTTGAAATGAATCATGTTTCATAGAATCGCGTTGCGTACAATTGATTGTCTATTTGACTGTTATTGCATACGTGCCCGTGCAAATGTAGCATTCTAACATCATATTCTAACATTCTAACATGCATACATTTCAATGTATGAGGCTTGGGTCGCGAGATGTCAATAAAACTCAGATTTGGCTCGCTCTCAGTTAGAGTTAAAGTTAAGAACCACTGCTACTTAATGGTAGTGTGGTAGTTCCTCGTCGAATTCGTACTTTTATTATAATGTCACATCTGTATATTTCCTTCATCCAGTGTTACTAACGATCCCTATGCTCATGGGCGTCTACTTCGCGTTCAAAGACAGAAAAGATGTCACTGCGAAACAATACTTCTTCGGCGGAAAGGAGATGAATCCGGTAAATATTTTGACTAGCGCGTTTATCTTATCATTACGAAGGTTTTTTTCGACGTCACTATTACCGCCACCTTGATCTACACTCCCCGGCGATGCTAACCCATCTGTTTATAAGTTTAGAAAAAGCTTAAATTGATAGTAAGCTATATTTTTGCAGTTAGGGATTCTCGGGATAGTTCGTTTTTTTAATTTGATATTAGAAACGTTAACGTATACTTCTGCATGGGATGAGAGAGGGAGGGTTCAGAAACCGAATAATCTCATTTATACGTAGGTGAACTAAATGATTAGACTGTAAGCGATAATATATAGACCTGGTGCCCTTACCGCAGTCGAATACCACCTGAGGCGGTCAAGAGTATACGTAGTTGGTACTCAAGTAGAAGTAGAAGTAACATCGTGAATTTATATTCACGTACAAGTAGAAATGGTGATTTCCAGGTGAGAAAAAGACTTTGCATTCAAGACCTATTTTTGCATAAAATACTGAGAACTGTTGCTATAGAACGCCACAACACACACAGATCAGTACATTGCAGGACATCAGATCGACTTCAGTTTCATTGCACGTTAGTTATCATGGTTTCTTACTAGAGACGATTTTGCGGCCATCCGCATGTATGTACCAGTGTGTTAGCCGTCAGCTCGACACCGCATATGGATCTTGATTCATCCTTTGAATGACAAATACAATATCCATGACCAGCCAGCGAACAATCGACAGTTTTACACGACATGCAATCTTACACAATTGCTTCCAATGTTATCATTCCGTTTTCAGATTGCGGTAGGCATATCAACTGCAGTCACCAGCATTTCTGCGATAACCATGATCGGGTATCCCGTTGAAGTATACCTGGTCGGTACAGCCTTCTATTGGGCGATGGGAGGTATACTTGCCGCCGTGGTGGTGTCATACATCTATTACGTACCATTCTTCAACAACTTACAGCTGGACACAGTGTACACGGTAGGACTTTTACTGATTGCTAGGCATAGGAGTTGATTATGCGACCATTTTCTTTGACATCCAGAGGGGATAGAAAGGAAACATGGTTACATCATGCGACTTCGGGATCGCGAGAGAAAATGCCGGTGGGCTGCCGGTAGTGGTATACCACTTTCACTGACGCAGTCAAACCTGCACTGTAATTGAGGCGCTTGTTGTGCTTTGAAACTATACGAACAGGCTTTGAAACCATGTCGCTTTTTTCAGTACCTCGGACTGCGATATAGCGTTTTCACCCGAAGGATGGTAGCCGGGATGGTCGTGATTAATGAGGTTGGCATACATGCTAATTTCCTCTATACACGTGACGTTACATCCCTTATGTTTCCATTGCAGATTTTCTACATGGGATCAATCATTTATATTCCATCATTGGCAATAAACGCTGTTACGCCTCTGCCGATAACAACTAGCATCGCTCTCATCGGAGTAATATGCACGTTCTACACGACATTGGTAATGTCTTCTTACGACAAGGACGACGCAATATAACTAGAATGAATGAGTTATGAATTCAGATGTGATTAAAGTCTATCATCATCAGAGGTGGTGAAAGTATAGTCAGCGTTGCAATTCCAGTAGAAGCAAGAGTAACACGCCATAAATTTCTACTCAATTGAAAGTAGAAGAGCGATTTGCAAATCATATCAAAACTACTCCACGTGGAAGTAGAAAGTGAAGGGACTTGAAACTACTGTAAGCACTTTAGTTTCAACGAGTAGATTTGTTTTATGGGCTGCCTAAAGGGGGTGGGGTAAAGGGTTTGAGGTGAATGTAATGACCATCCTGTTGTGTTTCCAGCTCTAGGCTATAGGAGACTGCAAGCTCACTGCACCCGTATATGAGATGTGCTAAGTCTCGTAGTATTATTGTAGGTTTAAGTGATGTTTATCAAATCGTTGGTATTTTGGTCACATGCTATAATTGGAAATAATTAAGCTACTAGAAAATCTTGTTACTAGATATTACGAATTCCACAACTGGGCGGGCGATAGTGCAAGTTAGGGTTGCATTTAAAACAAAAATCAATTTAAAACAAACATGTTTAAAAGAAGACCCTAATTTAAAACATGTTTTTTATTGTTTTTTTTTAGCCATGACGTCAGGATTATTCAATTGTGACGTCATAGTGGATTGACATTGACAATTGAAAATATAGGGTGAATATAGCTCCTTTGACGAAATATCCGTACTGTTAATGTTGAACCGACTATTTTGAGGGTTCCAACCATCCCATATCGATATACGTTGGCTATATCGGGTGGTAATTGTCCGTAGGCTCATACAACATGTTTTTTGGAAAGTCTATACAAAATTACGGCATAATTTGACAACTTAAAAAACAAAATTTTCTTTTTCAAAAACATCGTTTGTTCTAAATACAACCCTAGTGCGAGTGATAATATTAGGTTAGTGTATAATGAACTCCTTAAGTATGACAGAACTCAATTAAGAAGGTACCATAGAAGTTGAACTCCCGAATTGGGTGAAATTCAAGTCTCTTCAAGTTTTCAAAGTGTCAAAGTGAATTCCGAAAATGTTTTCCCAGTTTCCGACGTGCTGATCCGACTGAAGTCATTTCGTGTTTTATAGCCCTCTAGTTTACTGGACCTAACATATCGATATCGCCTTCCGACACATGCCACCTTTTTTGTCACCTGGCCTTTTATATTATCTTCTTCTACTTTTCATTCAGAGAGCATGTGCATGCCTCCTATTTTACATCGCCTCGGTTCAGGTGGAGTTTTATTCCGAAGAATTCTCCAGGCCGTTTCGACACCTTCCTGTCTTTCATTGTATCGCAGTCTTGTGGTGTATTGAAATGATGAAATTTTTAGCAATAGATTGAATTGAATTGAACCTACATGCCAAGTTTAGCCCGGGATATAGGAGTGGTAGAACTTGAGATTGAGAACAATTTTGAAGCAATAAACTATTAACGGATTTAACATCGTAATTTCATATGTTGGCCCGTCTGACCATACCGCCTGTTGTCTCACATAGGGCGGTATGAATGCTGTGGTGTGGACAGATGTCGTTCAATCTCTGCTCATGATAGCAGCGTCGCTCACTGTGTTCGTAATTGGGTCCAATTCGGTCGGGGGATTGGAAAGTCTCTCTGCGGCTGTAAAACGAGGAGAGCGTGACACCTTTTTCAAGTAAGGCGATTTACAGAGAGTCCTATGCATTATACTGGCTTGCAGCAAGACAATAACTACTCCTACTTCTGTATAGATTCGGAGACTTCGATGTTTCATCGCGAAAACACCCCGTTGCGTTGGTGATAGGAGAGTTCTTCGTGTTCACGCAATACTTGGGCTTTACACAGGCGATCTACCAACGCCTTCTATCCTGCAGGAATGTCAGACAATCAAAAAAGTAAGTGTGTACGAACATCACGTCGAGTACCGTACCAAGCACCCCGAGACAACTTTCAAATTTTCATCAACACTTGAACCACTTGAACTTGAAAAAATAAACATGGATTCTAACATGGTAATGACATGAGTCGCTCCATCTCATATCGACTCCACGAGAACGTCGACACGGATTCTGAATTTCATGTTCAGGCATGATAAGGCTTCTACATGTCTTGGAATCTGACAGTCACCCTAAATGTCACAGTATTCCCGAATCAGACACTTATATATATATATATATATACATATATTTATATAGCAGATAGTTATATTTATAGAGCTTCCGATCAGACATGGGGTAATCGCGATTAGTAATCGTAATCGATAACGACGATTACAGCATTTTCAAGTAATCATTATCACAATCGATTACATTCGAAAAAATTCCGAAGTAATCGTAATCGACTACTTCTCATATCTAATCGATTTCTCTGTGAAAGAACGATTACTTTTTATTTGTACAAGGACTATGACGTAAACTGAACATTCGTAAACAAGGAAGAGATATTATACCAGGATCGTGATACCACAAACGTCTGATTTTCAAACGCCACTGCTCATTGTTACGTCAGAAGCAGCGTATTAGCTTTGCGCGTCATTGCGTAAGAAGTATCCACAGTAAATAGATATTCGATGTACGACGTACATTGTATACGTACGTCGTACATTAGTGTGATTGTAAGAACACCCGCCGTGCTTTACATTAGGTAATCAAGACCTTCCACACGCCACTACCTTGCAGCAGTATAATTTGTCTCTGCTCTGCCTAGTTTAAAATAGTAACTTATGTATTGATGTTTGGTTATGCTTAGTTAAACGCAGTCTGACCGTTGCTGTTTGGCGCGCAGTAGGCCTATCTAGTACGTACGTACACCGGACAAAGATTTGATATTTTGTACTCGTCAAATAAAACATTGTGCGGTTTCCACAACGAAGCAGTAAAAATCAACAGCTGGCGATATATATGAATATATCATAACCGAGCCGTTTTTGCCGTTTCTCGTAACTGCAGCTTGCAGTATATCTGTATCTCGGTATATCTGTATTAAGCATATTTTCATGTTCGCTTCGCCTTATTCTCATATGACTCTACTTGAAACGGGCGCCGATCGGTATTTCACAATTCTTTACTCAACATTGGGACCTGCCGCCATGGCCATGGGCTTATATATCATGTTAACGTGGGATGTAGCTGGAATCAGGACCAAAACAGCAATTCGTCCCCCAGTCCAAACGTTGGTTTTGGCCCGCATAGGGTGGTAATCTCAAGTTGAAGACTGAAATTCGTCAATCATATTATTAATTGTATTATATTACTATTAATTTTTAATCCTCTCTCAGCCCCCGATGGTCAGATTTACCTGTAGAGTTTGTTTGATTGAGGTAATCATGGTGTTTGTCGACTACGACGGTCATTTACACCAGGCCGATTTTCTACATTTTTGATTCCGTATCTGCCGACTTGTAGCAAGTCCCACTTCTAGGCTTTTTGTAAGACACCACTTGCGCGGATGAGGCGGCGAGGAAGAGCCTAGATAAACCTCCAACACTTAGGTAGGAATTCTGAAGTCGACCTCGGTTGGAGTCGGACCCGCAACCCATTGGTGTTGCAGCCGTGGATTATACCACTGCGCTATCTCGCCACACAATTACCTACTTGAAGACCTGGGGGAACGTAATTCATAATTCATATTATCTTGTTACAATTACTTTAGTGTATGTTGGTAATTCGTGACCTCCGATTTGTTGCATAATCAAAAGATATTGCGGTGGCTCAAACGTAGCAGACTAAAAGAAAAACTTTCGTGAGACGCAAAAACAAATCGTCATGTCTTATATCTGATTGCATGTCTAGCAACTCAAGTTGTAAATTACTAGGATCAGTGGCCACATTAAGTACAATAGGACGTGAAAACAATTTCATCGTGGACAAAAAAGCATTCATTCCGTCAATGCGGGCGTTGAACTTAACAATCAAGCCAAATGATCCATTGGTCTGATGGTCAGATAGCGTTGTAGAACGTGTTGTAACACCACCTGCACTTAATTAAGTCTGGTGATGAGCAGACTTAAATTTGAGTGCCTATGCAAACGCATTTGAGTGTGAGCATACTCTTTGACGTGAGTTGAGTAACGAAATCGTTGCTGAGTAGAGAATCGCTACTTGACAGCAAAGGAATTGGTCTCCACCCTTAATTATAAACTCCAGATTCCAAGCCAAGCAAGTGTAATTTTTGAATATCGATATATTCGTTTATGTTATAGATTGATTTTTTATTATATTTGTTGGATTTTCCGACATCAATGGGAGCAGCAAATAGGCTATCTGGGAGCCGCGGTTGGGAATCACTGATCTAGAGAGGATTTTCAAGTTGATTAGATCTCTCGAAAATACTCTATAACTTATGTTGGTTTACGAAATAATTCTTGAGTCCCCGTCGAGCCCGCTTTCCAGCCTATTGAGAAATTTGGGGTGCGGCAGTTATGGCCTTGGCAAGAATGCGGATAGTTGGGCGCGATAAATTGACCTCTATAAAAATGGGCAATGGGTACATTATGACATAACAAGCAAATGACGCATCTTTCTTAAAGGGAGTTTGTTATCTCATTAGGCCTTTTCCGCGCAATCCATATATGGACTTCCAGCATAGCTTCTAAGATGCAAAATAAATGTAATCGTGAATAATCGTGATTACTTTTCCAATGTAATCGTAATGGACTACTTCCTGATTTCGCTGTAATCGTAATCGTAATCGTAATCGCGTCATTCAGAAGTAATCGTAATCGCAATCGATTACATTCATGAAGTAATCACCCCATGTCTGCTTCCGATATGCGGCACGGCATCAGACGTGATGGATTACACAACGGCTACAGCCTGAATTTGAGTTGCTAGAATAAAAGCGTATCTAACGACAGATTATATGTACACAGGTTGGGGTGAAAGGTCAATTTGAGTCATATTTAAGACACGGGTTTATGCCAATCATGTTAGGTAGAGAGATGATTGTTAACAAGTTGGCGTGGACTTGGAAGAATTTGTTTCATGTCTAAGCATGAAAGAGGTGGGACCCGGTTTAGACCAGTAAGGTATAGGTATAGTAGAAAAAGTAGGTATAGTTTGTCAAAGTAGTCATTGATGATACTCAATGACAAGAACTGATAGCGCCTTTCAAAACATGCCAAAACTACCTGAAAGAGTAGTAGCAAATGAGAGGTCTAGAAATCACTCAAGTGATGCAGATGTATTCCAAAGCTATACTCTCCACTTTACAAATCTAATATGAAAATGGTGAGCAGTTTGACTTCAGAACTGTTGAAGCAGAAGCATAGAAGTAGTCCAAAACAAAATAACCACTGTTCTAAGTACCTACACGTAAATACCTTCCTACGCTGCTATGCGTACAAGCATAATTTGGATTAAAATGTTGTACTCGATTTATACCGCGGTAGGTCTGAGCTAGGTCTCTTCCTTTGTGTGTCATGGGTGTATTTTCACACCCGGTATATCAGGGGTGGTATGCGGGTGAAAATCACACTCTTTTCGCTAAGAGTGATAGGCATAACGTGATTGAATACTTCGAAAAAGTGGCTGTTCAGTTTTACTGGTGACCTCTTGAAGTTGGTTGAAGGAGGTTGATTGCAGCCTGCATTGAGACCGAAAACATGTCCAAATTAGTATACTTCGTTGGTTAATTCGGGGACGAAATTGTGTTAACGAAGCATAATATTCAAAATATTTCATTTAGCGCCATACTCGCCTACTTCTTCCCGGCTATGTGCATCATAACGCTGTCGATTGCGAACGGCCTTCTGCTCTACGCGTACTACGAAGGATGCGACCCAGTGCAATACAAACTAATTCAACGCCGCGATCAAGCGCTGCCTTTACTGGCTCTAATGGAATTCAGTAAAATTTTGCCGGGACTTGCCGGTGCCTTTGTGGCGGCAGTATTCAGCGGGAGTCTAAGGTAAGGATCGGGCAGGAGAGAGTCTCATACAAGGTCGTGTCTTGCGGTAAAGTTTAGTTTAGTCAATCCAATAATATTTCCACTATAAAATTTGAAGCCACGCGTATTTTCGTCCGCTATTATATCTGTTATGACTTGTAAAAAGTGTCCTCTTTTTCGAATCTCAAAATATTGTACATTATGTGACATAAATTCGTTCAATATACCGATCGAGAAATCGACGAAAACGTGCTGAATAGTCGGCAATCGGTAATTCTGATCGAAACCGTATAAGCAATGAGCATCAATCACGGTATCATCCTTATAATTGATGATTGACGTACTTTATAGTTTGATGTAACCTTCGTATCTAACCCTATTTTGTCACGAACTTCGTGTGGCAGCTGACAATACTAAGTCTGGAAACTTGTAATCGTCCGAGAAGAGGATAACATAAGGCAGTATCGATATATATTCAATGGTATATAATCGGCATGATTACAAGAAATAGCGTCGATAGCCTGGAGTCAATAAAAGTCCACACGTTACCACTCATTATGACGTTACTATATCATTATTGATTTAGAGAAAATATTGACCGTTCCTGCCGCCATGTGGAGAAGGATCATACATTCGATAATTTTGCGACCATACTTATTTAAATTTAAATTGTCACGAGGCTTCAAGTTGATCACGACAGACTTTAAGGCGAATTCACACATGCACGGTTCCCAGCCACGATTTTGCCGTGCGGTTTTCCATCGTACGGTTAACAGGCCGACTTGACGTGGAAATGTTCACACATGCACGATTCGTGCGTGGCAGCTGTCTCCGCGGCTATCGTACGGTCGATTTCTTCGCTTTTTTGCTGCTCTACTTAACTCAACAATCTTCAAGACCATCAATGATGTTGATATAAGCGTATTATGTCTGATATAATCTACAATATTCAATGTATAATCCGAAAACTTCATATATTCATGCCTTGATATAGCTCGTTCATGTTTATTTACAAGTTTTATGTTCAATTTTCATTGAATTTGCCAATAATTGAGGAAACGATATTATGAATATATGCATATATATATTGATATAGATATACACAACGGTCGGTTCTAATTTTCCGGAGCACACTACTTACTCATGTGGTTTAGGTTTTAGATTACTTCAAATTCTACTTGACAGTTTTCAGATTTACAGGCAAATTGGGGTCTAGAATATAGGCTACTTACTTAAAATTCCCTGCTTCTGCGTCTACTTGATTATCAACGATGATTACTTTGTCCATCTCTAGACATTTATCGTTAAATGGAGGGACGCATTGGATTTTCCTACCATGCCAGATATGGAACATAATGATCGACTCAGACTTTGAAAACTATAGGTCACGTTGGATATCTATGAGTGTGATTCGCATCTTCTAATGATGTGGTGTCGCAGTGTCCACTTGGAACAGTTATCGAATTATGTAACGCATCATTATTAATATTATTTTTATTTATACGGTCCGTGTCTCTTTAAAGCACGTTGTCTTCTGGTCTCAATGGATATGCGATGGTATTTGTGGAAGATTTTTGCCCGATGTTCTTTCCGAGAATGGGTCAGAAAATGAAAGTATTTGTTGGGAAATTGAGCGGTGAGTTTAACTGAGTAGAGCCCGATCAAAGTATTTATATGCAAACATGGTGAAATATCGCAGCGTTAGTTCTGGGAACGATCGTGACTGTGATGGCTTTTGGGATCTCCAAAGCGCAGGGCAACATTTTCATGCTCATGCGACAAGTCTCGGGATCCATCGTTGGAAGCATTCTGGGGATCTATCTCCTTGGAATATTTACTCCGTGGACAAATTCTGCGGTATGTATGCCTTTAAATATATCAGAGCTTGGCAATACCAGTAAAGCGTTTCTACCAGAAATATGCGAATTATTTCTCTAGATCTGTCTATTGCTTTCTTCCGATCATTTCATTGAATGTATACTGAGCGTGGCGCAAATAACCATCATCGGTTGAAAGCGCCATTTTTTCCCATAATAATAATAATAAGAGACCAGAAATATAGACACGTATTTAGATTAGGAATATAAGATAGTCCGGGTATTTTGACCAGATTAGGGTTGAAGCAATGTTCCCTCTAAGCTGCGCACGTGCGCAAATGCGCAGTGCTGACACGGTCTCTGCGCACAGAAAATCTGAGTTGCGCACGAAAAATCCGAAGTGATGACCTATTTTTTGTCGTTATACGCACTATTTTCCAAGGGTCTGCGCAGTGAGTTGGTGAGTGTGCGCAGACTCGTCCAAAATTAGAGGGAACATTGGGTTGAAGTATGGAATTTGATATGGTTCAAACTAGGGGTGGTGTGAACATCTAAAACAGGCCTGGGCAAAGTGCGGCCCGCGGGCCAAATGCAGCCCGCGAAGCTATTCTGTGCGACCCGCGAAAGGTTGCTTGAAATTGAAAATATAAAACCTACTTTTTAATGTTGCTGCGTGGATTAAAACCATAGGATGTATAAACTGAACCAGAAATTTACTATCAAGCCTGTTCATTAACATGTCGCAATTACGCAGACTACAGATTACGCATTACACGGTCTGTGTTTCAAATTATTAGGTGATGCATTTCCAAATCCCTAATTCGTAAAACAAGTCAAGCAGTGCCCGTGATTTCTATGAGTATATCACCACCCATAAAGGATGTTAAAAATGAAATCCGAAAGTTTAAATTCAAGGATGGTTCGGAGGACTAAATATTTGTTTACTACCCGTCTTTTTAGGAGTTAGTGCCGAGAAAGTCGCCGTGTTTAAGGAGTATAATTGAAGTCGGTTCTATGACAAAAATACGAAGACATACCCTCGGTCAAGACACGGCGAATTTCGGAATAACTGTAAGCTTGGCTCAATAACAAGGCATTTCCGGCAAGCTGTACACTTCTCGGAAACCGGCTATCCAGACAATAAGCTTCATAATATCCCCAGGACCGTATCTGCCGCACCCTAAACCCCCCAATTGGGAGGCGAGCTCGAAGGGCACCCAAAATTATTTCGTGAACGAACATAAATTATAGAATGTTTATTTTTTGAAAATTTCTGCAACTTCTTTCAAATAGGCGCGATTTAGAGATCAATGGTTTATATAATTGGCCATTTCGGCGTCAGCCATTACCGCGCCACGACTCACCAAAATATATGAAGTTTAGGGCAACACGGGATAACGAGAATGCACTGCAATTGCAACTGCTGATCAAATTAACCAAGTAAATGCGAAAAAGCTCGACCTCGAGAAAACCTTGGCCGAAAAGGACTGCCCTTATGCTGATCGGAAACCACTATGTTCAATTGTCCATAGGCAATATTTGCCCGTGAAGAAATACCAATTGGGAATTGTGTGCGTCTTTTAGTTTAGTGCGCTTTGGCGATTTCAATATCTTTTTACATAGCAGACGTGAGGTCACGAAATAACAACATGCAACGAAGATTTATGCCCCCACCCCCGAATATTTCCGGAAAGCTGAATATTTCGGGCAAACTGTTGTAACAAAGCAAGTAAAATATTTGAAATTATCAAGGTGCATGCTCGTTTGGTGTTGATTTTTTTATGCTGCCAGCGCCATGTATAGAGTGGCCCGCAGTTGAAATGCAATAAATTTCAACCAATGATGTTATAATGAAGCGAAAATTGTAATATATGAATAAGGTTCACAGTGCAGAGTGCAGAACCTACCAAGGTTCGTTTGTGAACGTGAACCTGAAAAATTCCGAGGTTCACACACAGAACGTGAACGTGAACGTGAACCTCACGTTCACACCATCCCTAGTTCTAACATATAATGCAAGTTTTTAGTGGTTATGATTTTAGGCACGCTGCCATATGCGAATGTGGATTTATTATGAAGAATCACCGATCTCTATGTTCTATTGTAGAAAATGCATTTTTCATCATTTTTTGCGGATGATCACACGATTAGGCTACTAACCCCCTATGGGCCTACGGTGATCATAATTTTTTGAACTATAAATCCAGGGTTAAATTATGTAGTCTGTAACCACATAATTTGGGAAGCAAGTGACTCTAAAACACGAACATCCCCTTCGACCAGCCTTCATCGTGGTCTGTTTACCGGTTGGAGTAGGCTACATTTATAAACTATTTTGATTTGTGGTAAGCACTGAACATAACACAAAATACTGACATTAGTCAAACTTAAGGATAGGACAACATTGACGGTTCAGGACCCGCTGACCCCAAGTTAAAATCCATGCGAGACCTAAGCGGAATTCGATTTATGTTCAAATAAAGATTCATCTATCAAATCACAGGGAGCAATCACAGGAGCGGTGACGGGGTACATGTTCATGATTTGGATATTCTACGGCTCAAACTTTTTACCGCACCGGCCTCCGCGCGTACCATTGCTGCCAACATCAGTGGCGTTATGTCCTGCGAGAAATTACACGGTTGGCAACACAACGATCTTGCCAGAAGTGATTACGACTACGAACGCAACCTTCACCATCGAACAAATCGATGACGGGTAAAGACATAGTTGTACAATGTACATTCATACAATGCTGAGGAGGACTAACTCAGTCTGCAATAATTCCAGGTACTCGTTCGCCGAGACGATGTACAGCATCAACTTCCATTATTATGTACTGATTGGTTGCTCAGTGACAATGATAGTCGGATTGGTAGTGTCATTCCTAACAGGTTAGAAGCGATTTCGGAACCTTCCCTAAAATATTTGCATTTCGTTCCGTCTATCTATGCAATGAGTTATCCTACTCGGATAACTCATATGATAAATATAGGCATGATCCGTTATCAATGGCGATGCGAAAGAAACAATGATAATTATATCCAGAACGGACATATATATTAGGTTATGCAGATTGCGTTAGTAAGATCCATTTCTGTGACTGAGAGATGTCACCGGTGATTGACTGAGATAAATGTGCGACACATCCCCACACATCATCCCAATTAATCTACCACTACAAACTCAGCAATTTGCATCTACTTCGCAAGGCATTATACTTAACACCTCAACTGCACTGAAAAGTGACCATATCCTGAAAAGTAATCCTTCATATGTACTGCATTAGATTATTTCCAGCTACTTTTTCGATTTGTCTGATTCGAACAGCAGTTAAGCTAGCCATGGGCAAAATGCACAATTATGTAAGCTGCGTGCACTTAGTCAGGACCGGAACAGCGCCTCCTTAGTCCTTATATAGTGGCCACCGTCTTGGGCTCCCATATTAGATGTTTAACCAAACTGGTGGATAATCTGTCACACTTACTAGACCAAACTCAAATTTATACAGCGGGCTCAGACTGCTGGGATAAGACGATATGGTCCTTGATATTTCGGTGCGTGAACAACTGAACATGAACAACAACGAATATCATTAGACTCAATTCTGTGAATTATGCGTATTTTTATTATTGTTTTATTCTGATATTTTTTATGAGCAGCAGTTGTGGTCCTGCACGTAGTTTTAGGCTACTCGTATCCCGGTCTACATAAACCTGTAGTTTATAGCTCAAGTATTTTTATCACATAACAGGACATCAGAAGGGCCGGGACGCTGACCCAAAGCTTTTTATGCCGATATTGAGCAACCAAAAATTACCGCAAACCGTCATCGCATTTTTCCGTTTCGGCGTCCCACACGAGGCAAACCGGTTGGATCGAGATACAAAGGAAAATTCCCTGGACAAACACGAATTGGAGCCTTTGAAAGACGAACTGATATAAGCCATAAGACATGATAAATGACTTCACCTTTATTATAGGCCTATATAGGTAGGCTAATTCGCATATAGGCTACCAGGACTCAGCATTCATTTTATCATCCAAGAAATACCCCAACGGAAGAAGAGTTAGAGGGAAATGTATAAAACTCAATTGTTGTCACCTCTAAACATAAATCATATAAAATTATATGGTGGGATATATCTATTAAAAGTATGGAATAGTCGGCTTATCGACTGAAATCCTTGGATTTTCGTTCAAATAAAGGAGATGTATAGAGAAAGACTCGGTAGTCCAGAGAGCCCCTGGCGTCTTATTCTATGTTATGCAACATAGCCATGCGTTACGCACACCGTATAGTACAGTATACAACGTACAGTAACACCATACTGTCATATATGACCAGTTGACCACGTAGGCCTACTTTGTGTGTTTTGTCCCAGTGGCGGCTCGTGACAATATCGGGTGGTGGGGCAAGGGCTGCGAGCGACTTTTATCAACATTTCGTCACAATGGCGTTTTCCAACGTAAAAAAGTAACTTTATGATGGTCACATGAATTTCCCGACAACAGTGATTTTAACGTAGGTGCCGCGAGAAGTTTGCCGGTGAGCCGTGACTTGAAGTGTGGTAACAAATGTTTTATTCATTTATTTTTAATCAAAGGATTATTTTACAAATTGTACGTGAACTAAGAATCGTCCCTATGCCACGAATCAAGTATCAGGTCATCCTTAGTAGCATGCGTTTTGATTTCATGGTAGAGTTATAGATTACGCAAATCGATAGACCCTAAAATCCGACCGTCACCCCAAATTCGAAATCCGGATCCAGTCCGGCCAGGTAAAAAAACATTGAAATCCTGCTCCTGCTCCTGAACCGGACTGTGGCCATCTCTGGTTACGACCAGGTGATAATAGGCAACCAAAGCGGAGGCACCCGGCGTACGATTGGATCGATAGACTGGACAACTTCTAGACCTCTCATTTTCGCTCTAAAGGCAACTGCGTAAACTACGTACGGAATAAAGATTAAATACGATTCATGTTCGCACTTGACTTGACCTGACTAATTCCAACGACTAGAACTCGAGAGATTGCGTAAGCCTAACTGGAAAGGTCAACGAGTTCGGACACATACGCAATTGTTATCTCATAGATTGGGCCTGTCAATATGGGCTCGAAAGTCACGTGACTTTTCAGCATAGCAACCACCGTCTGGGGCCAAGCGCGTTTCTGGTATCATCTTCTCTGCGACAGTAATGCATTTGTATGTCGCAATTTCTGCTACTGCCCTGGTCTTTGCTGTCACATTTTGTGTTTGTGTTACAGGATTGATTTTTTTTTTCGTGCAGATAGATGACAATGTGTAGTATTCAATTAACATGATGGAGTATAGAGCAGTTTAAGATAGCCTATGTCAAACAAGTAATTCCAAGGTTTAGTACTTTCATCTGGACCTACTAACTATTCATCGTATGGCTGCAGCATTATTATGCTTCAAGTGTATACTTATCGACACCGAGACAGTGATCAGTCAACATCGGAGATTAGTAATATTGTAACATTACCGTACCGTGTTAAATTTGATTTCAGATGGATTTGGTTAAGCTACTTTTACGATTTGCGAGTTCTTCAAAAATGATCCGAATCTGGTCAAAAGAAGTCAAAATGATTTAGACAACGACCATCCAACATCAGCAATGTATGGTGGAGATGGCAGTGAATTGGGAAACAGTCAGTTCAGCCATGAGTATAATGAAAGTTTATGACGTGGAGGTTGGTAATTGCAAAATTACCTGAAAGATTGGGGAAGCGTTGGATTTGAGTTCGAATCCCACTTGACGCAAGTGGGTCGGAGCCTTATCTGGACTCCCCACTGCTTACCTAACTACATGAGCAGCGTCATGTAATCAAGCCCAGATGGCTAAGTAAAGCCAATGAGGCTCTAAAATCGGCATCACTGACGAGGACATATGAAAGCAAGCAAGAGAAGAAAGATGGTCAACGAATGGGTGACAGGAACTCAGAAAAAGCTTATCAAAAAGCAAAGAGACCCTTGAACTTGAAAGCATTTATTTTGTGGTGCAAACAGACGATCATCATCATCATTGGTTTATTACCAATTTTATCAGTTCGATACACCACAAAATGCGATACAATGAAAAGACAGGAAGATGTCGAAGCGACTGGGAGTAGTATATGGAATCAGGACACTTATCTTGACCTAGGCGATGTAAAGAGGAGGCATGCACATGCACACTAGGGCTTTTCAGAAATGACTTTTTTTCTCAAATCGTACTGGGACTACTGGCTACTTGATAAAATTGTTAGGGTTACTTAATTTAGGCCTACACACAAAATTTGGTTCAATTCCAGCCAGTAACCGCTTTGGTACAGAAGTAAGTTTCTATTTATTATTTTAAATAAATAATAAAAAATTCGAAAATTTTCTGTTCACCCCGTGAAAGTGTTAGGCTGTCTATAGAAACGATGCTCACCAAATTTGATTCAATCCCAACCAGCGGAAGCGGAATTATCGCCGTCGAAAAATTTGGATTTGAATAAAATAGTATTTACGGTGAGCACAACTATAATAAATAAACAAAGAATCGGTCACCGTAAATACTATTTTATTCAAATCCAAACTTTTCGACGGCAATAACTCCGCTTCCACTAATTAGAATTGAACCAAATTTGGTGAGCATCGTTTCTATAGACAGCCTAACGCTTTTATGGGGTGAACAGAAAATTTTCAAAATTTTTATTATTTATTTTTCCATTATAAATAGAAACTTTCTTCTCCTGTAGCAAAGCGGTTACTGGCTGGAATTGAACCAAATTTTGTGTGTAGGCTTTAATTAGGTAACCTAACAATTTTATCAAGTAGCCAGTACGATTTGAGAAAAAAGTCATTTTTGTAGAGCCCTAATGCACACTGAATGAAAGTGAAGAAGATAGCATTTCCACCTTTTCAGAGTACTATGTAATATTGCATACTTGCCGGAGTGTTATATTTTTTAAAGTAGTTTTAGGACATGTTTGCGGCACTTTTGTGATGTGTGTATTGATAGATATCAAGTGTCCCTATTCTACCAAATCAAGATCATTAATAGACTTGAGCGTTTATGAAGAAAGTCTTCATTTTGAAATGAGTCGGTCATCGGTGATACTATAGTACAGGGCCGGCCAACCCGTGGCCCGCGGGCCACATGTGGCCCGCGAGAAGGTTTTGAGTGGCCCGCGAAGTAATTTCCGAAATTTCTAATATCAAAAATGGATTGCATAGATTGTGAAATTGCAAGGCAAACCAAAAATTTGATTAGTTTGGCCGCAACACTTGAGATGTGATGACTAGAATATCAGTTCCGACGCATTGACAGATCCATCAGCCAGTCACATATTGGTATATCTTCGTACACTACAATAAAGCAGAATAATTTGCGATAGATTTATCAAAAGTAAAAATCTTCTGCAAGCTTAGCGCAACATGTTGTCACTCGATTCCTTGTTTTTTAATATTGTTGCCCTTTTTGTGAAAATGGAAGAACGCCTGATGTATCAGATTGAGTCCAACTATATTCGCGATTACGAGACAAAGTGTCGTTCAACATATGCGACCTGCGTTTGCGCTCGCAGTAAGATCGTTGGATATGGAACCTAGGGACGGAAAGGTTGACGCATGTTGGTCGCAGCTTTCGATACCGATATGTCCATGCGCCGAATAGCCCATTTCTCGCAAACTTAGCCCAGCGATATACGACAGGCTCGCAATATAGTCAAGTGACAATATTATTGACCTATGAACAATCGAATGTGGCCCTTTGGCTGAAAAGGTTGGCCGGCCCTGCTATAGTACTTGCCCAGCATCACAAGTACTTTGACAAGTGCAGGGCAGCTTGTGCACTGCATACTCAAAACTTATGCCATTTAATTGTTTTGGACCCGACGATTACCTCAAGATTCTGAATAGAAGAACTACCTAATTCTGATATTATAATATTTCCACAACAATACTTTCTTGATCTTGCATACTCTCGCTTGATTTTACAAAATTCTAAGAGTGCTGACGAAATCAATAACTGGCGAATAAATTCGACAAATTCACAACTTGAGAATGTATTTCCTTTGTACCGAGAATGAAACAAATAGAATGTAGGTATTGGTCACAGATTAGGTATTCCTGATTAATGTTGCCAACTTACCATAGACGGATGCAATTTTGACTCAAGCTATACACTGCTACTGTGGAGGTAGTCTTAAACTGACGACTCACTTAAACACACAGAGTTGGCTTGAAAATGGGCAGCCATAAGCAATACAATTGATAGGACTGTGTTGGTATATTGAAATTGACGAGAATAACAGCAAGCAACATAACTGTGAGTACTCCATGGGAATCTGTAGTTATTGCGTTTCTGCATCGCGTCGACGTAAGTATTTCCCATTGACAAGCCAAGATCCTGAACGGCGTTTGTGTAAATTTAGGGTGCTCTGGCCCTGAGAACGACGGTAAGGGATACCAGTGTTGTTGGGTCCGTATGGTTACGAGGCTGGTCTCACACAAATGACCTACTGGTGGCATTGGTGTACCATATGTCGACAACAATGTCAGTTCCTTCCCAGCGTTTTGGGTGGATTTCTTCCAAGTTCAGGAAGTATATGTGGTCCCGACTTTTAAGGCCGGAAGCGTCTCCAAGTGTTCGCTCCACCTCCCTACGGTGACGTCATTTTATAGACAGTTGAGCTGCATTTTCTCACCGTTCAAGGGGTAAATAGCGTGTGTGTGCTTCTCGTTCTTGCGATAAAGGAGATGGTGTCTTCTGGAGAGCAGTTTTTGGCAGAGATACCGATTGCATCATACAAAATGCCTGGATCAGAGATGCCCCGGATATGGTTTACATATAGCGCACAGTGCAACTTCACTAGCACAGCAATCAGGTACAGATTAGTGAGACTAGCATCAATGTTTGCATTGATTTGTTAAACATCTGAAAGTAGGTATCTATAAAGAGAATAAAATGGTTATGAATTAGCCTACCCTCTGATTTTTGTTCAAGAAATTTGTGTAAATTTTGTATAGGGCAATGCAAAAGCTACTGAAGGTAGAAAATTTTAAATTTGGCTAAACTAGCCCAATTTGTTATACATTTTTTTGAAAACTCAACCATTTCATGGCGTAGCCAGTAAAATTCTATAAAACTATTTTATTTTTTCAATAATTTTTTTTTTGAAGAATCTGATAACTTCACTTCTGCATGTTGGAATTGAGCCAAATCTAGTGTGCAACCTTTCTTCGAGCCAACCTAACAATTTTGTTCATGAGACAGTGAAATTTGAAAAAAAAGTTGTTTTTGAACAACATTGATGTATAGAAACTTGATCAAAATTTAAAAAAAAACATTGGCTACAGTGCCAGTACTAAATTATACGAAGTAGTGTCACGAGTAACAGCAAGACCTGGTCTTCCATTAAAAGAATCTTTACATTCCAGAGTTAGAATGATACCAAATTTTAAATCACTGCATCATCACAAAAACCAAGTCGAAAGTACGGTACTCTTGTCCTTGTCCGGCAATAGCAGTCTTCTCAGCACTATCCTTGAAACAATCAATAACTTCCTTCTGATTGGCATGGTTCAACATAAATTTGGCTGACCGAAATTCTTGATTATCTTTTTCGATAAATGGCACAGATATCTTAATAGCTAACCGGTGCCTGCAGTTGATGCATCTATTCTTAGGACAATTTTACTATATAAACACTTTAATAAAAATCTAATAATTGTGGGTTATCTTAAATCATTTGCTATTGAAGCTGACTTGATTACGCTGTCTTGGGGCACACAAAATACCGGTGTGACATTTGATACCACCAAACAAACAAGTCAACATAGATCAAATGTTAATTATATTTATCATTCTATCTAGCCTTATTAATTTCAGTCACCTTCCTGTCGTTTTCTGGCAATTTAGAAGTCGATGGAAAGACTATTCCGAATTGTTTTCTCATCCATTATAACAAATTGGCACGTTATACCCTGGCATTTTGCGCGGCTGCAAAACAACATAAACCTACCTAGTTGGTGTCTAAAAGTCCTGAAACTAGCTAATAAGTCATAGAAGATAACATAAAACCCAGAACTGTACTTCAAACAACCTCACTGAGACAGAAAATACGATTTGAAAACAGACCAATAACGCAAATTAACCACTGTGATTCTAATAGAATTCTCGGGAATTATATATGTTCATGTGAAACACAAAAAATAGCAGGGGCATCATGGTATTTTTCAGTTTATAATTTTTACCGGAATTCCAAAAACCACTTGCCAGATTTTACAATATTTATTTTGTGACAGGTTATCGGGATACCTGATCAAGAATGCGACTCAATCAGTAAACACAGGTGCCCAACTGTAACACAGATTTGCAATAAAAATGGTTTGAAATAACTTAGGAATAGGAACAGACCAGAATCACAACCAGCTCAATGAAATATCGCGTTGATCAATACATAGACACACTTGAATTTCCGACAAAATCGATACATATATAATTGAAGAATTACCCATGTTGGGACCCTAAAGAAAGATATTCAACCGCATCAGTGGACGTAAGTACCCCTAATAAAAAATTATTGACGATCATTAAGCTTCGGAATGACAAAGGAACAGAACAGAATCCGAATGAATTCGGTGGAATATCACCTCGTTCAATACTTAGACACACTTGAATTACCGACAAAATCGATACATATATAATTGGAGAATTACCCATGTTGGGACCCTAGAGGAAGATATTCAACCGCATCAGTGGACGTAAGTACCCCTAATAAAGAATTACTGACGATCATTAAGCTTTGGAATGACAAAGGAACAGAACAGAATTCGAATGAATTCGGTGGAATATCACCTCGTTCAATACATAAACACACTTGAAATCCCGACGAAATCGATACATATATAATTGAAGAATTACCCATGCTGGGACCCTAAAGGAAGATATTCAACCCCATCAGTGGACGTAAGTACCCCTAATGAAGAGTTATTGACAAACAATAAGCTTCGGAATAACTCAGGAACAGAACAGAATCCAATCGAATTCGGTGGAATATCGCGTCGTTCAATTCAAAGATACACTTGAATTTCTGACAAAATCGGCACATATATAATTGAAGAATTACCCATGCTGGGACCCTGAAGGAAGATATTCAACCCCATCAGTGGACGTAAGTACCCCTAATGAAGAGTTATTGACAAACAATAAGCTTCGGAATAACTCAGGAACAGAACAGAATCCAATCGAATTCGTTGGAATATCGCGTCGTTCAATCCAAAGATACACTTGAATTTCTGACAAAATCGGCACATATATAATTGAAGAATTACCCATGCTGGGACCCTAAAGGAAGATATTCAACCCCATCAGTGGACGTAAGTACCCCTAATAAAGAATTATTGACGATCATTAAGCTTCGGAATGACAAAGGAACAGAACAGAATTCGAATGAATTCGGTGGAATATCACCTCGTTCAATACTTAGACACACTTGAATTACCGACAAAATCGATACATATATAATTGGAGAATTACCCATGTTGGGACTCTAGAGGAAGATATTCAACCCCATCAGTGGACGTAAGTACCCCTAATGAAGAGTTATTGACAAACAATAAGCTTCGGAATAACTCAGGAACAGAACAGAATCCAATCGAATTCGGTGGAATATCGCGTCGTTCAATCCAAAGATACACTTGAATTTCTGACAAAATCGGCACATATATAATTGAAGAATTACCCATGCTGGGACCCTAAAGGAAGATATTCAACCCCATCAGTGGACGTAAGTACCCGTAATAAAGAATTATTGACGATCATTAAGCTTCGGAATGACAAAGGAACAGAACAGAATTCGAATGAATTCGGTGGAATATCACCTCGTTCAATACATAAACACACTTGAAATCCCGACGAAATCGATACATATATAATTGAAGAATTACCCATGCTGGGACTCTAAAGGAAGATATTCAACCCCATCAGGGGACGTAAGTACCCCTAATGAAGAGTTATTGACAAACAATAAGCTTCGGAATAACTCAGGAACAGAACAGAATCCAATCGAATTCGGTGGAATATCGCGTCGTTCAATCCAAAGATACACTTGAATTTCTGACAAAATCGGCACATATATAATTGAAGAATTACCCATGCTGGGACCCTAAAGGAAGATATTCAACCCCATCAGTGGACGTAAGTACCCCTAATGAAGAGTTATTGACAAACAATAAGCTTCGGAATAACTCAGGAACAGAACAGAATCCAATCGAATTCGGTGGAATATCGCGTCGTTTAATCCATAGATACACTTGAATTTCTGACAAAATCGGCACATATATAATTAAAGAATTACCCATGTTGGGACCCTAAAGGACGATGTTCAACCCTATCAGTGGACGTAAGTACCCCTAATAAAGAATTATTGACGATCATCAAGCTTCGGAATTACTCAGGAGCAGAACAGAATCCGATCGAATTCGGTGGAATATCCCGTTAGTCAATATAATAATACTTCAAGTTACTCCTACACCGTGATATGTACAATTCATTTATGTTGTTGTACATGATAACTAACCAAATTGGCGCCGGCTTTGCATCGAACACAATTTCCTTTTTAAAACAGTTCCAAGAATATATAGTCTACTAGTTAGAGTATAGCGAAAAGTAACGATATAGCGTGTGAAATTGTGTTTTCAAATGTATAGGTGGAGGGGGGTATATTCAGTTTATTTTCGTCTACTCCAGTGGTTCCCAACGTGGGCGATTTGGCGGTCTAGGGGGGTGAAAATGACGAAGAGGGCGATAGGGGGGCGAAAATGGGAAAATGGACAAAGGGGGCGACAGGGCGAGAAAATAACGAAGGAGGAGATAGGGGTGCGATGACGCGTCAAAACGGATGACCTTTTTTTTCTTCATTTAGTCAACCCACGGTAATTTCGTTACAAAAGTGTGTCAAATTAGACATCGAGCCGAAAATTTGACCTTTTTTTAGTCAACCCGCCGGTGATTACAGTTTGTATGCCCAATTTTCGGTAAACAAAATTTGGGGGGCGATGATCGGTGTTGACCTTGAAAAGGGGGCGATGGGTCGAAAAAGGTTGGGAACCACTGGTCTACTCCTTCGGTATAATTTACCAATGTAGATGAGCAGGCACCGTTGGTTGGATCACTAGACACCATTCTATCTAGGATTTCAGAAAACTTTGAAATATAGTCGCTCTTATGATCAAGTATAGTGCGGCGCGGATGGACAACTACTCTGATATCTTGTCTTTTCAATTCGCTGGCCCTACTTCGGTCCAACTCTAAGGTCGGATTCTTGAAATGACCGTGATCCTGTCGTAAAACCCCGATATTATTCATTTACTCACACGGCAGTGTTGGGATCAGGTCACTACCTTCGAGTCACGAGTCATCTCGAGTCATTGCACATTTTGACTCGAGTCAAATTAAGTCAATCGATTTTCGAAGGTGACTTTAGTCAAGTCAAGTCACTCATTTTTTGGAGGTGGCTTGAGTCGAATCAAGTCGAATCAAGTTAAGTCACGAGAAAAGTCGCAATTCAACTCAAATTGAATTTTCGAAGTATGAGTGATAATTCATAGTCATTAGCATCACTCGTTGCGTGAAAGACAGCTAGATTAATTGAATTAAATTTGATTGAATCAAACAACGAATATAAATTTAAATACCTGAGTAACCGTGTAGCTGAATGCTACAGTCTGGTAGTATCAGCAGATCTAGGCAGTGGTTCTCAACCTTTTTGTCTCCGCGGACCCCCTTGAACCTGTCACAGACCCCCGCGGACCCCCAAGTTTTAGATCGGATTTAGCTCGATTATCGAGTAACCGTTATCTGCCTTGCCTGCAAATATCGACCTTATGCTATAGGGATCAAGCAACCAGAATGCTAACATTCCCAACGGATTGTCTGATAGCATGCAAGGTTATAGTTGTTGAAGAGAGATTTCTAAAATATGAAATCTGAAGTTTTAAGCAGAACAATAACTACCAATGGCATGTATATCGCGCGAAGCGTTCAAAAAATTTCAGTTCAGTGCAGCTTTGCGCCCCACTTCAGATGCTTTCACCTATCCTAGTTTGAGAACCAAAACAGATGAATGTGGAGGATTGCAAATACTACGATATCACCGTACTCGAATTTGCACAGCCCTAGTGATATCATACTTTGACAGAGCGACGCGTTCTCTCTTAAATTCTGCTGATCATGTGGTAATTGAACGAGAGGACGCGCGTACGTTCTGTTCCTTTGTCATTCCGAAGCTTGATGATCGTAATTAATTTTTTATTAGGGGTACTTACGTCCACTGATGGGGTTGAATATCTTCCTTTAGGGTCCCAAAAGGGGTAATTCTTTAATTATATATGTGCCGCTTTTGTCAGAAATTCAAGTGTATCTATGGATTGAACGACGCGATATTCCACCGAATTCGATTGGATTCTGTTCTGTTCCTGAGTTATTCCGAAGCTTAATGATCGTCGATAATTCTTTATTAGAGGTACTTACGTCCACTGATGGGGTTGAACATCTTCCTTTAGGGTCCCAAAAGGGGTAATTCTTTAATTATATATGTGCCGCTTTTGTCAGAAATTCAAGTGTATCTATGGATTGAACGACGCGATATTCCACCGAATTCGATTGGATTCTGTTCTGTTCCTGAGTTATTCCGAAGCTTAGTGATCGTCAATAATTCTTTATTAGGGGTACTTACGTCCACTGATGGGGTTGAATATCTTCATTTAGGGTCCCAGCATGGGTAATTCTTCAATTATATATGTATCGATTTCGTCGGAAATTCCAGTGTGTCTATGTATTAAACGAGGCGATATTCCACCGAATTCATTCGTATTCTGTTCTGTTCCTTTGTCATTCCGAAGCTTAATGATCGTCAATAATTCTTTATTAGGGGTACTTACGTCCACTGATGGGGTTGAATATCTTCCTTTAAAGTCCCAGCATGGGTAATTCTTCAATTATATATGTATCGATTTCGTCGGAAATTCCAGTGTGTCTATGTATTGAACGAGGCGATATTCCACCGAATTCATTCGGATTCTGTTCTGTTCCTTTGTCATTCCGTAGCTTAATGATCATCAATAATTCTTTATGAGGGGTACTTACGTCCACTGATGGGGTTGAATATCTTCCTTTAGGGTCCCAGCATGGGTAATTCTTCAATTATGTATGTATCGATTTCGTCGGAAATTCAAGTGTGTCTATGTATTGAACGAGGCGATATTCCACCGAATTCATTCGGATTCTGTTCTGTTCCTTTGTCATTCCGAAGCTTAATGATCGTCAATAATTCATTATGAGGGGTACTTACGTCCACTGATGGGGTTGAATATCTTCCTTTAAAGTCCCAGCATGGGTAATTCTTCAATTATATATGTATCGATTTCGTCGGAAATTCCAGTGTGTCTATGTATTGAACGAGGCGATATTCCACCGAATTCATTCGGATTCTGTTCTGTTCCTTTGTCATTCCGTAGCTTAATGATCATCAATAATTCTTTATGAGGGGTACTTACGTCCACTGATGGGGTTGAATATCTTCCTTTAGGGTCCCAACATGGGTAATTCTTTAATTATATATGTGCCGATTTTGTCAGAAATTCAAGTGTATCTATGGATTGAACGACGCGATATTCCACCGAATTCGATTGGATTCTGTTCTGTTCCTGAGTTATTCCGAAGCTCATTGTTTGTCGATATTTCTTTCATAAGGTCACTTACGTCCACTGATGGGGCTGAATATCTTCCTTTAGGGTCCCAACATGAGTAATTCTTTAATTATATATGTGCCGATTTTGTCAGAAATTCAAGTGTATCTATGGATTGAACGACGCGATATTCCATCGAATTCGATTGGATTCTGTTCTGTTCCTGAGTTATTCCGAAGCTTATTGTTTGTCAATATTTCTTTCATAAGGTCACTTACGTCCACTGATGCGGTTGAATATCTTCCTTTAGGGTCCCAACATGGGTAATTCTTTAATTATATATGTGCCGATTTTGTCAGAAATTCAAGTGTATCTATGGATTGAACGACGCGATATTCCGCCGAATTCGATTGGATTCTGTTCTGTTCCTGAGTTATTCCGAAGCTTATTGTTTGTCAATATTTCTTTTATAAGGTCACTTACGTCCACTGATGGGGTTGAATATCTTCCTTTAGGGTCCCAACATGGGTAATTCTTTAATTATATATGTGTCGATTTTGTCGAAAATACAATTATATCTATATATTGAACAACGTGATATTTCATCGTATTGGTGGTGATTCCGGTCTGTTCGTATTCCTGAGATATTTCAAACCATTTTTATTGTAAATTTGTTTTATAGTTGGGTACCTGTGTCTACCGATTCAGTCGCATTCTTGATCAGATATCCCTTTAACCTGTCACAAAAAGCTATTGTAAAATCTGGCAAGTGGTTTTTGGAATTCTGGTAAAAATTCCTAACTGAAAAATATCATGATGTCCGCGCTGTTTTTTGTGCTTTACCTGAACATATATAATTCCCGAGAATTCTATTAGAATCACAGTGGTGCAAATTAACACAGGGAGCGCCTATCTAATATAGTTGTTTGGCCCCAGCGAACCACAAGTCACGTGACTTTCGAGCCCAAATTGAATCCAGAACATCAATTTGAATGGTCTTTGAAGAACTAAGGACAGCAGCCTCGGAACTTCGGTCTCGGAACAACGTAGGACATTTTGGCCTTGAAACTGGAGACTGTGACACAACACATACGGCTTACTGTCTATAAGTCTGCTGCGAAATCGCCGTTGGAAAATATATTAATATATAAATACATGAATAAAAGCCGTAACTTAGTATACTGTTACAAGAAATCATCGACAAGTAGCATACGCAATCTCATAACCCATTCCGGTATGGTACACTGTCAAAATCAATGCAAACAGACGAACACCGAACTTTAAGTAAAATAGATCGAGGAATAGGCTGATCGAATGATCAGCTGTTAGCCGACATCGAAAATGAAATAGCTATCGCAATTGACAGGGGATTGTAAGCAAATGGTTTGAAGGCCACAATTTCACAGTGAAATGGACATTGGCGAACATAAAATTATGCGAATACTTGAATGCAAACCGAGAATCTTGGTTAGCTGTTTCATGCGATCATCGAGATATACCATTGGAAATATCATCACCGATCTCGTTATGGAACGCAGACTATAGATTAGCACAGACCGACACCGGCTTTTGCGTGAGATCCGCAATGACGTAGGTAGGCTAAGTATCAGATCAGCGCGCATCTCTACCATACTCGACCTCGAAAACGAAATAACTGCCTCAATCATTGAGTGTCAACTTTAAGACTTGGCACCGCGTTCGATACTAAAATCAAGACATACCGTGTGAAAGCTCATGACAGATCTAGGTATGGAACATCGTTAAAATCAATAGAGATCAATAACGGCTTTTGCGTAAATTTGTTGGCGATAAATGAAGAGTCAGCTCTTACTCGACTTTGTTTTTACCAGCATTGTGCTCATACTCAATTTGGTCTAGTTGACTCTTTGGCTATCACCACTCAAAATTTATTATCCTGAACAAGCAATGGCTGGCACTGCACGCGCTCCGAATTTCAGCATAGCTGAAAAAAATGGATTTATCGACTTGATTGGAAAATACCCCGTTTTGATTACCAGCAAAACTAGTGGACAGAGCGATAAGGATTTTAGAAGGAATAAAGAAGCGGCCTGGCGCAAACTTGTCAGTGAATTCAATTCATCAGGAATTGCACAAGTGGAGAGAAATGAGGACAAGTTGAAAAAACTCTGGAAAAATTTGAAGAGCGATTGTAAAAAGCATGAGGCGCAACGAGTACGGGAGCAAAGAAAAACTGGTGGTGGAATACCTGACCTTCAACCAACTGCATCAGACATGATCTATGCCAAGATCAAAAGTAGGTGCTGCAGTAATCCATCATTCCTTGTGTAGACTACATAATAATTCAGGATTGTTTTTCACAGGTTTGATACCAAGTCAAATAAGTAGCATCCCCAGTCAATTTGATGATGATTCAATATCAGTACAAGTGCAACAAGAGTCATATGCAGGCTGCGAAACACAAATGGAGGCGCCATCTTTCAGCACCACAGAAAATGTAGCAGGCATAGAACTGCCATGCTCTGAAATAGGTCTATATATATCTGTATATACACTTGAATGGTGATAACATGATCTAATACGATTTATCTTTAGGTTCTTCTGAAACTTCTATGGTCGAACTTTTTTCCGTTCCGACACTGAACCGTAAGTATACAATACAATTTCTATTCACTGCTTGAGAATTTACTGGATATTTTCTGATAGATCCTAGTTCACCTGATCTGTCAACGTCTGGGGTTGCAGTTGGAACTTCAACTTCAACTTCTACTTGCTCCGTCATGAACAATCCACTACCAAATCAAGGTAAATTCGCATTCATTTCTGATTTAACCATTGTCTATTTCTGGGATGGCCGGACATTTGTGCGGCCGTCGACACGTAATTCAATTAGTATGTGCTTGCGGCCGTCAACATGCAAATTGAATTTCGGAATTGAGAGATTTTAATTATTCTTGAAATTTTCAATTCGGCTTCATTTTTCAACTACAATATAGTAATTGAATTATGCAATCTGATCCCCAGAATATAGTAGCCTACAGATGCGAGCAGCAGAGGAAAATAATTCAGAATAGATTCACTTGAATTTTTCCAAATAAGCATCAGGGATCTTGACCACTATAATTATGAAAACCCGCTTTACTTGCCAAAGCATGATAAAATCACTTTTCGCAGACCAGGAACGGACTTGAAAAGTGCTGGTCTACGGACCAGAGGTTGCCGCCCCTGCTATCAACTGCGGAATTTTGGACATATTGCAGCAATATAAATATCAACATTTTTTTTAAACTCATGGTATTTATCATTTTCATCTTTCCAAACAGCTCGCTCTAAGCCTAAGGCCACCTATGAAGAAATGAGGTTGGATGTACTAAACGCTAAATTGGAGGAGAGCAAGGCTAAAAAAAGACTCCTGGAAAAGGATTTGGAAATGAGAGTTACGGAGACGAGAATGAGACAAATTGAGCATGATCTCAAAGTGAATCATTATAAAAAAAAGTCCGAGATGCTGGACAAAAAGTATCAGTGAATTTTTGCTCACTGAATCCAGTGTCTGAACCAATTTTCTGTATACTTCGTTCAATTTCGTTGACACGCCATTCTTTTCTTGCCGAGGTTTTCCACACTGCTCATGCTATCCTGTATTGCAATTTATAAAATTGCTTCCACCGTTTTTCTACACCGCTTAAGCGCTTATGCTATCCTGCTATACTGTTTTATGCTATCCTGCTATACTGTGTTAAACTTACTATCAGCCGCTATGCGAATTTTCATTTTTACATGACACACGCAATAAAGCTCATGTTTGTTTCTTTGTAATTGAAATGGAATGTGTAGAAAAAGAATATTCATGGATTAGTTTGAAAAGTGTCTCAAAATTATGCTTTGTCGCTCGGATTGTCCAGAAGGAGTCGATGCGACATGAGGGTGGTCTGAAGCATCTGGTTCGAATACGTCATCAACTTCCGTTTCATCAGTCATCTGTCGTGTCCGAATTGCCAGATTATGAAGGCAGGTTATGGCCACAACGATATTCGTGGAATTGCTGAGCTTGGTCCTCATCGGTATAGCTAAGGCGAAAAATCTTTTTTTCAGCATGCCAAAGCACTGCTCTATGCGAGAGCGGGTTACAATATGAGCGTGATTATACTTTTTTTCGGCCGATGTTCTTGGTGATAATAGTGGTGTAAGTAAGTAGCTCCTCAGTGGATATCCATTATCCCCAAGCAAATATCCATCGATTTGATTATCTTCGAATCGATCACGGATCACCGAATTGTCAAAGATTCTTGAATCGTGACAAGATCCATACCAACGTGTGACAATGTTTGTTACGACTCGCTGTGCATCACATATCATTTGAACGTTCAATGAAAAATAACCTTTTCTGTTCCGGAACACCTCTGCATTATCACCGCCAGGGGATATTATGGGTAGATGAGTACAATCGATTGCTCCAACAACGTTTGGGAAGCCTGCAATGTCATAAAATTCTTGCTTTACTTTGGTGAGGTCAGTAGGAAAATTCAAAAACAGGAGCTTCTTGCGGCATATGGCACGGGTAATTTTGTGAATGCTTCTGTGAGCAGTTACTTTGCTTATACCAGCTAGGTCACCATCAGTCTGTTGAAAATGGCCATCCGCGAAAAACCGTAAGGCGCAAGTTAGTTGTAGTATTGGCGGAAGAGCATGATCTCTGCAGGTCAATTCTTCATCATCTTTCAACAGCCCAAAAAGATAGTGAGTTGCGTCTTTTGAAAACCGGAATCGCAGTCTGAACTCGTTGTTCGAATACCTTTCGAAGGGGTTCTGAACATCTGCGAGATACTTTCTTGGCAGTCTGTACTGTTCATCATCATCGTCAGTAAATTCCAACAACTCCAGCAATTCCATAATCCTCCACTGATCTCCTTTCATTCATCCACGAGCAACTCAAAACAATAACAATCTGGCCTCGGTTCCGTGTTGAACTCGCTACAGCGACGAAGTAGACAGTAATTACTCGCAACTAACGGACTTGGCCGAGCGCGGCGCCAAATTGACATTTGAAACCGAATTAAGACCGCCGTCGCCTGGCGTCTCGGCCAAGTCATTCACTGGCCTTAAGCCAGGTCTAAATTAAGACAACTTTTTGAAACCCACCCTGAGTGTCAACTTTAAGACTTGGCACCGCGTTCGATACTAAAATCAAGACATACCGTGTGAAAGCTCATGACAGATCTAGGTATGGAACATCGTTAAAATCAATAGAGACCAATAACGGCTTTTGCGTAAATTTGTTGGCGATAAATGAAGAGTCAGCTCTTACTCGACTTTGGAAACGAAATTACCACCCACATAGTTCAGTGACAAACTTAAAACTTGTTACATCGGTCGATACTAACACTTACCGTGCCAAATGTCATGACCGATCTCGGTATAGAACATCGTCAAAATCAATGGAGACCAATACCGGCTTTTGAGTAAAATCCGTTTGCTGTACTATGTACATGATAGATCAGCACACACTGAACTTCGGAAACGGAATTACTACCATTATCTTTAAGTAGCAAGCCTGAAACTTGGAGCAGTGTTAAATACTACCTTCACGACATATCATACCAAGTTTCAAGAATTATCATGGTGCGAAACACCGTCAAAATCGACCTATACCAGCAAAGGTCGACTCAACGCATATTACGGTAACCGAGTTCAGATATAGATACGATTGTTACATCACACCTTAGGGGCGAGTAGGCATATTTGCCCCGGTTGCTCGGCCATTTTACGAATAGGAGAGAGTAAATCACCGTTTCTATATTGTGCGCGGCTTTGAGAGAATAGATAGTGAAAGCTTGTTATGAGCGCTACCGGGGCAAGCCCCGGCTAGGCATTCACAAAGCGAAAACACAGAAGAGAATTCGATTTTCGCAGAGACTTCGCTATGTATGGGCGTTTGCAAGCGAAAGCACAAGAACGCGGGTTTCGCTGTGATCTCGGTATATATTGATTGCTGTGCGTCTATAAATGGTTAAATTGTTATTGAACAGAATTTTAGGTGGGGCAATGCCCCAGTTGCCCTATAGGACGAGCCGCCACTGTTTTGTCCTATATAATAACGTGTGCAACTGTGCATGTGCAATTGTGCATTCATAAATACCTCATGGGACCACCCATTTCGCTATCATACTGAATCTTAATTCTACAAATGCATAATTCCCGAGTAAAACCGTCGTTGAAGAAGTATTGTGTATAATATACGTTAACCTGTCAGGAAAGAACTTACGCGAGGCCGGTAAGAAGAAACTTGCAAATGTATTAAATTCATAATTCCTAAGAACTACAATAAATGTCTGACCCCAAAGCTTGGTTCGCCTCGCAGCATACAGTTCCCCTGTAGCAATTTCAGGAAGAACAGAAATTAGAATAAAATGGAGCATTAGAAAAAAATCATCTAGCTGTCCTATTCTGGTAGGATGATCGTCTTGGCGACTGTTCGAAAAAGATAGTATCCTTTTCAAACCGGAAAATGGGCCACGGCCCAACAAAGGTCGGGAACCCCTGTCGTACGCTGACTAACTTGACCTATCCAGCAAATATAACGCAGGCTTGGACGAGCACGTGATTTATTAAAAATCGTCACAACAGTCCACGCGGCGGACCGTGACGATTACGACCGGAAAACTGTCGCGTTAGTTCCGTTGTTAATGTTTCGGGTAAACTCGTCATGTCGACGCAGAAAGTGATGTCTTCACCAGCACTACAGTAGCAGGCCGGCACACAGACCATGTGTCGCTATTTCGAATAGTGTTCCTCTAACGATCTTGCGAGAAATTCCCAGTATTTGCGCCGTATCTTGTCCGTTTCGCTGGCCAGTTCCTCGCATATCTGCGGGAGTGAAAATTAATAGAAGAGGCATGTATTGGTGGTTCGGTTTACTAATATTGTCGGTCGGCTTGAAACCAGATCGGAATATATCTGGATTTGAATGAAAACGGATTTATAATGTTTAATTGTATTTTGTAATTGATGAACTGAGGTGATCAGTAGGGCAAGTTTTTGTTGCAGTTAAATCCGTGAAAAGTTGCATTTATTTTTGACAAAAGTTGCACTAAAAGACCACATTTTGCTCGGTTGACCATAAAAAAAAAGACGTCAACTTTCCGGCTCAGCTCCCGAAATACCCGCAAGAGCGTTACTTCAGTGCTGATTTACGGTATTTCAGTCGAATTATTTGGCCGTGTATTTCACCAAAATCAAAAATACTTTCATGAAAAATCGAAAAAGTTGCATGAAAAAAATGGACAAAAGTTGCAAAAAGTTGCACTATAAGATTCCTTCAAACAGCTTAAAACAGCATTCTACATATCTTACGAGTATTTAGGAAGCTGCCGGAAGCTGTAAAAAAGTTGCAAAAACTTGCCCTAGTGATCAGTAACCAAGTACTTACAGTTTTCCGCAGTACCCAAATACGTTTTGCCTACTAAGTAAAGTAGGTATGTGATTTATGACTACTTCCACTTGGCAGATTTTAAGGCAAAAATACTTACTTTTTGCAGTTTAATGTTATAAAATAGAACGGAGTTTTGGGGTTTGTTTGCATCACTTTATGAGCAGATTCGCCGTGCCAACATGGCGGAATAGCCTCTGTATCGTAGTTAATGAATATATTTTCGAAAGCAGAACCTAGTTGTGGTGTCATTGGTATCACATTAGTACCGAACATGCACCCTGCAATTTTTAAAGTAACAAGGCTAGTCACCACCAAGTGCAAAAGGCAGGGTTGTAACCAAGTCACAAGGCTACGATTTACAAGTCAATCTCACTTTTATAGTTTTGACTCGAGTCAGAACCAATTCACCACCAAGTCCAAGTCATCGGGCAGAGGCACGAGTCCGAGTCATGGTATTATGACTCGAGTCCGAGTCCAAGTCATTGTGTTGACTACCCAGTTTCCAGTTGAAGTCTTGATTAAACCCACATTTTATAACTCTGTTCGGTGATATCGAATAGTTCGCATTTATAATATACTAATTTTCCTCACTTTTAACAGTTTCTGGTCGAATTTCCAAGTACCAGTACTAATACACGTAATATCAATAGTGGTCTCGGCCGTCAGAAACTCGAGTCATATGACTTGGTCCGAGTCATGCGCCGCTTCTACTTGAAATAGAGTAGAAATTTATGTCACATCCACTCAGTAGTGGACTGGAGTATCACGACAAACTGCTGCCCCCGTCTTCGTAACTTTCCGCCCACCTTCATCGCGCTTTGCAACGTCTCCTCCTTATTCTCGGCAACGTTCTTCTCCAGCTGTTCCTCGTACATGTCCAGCAAGTACGCTGCGATCTGCGGCGATTTCAATCCCTCTTCCCTCCAAGAATGGACTTGCTTGTTCAGTTTATCGCTCCAGAGCAACCCGCGCTCCAGCAGAATTCTAGAAATAAAAGCGGATTCAATGAACTAATCAGTTACGGCTGGACAGTAGGTTCTTAAACGGGCTTCACACTAACCCCAAGGGTTCGACAGACATACTGATCTGCAGCAAATATTAATAATCATCTTTTTGTTTGCGGTGAAAGTAATGTTTTTGCGGTTTTCTTCTTTTAACACTGATGTTGATGCTAAGTTCATTCTGTGCAGTAGCATTCAATTGTGATGTGATTTTTGTTTTTGTGACTAAGCCAGTGGTTCCCAACCTTTTTCGTCTCGTGGCCCCTTGGCCGATATTTGAGCTGAAACTCCCCCCTATGAAAACTTTGCCTGTGACAAAAAAGGACCTTTTTAACGCACAACCATTTGTTGACTGAGCATTTACTGGACAATCATATTCAGATATGACCGAGCTATGTCGAATGCGAACCGCACAACACTGTGGTAAAGTACAGCTAAACTTGAACTGCTTTTTTACCGGTCGGGTAGCCGCTGACGAAACTTAAATCACTAAGTCAGTTTGCTATGGCCTCGAGTCGAATCGATGAATTTGATATGTTTTTCACATTAGCTCATATGTTGACTTAAAAAGGTAAACAATTTCACCAGCGGCCTTGTGCTGAATTTGGCTTGACTTTTTCCTGTTTAGTCGCAATTTGGTCGGGAGGCTGTCGCGGGCCCAACGAAATCGTCTCGCGAGCCTCATTTTATCAGGGGTTGTATATATCTACGGAAGGCATTTAAACATACACCCAGCTGAAAATCCGCCAAAGAGACATACAATTGTAAAGAATTAGTTTCAACATAACAGTTGTACCATAAAAATCTAAAAACCTTGTGAACCCTGTTGGTTTGTTTTGAGGCGTTCATGGTGTGTGTTGTCTACTATGGTCATTTATACCAGGCCAATTTCCTGCATTTTTTTATGTTCCGTAGCGGCCGACTTATAGCATGGACTACTTCTAGGCTTTTATAAGACACCGCTTACACGGATGAGATGGCGAGGAGGTGCCTAGATAAACCCCCAACACTTAGAGGTAGGAATTCTGGAGTCGACCTCGGTCGGACTCGAACCCAGAACCCATTGGTGTAGCAGCTGTGGAGTTTACCACTGCGCTATTTCGCCACAATTGTGAACCCTGTGTATCTTCCGATACAACGCCAAAGCCAGATTCCCCCTAAAAATTTCAAAAATTCCCCCCAAGGGGGGAATTCCTCCCCGGTTGGGAACCACTGGACTAGGCGAAGATTTACGGTTTTCAAAATAGCTCAAGGGTTCGCCAGTTTAGTAAAGGTTAAAAAACTCTGAGGTAGACACGAAAACCAGGGATATCTAGACTAAGTCGACTAACTATAGATAGACCTGACAAAACCCATGGCGTTAATAATTTGACTTGTGATAATCAAAGTGGCTTTTGAACTAGTTTCAAGTCACACAATATCTAACATTATTTCGGCGTGTGCAGACCTGAAAGATTTATCTCCCGTTCCTAAATATCGACAAATGTCTATCGACCAGTGTTGGATAAGAAACTGCAAAGGCTAGATTGATACATATTACAGCCGTGGTCCTCATCGAAACTATACCCACCCTCGAAGGTAATTCCAAGCGCTTTCGTTCTTCGTAATGATATCAATCTTTTTTATGACGTATCTACAACAAAAGAGAAATGGAAATTAAGAAAGGGATTGACTTCATCGTTTTGAAACGATGGCGGCCAGCACATACTCTATTTCATCGTGCAGCACTTCGTCTGTAATCCCCGTCGTGTGAGTGATGACGTAGTATCGGTGATTCCAAGCGGAGTTATTGCGCATGTCTGAATCGAGGAATTTGTCGATAAACTCCAATTCTCCGTCCCAGAGTTTGTATGACTGCATGAAATATTGTTCTCTACGTTAGCAGCTGGCAGTACTGGTTAATCGAATAGGAATAGGACGTTATATATTTTGTTGGTGTTTTTGCAGCATATATACTGACTGATATACATTATACATACACACGATATGTGCATATATATACCATGAGTGCATGATGTACTTATGCCGCTGGACCAGGAAGGTACAGATATAGCCTTGTATGGCTTTCTAAGTCTTGCACCAGCCCTCCATGCTATGAAATGCCAAGCGGGGAAACCACAGATACCAGTTTTACCGATCAGGTCATTGGTCTGACCTGACCGGGGATTTAACCCACGATCCAACGATCAAGAAGTCGGATGCTCCACCACTACGCTAAATTGTCTGTGAAAGGCAGACTCGGCAATTTTGCTGGCGTTGAAAGAGAATTGATTCTCCATCCTGCAGTGTTGGAGTAGTGATTATTGAATTATAAGGGATCATTGGCTTTGGCTACTAGGCAAAGTCCATGATCCTAACTGATCCCTTACAGCCAGAAGTGGTCAGTGATGGCGTATTTCTACTTTTTTTGAGTACTCAAGTAGGTTTGGTCTATTTACACTCCCGACTCAACAGGTTATGATTTTAAACTGCTGCCACCTTTATTGAGTATTTCTCAAGCAAAACTATCTACTTTATGCACTTACGATTCAGTGCAGTAGGAAATAGCTTCGGCGTATATTTGCATCCCTACAATTGCGGGAAACAGCCCTGTATCAAGGTACATGATGATATTTTTCAACATTGGCCTTACGCATGGTATCAATAGTCATTTTGGGTTAGTATAAAGATGCATTTTGCGATTTCCCAAGCAGTCACTTTCACTCAACTGCTGAAAGTAGCTTATCCTTTTTTAACTACTCTCTTACAAGTAACCTACCGTATATACGTTCAGTAAGACGACAATGGTATGGGCAATTGAGCGAGAATGCGCCTCTCATAATAATACTCATAATTGACTCGACTTGCACTCGAGTATTGCGCATGACTCGGGCCAAATCATATGATTCGAGACTCGGAGGGGGCTCGAAGAATAGTACAGTAACCATCCTATTGGGATTTCGTCTATTGGTACGAATACTTTAAAATGCGACCAGAAACTGCTAAAAGTGAGAAAAATTAGTAGGGCCTATATTATAAATGCGAACCATTCGATATCACTTAACAGAGCTATACAAAGTGGATTTAACAATAATTTATCTGGAAGCTAAGCAGGCAACACAATGGCTTGGACTCGGGTCGTAATACCATGACTCGGACTCGACCCTCAACTCGCAGACTTGGACTTGACTCGGTGGTGAATTGAACATGACTCGACTTGACTAGAGTAAAAACTAAGTGGGATTGACATTTGACTCGGAGCCTTGTGACTTGGTTACAACCCTACTAAAGATTCACTGACGTGTGACAACATATGACAAAAATATATAGACGTATTCAATCATATCTGTTATATTCTCATGTTTTCTCACACAGCACACAGCACACTATTACCTTCACAACCCACTGTCTGTGCTGCCAGGCGTGATAGTTTTTCTGGTCGAGATTCAAAATTTTAGCAGTGAACTCCAATTCTTTCGAAGGGTCATCGGTCCATTCCACCAACGCTCTTCGGTGATGCCAAACCTGAAACGACAAATCTGTTTTTCCGACGGCTCAGTCAAAGGAATTTAACTTGAAGCAGTCTACAGGACCATGTCAGGCGCGATATCAATGTCAACTTTATGCCAAGGCATTCGCAGCTCAGCCATGGCTTCAGATCGACAAATATCAATGCGAGAGTTGAAAATTTCACATAGTTCAGGAGTTAATTCATACTTTACCAAAAAAATGATTGCGACCAAGTTGCAATGATTGACTAGGGTGTGAAATATAACCTAAATCAATTCCTGAAATTGTTGGGATATGGTAATTCTAGGGACTCAATGTACAGTGTGGACGTGGACTTGTTTTCGCAGTAATGTTATTCATAGCACAACTACTATCAAATCTCGAAATCTAGTTATCCCATAAAATAGAGAAGCACATGACTGGACCCATCATGCCTACCAAATCCATCCAACATTGGCCAAAGCCAAGCGCAATAGATCACGTGGGCACCAAAAGGGCCAGTGAACGTTAGGTTTTTGAGAATTGGTTAAAGGCAGTAAATTCAAATCGTTGAAGAGGTATTATCACCTGGTAATTCTTTTGTTGTTCCACAATTATATCCGCCAGAAACTTCATTTCTTTGTACATGTCTTTATTCAAATGCTTCAGAAGAACTCGCCTAAAGACATCACCCCCAAAAAGGTTGCGTTTAGTAAACACCCAAAAACCAGCTGCATGCATTAATAATATTGCAGTAGCAATACTATTTAAAGTTGCGATGAATCATAAAGTTCTTTGCAGTGTTAAAGACTGGTAATTTTCAAGTGGTCACTTGATGATTTGAGACTAAAAAAATATATTAAACAAACTAGGGTGGAAAATGGCATGGAAAATAGGAGTAAGCCATTGCACACTTTGCATTGGCAATGGAGATTTGGCGATAAATTATCTCTTTGTCTTCCAATTTCAACATAGAATATGACAATGTTTAATGCATTACCTGTACTGCCAAACTGTATAATTTGCAGGGTTCATGCTGATTGCGCTTCGGGTCAGCTCAAGCGCTCTATCGCTTTTTTCATTAGCTTTTAATACAGCTCGGAAATACTCGAAAACATCTTTGACTGAAACGTATATAGGCTACATGTTAGCAGAACAGATAACAGTCATTAATCAAGTTGAAGCTTCATCTTCAGTTTACAATATTTTAATACACTCAGTCAAGTGGTGCAAGTAAGCCGAACATACAAATTTACCAGAATTTACGATTCACATCAAAGTCTTGTACCAAAAAAAGTTAAATAACCAAGATCGGTAATCAGGCACAGACCAATATTGTAGGCTAACTAACATTTTTCACTGTAAGCTATCTGCACAACAGGGTGAGGTCCGTCATTTTGAGGTACAGGGACCACATCCTTCCATTCTGGCCGATCCCTGAAATATAGTTGTTGTTAAAATAAACAATATGAATCGAGCTGTTAATGTTGCTTGAAAAATGAGCACAATAAATCAAAATATTATGTTCACTCGTGACAAAATATTGTATTGACCATGAATGGGCAATCCTTATCGGGAAGTATTTCCATCTATCACAATTCTAGTGGTATTAATCTTACCGGTAAAAAACGTATTCTTCTTCTTCCTCCGAAGAAGACATTATTATCTTGTCCGATTGTCCGTATATATGTAATCTGTAAAATACTGTTCATTAAATACAAAGTAATGACTTCTTTTGTAACCACTGGTTACAAGTCCGTTATTCAGAAATTTGGGCTCAATTATTTTTAACAATGACGCGCTAGAAAGGTGCTGTGCCATATACCACACCTGCTACACCACGGATCTATTCTGATGTAGTGAGAAAATATGTCATATTGCTTAGTTAAAAAGGGAGACCTTTCACCCCTTGGTTAGAGGTTTCATAGCGACCGACCTTACTTTGCCCCCGCTACACGCCCCACGCCGATATGACACCCACTCCTTACGTGCGCGTATAAATTGTGTTCTTTTTGTGCAGGCACAGATTATGCACTGTACCGACTGCAACTGTTTGCACGCACTGATTCTATCGTGTTCGTAGCTGTGGTTGACGTGGTCTCTTCTCTCGAGAAATATTGCCTATATTCATCAACCTTCCTCAACCAATATACCCCGATGACAGTCCAATCTAATCCTGATTCTGTGAGTGAGCACACTTTCAGATTTAACGTCGCTTGGCTAAAAAATACCGGATCCGAAAATGTCCTGTTTACAAAACCGTAATTAATGGACCGTGCAAGCATAGATTGCAGATTTCGGACGAGTACTCTATGAAAATTGCAAGGCTAAATCCAATCCTGTTGTTGAAAAACTGTTATGCCGTATTTTATGTAGCATATACTTATTGTTGATATCCTCCGGACTACAGATCACGATATCCTTTAATCGTCTTGGAAGTTATGGACAAACATGCAAAAGATTATTAAATCCCATGAATATTATATAGACACTTACGTGACCTTTGACACGAACCAATCAGGTTGCAGCAGGATGTAAACAAAGAACAGGGCCGGGCAAGCTTACTATGAGCTCTTATGGAAAAAGGTTGAAAAATGAAGGTTTTAAGCAAAATTGCGTTGAATTGGGGATGACTGGCCTTAATGAATAGTAATAGCGTAGAGCTAGTATGTAGTTGCAGCTTTTAATCTAGGATGAACATGAATGGTGGCAAGTACGCATCAGCGTGCTGTGTTCAAATGCATGGGTTTTTGACAACTTTTCGGATTAAGCGACGATTGTTGTATACTATACTATAGGATTGTGGTAATGCATATTTTGACGATTTCATTGGCTCCAGGTCTCGAGCGAAATTTTCAAGCATATCTCATGTTCAGAAATATATGCTATAAAATACAGTTGCTGGCACACATCACACTATTTTTGTGTATTGATTATGAAACTTGAAAGCAATGGAGATTCTATCGAATTTCTGGATTTGAGTGGAACAGCATCTTCTTCTAACACCGCGGAGAAAGCTACGAAGTATTTCATGGAGCGCTACGTACACGACTTGAAGATAAAGATTGAGGAGACAATCCACTCTTTGTGGAAGCAATATTCTATCTAGTGAACAGCCAATGTTATCGCAACTTGCGGAAAAGTGAGATAACACACTCAATGGAAATACACGTTTTCAGAAAAGCCATTATTGATTCGTCTTGCACTTGTGAGACAGGGTAAGTAAGGAAAAGAAATTTCTTTAGAGACTCCTGCAATAGATATTGTAACCATGATTTATTTTCACATTAGGTTCTGATATATGCTCTCATGCAAATGCATTGATTAAGACAATCCAGCACCTGAAGCTACAAGGACTACATTGTGATTTGCATCAGCATCAGTGAGCTCGATCGTGATCGACAAGCAATCTATCGACCGTACTCGCAACCGATCAACTCCTGCCTCAAGGTAGATTTTGGTGTATCTGGTGTCTTCAGTTTTATAACATTCCACCAAACACAAATAATCCTAGAACATTTTCACCTGGAGAATTGTTCATTCAACAAATTGGGCATCTAAATGAGCTTCAATGCAACACCACTGGAATATATATACATGCACTGTTGGTACACACTGACCACGACACCGCGCGATTACGATCCGTAGCATGCTATTAGGCATTACGATATTCACAATGGAACTGAATTTGCACAATTGCCAAATATGTTGCGTCATTTATTTTTAATTTTCAATCTTGAATTAGAGTATGCAATTAGTCCATATTTGGTTAGTTGTGATACACAGTGCTGCATAGTATGACACCGGACAAAATTTTATGCTCCTAGATTCTTCCGATCAGCTATTCAATATGAATTCGTTGTCTCGTCGTCTTTCTTTATGCGGAACAGTCTGGCTCAGGCATTTGACGGTGTGCCAAATCATGTGCAGGAATATTCAAATCTAGATTCAATTTCTTGATTTCAGACTCGGTGGTGAATCCCTTTTCTGCCATGATAGCATTGCCTGGCTCCCCATAACTGAACTCCATCATTTTCTTACATTTCTTGTCGAATCCACATATTTAACTAATATTTCGATCTGAAATGCTCCCTGTGAATAGTTCCTGCACGAAAGTAAGTGCACCACAAACCATCAATCCTTTCAAAGTTGTATGTGATTTATTGACAGTCAATAATCATTCTAGTTTTGAGAAATCATGAATGAATGCAAATGGTGCATTTTTAAGAACCACATATCTACATGGCCAAATTGAAATTTAATGAAGCAGTTACATATGGTTGACCCAATGGTTTGATACTATGCTTACAGCAATACTATAAATTTGACGTCAGTAGGATAAGTCGGGCAATTCAGAAAGAATTTAATGTAATCTAGCATAAAATATCAGCTTCTCCGCATCTTTTGACATTATGATGCTCCTCTGAGAACTGAACTTCACTAGCAATAATTGTCCGTCAATTTGTAATTTTCCTGGACGAGTTTCCTGTTTTGTGCTTCTACTTCTTCCAGAAATTTGAATTTCTTGAGTTTTATCCATCGACTTCCTGTTTCTGCAGCTTCATAAAAGATATCCATCAAGCCTGCGCAAAATATATAATATGTTTATTTTACAGAGCAACACTGCTGTGCAGGGCTGCAGGCACCTATCAAAGCGTACTCGTCCGACTCATGCAACGTATCACCGCTACCAATTTCAACTATTCATCTCATTATTGAATATATTGCTCTCAACAATTTCAATGACACACCATCAAGCAACAAAACTGGAGTGGAATAAAACGAGACACACACCAAGTTGATTGTGGCATCAAGTGTGACTGCATTTCAGATTGGACTCATTTTGAAACGCAGAATTGTTTCATCTAAATTATGTCACGATTCAATATTTTTGGTACAATATTAGATACCGTGTGTCATTTAATAAAATGAGAATTCCGATGACTACAAGGAAGTCCACATGCCTTTATCCAGATGTTACATTCTTCCATGCATCTTATTGGCTCTGGGAAAGGTACAAGCGCACACCAGGAACGGTCTGGGTAGCCATCTCCAAGTTACTCAGGCTATTAGCACAGTGTTTATCCTGATTGATTCAATTATGGAATGTGACTAGTCACATTCCATAATTCAATACATGAGCTAGAACAAAAAATGACGATTTCAGCTGGGAACGGATCATATTGCCTAACATATATCATATTAATATGATCATTGAAGAGGCAGACAAGTGTCCAGTGTAACAGTAATTTGCTAAATAATAATACAGACTGCAGACTACTATATACGATTCCATAAATAGAACGCATATAACGCCAAGCCTACATAATGAATACCCCACATATCCTGACTCAAGATTCCTCTAATACATGCTATTCGGTACGACAATCCTATAGTATACGACTAAGGATAATACAGTAATAGTTTCATCCGAAAAGTTGTCAGAAATCCATGCATTTGGACATACCATGCCGATGCGTGCTTGCCACCATTCATGTTTATTGTAGGTTAGAACACTGCAAATACATACTAGCTCTACGTTATTACCATTCACCAAAGCCAGCTATTCCCAATTCAATGTAATTTTGCTAAAAAATTATATTTTTCAACCCTTTTCCATAAGAGCTCATAGTAAGCTTGCCCGGCCATGTTCTTTGTTTACATCCTGCTGCAACCTGATTGGTTCGTGTCAAAGGTCACGTAAGTGTCTATTGACATTCAGCCAAATGAGTCCATTTTGACATCCTTCGCATGGTTCGCTGGTTTCGGTCCAGTTTTACTTTGGTGAACATGGTAAACATCGCAAGTTCATAATCGTCGGTTATATAGTTGGTTGTACTGGCTGACGGTGGCTGTACTTGTGCAAGGGTGAATTTAAACTTGATCCATACTAGTAAGTTATAACCTTTTAATCTATGTAAATCATAATGTTAAAATCTCGGAAATCATCCTTTACCTTTGCCGCTTCGACCGAATACTAGTAAAACACCGCCCCATCAAGCCTTGTTTATTGCTTTATCTGATTTTCGTCGTGTCAATGTCATTGTTATTGAACTTGACCTATTTTAGCGTGCCTAACGTTGTCGCATCGACAACCAAAATATTCAAATGTTGCGGTCAACTTAAAAAGTGAACCATGTAGATGCCTAGATGGTAAATTGGTAATCATAATCATAGCTAATCATTAAATCAAGTTTCTCCGACAATACTTTGTTTGTACTGGTCAGTTCCATTATGGAGAAATTCATCACTATGAAAAGAAATTGCAGTCACAACGACTTGGAATAGTCTTTAGTTGACATCCACCTAGACCAACATATTTTGATGAAGCCGATGAAGGGAAAACATGTAAAATGAGGTATTGGGACTCCCTAAAAGGTAACAGATGATAACATTAAATGAACATATGTTAAATCATGTACCGGTATAGCATGTGGACATGCCCAATACATAGATTGATACGAAATCCGCCATTCTGTGTTTGTGTTGGGAATACCATTACACTAGACTTGTTGATGAACTGTGATATCAGGAATATAATATATATGCACGGTTTCTCCAATTTGGCGTATTAGTATTTAATCGATTTAGATGTAGAGCGACACTTTACTAAGTTGCAACCTTCTGACAGCGATGTAATTTCGCAATTCATTCTAAAACATAGGGTATTATTCATTAATTGTAACTCTCCTGACCATTACAAATCTTCTTTTCTCTCGGTGATAGAAGGCCCGTAACACTTCCCTTGGTATTTTCTATTAGATGTTACAAGATGCAATCAATTTATGCTAAATTGAGTCTCGAGAGAAGTCAAGGTCCGAATTGTGATCTAATATGTCAAGATGTAAACTGGACTATCTCCAACGCTAGCTGTTTTTACTACAAGGGATTGTTTCATATTATCATATTTTATTATACCCGTCAATTTCACATTGTTACATTGGTGTGTTTGCGGGAGAGAGAGAGAATATATTCAAAATCAATTGTGGAATGACACACACAACAAAAAATGATCGGATGCACTACAACTAGGCCAAAATGCAGTTCATGAAGGAATTGTCATGCAAAATGATTATTAGTTAGGAATTTATGATTAATAGAGTTACAGTAATTGGGAGATGATGCTGATGTGAAATTTTCTGGCGTTATTGGGAGTAATCAGATCTATAGGCTATTGGGTAGGCTACTCAGTGTAATAGAGAACATAACATTTGGTATGAGAACTACAATTATGAAAGTAATATACGACAGTCCGAGCTACACAAAAAGTGACGCTGACGATTGTGGTGTAAACATACGCCTGGTACTGTGAAGCATCCGATTATAAACTGCTCAGGAGCAATTCCAGATCTTTTGCAAATGATAATGAAATATCTTACATGGTTTTTCAGGCAAGAACAATTCTATAATTGTATGATGAAACAAGAGTGCTTATAAATCATATTTTTCACCTTCCACCTATCAAAAGTTTTGTAGCTAAAATAAACCTGAAATATTCTGCCTGCATTTCTGGGAATACGCGATGAGCGAGCCCGGGGAATTACGACACAAGTCCGATTCGTCAGACTATCACCAGCGTAGCTGCTGGGTGTGTTTCGGCACTGACGAAGACGGGGATATGAATTCCGCCTGGGTGAAACCCTGCCGATGCAAGGGAACCACCATGTGGGTGCACCACACCTGTCTCATGCGGTGGATTGACGAAAAGCAAAAAGGACATTCCTTCAACAAAGTCAACTGCCCGCAGTGTAACACCGAATACGTCATCGTGTTCCCTCCGTTTGGGAAGCTTGCGAAAGCTATCCAATACATTGACCATTTGGTGTATAAAGCATCACCGATTGCCGCCACTGGTGTGCTTTTGGGTTCTCTGTACTGGAGCGCGGTCACGTACGGAGCCATCACTGTAATGCAAGTGTTAGGTCACAAAGAAGGACTAGATATGATGGAGCGGGCCGATCCCTTGTTTTTACTTGTGGGCCTTCCCATGATCCCGGTTGTTTTGATTCTGGGTAAAATGATACAGTGGGACGATCATCTCCTGAAATTTTACAACAGGCACGTTCACAAGTTGTACGCGCTTAAAACTTTTTTCTCGGGCAGTACGATGCCCAGGTCGATTCAAACCATTTTGCCGCCCGTCCCAGTCCAAGCTCGACAAACTAGGGAGATAAAATTCACAAGGGTCCTGTGCGGCGCTTTGATATTTCCAACTGTAGCCACGCTATTCGGAAAGCTGTTATTTCACAGCGTCAAGTCCAATTTGCGCCGTAGCGTTTTAGGGGGTATGTCATTCGTATTCCTGAAGGGGATCTTTAATATCTACTTGAAATTTCAAGTGCAGAGCAAGCTCGGGCAAAGGCAGATTAAAGATTATATCGCCGAGGATGATGATGATTCTGATGACCCATGAATTTTGTGCAGGCCTCTTTTGTAGGCCATTATCGTTTGTAACTTGTAAATGCCACTGGGCACTCTTACTCTTGTTTGTTTCTTCAAAACCACAGTATCAATATGACTTGAGTCATCATCTATTTATTGTAAGTATGGAATTGGTCGATTTATGTATGTCATTTTTGAGAGCGTGAAATTTTTCATTGATATTGGGCCCATCTCTGGAATTCAAAACATAAATCAAATGTGTAACTTCGGCTAAGCCAGTGGTTCCCAAACTTATTCAACCCATCGCCACTTTCTCAATCTCGACACAAATTTTCACCCCCTCCCTATATTTACGGTTCAAAAAAGAGGACGTCTAAACGGGAAATATATTCACCTAAACTCTGATTGCTGGTAAATTTACTAAAATAGGCTGTTTTTCCGAGGTGGAGGGTGCCCGGAAAACAGGTTTCCGCGTCTACTTTCCATTGAGTAGGCCTTTTTTTCGCGTCGTATGCGGGATAAGCCAAGCCGTTATCACGTGCATTTTTGGGCCGTGTTAATTAAATATACGTCATTGGACGTTTTTAAAATTTTCGCCCCCCCCATATCGCCCCTCTGGTGTTTTCGGCCCCTTGTTTCATAACATCGCCCACTGGGGGGTTGATATTGTCAACGTTGGGAACCACAAGTTTAATTGTGGATTATATTGCATAACATGATGAGTGAACGAATCCTAAAACATCTAATATGAGAAATTCGATAATTTGAATGGTGTTTTTACAATTTTATTATGTTATGTGCAATGCCCGTGTACTGTACATGTATAGCTAACTTGTTCCAGTGACGTGTTCAGGAAGGCATACAACTTGAAATTTGATGATCATTCTGAAGTTCCAGTGGACATATATGTTAGACTTTGTACCCAACCTCACGTCATGATTACTTTTCTAGCTATTCTATCATTGATGGGTCTGTCACTTCTGTTTGTGAACTAGTAGACTTTTTGGAAATCTGTTGTTGTATATCATGAATAATTATGTTACTATATTTCATGTAGTGGTGAACGCTGATATTGAATGTATTTGACTCTTGAAAGGCGCAAATTTAGTTCAATGATTTCTTATGGGCGATTTTTTGTTTTATTAGTGAAATTAAGTAACGATATACGATGTCATATCATACGCTAAATCAGTATTTACAAGAGGTAAGTGACTTTTCTTGAAATTTTTAAGTTTTTCAAGCTGCTGTACTACCGCTACTGAGTACTGCCGCAAGACAACCATATCTGATAGAAACCTTTTGATTATTTCACACTTTCATTTGGGTGCCTTGGGGTCGACTTTTATCAAAATACGCCAAACAAGCCTGTGCCTACAGAAGGAGGTTTTGTAACATCTGAAAATAGTAGCCTACATTGAGCGTAAGAGCTGTCTCCGCCCCGATTATTCGAAATTTCATGCCTGCGACGTCATATTTTGTGATGCAATTCTCGATATACAATGTTCTTTTCAATTCTCTACTAGTTGCTGACGATTACCCTGACGCGTGTCGGCCAAAAATATTCGGGTTCATTTCAATATGAATATACTATTCAATTTCACAGAAGTGTAGTTAAACAAATTCTATTTCACACAAGACATGTAAATTTATCAAGCTGACAACCTCCTTAAAATTGCAGCCAAACTATAATGCCAATCACTCATTCCGACTGTCCTAGAAATTGCTATTTCCACTCTGAATTAAGTTCACTGCATTACTTATATCTCTATGCTACTTGATCACCAATAGTTACTACTTTGGCCGTGTCTCCATTCAGGTGTCTTCGGTGCTAGACGAATATGACGGTGACGGTTTCGCACGCTTGGTATCATTCAACGACCCGCACGTCGCTAATTCTAAGCTGCAGAGTGAAAATGCAATCGGCAGCTGTCGTCGCTTCTTTGACAGTCCTTACGACGAAATCATTGCGGCTCATCTCAGGTGAGTGATACTGAGACTTTGTGTATGCGGATGTAGCCGGCAGGGTTTTACCAAGTCGCAAGGTTCCGAGTCGCGAGTCAATTTTACTTTTGCGGTTTTTACTCGAGTCAAGTCGAGTCATTTTCAACTCGCAACCGAGTCGAATACAAGTCAGTGAGCAAATGGTCGAGTGCGTGGCATAGTTTTGAGACTCTAGTTCAGGGTTGTAATGACTCGACTCAAGCCACTTTTTTTTGGTGACTCGACTTAACTCCAGTCATTTTTTCGAATGCGTAAAATGACTCGACTCGGCTACTAGAACGGCCTTCATTGTAACTTTTAAGAATAGTAAAGTTACCAACCACATTATTGGTATTTCGTCTATCAGTCATGATAATTGGAAAATAGGGCCAGAAACTGTTAAGACTAAAGAAAATTACGATATTATGAAAGCAATCCACGCAATATCACTCGAGCAGAGTTGTAAAAGTGGGTTGAACCAGATTGAACAGAAAACCGAACAGTGAGCATAATCACTTGGACTCGGACTCGAGTCAAACCACTATGACTCGGTGGTGAATTTAAAGTGACTCGACTTGACTCGAGTCAAAACTATAAAAGTGAGATTGTCTTGTGACTCGAAACCTTGTGACTTGGTGACTTGACACTTTTTTGAAATTCTTAGGTCATATCGAAGGCCTCGCATTCATACTTATTTTTCTCACTCTTAACATGTCTGTTAACGGCTACTAGGGTTGTAATGACTCGAGTCACAATTTTTGATGACTCGACTTGACTCGAGTCATTTTCTTGAAAATGAAAATGACTCGACTCAACTCGAGTCAATTTTTGTATTGACTCCACTTGTACTCGAGACTGGGTCTACCGAGACAGGCATTCATTGTAATTTTGAAGAATAGTAAAGTTATCACACTATTATTATTTCGTCTATCAGTACTGATACTTGAAAATGCTACCAGAACTATTAAAAGTGAGGAAAATTAGTACCGGTATATTATGAATGCGAAGCATTCGATATCACCAAGCAGAGTTGTAAAAAGTGGGTTTCACTTGACATTAACTCAGAACTGAACAGTCAACACAATGACTTGGACTCGGACTCGGGTCGAAACAGATTGACTTGGACTCTTACTTGACTCGGTGGTGAATTTAAAATGACTCGGCTTGACTCGAGTACAGGCCGAGTCGAGTGACTCAAGAAAATGACTTAAGTCAAGTCGATTCAACAAAAAATTCCGACTCAAGTCATCACAACCCTGGTAGCCGTTAACGAGTCGGTAAGGCCTACTGAGGGCGAGTGTCTTTACCTGTGCTGCTTATGTGTTTTGGATTTTAGAAAGCTTATGATATTGCTTCTACCATTGACTCAGTGAGTTTTAAAATGTAAAATTTGATCAAGTAAAATGCCAGTTTTGGGTGAATTTCCGTCGAATTGAAGTCAGTGGAAATCACTAGCCGATGGCGTTGGTCAAAGTGGTCCGTGTTTTTACTCACGTGGAAGTCGCAATTTACAAGGCATGAAAAAACACACTTCAAGAAGAAATAAAAAATACGAAAAGTACTTGATTTGAAAAGTCAATTTGCTCGAGGGGTCGTATATTGTTGGCGGTAAATCTGAGGTGAATACTACTTTATAGAATGCAAGATGTTTCTTCGTGAGTAATGCAAATTGACATAAGTAGATTCTTGGAAAATTTATTCAGTTACCGTGATACAGGGACTATTTCACACGGTGTTCATGAAATTGTTACAAACTTATCCCAAAATTGCCTTCGAGGTTTTAAAATCCGGAATTATAAAAAATATGTTGTTTTGCCTAAAAAGTGTTCAAGTCAAAGTTCAAGTCGTCTCAAAACATATAACGGCTTGAGTACCCCAATTTTCCATGTATAATGCGCAAAATTTTACCGATTTTTTGCCCTAAAATAGGGGGGTGCGTATTATACATGGGTACAGCAAGCCTTGAAAAAAAATCCTTCGATCAAAAACTTGAAATCACACCTTTCTTCGTGCTTGTTTAAATTGCGCATCAGCTCTAGCCATTGGGCCCCGTAATTCGTATTATAGAGTGTAACGCGCTGCCAAATAGAGAAGCGTGTTACCAATCAACGAAAGCGTGTTTCTAATTAATGAGAGTCATCTGCAAAGCACGCGATCTCTTGCTGAGTGGGTTTGCCGTTTGTACGCGAGCGAAATTAGGTCGCTAATTGCTACAAACGTGCGCGGCAATCCTTGTTGATTCATCGCGTCAAAGCCAGGCCTCAACAATCGCATACACAAGAGGCCATGTGCGCGAGATATAATCGCTTGCGTAATCAGTCGCATCTCCAACAGGACTGGTGCGCCCGACATAACCGTTTGCCTGAGCAATCGCATCTGTAATTGTAATAGGCCACGTGTGCAAGATGTCGTGTGTCGCTAGCCTGAACAATCGCGTCGCCGACCTTACAGGCTTTAGTTACTATCTACTCTCGTTTAGAGATAATGCCAATAATGGTATTATGATTAGCGATCATTATGTCATAATTGTTCGACAGTGACATCGCAAAACAGAATAACATCGAATACTAAACCGCAACTATTCATGTAGGGTCAGATCATGTCAAGTGATCCAAGCCATATCCCCCACCATCTCGAGCCGACATGAAAATTGGCATGATTACAGAGCTTTGTTTTCTGATTTCAGAAAAACAAATTTTGTGAAAATCGGTCGAGCACAACCGAAGATGTGGCCATTCAAAAATTGCAGTTTTTGTGATCGCTCAAGCGGAAAAAATGTCAGAAATTTACACATGTAATTGAAATTTGCTATATTTTGGTCAAATTGAGGTTGTTGAGGGTGAAACTTCCACACTTGGTCATTTACATCCTACTTGATACTTTGCCCCCTTCTTTGACACCTGGGGTTGCATAGTCTGACCTTTAACCCCGTGAATCTGTTAATGTCTTCAAAAATCACTCATGTGTGACGTCATATTTAATTGCAAATATCTTTTGGCTGAGAGGTGATGTCATCAAGTGTTAGGTGTCATTGGAAAGCTCTTGACAAGGACTTTCAAAATCAACAATAACTTTCCTCGCTAAAGAATCATTATATTAGAAAAATTTGTTGTAAAAAAGTGTTGAAAAAATATTTGTATTTTGAAATGTTATTACAATTTTACTTTTACAGGCTGCACGGTATTGGATTAAGACTTATGTTTGTAGTATGGATACTTGTAGTATAGGCTCTGTTTTGGAAGCTGTTTGTCACATAAAGGCCTACCGATATCAAAAGCAAAAATTAGTGTCACTGGATGATCTAAATGATGAAGAACGAGAGCTTCTGAAAATCCGGGTTGGAGCAGAATGCAACATCAATACTAGTACCGGTGCTGATCTTCTGACTACTGGTACAATTTGCACGTTTCACAAGTATAAATTTCTTGACACTTATTCTGCATCATATAAATCCTGCTGTGATGTATTTGAAGGCCACACAAGACCTATCAAAAAACAACTAGGCATCATTTCTTTGAACTGGTTTAAACGAATTAAGCACCACGACAGTAGCTTGAATATAATTCCGGGCAGGAAACTGTGCAACAATTGCAGATATAAAATGGAAAAAAAGCTTGAAAGCAATCCTGATACATCATTGAGTACTAGTGGAAGTGAGTTGGAAGAAATACAATCACAGTTTGAAGCAGATTCCTCACTATCATCTCTAAATAAGAGTCTTCATGCTGTTGGTGAATCTCCACTAAAGCTGCATGCTCTTTCTGGTAATCGGAAAATCAGATACGGCAAAAGAAAATTAGAAGAATTGAATTTCAATGTTAGAACAAAGCTTGCCACGGTTTTACATGTTGATGAGATTCAAGAATTAGTAGAGACGGGAAAAGAGGAATATGAAAATGAAGCTGCTTTTGAAAATATCATATCAGAAATGAAAGAAAAAATCAGTAGCCCTAATTCAACAAGAGCTCAAAAAATTTAAGTCTTAACAATGGCTCCAGAAAATTGGCCAAGAAAGAAAATCTCGGAAATTTTTGGAGTAAGTGAAAGGTTAGTGAGACATGCGAAAGAGCAACGAAAAGACAATGGAGTTTTTTCTTTACCACCACCACGAAAAGGGAAGATGCTTTCAGATGAAACAATTGAAACAGTTGTGAAGTTTTTTGAAAACAACGAACACAGCAGGTTGATGCCAGGGATGAAAGACCGAGTTAGCATTAAAAAGAAGGTGTATAAACAAAAACGTCTACTTTTGTGTACTCTGAAAGAATTGTATACCTTGTTTAAACAGCAAAACCCGCATGTGAAGATTGGATTCACTAAATTTTGTGAATTGAGGCCAAAATGGTGTGTTAGTGCAGGATCATCTGGAACACATGCAGTATGTGTCTGCACCATACATCAAAACGTTGTTCTTATGTTGCATGCTGCCCACATTGAAGAAACTTATAAAGATTTGCTTCAATTGTCAGTCTGCAATATTGAAAACAGAGACTGCATGCTGCAGCGTTGTTCGAACTGTCCCGGATTTGAACCAGTTCAGGAATTACTCAACTCAAAATTTGAAGATGTGGATGAACCAATTTCTTTCAAACAGTGGGTGTCAGTTGACCGAACTGATCTTATAACTCAAACCTTATCAGTAACTGAGTTTATTCAATTATTATTGAAAAGGCTTGCGAATTTAGCACCACATCATCACATTTCGCATTCACAGTCTTTATATTTGAAAAAACGTAAACAAGATATGGATCATCAAACAGCTCTTGTATTAATGGATTTTGCAGAAAATTACTCTTTCCACATTCAGGATGAAGCTCAGGGGTATCATTGGACCCACCGAAGTTGCACTGTGCACCCAGTAGTTTGCTACTACAAGTCTGCAAGCAATGAAATTTTGCATTTTAGTCTCTGTTTTCTATCCGAAGAGTTGTTGCATGATGCAGTCATGGTTTATTTGATTCAGCGTAAAACAATTCAAGTTCTCAAAGCAACAATTCCCGATTTGGACAATATTGAATATTTTAGCGATGGTTGTGCTGCGCAGTACAAAAACAGAAAATCTTTTTACAATTTGTGCAAGCACAATGATGACTTTAAAGTGGACGCCGCTTGGTCCTTTTTTGCCACCAGCCATGGTAAATCGCCATGTGATGGAGTTGGTGGCACTGTCAAAAGAGCTACAGCAATGGAAAGTCTGAGACGCCCACTGAATGATCAGATTTTGAATGTGGAAGGAATGATGTCTTATTGCGTGCCAAATCTTCAAAAAATAAAATTTATAAATTTGCTCAAAGACGAATTGGATGCTACAAAATCTTTTCTGGAAACTCGATTTCAGCTCGCAGCCACAGTCAAAGGTACTCGAGCCTTTCATCATTTTAGGCCATTGTCATCAACAAAGCTAGGAGCAAAACGTGTCAGCCAAGATGAGCACTATGCGTTGGAAGTTGAATTGAATGAAGACTCTGAAAACCAAGAACACATCCTTCAAAGTGAAATTATTCAAAACCAATTTGTATGCGCGGTTTATGACAAAAAGTGGTACATTGGCATGGTCATAGAGTTGGATAAGCTAAACAACGATGCTTTGGTTAACTTCATGCACCGTAAAGGTCCATCTCTGTTTTTTCACTGGCCACAAAATAAAGACTGTTGTTGGACACCATTCCAGCACATTTTGTGCACAGTAGACGTTCCTTCTTTAGTCAATAGTCGGGGACAGTATGAACTGTCAAAAGAATCAAAAGTGAAAGTGGATCGAGGTTGGGAAAAATATCATAAAAGATAAATGTATCTGATGTGTGAAAAGTAATCATCGCTGCACAATATAAAAACTACAAAACCCACAGGACATTGATGTTTATTGTCATGCTTAGTGCTGATTGTCACTCAAATCTATTGTGTAGACACAAAAAATATTGTATCTCATCATTGTGTTAATTTGGAATTCTTATATGTTTATGAAGTATTTTGTGTATTCACCACAAACTGTGCAGCAAAAATTCCTTCAATATTTGAAAATCGGTTTGTTCTATAAGTACGCAATGTGAGAATTTTTCATTAAAACATGCTATTTGCAGGTTAGTTTCTTTGCACTCTTACGGTGTGTAATGGTTCTTTAGCGAGGAATGTTATTTTTGATTTTGAAAGTCCTTGCCAAGAGCTTTCCAATGACACCTTATACTTGATGACACCACGTCTTAGCCAAAAGATATTTGCAATTAAAAATGGCGTCACACATGAGTGATTTTTGAAGACATTAACAGATTCGCGGGGTTAAAGGTCAGACAATGCAACCCCAGGTGTCAAAGAAGGGGGCAAAGTATCAAGTAGGATGTAAATGAACATGTGTGAAAGTGTCACTCTCAACAACCCTAATTTGACCAAAATATAGCAGATTTCAATTACATGTGTAAATTTCTGACATTTTTTCCGCTTGAGCGATCACAAAAACAGCAATTTTTGAACGGCCACATCTTCAGTATTACTTGACCGATTTTCATAAAATTTGTTTTTCTGAATTCAGAAAGAAAAGTTTTCTAAGCATACCAATTTCCATGATAATCTGAGATGGTGGGGGCATAAATTGAAATTTTTCTGGATCACTTGACATGATCTGACCCTGTACTCATGTACTGCGAATGCGGGATGCGTACTATGCATGGGTACAGGCTTTTTTCCTAGAATATACATGTCATTTCAAGGGTGAATATTATACATGGGGGCGCACTATATTCGGAAAATTACGGTAATTACTGATTTGTTGATTCGTCCTGTTCGAGTATCCACGGAAAGAGTCCATTTTCCGACGGCTGTTCTCGTCGAATTGCAGGGCTTGCTGGTGCGTTGCGAATCGAGACTTCGGCGAGGCCCACAACAGTCAAGTGGCGACGGTGCACGCCTTTGTGAGGGCCTTTCAAGTTCAAAAAGACGAAAACTGGTAGGTTAGGAAACTTGAGGACTTGCGTTGACATTGCTTGTGAATGAATCCGCATCTAATAGAGTCAACCTGTGTCTTTGTGTTGAACTCCTGTTTCAATAGTACTGGGCCTGACAACGCTTATTAAAACTGCTATCTATTCAGAGTGATTGTAAACGATCTCTTCGCCCCGATTTTTCGGAATTTTATGACAGTGACGTCATATTTTGTGATACAATTTTCGAGATACAATGTTCTTTCAAATTCTCTACTAGTTGCTGACGATTACCCCTAACGAGTGTCAGCCGAAAATATTCGGGTTCATTTCAATATGAACGTATCATTCACTTGTAAATTATAATTTACCGTAAACTTTGACAGGGCCTTGCCCATCATGTACACGTTGATCTTGGACCTGAGGAGATTTGCCGACAAGGTACGTCCGAAACAAACGCGACGTTGTCAGCCCGTTGACCGTGTCGATCTTTTTAGGCTGAACAAATCGTTCTGTCCTCCGGTAAGGGAAGGAAAGGTGACACTCTAGAAACAGCTGCCGAAGTCGTCATGAGCTGTTTCAGAGTCTGCGCAAGTGATGGGTAAGTCTGTTATGCATCCATCTCTCAATATCATAGTTTGTCATCGAATTCAACACAATGTCTTTTAAAAGGTCATTGAACATATGAGTAGGGCTGTGCAAAGCAGGGTTGTAACCGAGTCACAAGGTTCCAAGTCACAAGTAAATGTCACTTTTATCGTTTGACTCGAGTCAAGTCGAGTCATTTTCAATTCACCACTGAGTCAAGTCCGAGTCAGCTATTAGAGCAGGGGTCACCAACACGCGGCCCGCGAGGTCCTATTTTGCGGCCCGCGACCCGATTTGAAAAAAATTCAGAAAAACGCTTAGTAAATCATTTTGAAACGCTGAAATTGATTTCAATTGAAACATAATGTTGTTGTTGTTCAAAGTAAGCCATTATACTGTGCCCAATATCACTATTCCTTTCAAGTTGAAACGGCTTCGGCATGGTAATATCATTCCCTGGATGAAGAATTTGCTGGTACGAATGGGCATAATATATTGCCTTGACGTGCAATGGCCCACGACTGCCAAGACCGAGACGCGGGAAAAACAACTTCGGGCTCTCCAAAAGACCATGCTTTACGAGGAGATAGTTGTCTAGCAAGCAGGCCTACCGTGTCTAGCTAACCCAAATATTGATTCTTTAATCCAGGGGTGGCCATCTGCGGTAGTAGAAGGGAAATTATGTGGCTGTCGACACTTTTGATAACAACCCTACGTTTTCTAAGATACTCCCTGCATCAGCTCTATCGGTGAATCTGATCACATTGGCCGGGAAAGGATAAATATTTTATAGTAATATGTGAAACTATACGAATATTGACGAAATTCACTAATAACATAGAAAAATTTTTCGCGCTTCGCGACTACAGGCCCCGGTTTCCGGTGGCTCTTTACAACATAACTACTAACGATTTCGGTACGCTTAGTAAGCCGATATGTATAAATGGATTAGTTCGGAGTGTACCGGCAATGGACATGGACAATTTAACCTGGGCATTTGACCCCAGCTAGTTTATTACGACTAACCACCGGTATGCGGCCGCAGGCTAAATGAGTAATCGAAATGCGGCCATGAATAGCAAAAATGTTGGCCACCCCTGTTTAGCGGCTACAGAGTGTTGTCAGGTATCGTGTACAGCTCATAGTTCAAAATATAACGAAATTGATGATCATGATAATTTTTATTATATTTGTGTTTGTTCAATAAAATATTATTTCCTTGTGGTGACTATAACCGTCGCCCATGTAAGAGAGCACAGCATTGTAATAACGTAGAGTTATCAGATGTGGTTGTTGAACTGCGTTGCCAACTTTTACATCGATATTGATGTCCTGCGGCCCGCGGTCTCTAGGAATTCGGAAAAGTGGCCCGCGACCCATTTTGAGTTGGCGACCCCTGTATTAGAGGGTCGAGTCCGAGTCATATTGCTTTGACTCGAGTCGAAGTCATTATGTTCACTATTCAGTTTTCAGTTGAATTCGGTTCAATCCACTCTTTTCAACTATTCTCGAGTGATATAGAATGGCTCGCATTCATAATATAGGAATTTTCCTCAATTTTAACAGTTTCTGTCCCTATATTCCAAGTGGGCTACCAAGACTGATGGACGTAACAATAATAATGTGGTAACTTTACTATTCTTTGAAGTTACAACGAAATGTCTGTCTTGGTTGCCCTAGGCTCGAGTCATGACTTGGTTCGAGTCATGCGCGAACGAGTCGAGTCATTTTACGCATTTGAAAAAATGACTCGAGTAAAGTCGAGTCGCCAAAAAACTGCGACTCGAGTCATTATAACCCTGGTGCAAAGTCTAGTACTTCGCTGATTCAATTCCGAGTAGAGTGTTAAGCTTCAAGTCCAGTCCAGTGTTGGAGTAAGAATCATTGGGACATATAGGAAGAGTTGAAATAGGTACCTGGTATGCAAGTTCAACAAAATATTAAAATATATTGTTTGGCAAGAAAATAATGCCAACTACTGATCGTCAAAGATGATTCTGTTTTTAATAACCATAACCAACTCGAATCATTGCAAGTAATACTTCAGACTTATTCGAATGCTCTGACCGTTGTGCCTGTGACTCGATTCAAAACACTATGACTCGGACTCGACACTCTACTTGCACTTGGGCTTGACTCGGAGGTTTTTGGAAAATGACTCGACTTGACTCGAGTCAAAACTATAAAAGTTAAGTTGACTTGTGACTCGGAACCTTGTGACTTGCTTACAACTGTGCATATGAGCATGCGACACAATAGCATGAGGGTTAAATTTGGGTGGGTTTACGCTTATAAACTCAAAGGCATGACTGTTTTATGCAAAACTCATTGGCATTGCGTCCCGTGCTGAAATGTCAGGAAAGCACGATATCTTGTGAAAGATTGAAGGGTATAAACTTGATGCTTTCCGAGCACCGAGTAAGCAATAAAATACGGCACTACACTTTTAACAACAAGTGATTTTATAAAATATTTAAGTATTTCTCTTGATCAGATTACAGCAAATGAGTGTGTCCCATTTTAAGTTTTGTTAATCTATAATCATTATTACCGTTCACTGTTCTTTTCAGACGCTCGTCGGTCGACGTTTCCAAGAAATGGGGAATGCTTTTTCTCGTCAACCAACTCTTTAAAATATATTTCAGGTTGGCCTTTCGAAGTTTTTGTGTACCGGTACTTCTAGAGTAGGCCAAAGTGGCAGTTTCCAAGCCAAGCAAGTAGAACGTTGAATTTTAATGGTTTGGACTGTGTTTGGTGTATAGCTTTCAGAGAGTAGTTTGTGGGTTATCCCTCCGCGCTTTATTCTGCGAGTAGCCCCGACAACTTTTGAAACTTGTTAGGCGTGTCTTGTTGTCAGATGTGAATATACTTGAATATACTTGTACCTACTGTAATGTTACTTATAGACTAATTACTATTCTTTTTCATCTAGAATCGGAAAGTTACATTTATGCAAACCGTTGATCCGGGCCATCGAGAGCAACAATATAAAAGATAAATTCACTCTCGCGCAAAGGGTTACTTATAAGTACGTCTGCTCTGAAATTCTCTGCTTGAATGAAAACACTTCTTCGTTTCATCCCTCTAGGTTTTATGTCGGAAGAAAAGCAATGTTCGACAGCGATTATAAAATGGGTGAGCATTTTAGGACCATCGTCATTGGTGTACGCCATCCCGTAATTGGCTGTAGCAAATTACATGTAGTCTTCTATCTGTCGCTGACTGCTCGGTAATTGAAGTAGGAGTTACCGGTACTCGTATTAAGGTTGCAAATTTCTACTCATTTACAAGTAGAAATATTCAAGACGTGCCAAAACTGCTTGGAGTGGAAATAGAAAATGAACAATCCTCAATTTACTTTTTACCTTTACATATCCAAAATGTAAGGGGTGAGCAAGTCTGCCAACAACAACTGTCCTAGTAGTAATCTCAAGACGTAATCACTGAACCCGCTTGATTACTGCGACATTTTTAAATGACACACGGTCCCTTGCAAAATCGACACAAGACACCATGTTTGATTTTATGGTGTCAATCGGACAGGTGTAGGCGATTTTTTTTTTTGAGACCAGCACTGCTATGTTTGCTTGCGTTTTTTAGAGTGCAAGTCTAATATCGGGAATCGCGTTCAACCCTTGAAAACGGTTGTCTTGGCGTCCATAGGGCGATTAATCTGATCTCTGGGGGACGAATCCTTGATTAACGATATAATGTCGGACCACCATCGAGTTTGAGTAATTTCAGTAATGGGTACTGACTACAGCTGATGTTGATTTACTGTCCGCCTCTAATGTGTCTGTCGTGATGCAATCATGTTACCTTACAGCCGACGAGTTCTTGAGTTTCGCCTTCAAGAACTGCCACTCCAGTTGCAAGAAGAACTTGAAACTGATCATGACATACCTGGTGCCTGTGAAAATGCTTCTCGGCAGCTTGCCACCGAAATCGATACTCGAACGGTACGGCCTCGAGCAGTACGGCAATATCGCAAACGCCATCAGGTACAATGCTGGTTTGTTGACCAAACGTTGGTCTCTCTCGTGAGCTAGCACTCGATTTTAGGACTGGGAACGTGCAGCAGTTCAACGAGACTCTGGGCAGTAATGAAAGTCTGTTTATCAAGACCGGGGTGTATTTAATTTTGGAGAAACTGCGCGCCGTGGTGTTGAGGACGTTGCTGAAACGCGTGTCGGAATTGTTGAACACGCACCAAGTTCCGTTACAGTCCTTCCAGAGCGCGTTGGAAATGCAAGGGGTGAGAATCGCAAGAGCCGAGTACTTGCACTACTTACTCTAGGGTAGCGGACACCCTCCACCCCGTTTAGTTCCAATTTAGCTCAATTATCGTTCAAACTTCATTTGGTATTGATTGCTTTTATGCGACATTCATTCCTTGTTTCAATAATTTAATGACGAATGGCAGCTGGCGAAGTCTTCTGAGCTCGTCGATGGCTGCTGCCTTTGACAGTCCGATTTTTCAGATATCTGACATCGATATGGACGAAACCGAGTGCTTGGTGGCGGGCCTGATCTATTCCGGCAATATACGAGGATACATTTCACACCAACACAAGAAGCTGGTTATCAGCAAAAAGAACGCGTTCCCGCCGGTCTTGACCACGACATGACATCGTTGAAAATTGTTACCAACGTATTTTTTAGAAAAAATATGAAATTTTTCACTGCCTCATTGCCTGTTCATTAGTGAGGTGTCACTTGAGGTGCCTGTCATCTGTTAGTTTGGTAAAGCATCATGGTATATCTGATTGCCTGGAAGATTGTGTGTGGGTTTGGTGTATTAGAAGTCTGCCGCAACAGAATTGAATACAACTGGAGCTGCCGCAACAGAATTGAATACAACTGGAGCATCACGTATCTCTCTCAGTAGAGCACCAGTAGGTTGGATCCCGTCAAGGTTATAAATGGAACTATCCTGAATAGGTTGTGGGCGGGATTCTAGAGTTGGCATTATCTGACTAGTATAACAAATCGCCTCTTGAGGATTTTTGTATTGTCAATCTCGACTGATAGTTACCAATGCGGATAAAACACTTTAAATTCTTCAAAGTTGGACAGATGCCACGAATGGCAATCCACATATTCCATGCCAACCATGTTTGATAAAAAGATCCATGAATTCACAAAGGATTGAGTGGATTCAGCCCAACATCAAAAGACGTCCGGCTACATTTCATTTCCAGATAGGGCATGTTAGTGGGAAATGATATTCGGGTGCTTCATGCATTAATACCAAGTCTCACGCATATACTGCAAGCAACACATAACGAAGTCTATCGAGACTCACACACAATTACCCTACGAGCGCTCTCTCAACGAAAGGTCAATTCATACTTTCTATGCTGTCAGCCTGCGATGTACTTAGGCTTGAATCTTATGACATAATTACGCTGTGCCGACACTGTAAGTTTCACCAATTATTACCATCAGTAAGCCTATCACAGCACAGTATGCCATATGCCAACCTGAAGCTACCATGAATGTAGATGAAGATCGACCTTGCAAGCACCCTTGCTTAGAGGACAATCACTTTCAACGTGATCATGGCGCTTACTGGGGCAAGGCAAAACCAAGATTCTGAATGTAGTGATGATGCAACAGTCTGTAACATGCGGAAAGTTCAAAGAAGTTTCATTTATGAGACTTTAATAAAATAATACCAGTTTTACATCCCATAAAGATAATTTCGGGCATTTTTTTTCGACAGTACCTATTACATTGCACTTTACGAAAATGCTGCGGACTGATCATGACTTCACAGAAATGCTGTTACCGCTTACGTACGTAGCTTTGCGCTACATTGGATGATGCGATATGACTAATCAAAGTTTCAAGGCTTAACTCGGTGCGAACTAAGTATCGAAACTAGAACTTTCATTGATAATATAACTCCTAGTGGAAAGAGGAGTATAATTTAACTACCGTACCCGGCTTCATTGACACGATCATTACAATTAATACTCTATTAGGATCTGAGTACTCGTAGCATTGCGCCTGGCCCTGTCGCTAACACGGTGGTTGTCAGTCAGGGTGTCGATTGGACTCTATGGGTGTCGCGAAAAAATAACGGAAAACGGGGCTTCCAAAAGTAGCATTTGGGAAATTGATTATGAAACAAAAGGTCGCCGAGTCAACGAGGCCGTGATATCGAGCCTTGGTAAAAAGTGATGACTGATTTTAGTCACTACCACTGGGACCGGACACTGTAATAAATAAAGAATTGGTCACCGTAAATACTATTTTATTCATAATCCAAATTTTTCGACGGCAATACCTCCGCTTCCGCTGGTTGGAATTGAACCAAATTTGGTGAACATCGTTTCTATAGACAACCTAACACTTTCATGGGATTAACAGAAATTTTTTGTTACCGGTATTCATTTTTATATAATAAATAGAAACTTTTTTCTGTAGCAATGCGGCTACTGGCTGGAATTGAACCTAATTTGGTGTGTCGGCTTCAATTAGGTAACCTTACAATTTCATCAAGTAGCCAGTACGATTGAAGAAAAAAAGTCATTTTTGAACACCCCCACTTGGGCACTGAACAGTGATATGACGTTGGTTGACGACCTTGTTTAGTCACCATCATAATCTGGCGATTAACAAATAATATAGCCTAACGTAGGTTAGCGACTTTTTTTACTTTCTTATAAGTCACCAGCTTCCAAAATCGTGCACGCGTGGTACCCAAAGCGCTAGCATGCTGTGAACTAACAAGGTACCGTGCGAGGCAAAACAGTTGAGAACCTCTGCGCTGAGCCGAATGATTTATCAATCAGGACCGACAATCGAAATTTCGCCACCAATCAAGAATACAGCGTCCCTCTCATTCTCCGCATCTTCTCTTTCTTATTCTTATTGTTATGCTTTTTGTACGATTTCCCCCCAGTTTTATCAGCGACCAGCGTCTCACCAGCCAACGAGCCTTTCGTTAACGCCCGTACGTGTCGCGAGCTGAAAAAACTGTGATCCACTTCGTTCCTCGGCCGATTCTCATGCGTATTAACGCGCTCGGCACGTTTTAGCACTGCCGTCACCTCCTCGTTTGTAGCATCTATGTCCGCTTGGGAATCGGTCAACACTTTTTGCACCAAAGAATCGTTCCACGAAGAAAATAACTCCTGGTCGCAGCCAGGCGGGCAGTAACAGTACAGCAATTTACCTTTCAGATAATCCTTTAAAATCACCCTGGCACAACGGGGGTTATCGGGTAGTCCCCTCGAGGTCATAAAACCTCTCATATAACCATAAGAATCCAACAATTCGAGCGAAGTAGGATTACGCGACTCGTTTTCCCCATCCATCGGTTTTGGAATGTTGATCCCGTACGTCACCTCTAAGATTTTCCTCGGGATTTTTTGACAAATCAAGTTAATCGGCGGCACGTGATCTCTCATTTCGTCCACCGGTAATATTCCGCTTAGCACCATCTCGGCCTTGTTTGTCACGAAACTAGGAAAGACCAGCCCCGGGCAATCGCACAGCACCAAGTCTTTTTCGAGGAAAAACGTTTGAAAGTGTTTGGTACGACCAGGCGTGGCAGATACCGCAACTTTTTTGGCATCTAATATCGTGTTGATAGTCGAGCTTTTACCGACGTTCGGGTAGCCTACCATGCCTATCGTGCGTGCCTCTTTATCCGATTCGGGGAGCAGGCCTTTGAAGAAGTCTATCAGCTCAAACTTCGAGAGTAATACGGAATTATTGGATTTATAATCGGCTTCGCTAAATTTTCGTGGTACGCTCGGTTCGACAGCTGCGTTTTCAGCCTCCAACGTTGCAGACCAAAATGCTACTGGAATATCGCGCTCGTCGAAATACTCCACCCACATTTGTCTTTGCTTCACGCTCAAAAGGTCGGCTTTGTTGATTAAAATCATATTCTTTTTCTCACCTTCAAGACTAGAGACGTACTTTTCAAGATCCTCACACCGATATAGTAGAGGATTTCTGGCATCTACTATTTGCACGATAAGATCACTACGTTCCACTACACGCCACAATTGACGCCAAAAATCTAAGTTTTTTTCGTACGGCGTCAAAGTAACATGATCCTTGTCTTGTATGTCAGCAAGGCTGCGTCTCCATAACAAGAAAGATTCTCTTTCTAGAGAATCCAGCTCTTGGCCAGACATACTCTCATTCCACTTCGGGCGACGTGGTATACGAATGCTGTCTTTGTAAAGTTCTTGCGCAGATTTAATAAGTTCACCTTCCTCAGTCGATATCACACCTAGCGAATCAGCTTGCACATATTCTACGTTCATCCTTTCAGCCGTGAACTCCGTGCCCGCGAGCTCGGCGGTTTCTAGAAAGTCGTCCAGCGCACTGAGTTCCGTTACTGACTTGAGATTGACGACAGCCTTGTCGGCTATTTGCGCGTACTCGCGCATGTGCTGGGAAGAAGCGTCATTGCCGGAGGTTTGGCGCTTTCCGCTGAATCTCTGGTTCATCAACGCGCGACCGAGGGAGCTTTGTTTTCCTTTATGCGGCATTGCGCAGATTTGGAAACACCGTTTGCTGTGCTTTTATCAGGTTTAGTATATCCGTGAAAACGTTCTGAAAATTTCGATAGAAAAATGAATGCAGGCTTCGAATTCAGATTGACAGAATACGGCATATTGATTTCATCTGCCGACCAGATTAATTACCGTAAACTGCTTTGAGCGAAATGTAGGCATCTATAATTCTAATTTAATTTTTAGTTTTGGTTTTCCTGAAAATGCGACAGGAGTACTGTAGGCCTATAGTGCGAAATGGGCCAACCTTGCCGTGTACCGACATTTGCAATCCACGGGGCCATCTTCATGCTCATGAGAAAGAACAGCGCGATTTGATATGAACTGGACTTGATTCAATTTCCAAGATTACAGAAATTCAGTAATTGTAATTTTCATATAATTTGGAAAAGACGGTGTATAGCTATAATTCTGATTCTAATGTAATTTGGAAAAGCTGAAATATGTGTGAAGAGTGAAGTCATATGGATATACAGTCATCTCCCGGTTAAGTACGCAACTTGTGTACTTGTGTACGAACTTTTGTGGTAGAGCGTACTTAGCAGATATGCAGCCACCTAGTGAAGATATGCGTGTAGCTAAGCACAAATTTTGCATTTATACGTCATTGACGATACGTTGCCCATGTTCATTTTTTGTTGTGTCGTTTTATATGCCATTATTTTCTGTAAAGTGTACAGTACAGCCCAGGTAATTTGTTTTGCACAATTTTTGCTTTCGCATGTCAGGCAAAGCTAGGATTGGAAGTCATCGCCAAGTTGTGTGTGCCGTCCGCTCCGACTAAAAGAAGGTTGTTTGTGCAAATGCCACAGGAGCACACAAAGCTCCGTGCACATTGATTGGGAAATCTAAATCTCCGGCCTGTATAAAGAATCGGAGATGGCCTGTCAAATATCTTAGTCGGCGTAAAGCATGGATGGACGTTGACACATGTTGGAAATGGTTCATCGAAGTGTTTTATCCTGAAGTAAAAAAGAGAACAGGACGCCCGGTTCTCTTGTTGGATAACGCTACGGGACATTTTTCAGCCTTTGAACGGAATAACGTCAAAGTGGAATTCTTCCCACCAAACTGTACTAGTTGGAAACAGCTGTGTGTCATGGGAATCATCGCGGCAATGAAGGAGAGGTACGAATATTTATATCTCAATGAGTTTCTGGACTTTTACGAGCTTGACGAGAACTTGAAGCCCCGTAAGAAAAATCCAGCTAACAGATTACCCGGAGGGGGAGCAGGTGTTGATTATGGGAACGTTGCTCATTTGCTGGATGCTGCTCACTATGTATAGCAAGCATGGGATTTAATATCGGGTGCGTCGGTAACAAACTCCGGCTCAATTACTAACTCCGTTGAATGGGGGCGTTGATGAGGAAGCTATCTTTATGTCTGACATGTCTGAAATTTTGCGCTGATTCAAGTGTGTGGATATTTCGATTGACAAAGACGAGCTATAGAAGGATTTATGCATGTTGATGACGAGAATAATGAAGAGTATTCACAGGCAATATTGGGTGACGTGAATGAGGTGTTGAAAACGATGCAGACTGAAAATTATGACACTGGTGATGAGGCTGGCTCGAGCAACGATTGTATACCTATCGAAAACACCATCGTTTTTCACGGCTTTGAACAACTTTACAACAAAGTGCCTGTAGTTGAGGATCACTTGCTGTGTCCTGCCTTACAGGATCAAGCAGGGCATGCTTCCAATAATCCCAAAAGCACTTTTGAATGCTTTCAGCGAAAACTGAGACAGGCGACGTTTGAAGCCGTAAGCAGAAAAGAGTGCAAAATATGCATCAGATCACTTTACACGACATGTTCAAGCATTGAACAATTGTTTAATTGACGTTGTAGTTTTCCAGTTAATCCAGGTAATGTAGTTGCTGTTTGAAAAAAAAATTGCGGAAAAAGTTGAACCCAGCATTTGCGAATAATTTTTGCGTACTTATTTGGGATGCGAACTTAAACGGGTGCGTACTTAACCGGTAGTTAACTGTATACATATATGCATTGGATGTCTCATCTCATTTATGCAACAGATGCATTGAAAGCAGTCAAATCAGTTATCCAAGGAGTATATAGGGCAACACATTGTACATTACTGTCAAAAGTATACGACATAATCCTCAAAACCCAAGTACTGTAGTACGGTTAAATGTCTACTCTCTATCTATCTTCACAGCATCAACCGCTGGGTGTCTTTGATTTGTACATGTCGCCAATGTCGCCAATGTCACCAATGTCGCCAATGTCGACGTGTATCTATTTTGTCAATGTCGCCAATGTCACCAATGTCGCCAATGTCACCAATGTCGCCAATGTCACCAATGTCACCAATGTCACCAATGTCGGCTATGTCACCAATGTCGCCAATGTCACCAATGTCGGCTATGTCACCAATGTCGCCAATGCCGACATTGCCGACAATTCCGCCATTGCCGACAATTCCGACATTGCCGACGATGCCGCTCGGGGGCCGAAACTAGGGTACTGTAGGTAGGGACGCTGGCAAAAAGTACACTATCTCGCTCGGTTACGAGTTCGAGTGCGACCGAGGTTGGCTCCAGAATTCCTACCTAAGTGTTGCAGGTTTATCTAGACTCCTCGCTATTCCTACCTAATGTTTTGGAGGTTTATCTAGGCTCCTCCTCGCCATGACATTCGTGTAAACCAGGGGTGGCCAACCAGCGGCCATAGAAGGAAATTTGTGCGGCCGTGGACACGTCATTCACTTGCCCTCTCCATCAACTCTACCGGTGAATAAGTTGAGTGACGTCTTGAAACTGAATAACATCGAATCTGCGCTGTTCGCCTCAAACCGTAATTGGCGTAGGCCTAGCCTAATTGATATCCGCTAATGCTAAAACATAACGTTCAGAAGATGTGTGTCAAGGATCGAGTTATCAAAATAAAAGAAAGGGCTTACTTGAAACTCGAAATCGTTGTCATATACAAAGCAGATTCCAATATAATCATTTCGATATTTTGATTTGCGAACATAGTTCGTCGTCGCCGAGATTGCGCCAAATGTGGCCCGCGACGCGATTTTGAACGGCATTATGTCTTTCCAACCAAGACGTACGTAACCCCATCATTAACTGCTTTTCATTTCTACTTTCGGCATTATTGTCCGTGGTGTAAAAGACCAACAGGTGGTAACTGCCAAATTTTTCTTTAAATAAAAAAAAGACCTTTGGAATCGTGTGTGTCTCACAAGTTTTTTCGTACGTTTAGAGAATTCCAATATATTTTGACTTTTATGACAAACCTGATGGGAGGTCAAGTAGGCCTAATAACAACTTGCAACAAAGTGATAACAATGCTGCGCCCACCCGATGCATCATTATATCAATTAATTGCGCTAAATTTTCAAAGACACCCCTCCCATAAGCTCTATCTGTAAATCGATCAAATAGTTGGAGAAACGATAAATGTATGATATAAAATGTGCAACTATATCAATATTATTGACGAAATTCATATATACTATAAATGGTCAACGTGCGTCGTATCAGTAATCCAGATTAAACATGAAGTCATTGTAGCTAAGTGCCCTGTAGTGACAAACACGTTATAGCGTGTAAGCTTCACTATATTTGAACGTATATGGTCTTCGAATGACCCGCTCCAAGAAAAGAATCATTTTGATGCCAGCTGAGCAAAAATGGTCGCCCATATAGGCTGTGGTCCCCAACCTTTTTCGACTACTCGCCCCCTTTTGAAGCTCCACAGCGATCATCGCCCCCCAATTATTGGGAACTGAAAACAGCACTTCGTCACTTCCCCCCCGAAAAAAAGTTAATCTTTGGCCCATAACGTGATAAACCAAACCCAGACCCCCTCAGCCAGTGGGCTTTTTGTCGCTACATATCAGCTATTTCATGTACTGTTTGTTAGTCATCGTATTTCGCCTAAACGCGCGAGGCGCGACAAATTTATATAATTCATGTTTGAATCGGTCAATATGGTCGGTGTGGTATGTTGGAAAAAGTAGGACCCCTGAATAATAATTAAACATCTTCGGGCGGAATCGTTGTTGTATTGACTTCTTTATATGATGCTGTTTCGTGACCTCCTATATCTGCTATGTCAGAAGATATGGAAATCGTCAAAACGTACCAAACTAAAAGACGTACATGATTTGGTATATTGGTATTACTTTACTGGCAAATAATTTTTTCCTTGCGGGATGGCATTTGTCCTGTAGGGTTAAGGTCGCCAGGGCAGGAACATTCGACGCCAGCCATTGAGGCGCCTATGGACAATTAAACAAATATGTATGTATATATTTCGAAGTTTTCGGTCAGCACAAGGGCATTCCTTTTCGGCCAAGGTCTTCTCGCTGCTGATCGTTCTGGCACACTTCTCGGAGTCGCATGTTACATGGCCTGTAACTTCATATGTCTTGGTGCGTCGTGGCGCAGTACTGACCGACGCCGAAGTCTCCCATTTCCATAAATCATGCGTATTTTGTTGGGTGATAGGGCCCCCAACATCAAGACACATGAAAATATTAAATCGCACGCAGCGCGGAAAATTTTTTGGAAAAGTCGCATGAATTTCTAAAAAATTACTCTATCATTCATGTTAATTCACGAAATAATTTTGGGCTTCTTTCGGTTGCGGCCCCCACCCCCAATTGGAGGGGGTTTGGAGTGCGGTAGTTACGATACCGACTCCAATAAAGCCGTTTTAACGCGCAATCGCCCCCTTCGTTGTTTTCGCCCCCTCCGTCCGTTTTCGCCCCCCATCGACCCCTTCGTTATTTTCACCCCCTAGACCGCCAAATCGCCCCCTGGGGGTGATATCACCCACGTTGGGAACCATTGGGCTACACCCTTCCCCGATCAAGAGTGATTTTATCAAAATAAGATTTCAAGAACCAATGGTTGTCGATGCATTCACCACGAACAAATTTTATCAACACCCTGTTGCCCCGGATCATGATTAGCGCGAGAGACAGAATTAAGGAATCGGAAGAACTCCAAGAGTCTGACTTATGACCGCATTTTCGTCGGAACCAACAAATATATCTTTGTTATATGTAAATTATAACTAGGGCGATTTTTTTGACCTAAAAAACGAACGATTTTGACCTAAAAAATCTAAATTTTGACATTTTTTTACCTTAAAAAACTAAATTTTGACCATATATTGACCTAACGTATGCAAATTAGGTGTTTTCCCAAAAATGTTGGCATTGTACTACTTACCCTCATTACTGGTTTAAACTGTCTGTCCTTACGAAGTAGTTTTATCTGAAAAAACATTTTTGACTCAAAAACTGACAAATGTTTACATGACAAAATATTATTTTAACAAAATCTGGCCCTATGATGAATTCCAGTACATGACATACTATAGGGAAAATAAGTAAAATTTGTTGTAGTACAACGAAAGATACTTTCCTACATTATCGGCAGGGATATCTACATTTCTAGTTCCAGATATCCCTGATTCTCGGGTAAAAAGTGTCTGTCTTTACTGAGTAGCTTGTCAAGAATGCGATGAGATGAGATAGCGTAGTGGTATAATCCACAGCTACAACACCAATGGGTTGTGGGTTCTAGTCCGACCGAGGTCGACTCCAGAATTCCTAGGTTCCTCGTCATCTCATCCGCGTAAGCGGTGTCTTACAAAAAGCAGAGTAGGGGGCCGTGCTACAAGTCGGCAGATATTCGGCGGATACGGAATCGAAAATAAGGAATACCGGCCTGGTGTAAATGACCATTGTAGTCGACAAACACTAGGGTTGTAATGACTCGAGTCATGACTCGACTCGAGTCAGACTCGAGTCACGATTTTTTTGTGACTCGACTTGACTCGAGTCATTTTCTTGAAATGGGAAAATGACTCGACTCGACTCGAGTCAATAGTTGGATTGACTCGACTTGTACTCGAGTCATTACGCATGGCTCGACTCAAGTCATTGATCGACTTGGCTTATTTTATATGACTCGCAGACGAAGAAATTTGCGAATCGTAATGGTTAGATCAACGCATCTGACGAATTCTGCCGACATCGCTATTTGTCACCACCAAAAGGCTTCTGTTCTTTTGTCAGTGCACAGTGCACATAGCTGCGCATGCACGCTTTTACAGCATGCTGGCCTGGTGAAAATACCTCTACCTACATAAACATGCATCTGTTGATTCTCTATCACCTAATTTGTAGACGTGAATTCGTAGGTTCTCTATCAGATATTATGTAGACTTGAATTCGTTGGTTCTCAATCAGCTATTTGTGAGCTGTCGTCGATGTGCTCGTAATAAAAACTGAATGCTTGTATTTGTGATATATATCGGACTGACAAGACAGATATTTGATTTGAAGTTCTAAGATTATTAAAGTTATCATATTGGCGGCCTGTCTCGTCTATCTGTAGTATTGGTAAATGAGGCCAGGAACTGTCTGTATGTGCCAAGATTCTGATAGGGACAAAATAAGCAAGTCTGGCGAGCATCATCATCATCGTCATTGGTTTATTAGCAATTTTATCAGTACACCACAAAAAATGCGATACAATGAAAAGACAGGAAGATGTCGAAGCGACAAGGAGTAGTCTATGGAATCTGACACCCACCTTGGCCTAAGCGATGTAAAGAGGAGGCATGCACACTGAATGAAAGTAAAGAAGATAGTATAGAAAAAGAATGCGACAAGAAATAGGGCGGCATGTCATGGGAAGCGAGATCGATAGGTCAGTCGTGGTCCGGTAATCTTGAGGATGGACTGTATTTATTTAGTAGTAATTGTTTGTATTTCGACTTGAATGTGGACATGCTCGTCGACTGTCTGATGGCCGGCGGGATACTGTTCCACACATCAGGTCCGGCATATTTGATGGAGCGATGATCTTTTCGGTCGATCATATGATATTTGGACGACGTGGACGCGCGTGTGTTGTACTTGTGCGCTTTTGATTCAGAGGTAAAGAAGTCATTGAAATATTCAGGGCAACGACCGCAGTGAAACTGATACATAAACTTGGCGATTTCTAGTTTCCGCATATCTTCTATGTTTAGGACGCCAAATCTCTTCAGCAGCGACTTATTGGATGGGCAGCCAGGCCCCTTGGGAGCCCTAGCTATGATTCGGAGTACTTTATGCTGTAGTTTCTGCAGTGGCTTGAGTGCAGTTTTACTGGCAGCCCCCCAACAGAGGATGCCATAATGTAACTTCGATATCACACAAACAGGATTGAAAACATGGGATGAACATGACTTCAATACTGTGACTTGGACTCGGACTCGAGTCATAACACTATGACTCGGACTTGACCCTTTGAACGGGGACGTTGACTCGGACTCGACTCGGTGATGAATTGAAAATGACTCGACTTGACTCGAGTCAAGACCACAAAAGTAAGATTGACTCGCGTGACTCGGGACCGTGTGACTTGGTTACAACCCTTTCAAACACCATGAATATACAATTATACATACAACAACAAGAGGAATGAGGAATGAACGTTCAACTGTAGCAGCTGTTGGCTGACAACAATGAAGTTGTTTGTTGCGTACACTGCTGGTGGCACACCGTGTTGCTACATTCTGACGATGGTGTACATCTCAATTTTTCATAAAGATGTAAGAACCATGCAATGCCCACGCAGTCTTGCTTCACTTAGGACAGTGGTTCTCAACCTTTTTTTAGACACGCCCCCCTTTATGATAGTGAAAAATTTCGCTAGCCAGCGTACCTACGCCCGTTCGTCGAGTCGAGTCACCGAAAATCCTGTCATTAGCCTACAGTACCCTAGTTTCGGCCCCCGAGCGGCATCGTCGGCAATGTCGGAATTGTCGGCAATGGCGGAATTGTCGGCAATGTCGGCATTGGCGACATTGGTGACATAGCCGACATTGGTGACATTGGTGACATTGGCGACATAGCCGACATTGGTGACATTGGTGACATTGGCGACATTGGTGACATTGGCGACATTGGCGACATTGACAAAATAGATACACGTCGACATTGGCGACATTGGTGACATTGGTGACATTGGCGACATTGGCGACATGTACAAATCAAAGACACCCTCAACCGCTTAGGCTTAGCTTATGAACTATTCCATCGAAGTGCAAAGCCTATAAGCGTACACTTCAACATATATCCGTATATCACGCTAATAAGGGAGCTAGTTTCTGAGAGCACTCTAGAGTCAATACTTCGAGCACAACTGCAGATAACCGTATATAAGTACACAAAATATGGGACCATAGTGTCCTATATGGTGTCGACACAAGCAAATCGCACGGTTCAATGAAATTGTATCACGTCACAGTTTCCATTTGGCTACAGGCAATTTGACGGTGATTTTTGACCGGCTTGCCGAGCATTAAATTTGATGAATCGGGTATCAATCGAAAGCTGACTCTGCATTGATTACGAAAATATAAATTTTATTCCGCTCGCGGCCCTGGAACCCCCACAATCAGCCCCCAATTATTCATTGTCGAGTAGATTGGCAGTGTGACGCAACAAAGCTGTCTGGCGAAACGTGAGACCAGCTCAAGAGCAAGGATGCGGCCGAGCGGCGAGAGTGGGATCAGCTGACGTGACGGCAACAGCGATGTGCAAACGCGCCACAGAGAAACGCAGCTTTTTCTATGCGTTTCGGTACAACCGAGCACACACCAGCCTTTCCTTGACTTGTAAGGGTAGAACTGGGTCCACAGAGTGTATTTGCGGTCCCTACCAATTTTCGCGCAATCCTTCAGCTGTTAGAGATATTTCTAGTCAGAAAAATATACTTTCAAGTAATAAGATTCACTCAAGACAGCAAATTTAGATAATGTAAATATATCATATTGTAGTTATTATTGCTACTGATGAGAGTTAGTCGAAAAGCTTTTAGCGAATAAATTAACAATATGAAGTTATTGTTTCGCGTCATATTGTAGTAATACAACTACAGTGTTGAGTTTTCACTCTAGTCCCCATAAGCACCACGTCGGTGACCTTGCCAAATTCCGAGAAGGCGAAAAAGTGCAAACTCTGTTGGGCCGAATGGACAATGGAAATTCAGTTATTCACAGATGCGAAAAAAATACTGCAAATCCGTTTTACGTAAGTTACATTAGGAATATATATACAGGCTACAGGATGAATATAATTCAAATATCTGCGATACCACTGTATTACTTTTGACGCAAAAGGTCCCCGGCATTCAAAAACGCTATTTGGTGATTGAAAAATGCTAAACCAAATTCCAACGTCAACGTTTATAGTGATATCAGATATATTCCAGTGAAAAACAAAGGTATGAATTTGGTGGTAACATTTTGGAATCATTTGGCAGGTATGGCCCGCAAGCTTTCTAGTAACGGATTGAATCGCGACAGCGATACCAGTTTAATTCGACACTCCTGCTGTTAAACTTTATTCAACAATCAACATTTTACCTGCTGCATTCGCGGACCAAGTCCTACCCATACGGATCAAATAAAAGCTTGTAATGTATGCTCATGGTCAATGATCCTTGCTCACACTTAACCATAAAAGCGACTATAGAAAGTATCGACACCCGCCATCAACAGCGCGACGTGTCTCTGTAGCCCTACGCAACAAGCGGGCTAAGGCAATCGATATCATAATAATCTGACATATCCAATGTAGACTACTTAGACGTAGCCTACATATCTTTATCAGCTGAAGGATATTGCGCGAAAATTGGTAGGGCCCTAATACATTCTGTGGACCCAGTTCTACCCTTACAAGTCAAGGAAAGGCTGGTGTGTGCTCGGTTGTACCGAAACGCATAGAAAAAGCTGCGTTTCTCTGTGGCGCGTTTGCACATCGCTATTGCCGTCACGTCAGCTGATCCCACTCTCGCCGCTCGGCCGCATCCTTGCTCTTGAGCTGGTCTCACGTTTCGCCAGACAGCTTTGTTGCGTCACACTGCCAATCTACTCGACAATGAATAATTGGGGGCTGATTGTGGGGGTTCCAGGGCCGCGAGCGGAATAAAATTTATATTTTCGTAATCAATGCAGAGTCAGCTTTCGATTGATACCCGATTCATCAAATTTAATGCTCGGCAAGCCGGTCAAAAATCACCGTCAAATTGCCTGTAGCCAAATGGAAACTGTGACGTGATACAATTTCATTGAACCGTGCGATTTGCTTGTGTCGACACCATATAGGACACTATGATGGGACACAGCAAATGCACGTGAAAGTTCCAGAACTACACAAAACACATACGTCAAAAAATTAAATGGGTCAATGGCGCGCTCCGGTGGCATCTCAAATTGATATCTGTTTTCCATTCGGTGACGCAAGAGCAGATTGCATCGAGTATCAGTTTTATTAGAGAATGTAAACATTCTATAGTTTTAGCAATTTCATCATTTTAAAACACCACAAGACTGCAAAAAATCAAAACATAGGAAGGTGTCGAAACGATTTGGAATGGTCTTTGAAATCAGACACCCGCCTAGGCCTAGGCGATGTAAATAGTAGACATGCACAGTGCACACAGTGGCGTATGCCCATGGCTTTTGTTGAAATGCAGTCAAAATTTGAAATATTTCCAACTTAATCTATTATATTTACTCGAAATCTTGTTGTGTTGACTAAAAAAGTCATCACCTCACATTCTGCCGCCCCCTACCAGCCTGCCACCCCTGGCGCAGAGCCATAAGCGCCAAGTGGCTGCTACACCATCATCATTGGTTTATTAGCAATTTTATCAGTTCAATACACCACATATTAGGGATGGTGTGAACCTCTGAAAGGTTCAGGTTCGTGTGAACGCGAACCTTTTTGAAAGGTTCTGTGTGAACACGAACGTGAACCTCGTGACGTCATATTGCTAATTCCAACCCTATCTTTCAATGAAGTGATAGCCTATGTCCTATATTAATGTACACTAGGGCTCTTCAAAAATGACTTTTTTTCTCAAATCGTACTGGCTACTTGATAAAATTGTTAGGTTACCTAATTTAAGCCTACACACAAAATTTGGTTCAATTCCAGCCAGTAACCGCTTTGCTACAGGAGAAGAAAGTTTCTATTTATCATATAAAAATAAATAATAAAAAATGTGTTAGGATGTCTATAGAAACGATGCTCACCAAATTTGGTTCAATTCCAACCAGTGGAAGCGGAGTTATTGCCGTCGAAAAATTTGGATTTGAATAAAATAGTATTTACGGTGACCGATTCTTTGTTTATTTATTATAGTTGTGCTCACCGTAAATACTATTTTATTCAAATCCAAATTTTTCGACGGCCAGACCGGACAATGTGTTCGGAATCTGAGTATTGCTTCATTGATATTGAGCTGAGTGTACAACGGGTTTCTATACTCGCTACCGATACCGCAAACAACAACAAGTTATGCAGCAGTAGCAAGTAGGGATGGTGTGAACGTGAGGTTCACGTTCGCGTTCTGTGTGTGAACCTCGGAAATTTAGAGGTTCGCGTTCACAACAGAACCTTGGTAGGTTCTGCACTGTGAACCTTTTTCATATATTGCAATTTTCACTTCATTATAACATCATTGGTTCAAATTTATTGCATTTTAACTGCGGGCCACTCCATGCAGCATGGCGCTGGCAGCATTCAAAATCAACACTAAACGAGCATGCACCTTGACAATCTCAAATGTTTTACTTGCTTTGTTACAAAAGTTTGCTCGAATTATCCAGTGACTCTCTGCTGTGAGCTTGACCCGCAATCACACAACATCACGAGCGAAATACGTAGTCAGCGAAGGATGCTTATTCAACCAATCAATAAGATTGATATCGTTTTCTGATGTAAAAATTCGAGAAGCGTATGGGGTCACTCTGGACTTCATATCTTTACTGCATCATTAAAACCAAATCTGTGCGATTGAGGAGTTGGCTACTGTTGTATAACTTCTTGATGAGGTAATATCGGTAGCAAATATAGAAACCCATTTTACACTCTGATCAATATCAATTTAGCAATACTCAGACACCGAATACATTGTCCGGTCTGGCCTAGACCGATGGGGGTTAAGCGTATATTCCCTGGTAAGTCCTCGTCGAAATTGTTGGCAAAGCGACGAAAGATATTGATTTTATGGTAGTATGATATCCTTTGATTGCCTCAGTTGATACACGTTTAAAACGCCAATATGTACTTCAGAATTGTTGCATTATGTGGGCCAAGTCGTCGCTAGGTATCGTGTACATTAATATAGGCTATCACTTCATTGAAAGATAGGGTTGGAATTAGTAATATGACGTCACGTGACGTCATGAGGTTCACGTTCGTGTTCACACAGAACCTTTTAAAAAGGTTCGCGTTCACACGAACCTGAACCTTTCAGGGGTTCACACCATCCCTAGTAGCAAGCACCTTAATCGCACGGATTTGGTTTTAATGATACAGTAAAGATATGAAGTCAAGATTGACCCCGTACGACCGTTCGATTTTTTACATCATAAGACGATATCAATGTCATTGATTGGTTGAATAAGCATCACTCGCTGACTACGTATATCGCTCGTGATGTTGTGTGATTGCGGGTCAATCTCACAGCAGAGAGTCACTAAATATTCACAAAGGGAAAGCTGGATATTCCGAGAAAATTTTTGCAACAAAGCAAGTAAAACGTTTAAGGTTGTCGAGGTGCATGGTGCATGCTCGTTTAGTGTTGATTTTTTATGCTGCCAGCACCATGCATGGAGTGGCCCGCAGTTGAAATGCAATAAATTTGAGCCAAAGATCTTATAATGGAGTGAAAATTACAATTTACCAAAAGGTTCACAGTGCAGAACCTACCAAGGTTCTGTTGTGAACGCGAACTTCTAAATTTCCGAGGTTCACACACAGAACGCGAACGTGAACCTCACGTTCACACCATCCCTACCACATATGCACATGCACATTGCACACTGAATGTATAGTAAAAGAAGATACACAAAATGATCATCATCATTGGTTTATTAGCAATTTTTATCAGTGCAATATACCACAAAATACGATACAGTGAAAAGATAGGAAGGTGTCGAAGCGACTTGGAGTATTCTATGGAAGCAGACAACCACCTTGGCCTAGGTGATGCAAAGAGGAGGCATGCACGCTCAATGAAAAGTACAGAAGATAGTATAGAAAAAAAACAAGTAACGAGAAATGGAGTGGCATGTCATGAAAGGCGAGATCGATAGATCAGTCGTGGTCCGGTAATCTTGAGGATGGACTAGTATTCATTTAGTAGTAAAATTGCTTGTATTGCGACTTGAATGTGGACACTGGACAATGGACATGCTCGTTGACTGTCGGAGCGACAATTGCAACAATTGCGACAATGCAGCACTCCCGCTGCTTGCGTTAGTTGTAATTTTCAACCGACACAGGTCGAGGAAAATTTTACTTCATCGCAAAGGTGCGGTTGAAGTTTGCCGCCGCTTCTATCAATGGCATTGGTTGTACAGAATACTTCAAATTTGCTGGGTTATGTATATCCGACTAGCAAGGCTACGAGTCACAAGTCCATATATCACTTTTATAGTTTTGACTCGAGTCAAGTCGAGTCATCTCCATTCTCCAATTCACCATCGAGTAAAGTCCGAGTCCAATAAGTCCAATTCAGCGGGTCAAGTCCAAGTCACGGTATTATATGACTCGAGTCCGAGTCCAAGTCATTGTGTTGACTGCTCAGTTTCCAGTTAAAGGCTTGTTAACCCCACTTTTTATAACTCTGCTTAGTGATATCGAATTCTTCGCATTTATAATATCCTAATTTTCGTCACTTTTAGCAGTTTCTGGTCGCATTTTCAAGTACCAGTACCAATAGACGAAATCCCAACAGTGTCGTTACCTTATTGCTACACTTCGAAATAGCAATGAAATGTCGGTCTTGGCAGTCTGAGTCGCGAGTCATATGACTTGATTCGAGTCATGCGCAATGATTCGAGTCCAGGTCAAGTTAATACACAGATTGACTCGAGTCGAGCCGAGTCATTTCCGTATTTGAAGAAAATGACTCGAGTTAAGTCGAGGAATCAGAAAATCGTGACTGGAGTCATTACAAACCCTGCAAATTTGTTCCTGATATAAACAATGACACTCTATATCAAATATAAGCTAAGCACTTGTTTACTTATTTTAGCAACTGATATCGGATACATTTACTATACAGGTTAAAAGCGATTGCGTCCATTGATCAACAATCTCAGCGCCACTTCACCACAGTATCCATTATCATATCGCATGGCAACAATTGGATCCAATACCGCGATTTGGTAAATTACACCAATGGTCTGTATTGTCTGGTTACCTATAGTTGTAACCACTCGCCACTAGTCAAGAACTAGGGTTGATCGAGGAAGGTTCTGTTGCTGGAGATATTGCTTCGCGCAAGATTAGAAAAGCGTAAGTTAAGACAAAATGTCGGAGACATCCGAATTCAGGGATTACAACGACATTGTCAATGATGATAGCGAACAAAGCAAGTAAGTTTCATTTTGCATAATTCACGCTAAATTTACCATTCTAGCTCGCATTGCAGTTGTTACAATATAAATAGCGTTATTCCGTCAGGGCTTTTTTTCAAAAGGTTAACGCATAGCCTAGCCTAGGCTAACGCAGTGTAGACTCCAACAATATAAGCTGAATGCTTATAGCAGCTGGATTTTCTAGCTTTATTAGGCTAATAAGCAAGATAAATAACCCAATGTCGTACACTCATACCCAATTTCGAGCTCGAAGGGGGCCCAAAATTATTTCGCAAATCCACATAAATTATAGAGTATTTTGTGGGAGTTTTCTTACAACTTCAAAATTTTCTCCCTCAGCTCTACGGGTAAATCTGATCACGAGGATTGAGAGAAGATGAGAAATCGATATCAATATGCAATTATAGACTACTAATAGACAGATTTCACTCATGAAAATTATATTTTTTCTTCGCGCTTCGCGGGACTACCACCCATACACACATCCGTAGATCCCGTATGGGGAGCACTAAAACGTGCTACACTGGTATTGGTAAAAAGGCGTGTCGTGAAGGGCGGTCTGGGGGGGGGGGCGTTGCCGCCCAGAATTTTGGTTTATTATCCTATGGGGGGCCCAAGACCAACGTTTTGGACGGGGCCTGACGAAGTACTGTTTCGGCCCTGTCTGCACGTGGAATATAGTTTTGACGAAGCATTTCTCCGATGCCATGTCTTTGTGCATAAGATCACTAACTTTCCATGCATGTAAATTTAACCGGCGCAGTAAACCATTTACTATGTAGCTGGTAAAATAATCGGACATAGTCAAAATGAGTTATTCTTGTGTGGCTGTTCTGACATGGATCGTGAAAATATACATATGTGGTTTCCAGAGGTGGTCAGTAACTAAGTACTTCTACTTTTTGCAGTACTTGAAGTAGATTTGGCCTAATCACACTACTTTTTAAGTAGTTATGATTTTAGACTACTTCTATTTCTACTTGACAGTTTTCAGTTTTGTAGGCAAAAATAAGCGTAGAAAACCTACTTACTTACTTACTTATTTGTGAGCCATCACTCCTACTTCTACTCGAGTAGAAATTCTGGCGTTACTTCTACTTCTACTTGAGTAGCGACGATGACTACTTTGACCACCTCTGGTGGTTTCAAACTTGAGTCCAATCATTTATCCACTTATTCTTTTGCAAGCATATTCAGCGACACGTCAAGTGACTATAATGACAGCGGTTCGGAAAGGGTTGAAAGGACATCCATTCACGAAATTAGTTTCGAGAGGACGTTAGCTATAATAAAACCCGATGCTATGGAAAGCGAAGTTGAAATTGAAGATCTCATAAGAAAGAAGGGATTTTCAATCCTGCAGGTGATGACAATCGATTCATATTGTGATTGGTTAAAAATAAGAGCAGAAGATAATTTCGAATTGGTGCTTTTCTTCAAGAAATGCTGTATTGAATCATGGAAAAGATGATCTGTTGTTACTTGTTAGTATCGAAATAACCATGAAACATGCCTAATCATTATAAGAAAAATATGACCCCGAAGGGACTCGAACCCTCAATCTTCTGATTCGAAGTCAGACGCCTTATCCATTAGGCCACGAGGCCGACGAGCTCCGATTCACCTTTACTTAATATAAATACGTACTTCAAACGAGAGAATAATCTCTCTCGTTTATTTATTTTGCTTCTGATGTCCTGTAATGTCATTGTAGATCTCACGCGGGGGCTACGATATGTCGTAGGCTGCATCTCACGACCTCACGTCTTCGCATTGTCCAATTATTTTCATTCATATTTTCTGCAATCTTTACGAATGTCTAGTGAAAACGAAGATTGGTTAGTACGATGATTTAAATTCGAAATTGTATGATAGTTAGGTACGGGAATTACACGTTCAACTCAAGTTGAGTCATGACCACAATATAGAGATACCATTTGATTCATTTATCGCGTTCCATATCCAGGATAGCCCCGTAGTGCGTGGATTAATATATCACGGCTGCGGAAACGCAGGGAAATATTTGTTTTTGATATTAGTTTATTACGTAACAAACGTAGTTTCATCTTGAAAACATAATGTAATTTACGATAAGGCGGTTTTAATATAGAATCTCTATAGTTTTAACGTAATAAATTTTCCTCTACTTATTCACGAGCTTTGAGAGTAACACTCCTTCGTCTGCTTATTCGCTTCCGATCACGAGTCGATAGAACAGCTTGCAGTGAATAAATAAAGCAACATCAATCTCCATAGATATTGTCTGATCTCATTCACAAGGTGTCTAGTCCATCGAATGTGATGTACAACACGAAAGAAATAGGCTATGCTGATAGGACTAGATTTAGCATGATATAAATGATGCGTAGTACACTAGTACTCACACTTTCTTCGTTATTGTTTAGAAGCGGAAAATACACTTCACACCTGAACAGGCCAGTGATTTCTACTCGGATCACTACGGCAAGATGTTCTTCCCGACATTAATCGGACACATGAGTTCTGGACAGATCGTAGCGCTAGTGATTTCCAAAGATAATGCTGTCAGAGACTGGTTGGAAATGGTGGGGCACGTCAATCCATTCAAGGTTTGAGAAAGAACAATAAACATATACCGTATATTGTACAATATGATAGTCTGTGCCATTATTCCCTCCAAGCAGCGCGCATGCGCGGCCGTACACTGCTTTTATAGTCGCCGCACACAGAAAAACGTGTGCCGCGCACAAGAAGCCGAAGTGATGATTTTTTTAGTCGTTACGCAGCACTGTTGCTGAACGGACCGCGCAGTGAGTTGGTGAGTGAGCGCAGACTCGTGAAAATTTAGAGGGAACATTGGTCTGTGCTATACACTCTGTGTATGTTTACTCGGACATTGTGTCAATGGCGTGTAGCCCGTAGCGTCTTGCGTATAGCTAGTAGGACGCGCTATAATATCATGTTTGGCGGTGCAATTTTTCCACAAACTATTACTGCCGACAGTTTCAAATTTGAAACGAAGAAATTGAACCAAACCAATATAATTCGTAAATTCTCAGTGTAGGACGGCAAGAACCTCAGATTATTATTATATGAATATAACTGCGCAGTGTGTACCGACACATTATATTGCTATATATTCTATATGCTTGGACGTTAAATAAATTATATGCTGCATTTGGACACTTGTAAGCTATAAGAAATATCATTATTCCCCGTCAAGAAGTCTCGGATTTAGTTCTCCGACTTCCTATTGTTACTTTGTGACGTCACTAATATTGCCGATATTTGTTGTATCTCTAACGGCAATTGTGAATTGTGATATCGACTCGATATTATCGGCAAACCGATACAATAGTTAAGTCCCTTATTCTTTCTCCGATAGGCAAAGGAATACCAACCTCACACTCTGCGAGCGCTCTATGGAAAAGACCAGACGAGGAATGCAGTACATGCTAGTGAAAACAGAAGGGCCGCGGAGAAAGAAATCACGTTTCTCTTCAGGGATAGTAAGTCATAGTTCAATCGCTATGTAGGAGATTGAAAACTAGGAGCGCCTGTCCACATCAGTGACGCAGCTAACCTACTGATTCGATCTTGTGAAAAATCCAGGGTTCGCACGTTGCTGGGCGGCCACAAATAGGGATAACGTTTAATTTATTCTCAGTGCCTCGGGGTATCGAATATGCAATTTTGCGATGAGACTGTGTCTTGCTATCCTTTCTGTGAAATATTTCAGTGGTGTGTCCGAACGTACGTAGTTGTGTTAGTCAGTTGACAAGGATTCAATATGAAGATAGGTTACGCATTGCAACAATATGTTTCAAACTCACCTGTAAGGCATTATGTCGCCCCGCTATAGGCATAGGCAATAGGCATAGACATATATACAGTCGATATTGATTGCATGAGACCAAAAAGGTTTTCAAAATCGTTTTGCCTCCCTCGCCACATCAAGCCTAGTAGATATTTGCCCAAATATAAGTGTTATGTATTGAAATAATTTCAAATCAGTTATAGGAAGTGGGATTACGAGCCTGCTGCCCTATGTCAAATTTTCCAAATTAAATTCATGTTCATCAGTGATGGCAAGTCTCAGTAGGTAGGCCTAATTTTACTTCACTGGAGTAATAAAGTACGTTGTGTTACGTACAGTATTAGTCAAGAGGTTTTGGTTATAGGTCAGTTTTATCCCAATTAAAGTATACTTTATTGAAGTAGTATACTATACGTATACAGTTTTCATAGCTAACTCTTCCTTCAATTGTACCTGTATAGCGCGCATCGTTCACAAAGTGACACTTCTATTTGAGCAGAAATTATTGTGCCAGTGAGGCAAGTAGGTTGTCAGGTACAGTTTATACGTCACGTTGTCTCACTTCGGCCGATGTATGATACAGTCCTGATCTATTACGTTTCATTCCAACTCTGTGAAGGGGGCCAGAAAATCGCCTGTCCAATGTCCATTCACGATAATATGGGTCCATCGACGAGACCTAGATCTAGTTCTAGGAACACATTGACTTCTTTCGCTTCCTTTACATCAGGGACGTCAAACATACGGCCCACAGGCCGCATGCGGTCCGCCAGATGATTTAATCCGGCCCGTGGAGGAATTCTGAGTAGATTGAAAAATGCGAGTAGTATCCAGAACATTTCTAACAAATCTGGAGATTTTCAGCCCATTAAATAACCCCAAGACAGCGAATGTCGAGTGAGTTCAAAGGTCACATTATAGCTACCCAACAGTGGTGTTGAGTTTGCCTTATTTCAAGAAGGCAAAAAAGTGCATATTGAGCTGAGAGTTTTATGGAAAAATTTACCAAAACGGGTAATTCACAGAGGCGAAAATGCCATTGCGAAACCCTTACATGCAGGGAGAATTACAGAAATATAATTCAACTATATGTGGTTGTACCGCTACATCACTTCTGACTTAAAGGTCTCCGGCCTCGAGAGAAACCCGAATCACAATATAATAATATGAAGTAGATTTCAACATCCGTGTTTACAGTCAAATATTTTATATTTCTCACAACGCATACGTAGGTTTGACGCCAGTATACGACTAAAACGAAGGAAGAATAGAAACATACCAAGACCAACTCATATCATCGTTAGAGCCAATGCTTTCTCGGTTTATAACAGTGTACTGCCGCCCAATCGTATTGTTGCCACGCAATTCATTGTTTGCTAATAAAGGTGAAGCTAGAATAGAAACCCTATTTTCGTAATATAATGTAATATACTACTGTGCTCATAGTCTTGATAATAAAGTATTCAAAATGAAAAACAAGGGCATGGATTCTGAGGTAATATTTTGGAATCATTTGAGTGGTGCGGCCGGCGAGCGATATAAAGTTTTGAATCCGGCTCGCGACGTCAGCTGAGTGTGACACGCCTGCTTTACATGTTTATTCAGTAACACAAACGTGAAAAAATTGTTTAGCAATCTTGGAGCCCATCACTACGAAATCTCTCGCTAAGGATTACCTGACGAGAGAGGTGCAGCCAACCCTTCTTCATGGTCTCACGGCAGTTTGCAAAATGAAACCGAAGGATCCTATAGTGAGTCAACCCTGCCTACTTGCTTGCAGCGCTATGTTTCTTACGTTTATTTTCTAGTAGCCTTGAGATGATTCAATGAAAACATCAGATTTGAATGATTTTCTGTTTCCGCGTCCACCATGCTCGGAGTCAATCATTCATTTCCCCCCATACCTCAATCGGAGAAATTTTAGTCGGTAAATGTCGCAGCTGGACAATATCGATAGTCTGACCATAGTGTCCTATATGGTGTCGACACAAGCAAATCGCACGGTTCAATGAAATTGTATCACGTCACAGTTTCCATTTGGCTACAGGCAATTTGACGGTGATTTTTGACCGACTTGCCGAGCATTAAATTTGATGAATCGGGTATCAATCGAAAGCTGACGCTATACTGCTTGCGAAAATATAAATTTTATTCCACTCATGGCCCTGGAACCCCCACAATCTGCCCCAAATTATTCATTGTAGAGTAGATTGGCAGTGTGACGCAACAATGCTGTCTGGTGAAACGAGTGACTAGCTCAAGAGCAAGGATGCGGCCGAGCGGCGAGAGTGGGATCAGCTGACGTCGCGGCAATAGCAATGTGCAACCGCGCCACAGAGAAGCGCTGCGCTGTTGATACTTTTTCTATGCGTTTCGGTACAAGCGAGCACACACCAGCCTTTCCTTGACTTGTAATTGTAGAACTGGATCCACAGAATGTATTTGGTCCCTACCAATTTTCGCGCAATCCTTCAGCTGTTAGAGATATTTCTAGTAAGAAAAATATACTTTCAAGTAATAAGATTCACTCAAGACCGCAAATTTAGATAATGTAAATATATCATATTGTAGTAATACAACTACAGTGTTGAGTTTTCACTCTAGTCCCCATAAGCACCACGTCGGTGACCTTGCCAAATTCCGAGAAGGCGAAAAAGTGCAAACTCTGTTGGGCCGAATGGAAGTTGGACATTCAGTTATTCACAGATGCGAAAACAATACTGCAAATCCGTTTTACGTAAGTTACATTAGGAATATATATACAGGCTACAGAATGAATATAATTCAAATATCTGTGATACCACTGTATTACTTTTGACGCAAAAGGTCCCCGGCAGTCAAAAAAAAACTATTTGGTGATTGAAAAATGCTAAACCAAATTCCAACGTCAACGTTTATAGTGATATCAGATAGATTCCAGTGAAAAACAAAGGTATGAATTTGGTGGTAACATTTTGGAATCATTTGGCAGGTATGGCCCGCAAGCTTTCTGCTAACGGATTGAATCCGGACAGCGATACCAGTTTAATTCGACACTCCTGCTGTTAAACTTTATTCAACAATCAACATTTTACCTGATGCATTCGCGGACCAAGTCCTACCCATACGGATCAAATAAAAGCTTGTAATGTATGCTCATGCTCAATGCTCCTTGCTCACACTTAACCATAAAAGCGACTATAGAAAGTATCGACACCCGCCATCAACAGCGCGACGTGTCTCTGGAGCCCTACGCAACAAGCGGGCTAAGACAATCGATATCATAATAATCTGACATATCCAATGTAGACTACTTAGACGTAGCCTACATATCTTTATCAGCTGAAGGATATTGCGCGAAAATTGGTCGGGCCCTAATACATTCTGTGGACCCAGTTCTACCCTTACAAGTCAAGGAAAGGCTGGTGTGTGCTCGCTTGTACCGAAACGCATAGGAAAAGTATCAACAGCGCAGCGCTTCTCTGTGGCGCGGTTGCACATTGCTATTGCCGCGACGTCAGCTGATCCCACTCTCGCCGCTCGGCCGCATCCTTGCTCTTGAGCTAGTCACTCGTTTCGCCTGACAGCATTGTTGCGTCACACTGCCAATCTACTCGACAATGAATAATTGGGGGCTGATTGTGGGGGTTCCAGGGCCGCGAGCGGAATAAAATTTATATTTTCGTAATCAATGCAGAGTCAGCTTTCGATTGATACCCGATTCATCAAATTTAATGCTCTGCAAGCCGGTCAAAAATCACCGTCAAATTGCCTGTAGCCAAATGCAAACTGTGACGTGATACAATTTCATTGAACCGTGCGATTTGCTTGTGTCGACACCATATAGGACACTATGGTCTGACTATAGAAATTAAACATGGAACGGCAACGACCGATTTTGCAGCTTCGTTCCGCTTCGCTGAGGCTGGAGTGGAGAATTGTTTTGCGTAAGCTACTATAGGATTTCTAGCAATCCAAAAGCTATCTTCCCGAGCGCAGAAATTATTGAATCTGGTCTTGATCGAAAGCTACTGTTGCACCGATTCCGAAAATATAAAGTAAAATATGATCAGGCACTGATCCACCTAGAATCCGTCCTCCAAGTCTTAAATATCGGCATTGTTCAGAACAATCGGGCAACCGCAAAACAATGACCCGTTGCGACTCTCCGTAGGTTAGTTATCTATACGGCCGTAAACCAAACTTTACGCTGATTGCTCGATTCTTTGTTTATTTATTAAATTTGGGCTCACCGTAAATACTATTTCATTCAAATCAAAATTTTTCTACGGCAATAATTCCGCTTCCGCTGGTTGGACTTAAACCAAATTTGGTGAACATCGTTTCTATAGACAGCCTAACACTTTCATTGGGTGAACAGAAAATTTTCAAAATTTTTTATTATTTATTTTTATATAATAAATAGAAACTTTCTTCTCCTGTAGCAAAGCGGTTACTGGCTGGAATTGAACCAAATCTTGTGTGTAGGCTTAAATTAGGTAACCTAACAATTTTATCAAGTAGCCAGTACGATTTGAAAAAAAAGTCAGTTTTGAAGAGCCTTATTGTACAATAATGTTGTTATCATGTATCTCTTCAGGTGTGGCTGGCGGATTGGCTCATCGAGAATAACCCGCGCAAGCCTAGGATTGGCTAGTGACTTTTGCAGAATTCCAGCATTTTCTTGAAACGTCTGCTGCACGCACTATTCGGAGCTCGAAATTCGAGCAAAACACATCTATAGGAAATGAATCCAGTAGAAATTGTTGTTTAGAGATAGGGTGCTTCTAGTTTGTGATACATTATATTTATCTTTAATGCAATACAATGGAATTTGAAATGTAAGCTTTGTACCAAAAATACATATGTGTTAATACTTGTTGCTTTTTCCGTTATTGGATGACCTTTTAGTGTTTACAGAGCATTATCATTCTGCAAACGCTCGTTAAAGAAATAATCATACCGTCTGCAAGGGTTCGGGATCAACATCAGAGATTAGCGGATTCCCTAATTTGGGGGTCAGAATCCGTCCTGCTTCGGAGTTCACGATAATGCAGCTACAAAATGATCAGTCCGAAAAATACTGCTTTTGCTTTGCACTACACCGCGATGTATTCCGCTATTTCGTCATTATTCTTGTACATGTTATTGACTGTGGTGCAAAAGGCCGTCTGGCGATAAGCGCCAATTGGTTTAAGAAACAACTCATAAAATATACCATGCAAAACAGGTATGAACTATTAACTGTCAAAATCAGCTTGTCAATGCCTCATTCTATTCAATTTCACATCATTGTCATGATTAATGCAGCTAGTAAGCGGGGTCACTTATAGATGCCACTATGAGTGCTTTCTCAAAAGATTTGGTGTTCTAAACATAGAAGATATGAGGAAGCTAGAAATTGCCAAGTCTATGTATCAGTTCCATTGCGGTCAATGTCTCTCATCTTTCAACGACTACTTCACCTCGGAGTCAAAAACGCACAAGTACAGCACACGCGCGTCAACGAAGAACAACTACCATGATCAGGATGGAATACAAGAAAACGCATTGCTCTATCAAGTATGCCGGACCCCAATTGTGGAACAGCATCTCGCCGGCTATCCGACAGTCGTTGAGCATGTCCACATTCTAAATGAACACTAGCCAGCCTCCAGGATTACCGGACAACGACCTAACATCGACCTTGCCCTCCGCCATCATGCCACCTTATTTTGTTGCTTGCGTCTTATATTCTCTGCATTACTTTTCATTCAATGTGCATGCCTCTTCTTTGCTTCGCCTATAGGCCAAGGTGGGTGTCTGATTTCAAAGACTACTCCAAGTTGTTTCGACACCTTCCTATCCTTTCATTGTATCGCAGTTTTGTGGTGTTTTGAAACGATGAAAATATTAATAAAACTGATTGATTGACTGATCATGCAGCCGGCTTTGGCGCTCAAGTGATTCACAGCCAGAATCTGCTGCTCAGTTCTATATGGCAAGGGCCGGCAACCTTTTGTGTATAGCGTGCCAAAATGTCAATAAGTCTCTACCTTTTACCAGCTTGCGTGCCAAACATTCAATTTATTTATATTTAACGCAGGGGTCACCAACGTGGTGCCCGCGGGCACCAGGTAGCCCGCGAGGAACAGATGAGTAGCCCGCGAGACTGTTTTAAAAACAGATCGAATAGCAGAATTTACCAATTTTCATCATATTATCACCAGCGAGCTTTCAAGAATATAGATTGATTGATTTAGCTATTCTTGTTTAAATCACACTGACATGTAGCTCACAGATGACAATACATAAATAACACTTAAAATGATGATATCAAATATCCTCAATTACAATTAGTAATATACCAACATGTAATAGAATCACAAGATATCGAAGACGTAGGATACGACGCACTGCCCAGTGCCCATACAGGCGACATGACGGAATGCCATCCACGGTCTTCTTGAAATGGCGGGGGGTTCAGTTATGGTAGCTCGACGTTCAGGACAATGCCAAAGTAGTAAAAAGCATTAATATTCGGTAGCAGATAGCGGTGAAGTAACATAGCAGATTCTCAATATGTGTATGCCCACTACGTATTGCATCTTTTGACACAGCTTGTTTCTTTTACACTCAACGCAGTTTAGTACCATATTTCAAACTTTCCGTAATCGATGTTGCTGACAGGTATAAAATAGAAATTGTAACACTGCAAAATGACCTCCACCTCAAAGCCCACAAGACTGCAGCAAACTTTTGGTGCCTTGTTGACATGGAAAAGTACAGTGGTGTATGCGCAGCAGCTATGAAGGTTGCAAGCATGTTTGGTTCAACTTATCGTTGCGAATCAGCCTTTGCGGACATGAACTTAATCAAAAACAGAACTCACTATTGCACATCTGCAACACTCACCCAGAGTTGAAGTGTCAAGTTACATACCACAGTACAGCGCACTAGTTGATCGCATACAATGCCAGGCCTGCCACTGACTGATATAGAAACAGATAACATGATGTCCAGTCTAAAGTGTGACATGATTTATTTTAAAATTTGAGCTGACTGTTGTTATATAATTTATATGAACATGGTGCGAAGTAATTCGTGAATTTTTAAAAGATCCTAATGCCTAGCTAGTTGAAATGAGATGTTTTGATTTGGAAGACTCTCGTAGAAGTCTTACCGAAATGTGATTCCTGCCCAGTGTTATGAATATCAAAGCGGAAATTTAATCTGGTGCGGGTAAACGGTGGGAGTAAATGGTAGCCCGTCACTGAAATCAGTACTCAAAAGTAGCCCTTGGTTGCAAAAAGGTTGGTGACCCCTGATTAACGTTTCGCACCAACCATTTTTCTGCAGCTGGCAACCGCATTCGTCACGCCAACAATTCTTGATTGGTCGTGAAGGAATGAATTTTGGTCGCTACCGCACCCGACCCATCGCTTTTATATAGGCCTTCGTCGTGATATTGTAGGAACTCGTATCCTACTGAGTAGTTAACTAACTACGTAACTCTCATTTCCATACTGAGAACGCGAGACAAGTACAGCTACACTCAATCTGTAATTACAACAACAATAATATGAACATGCTCTCTGACTGGCACCTTTTGAGCGTGCAAGTCAGAGCGGTACGAATGTATCAGAATGTTAATATTCGAACAGTAACGCGTCAGGAATAAGCGTAATACATTTACGAGTCGCGATCGCTTGGATATAGTTTGTAGGTGTATTATGTGCAGCTACACCACCCTCCACCAGATCGTGACTAGCCTTTTCAAGCTCGGAATCGAGGGGGCACGTTAATCATTCTTCCGAAGCGAGTCTTCATCTGCTTGTTGCGCGTAGACGTCGTGTCGTCCTGTTCACGTTGTAAGCTTTCCGGTGCTCGCTGCGCAGGATCTGGAGATGACGTTGAAGGATCAAGCAAGGGCGGTCTACCTCTTGTAGGTGGTTGTGCCACCACGAATGGATGTTCTTTGTCCATGTAGGCTGGCTTGAGTCTGTCTGCCGAAACGAGTTCTTCGCGCAAGCCAATCTTCAGTCTGAACACCTTCTCTCCTGGGGAGATTACTTCGTATGGTCCGTCATATGGTCTTGTCAGCGGGTGCCCATGTGCGCCTCTTCGCACGAAAACGAATTTACTGTTTGATAAGTCTGAAGCCACACGAGCTGATGTGTTTCCATGAGAAGAGGTAGGGGTTGGGCGCAAACTTCCAGCAGTTTCTCGAAGGCGGTTAAGCAGTGGATTGTAGTTTGTAATGGTCTCAGGCGTGGCCATGAAATCTGCTGGCACTGCTATCGTCTCACCGTACACAAGTTCCGCCGAAGTCGACCCTAGGTCCGCTTTTGGTGTGGTTCGAAGTCCAAGTAAGACCCACGGCAGCTCGTCTACCCAGCCCGGATGCGTGCATCGAGCACGCAAGGCAGCCTTCATAGAACGGTGGAAGCGTTCCACCAGTCCGTTGGCTTGGGGATGGTACGAAGTGGTCCTGTGAAGTTTGGTGCCAAGAAGTTCACAAACTGTGTCCCATAGCCTCGAAGTGAACTGAGGCCCTCGGTCAGATGACATATCTGCCGGAACGCCAAATCTCGCCACCCAATTATACAGCAGTGCGCGGGCACATCCGGCGGCGGAGATGTCGGAAATCGGTATGGCTTCGGGCCACCTGGTGAACCTATCGACCATTGTAAGGAGATATGTGTATCCCCGCGAGTGAGGCAAGGGGCCTACGAGGTCGATGTTCAGATGACTGAAGCGCTTTTCTGGAACACGAAACGTTTCAAGAGCAGTTTTCGTGTGTTGAGTGACTTTCGACCGTTGGCAGGCGATACAAGACCTGCTCCACTGGTTCACGTCTTTCGCAAGACCCTTCCACACATATTTGGCGCTTACCAAATTCTTGGTGGTCCTAATGCCAGGATGCGACAAGGTGTGTACAGCGTCGAAAACCCGTCGTCGCCAAGATGGTGGAACCACCGGCCTCGGTGTCCCAGTGCTGACATCACAAAGCAAGGTGGACCGCCCACCGTCAAATGGAATCCGCTGTAACTCGAGGCTAGTATCGCGTAGATCAAGGTCCGTTTGTTCTCGTGCCATCGCTTGGAAATCCAGGCCGTCATCGATAGCGTTGACAGTGGTACGCGACAGTGTGTCCGCTACCGAGTTGCTTTTCCCAGAAACGTGCCGTATGTCAGTCGTGTACTCACTGATTGCGGCCAATTGTCTGGATTGCCTGGCCGACCATGGTACACATTTCTTCGCCATAGCAAAGGTCAACGGTTTATGGTCGGTGTAGACTGTGAAGTGGCGACCTTCCAGAAAGTAGCGGAATTTTCTGATGCTCAGATGAATCGCCAGCAGTTCTCTATCAAAAGCACTGTACTTTCTTTCAGCATTATTCAGTTGACGGCTAAAGAAGGCTAACGGCTTCCAAATATTCCCCAACTTCTGTTGGAGCACGCCCCCAACAGCTACATCAGACGCGTCTACTGTTAAGGCGGTTGGTGCATCTGTTTTTGGATGTACCAGGAGTGTGGCCTTGGCTAAAGCAGCCTTAGTAGCGTTGAAAGCTGTGGTCATGTCCGTTGACCACTGGACAGTTTGAGTCTTCATACCGAAAGTTTTGTGGTAGTGACAGATGAAAACTCCGGTTGCGCTGTCTACCTCTGCCTGTGGGGCGATATCCTGCGCGTCATGGCGTAGGGCACTCACGTTGACTGTCTGAGTTGCGAAAAACACTCTATCCGCCACTTCGGCCAGTTTTTCAACATCTGTTTCTGCGGATGTGGCCAGCACTGTTCGCACTGCGGCAGGTAGCTGGGCCAACCAGAACGCTCGCAGTAATGTCTCTTGACTGCCCCCTAGCGCACGCATGTGTCTCAACAAACCAGACGGCTTTCTGTCTCCTAAGCCGGCTATGTTAAGAAGTTCAGAGTCCTTAACTTCTTGTGGCTTGCCATAGACTTTGATTAGCGCCTTTTTGATAGCGGGGTACTTTTCTGTTGCTGGCGGTTCAGTAAGCAGAGAGGAAATTTCGCTAGCAGTGGCGTTATCCAACACCGAAACCACATGGTTAAATTTCGTATCATCTCGAGTGATGCTTGCAGCCTCGAACTGAGCTTCAGCTCTAGCGAACCACAAAGTAGGGTTGTCAGTCCAGAGTGACGGAAGTTTAACGCTTACCGCATTAGCTGACGAAGGGATGACGAGTTTCTTCAGTGCGTCGGTCAATCCTTGCATAGCGGCGGTATCCATGTTGGAAAGCGTCAGTATAATCCTGGCTGTGCACAATACTTGCGGTCTTCTGGAGTCTTCCAGGTAGTTCGGGGTCACCAATGTAGGAACTCGTATCCTACTGAGTAGTTAACTAACTACGTAACTCTCATTTCCATACTGAGAACGCGAGACAAGTACAGCTACACTCAATCTGTAATTACAACAACAATAATATGAACATGCTCTCTGACTGGCACCTTTTGAGCGTGCAAGTCAGAGCGGTACGAATGTATCAGAATGTTAATATTCGAACAGTAACGCGTCAGGAATAAGCGTAATACATTTACGAGTCGCGATCGCTTGGATATAGTTTGTAGGTGTATTATGTGCAGCTACACCATTTACATAATTTATTTTTAGTCGCGCAATGGCGCAATAATCGATCTTCTGTGGTTGATTGGGTCGTTTCCAAGTCCAATGTGTTCGGTAACATATCCAATAAGTGTCAGGCCACTCAGCGTTGTTACGATGATATGGTCTGATGATGATGAAAAATGTTCCCACCCCTGTATCATTCAAATCGGTTTGGTGTGACGTTAAGGTCGGTCTGACACTAGATTTGTCTGCAAAGGTCGTGGTAAAGCGGAAGATTGTCGTTGATACAGATATAATGGAATCGCTTGCACACCAGACCCTCCTTCCGAGATACGAAAACGATTTCAACACGGGGCTCATTATTTTCCTCGGCAGGTCTCATTTGATATGTGAGGCCCAAGCTACGGGCGCAGGACTATTGGGCGCTGGTCACTTCGGCGCCTTGACAGTGGACATATCAATGTCGAACGTTTCGGCCTGCATGCGGCGGTCATTTCGTTTCAAGGTTTTATCGCCGCCAATCATTTTGGCAATGCATACACCGCATGGGAGTCGCATGGTCGCATGTTGTCCGAAACTTTATGTCTAGGCCGTGTCTTCTATAGCGTGAAAATGCCCAGCGCGGTAATGCCGGTTCATAAGCTGCACTCCCGTAGGCTGCACAGTGAATAACACTCCTAGAGTAAAGCATCCAAACGGTTGCATACGATATTCGGTTGACGTTTTCTCATTACTGCTGCTACGGTTGACTCTTTCTGCACACTATGCATAGTTTTTAAAAACATTTTATATATACGTATATATTTATTTAGTTATTTATTGGGGGTTTCCACATTATAATTAAGACATGAGGTTCCCAAAAATGGCGCGAAGCGCGGATAAAAATTTCAAGATAAGTATAATCTGCCCTAAAAGACTGTATTCTATGTTGATTTCCGAAATCAGTTTGGATCGCCTACAGGCTTTGTACATTTAGAAAACTTCTGTTTCACTTTTTGCAAAAACATGGTCTCAATATGTCGTTTGCGTTAAATCATTTGGCGTGCCATGACAAATCATCTCGCGTGCATGCCACAAATGGCACGGGTGCCGGGGTTTGCCGACCCCTGGTATATGGTTAATTGAGTCAACAGTCATTGTACTGACCAAGAAGGTGGGTTGGGGTCGCCCACTAGTGACTGCATTTTATGCAATTGCGAATATGATACATACGAGATTAGAGATACACGATCGACGCGACTGTTTTGCAAGCACAAGGCGAAGCATTGCACGCTTGAGAAGATTTCATAAATGCGAGCGTAGACTAGCGAGTAGGAATTCAGGACTCTAAAACTAGGTCGTATATCTTCTTCGTATTCGTGAACCTCCTGCATTTGATATAAGTGTACAACGCGTTGTAATGTAATATCGATGCGAAATTACGGATTGGAAATTGAAGCGTGTGCTATGTGGCTTTTCGGTCTATGAAATGTACTGGACATCATGCCGATCGTCATACTCCAGATCTGGTGAAAGTGAAATCGACTTGACAGCTGATTCAATTTTGTGTTTCAAGAGGCCTCTTCTTACGATCACAGTCTGATAAATCCGTCGCTGTAGTGCCAGTTTTTGATTGCGCAATGCGCATGTATTATAGCTCGAGGCCTTCACGAATCGTAAACTTTGACAATGGCATCGTTTCAGACAGAGAAGAATAGGGCCATTACGTCGATGTCATAATGAGGACAGAGTGACAGGTAATCTTCATTACCCCTCATACATTGGCAATATTGTAGATGTACGACATGTGCGATTGTCCGTTAGGGCTCTCCAAAAACGACTTTTTTTCTCAAATCGTACTGGCTACTTGATAAAATTGTTAGGTTACCTAATTTAAGCCTACACACCAAATTCGGTTCAATTCCAACCCGTAGCCGCATTGCTACAGGAAAATAAAGTTTCTATTTATTATGTAAAAATAAATAACAAAAAATTTGAAAATTTTTTGTTCACCCCATGACAGTGTTAGGTTGTCTATAGAAACGATGTTCACCAAATTTGGTTCAATTTCAACCAGTGGAAGCGGAGTTATTGCCGTCGAAAAATTTGGATTATGAATAAAATAGTATTTACGGTGCCCAATTCTTTATTTATTACAGTGGGTACCACCTTAAATTCTATTTTATTCAATTCCAAATTTCTCGACGGCAATACCTCCACTTCCGCTGGTTGGAATTGAACCAAATTTGGTGAACATCGTTTCTATAGACAACCTAACACTTTCATGGGGTGAACAGAATTTTTGTTATTTATTTTTAGATAATAAATAGAAACTTTCTTCTCCTGTAGCAATGCGGCTACTGGTTGGAATTGAACCAAATTTGGTGTGTAGGCTTAAATTGGGTAACCTAACAATTCTATCAAGTAGCCATGACGATTTGAGAAAAAGGGGTCATTTTTGAAGAGCCCTATTGTGCGTACACCGTAAGAGATGATTGTTAGCTGCAGAACTACACAGAGTCAATAAACCGGAGTAGAAACACTCAGTTATTCAGTGGGCTGTGTCCAGGAATCATGCGCAATCCGTGACAAGGTAAATTTGACAGGATCTACACCAGTGGTTCTCAACCGGGGGTCCGCGAAGCATTTTGAGGGTCCGCGAAGCCTCAAAATATTACATAACCAAAATTGTATTTTTAATTCGGAAAATTACGAGGCAGTTTAGCTTTATTGCTAGCTAATAAAACTCCTGAGCTCACATCAACAGAATGGCCATCCGATATGAAATATCCTACTGTGCAGACTCATTTCAATTGCTAAATGGCCAATAACCACCTGATACAAACATTTTGCTGTCAAGAGATGTTTTGTTCGGAATTGTGGAAAAATTTTGGATGAGTAAGGTCAATCACGGTGACTTTGAAATGTTTACAAAAATTCATTTTCTCTTGTGATCTGCACAACCATTTTTCCATAATAACTTCAACATAAGTTGCTGGATAGAAATCATCAGGCTCGACGTTATATGTTAATTACAATAATTGTTTGTCAATTTTGGTGCCGTATTTGTTGCGATCATACCCAAATGTCCCTTCGGAAGCGCTACGCGTTATTATTACATTCACCACCACCTATATTTGTGGAATGGCACTGGGCACTCGATCATATCAAAACGAAGGTGCGGATGCTCAGGACACGGCCACGTATTTTCAAGAAATGCAGTTGCAGAATTCGCTTTGAAATAATAGAAGTCAACCCAATTTTTACATGAAATAGTATCATCTTATTTTCCAGAAAGGTCATAGTCTTGCTGTTTATGACTAAGCCAACAGTTGTCATATACATAAGACAGATAATGATTGCACGATAATTGAGCTAGACTTTAACTAAAACTTCGTGGGGGTCCGCGGGGTCCGTGACGATCCGAAAGGGGTCCGCGAAGACAAAAAGGTTGAGAACTACTGCTATACACGGAGATAAGCATTGATTAGAATTTGTATGACTTACTAGAGGTATTATTTTCATTATTGATTTATGCAAAACTGGGATATTGTGAATGCTATGATACTTCCAAACGAGGTTTCTAGGCTCCCACGACGGGAAGAAAGTGTCGAAACTATGATTCTCGACGACAAAAGTAACTCTTGGTCGGTACTGACTACTAAAATCGTAAAAATTCGCTACTCGAAAAATCAGATTACACTTGAATCGTTACAATTGATACTCGGCTCGGTGTTAGTACTGGGAATATTTTTTTAAGTGTAAAGTAGAATGAAACAGGATTCGGATAGAAAATATGTAAATCTATTTACCCTGATTGAAAGAAATATTGACGCACCGCGTCTTTCCGACGCCTATATGAATCTGTAAACAACTGATCGTGTTAAGTGACGACTCAAAAGAATCTTTCAATAAAATGTCATCTGTCTCGTGATTATCGTACTTGTGATCGTCAAAACAATTTATGAAAACCAAATTTCGCAGTAAAATAATAAAAATGAGCAGTAATCATGCCAGAGCCTTTTCCTGTATTCTGCGATCTTTCCATCCTTAGTGCACCCCCAAAGCGGACGCCTCTCTTTACAGTGTACAGTGTACACTCGGATTTGCAATTTGATACAAATCGTCGATCCGTTGCCAGTAGCAAGCTGACCGTGACCATTACCTTAAATACGTAACTCTGAGTTCATTTACCTTTTCTATGTTATCTGTTTTGAAGCGAGAGCTGTGCAGGTGTATTCTCTTGTCGAAAATTTCCTATATATAGAGAGAGATTTGTCTGTTCCGTGAAGTATGCGCGCTATGAATCCTAGAATACCCGAATCGTCGCATGTTAGATAGTCGAAAGAATTATGCAGACAGCAGCATATGCGACTTTCGTTCATTCCAGGATAGATATCCCTGCGCTTTACGATTGAAAGTATAGCCTATTTTCGATTGAAAAGTTCAAGATTGATAGTCATTTCCCAAACAGAAGGGTGCGGCGAATAAATTGACCAATGCTAATGATCCAATAAATGCGAGACGCTTAGTTCTTGTTACGAATCAACCAACACCACCCGACTTCTATTATAGAATATTTAATGTGTGTCATGCACAATATAATAATTATTAGCGTGTATTTACATGACTTGGATGTCAGCATATTGCACGTGTGATTCGAGTTCATTGTAGCTACTCACTATAAAGTTAAGTGGAATTGCTCAGGAAAATTCATTAATTTTTAGAAAACAATAAACTGAATTATGTGGACTAGGAATTCCGACGTTCTTACTGAAGCATATGTCTTGGACGGTGGGATTTGGCTGCTACCGTTTTGAAATACAGTTAGCTCCTGGTTAAGTACGCACCCGTTTAAGTTCGCATCCCCGATACAATTCCTGGGTTCTACTTTTTCAACAATTCATTCATTAGAAATAGTAAGCACAATTAACTGGATGTCATAGAAAGTTGAACATCAACTTAACATCTTCCTGTCTATTCATTGTATCGCATTTTTTGTGGTGTATTGAACTGATAAAATTGCTAATAAACCAATGATGATGATGATGATGAGGTAGCTGCTTAAACATGTCGTGCAAAGTCATCTGATGCATATTTTGCATTTTTCTGCTTGACTTCCCACGTCACCTGTCTGGGTTTTCGCTGAAAGCATTCAAAGGCGCTTTTGAGATTATCGTACGCATCTCCTGCTTGATCTTGTAAGGCAGGACACAGCAACTGATCCTGAACTTCAAGCACTTTGTTGTAAAGTTGTTCAAAGCCATGAAAATCGATGCTGTTTTCGACAGGTGCACTGCACATTGCACTGCACAATTGTTGCATTTAGGTTTCCCAATCAATGTGCAATTGTGCATGTAACTTTGTGTGTTCCTGTAACATTTGCACAAACAACCAGAGACACACGGTCTTTAGTTTTATTCTTCCCTCAGATGCTGCTGAGATATTCGAATGGCATAAGCAAGGTATATTTATATGTAGGTGGGAGACGAAAAAACAAACCTGTTTCAACCAATGTTCACTCTAATTTTTAATTAACCAGTCTGCGCACACTCACCAACTCACTGCGCAGACCCGTGGACAACAGTGCGTAGCGACTAAAAATAGGTCATCATTTCGGATTTTTTGTGCGCAACTTGGATTTTCTGTGCGCAGAGACCGTCTCAGCACTGCGCATGCATTTGCGCACGTGCGCAGCTTAGAGGGAACATTGGTTTCAACCATGTCATACACATTTTCAGAATCATACCGTGCAATTATAGCATGTAAATCATTCAATGCAGCCAAAAGCTTTGGGTCTTCCTTGTCCGCTTCAGCTCCTTCACCATGAAGAACTTTCTGCAACCCTTGACGTGCTCTGAATCGGCTAAGCCACTGCCACGACGCATGAAAATAATCTTCTGATATCGATAATTATTGGGCTGTTTGTTTTGCTTTTGCATATGACTAGTGAGGGAGAGTGGGAAGACTTGCAAGTCGCATGCTATCAATCCAAAGATGTAGAATATCTTCCTGCTCAGGAGACCAACCAACGGATGCTCGAAACTTTTTTGTCTTTGGTTCCTCAGACATCAAAGCAGAGCGCTTTCGAAACACTTTCCGGTTTTTCAAAATCTTTCGGATAGCAGGTTCACCATACTCTCTTGCGAGACTCCTTTTACCCGGAGCAGACAGCATATGCAACTTGGCGATTACTTCCAATCTTTGGGATTCACTTAAACGCTTACCTTTGTCTGACATTAATGCGAACGAGAAAATTGTACCCAACAAATTACTGGTGCTTCACTGTACACTAGCAGAAGAGAATGACGTAGCCTACAAAACCGCACGTGGGCAGCGCATCGTGAATGACGTAATAAATGCAAAATTTGTGCATTGGGTAGGCCTACCTTAGGTGGCGTTAAGTACGCGCTACCGTATAAGCAGGACCGTAACTGCCGCACCCCAAACCCCCCAATTGGGGGGGGGGGCGAGCTCGAAGGGGGCCCAAAATTGTTTTGGGAATTAGCATAAATTATGGAGTATTTTTTGAAAATTTATGCAACTTATCAAAAAATTTTCGCGCTAGACGGTATTTCAAGGTGGCAAATATCTTGAATATTTGGTAATCATCCCCCAAGAAAAAAAAACACGCACGATTTATAAAAATGGACATATCGGCGTTGGCCAATACCACGACACGACGCACCAAGACATATAACGATTTAGGACATATGACATGCGACTCCAAGAAGTGTGCCAGAACGATCGGCAGCGCGAAAACCTTGGCCGAAAAGGACTGCCCTTACACTGACCGAAAACTTCGTTATATAGACAATATACATATAGGTTTAATTGTCCATAGGCGCCGTGATGACTGGCGCCGAATGTTCCCTGTCCTGGCAATCTGGACCTCAGAAGACGAATTCCATCCCGCAGGGAAAAATTATACGCCAGTAAAGAAATACCAATTTGAAATCGTGTGCGTCTTTAAGTTTAGTATGTTTGGCCGATTCTATATTTTTTATATAGCAGACATCAGGAGGTCACGAAACAACATCATGTAACGAAGTCATACCAACGGGTCCACCCACCCGAACATGTTTAATTATTATTCACGGGTCCTACAGTTTCCAAGACACCTCACTCAGCTCTACCGGTAAATCTGATAACGTGTTAGCAATATATATGCAATTCCCGGTCTTATTGACCGATTTTATCATGAATTATCGAAAATCTTCGCGCTTAGCGTTGGGTCACTAAACAGTACAGCTGATTCCGTGGCAAAAGCGAACAACATGATGGGGAGGGGCTCGGTTTATTCCCCTACGGGAGCCCAAGACCCAAGTTTTTAGGGGCCCCGACCAAGTGCTGCTTCGTTCCTGCCAACAGGTATACGCCCGAAGATGTTTAATTATTACTGGGGGCTCCTACCTTTTTCAAATAAATCTCACTCAGCTCTACCGGTAAATATAATTACGTGAGCAGAGAGGGCGTAAAAATTGATAGCAATATATATGTGATTCCCGATGATACTGACCGATTCAATCATGAATTCTTGAAATTGTTCGCGCTTCTCGCGTCTAGGCGAGAATGTCCCACTAAACGGAAACCCAATGTTGATGACAAATAGCGGCAAAGAGCGGGCAGCCATAGGGGGTCTGGGGGGCGAAACCCTTCAGAAGTCCGATTTATCACCATATGGGGGCCCAAGATGAACGTTTTGGGGGGGGGGCTGACGAAGTGCTGTTACGGCCCTGCATATAAGGTCGCACTAACTACTCAGGATCAAGTTGCGTACTTAACCGGGAGATGACTGTAGACTAGGGCTCTTCAAAAATGACTTTTTTTCTCAAATCGTACTGGCTACTTGATAAAATTGTTAGGTTACCAAATTTAAGCCTACACACAAAATTTGGTTCAATTCCAGCCAGTAACCGCTTTGCTACAGGAGAAGAAAGTTTCTATTTATTATATAAAAATAAATAATAAAAAATTTGAATATTTTCTGTTCACCCCATGAAAGTGTTAGGCTGTCTATAGAAACGATCCTCACCAAATTTGGTTCAATTCCAACCAGTGGAAGCTGAGTTATTGCCGTCGAAAAATTTTGATTTGAATAAAATAGTATTTACGGTGAGCACAACTATAATAAATAAACAAAGAATCGTTCACTGTAAATACTATTTTATTCAAATCCAAATTTTTCGACGGCAATAACTCCGCTTCCACTTGTTGGAATCGAACCAAATTTGGTGAGCATCGTTTTTATAGACAGCCTAACACTTTCATGGGGTAAACAGAAAATTTTCAAATTTTATATTATTTATTTTTACATAATAAATAGAAACTTTCTTCTCCTGTAGCAAAGCGGTTACTGGCTGGAATTGAACCAAATTTTGTGTGTAGGCTTAAATTAGGTAACCTAACAATTTTATCAAGTAGCCAGTACGATTTGAGAAAAAAAGCCATTTTTGAAGAGCCCTACTGTAGACATTACACTCGTTGCTATAGTCACGTAAAGTCAGTGCTTGTTTCAACACGAAGGCAGTGTGACTTGCGAGCAATTTGTTACCGTCAGTTTTCAAGGTGTTGAGATCTGGGTTGTTGCGACATTTGAATCTTTCAGGTAAAAATCCGCGAGTAGCCCTATCTGACATGTTGAAAAAAGTTATAAAGTACATTTTCAAGTATCGATAAGAACTTGTTAAACGACTATAAAATGGGAACGTGTGAACGTAACTATAAGGCTCACCTATCTATCATGACGCTGACTTGGAACATGCCTCGGCATATGGTGCTGCAGAAGCCACGTATCTCGATTATAAATCATAATTCTTTGTCTATAAAATGCAACTGAGGTCATTTTGTCGAATTCGTATGCTGTGCGATACAATACAATAAAGACAAACTACTGTACCTGTTGTCCAATCAATAGTCTTACCAAGGAATGATTGGGTGACGACGCGACTTTAGATTTACCAGGTCATCATGGCTACTGATTAGATCCCGATGCCACGAATGATATCAATATTGACATCACGCGGTTATTCCTGGCATTGGTCAAATTGCAATTGTTGGCTACGCTTCTCGAGAAAGTGAGTCACTATGTTAGCGTGCGTAGAAATGTGGAAGAAATTACGTTGTATTCAGGATGACCTGTGAACGTTTTACGATATTTGCATATGGTCAATTGCAAAAAGCACTCATTTTCTCGCAATCTAAATCCAAGCATATAACGTATCAGCAGGGTTGTAACCAAGTCACAAGGATCCGAGTCACAAGTCAATCTCACTTTTGTATTTTTGACTCGAGTCAAGTCGAGTCATTTTCAATTCCCACCGAGTCAAGTCCGAGTCCGAATCAGCGAACAGAGGATCGAGTCCGAGTCATGGTATTATGACTCGAGTCCGAGTCCAAGTCATTGTGTTGACTGCTCGGTTTCCAGTTAAAGTCTTCCTAAACCCACTTTTCTAACTCTGTTTGGTGATATTGAATGGTTCGCATTTATAACATATCAATTTTCCTCACTTTTAGCAGTTTCAGGTCGCATTTTCAAGGACCAGTACCAACAAACGGAATCCCAATAGTGTGATGACTTCGAAATTACAATGAAATGTCGGTCTTCGCCGTCTGAATCTCGAGTCAATGACTTGCTTCGAGTCATGCGCAATGACTCGAGTCCAAGTCGAGTCAATACACAGATTGACTCGAGTCGAGTCATTTCCGTATTTTGAGAAAATGACTCGAGTCGAGTCGAGTCATCCGAAAATCGTGACTCGAGTCGAGTCATGACTCGAGTCATTACAACCCTGCGTATCAGTACATGTAATGTAAGAGCAATGTGTCATCTACAACTTCTACATTGCGAAAAATCATGGATGTGATAATGGACCGCTACCTCATTATATATAGGCAGGCCTGTTTATTTTTGGATATTGGGTTTTATTTTTGGAGATTCTCCAAAAATAAGATTTTAAAACATCCCAAAATAAGCTTTTTTTGGATGGTGTTTCTTCAAGTATTTTAGTGAAATGAACGAGTCAGAGCAGCGTAAATACTGTTGAAACAACCAGGGAACTCACAAAAACACAAGAAACAGCATGTGTGTGCACAAGAAACAGCATGTGTGTGTAAAAGGGGGTCTCCGAAACGCTAAAAGTACTTCCATGTGGTGGATTGATCAGAGGCGTGGCGACAAGGGTTGAACAGGCGGCAGGGTATGAAATTATGCTAGTGCGGTGCGGGCTGCACCACTGGACCTTGTGGCGCACGCCGAATACCGCCAGCTCTACAAGAATCACTTCATCCACACGACAATGGGACTGGATGGCTACCTCAGACGGCAACTGAACTTGATCCAGGAGATGAAAAGTACCTGCCCCAAGTTTGTTGACACCAGTTAATTGTCAATTAGGAACGTGAGCACTTGCTTGACTGGACACGGTACCAAACTACTCGAGGTTATCAACAAGAAAAGTCCGGCCTGTGCACCTTCGTCGCATTGGTAGATCAAACTGATCGTCCTCAATCGCATGGCCATAGAGTTGAGCACCACCGTCGCTAAGCTTCAGGGACTTGAGTTTCTGATCGTGCAGAAGCAGGAGGAGCTACATCGCCTGGTCGAACGCCTTCGAGCTCGGTGCTCAGCTGAGGACTGGGACAATGACACCCACAGCAAGGACGATTTTCTGGTCAGAGGGTGCTGAGCTCACAGAGGCACGCAACTTCGTGGAGGATCAGGAGTGTGCAGTCCTCGACCTCGAAGGCGATCGAGCAGGCGACCAGTCCTCGACGAAAAAGAGACACAGCCCACGTTCGATACAGCCGGGAGCCTTATTGCAAGGTTCATCGATGGCAAAAAGAAAATTAAAGTTGCCGACAATGAAAGGGTCCTGCCCTGTGAATATAACACCAAGTGGTGCAACTTCTTGGGCCGTAGGAGAGAGGACACAACAAACACTTCTTACTCTTTTTGATTCTAATAATATAAACAACAATGATATGCAGGCTACTTTATTTGCGGCTCCGTGAATTGATCCACAAACACCGAGGTCGGCTGTCGATCAAGTGGACATCCGAGTAACAACAGAATATCGAAGACCAATTCCAATCCATGTCTTTCCGATACAAAATGGACGTCACGTCCAAGCGCATTATTGACCAGCGCTTGTCAGGAGCAAAAGGCTTGAAAGATTGAAGAGTTTGAAGCCATACGGCAGTTCTTTGGGCCTCTATCGGCTCGATGTTTCCCACAACTGCGACGGTCGAAGCCGATTTCTCGAAAATCAAGTGGGAGAAGGGTATCTGAAGGGCGTTTGTCACTGATTTTGGAGGACATTCTCCAGATCAAAGACTTAGCGATGAAAGTGTTGGGAAGTTAGATCAAGATCACTGATGATGTCGATATGTTGGAGGACATAATGCATGATAATAACATACTTCCGGTGAAGTTTTCTAGTGGTATTAGGGATAAAAACACCTTCTTTTCTTATTTTTGGAGATTCTCCAAAAATAAAATTTGAAAACATCCAAAACTAAGCTATTTTTGTTATTTTTGGAGAAATCCAAAATTAAACAGGCCTGTATATAGGCGATAATACGCAGGCCTATGAGACTTACGTTTGCGTTAGCGAGAAGATATCACGAACATGCTTCACTAGGTCGCTTATGCCTCACTCTCTATATTCAATCGGACTTTCATTTGGGTGCCCTTGAGCTTAAGCGCTCTCTTCGCCCGATTATTCGCAATTTCATGCTGGTGACGTTATATTTTGTGATGCGATTGTTGATATACAATGTTCTTTCCTATTCTCTACTAGTTGATGACGATTACCCATGAAGAGTGTCAGCTGAAAAATATTCGGGTTCATTTCAATATAAATATAGGCTACTGTTCAATTATATATTCAATTGGTGAGTCAGTCTTCGAAATTGTAGAGTAAATCAGTGAAATGTCAAAACAGCAAACTGCATATTCGAGACCAGGGTTGTAACCAAGTCACAAGGCTCCGAGTCACAAGTCAATCTCACTTTTATATTTTTGACTCGAGTCAAGTCGAGTCATTTTCAATTCCCACCGAGTCAAGTCCGAGTCCAAGTCAGCGAACAGAGGATCGAGTCCGAGTCATGGTATTATGACTCGAGTCCGAGTCCAAGTCATTGTGTTGACTGCTCGGTTTCCAGTTAAAGTCTTCCTAAACCCACTTTTCTAACTCTGTTTGGTGATATTGAATGGTTCGCATTTATAATATATCAATTTTCCTCACTTTTAGCAGTTTCAGGTCGCATTTTCAAGGACCAGTACCAACAAACGAAATCCCAATAGTGTGATGGCTTCGAAATTACAATGAAATGTCGGTCTTCGCCGTCTGAATCTCGAGTCAATGACTTGCTTCGAGTCATGCGCAATGACTCGAGTCCAAGTCGAGTCAATACACAGATTGACTCGAGTCGAGTCATTTCCGTATTTTGAAAAAATGACTCAAGTCGAGTCGAGTCATCCGAAAATCGTGACTCGAGTCTGACTCGAGTCGAGTCATGACTCGAGTCATTACAACCCTGTTCGAAACCAAGACAAATATATTTTTGGACAATGTACAGGCCTGTTTATTTTTGGATTTCTCCAAAAATAACAAAAATAGCTTAGTTTTGGATGTTTTCAAATTTTATTTTTGGAGAATCTCCAAAAATAAGAAATGAAGGTGTTTTTATCCCTAATACCACTAGAAAACTTCACCGGAAGTATGTTATTATCATGCATTATGTCCTCCAACATATCGACATCATCAGTGATCTTGATCTAACTTCCCAACACTTTCATCGCCAAGTCTTTGATCTGGAGAATGTCCTCCAAAATCAGTGACAAACGCCCTTCAGATACCCTTCTCCCACTTGATTTTCGAGAAATCGGCTTCGACCGTCGCAGTTGTGGGAAACATCGAGCCGATAGAGGCCCAAAGAACTGCCGTATGGCTTCAAACTCTTCAATCTTTCAAGCCTTTTGCTCCTGACAAGCGCTGGTCAATAATGCGCTTGGACGTGACGTCCATTTTGTATCGGAAAGACATGGATTGGAATTGGTCTTCGATATTCTGTTGTTACTCGGATGTCCACTTGATCGACAGCCGACCTCGGTGTTTGTGGATCAATTCACGGAGCCGCAAATAAAGTAGCCTGCATATCATTGTTGTTTATATTATTAGAATCAAAAAGAGTAAGAAGTGTTTGTTGTGTCCTCTCTCCTACGGCCCAAGAAGTTGCACCACTTGGTGTTATATTCACAGGGCAGGACCCTTTCATTGTCGGCAACTTTAATTTTCTTTTTGCCATCGATGAACCTTGCAATAAGGCTCCCGGCTGTATCGAACGTGGGCTGTGTCTCTTTTTCGTCGAGGACTGGTCGCCTGCTCGATCGCCTTCGAGGTCGAGGACTGCACACTCCTGATCCTCCACGAAGTTGCGTGCCTCTGTGAGCTCAGCACCCTCTGACCAGAAAATCGTCCTTGCTGTGGGTGTCATTGTCCCAGTCCTCAGCTGAGCACCGAGCTCGAAGGCGTTCGACCAGGCGATGTAGCTCCTCCTGCTTCTTCACGATCAGAAACTCAAGTCCCTGAAGCTTAGCGACGGTGGTGCTTAACTCTATGGCCATGCGATTGAGGACGATCAGTTTGATCTACCAATGCGACGAAGGTGCACAGGCCGGACTTTTCTTGTTGATAACCTCGAGTAGTTTGGTACCGTGTCCAGCCAAGCAAGTGCTCACGTTCCTAATTGACAATTAACTGGTGTCAACAAACTTGGGGCAGGTACTTTTCATCTCCTGGATCAAGTTCAGTTGCCGTCTGAGGTAGCCATCCAGTCCCATTGTCGTGTGGATGAAGTGATTCTTGTAGAGCTGGCGGTATTCGGCGTGCGCCACAAGGTCCAGTGGTGCAGCCCGCACCGCACTAGCATAATTTCATACCCTGCCGCCTGTTCAACCCTTGTCGCCACGCCTCTGATCAATCCACCACATGGAAGTACTTTTAGCGTTTCGGAGACCCCCTTTTACACACACATGCTGTTTCTTGTGCACACACATGCTGTTTCTTGTGTTTTTGTGAGTTCCCTGGTTGTTTCAACAGTATTTACGCTGCTCTGACTCGTTCATTTCACTAAAAAACTTGAAAAAACACCATCCAAAAAAAGCTTATTTTGGGATGTTTTAAAATCTTATTTTTGGAGAATCTCCAAAAATAAAACCCAATATCCAAAAATAAACAGGCCTGACAATGTACCATCGTATTTTAAACCCAACTTTACTGACCGCAATTTCAGGCGTTCGCCATTGCTTTTGACTCATGTAGTAGTGAGTACGCACACGATACTGGAACGGCACACATGTCTCATTTATATATGTGCTTAATCTGCTTATCACCACATGGAATTAGTGTTTTCCATTGCAGAAGTTAAGCTAATTTGAGCCTGTGCCAGACCATCGAACTTCATAGTCTAATTCTGGGCGCCTCATAGTAACATCTGCCATGGATTCAATGCCTGGCCACGCCGGCCACAACATGAATAGCATGACAAATGCATCTGCCACTACCACAGCGATGGCAATGATCTTAGCCAACATGACGATGGGCCCAGGCATGAACCAGCACGACCACGGATCACACGAGACGATGCCGAGCGTAACAAATCACGGAAATCATTCAATGGTCGGAAATGGCACCATGGTAACCGGCCACGACTATGACACGAACCTTGGAGAGCATGACCACTCTATGCACATAAACCCCACGATGTCAAATACTCATCATGAACACAACCACGATCATACTGCTACCGACGATGGAACGATGGATCATAGTAATTCGCATGATAATCTCGAAGGACACGATATGGGTGGTATGGCGGGTCACGGAGCAGTAAGTACTTGTTACCATTGGTATTCAAACAGAGATGTAGCATGAATATGTTTGCATAATGGATCATTATTTGATGAGTGGGTTACATATAACTGAAACAAATGAACAAATTTCATTTAGGTCAGGACCACGCTTTTTAGGCATATGCAGTAGGCCGGACGCCTCTAATACAGTAGGTCACTATGATGGTAGTATAATTATAATCCATAGCTCACAGAAAATCCCGTTTCTGATTTCAATGTTTTAGTCAAAACTGCCAAAATAAAATCTGTGAAATGCCAAAAATTATCATGCCTGGTAATATTGAACACTACGATGTAATCTCATAATATATGTCTATCGAAGAAAACTGACAGCGCTAATGTGTCGTAGAAGTAAGGTGTGATTTCTTGCGGGGGTTATTCTCCAACATGGCGGAAGTGTCTGACAATGAAATACCACGGCAACAATGTATAATTGAAGAGTTCAAGGCTCTGATTACAATGCTGCTGATTATTGTTATTATCGAATACTGGCACCATTACTGGCAAACACTGTTATGACGACCTCGCCTTCATATTACCCATTGCATCCATAACACTCGAGTTTTTCAGATGTATTTTAACTACAACTTACCCAGCCACATCCTGTTCGTTGGATGGACTACAACTAATCAAAGTCAACTCGCCGGTGCTTGCATAGCATGGTTCATATTAGCTATTCTCCACGAAGGCTTACGAAATTTGCGGGACTATGTCCTGAATCCATCGGTAAGAAATTTGTTGACTCGCAACCACTGCTCCCTATAGCCTGCACGCTTGCGCACTGTCGACACGGCCTGCTTGCACTGAAAACCTGTGCCGTGCACAAGAAAAGTAATAAATCTGTGGTGTGAAAGAAACCCGTTTGGCAGAACGTACTGATGCTTATCAGATCATACTGATGACCCATTTAGACGTACAAATCTAGGTCACTAACCAAACAGTATATAATCAGTAATTAGACGAAGCGGCACGATCTCGTTAGACACGTTGACGACGCGGAGTGGGCTGAGAAGCACCAACAACATTTTACTATCTCGGTCAGACGACCAAGTACACGTTATTCTTCTCTAAATTTTAACGTAATTGTAACCATGAACGTTGCATTCCCGTGTTCAAAATATTTCGTGGGCGATTCATGCTCTATAGCAGAGGTCTCAAACTTGAATGTGCTCGCGGGCCAGTTTTCCCGTTTTGACGACGCCGCGGGCCGCAGCACTTCTATATCTTTCCAAGGAGGCCTTATTGGGCGGGAATGAATCGTCCTATTGAAAGTGAGCCGATCCAGCAGACCGACAGTAAACACAGATCGTCCAAATGTGATTTACTCTTATATCAATTTAGGCCTGACACGAAAAGAATCATCACATTTATAACTATTTGAATAGAATTGTTGTTGTACTTGATATATATTAATTATAAGATATATACACCATATGGGCGGACAAATGTATGATGCTATCGTAAAAGCTATCGGGTTATAATTTTGCAGCTACTATGAATATTTTGAATTTAGCAGATTGATAGGCTAATAGAGACTGATCTGATATCAAAATATTTTTAGGCTGAGCATTGTAAGTCAAATCCAGGATTCGGGTGTAGGCTTCTTCTGATATGAAGGCTATTAATCTCATGGCCAAATATCTTCAAATACAGGAGCAGAAAAAAACATAAATATAATATAAATATATTAATGAATGTGTCTTAGTGATTGAAATGTCGGAACGCCGAACGGCCCATTGTTGTTACATCGTTGGAGCGTACCACTACGGTACTCGACAGAGGTGGTCAAAGTAGTCAAGAAAGCTACTCAAGTAGAAGTAGAAGTAGCGACGAAAAAATCTACTCAAGTACGAGTAGAAGTACTTAGTAGATCAGCACCATGAAACGACTTGAAGTAGAAGTAGAATTGACTGACTTTAAAAGTACTCAAGTAAGTAAGTAGTTGTGAAAACGATCCTAATTCGTTCCCATGGATTATAAAAAGGTGCAAATTAAGCTATGCGAAAGGTGACGAGCTTGATTCATATTGATGCATATACCAGCATGCATCCAATTTTCGATAGCATAAGCACGTCCGCATCATGGGATGAAAACGATAGGATTGATATGGAATTGCGATACTTATCTCTGTTTTCTCGAACAGCACGTTTAAAAAATAACATGGTATTGCGACATCCTCCATATTATAAGGTCCGTAGTTTAGTAGAAGAGCAACACGGAGAAGTTGTATAGGATACGGTGTAACCACTTCGCGCGATTAGTAAACGTTAATAAAAATATGGTGGACCGTAAAAATCCCATATTGCGTAGCTTTATTTCCGGAAATCAAAGGCATTACTACACTTGCTTTTATACTTCAACATGTATGTTATTCAGACAAAAGAACTGATATTAATTATAACTCAAAGTATATGATACTAGGAATTGAAAATGAAACATGAATACTACTTCTAAACGCGGAACACGTTTTTCATGCCTTTAGTCCAGAAAGTTTCAAAGGTAGTATGCTAAAACAGGTGTAAAGCTTAAAAAAGTCAGAGTCCACTTTTCCAGGTTAGGACGCGCCATGGACATGCTAGATTACGATATGACAAGTAAATGCTAGATTGCGAAACATCAGTTTCAAACGTTATGATGAGCCATGTATACTGTGAGGAATTATTTCATATGGGCGAAGGGCGACAATGTGCTGTGAACGCGAGAATATCTAGATATCTGGTTCTAGATATCCCTGTGTGAACGGAACCACGCCAGCCCGCTACCTAAATTATATCATCTATATCTTCGTGAAATCACACTAATAACCCCGTATCCACTGCGCGCGAAGCGCGACGAAAATTCTGGGCTTTACTCAACTTTTATGAAAATTAAATGTTGATACTCCGTGAAAACAGCCCCGAAATTCCTCAGGCTATCTTCCTGATTGGAAGATATAACTACTTCTACTTGACAAACTGAAAATAGCGAAAAGTAAGTAAGTAGATCACAAAATATTCCGAAGTAGAAGTCGTGAAAATCAAATCTACTTGAGTAAGTACCAGAAGTAGAGGAAAACTACTTGAGTAGCTCGAAAAAGTAGAAGTACTTCGTTACTGACCACCTCTGGTACTCGGTACCGTGAAGTGGCCTTTATAATATGGTTTAGCGACCAAAGATGTAACGAACAGATTGCCAATGGTTGCCTTAACTACTTGCTTAGTTAGCGAAATACCAAGCTGCGACCTTTCGATCTATTACTATTCTCCTGATACGCGATCAGTTTGTTGCGTCCATGGTTCTAACAAATTCACGGCATTCCGAGTCACTCCAAGTCCACTCGAGTCGTTTTCATTCTGATGTCGAGTTAGCCCGAGTCTGAGTAATTCTAAGAAAGGTCGCGTCCAAGTCCAACTCACACATTGCAGTCACGAATCGTCTAAGGGTCAGGTTTTGTTATTATGAACTGGGAATGTGAGGAAATAGTGAATCTTCCCCTGCATGGTAGCGTTTGCAATATAGATGTGATAGTGACGTTTGATGAATTGTTTCAGGTTTTCGCAGCAATTTAAGAGGGAATTTTGATTTTATAACCTGAAAATATATATGTGACACGTATATATTGTCAAATTATTAAAAATCTAAAATGTCGTCGCGGGCCGCACAAAATGCTCTGACGGGCCGCATGCGGCCCGCGGGCCGCGTGTTTGAGACCTCTGCTCTATAGTCTTTTTGTTTGGAGTGCAACATTGGAGTGTGGTACTAAGTATGCCTGTTAATTGCAATTCATTCCTGCGCATTCGACACTTCGCCAACTTTGATCGCGTAATGCAGGATATCAGCCGTTATAATAAGCAAACGATTCATGCGATGCGTTCTAATCAATGCGCTGCCAGTACCCTATAATGTTCGATGTTTGAGACGATTTACTGATTATTGGATGCGCGCTTCGCGTTTCTAATCATGTATTTCGGCTATTAATTGATATTATCTGCTTGATACACTCGTATTCCCGAATTGTGGACCAATGTCACTTGATGGTTCGTAGTTCAATTCGTTACTCACATAACGCATGCTCGGCGTTGAATTACTTTGTCAAATATTGATGCAACACCAGATTCTCAGTGGCACGTATTCGGATTTTATTTGATCAGTTTGAACGGGAACCTTCTATACTACAATAAAATTTATCGCCGCTGGACAGACTATAGTGACAAAGCGCATCAATATCCAATTTCAACTATAGTTGTGCATTTGGCAAAGAGCGAATTTCTATTGGTCATTTTCCCTCTACTGCTCCCAAAAGACCCGTTCGAACGTATGTTTCGGTTTTTAATTGGCCCACCCTGCCGTTCTGTATAACTCGGAGCACAGTTTTCGTTTCTGTTTTAACACTTTTTCTAGAAACGAATGTTAAACCCCCAAAAATACGACATTTGGGCGTTCTCGGAGGACACTTTCGATTTCTTGAAAAAACAGGACAAATTCTCTTAAAATAGGACATACGGCCACCCTAGATAAAAGGTTCTCAACTTTCCTGTCTTCGCGGACCCCTTTGGACTGTTACGGATCCCCGCAGACCCGCAATTTCCTAGTTCAAATTTAGCTCTATTATCGTACAACCGTCATTTGTCCTGTGCAACTATCAACTGTATACGTATAGGCTAGTGACAAACAGCAACAAAATGACCACTCTTGAAAATACCATTATTGTCTACTATTTATGTATAGACATTCGGAAAACTTTTTATTATTTCAAAGATAATTCTGTAGCTAAGTTTCATGAAATACGCGGCCGTAAATCCGCGCCGTCTATTTTATATGAACGAGTGCAAAAAATCCATTTCCACAATGATAGGAGGTGGCGAATGTAATGATAACGTGAAACGTTTCCGACGATACCTTTGGGTATGATCGCAGCATATATGTCTGGTAAAAAGTAATGTAAATGGTGTAATTTGATTCTTGCGACTTGAATGGATGTACACTCGTCTTGCTCACAGTTGTACAAAAGACCGCGCAGGCAGTTTGTGGTTTTGCACAGGCTCATGCAAAATTAGAGGGTAATCATTACTGCAACTATAGGCCTATATAGCGAACATGACACTGACATTATTTTACAAGTACAAGTGCACAACAGATTCAGTACAACAAGTGGTTTTCTCGATGTCCTAATTATTTTGTAGTAATGTTTCCTTCCAGATTCGGAGCAATTCCGAACCCGTAGTAATGGGTTACCGGAGACGAGGTACCCACGAAAAGTATTATCTGTTAACTGTAAGTTAGGCAGCGCGCAGTGAGCCCCATTGTCTGCGATGTATAGTTCTCAGCTAGAGTGGAAAATCAGACAATGACGGTATAATTTCACTATGGAGGTGAATCGCTTGATTAAACGGAAACATGTCAGACATATTTCCGCATTCATTGCCTCATTAGGGTCATTAGCTGTGACGATATCCCGGAACGTTTTATGTTTGCGACTGACGAGGTGGCTCGTAGCAGAATGTAACAACAATAGATGTTATCATCAGTGATGATCACTGGTCCCGTGGTCCGTTTCTGAGTCTAAGGACGCAAGCAAATTTTCTTATTTTCTTATTGATAGAGTTTCAATGCTACATTATATTTGTGCATGCTTCAACTGTTTCCGGAACGAAATTTCATACATGTAGAGAGGCAATATATGTAGCCCTTGTACAGTTGTATCCCGACCAAACCATGGCTTTTCCGAAGTTGTAGAAATGTAGCTATGGTACCATTCCGCATTAGTCACGAAAATGTATTGTATAATTTTGTAAGTATTGAAAATCGAAATTCCTGAACGCAAAGTTCCAAATTAATTTTCTAAATAGCCACTTATACGTATAGGCCTACTATAAGTATACTTTCGCAATAGGCCGATAAGAACATTCGTGTCATGTCTGGAGTATGATTTGTTTGGGCTGGGGAAGAAAGTGAATAGCTTATTTACAATATACAATGTAAAATTGTATATTTAGGCCTATACGAGCGTATACGGACGAGGGACGTTCCGTACTGTCATGAACCGCGCAAGCGCAAACAGAAGCAAATTGCCAAATCTCATATATATAATAAATTATATAAAATTATATATATATATATTATATAAAAATAAATAATAAAAAATTTGAAAATTTTATGTTAACCCCAATAAAAGTGTAAGGCTGTCTATAGAAACGATCCTCACCAAATCTGGTTGAATTCCAACCAGTGGAAGCGGAGTTGTTGTCGTCGAAAAATTTTGATTTGAATAAAATAGTATTTACGGTGAGCACAACTATAATAAATAAACAAAGATTCGGTCACCGTAAATACTATTCTATTCAAATCCAACTTTTTCGACGGTAATAACTCCGCTTCCACTGGTTGGAATTCAACCAAATAGAAACTTTCTTCTCCTGTAGCAAAGCGGTTACTGTCTGGAATTGAATCAAATTTTGTGTGTAGGCCTAAATTGGGTAACCTAACAATTTTATCAAGTAGCCAGTACGATTTGAGAAAAAACAGTCATTTTTGAAGAGCCCTACTGAACACCTTGACAGTGTAAGCTCCATGAAATACAGCAATATTCCCAGTCAAGCGGTCGAGGATTATAGTTTTCTGACTTCATACCATCATGTTGTGACGTCACGAAAATTGCAGATATTTTTAACCTCCCATGACCGATACTGATAATTCTTTCAAAGTCTAATATCGACCCGATATTATCGGCTAACCGATAATCGGTTGGGCTCTAAGTATAAGGGCGTTTAGCGTATCCACCTTCTTAGGGATGTCAAGGAAATATTTTTGTATTTTATTGAGATCATGTGCATTGTGTATTGTGCATTGTATTGTGCATTGTATTGTGCATTGCATTGTATTGTGTATTGTGTATTGTGCATTGTGTATTGTGCATTTTGTATTTTATTGAGATCATGTGCATTGTGAATCCTTAAGGATATTGTAATAAAACGTATGCAGCACTCAAATTTTGAACCGACTGTTATATGTTATAGGGCTCCGAAATTTAGGACTAATTGCATGGCATACTTTTACAGAAATATACAGACCGCACGTTTTATTCTAGATTTTTGTAGTGACATAGTCAAATGCGTTGAAAACTATATTGTTTTTTGTTACAGTCTGATCCGATGTGCCATTCATGCGTTCATGTTGTGATCAAAAGCACCTTTCACACTTCACACGTTATTCATTTTCTTATAACAGGGCAAAGGAGAAAAGAAATACAAATCGAATGGTGACACGGAGTTAGGGGAAAAATCAAAAAAGTCATGTCTGTAAGCAACACATCTGTTTGTTCGCCATGCATATAGGCTATACTGGCAGCGATGTTAACATCAGAGCTGTGGAGTTTTGTTAATTTTCTCCAGATAAAGTCGGAGGTACAAAAATATTGTATCACCCTTTGGAGTCTGAGTTGGGAAAACACATTCTGGTCGTTGTCGGTGTCATAGTTAATCAAAATGCTTTGACTCCGAATCTTACTTCAAATTGTAAAATCGAACCATGTTTACTCAAATTTTACTACAAAGTGCCGTTGCAATGGCAGAAGTTAGTAAGTTAAGCACGTAGGTGAACTTTCAGAAACTTAATTTCTGTCTGCGAGCACAATGTTTTTACATTCAAAAAATTAGTTTATTTCACTAGATAATGATAGATACTAAGATTGTAAGTATTTAGCAGACTGCTGGAGTCGGAGTTGTGTGACGACAATAACACGCGTGCGAGCTGGAGCTGGTGGCAAAGTTAACTGACTCCACAGCCCTATCACAGCCTGCTGGACCAAACGGTGCCAGGGTAGCTGCGATGCCAAGCGATTCCCTCATCAAATCTTATCTACCTATGTAGGTGACTTCAATTTGTCGATTACATGTCTACTTTCACAGGCAGAGAATGTTCAACGGCAGGCACATTCTTCTGAGCATTTTGCAAGTGGTTCAGACAACACTTGGGATGCTTCTCATGCTCGTTTACATGACGTTTAATGTCTACTTGGCGGTTGCGGTATCGCTTGGATCCGGCGTTGGTTACTGGTTGTTCGCCTGGAACAGGAAAACGACGGATAAATTTGAGGCTGACCATTGCGTGTAACGTGATGAAATTGAATGCCATGATTTGACGCATAGCTCAGTGCTTTATAATGATATTTCTAAACAAGTGAGCAGTTTCTACAATTCCGGCCGTTCATGCAATGTTCCGTTTGCGTATTTGTGTGAGAATGCAACTATTATGCTAGCCTACTTGTGGCAAGGCACTTAGTATAAAGGTGATGCGGTACCATGTTTATTCGATTGAATATTTTAACCTATATTGTAATGGAGAAGTGTGCTTTCGTTTTCATTATTGCAATGATGAACTTGATAGAAATACAGCACTTCCAAGAAAATTATGCCATCGGTTGATTGTATAGCAGGTGATAAAAACCACGGGTTCTGTGTGCGATGGTGGTTGATATAGGCCGTTAAGTATTATATTCTTTATTCACAGTAGAACTGGTAAATACACACATAATCCGGGAAGCAACCTGCCCCCAAAGGAAAATGGCGAGATTGAAGAAAATTTTTAAAATTTCAGTAATACATTCAAATTGTTATTCCTATGCAATACATGGAGAAGTCAAATTACAGAATTGCAGCAGATGAAGAATTGGCAAGGGTTACAGAGCAGAGGTAGAGATGATTGAAAATGAAGAATCGAAATTTCAGAAATTATGCTGTGGTTCACAAGTGTAATTTTAGTCCAGTGGAGCATTCAAGGCCTTCCTATTATTAAAATCATGAGTTTTAGGTGGTGCGTGTGTCGTCGTTTCCGGCCTTGTGCGCCACGGACAAAATATGTTATCTAGGACCGGATTTTCATGGTATAGGACACGGGCTTAAAATAAATTTAAGTAGACTTCCCTTTTACGCCCTGACTTAGGTGGGACACGCACGCTCTGCAATGTCTTGGCCCGCCATCCCGACCTGCCAACCAAATGCCGTGCTATATGGTGTGACGTCATAGTCAATACTAACATTAGAGCACAAGAAATACTATTCAATTTAGTCTAGTCAGCGTGTCAGCCACAGCAAATTGGTAAAGGTCAGAGCAGAAAAATACCATCGAATCTCATAGATGACTAGGGTTCATATAGTCATCGTTGGAGGCGTCGCCTCTGTATTCACAAAATATGTTAAGACTGCCGCTGAAACGTGCGATATATTTGACCATAGAGGCGATTTATGCGTAATCTGGATATGATCTCCAGGCCACCTTTGTTTCGGACTCTACAATAACATAGGGTTGGTGTATGTTCGTATTCGGCATGCGAACCTCGATTATCAAGAGGTTCGCGTTCACACACTATAACCTTTTAGTACAGGGGTGTCAAACTCAACTTAAAACCTTTTGATCGCTTGCGAGCCAGACCAGTAGAATAATGCCAAAATGTCACCTCCAAATCAATACCTTTGTTTTTCACAAGAACGCTTTATTATCAACCTCATACATAGTATGTTATGTTACGGATCATAGTGGCTGTATTGTACAAACACATTTTTTCGAAAACAACGGTAATACAAGCATTTTTCCATTTACTCAGTATTGCTTCGCATACCGGTTGAAATTATAGATTTCAAACCTACTTAGGAATGGTAGGATAGTATATGAAATCACCGGGCGGCCCGGGCCGGCGGCCCTGTCATCGTAGGTTTTTTACATATGAGCGTTTTTAGTAAATAGAAAAAAGTCCCAGTAATCCTACATCTATGATTTCAATTCCACGAATTCCAACTCATCGCTATCTTACGCTGCATCACGGCGGCAGCAAGAAAGCAAATTAAACACAGAACTAAGATATAGGAATAGACTTATGTATGATATATATGAACTTGGAATATGGAATGATACCATGTGAGTTTCGGTTTTCGACTATGAATTAGAGTTCAAATAGCGTAGGCTTACCATATTTCGGAAATGAAAAAAGAGGACACTTTTTCAGAAATTTCAGACAAGCAAAACTGGAGAAGAATTCTCAAAAACAGGTAGATTTCACCCGTTTCATGATCGGATGACTAAAAAAAAAAAAAAAAAAAAAAAAAGGTCTTTTTTTCGCTCAGAGCTGAAATCACACCTTTTCCCTCCGAAATACCCGCCGGAGCTTCACTTCAGCGCTAATTTGCGGCATATCACTCGCGATTTCCTCTAAATATGACCTAAATTTTCAAAAAATAGGACAAAATCTCAAAAAAGAGGACAGAAGGGCGTCCTCCGAGGACACTTTCAAAAAAGTCAAAAAAGAGGACAAATCCTCTTAAAAGAGGACGTATGGTAAGCCTAAAATAGCGTAGCTGTGACGATAAAGCGCCTACCGTCCAGGCGGCCCGGGTTCGTTCCGCGTTGGAGGCTATTCTGGGCTCCACTTCCCCCGTGTCGCTGTTCTTACGACGACAAAAATGCTCAGAAAAAGACCCGACGAAAGAACGCACTCACAAAGGATGCCAGTTTAAGAGACCGGGCACTATAGGTCGAGGTGGATGCCAGTTTAAGAGACCGCAACTATGCAAACGCAACTGGTCGTTCGGCATCCTCCCATCTGTTCATTACATCACAATGTCTCTTATCGGATTGTACATTGTGTGTGTCTTGTTCAGATAAAAATATAATCTGACGATTATAATTGAATATAGATTTTATACAAAACAGTTCGCAAGCCGCTGAAGAGATCGACTACAAGACAGACACCTATCAACATTAACAGCCGAATACTTTTGATTCGCGTCAACAATAATGTTCGCTTAGTTCTTAGTAGGCTATTATATTGTTCTAGCAGAATGACGCTATAGAGAAGTTAAATTTGAACAGAGTGATTCTGTTACTTCGCGACGCCGCAAAACTATTGAGTATTCAACCTCGACCATTGATACGGCGGTACCGTTCTAAAGTAAACTACATTGTCTTGAGACGATCGTTGTTCGGTGAGCAATGAGTAGCCTATATAGAAGCAAAAAAACAGTCTTGAATTGAGATTGCTAGAAAAAAATCTGTAGAGTATAACCGTTATTCATTCAAATCCAGATGAAAAAAAGTTTCAAGATGAAGAATCTAGTTTGGAAATGAAGATACTAGTTCCAAAGAAAATACTCTCCACGAAAGTGTTAGCAATGTTGAAGACACGTCATTCGCATTGCTGGGTGAATGAGCATGCCTAATTTGTACAATGTTAGAGTAGTAAAAGTTGTAGGCTGTCATGACCGTGATTTCCTCTTGTCCTTTGCATGTGTCTGGTTGATGTGTCATCACAAGTTCACAATAGTCTTGCCAAGTACGACAGGTATATATGGTATGGAACCGTTGTCAACAAGTCACTTGAGCTCATTCGAGAGTATCGATTTCAAGACACACCAATACTACCAGGAGTAGAAGAGGAAAACGAAACGTTGGACAAGTATCCGAGTACATAGCAGCGAAAGGTCATTTCTGACATATGTGATACAGGTTATACCACGCGGAAGTGGTCAGTAATGAAGCACTTGTTACTTTTCTCAGTATTCCAGCAGGTTTTTGCTACTTTTAGTCAAGTGGGTATGTTTTTAGACTCTCTATACTTGACAGTCTTTTTAAACTTTGGATTTGTAAAGTAGAGAGTAGTATGGGGTATGTTTGCAACTTTGCATCACCTTTTGGAGTGAAATTCTCATACCAGCTCGGCAAAATAACCCCTGTATGTACCACGGTAACTGAATTTATAGTCGAAAATTGCACCAATATTTGTATAGTGTCATTAAACATTTTGTGTTAGTCGCGAAGTTGCAGTCTGCACTTTCAAAAGTAGTCTAATCTGACTGAATTTACCATTTGAAACTAGTTACTTGAATCCTTTTCAGATCTTCATGTACTATTTCCACTTGAAGTAGTGGCATGTCTTAGCAATCGATTCTTCTACGAGACGTGTTTCTACTTCTACTTGATAACCAACGATGACTACTGCTGTGACCACCTCTGCTATCATGGCGGTCGAAGACAATGGGCAAGGTGACCCACATTGAAGGATAAGGATAGGGCCAGGCGGGTCGCATAGAAGGAAAATACTGTAGTAGTAGTAGTACCGTGTAGTAGTAGTATATATAGAATATAGTATTAAACGATTTTACTGCCAGTCGATATAATGATTTTTCTGCGAAGGCTTATCCAACGTATTTTTTAAGGTACGCTAGCATATTTGAGACTCCAAGTACGAATTTACGCATGAAAATGAAATATTATACGGGCTAAATAGCCTACAATGCAGGATATAAGTAAAAATGGATTATCCCTGCTTATTATTGCTACAATATCTGGCTCCGTTTTGGTGGTCGACTGGCGCAAACAACTAAACGTTCGTCCACGTTTTCTTCGCGGCTCATGTATCTCATCATATCATTTTTATCAATTCAAGATCCTGCAAAAGAATGCTTTCTCATATCGATGAGTTACCGAACATGGGGCACATTTTTTGCGCAAAATATTTTGGACGAGGATGCTGCTCTTCGCTTAATCACCTTTGTAACGTAAACATTTTTGACAAACGAAGCGCGCTATACATGGACTTCATTGGGCTAACGGGCCGGCGATATTTACATCTGTGTGGCTTGGTCTCGTCCCTTTTTCGAATCTCCTTCTCAACCTTACGCCTAGTCGAATACGGTCGTGCCAGTTCGTATGTAGTGCAGTGGCTCGTTTGTCGTGCACAATTTTTGTTGCTTTCATTCAGTGTGCAATGTGCGATGTGCGCGCATCTTACTTACAGATTATAGGCCAAGCTGGGCGTCTGATTGAAAAATTTCTCCAAGTCGTTTCGACGCCTTCCTTTCTTTTCATCTTCTCATAATCTTTTAGTGTTTTGAATCGATAAAATATATTTTAAACGGATCAAAGCCTGAACCAGTGGTCCATAAGTACGACAGCCAAGTGATATATATTTACAGCAGTTGCACACAACCACAGCCAGGTAGAACCGGCTATTTTTACATGCGGCATTTGGTAGGCTACCCCAAAATTTGAATACAGTGTTGACCTGTGACGGTATGTTTTACAGGTCACCAAATATAGGCAGACGTAATGACGGCGGTGCGCGGGCCATCAAATTGCCGAAACGTCTTGGACCATTTAAATAGACTTTATTACATTTACTGTTTTAGTCTCTGCCTCAACGTCTTGTCTACGTGGGAACGGAGGACTTTCAGTAAGCGATATTTCTAGTTTCAATTACGGAATGCTGTGATCGTGTGATGGTTCTATACTTTTTAGATGTCGCAATCTTACTGATAGTGGCAATGGGAATATACACCACGGCTTGGTACTTACTTTCTTTCTATGACTACATCTTGCTGTACCGTCGACTGGAATATCATGAAATGTGACGAAAAAATAGACTTTTATTTTTACGCATGTTGCGAAATGAAACACCATGTAGTCCTATATAATATTTGCAACCCGCAATACCTGAATGAGTTATTGTGAAACTCAGATGATATAATTATGATTATTCTTATATTGTATTTATCGGTTTTATTGAATTCTTGGATTCGATAAAATTACATTTGGATATCTCAAAATAAATATTTATATGTTACGGTTTTGCCGAAATATTGGAATACAGAATTATACATGCCAATAATGGTATCTGTAAAGTCAGTCGTCCAGAAATTAACCTCAACCAACCAGGTAGATGGCAGACATGTGTAGCAGTTAGGCCTACAATTACAACTTTACAAGAGAGTTTGCGAAGTATAGACTACCACAATCGACCGGAGATATTTCTCGTTGATGAAACTTGAAAGAATTCTTTCTCGCATAAAACACAATTACGGTACCCATATTCGGCAGTCTCTATTATACATTATAGTTTATTATTGTTAACAATTTTTCCGATCAATACACCACAAGATTGCGATACAATGAAAGGATAGGAAGATAATAATTTCAATTAATATTCGCATCAGAATCAAGCTCTCGCAACGTTGAGCTCAGGCCCAAGCCAAAATATTATACATCTATAGTCCCATTAGATTGTATTAAATATAGTATCCTGCAGTGTTGAGATGACCCGAGTCTTGACTTGATTCCAGTCAGAGTCGAGTCACCTTTTTCCTATGACTTGACTTGACTCGAGTCACTTTGCTAAAATGACTTGACTTGACTCGGCTTATCAGAAATGTGGATTGACTCATGACTCGGAGCAAAATTCACTAGTCAATTTCCAATCATCAAGTAATCGGTGTCGATAAAAATCACCTCATCTTGCATATGTTCGGATTGTTCGCGAAACCCGTGAGAGCGATCAATCATTCAATGATCGCGCGATTTACTGAGCCTTCATTGTTTTCTCACAAACAAATTGACCTAAAACGAATTGATCGAAGCGTACAGCTTACGTTGTTGCAAACTAGTATAGTAAAGTAATTTAATAGCAAAATATCTATTTCATTTCTCCGTTCTCACCTTCACCACACCTCTCGTTTTATTGAAATTGAATTCGAATATAGTTTATAGTAGGGATGGTGTGAACCTCTGAAAGGTTCAGGTTCGTGTGAACGCGAACCTTTTTGAAAGGTTCTGTGTAGGGTTAGTTCGGATATCAATAATTTTCACTATCCGGATAACGGATATATCCGGATATTTTGGAATTTATGTAACCGGTTAACCGGATAATAACTGCCGAGTGGGACAATCGATTTCATTAGGTCTGCATGTAAAACGGATCGCAAAATCATTACACAGTGTTATTGTAGAGTACCTATACCTACGCGTGCAGTATGAGCGAATACAAGAAAAACCACGCAAATTTAATGTTCACTGCTTCTGCAATGCCCTCTTTTTAAAGCACAGATGCATCAATTGTGGGATCCTGTAGCAGAGACCGGAATTTTGTAACAAAGAGTCCACGTTCATTGAATGCTTTTTCAGCTTCCACAGAAGTGGGCTGAATAGAAAGCAGCGCTTCGTAGAGAGTCAAAAGGTTGGCAGGTCGTACGCCGAAAACTTCAACGGCTTTACATCCTTTTGACCATCCTTATGTTTAGGTTTGGAGTACTAGAAGGACGACTAGCTGATACTGGAATTGATACCGACATGATACCTCGCTCTAATTCACGTGATCAGGCACGCAGCCAGCCGAAAATGTAGGGGGATTGAAATAAAATCAGGGGGTTTCGATTTTTTTTTCGAATTAATCATCAGCGGAAATCAATTACGCTTGCACGCAAGCACATTTTTGCGAACATTCGATGTCATTCAGTTTCGCGGTGTCACTCTCAGAATCACTAATTAGAATACACTTAACGGCATATCGTCAACAAGCCATCGAGAGATAGGAGCCAATGCATGCTGGGTCCGAGATGGTTAGGCCAGCGATTATATCGTCCGTAGGCCTATTGCAGATGCGATTGTGTAGGTCAGGGGTCACCAACCCGGTGCCCGCGGGCACCAGGTAGCCCGCGAGGACTAGATGAGTAGCCCGCGAGCCCATTCCAAAAATAGGTGGAATAGCAGCATTTACCAATATTCGTCAGATTATTACCAGTGAGCTTTTAAATATGTAGATTGATTGATTCATCTATTCTTGTTTAAAACACATCAACATGAAACTTACATATATAAACACTTAAAAATATCTTCGATTACAATTAGTAATATATAGAAGTATGTGATAGAATCACCAGAAATTCAAGATACGGCGCATTGCCTATACAGGTGACATGACGGAATGTCGTCCACGGTCTTCTTGAAATGGTGGGGGGTTCCGTTACGATAGCTCGACGATCAGGACAATGCCAAAGTAGTAAACAATATTACTATTCGGACTCAGACAGCCGTGAAGTACTAGCAGATTTTCAGTATCTGTATACCCATTACGTATTGCATCTTTTGGCACGGCTTATTTCTGTTACACTCAATGCAGTTTAATATACCATGTTTCTAACTTTCTGTAATCGTTGCTGCTGTCCGGTATAATGAAATCTTGCCATTTCTGGATGCAAAACAGTAGGAGATTGAAATTGTAACACTGCAAAATGACCCCCAGCTCACTGTGCAGCAAACGTTTGGTGCATTGTTGATACGGAAAAGTACAGTGGTGTATGCGCATCAACTATAAAGGTTGCAAGCGTCTATGGTTCAACTTATCGTTGTGAATCAGCCTTTTCGGACATGACCTTCATCAAAAACAAACACAAAACACGCTTAATTATTGCTCTTCTGGAACACTCACTCAGAATTGCAGTGTCAAGTTAAATACCAGGGTACAGCGCACTAGTTGATATCATACAATGCCAGGATTCCCACTGACTGCTATAGGAACAGATAACATGATGTCCAGTCCTGCTCAGTGCTATGAATATCAAAGCGGAAATTCAGTGTGGTACGGGTAAACGACGGGAGTAAATAGTAGCCCGCCGCTTCAATCATTACGCAAAAGTAGCCCTCGGTTGCAAAAAGGTTGGTGACCCCTGGTGTAGGTCAACGATAATATCGTGAGCACCAAGCCAATGAAGATGCGATTGTGCAGGCCAGCGATGGAATAGTGTGTACTGTGTACGCTGCACATGGCCTATTGCAGATGCGATTCTTCAATCCAGTGGAACTATCGGCTTGTTGAAGGCGCGATAAATCAGGCCAGAGACGATAGCCGAGCGCGCAGCAATCAATGACCTAATTTAACGATCTTCTCAGCAGGAGATCGCGTCACATTACATTGTGCGATGTGTACAGACGCATCTCGCTAACTGGCAACACACTTCTCGTTAATCGGCCGCGCCAACACTGAATACGACTTATTGAAGCTTACTAAAACGTGTAAAATGCATCAGCAACGATTCTTTTTTATCCGGTTAACCGGCAGAAAAATATCCGGATATCAGATAGTGAAAATACCTGCGGTTAACCGGTTAACCGGTTAACCGTTATCCGGATAATCCAACCCTAGTTCTGTGTGAACACGAACGTGAACCTCATGACGTCACGTGACGTCACATTGCGAATTCCAACCCTATCCTTCAATGAAATGATAGCCTACAATAATGTACAGATTGTACATGATACCTAGCGACGATTCGAGCGACGCAATGTCTCAATGCTGAAATATCCAATACTGACGCTTTAAACGTCGCCAAATGTATCAACTGGGGAAATCAAATGATATAATAATCTCGTAAAATCAATATCTTCCGCCGCTTTGCCAACAATTTCAATGAGGACTTACCAGGGAATATAATGACAGGAAAGGAAGTAGTTTATTTTTGTCCTTGATGTTTTTGCCGCATATACACCGAATCATGACATAAATACACACTATCTGCGATATGCCCACCATGAGTACATGATGTGCATATGCCGCCAGGCAAGGAAGATGCAGATATAGCCTTGTAGCAGCAGGGTTGTAACCAAGTCACAAGGCTCCGAGTAACAAGTCAAACTCACTTTTATATTTTTGACTCGAGTCAAGTCGAGTCATTTTCAATTCCCACCGAGTCAAGTCCGAGTCCAAGTCAGCGAACAGAGGATCGAGTCCGAGTCATGGTATTATGACTCGAGTCCGAGTCCAAGTCATTGTGTTGACTGCTCAGTTTCCAGTTAAAGTCTTCCTAAACCCACTTTTTTAACTCTGTTTGGTGATATTGAATGGTTCGCATTTATAATATAGCAATTTTCCTCACTTTCAGGCAGTTTCTGGTCGCATTTTCGAGCACCAGTACCTACAAACGAAATTCCAATAATGTGTTGGCTTCGAAATTACAATGAAATGTCGGTCTTGGCCGTCTGAATCTCGAGTCAATGACTTGCTTCGAGTCATGCGCAATGACTCGAGTCCAAGTCGAGTCAATACACAGATTGACTCGAGTCGAGTCGAGTCATTTCCGTACTTTGAGAAAATGACTCGAGTCGAGTCGAGTCATCCGAAAATCGTGACTCGAGTCTGACTCGAGTCGAGTCATGACTCGAGTCATTACAACCCTGTGTAGCAGTGTTGGGATGACTCGAGTCATGACTTTACTTAAGTCAAACTCGAATCACCTTTTCATATGAGACCGGAAAATGTATTCGACATCATATATTGATAATGAGCAGAGTGTAACACGGGTATCTATGCTTGCTAATGATATTGCCCCATTAACAAGTCATTCAGTCAATCGCATCGATTTGGTTTTAATGATACAGTAAACATGAAGTTAAGAGTGACCCTGTAAGCCTGCTAGTTTTTTACATCAGAAAACGATATCAATCTCATTGATTGATTGAATAAGCATCATTCTCTGACTACATAGCTTATTTCGCTCGTGATGTTTTGTGATTGCGGGTCAAGCTCGCAGCATAGAGTCATTAAATATTTACAAACGGAAAGCTGGATCTTTCGAGCAAACTTTTGCAACGAAGCAAGCAAAACTTTTGAGATTGTCACGGTGCATGCTCGTTTAGTGTCGATTTTTTATGCTGCCAGCAGCGCCATGAATAGATTGGCCTGCCGTTAACATGCAATAAATTGAAACCAGCCATGTTATAATGAAGTGAAAATTGTAACATATGAAAAAGGTTCACAGTGCAGAACCTACCAAGGTTCTGTTGTGAACGCGAACCTCTAAATTTCCGAGGTTCACACACAGAACGCGAACGTGAACCTCACGTTCACACCATCCCTAGTTTATAGTCCTCAACCAGTGACGCAGGCTCGAGTTCATCATATAAATTTGTCAATGGGTAATGTATTGCATCTTATCAATTCATTTCTCTATTCTCCATTTTGACTGGGAACTATAAACTGAGGCTATGCAATTACTTACGTAGTTTAGCAGTTCTACGTATATATGAGCGATACAGCGCCTTCTTGGTGCATATTTACCTCTATATTCGTTCGTCGGTTCAGAATCAATGACTGCTCAATCTGTAATTCAGGCAGCTAGCAAAATGCAATGACGTAATTATACCTCATACTTCGAAAAGGCAACTTGACTTGAATTGTGACTTGACTTGACTTGACTCGAGTCACCTTAAAAAATCGAGTGACTTGACTTGACTCGAGTCAGCTTCGAAAATCGATTGACTTGAATTGACTCGAGTCAAAATGTGCAATGACTCGAAATGACTCGATTCACCTTAAAAATCGAGTGACTTGACTTGACTCGAGTCACCTTCGAAAATCGATTAACCTGATTTGACTCGAGTCAAAATGTGCAATGACTCGAAATGACTCGTGACTCGAAGGTATTGACTTGATCCCTACACTGGTATCCCGGTGTAGCCAATGGTCGATTGGTCGTTTTAATGCATCTGCGGGTATTAGCTGCATAGAGACCTATCATGACATTTGTTAAATGACCGTGAGTACACGCACGTGCTGGAAGAATCTGAAACTAACCGTATCATGTTAGTCCATTTTACTACGTACTTCTGAAGAATCTCACGCCGACCACGAGTTTCAACTGTAGCGGCAAGGACGCCACATCGGAGATCGTGTGAAAATTTCTCGGTTCAGGAAATTTGTCTACCACCGCGATTTTACTACCTAAGAAGCCATTTTACGACCCCACCAAACAGAGTTGAAGTGATAATATAGCTGCCATAATCAGCATTCGCTAATAGATAGCTAGAGGTGGTGTCAGGATGTAAAATATAGTGACAATTACAACACGGCAGCCGTTGTAACGCAGTAAAGGCATTGTGAAGGTCACTTTGCCGACACACAATCATCGGTCTACGTTCGAATTACCGGAAGAGCGGCGAAATGTAATCGGTGATGCTCAGACATCAAGGTCGCGGTACCATGTTACGATCAGTTACAGCAGGCTATAATCCTATTGTCTGGCAGGATTGAGTATCCGCGATCACCTCTGCCCGTAATTTGTACCCTGCCAATTCGTGATGCTCGCACTAATCCGCATTTATGTTACCTTTGCACCCTAATCCGTGCAATATTAATAACACTCCATAATTGAGAGAAACCTCCTACCAGCAAGATCTCTATTTATACACATAACACCACAAAGGACTGTATAAAAACACTTATTGCACAGATATATCGCGGCTCAAGCGGCAACAAAGTGTTTCCAGCTGCAATACGGAAACTGTAAAAACGTTCGCAATTCGCGCGTAGTGCATACCCAGGATTTAGAGTCGGAGCCGGTAACTATTTAGGATTTGATCATCTTAATCCTGTACGTCTTGATCTCCATCGGCTGCAGTGTGACGTCATAAGGATCGGAGAAATGTAGTTTCCGATCGTCGTCAGCAACGCTGTTATCGGCGGAAGACCACCGCAGTCTCGTGATATCCGTTTTCAGAGAGTTAGCGGCGAGGCTTAATTCTTCAATATCCACCACTTCGTAACCGGCGAACAAGTTTTTGACGTTGACAGTCACGGGGTCTGATAATTCGGGGTCGTCGTCCTTTTGAAACTGATGCTCCAGTCTTACAAGCCAGTACCCGTCTTCGATTTTAAACACGGTGAGAAGGTGGACATTTTTAGGTAAGTCAGCCGACAGTCCTGACTTTTCACTCGGAGCGTCATTATCATGGAACGCGATAAGCGGGTCCATGAAAATTTCCTCCGCGAGCTCCCTGTGATATTTAGAGGCGTCTTCGATTTTATCAACCAGCAGATAGTGTTTGCCGCGGGTAATCAACCCATCGTCCCACTGTCCCGTTTCATTTAAACATTCCCCTACCCCTTTACTGTCTTCTCCAAACAGGCGACGGTGTAGCATCACCTCTAAAGACCCGTTTATGAGGCTAGCGCCGCCTTGCGATCTATCAGTCAGTATCGTGAATTGGGATTTTGAGTTGTTCAAAAACATTCTTGAATTAACGGGGTAGTAGTTTCCGGCGACCGGTTCCGACTGGTTTAGTTTCCAAGTCGGCCTGTAGTCTATCACGCGCTTTAATATCTCCCTTCCGTTTGAATCGGTGTAAAACTCGCCGTTTGTAAAAAGATTAGTGTCGTACCTAGTTATTACTTCTTTCCCGAACCCGTCTTTAAAGGGTATCGGCCCGATAGTCCATTCCACTTCTACATACCTCATACCTTTGTAAAGCCTCACGATTTGCCAAGCCCAATCGCTGAACTTTTGGTGCACTTCCTGTACTAGTGGAGTGTTACCTTCCAGTACAGTGAGAGTGACGATTCCGTTTTGTGTGCAAGTGAAAGGGGTTGACGTGTTAGGTCTGAAAATGTAAGCCCCCGATTGCTGCGCCGATTCCTTATTGCCCATGCTCGCATTATACCACAAGAGCTGCTGGTTGACCATGGGCATAGCAACGTCAGATTCGACATTCAAAATAGACGATATTTGACCGGTTTTTCCGTTAAATGTGACCTTGAAGTATTCGTTACCAATACTGACATCACCACCCTCAACTCGTTTGAGGTGGGATCGCTTTTGCAAGGCATTAACCTTAGAGGCGAAACCGCGATTCGTTTTGGTGACAAAAAATTCAGTGTAACCCAAGGCGGGTACATTTTCTGCAGCGAAAACAATTTCCGAATCCGCGTTACCCTTGTTTCTGCGCACCAAAATCGTGGACATAGATACCGGGACTATCTGCGATTTCACAACCGCACCGTGCGAATCAGTAACAGTGTATTCCCCGCCTGCATCGGACACTGGTACGCGCACATACGTGTTTACTTTCCTGCCCAGCGGATTGTATACAAACACCGTAAATTTGCTTCGGTGCTGTGTGTAGTTGCAAACGGTGATGTTTAAGTAGTCGCAAAATTTCAAATAATCCGACGACCCCTTGACGGCCGTGCTGATAACTGCTTTGCAAGATTCTCGACCCTTGTACAACCGTTTCGCGTAGTCGTTCGCAACGTGCTGTTTGGACGTGCCAGATACAGCGTCATGATGCTGTGCCACACCCATTGCTTCCAGCAATGGATAAGACGATGTCCCAGAGGATTCTAGTCTCTTCAAAACGGCATCGTTTGCAGTTAAAGCCTCTGTTTGTTTACATACTTGCAAAAGTCGATTGCTCTCTCTAACATAACCCTTCAGAGTCGGACGGCTGGTGAAATATCCGGTCCAGTATTGATGCGGACTGTCCGCATAAGGGAAGAAGTCGTCCGTTTTGACAGTCCAATTCTTTCCAGCTTTGTTCAAAGCATACAAGTAACACGACGGAGTCGAATAGAACAGCGACATGTTTGAATCCTTGGCAGCGTTAACATACTTGATGATTTTGTCCAAGTTTTTGTACCACATGTGCGCGTTGGAGTATTGAAAGTCAGAGCCCATGGTCATCATGATGTGATTCGTTTTGAAATGGCGGCTTTGCTCCCTGGCAGCGTCTTGAAAGTATTTTACTTTCTCATCGACGTTATAGTCTTCTAAGTTGGGATCGTCCATGATAGGCTCATCTGTGCAATACGCGTCGAAGCAAAATCCTTTGGGCGGACCATATCCGTTTTGGTTAACCCCGGTGAAAAGGTCCGCGTGTGGAGGGCTCAAACTTTCACTGCCCCTCCATATCTCCTCCATTCGTTTCTCTTTCTCTCTCAATTCCTTGTCCGCAAAATCGAGCCTGCCGAAGAAAAGCCCGTCAAATCCCATTTGAGCAAATAACGAAGCTTGCTCTCTGGAATGTCCAAACGGATCGATTTGCCATGCGACAAGTGGTCGGGCACACGGTCCGAATGTTTCGTTGATAAACCGTAGTCCGAGCGTCATTTGATCTATGATTGCGTTGTAGTGAGTAGCGGCTTCGTCATTCATGCACCATCCGCCTAATATGAATTCCAATCGACGCTGATTGATCAGGTTTCTGACTTTTTCTTTTATGTTCTCGCTCTGTTCCTGCCACCATCTTTCAAAAAAAGCAATCTCGACGTATATGAAACGTTTGGCAGGGTCTTCGTCTAAGTGCGGGATCACAGTGTCCAGAATGTACTGCACGCCAGCTTGTTGAATATTGCTGTAAGCGCCGTAAAAGTATTGGTCCACGGTCTTCAACCATCCGACGTCATCGTGCGTGTGCGGCACCAGATGCACGTTTAACTTTGTCGGGTCACCAAGATTGCAGGATTCGTAGGGATTCGGGCATGTTTTGTCGAAAGCGTGGCCTGCTCCAAGGAGTCCAGCGAGTAGAGATATCAAAATAAGTCTCATGGCTGGGTACGTACACTACATCAAGTCAAATAATATAGAAATACTGGGAAAAATAAAGGTTTTGGTATGGTGATCAATAAGTGCTTCATGAGAGAGAGAGAGAGATTTATTGATTTGTCCAACCCTAAAGAAAACAACATTGGCACATGAAACAACAATAAATGAACTTAACGTTATAGGACAGGGTGTGACCGATATGACTCTGGGTAGGGTCATTCATTCATGAATGCTACTCGAGAGGACACTATTAAGCATGCAAAACATACTATGTAAGACATAGACGAAACTACTGCAAAAGTGAGGCTAGTGCAGGTATACTGTCCCTACACAACCTTTCAAGTTACCATGGATTATGATCAAATTCATTGATACGGAAAACCCAAAAAACTGAATGCAAGCTTTGAAGGATTGAATCCAATACACTAACAAGGTACAAACAGGTTACCGTATCGTTGCTTATGATATAGATTTGTCCCCAGACTCTTCATATATATCTTAGATATTATTATGAAGATGACCAAATTAAACCTTACACAAAACTCGTAATAACTACACGCCTAGCCTGAAAAAATAGAGAACCTGCAAATTTCGCTTCAACACCTGCGAGTAATTAGGGAAATTTAGTACAAACATGGTATATGCAGGAAATCTACACCTTTGGCTACTTTTGAAATTGTGTATTTAGAGATTACTTCTATTCTGACACTTAAATAAAATTGAAATATCCTACTACTAGTTGTCAATGTTTGTCAAGTAAGAAGGGGTGCTGGAATGTAAATATCCACTTGGAAATAGTGCCGACTCAGAATACAGCTTTGGTGTTGCATCTATGAAGAACTATTCACTACCGGTACTCATCTTCTCATGATAGTCCTAGACCTATGCATTCCACAGAACCAAAAGTTGGTGCAGACTGTGTCCAGATTTTAAAACTACCTAATTATTGATACAGACGACTAATGGATATATCGTTGATTCGACTATTCATTTTTATCTACTATGTGAAGCAGTTCAGATCTGGCTTACATGTATAGCCTACCCGTTATCCACTAACAACAGCAATTACTTCAGTAACTCAACTCCTTTATACCCGTACAGTGGTACACAAACTGGTTTAACAAGGCCAATTTACAAACTTGTCAATTCACCGATTAAAATGCTTAGTCTAACAGTATTTAACAAAATAACAGATTACATCATGAGTCATTTGAATTATGTACAGGAAATTCATGATATTTTTTCTTTTTTGCAAATTTCTCACTCTCTCTACATTGTCGTGACAGCACTCACTGAGAAAACAAAAACCATGGTAGACTATAAGCTTTGAATTAAAATTACGGCTTCACATATAGTGGGTAGGCTTATTAAAACTATTCAACTCGGATGACACTAGTATACACTGCTATACCTATTATGTGCTAGGTGTCATAATAATTCATGTTCCATAAAACTTGACAATGATTTTTCAATTACACGACTGGCTGGAAGAAATTTATCTTACTCTTCTGCTATGCCAATGACCAAGACCAGTTTCTGACATAGCTATGCACAGTAAAACCTGAAGTTATCGACTGCTGCAATTGTAACCTATTCGTCTACTTTATAACCCTCATTTCAAAGAATTAACTTACTACCATATGGTAAACGCTACATCGCTCCTCAGTCCTCATGCAGATGTCAGACGAAATCGATCGACTATCGAAGCCACAGCTGTCTCACAAATAACATCATATGACACTGATCATGAATATGCAGAATCGGACTTTGAAGGTGTTTACTTGCAGTTCACGGCTCAGTGCAGCCAAGCCCACTGTTACGCCTTGGGGGTTGGGTTGCTTTTGCAGCTGGTTACTTGCTCTCACGTGACAGCATCCGATGTGCTGCAATCAATGCGCTCGCAACTCCACTAAATCGCACTTCGGCTGATCAAATGCCCTCGAATGACTCCGAGGTCTCGTGATATCTCTCGGCGCGTTAAAATACAATGAACTCAGTGACCGGCGAGCGAGATATTTTTTTCGACATGACGCATCTTCAATCTGGGTCAGCGGTCAGTTCTTCTATCAATAACCGGTAATATAGCGTGACCCAATTTAAAATCTGGATAGGAAGGAGAGGGATGACGTAACTTTTCTTCCGTTAGCCAATGTATCGACACTCTACCGCGGACCATTCGCTGATGAGAGCTCTTCGAAGAATTTGCTGTGCTGTGCAAGCAACAATATGCTATTGACTGTAAAAGGGAATTTGACGACTGGATAGTGGATACTGATTCTACCATTCATATCATTTGGATCGCGTTATGGCTAAGGCCAAATGAGCTGATTCAGTATTCATGTTGTTTGTTTCGCATATCACGTAGCAGTCCATTGACCGAATTGTGAACAATGTACATTGTACAATTTGTACAATGTGCAATCAGCACCGTAACTGCCGCTGCGCGCGAATTCAAGCAGCCATTTTTCTATATTATTGGATATTGGGCCATTACCGCGCCACGGCCCACCAAGACATACAATCAAGTTTTAGGCCATATAACATGCGACTCCAAGAAGTGTGCCAGAACGATCGGTAGCGAGAAAAGCTTGGCCGAAAAGGTCTATGCCCGTATGCAGACCGAAAACTTCGGTATATAGGCTATACAAAATACATATAGGTTTAATTGTCCATATAGGCTCCTGAATGACTGGCGCCGAATGTTCCTGTCTTTGCAATCTGAACCTCACGAGACAATTACCATCCCGCTGGGGAAAATTTTATGCCAGTGAAGAAATACCAATTTGAAATCGTGTGCGTCTCTTAGTTTAGAAGCCTACGTTTGGGCGATTCTATATTTTTTGATATAGCAGACTGGAAGTCACGAAATAACACCATAACGAAGTCATATCAACGGGTCCGCCCGTCCGAAGATGTTTAATCAATATTTACGGGCCCTCCCGTTTTCAAGACACTTCACTCAGCTCAACCGGTAAATATAATTAAGTGAGTAGAGAGGACAATAAATTGATAGCATAATATATATGCAATCACCGATCTGATTGACCGATTTTATCATAAATTATCGAAAATTTTCGCGCGTCGCTTTCGCTCGGCTCACAATACAGTACAGATAATTTCGTGACAAACGCGAACAACGTGATGGGTGCCTGACGAGGTGCTGTTTAATTATTATTGAGTGGTCCTACCTTTTCAAACACACCTCACTCAGCTATACCGGCAAATCTGATTACGTCAGCAGAGAGAAGATAAAAATTGATAACAAATACGCAATTCCCGATCATACTGACTGATGAAATCATAAATTTTCCGCGCTTCGCGCGCTTAGGCGACAAAAACTGATTCACTAAACAAAGTCCCAAAGTGTAAGATGAATAGTGGGAAACAGTGTATCGCGGGAGGGGGGTCTGGGGGGCGAAGCCCACCAGAAGTTCGGTCTATAACCCTATGGGGGGCCCAAGACCAAAGTTTTGGGGGGGGCTGACGAAGTGCTGTTACGGCCCTGTGTGCAATGTACATTGTACATGGATAATATAATTTGTTTCCAACACTTATATTACATGCGCTATATAGTTTATTTTATTAAATATGCTTCTAATGCCTGCACTAGGCTTCGTATTCTTATATGAGTGCTCTGAAAGACGCAGCCCGCGATAATATTTTGTCCGTCCAATGCAAAATCAATTTTGTTCAATTATTTAAAAACGTGATGTTTTTCGTGCCAGGCGAGGATTTCTACATAGTAAATCACATTTTCTCGATGGGTGTGCTGGAATGTCATTCTGAAAGGTCCCGTGAAATAAGGCTTACTTGAATGGACATCGAATACCCAATTGATAATAGATTCAAAAAAGCCCTACTTGATCACCTCTTGTCGTTACACTAACACTGTTGCCCTACCTCGCCCAGACATTGCTTCATTGATCATTTGCCACCATTGTTTAATTTTTTTCTATTTTCCTTTAACTAAACATTTCTTTACAGCCAGACTGTTCAGAGTCAAGTGTACCTGTTTGATGCTGGTGTGATCAGACTAGATGACCTTCACGGTCTTATCGATCATTCCTATCTAATACCGAATACTGTGCACGCATATTTTCTGTACCACCATCACTGCCGTTTGTTATGTATTTTGGTTCGATGAAAATAAAGACTCTCTCTCTCTCTCTCTCTCTGATGCTGCGGCCCTTTACGTCACCAAAAACTATAGGAAATTGGCTCGCGAGCAAATTTGAGTAGGAGACCACTTATATAGATACATTATTGCATAATGTATATCCTCGGTAGCTAGGATTCTGATCGAGCTAATTCCCAAAAATCTGTTCTCTTTCCGCTATTTAATATTCGTACTGTTAGTTCTAATGATGGCGATAAGAATCAATAGAGCAGATGTGGGGAATTATGACAGCACGCATATCATTTGTCGTATAGCCTGCCTTATTTGGATGCGACAACAGTAGGCTACGCCTACGGCTATTATACTCACATGACTTTGCTGGACAGTGATACCAGTTCAATTTCAATCATCAGCCTCTCACACCGGAAAAGAAGAAGTTAAATATATTATCATGGGTTTTATGACACGAAAAACTCGATACTATTGGCGAAACCTTCAGATTGGCGTTTCTGAGCAATGAGCATGCATATATATATTATATATACATACACACATTCAATTCAATTCAATTTGTTGCTTAAAATTTCATCATTTCAATACACTACAAGACTGCGATACAATGAAAGATAGGAAAGTGCAGAGTTGTAGTCAATCTCACTTTTATAGTTCTGACTCGAGTCAAGTCGAATCATTTTCAATTCACCACCGAGTCAGCGAGCATATGGCGTCGAGTCCGAGTCATGGTATTATGACTCGATTCCGAGCCATTGTGTTGACTGCTCAGTTTCCAGTTGAAGTCTTGTTAAACTAGGGTTACCATACGTCCTCTTTCATGAGGATTTGTCTTCTTTTTTGACATTTTCAAAAGTGTCCACGGATGACGCCCAAATGTCCTCTTTTTTGAGAATTTGTCTTCTTTTTTGAAAATTTTGGTTAAACGTATGTTAAATTTCAACTGAGAGTACTCAAGTAACGTTCCGGCGGGTCTTTTTTTTAGTCAACACCAAGTTGAAGTAAAAAGTGGGTAAATATGGTGTCTAAGGAAAGTGATGACATTTTTCTTTTTAGTCAACCAACTACAAATGTCGGAATAAATTTACCAATTTTTCAGGATTTTACTCCGGTATTGTACGATTGTTGATGTACAATGTTCTTTTCAATTCTCTACTAGTTGCTGACGATTAGGCCTATCCCTGATGAGTGTCAGACGAAAATATTCGGGTTCATTTCAATATGAATATATACTACAATGGTATTGTAAGTCTGAAAATTTTGAAAAAGTGTCCTCTTCAGATTCTCAAAATATGGTGACCCTAGTTAAACCCACTTTTTGGAACTCTGTTTGGTGCATTTCTTATATGCTAATTTTCCTCACTTCAGTATCAGTTATTAATATTTTCATCATCATAATCAGTATCATCAGTTTATTAATGTTTTCATCATTTCAAAACACCACAAGACTGCGATACAACGTAAAGATAGGAAGGTGTCGAAACGACTTGGAGTAGTCTTTGAAATCATGACGCCCACCTTGGCATGCCACTGCAGTTGCTGATGGTCGTATTTTCAAGTAGGCTACTCAGTAGCCTACCAATAGACAAAATCCCAATAGTGTGGTTACTTTACTATTCTTCGAAATTACAATGAAATGTCGGTCTTGGCCGTCTGAGTCTCGAGTCATGACTTGGTTCGAGTCATGCGAAATGATTCGAGTCCAAGTCTAGTCAATACACAGATTGACTCGAGTCGAGTCATTTCCGTAGTTTGAGAAAATGACTCGAGTCATCAGAAAATCGTGACTCGAGTTATTGCGACCCTGGGATGGTGTCGGAGTAGTCTTCGAAATCAGACGCCCACCTGGCCTAGGCGATGTATCTACTCGTTCGTTGAAATTCATTCCACTTGTTACCAACCGTAAAAATTATTTTTTGACAAAGCAATTAACTTATACAGTCGCAGGTAGGCTGAATCCTACGATCCTGGATTTGCCCTTGGCGCCAATCCCGTACCATGAAAGTCGCTTGTGTCTTATCGCATTGTACGTACATTGTGTGTGACTTGTTCAGATAAAAAAATATAACCCAACGATTATTATTATACCTCTGCTGGTCATTGAGTTGGCATTTACGGAAATACTTCTGCCTGTAAATCTTTATAGACGTCTTTGAAGAGCAGTTGATTTGTAATAATAATTGACAGGTCCATAATTCGCAAGTCGGCGGCCAGTCGCTATAGAGACGCACTTGAGTCGTTTCCATGTGCGGCCACTACTTGGCTTAGCCCGCATTGGCTGAGCCAAGGAATCGTGGCCGCGTTTCCATGGACAGTTGTACACAGTACTTGATCAGCGGCCGATAAACTTCGCTGAACAAAAATTGACAATCGGTACCGGTACTTAGCGGTGGAAAGTTCGTGCTGGAGGATATCGACAATGAAGTAGGCTACCTGCTAAATAATTTGTGGAATTCTATAGCTTTTAAAGATGTTTCTGTCAAGATACCCGCGGAGTGGTGAACAAGGCCTATACAGCGGCAATCCTCCAACAGGAACTTTTGCTGTAGGGTGCTACAGCGTATAGCTATGGATAATATCATGACAGTGTTTAAATCAGCAACGTTGATATCCCGCCGAGGATTGTTGTAGATGAGTCCTACCAAATACCGCCGATGTAGCGAAGATCGCCGAACCATTGCTGCCTATCCTTTCAACTGACTATAATTTTATAGGCTACAAATTTGTCTCTGTTTGCATGTTTCGAATATTTTGTTTTTTAATAACGAAATCACCAATTCAGCAAAGCATCAGTCTTTGATCCATCCAAACATATCCTGAATCGAAATAGATGCCAGGAGTCGTGAAGGCGGACTATGGGCTGCGTCATCCACATTCCACATGCTGACATGCTGGCAATTTGTTGCAAATGTTATTCCGCCCACTCCTTCAAGAATTCGAGCTGTTCATCGAGGTCGTCGCTTAGCACTTTTAGGGCCTTTATTATTCTCCCAGATTCCAATTTCCTTCTCTTGGCGTTCCTTGAAGTACTGTCCCTGCATTATAAAAAAAATGAGTACCGGTAATAAGCTATACAGCAGGGGTCACCAACCTTTTTGCAACCGAGGGCTACTTTTGCGTAATGATTGAAGCGATGGGCTACTATTTACTCCCGCCGTTTACCCGTGCCACACTGTATTTCCGCTTTGATATTCATAGCACTGGGCAGGACTGGACATTATGTTATCTGTTTCTATAGCAGTCAGTGGGAAGCCTGGCATTGTATGATATCAACTAGTGCGCTGTACTCTGGTATGTAACTTTGACACTGCAATTCTGAGTGAGTGTTCCAGATGTGCATTGATTAGGCGTGTTTTGTGTTTGTTTTTGAACAGCTTCTTTGAGGTACGGAACTTCAATATACAATTGAACAGTATATTCAATATTCAATATACACCAGAGATGAGCATGGATTAGGATTAGGTTTTGAAAAAACAGGATTTGTGAATTTTAATCTCCAACTGTTCAGCATCCAGAAATGACAAGATTTCATTATATCGGACAGCAGCAACGATTACATAAAGTTAGAAACCTGGTATACTAAACTGCGTTGAGTGTAACAGAAACAAGCTGTGTCAAAAGATGCAATACGTAATGGGTATACATATATTAAAAATCTGCTAGTACTTCACGGCCATCTAACTCCGAATAGTAATATTGTTTACTACTTTGGCATTGTCCTGGACGTCGAGCTATCATAACGGAACCCCCGCCATTTCAAGAAGACCGTCATGTCGCCTGTATGTGTATACTGTATAGGCAATGCGGCGTATCTTCAATTTCTGCCGGTGATTCTATCACATACATCTATATATTACTAATTGTAATTGAGGATATTTTTAAGTGTTTATATATGTAAGTTACATGTTAGTGTATTTGAAACAAGAATAGCTGAATCAATCAATCTATATATTTAAAAGATCACTGGTAATAATCTGACGAATATTATAGTAAATGCTGCTATTCCACCTTTTTTTAGAACGGGCTCGCGGGCTACTCATCTAGTCCTCGCGGGCTACCTGGTGCCCGCGGGCACCGGGTTGGTGACCCCTGCTATACAGTATACATCCTACATACCGCGATACCGGTACCACATACACAGAAAATATGAAGAATTACCACGAATAACGCGCGGGGATATCAATAATGGAAGCTGACGTTCCTGGCGTGCCTTCCTATAGTATACTCGATAACACAGTCCACTCGCACCACAAAATTGCATGGCGTCCTGCTGCGATTGATACATCACCGGCAACTCCAGGCTGATTTCAAATCATTCTGTTTTGTTAACTAACAATGAAGTAATACGTCTATCAATAATAGGGTTGTATGCACCAACGTGTTTTGAACCCAAACTGGAGCTCAAACAGTGGTTCAGGAGATATTTCCAAAGCACCATCACCGAAACGTCAATGATCTAGTGTTCACTGGCGCCGAATTTGATCGAAAAGTAAACAACCGCTCGAGGTTGTTTAAACGTAGTTCAGGGCTTTGGCTTGGTCATCGCGGATCGTGGTCTCCCGTTTCTCGCGACTAGTTGACTGTAAATTGGCTCATGTTGAAGACTTAGGTGCGCAAGTTTTCTATATTTCCGTGAATTAGCAGACTTTCTAAGCTGTATGAATATATTTTATGTATATCCTAACCCAGAAGTAGAGTTTCACCAATGCAAGGCTGAATGGCTTACAGTTTACTGTTAGTGGATCGGTATACCGGTATTAGCGAGTAGCGGTAAATCAGGAAATCCATGACTGCCTCGTGGTACGGTAATGAAGTTACATTGAAGTTTCGAGATCAAGACTTCCGAGTCACAAATAAGTGAAAATTATGATCAAGTCTGTCGTCTTGTGTACAGTTTTCGAAGCAGCCTGTAGGTTGCAATTGATGAGGCTTCTTCCCTATAAAGTTTGAAGTATCTCACCATCATTGAAGCTACAACAGTACTGCCGATATTACAGTACATTGTCATAGCTCAAATGACCGGATTGGAATCCCGGCACGTTTAGCGTACCGTAATATATTTGTTGTGCCAAGACGGTTTTCAGTGTCACATCTGTGTGCAGTCAGTAGAATTCTTCATGTGCACGAGACACCAATTCCATATTGGCCAAATGAAAAGCACTAAGCGGCATCATGCTGGTCGCGGTATGTCATGATTTGCTGAATCCTCTTATATGTAACTGTTATGAGTTTGATATGAAGTACTATAGTGCAGAATTTAGTATGATGGGCCTGTTTGAAAGATAGAACCGAAAAGTTGATTTGCTTGCTAATGGCGTAGGTTGTCGATTCAGGAGTTGCAGCAGAAGTTGTAGGGATTATGCCTCAAATATTAATGCATAGTTTTGTTTTGTTAGAAAAATGACAGATTCAGCTCGAACGAAAAATTTTAGTGAGATTGATAAAGAGACACTTTATAAACTGGTGGAAAAACATAGAGCTGTGCTTTTGAATAAAGATTCCAAAACGCAATCAAACATCGCCAAGAATAAGCATTGGGAAATAGTTTGCGAGGAGTTCAACTCGGAGGCTTCCGAAAAAAGAAGTACGAAGCAATTAAAGGCTGCTTGGCACAATATGCAAAATCGCGCCAAGGATAAGTACAGAGTACAAAGGTTTGAGGTACTAAAAACAGGAGGTGGACCGCCCCCAGAACCAGATACTCCAACAAATGAGAAGGTTCATGGTAAGACCTGCAGACATACATATCGTGTATTAACTGTATTGCAACAAACTAAACATCCATATTCGCAGTTTAATCACTCAAAGATTTACAACTGACAACTGCGAATATGAATGTTTAATTTGTTGCAATATACATGTCAGTTAGCCTATAGTTATCGGTTTTGTTGATATCGACTCAGAAATCTGGTATCGGTCGTGCTCTTAGGCTACTGTTCTAGTCGTGCACACTGCATGAAATGCCCATAAGTGTACATTGTGTAATAGCAGCATTAGAAAACTTATGATCACTCGTGTTTCAGCTCTGGTGTACAGTCAAATTGCAGCACTCAACAATCCTTTTGATGATGATTCATTGTTGGATGAAACTCAGAGAGGTAGCAAACAATATATATTAGCTGCTACAATACTGTTCTCTCTGTAATTATTAATCTTACATAATTTTAAAGATGATAGCCGCGATGCAATACAAGCAATTCATTTTGCGATGAATTCTACTGGTGAGAGACATCTGGTTATTTTTATAATTTAAACTTAATAATTCAAAATTTTTATTCCTCATTTAGGTGCCGGAACCAGTACTCAACAAGTGGTGATTGATCTTGAAGAGTACTGTCCTTCAACAGCTATGAATCAATCAGGTACCGTACCAATGTTGTGACACAGTAACCAGATCTGGGCTGAGTAGGATTAGCCAAGTCTTTTATCTTGTGATTACTTTTCCTTAAAGTCCTTTATCTTTCACTTAAATTGGAATTGATTTAGTACTAGCCTAGCCTGCTTATGCCTGAGTACGAACAAAACTGTTGACAACGTCGTAGTTTAAACACTCTATTGATTTTCTCCCATCTTGAATGTAATTTTTTTCAAAGATGTCAAGAACAGAGAACATGAAGTCAAAGCTGCCGTTGTGCAAAAAGCAAGTAAGGCTCACTGAAAATACTCTCGAACTATTTGAGATCGCACGCTGTGTCCTCTCATGCTTACGGCCCCATTGTAGATATCTGGTGTGTCATCGCTGAATACATCCATCTCAGGCTCAATATCTGCTTCTGTGATAAGGTAGTTGTGCAGACACACAACGGCAACTATGATGGTTAGACTATTCTCCAATTTAGTTCTGAGTGTTGTAGAAACACATGGAAATCGCCTTTTCAACACCCCGAAGCTGCGCTCTATTTTTGATCTTGTCAATCGATGAGCATTATTATATCTCTGTTCTCCTACCCCCTGCGGGTTTGGTATAGGCGTCATCAACTCTGGTAGGCATGGATACCCCGCATCTCCTAGTAACAGTCCATCCACCCCTTTGATATTCTGACTCAGTAACGAATTCCGATAGATTCGGCTGTCGTGACAGGAGCCTGGCCACCGACAGGAAATAGAGGTGAATTTCATTTCAGAATTGCAAGTCAACATAACATTGATGGAGAATACCCCTTTTCTATTCCTGTATACCTCGGCATTTTCACCTCCTGGAGATATAATTTTAATATGTGTGCCGTCAATTAACCCGATCACATTCGGAAAGCCATGCTCTGAAAAGAAGGCATTTTTTTGTTGTTGCAGCTCCTGCCTTGTTGAAGGGAAGTGCATAAATTGCGATTTCTTTGAAGCTATTGCCCTGGATACTTCCTTGACAATACGGCAGACAGAGGTTTGATGGATCTCCATCAAATCGCCATCAGTTATTTGGAAGTTTCCTGTTGCGAAAAACCTCATGGCAGTTAAAAGCCTGATGTGTGGGGGTATCGGATGATTTCTGTGGCTGCTGAATGACAAATCATCATTCAATATTTCTAATAAATTAATTGCTTGACTTTTGGTGAGCCGGAACCGCTTTCGAAATTTCTCGTCCTCGAATCCTCTGAAGTGGTCACTGTAATCAACCAGTGGTCTTTCAACTGCATCGTTATCGTCTAATAATTCAGCAATGCTCAAATAATCCGCCATGTTCTCATAAAACTGTCTGAATGCTAATGCAAAGCTTATTGGAGATGTTCAATACCACCTATCTATGTATAAGCGATATAGAATTTTGGTAAACTCAATTTTCCCTTGCATTTCAGAGGAAGGTGGAAAGTCAAAAACGCGTGGCGAATTATTGACGATTGCCAGGCGGGAAGAGGCTGCCAAAACTTCGTATTATGAAGTAAAAAAAAGATTTTTGCAAATTAATGACGAGAGAAAGGCAGCATACTTTGCAAAGAAGATGCGATATCTTGATTTGAAGATAAAGTACGATTCCTCAGGCCCACGTGTTAACAATCCATACATGTTTATTATCTATTTTAGGTCGCTGAATGGTGAAAGCTGAAGTATTGGATAGGATATACTTTGCTTGATTTCTTTGTTACAGTGTTTCGTTTTCAAAATATATTTTGCAAGTAAATGAGTTTATCAGGAATTGGGGCTCACCAACAGCCTCATAGCGTTGGTTGGGTTAGGGACAAGATGGTCTCTGACTGCCTTGGTACCTAACTAGGTCTCAACAGAAGTGAAGCAAGTATATTTGAGTTTGATTATAGTTTCATCGCCAGCATAATCATTCAGTAGGGAAGGGGCGGAGAGATTGATGTCAGCGAACACTGTCACTATCGAGGTGGTTTTGCATTGGTAATGAAAGGTATCAAATTCATTGGTAACAAGAAATTGATCCTTGTGCAAAGTTACACAACTTATTCTAACAAGAGTGCATCATGAAGGCTTTAAAACTTTTCCAGGAACCGTTCAGGTATACATTATACAAGCCTTTCAACTGCTGGCTTCTGGTCGCATCGTAAGTTATGGAAATGTTTGGCACTTGACAAGGGCATCACGTTGATGTTGGTAAGCGCTTTTGACTAAATGATGTTAAAAACTACCGCCGGAAACTCATGAATGTTATCATCATTGAAATAGATAACGCGCTAGCGACAGCTGAGTGACCTGAGTTCCACAAAAACCTTGCTATGTTTACTATTCGGTCGACCTTGAGTAGCTTTTCAGGGTACGAATTGAGCATCTATTTACTGAACGTTAGCTCGTCTCAATGATCATCAGTTCGTCTGAACGGCGTTTAAATATTGATGGTGCATCGCGAGATATTTTGAACTGATGTTTCGTTTGAGTTATGTTCGAGCGAACAGACGATCAGACTTGAACGTGTTCAATGTTGGTGCATACGGCCCATAAAGTCCAGATTCCCGCTGATCCTCGATACACAAGAAACGCCCCAGTGACTGCGATAGTAAACAGACGACCGTAGCCAAGAGCGGAGCAAGACCACTGAGCTATATAAACACTGGAGTGCGCAACTTACCGTGACGGCCGAGAAAATTGAAAAACAGCTCTGGCTACCTACTTGCGCACTGGTGCTTATGGTGAACTATTGGTATTCTCCGTGTTTTTACGCTTTTCGTGGGATTTTCTTCTGGAATAAGTATGTTTTATCACAAAACTAACACAGACCATATTCATAAACTATAGTATACTCTTTCTAACAGGTATGTCAGCCTTGAATGACGCCATGGATTGCATTTGCGACTTCCGTATCCATCCATAGATGGATGGAAAACGGTGAAGACTCGTGTGTAAATTCAAGGGATACTGCATTGCAACGACATGCTGACGCGAATATTTCAACGACCAACTTCTGACTACATCAAACTCAACGTGAAGCAATCTTGAGTAGCAGTGATGCTAATCGCCTTCGGTGATGTTAGCTTGCGAGTACTGGAACAAAGCAAGTTTGCTGTCTCAAGAAGTTATCTAAACCTAAGCTGCTTCTGCCCTGCCCTGTCCATGATTTTGCCATAGTTATTAAACTGTAATTGCACTTTACGGTTCTATGCATCAGAAATATATCAACGAGATCATTGTGATATACGGTACTTTTATTTTAGCGATCCACATAGAAAGAGTATGGTTTAACTGGGAAATTTCATAAATAGTTTTCAACATTGCCGGAGATATGCCAGTCTTTTGTGCCACCGAAATAAAGAAGGATAATCAGTTTCTTGCAGATTGAGATGACCAAATAGACTTGTCATTGACTATGGTACCCTGTAAAACCAAAATATCAGAAACAGAACAACAAATCTAATTCATGTATATTGCTTGAGCGTCAGGAATGCTGAACCCTTTCATTCAAAACAGAACTAGCCAAGAAAGAAACATGTTGACATTGATGCTACTGAAATAATTCCTGGTGTAGTCCATATAGTTGCCGATTGTCAACATGGTCAATTCACGAAATCGACAAAATATATACGTCAATTAAGAATGTCAAAATAGAGTCGTCCTGAAATACCAGCCTAGTGAGCCTGCCACTTTTGGAACAGAAAGTATGGGAAACTATCCAAGTCATTCGGAAGGTAGTTGCTGACAGCTGATGCCATCGGGAAATCACTAATATTAATCTTCACTGATGCACCGAAAGAAAAAAGTTATGATCGTGTACAGATATCAGCAACGGTGCATATCCATCCGTAGCTATGTCATAAGTGACAATATTTTTTGAAATCTTGAAAATTTTCTCGTATTTATTTTTATGTTGGTGTGGATTAAGGGATAATGCAGAATCAACAATTAGCTGATTACAAATGAACAGAAATGCTGAATCTGTGTAATCAGCTAACACTTGAGCTCGCGGTCAATATAAGTAGAAAAGTCACCTATCCTTTTTGCCGGATAAACTATGTGTTTAAAACAAATTTGATGAAATATTCGCTGCAAAAAACTGAGGCGATTAAACTCAAAAACTCAACTGCAACAAACTTTTCAATTGGAAATTTTTCAAAATTAAGATCCAACTGAGTGATTCCAAGCCGGGGGGGATTTTGAAATCTTTTGGGGGAAATCCAGCTTTATGGTTGTATCGGAAGATACACTGGGTTCACGAGGTTTCAAGATTTTTATGGTAGATGGAACTAGTTCTTTATAATTGTATTTTCTTTTGGCGATTTTTAGCTAGATGTATGTATGTATAATTATATATAAATGATTTCTGTAGAAATTCCACCCCCTATTTAAGTGAGGGTCTCGAGACGATTTCATTGGGTCTGTGACAGCTTTTCGACCAAATTGCTACTAAGCATGGAAAAGTCAGGCCGTCAGATTATATATAGTTTCATCTGAACATGACACACGGATAGGAGCATGCCGAACGACCAGTTGCAGTTTCTCAAACTGGAATCCACCTTGGCCTAGTGCTCGATGTCACAGTTCCTTTCGATGTTAGTCTTGATGCCGCGGCTCTTTCTTGCTTTTTCCATTGTTTGAGAGCTCTTTCCATTCTTTGGAGCAGATCCTTTAATATTTTGAGGGCTTCCAATTTTCTCTCTTGATGTCTTTAATCCATTCGTTCTTCAGAGCATCATTGCTTTGGAAACTGAACACATACCATAGTAATAATCAGGTGTTCTTGAGCATTCCTTCAGCTGCAAACTATTTCATAATACAATCATCTGTTCATGTATCTGTACATAGAAAAATTTCCAAATTGTCAGGCTGGCTTCAAGCAAAGTGTTGGATAAAAATTGTCTCCCTGATCAATGCTAAAATCTCACAGATGAAAAGTAAGTGGATTTCGACGCTTAAATAAACTGTGTTTCATCGTCCCCACTACCCTCGCTATAACTCCTGCCAAACTCGATACTGCTTTCAAACGTTTTGTACAGCCATAAGCTGATAACTTATAAGCACAGCACACCTGACCGACTGACCCCCCCCCGACATTATCTTGGAATCACCAGTACATGGATGTGAAAATGCATATGGATAAGAAATTTAGAAGGATCACCTAGTGATCAGTGATATTAGTTCAGAGTTGTGAATCTTACTTCTAAAGCAAACTGCTGTTCTGAGATCTGAGTTATCTCCTGACTCCTGTTGCTGTTCCTATATCGTACTTCTTATTCTATTCCCACAATCCCCCGATGTTATAATCTGTAAGCTATAGGAATAAATGGTTTAGTATAAACGCAATTTCAAAAGATGGACGGCTGATAACTAACAGTTCCTGATTACTAGCCAGTTTTATGAAGGTACAATGCGTAAACGCATAAGCGCCCAGGTAAAACTTCCGACGAGTAGGTAGCCAAGGAAACAAAATGGCTACGCTTCAATTGTCTCCGCTGGAGACAACATTGGGAATACGAGATGCGCACCGCTTGAGCAAGACACTCTGCCAACCGTAAATTACTCTGCCAACCGCCAACCGATAGGGGCAAACACTTGGCAGAGTAATTATGCTGAGTCATGAAAGCTATGCCCATATATGGTCACTCTGCCAACGAAACCTGCACATGGAAACCACTGAGCTATATAAACACTGGAGTGCGTTACTCGCGATATTTGCGTGATCAATTGGCCGCCATCTTTGGGTTAAGTTGATGGTTGCGCGTTAAGCTGGTAGTCAAGGCAGAAAAGGTTGGTTGATGTGACTGTTTTGATTACTCTTTGGCCTGGACATATCGATTTCGATGGTTCGGACAAGATAAGGTTATATATGTGTCATTGTATGCATTCATTCGCAAATATCTTCCTGATGTAGATTGCTTAACTCGTTGTATCCAGGTAAATAAACATATGCTTCTGCTCAGAAATTCCTGCCGGCCTTGAGTGCTGTTTTCACAATTACTGGGATAAGTCAATTGTCATGGCATTGATAATTCGATTTGGATATGATACCGTTAATCCTAAGGGAGCTTGATAATGTTGTCTTCTCTATCCCTACAGTTTCAGGTACTGTGTATGGCAATTTGATTTGGATATGATGCCATTAATCCTGAGGGAGCTTGCTGATGTTGTCTTTATACTCATTATAGCTTCAGTTTCATGTACTGCGTCCTCGAATTGTTGTTGCAAGCACACACTGTAATTTACTATTCTTACAAATCTTGAAAACCAGCAAACAGGCACATCTCAAGTATAAATAATTACCAAGCTATCAAATGATTGCAATGGATATTGTCAGTTTTGTTGTTATTTCCCAGGTACTGTATCCATAGGTAGTAAAAGCATATATGACTATGACCACCAGCTTCAAGTTATTACCGGAGACTGCCTCAGAATCAGTCTGGCCTCGATTCAAAATCTTCTCACTACAATGGCGCTGATGTCAATGCTATCGCTGCCAGCTACGTGGTGGCTATGAATACCACTGGCGGAGGAAAATTCAGCATCATGTGACATGACAAAGGCACAGCTACAATCAAAGTTATACGATCTAATTGTTATTCTACTTATTCATTGTGTCAAAGTAGTCGAAATAAATCGTAGAAAGTGAAAGTGAGGATATGTGAGTTATGTGTAGCAATATGGGTTAGCGATTTCTGCAGAGGTGATCAAATGAGAGAAATAATATATTTATATCATTAAATGAGAGATACAAGATGAATGCATGAGTCCGTATTTAGATCGGGGTAGAATTGCCTAGTACTCACTGAAATTGACGCTATGTTGGTTACAACAATCTGCACTCGGAGTTTATCATCGATGATTGAAAAGATAGCAAGGTAACGCAACGACCTGAGGTAATCTACAAAATCTACACCCACCCACCTTTCGTTGCTAGATGAAGCATTCCTACCTGGTGCATTTTCGGATCAACCATTTCTGGGATCACGCAGTTGCTGCCTACCTGATCCCTTTCTTCCCTACAAGACGATACATTACAACCTGGCTTTCGATCAACCATTTCTGGGATCACACGAAATACCGCGCTGTACTGTCTAGTACCCAAACTTTCGTTTTCAGAAACACTAGCTTCAGTCATGAGAAACACAAGGTTATGAATGATTTTTCTATTAAAATAAGTAACATAAAAAAAATAGAAACAGAAATATATTAATTAATTGTTATTGACTTGACGTCACCCTCGACGTAATTGAGGGTGATCTGAAAGTAAAATGTGGGATAAGTTAGGGCTTAATATCTGCGAACGAGGTACAATAAACGAACCAATTCTGATCGAAGTTGCAATTTAAAAGACCAAATTTGCTGACCACTCCCATCTAGCAAAGTACCCATTCTGCTAGGCGGTTTCTGATGAGTTTGAGCATTTGACTAGGACTAAAATTACTTGGATACTTGAAGTGTTGCTGGTCTTGCTTGCCGTTTGTTGGAAGCCTGAAATTCACGAATTTCACATCAACAGAGGCTAGGGTAAGGGTATACTTATATAAACTTAACTTTAGAAGTAAATATATAAATGTCTACTCATCTACTGTACCTTTGACCTAATATATTTCGGAAAGTTCAGAAATCTCGTTGGCACCGCATTCTCCCTCAAACGTATCAACTGGCCCACATGGTAAATGGCACTTTCCGGAAAATGATCGGAGCAGATAACTGACGATCTTGATGGGACCCAGTTTTTTCTTTTCATGCTTTCTAACCATCTTCCTTTCAGCGATTCATTAGTAGGAAAGCTGCATTATATGGAGCATTGTATGAAGCAAAGCACACTAAATAGTCAATTCTTTGTTATGAGCTATGATAAAAGCAGAAGGGACATAAAATAACTTGTCTGATAAAATTATACATCTGCCACTTTTCACTCCATAGGCTATTGTATTCAAGATTGACGCAGCCTTTTAAAGCTAAAGCAGTTCAAAGGTAAACCTTGAAAAATAGTTTTGAATAAATAAATTGACAGTTTCGCACAAAGCTATAAGGACTGAAGATGAACTCGACTATGGAATTTGCAAATTCCACAGTATTTGTTTAGCATCTGAAAAAGATATCCTGTTTTAACTATGCTGATGAAAACCCATCTAGGCCATTAATTGAATCTTTTCCTTGTATTCCTACTCTTGCCTACATAGCATAAGCAAGAATTGAATACTAAACTGATTATTGGCCGAACTGCTTGTACTCGATCATGGACAAAATACGAAGAGTGAGATGGACATTATTACAGATTATTACAGATATTGATGATGAACATTACATAGAGGATATGGTGACACGGATTTCTGCTGGTAGTCTGGTCTGGTCATTTCATTCATATAGCTGCAACTAAATGTTCTGCTATCACTTTACCATGACCTGTTCATTACAACTGTGACTGATCTGGGCATGTCTGGCTGCTATGCTTATTCTGTTATTCACTTACCGGTGAAAATTTCTGGGGTATCGACGCTTTACCATCGACTCTTCATCACTACAGCCGTTACTATTACTTCTCCCATACGACTCACTGGATATCTTCTTCCGCCTTTTACTACACCCATAGGCACAGCAAAGGCTACCACTACCACCTGATGAACGTACTATCTTCGACATGTCGAATTACACAGAATATCAATATACTGACACGAGATATTGGGCTGAAACAAATCCTGAATGTTAGAATAATTAGTCATTCAAAGCTCTATACGCATACAATACTACAGAACCAACACGAATCAAATATATTCAAACACTGACCGCTTTTCCATAAGCCCCTGTACTAAATCGATTAACCGAGCACCCACAATGCATCTGCGCATTGGGATCACGCAAATTTGCTTAGCCGGAGATAGCAGTAGTTCGGGGCTTGATGGAAACGGCTTAACTGTTCGTATTTCCGTGAACATTGGAATCGACGACAAATGTAGTGAAAACTTCCCACTTTCGAGTGGCGAAGTCGGTTCAGTCCCTCGGAATTGTGTCTTACAATTCCCAAGAGGTAGTGAGTAACGAAGGGCCTACTTTTACTTTTTCCAAGTAGTACTGTGGTTTAGGGCCAAGGTGGGGGTCAGATTCCATAGACTACTCCAAGTCGCTTCGACATCTTCCTGTCTATTCACTGTATCGCATTTTTGTGGTGTATTGAACTGATAAAAATTGCTAATAAACCAATGATGAGATTCTGCTACTTGCGCGGGTTCCACGGTGGTTGAAAGTTTCGGATAACTGAAATTGCCGTGACAACCGGATGAAGCGGCACCGGTACGACGGCTCTATCAAGTACGCCGGACCAGAGATGCCACTCCTGGGTTTTTCCACCCAGATCTGGGTTTTTCGAGCATCACCTGGGTTTCTGGGTTTTTGTGCTTGAAATCTGGGTTTTTTTCAACATCATATTTGTCAGGTCAATTTTACGGCGCAAAATTTATTATTAGCTTAGTAAGATCGTATAATGTCGACGGATTCTACTGTGATTGAAACGGCAGAGTCTAAAGAGACCCATTTACTATTAGAATGAGAGGTCTTGGCGTGATGAGAGAGCTTCATTGAATACTGACTACTAGGTCGCAGAAAGTCATTTTCACAAGGCAACTCTGGAGCATTTGTCTTGCAATTCAAAACGATTTTTAGGACTTGAATGCTAGCGCTGCAACAAATTCGAGTGTGTCAGGAAATAGTATGTAACTGCTGTAAAGTATGCAATTAATGAACATGGAAAGACCAAATGTTGATCTAACTAATTTACCATGTTGACATCAGAGTGTATTCACTTTCAACAGGGACACTCAAAGAAACAGTTTGGGCACCCGGGCAAGTTATTCGGAGGGAGAGGAGTTTGTTGAATTCAAATGTACACTTAATTCCATGATTTGGCAGTTTCTTTTTCGACTAAACATCCCAGATAAAAGTGCTTGTCCCAGGTTTAATGAATCGCAAGCTATTTTTAATCGATCTGGTCAGCTCACAGTCACTACCCTAAAATCATCCTCATCATAGATGGGGATTAGCATTGTTTCGAATATATAATAAACTACATATTGACCCCCCATACCGAATGCCCCGTAGCAATGTGTCGAGAGGAAAACACCATGTTTCGATGGATTTTCTCATTTAACTGAGCAAAATATATAGTATGAAAATGAACAGTTGGGATTCCAATTCCAATATCAAGGGCTAAAACTTCTTCTATGTCCGTATAACTGTCATTGATGACTCTCAGTCACTGTTTTACAGCTATATCATAGCAATTTGTGTGAAATATAGGATCTGGGGTTTTTCAACGTCCAAATCTGGGTTTTTTCAAAATATCTCAGTGGCATCTCTGCGCCGGACCCCAATTGTGGATCAGTAGCTCGCCGACTATCCGACAGTCGTCGAGCATGTCCGAATTCAAGTCGAAATACAAGCAATTTCTTCTAAATTAATACTAGCAGTCTTCAGGATTACCGGACCACGACCTAACATCGACCTCGCCCTCCGCCACATGCCGCCTCATTTTGTCGCTTGCGTCTTATATTCTCTGCATTACTTTTCATTCAGTGTGCATGCCTCATATTTACTTCGCCTAGGCCAAGGTGGGTGTCTGATCTTAAAGGCTACTGCAAGTTGTTTCGACACTTTCCTATCTTTTCATTGTATCGCAGTGTTGTGATGTTTTGAAACGATGAAAATATTAATAAACCTGATTGATTGATTGATCATGATTCCGAAAATCACACCCATTTTTATCGCCAATTTTCATTCAGCTTAAGTCATCGAGATCCGTCTTGCAATTTTGATAACTGGCACTGGTAACTGACCAACCGTGCGACGCCACGTCTCATTCTACAGCATAGAATGACAAACCCTGGCATTCACCAACCTCTGGTTTTTTACTTCTATTTGAACTAGTTTTGGCATGCCGGATTTCTCGCTTCTGATATACTTGCAATTGAGTATAAATTATCCTCAATAATTTTCCTTTTATACTAGTAGCAACATAGACGACCAGATTGATCATATCTGCCATTGACTTATCGCACTCTTATACACAATACACATACAAATGTTCCATATTTTCAAAAAATTTCATTTTTATGTACAGTGCTCCTGAAAAGCGCAGTACAGTACACAGCTGAATACAAACGATATCATTCAAGAATAAATGCCAAGATGGGACTAGGCCCATTTCCTTTACAAATGCGCGGATTGGGACTAAAATAAAAACTAACAAAACGTGTATAGAAAATTGTATCGAAACAAGTACAATTGACTTTTGTTCAACCATGTTCGTTCTATCAAACAAAATTTGTTAAAACCATGCAATATGCTACTATCGCAGGATGATGCATCCTACTATTGCATATCCATTACGATAAGAATCCGATATTTCGGTAGTGGAAGGAAAAAAGTATCATTGTTTATATTTGCGTAATTGCATCACTACAATATTGATGTGTGACTTGAGCCATGTTATATTGCTGATGCCGAAATGGAATTTTTCAAACATTACATTTAATGTAAATTGTTGACTTGCAGTATTGGTTCCAGTATGGTGCACTCAACGTGAACGACTGGACAAGTTCCAGATCCTTGCATAGCTGTCCGCCAAATCGCGCATGTCGAAACCTAAATTATTACTCCAGTGGAAATCTTGTAATTTCTTCAAGATTCACAGATAATTCATTAATTTGTAAATGGCTTATTCGAACGCGAACCTTTCATTAGTATTTTGAATTCACCTCATGTTGCAGTGCATATCGACTCCGTTAATGGTCGTCTAGTGTCCGAATGTCAAGTATTCAATGACGGATTGAAAAAAACAACATGAAACAACGATTTGCTACCTGTAACTACTTGTTACCAGCTGATAAATATATGACATATATACCGCGTACACATCATATCACATTAGATTCCAGATATTATGAACTTTACATGAAGAAAAAGCATGGATTTGACGTTGAAATGTTACACTGACGGCACACAGCTGGTGTACCGCCTCTCCCACTACAAGGCATTGAACGTAACATACTGTATAATATTTGTTGCAACAGGACATAAATATTAGATTGCGTGAATATACCGCTAGCTGAATTAACATGAAAAACGTACCTTTAACATGAAGTTTAGGGCAGTGCTATCCAATCAGTGCGTCGTGAAGCTATTTCAGTAGGGTCACGATCACAAAATATCTCTAAATGTTACAGTTTTCTATTCAATACGTCATGGAAGGCTGCATTTGTTTGTTATGGAATACCAGCAGTCTTCAAATTGGGTTTTATAGGTTAAAATAAAACACTTTTGGAATACTGACGCTGTTACATATGGCGATTGGTTGAAAATATGTGTTGGCCTACCTTAATTTTAGGTATTTCTGGGTATTTCCCCGAGCATGAATATCACGCCGATCAGGCCTAGACTTGACGTGATAATCTAATATGCAAACTCAACTTTCGCATTAACAGTAAATTGTATGAGTAGGCCTATACATTGTTTCTTTTCTCATTAATCCGTCGAACATTTGTTTGGTCATGTCTCAATTGGTTGCCCAACATATGAGCATGCGACACAATGGAAAACGACAGTTCAGCATGGAACACATCAGCATGCGTCACTTCAGCATGTGACTTTATAACCCAAAAACTTACCCTAACCCGAAACATAACCTAACCTAACCTAACCTAGCCTAACCTAAAGCCTAACCCTAACCCAACCATAAATACAACCCTAACCTACCCCTAACCCGTAATTTAACCCACATGCTCATGTGTCGCATGCCAAATTGTCGCATGCCGAAGTCTCGCATGCTGTAATGTCGCATGCTCATATGTCCACGGACCGTCTCAATTATCTCATAGTAGGTCCTGGGTCGCACAATAAAACTTGCATTAAAAGTGGGGGTTACATTCTGAAACCACGGTAGAATGTGAGGGAGATAACACGAAACCCATTGACAGTGTCAATATTCCGAAAGTACGAGATACATATTTGCTAGCATTCCGAAAAGTTTTTGTGGCCAGTCTCTTTTCCGTGGGCTTGCGCTTCCGCCTGACCCTTCAGTTTCTTCTGACACGTGATGCAGACAAGAGTGAAGTTAGCAGTGTCCGTATACTGCCGTGCCTTTCTGGCTTCATCTCCTAATTCTAGAACTTGTGTTAAAATACGGTCGTCGTTGACAGAAAATAATGTTTGCGCTGAAAATTGAGGATCGCAAGGGTCGAAGTAGAGTGGGTCATAATGTATCCCATCGTAGATGAGGTATACCCTACTTGAGTGCGATTTATCTTGTCCGTATATATCGAGTCTTGAAGTTTTGACATCGATAGCTGCAATTTGAATTTGGTATATCTCGGATAAAATCGAGAGTTCTATCGCACCGCCCCAGGACGTATCGCTCTGTATCCAGGCACTGTATTCATCCTGCGACTTCCCGAGGACGGCGTCAGAATATCGTTCCGGTTCCGTCATCACTTTATAAGCAATTTTTCCGCGGAGCTCTTTCGCTTTATCGTAATTTAAAAATCCGTTGTTGATGACATAGAAAACACTGTAAAATAGACACGAATTGTCGGCGGGAACTTCTTTCCTTTTGACGGAAGGTCGTTTTTCAGCTTCTGTGTTCTCTTGTGTGTTACATTTAACCGGGTCTTTATTAACAACAGTAAATGTATCTCCTGACTTCACTGAGAGGGATTGTAACGTGCACAAGCAGTCTTGTAAGTTCAAAGCCTTTGGAGGGTATCCGGAGAGTATGCGTTGCGAACATGAAGGTACGCTGGTCGTCTTCTCAATTTCCGTCATCAAATCAGAAAGCAGGGATGCGGTAGACAGCCCGGTAATGACATGTGTCCCGGTTTCAGTCTTGCACCGTAAACGAAGGGCTGACATTTGTGAAGTAATTATAATCTAAGAAGTTAGTGACTTGGAGAGACATACATGTAAAAAAAAATCAAATTTGAGATGGAAATTTTATTGCACAAATCGGCAACATCGACAGTGTTTTTTCTAATGAATAAACACCGAAATCGTTATAAGCAGAACTAAATAGTCGGACGGATACATATTACACCTACATAAACACAATGATAGCCTATGAAATATTATATTTGATTTGCAAAGACGATGAACTGAGCTGTGTGTCAAATTTTTAAATTAAGGATATAGTATGGATGGGAAAATTCATACAACAACAGATTCAACCAATATTTGTCTCCGTTGATATCAATTTGAACAGGCTCCTATGAATTAGTTCAATTTCAAATTTCCAACATAAAGTTACTGGTATTGGAACGTGGTACCCAAATGATTGATATTTCAACAGAATATCCCAACATGTTCACTATGCGAGCCTGCATTACAGGTTGAAGTAAAAACACATTTACACAATATTATGGTACTAAAAATTACACCTGTGAGTCGCTCATATCAACTATTCAATGCAAGTACTTCTAAAAGACGAATGTGCGATAAAAACAAGACTCAAGTTCATACAGCTTCATTTCGAACATTACGAGACGACAATCCAGTCAATAAATGACTAGCAGAAGGGTAATTCCATGTCAGATCAACCAAAAAAATGGATTTCGTCACCACATAGTGTCAGATTTTGCTGAAATTTGGCTCAAAACATCATGAAGTATAGCTCACTAAATCGCAATTTATTTGAAAGGAATTACTTCAGTAGTTTCAAAGTTATCGCATGATGAAAAACAGGCTTTTCATGCCCATTCAACCGTGAAATTGAAGGGCTGTTTTTAAGTATATTTGGAATTGTCTGTAAATGAGCTACTATGACCTTAGAGTGTTGTTCACTTTGTTATGTTGTTTAAATTGATCTATTCTATCATTCAAGTGCGAAATTAGTGATTTTTGGTGCACGGCCCAGAATTTATTTCAAGTTAAAAGACGGTACCTCTGGAAATCACTCAAGCATGACAATATTTCAGGAGTCTCCCTCTCATTTCTGTCTACATGAAAAAAGTTATGAAGGGTGGCAAATGAAAGCTGTTGTAACATAGATTCCTTAGAAAATAAGTTTTTATCTAATATTCACTTACAAAGTTTTGAAAACTGGGTATATTTCAGGTCATGAAAATGTAGTGATTTTCCATAAAATGATGTTTGATATTCTAGTTGCTGTGTTACCTTGAGACAAACTCCAGCATGTTACTAATTTTATGGAAATTCTTTGTTCTAACAGCTTTCATATGACACCATTTACAAAAATTTTGAAACAGACAGAAACGAGAGAGAGACCGCTGAAATATTGTTGTTACGCTTCAGTGGTTTCTGGGTTTAATGAGTTACATTTTGGGATGTCAACCAAAAATCAGTAATTTTTGTCCTGCATGATAGAATAGATCAATTTATACAACATAACAAATTGAACAACTCTCTAATTGTCAAAATAGCTCATTTACAGAAAATTACAAATCAGCCTGAAAAATTACTTGAATTTCGCGGTTGGATGAGCATAAAAAGCTTGTTCTTTATCATGCAATAACTTGAAAACTACTTATGTAATTCATTTAAAATAAATTGATATTTACTTAGATATACTTCATGGTGTTTCAAGCCAAATTTCAGCAAAATCTGAAACTCAAGAGATACCCAATGTCTGTTTTGATTAATCTCAAATTGAATTACCCCATGGATTCAGAAGTATTTATGTCAAGTTAATTTAGAGGTACTATCCGTCAAATATTAGTTAACAAAACATATCAGCCAGTTTCCTCTCCAAACAAGCTTTCATATGACATGTTACTTTCCAATTTTCGTGTAGACAGAATTACGCTAGATATGATTGAAGTTCATGTTACGCATGAACGATTTTGAAAAGTGTCAGTTTATGAGGTGGGTTTTAACCCCTGACCCCATTTGATTGTGACAATTTTCCCTTCAATAGCAAGAGTTTCCTCTATTCTATCATTAGACACCATAATCCACTCTCAAGTACTTGACTATGCTGTTTTATAAACGTTACTGTAACAGGTAATGTAAAAGTAATTTAACTTCATGGTTGGGTGAGCACAGAATGGCCATTTTTTAAAATGCGATAACTTTGTGATGGATGGACCAATTTTGACAAAATTAAGTTTGCTGCAGTCAGAACTGGATACCAGATTTACCCCTCCATTTTCATTGCAATCTGACACCTAGTGGTGACGGGTGCGGTTGATTTGACATGGACTTACCCAGAATAATACAAGCATGACATGATGATCGACATTCCAATGTCAATCATACCCCTGGAAAAAGCGCAGGGGCTTGCTTAAAATTCAGAAATTCGGGAATGACATCGAGTCTCATACATTATTGGTATATGTAACTCCCAACCAGAGATATCTGTTGCTTGAAGTTGAAGGTAGTACGAGGACGGTGCAATTCGAGAGATGATGGAGATTTCATAGTTTTCTAGATTTCACACGAAATTGTTAGTCTGTCGGTCAGGACTCAGGATTGAAAACTGTCACGTAAAAGAGTATTTACCGAAATGCAGATAAGCCCACATAATGCTGAACAGCGGGTGCAGAAGGTAAAAATTTGTGAAAACATTCCAAAAAACATTCATTGATACGAGTGATGTAGAAGTGTATCCACATACCACCAATATGGGTATTTCTCGTTATACAAAATCAAACGAATGTTCACGATTTGAAGAAACACGTTAACTGACAAATAAATAATTTCACTGCATTAATAATAATACATTTGCTTGCTGTATGTCCTTTAGTTGGAATTGGAAAATTCTTGTATTTCATCACATATGAAATAGACCTATCAAACACGGTTTCTTCAGAGAATATACATCAAAGTGACGAAAACAAGTCACTCAGGCTGCCCTTTGCCCTTGGTGTAATTCTATATAAAGTCCCGATATCAAATCACAGCAATTCGGAATTACCCTATTTACTTATAGATTATCAGTGATAGAAAGTCATCGAGGCGATAGTGCTGCATCATCCACTTTTTCTTCTAGCATACAGACCGACACAGGCCAAAAATCCACATATTATCATGACAAGGCCGACGGTTAACGCAATTGCATCCCCTGCATCAAAAGCTGATACTCCAGAGACAGCTTGGGTCAATATCAAGGCAATGATGATGAATACAACTTGTAAATTTTGAAGATCCATAGCTTAGCAGCAAGTATAAATGTCGATTCTTGAAAAAGGCTGAACTAGTTGACGACTAGATTCTGGAAAATACAAGAAATAAGTAGAAAACACTGACGAATGATCTGAATGACATGCCGCCCTATTTCTTGTCGCTTTCTTTTTCGATACGATCTTCTTTACTTTCATTCAGTGTGCAACTGTGCATGCCTCCTCTTTACATCGCCTAGGCCAAGGCGGGTGTCTGATTACATAGACTACTCCTAGTCGCTTCGACATCTTCCTGTCTTTTCATTGTACCGTATCGCATTTTTGTGGTGTATTGAACTGATAAAATTGCTAATAAACCAATGATGATGATGAATCCAGCGTGCACTCAAAGGAGTACACGCTGATGAATCCACGCCACCTCAACTCATAGTGTAGCCGTCCTGGGGTAACCCTATAAGGAGGGAAAGCGAAAACAGCGGAAAACCACTGAGCTATCTAACAGAGATGAGCGGATTTGAAATTTCTATGTCCTAATCCAATCCAAATCCGAACCTTCATATCCAAGTCCAAATCCTAATCCATAACTTTTTCATATTCAAGTCCATGTCCAATCCTAATCCGATTCCAACTGGAAATTCAGAAAAAATACTAATTTATGCAATGGAGAGATTCGAAAATTTTCTTTCTCAACCAACGATTCACTTGATTCAAGATAACTTAGTAACCATAAGTACATTAATAACTGACCTGAATAAAGTTTGTCGCCATTCGCCACACGACATTTCAATCTCGCAGAAAATAGGTAAATCCTCTCCAAATCCTAATCCGTTCCGAAAAAAATGTCTAATCCAAATCCAATCCAAATCCGCCAAAATTTCACAAATCCTGTTTTTTCAAAACCTAATCCTAATCCATGCTCATCTCTGCTATCTAAACACAGAAAACGCGGAAATGGCCGGCCCATAAAACGCGGAAACTGCGGAAAAAGGGGGAAACATCGATTCCTAAAGTGCTGAAACCATGGAAAACTGAAACAGAGGAAAACGCAGATCAGTTGGTCATGGTCATTGACCATTATACATCACATAGTAGGCACTAAAACGAGGAAACAGCGGATAATGCGGAACGCGGTACCGGCGGCTTCGTATCGGCAAAAGCTAATTATGGTCGGAAAATTATACTTATGAAGTAAACGAGGGTAAAAATGCGATCAATGTCCATTGTAGTCACCCAGCTCGACCTAGCAGAGAGTAACTTGAGAACTGCATAGGACCTACATCAAATACCTACAAAACGGAGGAGGGTTGGTGCGATGACATGCAAAATAAGGTCAGTCGTGGCATGCAAAATAAGGTCAGGCACATGCAAAATAAGGTCCGTCGCGACATGCAAAATGAGGTCAGTCCGCGCATAAATCCAAATCTTACTTCAATTACAAATCCAACTCTTTTTCTTATAAAAAATAAATTAAAAATATCTTTCCTATATTAGTAGCCTATACTTTCAACATTGAAATTCCGTATCTATATCCTAAATCTTAAGATGTTTCAATCTAAAGATAGCCATATGAATATTTCAATTACGAGGTCAGTCGCATGTTGAATATTATTATCAGCCCGCGCATAAATCCAAATCTATACTTCAATTACGAATCCAACTCTTTTTCTTATGAAAAATAAATTTAAAATATCTTTCCTATGTAGTACTTTCATGATCGACATTCCTCATCTATATCCTAAATCTGAAGAAGATTCAACATAACATAATCAGACGATTATTACGATTACGAGGTGAGTCGCATGCAGAATATTATCAGTCCGCGTATAAATCCAAATATTTTCTTCAAATCCAACTTTTTTCTTATGCCACTGACCTTATTCTGCAATCTGCATGTAGCGACTAACCGTATTTCACATGCGACTGACCTTATTTCGCATGCGACTGACTTTATTCTGCATGTAGCGACTTACCTTATTTTGCATGTGACTGATCTATTTTGCATGTAGCGACTAACCTTATTTTGCATGTGACTGACCTTATTTTGCATGCGACTGACTTTATTCTGCATGTAGCGACTTACCTTATTTTGCATGTGACTCACCTTATTTTGCACGTGACTGACCTTACTCTGCATGTAGCGACTGACCTTATTTTGCATGTGACTGACCTTATTTTGCATGTCGCATAAGGTCAGTCGCCAAATGTACAATAAGGTCCGTCACATGCAGCATAAGGTCACTCGCATAGGAAAAACGTTGAAGTACAGATTCAGATTTATGCGCGGTCTGACGTTTTTCATGTGACTCGATCTGCATGAAATAGCGACTGATTTTATTGTGTACATCAACGCTGCTTATATTGAAACATCTTCAGATTTGGGATGTAAGTGAGGACTCTTACTTTAATGTTGAAATTACTATAGGCAACATATTTTACATTTGATTTTTCATAAGAAAATGGTTGGATTTGAAAGTTGATTTTTGGTAGGCCTACATATTTGATATGCGCTGACCGACCTTTCTACATACGACTCACCTCGTAATCGTAATAATTGTCTGATTATATTTTGTTGAAACTTCTTCAGATTTGGGATGTAGTTGAGGAATGTGAATCATGAAAGTACTATATAGAAAAGATATTTTAAATTTATTTTTCATAAGAAAAAGAGTTGGATTTGTAATTGCTATGATTGAAGTATGGATTTGGATTTATGCGCGGACTGATAATAATATTCCACATGCGACTGACCTCGTAATCAAGTGATCGTCTGGTTATCTTTTGATTGAAACATCTCAAGATTTACGATGTAGATAAGGAATTTCGATGTTGAAAATGTGCTACTATAGGAAAGATATTTTGCATATATTTTTCATGACAAAAAGAGTTGGATTTGTAATTGAAGTATAGATTTGGGTTTATGCCTTGGCTGACCTTATTTTGCATGTTTTTGACCTTATTCTGCATGTCATCGCATCAACCCAGTAGACAAAACGCGGTCACTGACCATCATAGACGCTCAACCTGGCCTCGTAGAACAGATCTAGAAAACGCGGAAATTGCGGGACACCCAAATTTTTGAGTAGGCCTATAAGGAAACTTAGGCCTCACAAGCGACCGAGAACTGACGCAATAGTTGAAAATTAAACTTATGAAGTATCTGCGGATCAATCATTACGTTACTGACCCAATAGTCGCAAACCTGAGGTGGCGGAAAATATATCTGAAAACGCGGAAACTGCAGGACACCAATTTTCGAGTAAGGTGAATTAGGCCTCATAAATGGCAGAGTACTGTCGTAATAGTTGAAAATTGAAATTAGTAAGTATCTGAGAGTCAGACCATAGTGTCCTATATGGTATCGACACAAGCAAATCTCACGCCTCAGTGAAATTGTATCACGTCACAATTTCCATTTGGCTACAGGCAATTAATTTGACGGTCATTTTTGACCGGCTTGCCGAGCATTGAATTTGGTAAAACGGGTATCAATCAAAAGCTGACTCTGCACTAATTGCGAAAATATAAACTTAATTCCGCTCTTGGCCCTGGAACTCCCACAATCAGCCTCCAGTTTTTCATTGTTATGGAGATTGGCATTGGGACGCAACAATGCTGTCTGGCTCTTTTTCTCATGAGCTACTCTCTCGTTTCGCCATAAGGCGAATCATGCCTCATAAAGTATCCGAGGTTGAAACATTTGGTCACTGAGACACTCAACCTGGCCTCGCGGAAAATATGTAGAAAACGAGGAAACTGCGGAAAACCCCAATTTTCGGTATACCAAAATTTTCAAATAACAGAGTTTTTTCTGTGTTCCCTTGGGCTGACAGCTAAGTTTCAAATGTCAGAATAAGCCGTTGCCACATGTATTCTTCGGCTGTGTTAATTTAATATATCTCACATGACGTTCTAACATTTTAACCCCCATCGCCCCCTTGTTTCTCAAATTTGCCCACTGGGGCTGATATCACTCTCGTCGGGAACCTCTGATCTATAGAAGATCACTTTAGTGGGTAGATGTGCATGTGCATTGTGCAAGTGTGAATATTCTTCGGTATACCGTGAATGCCAGACTAGAATAATTTACACTTGCATTCGGAAATCACGGCATAATTGGCCCGGTGTTTGTTTGTTTTATTAACCCAATCGGCGCTTATCAATACTTATGTCATTTGCGCACGCACAGTAATTTCATAAGTTCGTGTCTTTTGAGATCTTTTCCATTTTCTTGCGTACTTTTTTCTGGTCTCTGCTACCATCTTTCTTTAGTTCGGTTCTGTCTTCCTTCTGGGCTTTCGAAGGCGCTGTATTTACCGCGGGATCGGCGACTAGGAGCCCAGATCAACCTCCGACACAGAGAAACATGACAGAGCCGAGACTCGAACCTGCAACCATTAGTGACGTGGCGGTGTAGCATAGAACACTGCGCCACTCGCTTCCCAAACTTGCCCGGTGTAATGTATATTCGTGTCCTGCTATTCTTCCTTCACATCAGCGACGTAGGAGAGTTGGAGCCTAGATGAACTTTAGACGTCTCGACACTCCAGAACGTTCTACTGTCGAGGAATGAACTGCCAACTCCCACCAACAAGTCGACCAACGAACCTACCGACCAACCGACCAACCAATCCCTTTGGCAGCGACTCTTCTCCATCCAGGGTTGCATTTAAAACAAACGGTGTTTTAAAACACTTTGCTTAAGACATGTTTCAAACAGTGTTTTAAACAAAAGCCTAAAATAACTAAATTGCGTTTATTCAACTTGTAAAATCAAGTCATAATTGTGTAAATACTTTCCAAAAAACATGTTGTAAGAGCCTACGGACAATTACCACCATATATAGCCGACGTATATCGATATGGGATGGTTGGAACCCTCAAAATAGTCGGTTCAATAGCAATAGTACAGATATTTCGTCGAAGGAGCTACATTTAGCCTATATTTTCAATTGTCAATGTGAATACACTATGACGTCAGAATTGAATATTCGTCACGTCACGACTTAAAAAACAAACAAACAAAATAAAATAAAAAATATTTTTTAAGAAAAGGGTCTTGTTTTAGACTTGTTTGTTTTAAATTGATTTTTGTTTTAAATGCAACCTTTTCTCCGTCCAAGCTATTTCTATTGAACGTTTAAATTACATGTATCTAAAGCTGGTAAAATTGCGAAGAATAATAATGCGTACCACGGTGAAACGAATTATTGAAATGATCAAATCATCAACCGGTAGTATCATCAACTCTTATAATATTTGAAGGTCAAGTCATAAAATACATGCATACATTCACCCACCCCACGCCCAGCGCAGAGAAATGACCGACGGACGTCTAACTCTAGCATTGCGTGATGATAAGGGCAATCACGAATATAGAAATTCATATCGCTGGTATATACGACTCCCCATCATTTAAAATTGATGCTCGATTATAACAACTTATCAATAAAATCCATATTTCCTCCGATTACAGTACTCAAGTTGGTGCGGTTCTATATGTATTCGGTACAATTTGAGTCTCCCGCAGTTCCCGCGTTTTCTATATAGATCATATTTACCACGAGGGCAGGTTGTGCCTTGCGCGAATGTGCGTATAATGGTTAGTGACCGAATGTTTGACCCTCAGATACTTCATAATTCCCATTTTAAACGATTACGGAAGCTCTCTGTCATTTATGAGGCCTGAATCACCTTATATAGGATGTCCCGCAGTTTCCGCGTTTTCCAGATATTTTTCCGCGAGGCCAGGTTGGGCGTGTAAAATGGTTAGTGACCGAATATTCCACCCTCAGATACTTCATAAGTTCAATTTTTACCTTTATACGACAGTCCTCTGCCATTTGAGGCATAATTTGCCTTATACTCGAAAATTTGTGTCTCACAGTTTCACGTTTTCTATATATATATATATATAGATATATATTCCGCCTGGGTCTATTCAGCGTCTATTAGGTTCAGTGACCGAATGTTTAACCCTCAGATACTTCATAAGTACGATTTTTAACTATCACGACAGTTCGCGGACGTTTGTGAGGTTAAATCTGCCTTATACTCGAAAATTAGGGTGTATCGCGGTGTCCGCGTTTTCAAGGTATTCTCCGCGAGGACAGGGTGAGCGTGTATAATCGTTAGCGAACGAATGTCTGACTCTCAGATACCTGATAATTTAAATTTTCAACTATTACGACAGTTTTCTACCATTTATGAGGCCTAATTCGCCTTACTCGAAAATTGATGTCCCGCAGTTTTCGCGTTTTCCAGATATATTCCGTATACATTTTAATAATATATTCATATTACAACTATATTAAAACCCGAAGCTTTTCGAGCCAACACTCTTCAGGGGTAATCGTCGGCATAAAGAGAATTTCAAAAACTTGCATATAACTACATTGCATATAGCCAATTGTGACGTCATAGAAACAAAATAACATCAAGTGCAGACAAACCGCGAGCGCAGCTAGTGGCCAATTTTTAGCTGAAGCAAACGTTCCTTCTGCTGGCACATTCCGCCAGGCTATGTTCAGCGTATATAAGGGTCAGTGACGTAATGTTTAATCCTCAGATACCTCATAAGTTTAATTTTCAACTATTGCGACAATTCTCGGTCGTTGGTGAGGCCTAAGTTTCGTTATAGGTCTGTTCGAAAATTATAGGGTGTCCCGCAGTTTCCGCGTTTTCTAGATATTTTCCACGAGGCCAGGTTGAGCGTCTATGACGGTCAGTGACCGCGTGTTGTAGGTATTTAACGCAGGGCCAGTTTTTGATTCTCTCTGCTAGGTCGAGCTGGGCGACCTTGATGGACATTGATCGAATTTTTACTCTCGTTTACATCATAAGTTTAATTTTCCAACCATAATTAGCTCTTGCCGATACGAGACTTCGTCCTCTTTCACTGTTTCGTCGTTAGACTCTATAGTTCATTCTATGAGATAAACAAATGTCAATGACCGACTGCCCCGCGTTTTCCTCTGTTTCAGTGCTTTAGGAATCGAGGTTTTCCGCTTTTTCCGTAGTTTCCGCGTTTTAGGGGCCATTTCCGCTAATTCCGCGTTTTCCGCTTTCCCTCCTTTTAGGGTTACCCGTCGTCCTGGCCAGAGATGAGCGGATTTGGAGTTTCTATGTCCTAATCCAATCCAAACCCGAAGCTTCAAATTATAATCCAAATCCTAATCCAAAAGTTTTGTATATTCAAATCCGTGTCCAATCCTAATCCGATTCTAACCCGAAATTCAGAAAAAATGCTAATTTATGCAAGGCAGGAATTGGAAGTTTTTCTTTCACAACTTACCAACAATCTTGATTTAAGATAACTTAGTATAGGGCCGCACCTCTCATGTTCATTGGCACCGAGTGGCACCGATTGGCACCAGAAGTATACATTGAACTTCAATATTGCCAGCAAACAGGTGCTACTGTTAAACGTTCTTTTCTCTATTCTTGCTACTTCGTAAAAGACAGTTCTAACAAAAAAAAGTAAAAAAGTACTACAATTCTAATATTATGTGCAACAATGCGTAATTAAAATACTTAATGGGAAATATTCATCATAACTAAGGTTTTTAATATCTAGAAAATGTCGAAATTTTCATTTTTTAGTGCAAAATCTTCCATTTTTAGGTCAAAAATAATCTTCGTATTCATGACAAATCCACGAAGCAACCCCTGTATCACGGTCAGCCGAATATAAGTTTGAAATCTAAATCGACAGTTCTGTACAAAGCGATATCGGTCAATCGGTTTGTTGCACATGATCTTGAATCTTGAACAGGAAAAGTATAGTCTCAAACCATCGTTATGTAACGGTGAGTCCTTTTACACCCGCGACGAAACCCAAAACCTCATATATATTGTATGGTTTTACCGATATAACGAAATACAACGACCATTTTTCCGATCACAAAAACCACGGCATAAAATCAGACCAGCTCGTAAATCGTGACGTCATTCGGTGAGGCAAGAATTTCGAGGAGCCTATATATCGCATTCAACCTGCGTCAAAGGTACAAAGTAAACAAAACACTATACTGTCGGATGAGAATCGATCATTACGATGTTTAACCTACAGTCCGCTATATTTCGTGATGCACTCGCAGTCGATTGTTGTTGTTGTTGTTGTATTGTATTGTGGTGCTCGGCAGCAATGATCTTGTGCATCAGGTCAATTCTATTTGCATTATTCAGTTAAAGGTCTCTTCCGGTCAGCAAAACAAATTCGATTGCTGGGGAGATCGTGGCGGGATAGGTCAGGAAGTTTTCCGAATTTCTGATCGATTAATTCATCTTTGAGAGATTTAATTAATATTGATATATTCTTTTTCTTTTAATATAGCATTAGATTCCGAGCCCCAGAGTACAGATGCGAACAGCGAAGGAAAATGATGCACCCCATATAGAAATACCAACTTGGAATCATGTGCTACTCACAAAAGGAATTTGTTTCTGATATGTTTGGGAGATTCCAATATCTTACCCAAGAAATATAAGCATGCGACAAAGTGACAAATAACAATTGACCCGCCCGAAGATGCATCATCATAACTTGCCCTAAATGTTAGAAAACACCCTCCATCACTTTTCGTATGGGCTTGCGAAGACGCTGTGTTCACAGCGGCATCGCCGGTGAGGAGTCCAGATAAACGCACATGCAGTTACTTCATTACGACTATACCATGGAATGCGACCGTGAATAGCAAAACGGTTGCCCATCCCTGTTTTAGGCCGACCATATCATAGTCGAGGTAGGTCTACATAACTTCAGTATACAATTGAATAGTATTTTCATATTGAGATAAACCCGAATATATTAGGCCGACACTTGTAACGGGTTATCGTCAGCATTATAGTAGAGATTTCAAAAGAACATTGTATAATGTATAATAACAGTCGCGTATCACCAAATATGACGTAACAGGCATGAACTTTCGAGTAACCGAGTCGAGCAGATGGCTTGGGCTCAATGTACTGATATACGAAGTCCTTTTTGATGGCAAAAAAGGCAGTCGCCTCGGTAATTTTACACATAATTTGGATTATCCGTTTAATGTTTGCCAATAGCGAGATTCACGACAGTTGCATGCTCTGATGCGAGCTTCATGACACGAATAAAGGACGAGCGTGATACGCATGTATTAATAAATCTGGGGAAATGAATTGAAAATTGCTGAATAATAAGAAATGTCAACACTGTTCTAATTGTTCTAATTGCAGGAAATTGTATCGTCAATAGGGGATTTTGGAGTTCGTAACGGAAACCACTCATCTCTGAGGTCACCTTGTTGCATCATAGTCGTTTGAAGATATATAGGCCTACCTACGTTGATGCATCCAATGCATTTCAAAACGTGAGACAGTACTTTCCTTTTTCATTTCATGTACCGCGAGGAAATTTAGAAAAAAGGTCCGAGGAAGGGGCAACGGAGCTGATTTATAGACAAAATGCATTTGAGGCATAGGCATTATCAGACATCCCATGTCTATCCCTCTCTTCAGAGTCTTCTGCGAAACTTCATCTCCGTGTAGCGCAGGGTGTAGATTTTGGAAGGAGAATAATCCCACCACCAAATTCCTTTATTGTCAGATTTGTTAAAGTTTCCATTCAGATTGCTTGAGCCGCAGTTGCTATACCACCAAGCTCCTTCCCATTCTGAAGCGCAATTCACTGGTGACGAGCTATCATTATCGGCGTCTTTCGTCGTGAATTGTCGATTTGATGCGAGACCATCCATAGTTGCATTCCCGGAATATCCGGATATATTAAGTCTGTAGTTGTCCATACCAGGTCCAATTTGAAAATTGCTGAAGAAAATTAATTGCGGGGTGAAATGGTATTCGTAACAGAGACCGCTCAGCTCAGATATCATATTGTTACATCACAGTACACATAGATGTCTATTCACCCCAATATACATGTTTCCTAACACGTGGTCACATTGTTTCATTTTGTTTGCCATTATATTCCAACAATTATTACTCATATTTCTAGATCTCTGTATATTTGATGCATTAAAATACATCTTGCCTGTATTTAGCCACCCAGTGAGTTCCAGCATCTCTCGTGATCATGTTGATTTCCAATTCCATATTTCCTTCCTTTGTCATTTCATGCAATTTCTCGAGTCCTGGAGACAAACATTTTCAAAGGCAAAAACTCGTCGGTTCCGAATCAAACTACTTCGCCACACAAATTGAAGTAATCAAATTAAATTAAAAACTTTCCTACCCAGCCAGAAATCTCGTTCACTATTCCCGAATCCTTTCACGTAGTCATCCCAACCTCGGTAGAAATCCACGTCTCCGTTCATTATTCGCTGGAAAACCTGCAACGGAGTTCAGCAAACAATCTATTCTTTCAGAAAGCTCATGAATCCTCTTATCTGGATGTGTCTGTTCGAGGCTATATAGTTTGAATTTTTATGGTGACTATGCCTTATTGCGAACTTTTGTTCATCTTGAAACAATAAACTATATCAATAAGTGCACAGTTCTGTCTTGGAAAGATTTCAAATTCTACTTACAGTCCATTGCTTATCTGCGGGCCATTTTTTCTTCTCATCTTCTGCCCTCAATTGAAGTTGCTTCATTGTCTCCGACATAATTTCCGGGCCCTTCATTAAACGTATACGCAAATTAGAAAAGCCGCCCGATGATAGATCGCACTGACAAAGAATGGAAAGAGCAAGAAAGAGCCGCGATAAAGGAACTGTGACATCGCGCACTATATGTGCAGTTTAAGAGACCGCAACTGGTCGTTCGGCAACCTTCTATCTGTTCATTACATCGCATGAATGTAATGTGTGACATTGTGTGTGTGTTTTTCAGATGAAAATATGATCTGACGATTATTGATTATTGAAAAAAACAGATGTTCCTTGGAACAGTTTGTTTGTTTGATATTCATGGTGTTTCAACTACATTGGTCATTTTACGCCAGGCCGATAGGCTATGTATTTTTATTCCGTATTTACCAACTTGTAGCTCGGCCTAGGCTTTTATAAGACACCGCTTGCGCAGATCACGGGGCGAGGAGGAGCCTAGATAAACCTCAAACACTTGGGTAGGAATTCTGGAGTCGACCTCGGTCGGACTCGAACCCACGGCCCATCGAACAGTATGGGTTTCCCGAGCTAGTCTCAGAGCTTCCCTACGTCAAGACACACAGTGAACTGCATATGCGTTGTGATGATGCGCGATTAGGGTGGAGTGAAAAATGGAAAATTTTGAATTTCAAAACGGACACTTGATATGTGGTGCCAAATTGAAAAAAAATAATTTCTATAATAATTTTGGGCTCGTGCACCCTCTAGTGGTCGTGCAATTGCACCGAACGAGCCAAAAATAGCTAATTTTGCTATATATTGAATACCGCTTATGACAGAAAGCTGGATTTGGGCTTAAAAGATGCGGAAGCAACAAGTTTCTATCTCACTTCCACAGGACTTTGTCTTAAAAATGAACAGAAAAAAAGTTACAAGCAAATTATTGATTTTTAGGCTGTTTTTAGGTAAAATTAGGCACTGAAACAGGCGCTATTATGCCACAAGGTTGTAGTGATTGATCTTATGACTGACAACTCTATATTAAAAGCACATAAATTGCAAATCCATATTGAAAACACAAAAACATCAATTCTATATTGAAAAAAGATATGTTTCGAATATGGTTTCACTACCAGAGTATTAGTATGCACAAACGTTAAAATCTTGTTTCGTAATAAAGGATTTCATCTGCTTTCGAGATTTCAGTTTTTTGTGTGATGAGGCCATCTCTACGTTCAAATCCCGACACATGGGCAATCGGCATATGCTTCGGTCACTACTTTAACGTCTCTTTCCACTGCCTGGTTGTGCCAAGGATGATTGATCCTTAATGGTGATGACCTGACATTTTCCAGCTCGAGATATGAAAAGTTTTTGATTACTGGTGGCTGTTCCGCATCTTTTAGATGCAAGTTAACAATTTGGTGGTATGATTTGGCCTTGATGTATATAATTGGGATTTTATACAATCTGATTCTAGTGTCAACGTTGTTTTTAGGTTTCGGTTCATTAACATATCCTCCTTCTAAATCGTCAATTGGAATCTGATATTCTATTTGGTCTGCTCATAGTTGTAGTCTTGCAAGTGTTCTGAGGCCTTCATCATCATCACCGAGCATTCCCAGATGGGCAAAACATGCATTTTGTTGTAGCAAAGATAGTGCAAGGTTACGAATTGTGTATTAGAAAGCTTTTGTAACATGGGAAACTATGTTGCAGAAGTTTTTAGCACCATCAACAATGGAATTGTACCTTTTTATTTCAAACCATGACGGAAAATGAACCTCAATGCAGAATTTAGCAAGATAGTTAAGATTGCTTGATGGATGACTCTGTCGCACATAACAACTCAATATTCGGCATGTTCTATGTGGGACTGAATCACCCATAATTGTGCCTTTTTATTTCAAACCATGACAGAAAATAAACCTCCATGCAAAATTGAGTAAGATAGTTCAGATTACCTGATGAATGACTTTGTCCCTCATAGAACATGCCAAATTTTGACGTTCTATACATAGCATACATGTGCGACAAAGTCATCCATCAAGCAATCTGAACTATCTTGCTTAATTCTGCATGGAGTTTTATTTTCCGTCATGGCTTGAAATAAAAAGTCACAATTGTTGATGGTGCTAAAACTTGTGCAACATAGTTTCCCCATATTACACAGCTTTCTGATACACGAATTCGCAACCTTGCACTACCTTTGCTACAACGAAAAGCATATTTTGCACATCCGGATAATGTTTTTTGAGAATGCTCGGTGATGATGATAAAGGCTTCGGAAGACTTGCAAGATTACAACTATGAGCAGATCAAACAGAATACCAGATTCCAATTAGCGACATTGAAGGAGGATATGTTAATGAAACGAAACCTAAAAACAACGTTGACACTAGAATCAGATTGTTTAAAATCCCAATTAGATACATCAAGGCCAAATCATACCACTAAATTGTCAACTTCAATCTAAAAGATATGGAACAGCCACCGGCAATCAAAAACTCGCCATATCTCGAGATGGAGAATCTAAGGTCATCTCCTCAAACATCCCTGGCACAACCAGGCAGTGGAAAGAGACGTTAAAGTGGTGACCTAATCATCTGTCCATGTGTCGGGATTTAACCGTAGAGATGGCTTAATCAGCGAAAAACTGAAGTCTCAAAAACAGATGAAATCCTTTATTACGAAACAAGATTTTAACGTTTGTGCATGCTAATACTCTTGTAGTGAAACCAAATTCGAAATCTATCTTTTTTCAATATAGAATTGATGTGTTTGTGTTTTCAATTTGGATTTGCAATTTATGTGCTTTTAATATAGAGTTGTCAGTCATAAGATCAATCACTGCACGCTTTTGGCCTCGTACCTTGCTTCAGTGCGTAATTTTACCGAAAAATGGTCTAAAGATCAAAAATTTGCTCGTAACTTTTTTTCTGTTCATTTTTAAGACGAAGTTCTGTGGAAGTGAGATAGAAACTTGTTGCTTCCGCATCTTTTGAGCCCAAAATCAGCCATCTAGCGGAAGCGGTCATCAATATATAGCAAAATTAGCTATTTTTGGCTCGTTCGGTGCAATTGCACGACCACTAGAGGGTGCACGAGCCCAAAATTATTACAGAAATTATTTTTTTTCAATTTGGCACCACATATCAAGTGTCCGTTTTGAAATTCAAAATTTTTCATTTTTCACTCCACCCTAATGCGCGATCATTGGTTGCACGAGGTAATTAGTGGGGATGATGTGAACGTGGAAAATATGGAAAATATATTTGGTATAATTCAAACATCTATGGTCGCACTACTGTGTCACTTCCGAACCAGCGGGTCCCCGGACGTAAGGTCAACCCGACTGGCGATTCAATAATAATGAACCAAATTCCAACGTCAGTGTTTACAATTAAAATATAACCCACATGATGCCTGTTTATATGCTTTATAATCAAGTATTCAAGTGAAAAGCAAGGGCACGAGGTAACATTTTGGAATCAGTTGATTGATCCGGCCCGCGACGCAATTTGAGTTTGACACCCCTGGTGTACATTGATATATCACTTGGAATTAGCAATATGACGTCACGTGACGTCATGAGGTTCACATTCGTGTTCACACAGAAACTTTCAAAAAGGTTCGCGTTCACACGAACCTGAACCTTCCAGAGGTTTACACCATCCCTAGTAGACCCGATGAGTATAGTCGAATTGTGACTTTTGTGGCGGTACGTCGTGATGTGCAGTGGTGTACGCAGTGGAGATTGGGGTTCCAAATCAAAAACTTGTCTATCTCCAACATGTATAAGCTTGTTTGTAATTAGGCAATTGGCGTCACACTCTTGCGTATCGACCTCACAATACGACGACACTGTCCAGTGTCCATTGTGAAAACTCGCATTTCTGGACTGATATCTGGTAGGGAACGGCAGAAGCCACACCGACTCGCAATAAATATTCGTTATTACAATGTTTTGTATGACAATAATACTTCAATGGCGTTGTTCTTGGTTACACTATGTGAATAAACAGCTCATTTTGTGCGTCAGTAATCCAATTAATGTATTAAGATGAATAGTTACATGTATATTTTGGTTTATGATGAATTTATGTTTTCATGACCCCTCTAAGGCTTGCAGATTGGCGTAAGTGTTACGCAGGTTACTGAAGGTTAAAAATCACTGGAATATGACCTTCGCGTTAGCGACGTAAAACTACTTGAATACCAACCCCACAATCTCCCATTGAGATCCATCTGCCGTTGACGGATCTCCTCATGCAAAATTGTGCTGAAAAATGGCAAATTTGCAGCTGATTTAAATTAGTACACGCAAATCCACGTACCTGATGAACGAAGGTAGATCACGAATTCGAACAACAAAAGAATCCAAATCTTGAGCGACATTTTCAGAAGCAATCGACAGGCTACTGAACTGAATAAGATGACGGTTGTGGCTAAGTGAATGACTATATTGCGATCGACTTTACCTGAACCGCACTAGCAAATACCTTTCCTAGTTCCGTGTTCACCAATTTATTACGAAATTGAATTTTTTATTTTTCCTTTTTCCCTTCAATCGCAATACGTTATAGCAAGCACAATTTGCTGCATTACTGTGTCGATATTTATTGTAAGGAAGTCAGCACGCCGATATGGTTTATTAAATACGTGGCACCGCGTTCGACAATGCTCGATGAAGCACCAGATCAAACATTCGACCAAAGCAAGGAAACGGTGACTCTCGAGCAAAATATAACTATTTGGGTATTTTTCACCACCATGACATCGCAATAATTTTAGTGATGCTCGTTTGTTTTGCCTAGACATTGGGTAGGCCTATTATATCAACAATTTTACAGGAAGATAAATATGCAACTTACTCGATGAAACTAATAACATTGAAATTACGTGTAAGGTAAATAAAGTTTAACCATAGGGGTCATAATCCATGGCTGGCGGCTGGCTCGAGCGTTCGACGAAACCATTTGATAATGTACATGTACGTACGTATATGCATATTCAAATTATAAAATTATTTTCAGTTTTGCAACAGTGGACAAGATCGCAATAATTTCACCTCATACGCTCACCCGATTAGTCTTTTATATTAATTATAATTTATTATGAATTATAATTATAAAATATAGCAGTAGCGCTAGCACCGATGGAGGGCTGACTGATAGCAACGAATCGGTCTTATGGACTGAAGCGACAATATCCACTGTCAGTCGCAAACACGCCGCCAACAGCAGTGCCGTGTGACTTTCTCTTGTTGGGTGCTCAGCATTATTGAATATCTACTGCGTGCTGAGATAAGCTACCCGTATACTCCTTAATTAAGTTGCGCTCACATATTTGGATACATCCAAATAAAGCTAGTTTTTAATTGTATTGACAGGTAGTGCAATGATCATAACCAATGTCTCATCCGCTTTGGAAGTATTGCTTTCGGAAAGATTGATAGGCTGCAGTGTTTTTCAGCTTTACGCAAGAAGAGATCACGGAACGATGAGAGAATAAATGGCGTTACAAGATTTTTATCAGGCTACACAAATTCCTCCAGATATTCAACGAAATCACATAATTCAATTGTAAATAAATCTGACTTACGCTCGTCACAGGCAGACGTTAGCCCGCCGTGCACACTGCACAGTGCACACGCCTCCTCCAAATCGTCATTATACCGCTATACTTATCGTCATTGCAAACGTATTGCAGTTGGTGATTGAAATTGTTATTTGTAATGAATTGGTGCGCACGGAACTAATAATGGCATGCTGTTGCACGCGTGAAGGTTGCTCGCATGTTACTTTCGTCATCATGATAAAAGGCGTTGGTTTTGAATCAATGACTGTACGGGCGAAAATGCAATAAACCGCTATACACCACGTAGAATATTTTAGTCGCCACAGAACCATGTTAAGAGTGACTCTATCACTCCGATAACAACAGGGTTACGATGGACAAAATTCTGCCACCGGAAGAAATCAAATTGAATTCAAAGCCTTCCTACTGAGCCAGAAATCTCCACCACAATTCCCGAATCCTTTCACGTAATCATTCCAACCTCGGTTGAAGACACCGCCTCCGCAACACAATTCAGCAAATGCCAAAGTTTCAGATAGCTCTCAAATTCTCTTCTCCGAGTCCGCGTTCGAGGTTGGGGTACAAAATTGCGTGCCACCTAAACCCGATTTGAATTTTTCTTCGTTTTAAAACGAGCTTTCTCATGATGACGTTGCAAAAGATTGGCCTCTGAAAGATTCCAAATTCTTCTGACATTCCATTTCGTGTGTCCAGTACATGTATTATTCTTCGTGTCTCGCTCATTGGCTATAATACTACACACAGTGACCTCAGATATATACAAACTACCCACAGGATATTGCGCTAAGCGCGACAAAATTATATTGTTACAAGAAATTCGACAAATATTACATGCATCTATAGAGATCACTTTGGTGCCGTCCCGACCCAAAATGATACCCTTCGCGACCCATGTTTGTTTCATGACCCATACCTTAAGAACCCCTGCCTTAAAGGGGGCAAAAATTGCATTACAGTAACTTTGTCTAAATGTGAGAGTGCAATGATCGTAATTGCTAGGTTTACTATCCTCATGCTTCGGGTCATTCGATCCATTATCACGACTTATGATTATTGTTGAAAGAGAACAAAGTGTAGAAGAGAGAAGAAAGTAGAAGGTCAATTTTACGGTATTTTCCCCGCATATGTCGTAGGTTCAGTGTATGCCTGCCTCTACAGACCCCCGCTTTCGAACCACTCGTTTGATTACCTAATAACAGTGCGCAAATAATTCACTACGACTGTTGCGATATAAAGTTATTGTAAAAGCTACAATTAGCGGTGCGTCGTAACTCGTACGCCAAATAAATTCTTACGAATGTGTCTCATCGACAAACGTTAGGGATTTACTGTTGTTTAGTTGAATTGTTCAACGTCAGAAGAAGTTACAAATGTGAAATATTTTCAACCGCACTCAATCCGCACCGCAATTATTTTCATCCGCGCGAGTGACCATCCCACAGATGGAAAAGCACCGCAGTAGTCTTTGATATATAATTTATATACGCGGTATCAGTCGTTTAATATAAAATGTCGGGTAATCTTCTTCTCAATTACGAAAGTATTTCGCATACGTGTACTGTGACAATGCAAATGTAACAACACATGACGGTAGTTTCTATTGATGGTGTGAACCTAGGATATTTAGAGGTTCATGTTCACAAACGAACCTTGGTAGGTTCTGCACTGTGAACCTTTTTCATATATTACAATTTTCACTTCATTATAATCGCATCTTTGGTTGAAATTTATTGCATTTCAACTGCGGGCCACTCTATGCATTGCGCTGGTAGCATAAAAAATCAACACTAAACGAGCATGCAACTTGATAATCTCAAAAAATTTACTTGCTTTGTTACAAAAGTTTGCTCGAAATATCAAGCTTTCCGTTAGCGAATATTTAGTGACTCTCTGCTGTGAGCTTAACCCGCAATCACACAACATCGAGAGCGAAATTCACTAGGCCTACATATAGGTAGTCAGGGAATGATGCTTATTTGACCAATCAACGAAATTGATTTTGTTGTCTGACGTAAAAAATCTAGCAGGCGTACGATTTCATATGTATATTGTATCATGAAAACCAAATCCGTGCGATTGGGGTGTTGTCTACTGCTGTATAACTTGGTAATGGGGTAATATCGGTAGCAAGTATGAAAACCCGTTTTACACTCTGCTCAATATCAACGTAACAATCAGACGCCGTCCGGTCTGGCCTAGACCGTTAACGCGTAAGCTTATATTCCCTTACAAGTCCTCGTGGAAATTGTTGGCAAAGCGACGGAAGATAGTGATTTTATGATATTATTATATCATATGATTGACCCAGTTGATACATCGGGTGACGTTTAAAACGTCAATATGTACTTCAACATTGTGGCATTATGCGGGCCGAGTCGTCGCTATCGCTAGGTATCGTGTCCATTAATATATAGGCAATCACTTCATGATTTTTAGGGTTGGAATTAGCAATATGACGTTACGTGACGTCATGAGGTTCACGTTCGCGTTCACACAGAACCTTTCAAAAAGGTTCGCGTTCACACGAACCTGAACCTTTCAGAGGTTCACACCATCCCTAGACTAATTTCCAAACGTACATCGACCGCTGTTTCATTGCTACGCTTGCTGTTGCCGTCAACGTGAAGTTCTTCTCTCATGAATTATTATATGTTGAGCGATTATATGCTGTATGCCTCATCGACTTGTATGCTGTGCTGTGCAGCGTATACGCGCATATACAATAATTATAACTTATTATGTTCTGGTCATTATCTGTATGTTATGAAGTAGCGATTTAACCATCAGCGAAATATCATCAGTCAAATCTGAAAAACGAAAGTTCACAAAAGCTGTCGACGGCTTTCCATCGACTTCCTTTACTTTCATGCAAAATGTAGAGAATATTACCGACAGCTATCTACCGAACATTAATATTGCTTGTTACTTAAGAATGTTATAGTACGGCGTCGGAATCCACTCGCGAGATGTACTAAAGGTAAATTGAGATCACCCAAAATGAAATATTTGGACTTTGACATAGTCTGAATTGAAATAGATTGACAAACATGACTACCAACTTTCAACCCATACATATTTAGAGATTATGCGCATGTTGATTTGAAACAAGTGATGAAACCATACAACTCTATTCACGACTGAGTTTTCCGTTTGTCAAATAGAGTTTCAGTAAATAATTTCACTATACTATCATGATATTTTAATGTGTTACTACACACAATAGAATCAATCAATGAAAAAGCACCTGTTGTAAATATTTCTTACTTGCCAACCACTTGTACATACCGCGATCGAGTTGCGACACGATGAGTTAAATCGGAATATTTCAATCTATTTGTCGAAACCTTGAACAAGCTATCTGGTTATTTTTTCGTTGCAATTGAGTTAACGGAAATAGTATTACGTCTCGACATCTTACCATCTTACCATACTCCAAAGAGCCAACAAGGAAAAACCTTGTCAAGTAAATCGTTTGTAACTCACCCAATCAACTCAAACAGTATCAGTATGAAAACAGTCAAGCACACACGAGTCCATACAATCGCTACAATCTAAAATCCATAGCAAGTTTGGTTTTAGGCATATACCGCCAACTCGCCTTTTTTTGTTCAACTGTAAAAGTCGTTACTATTCTGCGAGACAAAGAAATTACTATGCGGTATATTTTGTAAGATAAAAGTAATTACTTCTCGGTGTCGGCGACTTGAGATTAACATAATATGTTTGAGTATGCGAGATTTGAAAGTCTGCCAACATAGTTGAGAATTCATTTCTTACAATCGAACGCAGGCGTTATATTGAAAATTACCATGATGTAAACATAAGGATTGACACATTGATTTGACATATGTAATAGTTGATCATGACTTGATTATTAAATTATTTGCGTTAATTAGACCCGGCGTTGTGGTAAAGATTATTGTGACAGCAACAAACTTTTCAGTACCATTGTTATTAACATATTGATTTGTAAACTATGTGTGTCTAAAATGTTCTCGATTGGAAAATTATTCAGCCTTGGTACAAACCACGCAGTGTATTGTGGATATCAGGAAATATTTTACAAATGTAATTGTCTGCAGTAAACAAGACTAAAGATGAAACAACAATTTCCTTTGTTGAACAATAACCGGTACAATACTTTATTGTCGGTGAGAATTGAAACACTTTTGCGCATTACCCGGTGTCAAGATATCACACTCGGTGAATTGACATACCACCATTTGATTAATGCTTAATCCGTTCGCATCATTTCACACACACTTTGATCATTAGAAAAAACAAATTGGAATATGTTTGCTAGGCACCACCTATTCAACTATACTTGAGTAATACAGAAACCTCTCAGCATTAATAAAATCGAAATGTGCGCTACACTGAAATCTACAAAATGTGTTTGTATTGCTGTTCGTAGTAGTGATATCGATTTGAACCTCCAGAATAATTGTCATCATCTAACCAAACTATTGAAATTCGTTGTCAATTTGTCTGATGTTCACTGAATGCGTACTAGAACTATTTGCGCAACGCACACGATCAGAGAAATTGGAAATTTTCCCATTGTCATTCATCAAAGTAAATGTCGTCACAATACTCACTAAAAAAACGATATACTTGTATGTGATTGAATCACCGGTAATTAACTAGCTAAATCAAACCCCTAAGAAATTTCACACACTCATTGGATATTAAACAGCGCCGCTTAATCGTTGTGGGTCGTTTTTTCTAAGTACAAATCATATCCACCCAACCGAAAACAATTTTCACTCACTTGGTTAATGAAGCCGAGGTCGACTTTCGATATTTTGTTTGCGAGAAATACTTTGCAATAAACACACTGGAGTGGTTGAGCTTTAACATCGTCAAGCTGTCGTTTGTATCGTTTAATTAACCGACATTTAGCGATTGGTGAACATACCGAACGATACACAGTCACTTCGAAATACTCCGTTGATCGTAATTTCCATCATCGTAATAATCGAAGTACATTTGTTTCGAATCGCTGGAGTGGTTGAGCTTTACATCATCAGACTACCATCTGTACATCAAGAATACATCCGACTTGTAACTGTATCGTTTACCTAACCGAGTTGTATGCACAGTTTGATATTTAGCGATTGCTGAACAGACCACTTCGAAATACTGCGTTGATCTCAATTCTTTTGTCGTGATAATCGAAGTACATTTGTTTCGATTTCATAAAAAACAACTTTTCTATGACATGATAAATTTTTGAAAAGTTATGGTTGTCGGTTCATACTAAGACCATGTTACGTCCAAATATGGCTGCTTGCCTGTTTCCAAGTCGTCTATGCCCACATTGAATGTACAGAGTCGTCGCATGATGAGACTTGAGCATGAATTTGTTGAGACTTGAGCATGAATTTGTTTTCCATGATGTTTGTACACCGACACATTGTATGTACAGTGTACACCTCGTTTACGCGAATACTTGTGAACAATCGTGACGTACTTGATGTGATGGTGTATGCATTGGTATTTTTCATGGAGACAAAACACGGTCTGTAACATGTTTACTTGAATATTGGTCGTTGGTTCATGAGTGAATATCCGGATCCGACCCATACACTTTCTCATATTAGTGATCCGGTTTCAGCTGACTGGAGCGATATATGTATTGACCAGTAAAGACACAATATAGTAAACAGACCTGAGGAAACTCACAAGTAACCCGGAGTTGTTAGCGCGATGGGGAACATAAATTCATCCGTTTTCCGAACACCATTATCCGTTTATCAACCAGTTACCAAAGTCGAGGAGGTGTTTTATTCAGACATTTTGAGTCTGGAAAATCCAAAGCACGAACCCGGACATCACGGACATATCGGAAACCCCTTTATTCGCCAATTCCGAAAACATACATGTCGATGTACAACAGCACATTGTTATTGTATGTGAGTAACCAATGATTTTGATGGGATGCATCAGAGCAAGTGAATATTTGATTAGACAAATGTATCGGAGTCGTTGTTGGTGTATATTTTGTCACTACCCGTTGTAACAATATACAAAATTATCAAATTGTCCGGTGTGGTTGTCAGTTTTCAAAACGAAAATGGTATTGTTACCCAGGGAAAAGATAGATTTCCAAGTGAAAACGGTATTGGTACTCAGGTAAATGATAGTTTTCCAAACGAAAAAGGTTTGTTACCGAGGGAGAAAATATATTTCCGAAAGAAAATGGATAGTTACTTTAGGTAAAAGTATTTTTCCAAGTGAAAATGGTTTGTTAGTACGGGTAAACGCCAGATCTCCAGAGGAAAATGATAAATTTTTACTCAGGTAAACGGTGGATCGCCAAGTGAAAATGATTTGTTGCTCAGGGAAAAATATATTTCCAAGTGAAAAAGGTTTGTTATCCAGAGAAAAAATATATTTCCAAGTGAAAAAGGGTTTGTTACTCAAGGGAAAAATATATTTCTAAACGAAAATAGTTTGCTACTCTAGGAAAAAATATATTTCCGAACGAAAACGATATTGTTACTAGGGTAAGAGTCGTGTGTTCAGTGTCGTTGGTCTTGTTAAACGTAGTTGTCCGGTTGTACAATATACTTGTCGTGAGTCTACAATTAAGAAGGGAGAGAATGAAAACACTATTATGAGTGTCAGAAGGTTGTTGTATGTACATTTGACAGTAACCCTATCATTCGCATATGACAAACACAACCATGACCGCGAATACATGTAACTAACTTGTTCGGTCTCGATCAATGCAAAAGAGATGATACGTTTTTGAAACCGTAGCGAAGACCACATGTAAATCTATGCGATAGACTTCTATCTCCTTACATTCAGTCGTGTCGTGTCCATTTTAATACAGGCCCCACATGTATGACATGCACACACCAACACCGTAAACAGAAGTCGATGATTTTGATTAATAAAAATATTTCTTGACTACATCGGAATGTCTATATTGTAGAAAGTAAATACTTTTATGGTGTTGTGTGTTTAATGAAAGCGATTGGTTACAAGTATGTTTTTGGCGGAATAAAATTTATTTTTCTGTATGTGACAGTTTGTGAGGAAATGAAAATAGATTCATGGTTTTAATTGGATTGCGCTGTTTAATGTACGCTTCAACATGGAGACTTGACGCGGAACAACAACTCGATTCACAAAACAATTTGCCACTGGTGTGCAGAGGGTTAGGAGCATTTTAATACAGCTCCATCTACTGGTTGTTGTGAGGATAATCATGTGATGACTCAGCACTTTTCGTTAGCAAAGTAGATTGATCTGTGTGTAAGATTCGAGAGTATGATGTTTCTGTTGGTACTAGTGCTGTGTTGAACTATTTGGTTCTTAAGACACATGAACAACCATTCAGACAATAAAGTTCTTGAGGTAACGAAACAGTTTGTAGAGTCAAACCAACCATTCTTTAGTTTCGTAATGTGAGAATATCGAGTAAAGTTGATTACTTTGTGTGATGTAAATATCTTTCGTACTTTTGTAAGAGTTGTGGGGGTCTCATAAAAAAGTAACTAGTTGACAAAAACAAAATATTGAATGAAGGTTCGTCTGTTGTTTTCATAAGTCAAGAGAGTGAAAATTGTTGTTGTTGTTTTTGTTACACTAAATCGAAATAGTGTGAAAGCGTCACCAATCATTGCGTATGTTCGTAGCATGGAATATCGAATATTTTCGTGTGCCATGAATATCTTTCATATACACTTAGTATGAAATGAGATGCGTGGAATAATAATTAGTGTCCTACAAAAGTAAAACTTGTTGTGTTTGCTTGTGTACTTTTTATCATTGTTTGTTGTGGTTTTGAAAGACGGGTGAGTTTACATTTAAATATAGTAAGCGGGACAACTCAAGTAATAAATTTTGCTCGGTTGAAAATCGACACGTTTGAAAATACCGGTCAATGGAGTAACAGTATCAATATGAGTGGTATATTATTTTTCGCGAGATGCACCAATCTTCTAAGCATAACTTTTCAAAAATTTATCATGTCATAGAAAAGTTGTTTTTTATGAAATCGAAACAAATGTACTTCGATTATCACGACAAAAGATTTGAGATCAACGCAGTATTACGAAGTGGTCTGTTCAGCAATCGCTAAATATCAAACTGTGCATACAACTCGGTTAGGTAAACGATACAGTCACGAATCGGATGTATTCTTGATGTACAGATGGTAGTCTGATGATGTAAAGCTCAACCACTCCAGCGATTCGAAACAAATGTACTTCGATTATTACGATGATGGAAATTACGATCAACGGAGTATTTCGAAGTGACTGTGTATCGTTCGGTATGTTCACCAATCGCTAAATGTCGGTTAATTAAACGATACAAACGACAGCTTGACGATGTTAAAGCTCAACCACTCCAGTGTGTTTATTGCAAAGTATTTCTCGCAAACAAAATATCGAAAGTCGACCTCGGCTTCATTAACCAAGTGAGTGAAAATTGTTTTCGGTTGGGTGGATATGATTTGTACTTAGAAAAAACGACCCACAACGATTAAGCGGCGCTGTTTAATATCCAATGAGTGTGTGAAATTTCTTAGGGGTTTGATTTAGCTAGTTAATTACCGGTGATTCAATCACATACAAGTATATCGTTTTTTTAGTGAGTATTGTGACGACATTTACTTTGATGAATGACAATGGGAAAATTTCCAATTTCTCTGATCGTGTGCGTTGCGCAAATAGTTCTAGTACGCATTCAGTGAACATCAGACAAATTGACAACGAATTTCAATAGTTTGGTTAGATGATGACAATTATTCTGGAGGTTCAAATCGATATCACTACTACGAACAGCAATACAAACACATTTTGTAGATTTCAGTGTAGCGCACATTTCGATTTTATTAATGCTGAGAGGTTTCTGTATTACTCAAGTATAGTTGAATAGGTGGTGCCTAGCAAACATATTCCAATTTGTTTTTTCTAATGATCAAAGTGTGTGTGAAATGATGCGAACGGATTAAGCATTAATCAAATGGTGGTATGTCAATTCACCGAGTGTGATATCTTGACACCGGGTAATGCGCAAAAGTGTTTCAATTCTCACCGACAATAAAGTATTGTACCGGTTATTGTTCAACAAAGGAAATTGTTGTTTCATCTTTAGTCTTGTTTACTGCAGACAATTACATTTGTAAAATATTTCCTGATATCCACAATACACTGCGTGGTTTGTACCAAGGCTGAATAATTTTCCAATCGAGAACATTTTAGACACACATAGTTTACAAATCAATATGTTAATAACAATGGTACTGAAAAGTTTGTTGCTGTCACAATAATCTTTACCACAACGCCGGGTCTAATTAACGCAAATAATTTAATAATCAAGTCATGATCAACTATTACATATGTCAAATCAATGTGTCAATCCTTATGTTTACATCATGGTAATTTTCAATATAACGCCTGCGTTCGATTGTAAGAAATGAATTCTCAACTATGTTGGCAGACTTTCAAATCTCGCATACTCAAACATATTATGTTAATCTCAAGTCGCCGACACCGAGAAGTAATTACTTTTATCTTACAAAATATACCGCATAGTAATTTCTTTGTCTCGCAGAATAGTAACGACTTTTACAGTTGAACAAAAAAAGGCGAGTTGGCGGTATATGCCTAAAACCAAACTTGCTATGGATTTTAGATTGTAGCGATTGTATGGACTCGTGTGTGCTTGACTGTTTTCATACTGATACTGTTTGAGTTGATTGGGTGAGTTACAAACGATTTACTTGACAAGGTTTTTCCTTGTTGGCTCTTTGGAGTATGGTAAGATGGTAAGATGTCGAGACGTAATACTATTTCCGTTAACTCAATTGCAACGAAAAAATAACCAGATAGCTTGTTCAAGGTTTCGACAAATAGATTGAAATATTCCGATTTAACTCATCGTGTCGCAACTCGATCGCGGTATGTACAAGTGGTTGGCAAGTAAGAAATATTTACAACAGGTGCTTTTTCATTGATTGATTCTATTGTGTGTAGTAACACATTAAAATATCATGATAGTATAGTGAAATTATTTACTGAAACTCTATTTGACAAACGGAAAACTCAGTCGTGAATAGAGTTGTATGGTTTCATCACTTGTTTCAAATCAACATGCGCATAATCTCTAAATATGTATGGGTTGAAAGTTGGTAGTCATGTTTGTCAATCTATTTCAATTCAGACTATGTCAAAGTCCAAATATTTCATTTTGGGTGATCTCAATTTACCTTTAGTACATCTCGCGAGTGGATTCCGACGCCGTACTATAACATTCTTAATAATACAGGTTCGAGGATTTTCATGATAGAGTTGGCAAGTGATAAGATGCGTGTTTTTGTTAAGAGTTTGATTTCAAGTTGACAAAGACAATAACTGTATAATGCACATACTTGTGATTCTTGATTCTTGTAGAGTTATAGATGGTATTGATTCTATAGGTGTGTGAATGTTAAATATGTGCGAATAATTCAATGTGACTGAAAGTCGGCGTCAGTAATATTCAGGTTACGGTCGAATCAAAAGATCACGTTAAAAAGATTTCTCAAATTAATTAGAATTGTACCGAATTAACACATTCAGATACGAATCAACTTGAGCTGTGTAGTAAGTTTCATTTCAAGTTAACAAATTGACACATTGCTTGAATATTCGCATGATTCTTATCATACAACTAAAGTCAACCACGTTCCGAAGTGTCAAAACATATAGCGACCACTAGAAAGTGTCAAATTGTTGGTTTACGAATGACCGTCTGCGACGGCTCTGTGACATACTTATTGCGGAAATATTACCTTGTGAGCGATCGGTATGTCTGTAACACCAAATCATGAGCGATCGCTATGTCTGAAGCATTACCCTGTGAGTGGTCGTAGGATTTTAAAATTATTTCACACCTTTTTGAATAAGCGTTCACTTCACAAAGGATTAGGGTTAGAGCGGAAATAAGTGACAATTTGTCGCTATTCAAGTTACCGACACTGACGGTCTGTTATTCGTTACTTATTAAATCTTACGAGCGAAATCAAGTTCTGTGACAAACTGCTTACTAAATTTTCACCGCGTAAGCGATCGATATGCCTGTAACACCAAGTCGCGAAAGATGGTTATGTCCGAGACATTATCTTGTCAGCGATCGCGGGGTTTTGTAACCTATTTCACACCTTTTTGAAATGTTAGTTTGTGAGCGCGGCTATTGATATTCGAATCACCGTCTACGCCGGCTCTGTGGCAAACCAATTACCAAAATATTACATTGTCAACGATCGGCATGTATGTAACAGCGAGTCGCGAGCGATGGTTATGTCTTAGGTATTATCTTGTGAGCGATCGCGGGATTTTACCAATATTTCACACCTTTTTGGAGTGTTAGTTTGTGAACGCGGATATTGTTGGTATTCGAATCGCCATCTACGCCGGTTCTGTGGCAAACTAATTACCGAAACATTACCATGCGGCTGATTCCTAGATTTAGCCAACTATTTCACACCTTTTTACTGAAATTACGACATGTCAACGCAGCCTATACCTGAGAGTACGACATGCCACCGCGGCCATAAGAATAACGATATATTAAAGTCGCACTCACCGTAATTTGGAATATACACATTAACTAAGGACCAATCACATGACTATTTACTTGATACATATTCAACACCATGCCGCCGCGATCTATACCCACAACGTTAGCATGCGACCGATTCCTATCTCCGTAACGCTATCATGCCACCGAGAGGAGCCGAAACACCACTTCATCACCCTATAACTGGAACGTTAGCATGCCGCCGCACGTATACCTAAAAACATTAGCATGCCACCCCCGGTTTTCACGTTAGCATGCCGCCGCCGCCTATACCCGAAAACGTTAGCATGCGACCGATCCCTATCTCCGTAACGCTATCATGCGACCGAGAGGGGGGGGTCAAAAAGGTTAGCATGCCACCCCGGTTTCGCGTTAGCATGCGACCCCGCCCATAAGAACCCCTGCCACCTCACGACCGATCATAATAACTACTGGCGTGGAGTAAACTCACGTTAATACGGTTGCATATATACTGTATTTTTTATTTCCCCATGATACGATATCCGTCCTGCGTTAGCGTCGACATCAGACAAACTGATGCAAGCTGTTATCGTATAAGTTTAGAAGTTGTTTTGTTTTTATACCAGAGTCACAATGGTTTCTAACGATAAGATGTCATGTCTGTACTAGAAGTTGAGGATTGTCGGTTTAGCGTGCGATTTTATCGTATATACGCTGGCTTAAGTATAATGATGCTATGCGGAGTTATCGTCACATTAGGGTTGGAAAGGGCTCGCGGCTTTCGCGAGGTTTTATGTGATGTGAAATCGGTTCAATTGGCTCTTTATATGCTAAAGATTGGAGACATGGCTGGGAAGATAATGTGTAGTGGTTACGATAAGCGCCCACCAAGCAGACGGATCGGGTTCCATTCCCGTCGGAGGTTTATATGGGCTCCTCTTTCCCCGCCGACGAAAAAAGCCCAGAAAAAGATCCGACGAAGAAAGCACTCACAAGGAATTGAAAGAACAAGTAGAAAGGGCCGCGGCTTCAAAAAAAAAAAGATCAACATCGAAAAGAACTATGACATCGGGCACTCTAGGCCGATGAGGTAAATGTTAGAGTAAAGGATCGCTACTGATGCGTGTCGTTCGACATCCTATCTGTTAATGATATCGCATTGTACATTGTGTGTGACTTGTACAGATGAAAAATACAACCCAACGATGTTATGTTCTCTAAAGTTTGAACTAGCCAGAACGCGAAATAAAATGGATATCATCACACATGATGTTCCTTAAAATATTTTGCCCCGCATTGCGCGAAATTCTTTGTTTTTCGATACGTACATATCTCCGCTTATATTCAAATACCGGTGGTCTCCGCCATTACGTCCGGTGGTAGGGACTTGGAAGCTATACCCTGATAAGCTTTTGCTCCGTGGTTTTATTTTTCAAGCTTCTAAATTGCAGGCACGTTTTTTTTATCTGAACCTCAAATGCCGTTCATTTTTATCTGAACCTCAAGTGCCGTTCATTTTGTACTCAATAAGATGCACAGAGTTTGTAATTGCATAACTACAAAGACAACAAATCATCGCACTATACAAGACAATCAATCCGTTGATATAATTGTCGGTTAAAACTTCTTTATGTGGCGTCAATGACAACAGCAGTCGATCTCCAGTAAATTGCTACTTCGAAAAGCATGTGTTATGCATTGCTTTCCTTTCAGACATCCGACATTGCTTGGAGGGAAAAATAGTTCTGCTGAGTCTGCTGTCTCGACAACCTTGTAGTTGCTCCACCTACACTCTCAAAATTCCACGATGGTGCAGACTTCCTTCCTCTCCGTGTTCATTGATTAGCATCGTGGGATGTGTTTATTTGCAAACGCAAATGTCTTCATAAAGTATGCGAAACCTACAATCTCGTTGTTTACATGAAATAATAAGTTCAGTATTGTGCATTTTGAGCTATTTCGTGATTCCATTTAATATATATATATATAGCCCAACTGGAAATTTGCAAAATTTAAATATGGTGGAACACCGCGAGTGTTAATAACTTTCTCAAGAGACCCGTCAGAAAAATTGGTTTATGAACTCCTAATGCCTAGTATATATGGATAGGTGGTCAGTAACGAAGTACTTCGAGTAGATTTTGCCTGTTTGCATTACTTTCTCAAGTGGTTATGATTTTAGACTATACTTCTACCTCTAAATGACAGTTTTCATTTTTAAGGGAAAACTGGACCTATAGTATATATACTTACTTTTTACTTACAAATCTCCACTCCTACGTCTACTCAGGTACTGGTGGTGACTACTTTGACCACCTCTGTATATCGGTCACATCTTGAATTATTTTGACATATAGTGATGATCTGCATTTAAATCGAATCCGAAATATAGTGCATCTAATTTCCGAAGTTCGTAATTGAAGTAATACATCCACAAATTTATTGTATCCGTATTTCCAAATCGGTATATTGTAAAACGAAAGAAGTAAGCCTACGTTCAGTCGTTCACTGCGTTGCGCACTATTTACCGCCACACGCATAGCAATTGAGCTAATGAATGAGATTGAGACAAGCTGTGGTTCTACTGAATTGAAACGTATCATGGTTACTCGATATGTAGCCGATGATAAGCTCGCCGTCCGTTAATCCGAACCAATATGCAAGCTGTTCGAGTACACCACGTGTACGTTACCTGAAACGCAAAAGTGTGAAAACATTAAAAAGTGTAAAATTCTTCGCGGGACACATACGACATTTTCCTAGATGTGGTTTTAAGGGTAGTTTAACCCCTAATCTAATTCACACACCGTATGCTTGATTTATACCAATGTAATGCATTAAGAAGAGACAAGATATCGACATCGAAAGAAGACTTGCCTGAACCTCGCACATTGATGGAAACATTATTCTGGTAGCTGCTGATTCCGCCGACAACTCGTTCGTGCACATCCCCTGTTAGGAATATTCAAGTATAAGCTAGATTGAAACGGTGAGGTCTGATGAAAAGTCGATCTCGACCAATGATGCCAAGGGAATAGGCCATTGGATATCCAATAAATATGAAGTGGAGGTTCCAGTATTAATCAACTAGGCGCGAGAGAAAGCGATTAACATGACACCATTCTCGTTCATAAGCAAAATACAACCATTTTGGGATAGTCGAGTCATTATCTTTTTCTTAGTATTAGTATTTTATTAGCATTCGCGCTATTATTGATATTAGGTAGGCCTAATCGTTAAAATTTGTTTCTGCTTGGCGAGACATAGTATCTTATTTATTTACTCAATTTAAAACAGTGGTTCCCAAAGTGGGCGCCAGCGCCCCCTAGGGGCGTTCGCGAGCGGGAAGGGGGCGCTGGTCATGAAATGGGCGATTGGGGCGCGCTGGCTAGAAAATTGGACGGTAGGGGGGCGCAGAGAGCAAACGCGGGTGGTGTATGTTTAGAAGGCAACTGCTGCGTATAGTATTGAAACGACTGAATAATAAAGCAGCTAGATTCGCAGTAAAAATTCATAGTAGATTCAGTAAGGGCAATTTAGGGTCGTCCGTCTATTTATTCAGCTGTACCGGAAAAGTCCATTGTTACTTCACAATGTTATTCCTGCTCATCAATCGACTAATTTAGCAGTCGGCAGCATCCGCGAAAAGCGTAGTTCATTGTGTTCTGCTGTTAGAACTACGAAGTATATATTTGACTTGAGTAGTTATTGCTCACTGCAAGATGTGACGGCTTTTTAAGAGAAACTGTCTTTCGTGATTTTATTATCTGTTTCAAACGACCGTGGATTTTCCACAGCGCTGTCACCGTGGCCTTCGACACAGCGTTTTGGTTGCGAGAAACGACATCATTCCTACTTGACGGTCGTAATTTATCAAAATTTAAGGGTATAATATATCCGTATTCGTATTCAGTGACAAGTCAGTTATAATTCCCTGGAATTCTGCGACACTTCAACTGTTCCAATTCTCCAGCTTGCTTTGAGCTACCGGTCCAGCTCGAATACCTGATTCTGATGGAGAAACGTGAATCAATCATCTCACAAAATTATACATGAGGATGGTGATTTGCAGTGGTGGTCGAAGGGCCCCCAATTTGGATTATGCGCCTTTTTCAAGGATGATAACGAATAAACATGGAAATCCGTGTACCAAGCAAGAATATGATTCCGTACAGATGTGTCAATCATCATCAGGTCTCCGCATTTGTTACAAAAGTCCCGTATCCCGATAATTATCACGTCTCTGCATGCGGTAGAATTACTTAGTTTTGATGTAGTCTATCCGTGCACACATGCAATAACAGACATGGCCGAATCCAGCATCTGGTCAAACCTTGGCGTGGTGAAAGATAGATAATAAGACCAGATGTGAAAGGGGGTTACGGTTAGATACTTATAGCCCCCCCGGTAAGTCTCGCCCAGCCCCCCCCCCCCGTTCGTAGGGTCACCACTGGTGATTTGGTTTCAGGATATATTGGAATTAGAAGTTCCTCACCGGACAATCAATCCATTCAATGAATTTCCCAGGCATGAACTGTTTGAGCAACTAATTACATTGTGGTTACGGTTACCATACGCCGTTTTTTGAGAGGATTTGGCGATATCTTGAAAATTTGACGTGCCAGAAGAAAACTGAAGGCAGCTTCGAAATCAGCGCAAAAAATACATATATAATAATCACATACCCATGTTCTCGTTTAATAAATTAAGTGACATTTTGTTGACCAGTGTCATTAATGACGTGCGCTACATTTCCCAAAACAGCACATCACTCAGCGCTATCGGTAAATCTAATTACGTGGGTAGGGAGGATAACAAATTTATAGCGATATATATACAATCAATAACCAATATTCTTGACCGATTCATCCATGCATTATTGAAAATTTTCGCACCTGGCGCTACCAGGCCACATAATCTATGCTGACCATCAAAATCTCGCAACGTGGGTATTGGAAAGGGGCGTTGGAGGATACAAGGTTTAGAACCACGGCTTTACACACTTTCTTTGTCGCGTCATACAAACTCCTGTCAATTCTTGTTGACATTTTTATCAAAAAAACATTCATGAAAATCTATACTGAATTCAGTGAACTAATATTTAGAGCTCCAAATCTTGTTGTAATGTAGGCCTTTAGCCATAACTTTCGCTGGGAGACAAAACATCGTTTGTAAGTGAGGATGACCGCTAATCCCTTGCACTGATTGCATTATTTAACGAATTAGGATTTTTGGGAACGTATGAAGTAACATATTAAAGCACATAAATCTCAACAAACAAGATTTGAACATGAATATGGAAAAAGTGGCTTGTAACTTTAATTGTTATGACATAATTGGCTGTATTGACTTTATTTTGAACCTGGATTGCTCACACGACATATGTATTGATGTGTATCGTGATTGGACATTATTATTACTTGATTACAATTACTGAATTGTGTTGTACTGCGTCGAGTAAACGACGATAGTCATTCGTTTCTGTTGCCCTGCACGTCAGGACCTTCTGTTATGTTCGCATGAATAAAGTCTTAAGTTAGTACATTACATGGCGTTGTCGGCAGGACCTATCTAAAAGAAAGGCCACACAAATTATCATAGATGGCTACGAGAGGAAAGCAAATGGAGGAACTGCTCGAACACTTGATTGGAGAATCAGAGAAACGCGAAAAACAAAGGGAAGATGAGTTGAAGAGATTGGAAGATCACCACAAAGAGGTGTTGCAGCGCATTGCATCTCTTTTGGGGCAACTTAAGATTAACTCGGAACGTTCGGAGAAAACATCCAGTCACGTGTCTCCGAATAAACCACCAAGACTTGAGGCAGATATTGACATAAAAGACTTTCGAGGGTGGGAGCAATTATGGGTGGATTATGCAACAGTTATGAGACTAACGAGTTTACCGAACGGCGAACAAGTATCCCACCTTAAAGGATTCTTTCCCCAAAAATTACTGGACACACTTATCCACGTAATTTATCCACAATACTCCGAACAAACCGATCTAACGGTCAAAGATATTTTAGAACGAATCTATAAATACTTAAGAGATCAGCGGAATGTTGCTCTTGATAGAGTGGAGTTTGAAGAACGCAAACAACGAGCTGGCGAAAGCTTTGACTCATTTTATATGGATCTGAGGAAGATTGCCAATAATTCCGAACTTTGCAAGCATTGTTTTGAAACGCGTTTGACAACACGCATTATTTCAGGCGTCATATCAGGAGAAGTGAGGAAACGTCTGATGCAAACCAAATCCTTTCCCAGTTTGAAGGAAGCTGTGGACATATGTCGGAGTATGGAATCGGCATCCATAGGTGACCAAGCCTTGGCGACTGCAAGTTCAGAATGGAATGGGCATACTGTGAGCAAAGTCATAAGGAGCAGGAAACAAGCGAGCAAAGAGGCGAACACATGTCGGAATTGTGGGCTACCTCATGCAGAAGCTGCTAGATGCCCAGCAGAAGAGGCAATATGCTTTTCTTGTAGAAAGAGTGGACATTTCTCTCGAATGTGTCAAGCAACAACCTTGCCGAAGAATATGGTGATAACATGCTGCAATCTATCGGGGAGTGTCGTTGGAAGAGCACCACCATCGGTATTCATTACTGTATATGATGTTCGAGATCGTAATTTGGGACGGCATGCCGTGTTGCCTGACAGTGGAGCGGGAATTTCAATCGCGTGCGAAGAGTGGATCATGTCGATCGGATTGAAACGTGCTGATTATTCCAAGCCGCCTTGCGACGCTGTCCTCGCTGCAAATTTGCAACCGATGAAATGCGTAGGATATGTTGTGTTGAAGATTGAATACGGCGGTAGAAAGGTGACTCTCGAAGTTCTCATCTGTAATGATTGCGAAGGAGCGATGCTTGCGTGGTATGTTTGCAAGGAGCTGGGAATTCTTCCGGCAAATTATCCGTCTCCATTACCTATTGCGAAACAAGTAGTTACCGATAAACGAGACATGTTACACGAGGTTATCGGTGATATACCTACAGAAGCGGACATGGCTGAGATCTGTCGAATCGAGCAACGTATATTCCAGCATTTTGAAGACGTTTTTTCAAACGATGTCAAGCTGTCGCCTATGACGGGTGCTGATATGAAGATACGTGTCAAAGAAAATTTTGAAGCCTATGCCATACACGTTGCACGGGCGGTTCCGTTTCCTCAAAGGGAAGATGCGAAAAAACTTATCGACGAGATGATAGTCAAGGGTATTATTGAACCGGTCACCTCGCCCGCAGAGTGGTGCCATCCGATGGTACCGGTGCAGAAACCCGGTGGAGGTATACGTTTATGTGTTGACTTGACCAAATTGAACAAGTTCGTGAAACGTCCGGGATACCCTTTGGTGACAGCAAAGGAAGCTGTCGCGCAGATACCGAACAACACGAAGTACGTGAGCACGTTTGATGCAACACACGGATACTGGCAGCTCCCGCTAGAGAAGGACTCTCAATTGCTCACTACGTTCATGACTCCTTGGGGAAAATTCAAATTTCTGCGCGCACCAATGGGCTTAGTTTCAACGGGAGATGAATACTGTCGCAGAGGGGACGAAGCACTGAGAGGGCTCCAGGACGTCGCAAAAGTCGTTGACGATATTCTCGTTCATTCCGATGACTTCAAGTCACACGTCCATCGAGTATGGAGTTTTCTGCAGCGGTGTCGTGAAAATAAAATAACGCTGAACCGTAAAAAGACAAGATTCGCAAAAAGCGAAGTCAAATTTGTTGGATTCATTATATCCAAGGACGGAATATATGTAGATCCTGATAAAGTGAAGGCGATTACAGAATTTCCCGCTCCAACCAACATCACAGAATAACGTAGCTTCATGGGAATGGTGAATCAATTGGGGGAATTTTCGAAGGAGATAAGCACAGTGGCAGAGCCTCTTCGCTGTCTACTCAAAACGAGAAATGAATTCATCTGGTCAAGCGTACAGGCCGACGCATTTCGGAAGACGAAAGCAGCATTGACTAATACACACACCTGTATTAGCAACATTCGATCCGAAGTTGCCCGCGAGTTTGCAAACAGATGCATCCAGGACAAGAGGTTTGGGATACGCTCTATTACAGTTGCATGGTGACACATGGAGACTGGTTCAATGCGGCTCCCGGTTTCTAAGTGAGACAGAATCGCGATATGCAATGGTAGAGCTGGAACTTCTTGCAGTTGTATGGGCAGCACGCAAATGCAAACTATTTCTGACAGGATTGCAGCATTTTGAAGTGGTCGTCGACCATCAGCCGCTAGTTTCCATTCTAAATGCTCAAACGTTGGATTCCATCGAGAACCCACGACTTCAGCGACTGAAAGAGAAGTTATCTGCATTTGTATTTACGACGTCATGGAGGAAAGGAAAACTTCATGCCATTCCTGATGCATTGTCAAGAGCGCCAGTGCAAGACCTAACAAGAGAGGATCAAGCAGCGGAAAGAGACGACGCCGCTTGCATGGCATGCCATCTCACCATCAAGAGCCAAATTTTCAGAAGCGAGCAAGCGGGTGGATCGTTGAACGCACTGGAAGACCCGGTCTTATCGCGCATGAGACAAGTTGCACTCGCTGACAATAATTATCAGTCTTTAATCGAGATTATCCGAAAGGGGTTCCCTGCTAAATGCGAAAACGCACCTACTGCCGTGCAGCCGTATTGGAAGATTCGGAATGATCTAAGTATAGACGATGGCTTGGTTCTATACAATGCACGAATTGTAGTCCCATGTGGATTTAAAGGAGAAGCGCTTGCACGATTGCATGATGCTCATCAAGGCATAGTCAGAATGAAGAGGCGGGCGAGACAAACTTTATACTGGCCAGGGATGAGCACTGACATAGAGAATGTGGTACAGTCATGTGGGAGATGCCAGGAATATTTGCCAAGTTTACCAAAAGAACCAATGGAAATTGAGCCATCTCCTGGCAGAGTTTTCGAAGATGTCTCAACCGACCTCTTTTCATATTGCGGAAAGAAATACCTCGTATACACCGATAGGTACTCCGGTTGGCCGAGCATCTGTGAATGGGACAAGGATCCAACCTCTCGTCAGGTAATCAGAGTAATTCGCAAATTCTTTTCCGACACAGGTGTTCCAGTGCGTTTACGAAGCGACGGAGGACCGCAATTCTCTTCGAATGACTTCAGAAAATTCATGGACCGATGGGATGTTAATCATGTTGTATCGAGGCCGCATTACGCGCAATCAAATGGTCTTGCGGAGGCTGCCGTTAAGTCCATGAAATATCTTTTGGCTAAAACGTCGCCCAATGGGGATATTTTTTCAGATTCATTTCAGCGAGGTTTGCTAGAGTGGAGAAACACGCCAAGAGTGGACGGACGTTCTCCGGCACAAGTTCTTTTCGGACGCCCACTTCGCACCTGTTTACCGGCACATCACAAGCTGTTTGCACCATTGTGGCATAAACTAGCTCGAGATTGTGATTCCAAAGCAGCGGCTGTGAGGACATACAATGAGGATCATTATAACAGAGATGCACATCCGTTGTCGCCATTCAAAATAGGAACTTCCGTTCGAATTCAAAACCCGATCACCAAACGTTGGCATCATCGCGGTATCATTGTTGCCATTGGTAAGTTTCGGGATTACTTGGTTAAACTGAGCAGCGGGCGGATATGGTGGCGAAATCGACGATTTCTGAGAATAGATCACGTTTCGCCAACCACAGAGGAGGGAGAGAAGTGGGAGATGGATGCTAACCACAATCAACCACGTCGAAGTTCGCGCAATCGACGATGCCCTGAACGTTATATCCCGGGGTGAACGTACAGTACGCTTCGGATGAAAGAGGGGAGATGATGTGTATCGTGATTGGACATTATTATTACTTGATTACAATTACTGAATTGTGTTGTACTGCGTCGAGTAAACGACGATAGTCATTCGTTTTCTGTTGCCCTGCACGTCAGGACCTTCTGTTATGTTCGCATGAATAAAGTCTTAAGTTAGTACATTACATGTATAGGTTACAAAACCACGGTACATAAATTTTCTTGACTTCGAAGGAACGCATTTCCGGATCAGTTTATACGGTAGTTTTCCGTCCACGTACTAACATTAATAAATAGATTTTATAGTCTAAATTCCAAGGAATTTTTCGCGGGTCGCATAATGCCCAGGTCTGCTACGTTATTCGATAAGCTGGCTGGATGTGAAGAGTTGGTTTGTTACCGTTCGCACGTGAGCGTGATGTAGTAACTCCGTGCGCGTAGTATATGGTAAATTGATGTAAGTATCTACACAGTGTCAGCTCGGAGAATACTGTAACAAGTCCACAGGTACGACCAAAGACGACATACCTTGATATCCGTCACCGAGAGACTCGAAAGAGGCCCTTGCCTCCGAGAATATATATCTGGATCTTTGAGTTCGTTCACAGTCGATTCCTAAAAGGTAGCTGATCGTTAAGTAGAAGTAACTCAGATTAACTAGTTTACGATATAAAAACCAAATATTGTACTCAGGGCTTTGGAGCCGGAGCCGGAGCCGGAGCCCCGGAGCCGTGCATTTTCACCGGAGCTGGAGCCGGAGCCGGATCTCTACATAAAATCCAGCTGGAGCCGGAGCCGGAGCTGGAGCGCGTTATTTGAGGAGTGGCTCCGGCTCCGACGTATTTCATAAGATGCTATTATATATGCAACAACCACATCTGCTTATTTATCATAATTGAACAGCAGGCCTGAATTTTAATGTTGTGCACAGCAATGGCATAGAGTAAAGTACGTTCTAGTGCAACTATGATGTTATCGACAATTGCAAGTATTCATTATGACGTGACAAGCCGGCACGGTACCTATGTCTTCGTTACTACATCGGATGTTACTGATGGCTGATACACTCTAGATTACTCTAGATAACTACTGTGTAACCTATGGGTAGATTAGTGATCTATATAGACCAGGAATCGCCAACCTTTTCGGCTAAAGGGGAATATGCAATTGACGAACGAGGGCGCGGTCCACTAGCCGCGCCAAGCGGGTAAAATTTTCAAAGTTTATGAATAAACTAGGTCAATAATATTAATACTTGAGTATATTGCGGGTCTGTTGTATACCGCGCGCTAGACTCAGTTTACAAGGACACGACTATTCGGCGTCTGGCCACATCGATATCGAAGGTCTCCGATAATATGCAACAATCATTTTGTGCCTACATTTCACCGTCGGCGATCTTTATGCGAGCGCAAACGCGAAAAGACTTTCTCCCGTAATTACGAATACAGTTAGACTCAATCGGGTAAATTAGGCGTTTTTTTCATACTCAGTAGGGGGTAGTGGCTACCAAGCTAGAAATCGTGGGACAATTAAACACGCGAAGCGTGAATAAAAATTTCATAACTACTTTAGTTTATTGTAATGTACGACGATTTACTGAAAATGTGACTGGACCCTGGATCTGTCAATGCGTCGGAACTTATATTTTAGTCATCAGCATCCCAAGTATCGCAGCCAGACTTGTAATATTTGTTGGCATTGCAAGTTTACAATCTGAGCAATTCATTTTCGATAATATAATAGGAAATTACCTCGCGGGCCACGCAAAACCCGGTCGCTGGCCACATTTGACCCGCGGGTTGGCCACCCCTGACATAGACAGGCGCATTCGATAATTTCAGAGCCGGAGCCGGAGCTGGAGCCGGAGCAGTGATAATAATGCGGCTCCGGAGCTGGAGCCGGAGCTAATGTATGAAAGAAGAAAGCGCCGGAGCTGGAGCAGTTTATATTTTCGGCTGCTCCAAAGCCCTGATTGTACTTCATGTCTGCGATACCAATGTATGTAATTCGGTCATAATCATGATGCGCCTTGGTTTACCACACATGTGAGTGCTTCCCAGGCTATGGTATGGTATGGAAGTACGTTATGGTGTGGTATCTAAAACAAATCTCGGTATGGAATATGGAAATGTGTAAGTATATGGAATGGTATGGAAATTTTCAAGTATGGTTTGGAAGTCTTTGTCCATACTCTTCAATACTTTGGGAGAAGGACGACAATTATCCTACCTCTGATTTCTCAAATTGATTGCATACCTCATAAGTCATTCACTGTCAGCATCTTCATATCTCAAATTGCGATTCATAACTCACCCACCCGGGTCGACATCTATTTGAAGACAACAAAGTTGTGCAACGCGCATATGAAGGAAAATAATATTAGTGATAATTATTTCACTCTGAATATCATAATAAAGCGAGTCCGATTCGACCGCTGTCGCGATACAACTTACATTCTGCTTATCGTAACTTCAACTCAGTAAATTACGAAGAAGAGATTTAAAATCGTAGACCTTGAGAATGTAGCAGTTAGATCTGTATCAACTCGGGAATACTTCGCTGCGTTTTGGTCGGATGATCATCGCGCAATATCTATTTGACATAACCATCATTATATTTCAAAAAATATGTAGCTTGTCTCGGAGCGACGCTACACAACACCCGGCCTCCAGCACGCATTGTATGGTAACTTCATGAAATCTGGTTATCTCTGATAGAAGAATGGACACCCTGATGTTGGTTATAATGACGCTAATGAGTATGACCCACGGTGACTGCGAAATTGGTCCAATTGGACATTTGATCCGCTGTCGCTAAATCCCTAATGGGTCAATACATTTGTTTTATGTAATTTTGTAGATGCTAGTACTGCTAGCAGTGCGCTACCTCGCTAGATTTACATGTCATGAGCTTCTGTTCTGATTCCCGAACAGAACCGTTTGCATATATTTTACGTTTTGTCTTCGATGGTTAGGCAACCTACATAGTCCAAGAACTGGATAGACGACAGATTTTTTTTTTAATTTTTGGCCGGGGCGGGATCGGAGTAGATTCATACTTTCGCAAAGAATGCTGGAGCCGGATCGGTGTCGGATTTGTACTTTTTCTGAAAAGGTCGGAGTAATAGGAAGTAGTGTGCAGTGCAGAACTTATCCCGAGCCGGGTATGGGTATTGGCGGAATATTTCACCTAAATATATGTGCGTGCTTCAACGTACCTTTGAAGAAGGAGCAGTTGATGATATCCTCGCACGTGGGACGATTCTGTGGTTTCGCTCGGAGAGTTGCTTTAAGCAATTTCTCCAACTCTGAACTATTTTCAATGTATCCTGCAGCTTGAATTTCGAACAAGTCAGGTTTTCTTTTCCTTATGTTGTAGCTCCAATCACATGGATCGGCGCCATAGGGATGTTTCCCCAACGTGAACATATTGAAGACTATCAAACCGTACGAAAACACGTCAGATTTACACGGGCTGATCGAAGTTCCACCGTACAACTCTGGAGCTTTATAACCCCCTGTGTCCGTTACGCGAACGATTGACTTCGATTGACCATCTTTGATACCCTTGGAGTAGCCAAAATTGGATATCTTGACATAGTAACCGTTACTCGAAAGAAGAACATTAGCAGGATTCAGATTACCGTGCACAAAACCATTTTTGTGAATAAAAATCAGACCAGATACCAGTTGCTTGGCGTAGCCAGAGAATAACACGAAGGACGGTCCAACAAGCTCTTCGATATATTCTTGCAAACTTTTGCTGCAAAGCTCCATAACGATATACCTTTCTTTAAGAGCACCTGGGCATAGACCGGAATATATGATATTGACAATATTATGGTGGTCTCCCAAGTCCAAAAGTCGCTTGATCTCTGTTTCAGCCCTCTTTGAAGCAGGTACTACTTTAATTGCTACGTCTTTCATTTCTCCTCTCTTATTGCTGTCCTTCCCATGAACGTGCACTTGTTTACCACGATATACCCTTATTTCGTCGCGAAGAGGATTCTCACAAATATGGAATCCTGCATCAAGATATCGATATCCTGGAACAAAAGAACAATAACTGACCAGTCTGAGTTGTCTTTATTTACGCCTATCCCTAGCCAGACAGCACTCGTATAGCCTAAAGGCCTAGCCCAGTGGTTCCCAACCTTTTTCGGTGTCAGGGCCAAATTTAGAATTTCAGAGTACGGTTGGAGCCACCGCACGAATACCCTCCTTAGGTATAGCAAAAATTATAAAGTAGGGTAACCATACGTTCTCTTTTAAAGGGACTTGTGTTCTCTTTTTGATTTTTTTCAAAGTGTCCTTGGAGGACGCCCAAATGTCCTTTTTTTAGCTTTTGTCCTATTTTTGAGCATTTTGGTCAAATATAGGGCAAAATCGACGGAGATACAGTAAATCATCACTGAAGTGATGACCTTTTTTGTAGTCAACCGACCGCGTAGTGGTGAAATTTATCATTTTGTCAGGATTTTTCACCAGTTTTTCAAGTCTGAAAATTTTGAATAAGTGTCCGCTTTTTAGATTTCCAAAATATGATGACCCTATTATAAAGAATCAAAGCAATGCCGAATGACTGATTAACCTATTGCAGCTTTATAGAATTTATGACTGCTTTAGATCAATAAAAAGTCCACAAAGCAGAGTAAAATCGAGAAGAACTAGACAGCGTCTGCCGGGTTTTGCCTTAACTATAGATTTCTAACATACGGATTGATGCACAGTACCTGACACACGGTTTAAACGGCGAGAGGCCTACTGCTGAGCCCGGTAAAAGCAGCATATTTGGTTGTCCTATAACTGAGCCGAACAGCCAAATTTAATATGTCCAAGATGTCTGGATTCAAGCGAAACCAAGTGTTGCACTGATGCAGAAATACAAATTTAAATATGGCAAAGGCAATGAAGCGAACCCAAAATAGTCATCAAAATATTAAAATTGGCATTGCTCCGAACAATCACTCGATGCCATTGGCCATTGTTATGGTTATTGTGTTGCCGCGCTCCGATTGTTCAGAACGATCGACCTTCGACGGCTATTTTGGAGTAGTTTTATTGACCTGGCGAGATTTCGACTCGTATTTTTGGAATCAGTGCTGCACTAACTTTCGATAAAGACCGGACGTATCAAATTATTCGGACGCTTGGGTCGCGAGTTATAGGACTACCAATCATGCTGCTTTTAACCGGCTCAGCAGCAGGCCTGTGGAGTCGGAGTCGGAGTCGGGGGAGTCGGAGTCGGAGTCTGGGTAATTTTCGCTTGATGGAGTCGGAGTCGTGAAAACTATAATAGCTGGAGTCGGATTCGGAATCGGAGTCGAGGGTGAAATACTGACTGGAGTCGGAGTCGGAGTTTGTGAGAATGACCCTGACTTCGACTCCGAATCCAACTTCTCTATCATGAAAACATTTGCTTTCAAATAATTTTCGAAATATTCTTTATGTACCCCCAATCACTATTATTAATAACCATACAGATCAGGTACGGCCAGCCCGTGGCACGCAGGCCAAATTTGGCACACGAGAAGGTTACGTGTGGCATGCAAGGTAATTCTCGAAATTATTTATGACATCAGGTACAATTGCAAGGCCAACCCAAATTTGATTAGCATGACACCTCGAAATTTGATGATGACTAAAACAACAGTTCTGACGCATTGACGTATCCAGGGGCCAGCCACATTTATCCCAGATATTCGTATATGACCATAAAGTAGAATATTTCATAGCAGATTTATTTGACTTGAAATTTTTCTCGGTACTTCGCATGATTCATTGTCACTAGATTTCTTGCATTCAGTATTTGAGGCCACTTCTGAAAATTAAACACATATTATTCACAGAAATGAGTCTAACTATATTCGCAATTAGGAGATAACGTGTCGTCCAATATGCTGCTTCGCTTGTGCACTCGCAGCGAGATCGTCGACAAAACATTTACACAAAATGATAGAGGCATGTTCACTGATACCGTCGATTTTGCTATGTCTAAACGTCGAATAATCCTGTCCTTGCCAAATCAGCCCAATGGTATACAGATGCGACCCCCAATGTATGTTAGCAACGCATTTATTGATATAATTCAGTCATTATCTTGCAAAAAAATTTCACCCCTCGTGCGACCAGGGCCTGATTGCGCGCTGCACAGTTGCGTGACATATTTTTATCAATTTTAGAGCGTAATAATATAAGTCTTGTTTGCAATGTTACCTAATTCGGATCGCTCCTATCGGACGACTAAAAAAAGGCTATCAACACTCCAGTTGCCCGCGCAATGGTTCGTCAATCTCATGTGTCCCTTTGGCCGAAAAAGTTGCCCACCCCTGATATAGACAAAATTAGACATTAGTTGAAAATTACAACTCAGACGCACAGGGGAAGAAAATCGCAATACGCATTTTCGCGATGCAGTCAAAAATGATGCAATTTTTTGGAATTATACCATGATACGGTGACAGAGCAAATGCATCAGCTGGTTTTGTAAAATTGTAAAAATGATGTAAATATGACCAAACTTGACAAAATTAACAATATTTGTAGTGTAGCTTAGCAGTTTGGGTCGAAAGACTGCAAGACCCAATCCTTGAATACTTGATTAAGTATATGTAAACTAGACATAGGCTATGGTCTTTGACTACTTGACTAAATTCCATTTATGACCAATGTCTGTTAGTAGTAAGAGTGTTGTGTGCTTGCAACCAGGATAGTGTGCAATGACAAAATTAGTAAGTTCAATCTCTTTATTAGTTGCTGTCAGTAGTATAGTCGATCGGTCGCATGACGCAATGGGGTTCTTATGGGCGGGGTGGCACGGTGCCGAGAAACTCGTGGTGGCACGGTGACCCTTATCTCTTATGGGTGCGGTGACACGGTGCCATTGTGTCTTATGGCTGTGGTGGCATGGTTACCTTTTCGGGTATAGGCTGCGGCGGCACGGTGCCGTGAAAACTCGTGGTGGCATGGTTACCTTTTCGGGTATAGGCTGCGGCGGCACGGTGCCGTGAAAACTCGTGGCGGCATGGTTACCTTTTCAGGTATAGGCGCGGTGACATGGTGACCTTTCAGGTAGAGATGATTTGACTAACGTTGTGGGTATAGGCGGCGGCGGCGGCACGGTGTTGAATATGTATTAGGTATAGTAAATAGTCACGTGATTGACTCTTAGTTAATGTGTATACCTCAAATTATTATATATGACGAATTTGAAGTAATCCCAACGTTTACGGTGAGTGCGACTTTAATATATCGTTATTCTTATGGGTGCGGCGATGATTCGTACTCTCAGGTATAGACTGCGTTGACATGTCGTAATTTCAGTAAAAAGGTGTGAAATATTTGTAAAATCCTACGAGCGCTCACAAGATAACACGCCAGACATAGCCATCTCTCATGGTTTGATGTTACAAAGGTAGGAATTACGCACAAGGTAATATTTCCGCAATAAGTTTGTCACAGAGCCGTCGCACAATATCCGCGTTCACAAACTAACACTCCAAAAAGGTGTGAAATATTGGTAAAATCCCGCGATCGCTCACAAGATAATACCTAAGACATAACCATCGCTCGCGACTCGCTGTTACATACATGCCGCTCGTTGACAATGTAATATTTTGGTAATTGGTTTGCCACAGAGCCGGCGTAGACGGTGATTCAAATATCAACAATAGCCGCGTTCACAAACCAACACTTCAAAAACGTGTGAAATAGGTTACAAATCCCACGATCGCTCACAAGATAACACCAAAGACATCACCATTTCTCGCGTCTTGTCATTACATACATCCCAATCGCTACAGTGTAATGTGTCGATGGTTGTTACTATCAAGTAATAAGTAATGAATAACAGTACCAGCGCAGACCGTGATTCGAAAACCAACAATTTGACACTTGCCCGCGATCGCTATATGTTTCATGCCTCTCGAATAGTGGCTGACTTTAGTTGCGTGATAAGATCCATGAAAATATTCAATCAATGTGTTAGTTTGTCAACTTGAAATGTAACTCACTACACAAATCAAGTTGAATCGTATTTGAATGTATTGACTCGACCCAACTCAAATCCTTTGACAAATCCTATTAACGCAATCTGTTGAATCGAACGTAACCTGAATATTACTGACACCAACATTCACCCACATCGGATCATTCACACATTCCACGCCGCTGTTTTAACAGTTATAGAATCAATACCAAATATCTCTAACCCGATAATATTCAATCATTTTGGTAATTTACCAACTTTAAATCCATTCGCGGATGTACTAAAGGTAAATCCAGATAATCCAAAATGAAATATTTGGACTTTGACATAGTCTGAATTGAAATAGATTGACAAACATGACTAACAACTTTCAACCCAGTCATATTTAGAGATTATACACACATTGATTCGAAACAAGTAATGAAACATTACAACTCTATTCGCGATCCGGCTTTTCAATTGTCAAAGCGACATTTTAACATCTTACCATACTCAAAAGAATTATTCACAACATTAACAAGTGTTAAAAATCTAGTTTTCACTTACTTGATTATATCACTACAACTCACAAACTTGAATTAATTCATCCTGGTTGTATTCATATGACCGATAATTTTTTATTCAACTGTAAAGGTCGTTACTATTCTGTAAAACAATGTATTTACTAATCGGTCCATATACGACTTGACATAAACCTATTACATTTTGAATACACGATATTTGAATGTCTGAACAATAACTGAGAAATAATTATCACAAGTGAATCCATATACGACAGCGTAAAAGATATTGGAATGTCAGCAACTCTTCACGGTCGTAGTTACTACCACATTAACTAATTTACCCGACCAACTCGTCATGATCATTCCTGAAATCAACACAAACATGCCCCTGTCTTCAGTTACCACAAAACAGCATCAAGTTTTAAATCCACTTGTAGCTGACGGATTATTTGATTGCATCGATAGAGAATATTATTGAACTCGTCGGTATTGTTACTACAACAAATTTTCGCTTACACCGACTGCGAAAGTTAATATCGAATGGTAAGTCTTGACCGCATATTTGTTGAACACAGACATGACAAAGAACATTACCGAGATTTTATAAACTAGTCATATTACTTTTCACATCTATCAATATCAGAATACAAGTAATCAAACTTTTTGTTAAATGTAACATAGCACTTTTGGAATCGGATTCGTTATAGTCATACAAATTGTATTAAACCCAACACCAAAACAAAAGGACTTTTAAGTTCATTGAAATCAAATCATTCGTCTTCGACTTGCACTTTATTAGATTGCACGCAACAATTCGTTACGAATGAGCTGTAACCAAAGTTAAGAATTCTTTGTGTCCACAGATATAGAAGATGAATATAGCTAACACAATCACGAATCGACGTTTCAGAGTATTTCACGGATGTAATAAAATTGTTAGTGTCGCCTATCTAAAAGTATGCATGCGTTCGATTTCCATACCGACTGTTGCGATGTTTAGGATTCGCTTACAATGACCAAGAGTGAGGATTTAACATCAATGTCGTTACTGGTGGTATTCACATCAGAGAATCGAAACATTACACAGTGTGAAAATATATCTTTGATATCAAAGCACTATCCCAAGTACACGATTAATACTCAACTCCGTTCACACTTTCTATAGAACGTGCTAAATGTAAAATATCACGAGGTTGCACTCCAACACTTTGATCATTACAAAAGTAAATTGAATATGTTTGCTCGATGCATTCAATTCAACTAGAAATGTCTAGTGCACAACAATCGTAATATTAAGGAAGTACTTGCTACACTCTAATTCACTAAACGTGTTTTTGCATTGTTGTTCATTTGTAGCATTGATTGTTTTTGAACCCTCAAATAATAATTTCCGACATGAAACCAAGCCGCTGAAAGTCGTTACCAACACAAAGAAACACTTTGTACGATGTTTGCCAAATGTGTCCTATATGGTTAGGTGTACTAGAATTATTTGTGTAACACATACACCGACAATGTAATCGAAAATTTTTCCGTTGTCATTCGCTAAAGTAAATGTCATCACAATACTCTATCACTAAAGACGTTACTTGTATGTGATTGAATCACCGATAATTAACTCACTAAACCGAACTCCAAAGAAATTTTACTCGCTCGACGGCTATGAAACAGCGTCGCTTAATCGGTCTATATCGTTTTTCTAAAGGTAAATCATATCCATCCAATAGAAAACAATTTTCACTAGCTTGGTAATGAAACCGAAGTCTTCATTCAATATTTTGTTTGTGTCAAATACTTTGCAATAAACACACTGGAGTGGTCGAGCTTTACATCAGCAGACTGTAATCTGTAAATCAAGCTTACATCCTACTTGTAACTGTATCGTTTACCTAACCGAGTTGTATGCACAGTTTGATGTTTTTTGTTATTTGGTAATTGCTGAATATACTACTTCGAAATACTCCCTTGAACGTAATTTCCATCATCGTAATAATCGAAGTACATTTGTGTCGAATTCGTAACAACCGACTATGACATGATAAATTTTTGACAAGTTATGCTTGGAAGATTGGTTGTATATCACGAAAAATAATTACCGCTCATATTCATACGGTTATCCATTGTTCGGTATTTTCAAACGAGTAAAATTTACTACTTGAGTTACTCCGCTTAATGCAAATGTAAACACAACCGTCTTTCAACATCGCAAAGACATCGATACAAAGTATACAATCAAACGCAACAAGTTTACTTTTGTAGGTTGTGTATGATTATCCTGCATAACTCATTTCTTACCAAAGCCATATGAAATATATTCATGTTACACGAAAATATTCCCATGCTACAAACCTATACAATGATTGGTGTTGCTTTCAAAATGTTTCGATACCTCAAGAACTTTATTGTCTCAATGGATGTTCATGTATCTTAATAATCAAATAGTTCAACACAGAACTAATACGAACAGAAACATCAGAGTTGTTTACACAAAAGTTTGTATGTGTACAGTATGTGAATACCGTGTGTAAGCCCAGCACAATTGTGGACGAGTTTAGTTAACACAATTTACGACACCGAGGTCGCGTCATCTTTCGTAAGACAACAAACCAAGGCTTCAGGATATGTCCATGTCATAGCAATGAATCAGCTACTCCAACAACAGAGTGCATATGTTTTCTAGTTACGGTGCTTACATCTTACACACAAATCAATCTACTTTGCTAACGAAAAGTGGTGAGTCATCATATGGTTATCCTCACTAGTAAAACATACTATCATACAAAATGGTCGTTATAGTTTGCACACCAACGGTACATCGTACAAGTAACAAGTCTCGAGAATCCAGTTATTCAAAAAACGTGAAAGTATTTCTACACCAAGTCGTTATGTTGACGAAAGCGTATATTGTAATATCATGATCGATTTGCATTCGTTGGTCACAAACTGTCACTACTCTAAATAATTCTTTTTCACTCAAACACAAAAGCATACTTGTCGCCAATCGTTTTCATCAAGTACGAGTTCAAGAAACTTACTACGACATGAATTTTTATTGTTTATGTTGTGTAAATAGGTAATAATTAATTCAAGTAACACTATATCAACATCATCGAGTTGTGCTAATAGATTTACATGCGGTCTTGTGGTTTTCATCGGGACATACAGCACTAACTAACTGTAGACTCCTCTCTGTTGTACAGCTACTCGGTAATCGAAATGCATTAACATGTAAACAACGATCTTGTTTCGTCACACCAAAAATATGTTCACTGTCGCGATACTCTGCACAAGACGTACATAGCCTTTTCACACTCGTAATAGTATACCAACGTCAAGCAATAACGTTTAACAAGACCAACGACACTGAACCCACGACGTTTACCTATGTAAAATTACCACTTTCACTTGCCAGTCCATCGTTTACCTGACTAAACATATTATTTTCCTTTGGAGATCTGACGTTTACCCAGAGTAAGAAACCATTTTCACTTGTAAATATTTTTTTTTCCTTGGCCAACAAACCTTTTTTCACTTGGAAATATATTTTTTCTCTGGTTAACAAACCTTTTTCACTTGGGAATATATTTTTTCTCTGGGTAACAAACCTTTTTCACTTGGAAATATATTTTTCCCTGGGTAACAAACCTTTTTTCCCTGAGCAACAAACCATTCTCACTTGGTGGTCGACCGTTACCTGACTAAAATACCATTTTCCTTTGGAGATCCGGCGTTTACCCAGTGTAACAATACATTTTCACTTGGACAAATACTTTTACCTAGAGTAACTAATCATTTTCTCCTGGGTAACAATCCCTTTTCGTCTGGAAACTATCATTTAACTGAGTACCAATACCGTTTTCACTTGGAAATACATTTTTTCCCTGGGTAACAATACCATTTTCGTTTTGAAAACTGACAACCACACCGGTCAATTTGATATTTTTGTATATTGTTACAACAAACAGTGACGGAAATATACACAGACAACCGGTTTCAGAGTATACCCCATCGGTCGTATCACATCAATATCATCGGTTAACCACATACAATATGCTCTTGTACACCGAAATGCATGTTTTGGAAAATTGGACAATATGCCTCGATAGTTCTGTGATGTCCGGGTTCGTGCTTTGGATTTTCCAGAGTCAAAATGTCTGAATAAAACACCTCCTCGACGACGGTTGGTATGTGGATAACGGTGTTCGGAAAACGGTTGGATTTATGTCACCCATCACGATAACAACTCCAGGTCGAGTTTTCCTCCCGCATGTTTACTATATTGTGTCTTTATTGGTCAATGTATGTCTCGACATTCAGTTTGAAATCGGAAATGATAAAGTATGTAACCGGATCCGGATATCAACTCTGAATCGATAAACCAATGAACAAAGTAAACATGTCACACCCTGTGTTTCCACGAAAAAATACCATCCAGACATACATCGCGCTTGTTTGCCCACACCAGTATACGCGCAAATGGAGATGTGTGACATTGCATGCAATGTGTTGGTATACAAACATCGATCCACAGACATTATCATAGCTGGTAGTTTTGATGTAGATCGAATGTCACCCGATAACAATACCAATAAGCCACATTGCAATGACTCTGAGTTCGCGCTATTACATCGATATTTCGACACCGTTCACTGGTTTAGTCGATGGTTTTATCGCGTTGTAACATTACAAGACCCTATCTCCAGACAGACCACCCAGATCAATTGGATACATCGGTCAATATCCAGCGTGTTGTCGAGACCGAAGGTTTCTGCTGAGGCTACAGCGTTTGACCAATGTGAACTATCGATGTACGGTGCTCGAAATGATTGCGATCAGTCTTTCGCTAAATCACGATGCATGGATGTCGCTACTCCCACATAACGACTCCAGATAAATATCGCGAACAGTGATTCTGCAAATCTCGGACTGATACTGTGATCCAATAAGGTGTGTTTCTGTGAAGACTGCAATCGTACACCACAAATAGAACACGACCTCGTGATTTCACACACAATCATAAAACACGCCATCTTGAGGGTCCCATTCGTCCAGCCACATTTCGAAACGGTTATCATTTCCACCGACGCTTCTTGTCTGTGTCGTAACACTATGGTGCTGGGACTTGAAAAAACGACGGATTGTGAAACGGATTGACATGATCTTCGATATGACCAACAGAATCGACGTCAATAGCCTTGTGACGATGTCGTTTCAAAATGTTACCGATATGACGAGCGCAACCTCGATCTCTTGCGGTGATGACCGTTTCGAAATGTGGCTGGACGAATGGGACCCTCAAGATGGCGTGTTTTATGATTGTGTGTGAAATCACGAGGTCGTGTTCTATTTGTGGTGTACGATTGCAGTCTTCACAGAAACACACCTTATTGGATCACAGTATCAGTCCGAGATTTGCAGAATCACTGTTCGCGATATTTATCTGGAGTCGTTATGTGGGAGTAGCGACATCCATGCATCGTGATTTAGCGAAAGACTGATCGCAATCATTTCGAGCACCGTACATCGATAGTTCACATTGGTCAAACGCTGTAGCCTCAGCAGAAACCTTCGGTCTCGACAACACGCTGGATATTGACCGATGTATCCAATTGATCTGGGTGGTCTGTCTGGAGATAGGGTCTTGTAATGTTACAACGCGATAAAACCATCGACTAAACCAGTGAACGGTGTCGAAATATCGATGTAATAGCGCGAACTCAGAGTCATTGCAATGTGGCTTATTGGTATTGTTATCGGGTGACATTCGATCTACATCAAAACTACCAGCTATGATAATGTCTGTGGATCGATGTTTGTATACCAACACATTGCATGCAATGTCACACATCTCCATTTGCGCGTATACTGGTGTGGGCAAACAAGCGCGATGTATGTCTGGATGGTATTTTTTCGTGGAAACACAGGGTGTGACATGTTTACTTTGTTCATTTGTTTATCGATTCAGAGTTGATATCCGGATCCGGTTACATACTTTATCATTTCCGATTTCAAACTGAATGTCGAGACATACATTGACCAATAAAGACACAATATAGTAAACATGCGGGAGGAAAACTCGACCTGGAGTTGTTATCGTGATGGGTGACATAAATCCAACCGTTTTCCGAACACCGTTATCCACATACCAACCGTCGTCGAGGAGGTGTTTTATTCAGACATTTTGACTCTGGAAAATCCAAAGCACGAACCCGGACATCACAGAACTATCGAGGCATATTGTCCAATTTTCCAAAACATGCATTTCGGTGTACAAGAGCATATTGTATGTGGTTAACCGATGATATTGATGTGATACGACCGATGGGGTATACTCTGAAACCGGTTGTCTGTGTATATTTCCGTCACTGTTTGTTGTAACAATATACAAAAATATCAAATTGACCGGTGTGGTTGTCAGTTTTCAAAACGAAAATGGTATTGTTACCCAGGGAAAAAATGTATTTCCAAGTGAAAACGGTATTGGTACTCAGTTAAATGATAGTTTCCAGACGAAAAGGGATTGTTACCCAGGAGAAAATGATTAGTTACTCTAGGTAAAAGTATTTGTCCAAGTGAAAATGTATTGTTACACTGGGTAAACGCCGGATCTCCAAAGGAAAATGGTATTTTAGTCAGGTAACGGTCGACCACCAAGTGAGAATGGTTTGTTGCTCAGGGAAAAAAGGTTTGTTACCCAGGGAAAAATATATTTCCAAGTGAAAAAGGTTTGTTACCCAGAGAAAAAATATATTCCCAAGTGAAAAAGGTTTGTTAACCAGAGAAAAAATATATTTCCAAGTGAAAAAAGGTTTGTTGGCCAAGGAAAAAAAAATATTTACAAGTGAAAATGGTTTCTTACTCTGGGTAAACGTCAGATCTCCAAAGGAAAATAATATGTTTAGTCAGGTAAACGATGGACTGGCAAGTGAAAGTGGTAATTTTACATAGGTAAACGTCGTGGGTTCAGTGTCGTTGGTCTTGTTAAACGTTATTGCTTGACGTTGGTATACTATTACGAGTGTGAAAAGGCTATGTACGTCTTGTGCAGAGTATCGCGACAGTGAACATATTTTTGGTGTGACGAAACAAGATCGTTGTTTACATGTTAATGCATTTCGATTACCGAGTAGCTGTACAACAGAGAGGAGTCTACAGTTAGTTCGTGCTGTATGTCCCGATGAAAACCACAAGACCGCATGTAAATCTATTAGCACAACTCGATGATGTTGATATAGTGTTACTTGAATTAATTATTACCTATTTACACAACATAAACAATAAAAATTCATGTCGTAGTAAGTTTCTTGAACTCGTACTTGATGAAAACGATTGGCGACAAGTATGCTTTTGTGTTTGAGTGAAAAAGAATTATTTAGAGTAGTGACAGTTTGTGACCAACGAATGCAAATCGATCATGATATTACAATATACGCTTTCGTCAACATAACGACTTGGTGTAGAAATACTTTCACGTTTTTTGAATAACTGGATTCTCGAGACTTGTTACTTGTACGATGTACCGTTGGTGTGCAAACTATAACGACCATTTTGTATGATAGTATGTTTTACTAGTGAGGATAACCATATGATGACTCACCACTTTTCGTTAGCAAAGTAGATTGATTTGTGTGTAAGATGTAAGCACCGTAACTAGAAAACATATGCACTCTGTTGTTGGAGTAGCTGATTCATTGCTATGACATGGACATATCCTGAAGCCTTGGTTTGTTGTCTTACGAAAGATGACGCGACCTCGGTGTCGTAAATTGTGTTAACTAAACTCGTCCACAATTGTGCTGGGCTTACACACGGTATTCACATACTGTACACATACAAACTTTTGTGTAAACAACTCTGATGTTTCTGTTCGTATTAGTTCTGTGTTGAACTATTTGATTATTAAGATACATGAACATCCATTGAGACAATAAAGTTCTTGAGGTATCGAAACATTTTGAAAGCAACACCAATCATTGTATAGGTTTGTAGCATGGGAATATTTTCGTGTAACATGAATATATTTCATATGGCTTTGGTAAGAACTGAGTTATGCAGGATAATCATACACAACCTACAAAAGTAAACTTGTTGCGTTTGATTGTATACTTTGTATCGATGTCTTTGCGATGTTGAAAGACGGTTGTGTTTACATTTGCATTAAGCGGAGTAACTCAAGTAATAAATTTTACTCGTTTGAAAATACCGAACAATGGATAACCGTATGAATATGAGCGGTAATTATTTTTCGTGATATACAACCAATCTTCCAAGCATAACTTGTCAAAAATTTATCATGTCATAGTCGGTTGTTACGAATTCGACACAAATGTACTTCGATTATTACGATGATGGAAATTACGTTCAAGGGAGTATTTCGAAGTAGTATATTCAGCAATTACCAAATAACAAAAAACATCAAACTGTGCATACAACTCGGTTAGGTAAACGATACAGTTACAAGTAGGATGTAAGCTTGATTTACAGATTACAGTCTGCTGATGTAAAGCTCGACCACTCCAGTGTGTTTATTGCAAAGTATTTGACACAAACAAAATATTGAATGAAGACTTCGGTTTCATTACCAAGCTAGTGAAAATTGTTTTCTATTGGATGGATATGATTTACCTTTAGAAAAACGATATAGACCGATTAAGCGACGCTGTTTCATAGCCGTCGAGCGAGTAAAATTTCTTTGGAGTTCGGTTTAGTGAGTTAATTATCGGTGATTCAATCACATACAAGTAACGTCTTTAGTGATAGAGTATTGTGATGACATTTACTTTAGCGAATGACAACGGAAAAATTTTCGATTACATTGTCGGTGTATGTGTTACACAAATAATTCTAGTACACCTAACCATATAGGACACATTTGGCAAACATCGTACAAAGTGTTTCTTTGTGTTGGTAACGACTTTCAGCGGCTTGGTTTCATGTCGGAAATTATTATTTGAGGGTTCAAAAACAATCAATGCTACAAATGAACAACAATGCAAAAACACGTTTAGTGAATTAGAGTGTAGCAAGTACTTCCTTAATATTACGATTGTTGTGCACTAGACATTTCTAGTTGAATTGAATGCATCGAGCAAACATATTCAATTTACTTTTGTAATGATCAAAGTGTTGGAGTGCAACCTCGTGATATTTTACATTTAGCACGTTCTATAGAAAGTGTGAACGGAGTTGAGTATTAATCGTGTACTTGGGATAGTGCTTTGATATCAAAGATATATTTTCACACTGTGTAATGTTTCGATTCTCTGATGTGAATACCACCAGTAACGACATTGATGTTAAATCCTCACTCTTGGTCATTGTAAGCGAATCCTAAACATCGCAACAGTCGGTATGGAAATCGAACGCATGCATACTTTTAGATAGGCGACACTAACAATTTTATTACATCCGTGAAATACTCTGAAACGTCGATTCGTGATTGTGTTAGCTATATTCATCTTCTATATCTGTGGACACAAAGAATTCTTAACTTTGGTTACAGCTCATTCGTAACGAATTGTTGCGTGCAATCTAATAAAGTGCAAGTCGAAGACGAATGATTTGATTTCAATGAACTTAAAAGTCCTTTTGTTTTGGTGTTGGGTTTAATACAATTTGTATGACTATAACGAATCCGATTCCAAAAGTGCTATGTTACATTTAACAAAAAGTTTGATTACTTGTATTCTGATATTGATAGATGTGAAAAGTAATATGACTAGTTTATAAAATCTCGGTAATGTTCTTTGTCATGTCTGTGTTCAACAAATATGCGGTCAAGACTTACCATTCGATATTAACTTTCGCAGTCGGTGTAAGCGAAAATTTGTTGTAGTAACAATACCGACGAGTTCAATAATATTCTCTATCGATGCAATCAAATAATCCGTCAGCTACAAGTGGATTTAAAACTTGATGCTGTTTTGTGGTAACTGAAGACAGGGGCATGTTTGTGTTGATTTCAGGAATGATCATGACGAGTTGGTCGGGTAAATTAGTTAATGTGGTAGTAACTACGACCGTGAAGAGTTGCTGACATTCCAATATCTTTTACGCTGTCGTATATGGATTCACTTGTGATAATTATTTCTCAGTTATTGTTCAGACATTCAAATATCGTGTATTCAAAATGTAATAGGTTTATGTCAAGTCGTATATGGACCGATTAGTAAATACATTGTTTTACAGAATAGTAACGACCTTTACAGTTGAATAAAAAATTATCGGTCATATGAATACAACCAGGATGAATTAATTCAAGTTTGTGAGTTGTAGTGATATAATCAAGTAAGTGAAAACTAGATTTTTAACACTTGTTAATGTTGTGAATAATTCTTTTGAGTATGGTAAGATGTTAAAATGTCGCTTTGACAATTGAAAAGCCGGATCGCGAATAGAGTTGTAATGTTTCATTACTTGTTTCGAATCAATGTGTGTATAATCTCTAAATATGACTGGGTTGAAAGTTGTTAGTCATGTTTGTCAATCTATTTCAATTCAGACTATGTCAAAGTCCAAATATTTCATTTTGGATTATCTGGATTTACCTTTAGTACATCCGCGAATGGATTTAAAGTTGGTAAATTACCAAAATGATTGAATATTATCGGGTTAGAGATATTTGGTATTGATTCTATAACTGTTAAAACAGCGGCGTGGAATGTGTGAATGATCCGATGTGGGTGAATGTTGGTGTCAGTAATATTCAGGTTACGTTCGATTCAACAGATTGCGTTAATAGGATTTGTCAAAGGATTTGAGTTGGGTCGAGTCAATACATTCAAATACGATTCAACTTGATTTGTGTAGTGAGTTACATTTCAAGTTGACAAACTAACACATTGATTGAATATTTTCATGGATCTTATCACGCAACTAAAGTCAGCCACTATTCGAGAGGCATGAAACATATAGCGATCGCGGGCAAGTGTCAAATTGTTGGTTTTCGAATCACGGTCTGCGCTGGTACTGTTATTCATTACTTATTACTTGATAGTAACAACCATCGACACATTACACTGTAGCGATTGGGATGTATGTAATGACAAGACGCGAGAAATGGTGATGTCTTTGGTGTTATCTTGTGAGCGATCGTGGGATTTGTAACCTATTTCACACGTTTTTGAAGTGTTGGTTTGTGAACGCGGCTATTGTTGATATTTGAATCACCGTCTACGCCGGCTCTGTGGCAAACCAATTACCAAAATATTACATTGTCAACGAGCGGCATGTATGTAACAGCGAGTCGCGAGCGATGGTTATGTCTTAGGTATTATCTTGTGAGCGATCGCGGGATTTTACCAATATTTCACACCTTTTTGGAGTGTTGGTTTGTGAACGCGGATATTGTGCGACGGCTCTGTGACAAACTTATTGCGGAAATATTACCTTGTGCGTAATTCCTACCTTTGTAACATCAAACCATGAGAGATGGCTATGTCTGGCGTGTTATCTTGTGAGCGCTCGTAGGATTTTACAAATATTTCACACCTTTTTACTGAAATTACGACATGTCAACGCAGTCTATACCTGAGAGTACGAATCATCGCCGCACCCATAAGAATAACGATATATTAAAGTCGCACTCACCGTAAACGTTGGGATTACTTCAAATTCGTCATATATAATAATTTGAGGTATACACATTAACTAAGAGTCAATCACGTGACTATTTACTATACCTAATACATATTCAACACCGTGCCGCCGCCGCCGCCTATACCCACAACGTTAGTCAAATCATCTCTACCTGAAAGGTCACCATGTCACCGCGCCTATACCTGAAAAGGTAACCATGCCGCCACGAGTTTTCACGGCACCGTGCCGCCGCAGCCTATACCCGAAAAGGTAACCATGCCACCACGAGTTTTCACGGCACCGTGCCGCCGCAGCCTATACCCGAAAAGGTAACCATGCCACCACAGCCATAAGACACAATGGCACCGTGTCACCGCACCCATAAGAGATAAGGGTCACCGTGCCACCACGAGTTTCTCGGCACCGTGCCACCCCGCCCATAAGAACCCCATTGCGTCATGCGACCGATCGACTATACTACTGCTGTCTCCTACAGAAGAGCTACACTTGGATTTTTCATCTCCATTTTTATTATACAGGATTGGATATCTGCCATATTTGAATGATTCATACATTTCAGGATATTAGAGAGTCCATGTTATAAAAACTTGAAAAAGGAAGGATATTTAGCAAATCTTTCATGTTAATTGCATAGTGCAAGGGTGGGCCAACTTTTCCGCTCGCGGGCCACAATTAGCATTTGAATTGATTCACGGGCCGCACTGTAGTAAAATCGTAATCATAAGCCACAACGCAAGCTTTTATTCTATTATATAAAGCAATGGTTCTTAAACCATTTTGACTGCGACCCAAATCCGAGTTTTAGTGGCATCTTGCGACGCAATCCTCACACATCAAATCGTGTGCATTTTAAATATAACTATGCTACATTTTGCGGGCACGTATACGTTATAGATAACGCGCAGACAGCAGTCGTACGCAATGCAGCTCTATGGAACATGTTTGACTCACGCTGGGGATTTCAAATCAGAGTGTGTTATTTGACCACGGGTCGCACTTATTCTGGTATTAGCCAACCAGGGACAGTCATTTTGGGTTTATCGCCGGCAGTTTTTGGCACCAAACTTCATCTATCGATACGCCTCCCAAAACATGGCGTATTCATGTGTCCTGGCGCGGTAGGGGTAGGCCTCGAACGAACGAATTCATTTTAATAATGTCATATTATCTCAATAATACGCATTTCCTTACCATAGACGCCGGAATGGAAGTATAGGCCCACCTGTAAGTTGATTCTTTATTGATTGCAATTTGCAACGAATCGTTTTTTCCAAGTACAGCAGTGAAAGTTCTACTCTAAAATCACAATTGTGACCCTAACCCACTATCCATTCCGTTTTGATTGTATTGGATATTTAGCAACCGAAGCGTTTCGAAATGCGTATGACCTAGGTTGGGGCTATTTTACTACCAATAAAATGAGACAATGTAACTTTAAAATTATAATTTTATGATTTCATGATAAAATGTATTTAAAAAAAGTTCAATCAAGTCGCTCTAGTGATTTTATTTATTAATTCACATTTTTACCAATATTTCTATCACGTTTCTCGATGCCTTCGCGGGCCGCATACGGCCCACAAGTCGTAGTTTGCCCACCCCTGGCATAGTGGACAATTCGAGCTGTGCCACAATGAAACAATTTAGCATACCACCGTTAATCATATGTTTGCATATGTTTAATGGTTGTATGATGGTCATTCAACCGACAATGTGGCATATAATTTTCGAAGTAAATTGGTAATAATGCTGGAGTCGGAATCGGGAGTCGGAGTCGGAGTCGGTACGTTTAAAGACCCTGGAGTCGGAGTCGGAGTCAGATTCGGTGCGTTTAAAGACTCAGGAGTCGGAGTTAGAGTCGGTATATTGAAAATGTGTGGAGTCGGAGTCGGAGCCGGAGTCGGTGGTAAAATTTAGCGACTCCACAGCCCTGCTCAGAAGTACGCATCTCGGCGTATTCAGCCGTGAGTCACGTGTTGTACATCTATCCGTAGATTAGTTATCAATATCCTATATCTACAGCTACCGTTCGTTCAATTGGAAAGTTAGAACACATTGCATTGAAACAGCAGTGACGTAACGTTAGCAGTTTACTCACAACTTTCCTGCAATCCTAGTTAAAAACTCCAGACTCCAAGCCAAGCAAGAGTATTTTATAAATATAATTTTATTTTATGTCGTAAATCGATTTCCTAATATTTTGTGGGGGCCGCAAGAAGGCTAGATGGGGGCCGCATGCGGCCCTCGGGGCTGCGGTTGGGAATCACTGGCCTAGTCAGACAAGACGCCTATATCCGAAAGCGTAGCGGTTTGCCGAAGCGCAGCGGTTTTCGGATGTCGGCAGGTTTTCGGCTTTCCGCTTCATTGGTGTGTATCGGACCGTCAGCGCTTTCGCGGGCGCCGATCAAAATATTGTTGCGATCAAAACATTGTTGACTGACTGACATTATGTCTGAGGAGTGTTCGGCCTGTGTTGTCATTCGGACATGGTGTCTGGGCTGTGTTGACACTGAGACATCATTTCTTGGGTGTGTTCGGTCTATGCTGCCATTCTGACATGGTGTCTGAGGTGTGTTCGGACTGTGCTGCTATTCAAACATAGTTTCCGTGTTCTACTGGTCTGAAATTTTCAGAAAGATTCAGTTATGGTGCTTCCCTAGTCACGTAAGTCCTATTTTTCATATCGATATTATGTATGCGGTAGCAACATCGTCACAACTATACACAATAGACTGTAACGAGCCAAGCTTCTACTATTCTTATCGAAATATGTAGCCTACTCAAGTGTAGTAAATTCCGTTAACTTTTAGGCTTCGCGTATCAGCTTTCATTCAAAATGTCAATGATATTACTTGATTCTATTAGCGGTCAGGTCCACTGTTACGATTTTTATCAGGGGTCAACGATCTTTTTGAAACCAAGAGCTATTATGGCTACTGATTATTGCAAGGGGCTTCCAGTTACTACCGCCATTTTCCCGCGCAAGGTTGTAATTCTTCATTCAGGCATTCAGAGCACTGGGCAGAGTTTCCGCTCTTTATCAAGAAAAGATAACTATATATCCGGGACTCACGACCAGGGCTGTGGAGTCGGAGACGTGCAGTCGGAGTCGGAGTTTCGTTAATTTTTCCCTTAATCGAGTCGGAATCGGAGTCACAAATTTTTTGCTACTCATTGGAATTGAGTCGGAGTCGTGAAAACAATAGTTGCTGGATTCGGGGACGGAGTTTGTGAAAATGCTCCTGACTCCGACTCCGACTATACTTCTTTAATATGAAAACAAGTGCTTTCACAGGTCTCTTAGAATTACTAATATTAACTAAGATAGGATTTGTATACCAACAATCACTGTTATTAGGAAAGATATTGATAGTGCATTATTTACACATTGCAATTCAGTTGCACAGACGAAGAAAATTGCAAGATAAATCTTCGTGGCCGACGGTAAATTTCTAATGCAATCACAAATTGGTGTGATTTTAGGAATTATGCCATTGTACTATGAGAGAGTAAATAAATCATCTGGTTTTGTAAGTGATAACATCACTTGTAAAATTGATGCAAATATAGCCAAACGCTGTTTCCGAATTGACATAATAAAAATTATTTCTAGTAATTAGCTTAGCCGATTTGAGTCGAGCAGATATTGAAGAACGAGTGCAAGTATAGCTCAAGTCCATGAATACTTGGCCATAAGTGCAAGACAGAAGACATATGCTATTTGATTACTCGCTGAATTGCGTTTCGGACCAACGTATATTAGGAGTGAGACAGACAGACAGACAGACATTAAAGTGTGTGTGTGCTTTTCATAAGTATATAGTGTGTCTAGTGAGAAAATTTGTACATCCCCACATTAGGTGCTGACTTATACGCAAGAGCTACACATAGATTCTTTTTATCTACATTTTAATTATGCAGGATGGGATATATATAATGATTGAATGATTCATACATATTAGAATGTCCGTGGCTTCTCTATGTTATAAAAGCTTTATAACATATGAAAAAGGAAATATATTTCGAAATAAATACTTACTTTCTATAATTATACAGCATTTCGAGCTGTGCCACAATGAAACAATTTTGCATACCATCATGAATAATAAGTTTGCGTATATTCATTGGTTATATGAACGTCATTAAACCAGCACTGTGAGATATCATTTTCGAAGTAAACTTGTTGTAGTGTTTGAGTTGGAATTTGAGTCGGAGTTGTAGTTCTGTGAGGAAATAGTCGGAGTTGGAGTCGGTATATTGAAAATGTATGAAGTCGATCGAAAAAATGGCTAGAGTCGATTCGAGTCATCAAAAAATCGTGACCCGTGTCGGACTCGAGTCAAGTTATGACTCGAGTCATTATAGCTCTGGTATTGTGTAATATCAATATCTGATATGTTACCTTCTTCAACTTCTGCAATTTGAGTAGAGGCTTGCGAAGTAGAACCTGAAACAATAATATTCATTTATAACATGGCTTCAAGTCAGGCCAGGAGAACGACTAGAGAACGTTGGATCAAAAAGATTGTATTAACATGCATAGGCGTATATGCGAATTGGCCTACTTATGCGTTATAAGTAGGGATGGTGTTAACGTGAGGTTCACGTTCGTGCTCTGCATGTGAACCCGAGAAATTTAGATATTCACGTTCACAAACCAACCATGGTAGGTTATGCACTGTGGACCTTTTTCATATATTACAATTCTTCACGTCATTACAACATCTTTGGTTAAAGTTAATTGCATTTCAACTTTGGGCCAGTCTATATGCATGACGCTGGCAGCATAAAAATTGAGTACTAAACGGGTAGCCTATGTACTACCTTACCAATCTCAAAAAATTTATTTGCTTTGTTGCAAAAGTTTGCTCGAACTATTCAGCTTTCCGTTGTGAATATTTAGTGACTCTATGCTGTGAGCTTGACGCGTAATCATACAGAACGAAATACACTACATGTAGGTAGTGAGCGAATGATGCTTATACAACCAATTAATAAAGTTGATATAAAGAATATATCGTATTCTAATGTACAAAATCTAGCAGACGTACGGTGTTTATCTTTATTTTATTTGTTTAAAAACCTAAGCCCTGATATTGGGGTGGTATAGGGTAATATCGGTACCAAGTGAAGAAACCCGTTTTACACTCTGCTCAATATCAATGTAGCAAGAGTCAGACGCCAAATACATTGTCCGGTCTGGCCTAGACCATTAGGGCGTAAGCTTATATTCGCTTACAAGTCATCGTCGAAATTATTGGCAAAACGACTGATGATATTGGTTTTATGGGATTATCACAGCATTTGATTGCTTCATTTAATACATTTGGTGATGTTGAAAAAGTCAGCACGTACTTCGTCATTGTGGCATAGTGTGACATGAATTGTCGGTAGGTCCCGTGTACATTAATAGATCACTTCACTGACATGCATAGGGTTGGAATTAGGTTCACGTTCGCGTTCACACAGAACCTTTCAAAAAGGTTCGTGTTCACACGAACCTGCACCTTTGAGGGGTTCGTACCATCATGAATGGCCTTAAAATATGGTTCATAAATAGTATCTAATTTTGTAACAATATCAATATATATACTATGGTTCATATATTAGTAACGACGAATTGTCTGCTTGGAGGTCCGCGAAGACTAAAAAAAGATTTACTGGTTGGTGTTGAAAAAATGATCAAGAACCCATGCATTAAGAATACCCGAATAAATGTGCAAATTATTAAGTAACGCATAAGAAAGATCATGAACGGAATCGAAATGATTCCTAACTCGAACTTATTGCCTCTGCACTTGTCAGTTACCTGCTGTTAGTACTTGTTGCGATGCTGAAGTGTAGTTGTAGTACTGATTATTAGTGACGAAAGTGCAGTGTTGATAAGTCGTATCTGCATGCAGAGAATAAATGAGTAATCATTTGGGCGATTTTTTTGACATTTGATAAAGCGTCAAAACTTTGTCAAAATTGCAGCGTTAGGTCAAATAATTGTCAAATTGTGTACAAAGTCAAATGTACCTTCTTGAAGGTACAGAACATCAATCAGATACTTTTTATATTACTACGCAAGTGCTCGATTATACTTTTCGGCAAGACGCGCAGCAGTGGTCGGGAACCTTTTTTGTCCGAAGAGCCATATTGACCCCATATTTTCCATCTTAACTTCGAAAGAGCCATACGTTTTATTCAACTAATACGTCACAATTGAAAAATTGTGACGTCATGGTAGCGCAAATTCGTCGACTTTCGTCAGTTATGCGAGATCGTAGGTTCGTCTTGACGATATTCTTAAATGCGAGGACCCATGGGGACATAAGTAGGCGGAGTCAAACATGATGGTCAGTGACGAGGTTTCAGGGGAGGCACGTGAGGCAGTGCATTACCTGTCTACTAGGTTTTGAACATTTTTACGGTATAAAATTAGAAAAAAGTATGATTTTCTTCTTGCCAAGTGAAATATTCAATGGTAAATGCAGTAATTTTGGACTTTTTTAGGAGTACAATAGCCAATCTCTAATCACCAATGTGATATTCGTAATCAGCAACCTCGAAAACCCCAGAAACGGCTCTTAGATGTTCTGCCCAATTTTTTTTCGTAATAATTGAATGTAATAGCTGCACCGATTCCAATTCGATTTCTCAATTCTCAAAGTATTCAGCGGTATCACAACGTTGTGCCCTGCGCCTAAATTTGAGCAGCAATTACAAACCTACGTTGTCAGTCAAGAACGTGGATAACTATGGCGTTGTTTGTAACTAGAATTTGTAATTGTGAATGTCACTTCCACGGAGTTCATTTCTCGCCGTAGATCAGGAAGATAATGTGTATTTGAAAACTGCATCGTCATGCAGGCGTCGTCTTGTCTGCAATTCTCATTGAGCTATCAACGCATCGTGCAATCCGAGATTTCGTGGCGCAGGCGATACAGCAACTTAGATTTGAGGATTTTGAAACGGAGTCCGAGCCCCTAACCCTGAATACGCCACTGTATTCACCTCTCAAAGACATGTTTATACTGCCACAAGAATAATTATGCTGGTCGTGCTGAAGATTTAATAACAAGTTGCTGCAATATTGATAAATTATGCACAAAATTAAAATTTTCGCAAAGAGCCATACTTTATGCCCAAAAGAGCCATATATGGCTCGCGAGCCATAGGTTCCCGACCACTGTTATACAGTAATCTCCCGGTTAAGTACGCACCCGTTTAAGTTCGCATCCGAAATTCTTCACAATTTCTCGGTTCAACTTTTTCAACAATATATTTATTTCAAACAGCAAGCAGGATGACTGAATGTCAGGAAAACTTGAACGTCGACCCGACAACAGTTTAATGCTTGAACATATCGTGCAAAATCATTTCATACATAGTTTGGATTCTTTGTTGCTTGGCTTCCAACGTCAACCGTCTCAGTTATCGCTTAAAGCATTCAAAAGTGCTCTTGAGATTATCATAAGCATAAGCATCTCCTAATTGATCTTGTAAGGCAGGACACAGCAACTGATCCTCAACTTCAAATACTTTATTATAAAGGTATTCAAAGCCATGAAACACGATGATGTTCTCGACAGGTGCACAATCGTTGCTTGTGCCAGCCTTGTCATTAGTGTCATCATTTTCAGTCTGCATCGTTTCCAACACCACATTCACGTCACCCAAAATCGCCTGTGCATCCTCTTCATTATTCACATCATCAAAATGCATAAATCCTTTTAGCTCGTCTTTGTCATTCGGAATCTCCATAGAGTTGAAACAGCGAAAAATTTCAGACATAATATTTCAGACATAATATTAGCTCCCTCATCAATGCCACCATCCGACGGAGCTAGTGGTTGAGCCTTGTTAAATGAGTTTCTTACCGTAGCATTTGATACTGAATCCCATGCTTGGTGATAGGGATGGTGTGCAGACAAAGTAAGAGTGGCTTTGGGGGTTCTGAAGGGCACTAATTCCGAATATGACCTTAGTTTTCTTAATTGGCTCTTGTTGTGGAGATAACCCATGGGGCTATTTTGACCAAAATCTCTCATTTTCGCGGTAATGACTAGACATAAAATCGGTTCAGTCAAATCAATCTACTTGTTATTTTTACACATAGAAGACTCTTTTAAATCAAAATACATCAACAGCACTATATTTAGGGGTAATAGATTTACCATAGTTACAGATTTTCACGGATATCATGTAGGCTACAGTACAAAAATAAACTCCAGTCATGTACATAAATATTTACCTAGATACTCAAATGACGTGGTATCAATTCAATCAGTTTTACGTCAACCACCTATTGTTTATTTCAAATAATCAGTTTGAATATAATAATATTAATATATTTTTGAAATCACAATTGTTTCGTAAGATTTTCGCCTGTAAGGTATTTAGTGCAGTTTCTTGGAGGGTTCCGGCAATGGTCTGACATAATATGTTCAATTGTTCATCCAGGTCCGTAACAGCACTTCGTCAGGCCCCCGCAAAACTTTGGTCTTGGGCCCCCATAGGGTTATGGACTCCCCTCCGGCGATACCCTGTTTACCGCTATTTATCATATTCGTTGGAAGTTTGTTTAGTGAAACAGATTTTGTCGCCTAAGCGCGCGAGGCGCGGGAAATTTCTAAAATTCATGACTGAATCGGTCAGAATGATCGGGAATTGCATATATATATAGTTATCAATTTTTATCTTCTCTCTGCTCACATAATCAGATTTGCCGGTAGAGCTGAGTGAGGTGTGTTTGAAAAGGTAGGACCACTCAATAATAATTAAACATCTTCGGGCGTATACCCGTTGGCAGGAACGAAACAGCACCTCGTCAGTCCCTCAAAAACGTGGGTCTTAGGCTCCCATAGGGTGATGAAACGACCCCTCCATCACGTTGTTCGCGTTTGCCACGAAATCATCTGTACTGCATCGTGAGCCAGCGCCAGGCGCGAAGATTTTCGATAATTTATGATAAAATCGGTCAATCAGATCGGCGATTGCATATATATTATGCTATCAATTTATTGTAGAGATAGATGGCTACTCGAATTCACGCGCAGCGCGAAAAAAATTTGAAAAAATTACATAAATTAAAAAAAATATACAATATGATTTATGCTAATTCACGAAATAATTTTGGCCCCCCTTCGAGCTCGCCCCCTCCATTTAGGGGGGGGGGGTGCGGCAGTTACGGTGCTGTGTTCATCTCATCTGCCCTGATATCTTTCTATTGTCGTTCTGATGTCTTGGTAGAACCTCTCCCCTTGCTAATCAACAAGATGATCAGGAAATGTATGAAGATTTCCGAACAGGAACTGAACTCTTATGCTAATGTTTGTGCTCAAGTGTTCGATATCCAGATACGAATTTTCCGTCCAACTGTTTGCGGTTGGGTGCTTTATGATCATCTAAAAAGTTTCTACATCTTTTTACATTTTTACATTTTCTACATCTTAGGAGAAATTACATGCAGTGAACACTTTCCTAATGTGAAATTGGAATCTTTCATCGGTATTCGAATATACCAGATCAGACTTGGACAACTAGAAAATTTTCAGCTTTTGCAAATTAGATTAGAATTAGATTACTGGCATTTTGCTCTAATTTAGTGAAATTAGACAACTAGAATTATCTAGTTGTCCAAGTCTGCACCAGATACCAGATTTAAGCTTCTCGTTTGATAGGGTTTCTAGGTATATCCATCAACTTTGTTGACTCAGCGGCAAATTATCCATTTACCAGACAAAAGAAAGGAGACTCATGAGTATTGCAGTTAAACCTTCCGAGGACAAATGTCATACTTTTATACTCATCTTTAATCTTGGTAGAATGACCAATTGATACAGGAGAATATGTATTTCTGTTGTGCAAAAGTACAATTTTTAGGCTTGACAAACTGCTTTTTTGAGAAACAAATATTTCGCATCATGTCATACTAATATTGATAGAATGACTGAGAACGACATGAGGGTTCTTCATAGTCAATTAGTTATTTATACGCAGCAAAAATTAGAAAAAAAATACGATTTTCTTCCTACCAAGTGAAATATGTAAGGGTAAATATAGTAATTTTGGGCTTTTTTGGGGGTATAAATATCTTCTGACGAAAAGCTAATCTGACAAAACTAATATGATATTCGTAATCAGCAATCTCAAAAACCGCAGAAAAGGCTCTCAGATGTTCCGCCTAAAAAAATAAAATTTCATTTTGTTGACCAGTGTAATCGATGCAGTTTCTGGGGACTTACTATATGCATCTGGTCCTTAAATTATTAGAATGAATTCTGTCAATATTATTGGTTCTTGCATATATCACTATATAATTTTGACCCTCTCTCAGACCACATGATCAGAGTTAATTCATGTTCATGTCACACCGATAAGATTATTTATCAGCCTGATTTCGATGCGCACTACGCACCACTACTGAGCTATATAAACACCGCACATCCAGTGGTTTACAACTTTTTATGGTCGCGACTCCATTTCCGATTCGACAAAGTTCCGTGGCCCAGCTCAAAATTTGATAAGCTGATTAGTGATTATACTAATAAAAGGTCGACACCTTCGCCCAGACTTACTCACGGCCTATTTTGGAAGCTGATTACGTCCAACATCTTCGTGAACCGCAGAATAAAGGCAAACGACCCCTGGTTTAGATATACTATTGAATAAACCATCTAAATGGCTCAAATCGAATATAGGAATATGCCATTTTCCTATAATTGCGATTACAATTAGACTTATTTCTGTAAATTAAGGTTATTTTTATTTATTTTTGATCGCAGTTCTTGCGACGGTGGTAGTCCCTATATTAAAATCAATACATGTGAAAATAAATCACGCGCGGCGCGAAGAAAAATTTCATGTAGCATAAATTTGCCAAAAAATAATATTGTTACTGTTGATTTACCAAAACCTTATCAGCCTATTTCAAGCCTTCAAAATTCCGGACAGTTAGGCATATTTTAGACCAGGGGTGGGCAAACGTTTTATGTCGCGGGCCGCATTCAACATTTGAATCCATTCGCGGGCCGCACTCTATAAAATTGGGATACTTAGCCCCAATTCAATATTGTTTTTTGATTATATAGTGAACGACAACATGGAAATAATACATAAGTATTGTAGCGTAATGGTGATGCGTCCGACTATACTTTATCGGTCTGGCGTGGGCTCGGTCCCGTCCGGGTCAGACAAAAGACTCACTAAAAAACTGTTATAAACAGGCTATCCTGCTTGGCACTCAGCAATTCAGCATCCACGGATAGCATGGAGGAGAAGAACACGGGGGTGCAGACTAGATGGACCTTACGGTCGTATCGCATCTCCATAGTCAAAGCATCTCAATGCATGAGAAAATGAATACCATCTCTTCCTCTCTCTCTCTCTCTCTCTCTCTCTCTCTCTCTCCGTGTATTTAAAACAAACCAAACATTGATTTTATGATAGCATATACACGTGTCAGAAGCATTGACGGGAATTTATAAACTGGACATCTTCATTGTCAAAATTGGAGATGAAAGTTGTCCCGATACACAGAACTGGGTGTAAATTCGAGTCTGTCTTTTCATAAAATCAGTGCTGATTTTAGGCTACTTTTGGTTTAACTTTAGGGCACACAATGCTGACAGTATCATAAACATATCACCTTTAAATACGCTTCTACAATATATAAATATTATCGATATAGATGCTTCTACATCTACACATACAAAGAACGAACCTATCTAACACACTAGCGAATCCGTTTTTCCAAGTAAAGAACTAAAAGTAATAAACTTGTTCGTGTTCTAAAATCAAGCAATTGAAACCTTTCAAAATGCATGGGCCGCGAGTTCGGGGTGTCGCGCTCTCAATAAAATAAAAAAGTACTACCGCATGATAAGAAAATATCACTTATCATTATCATGTTGAAGTTTAAGCAAGTACCCACAGTAATTTGTTTTTAGTACGCATTTTATCAATATTTTTACGTTTCTTGAGGCTTTCGCGGGCAACGCAAAACGGTGTTGCGGGCCGTAGTTTGCACACCCATGTTTTAGACATTCCTACCGGACGCAGTTTGAACATATAATTCCGGACATGTCCGGGAAATTCCGGACATATGGCAACCCTAGTCTGGATAGAATTCGTATTCTTCTACATATAGGACTGCAGTTAAAAATCTAGAAGTCCACAACAGCAAACGTGGCACGAATATACGAACTGGACAAAGTTTTTTCCATGGATCAGCAAACTTAGTAGTAGCCTATCTCGACTTGACCTGAATCATTATGTCCATGTCCAAAAAAGGGAAAACATGTATAGTAGCCCAGATGACGAAGGATAGTTAACATTACAAACCGGCTGTTGCAGTTGGCAGCAGATATGGTGACCCGCGACCAATGTTCCCTCTAAGCTGCGCACGTGCGCAAATGCGCAGTGCTGAAACGGTCTCTGCGCACAGAAAATCTACCCTGCGCACAAAAAACCTGAAGTGATGACTTTTTTTTAGTCGTTGCGCACTGTTCTCCAAGGTACCGCGCAAGCGCGCTGACCCTTGAAAAATTAGAGGGAACATTGTCAAGGGCAGATAGTGTTCTCACTGAAGTCTGAAACCGAGGTACAATTGCGCACTGTGAAGAAATGATAATTTGCAATGACGTGGGCCTCACGAAGAAAATGTTTCTTTTAGTATGGTCTCGTACGCGTCAGCGATAATAATATCATTTCAATAGCGCAGTCTTTCTCTGGGAATGGCGAAATAACATGGTTTAACTAAGTTATAAATAACAATGGAAGTTATTCTGCGGGAAACTAACGAATAGTATTCTCCGCGTTGCATGAACATTGCATAAGATTTACTGTACAATTACATGCCGTGAAATTTCGAAGTCATCACTTCCATCAGGCAAATCTGATCAGGTGTGATGAGATAGGATAATATGCAGAATATGCAAGTACAAGCACCAATATTGTTGAAAATATCAATCCCCTTACAAACGTTGATCGGGATATGCTTAATTGCGCAACGTTGAATCAGCTTCGCAGCAGCAGAAATTTTGATTTTATTTGATTCGTTTTTAACGGGAATGTTCTGTCGATAAGGTCATACACTATTATTGTTCTTGCTTCAGTCAGACTTGAATATTCGTATCATTATAAATTACTATATGTCTTGATAGTAATGAGTGCATTGCGGAAGAATTAACATCAGTGTTTTAACACATAGGCCTACATCCATCGCATGTATTGATTTGAAGTGCGTTCTCGTGCCAGTCGGGTGTGTACTGACTACTGTGTATGCCTACTAGTAATATATATGTACCATGTACGTACACGGATTTATTGTGACGTCACATATGGTCGTACAAAATTACGATTCGCCGTCTACTTGCGGTTACAAGCGTCCATTTGTGTCGCTACCAGTGTTTTGACTAGCTCAGAGGTCTCAAACACGCGGCCCGCCAGATTATTCTGTGCGGCCCGTGAAGGCATTTTAGAATTTCAAGTATTTGACAATATATAAGTGACAGACATATATCTTTTTTATGTTTAAAAGTTAAAATTCCTTCTCAAATTTCTCCGAGAGCCTGAAACTATTCATCAAACTTCACCATCACATCAATTGCAAACGCTATCATGCTGTAAAAGATTCACTATTTTGCCACATTTCCAATTCATGATGATAAATCCGGACCCTAAGATGATTCATGACTGAAATTTGTAAGTTATTGTGACTTGGACGCGAACTTGCGTAGAATTACTCGGACTCCGGCAGACTCGATGACAAAATGAGAATGACTCAAGTTGACTCGGAACGCCGTAACTTGGTCACAAATATATGGACGCAACAAACTATTCACGTGTCATGGGGAATAGTAATAGATCAGAAGGTAATAGCTTGGTACTCCGCTATCCAAGCAAGTCTTTATGGCAACAATTGGCAATTTGTTAGTTACATCGTGGGTCCCTATATCCATGTTATTAAGGCCACTTAAAGGTACTGACTACTGAATACGGCAGTGGTACGCTCCAACGATGTGACGATGTTCGGCGTTCCGACATTTTTATTACTATGACACATTCAATAATATTTTTATATTGTTGTTTATATTCCCCAATATTCCACGGTATTTGACCAAGGACAATCATGAGATTAATAGCCCAGTTATCGGGAGTGTACCCCAATCCTGGATTGGATAGGTGGACGTCGTAGTGAGCGGACGTGCTCATCTAGACAGATAATTACAAGCGGGAGCTTCATATCGAAACAGCTTTATTCGTTTCCTATCGTGTACGTTGTTGTCGCATCACGCGCTTGGTAACGTTGAAGAGATGTTATGAAGTAAAGGGGCGCAAAAGCGCTCCGCTACTGAAGATTTAGAGGGCCCTTCCCCTAAGGAAAGTTCTAATAGGGAGACTGGAGTTAATGACAATTTGTCAGTTGTGGTAACAGGTGTGAAAAAGCCAATTCGGCAATATAATCCTATCTGCGTCAACAAAAACTTGCTACGTGTTATCGGAGGTCGATATCGCGATATTCGTGTCCTGCCATCTGGGGACTTGTGCATTGAATGTGCTAACAATAGTCAACTATCTAAATTATTGGCATGTGATAATCTGGGAGAGCCAGACAAACCGATAGAAATACGGGCAGAGATTTTCAAAGCCAGAACTCCAGAAGTGCGTGGAGTGATTAGCAATGTCCCACTCGACATGTCCGATGCCGAGATAAAAGATACCCTAAGCAGTCAGCAGGTTACCTTCGTGAAACGTCTGAGCTATCGCGCTAAGGAAGGAATAGTACCTAGTCGTTCGGTTTTGCTGTGTTTCTCCTCGACCATCTTACCTGCAATTGTTCACATTGGGTTTTTGCGTTTTCGAACGAGGGTTTACAATCCACCTCCGACCCGTTGTTTTAATTGCAACCGCTACGGGCACAGGTCTAAGCACTGTCGAAGTCGTCAGCGATGCTCGAAATGCGGCATGAATCACAGTAACAAAGAGTGCTAAAACCTTCCATATTGCGTGAACTGTGGCGCTGCGCATTCAGCCGCCTATGCAGGTTGTACTCGATTCCGACAAGAGGCAAAGATCAATTCTATAATGGTGAATGAGAACGTCAACTATTGGGAAGCGAGACAGCTTTATCTTCAAAGACAAGCTCCACCTAATTGGCAGTCTGAAACCGATTTTCCTTCACTAACACCGAGTCATGGAAACGCCACAAGATATTCACCAAAACCTCTTAACAGTGCCTCACAACCAGAGTTCGACACCGGCTGCAAGCATTTCTCCTAATCCCTCATTCCAAGTTCGACCTAATACAGTGGATCCGCAAGAATTTGTTACAATACCAACCATGACATTATTCACCTTCATAGCTGAAGTCATGAAAAATACACTTTTAGCTTTCTCGGAGGGAAAGCAGCCACATAGATTGAGGAAATCATTGCGAAGTCAGCCGGCGACCAACTGGGAATCCACATTCCGGTCATTTTAAATATCACAAACTTTAGTAAGCCATGTGGGGACGAAGGAACCCCCTCGCGCACGAGCGAGAAGACTTCAACCATTGCTAAAAGCGCCACGCCCAGTGCGAGCTCCGATACACCTGAGTACCAACCGTTCGTTCCAACGCCCATGAGAGGTGTCGATTTAACAACTCCTCATACTACTCTGAAGCAGCATAGTACGCCATATCCACCGAACCCTTCACCCTAATGCAATGGAATTGTCGAGGAATCTACCGCAAAATTCATGAGTTGAAATATTTTCTGGAGAGCACCTACCCAAGCCCTGATGTCATTGCCCTCCAAGAGACCCACCTCGTCGCCAAATATACACCTAAGATACCGAATTATGTACTAGTTAGGAATGATCGTGACATACACGGCGGCGGTGTGTGCCTATTCATTAAAGCGGGGATATCTTTCACACAGACAAAAATTGCTGATATCGAACCGATCGAACTCCAAATAGTCCATCTAGGAGGTATTACAATCGTCAACGCATATGTCCCTCCGAACAAGTCCATACCCGGATCGGTTTTTCGCAAGTCGTTCGCGAAATTCGACTCTCGTGTGATTATCGTGGGCGACCTCAACGCGAATCATCCGATGTGGGGAAGCAATCATCCGAACGCTTATGGTAGGCACATTTTATCTGTGATGGAGGACCTGGAACTAGTGATGATCAACACTGCCATCCCCACTCGTATCAGCTTATCCTCAACCAGTCTCGGCGCAACATCGTTACTTGATCTTACAATTGCGTCAAAAGATATTGCGCACAGAGTGCGAACAACAATCACGGACGAACTGTTTGGCAGTGATCACTATGTCATATTGAACAGCCTCGACATGGAAGTCAATATCCAAGATCAACATCACCCATCGTGGTCACTCCGTCGGGCCAAGTGGCCACATTTCAAAAACATTTGCCATCAGCAACTCTCCAATCTAAGTAACGACGCCGGTCAATTGACGATCGAAGATATAACTAACGTCATATTCCAAGCCGCTAAGCATACCATTCCGCTTACAAAGGAAGTTAGAAAAAGCAGTGTGCCTTGGTGGACTCATAGCTGTACACGAGCTGTCCGGTTAAAACGGGCCTCTTATCAGAAAATGAAGCGATCCTTTAGCGTTGATGATGTTATCAAGTTCAAGCAACAGCGAGCGCGTACGAGAAAAACGCTACTCGATGCAAAACGATCTTACTGGGAGTCTTTTTGTAACAGCCTAAATCACAATTCCAAATTGACGAAAGTATGGCGCGTAATTCGTTCTATGTCAGGCTCGCGCTCGTGGAATCAAATAAACCAATTGGTCTCGAACGGCGCGCTAATCACAGACAATGTAAACATGGCAAACACACTGGCTCGGCATTTCGCGTCAACCAGTAGTGATGAAAATATAGACGTATTACACCGCCAACGTCGCTCCGATTTCTGCAGCGACACTATTCCCGCAGTCCTAGCCGAAACTCCGAGCGATGACATTATGAACCTACCTTTCACCCGCTCAGAATTGTCTGATGTTTTGCGACTTAGGAAGAATACTGCGCCGGGCATTGATGGAATTTGCTCCGCAATGCTTCTAAACCTCAGTGAATATAGCCTCCAACAACTTTTGGATTCTATCAATAATTTGTGGGTTTCGGGCAAGTGCCCAGCATCTTGGCGGCATTCAATTATTGTGCCTATTTTAAAAGGTAGCAAACCCGCGAATAATCCCTCTTCTTATAGACCAATTTCTCTGACGAGCAACATCTGTAAGACAATGGAAAGGTTAATTAATAACAGACTAACTTGGTGGCTTGAACGGAATAAAATACTGCACCCACGTCAATGCGGCTTTCGACGCAAACGGTCTACTCGAGATTGCATAATGTCACTACACGACGATATCTATAAATCATTATTCAATAAAAGATTCGTTTTAGCGGTATTCTTGGACTTTGAAAAAGCCTACGACATGATTTGGAGAGACGGACTCGTACTTAAACTGCGGAAAATTGGCCTCACAGGAAACATACTGCGGTGGGTGCATTCATTCATTAACAACAGAACTTTTCAGGTTCGTCTCGGTAACACCTTATCAGACACATTTGCGCTCGATAATGGTATTCCACAAGGAAGCGTGTTGTCTCCGACTTTGTTTGCAATCATGATCAATGACCTCCCTCACGACCTTTCGACTAACATCAATGTATTTGCAGATGACGTATGCATTTGGGATATCGGACTAAAAGCTTGTGATATAGCCTCAAACGTGCAAGCCTCGCTCAACTCCATTCAGGAGTGGTGCCATCATTGGGGATTCAAAATTAACGCTAAAAAGTCGGCCAGTGTGTTGTTCACGAGAAAGCGCAAGTACCCTAATATCAATTTACACATCGGACAGGTCACATTGCGCTTAGAACGAGAGTTTAAATATTTAGGGATGATATTTGATGCAAAACTCAACTATGGCCGGCATTCGCGTATGGTAGTCGCAAAGTGCTCAAGACGGCTCAATGTATTAAGGGCATTGGCTGGTACTACCTGGGGTGCCTCGAAGTCTTGCCTTATGATCGTATACAAAACTTTGATTAGATCAGTTATGGAGTATGGTATTGAGGCGTATTTATTCTCACCAAAATACGTATTGAAAGCGCTACAGTTGCTTCAGAACAAAGCGCTGAGAACATGCAGCGGTGCAATGTTGAGTACACCATCGTATGCATTACAGCACTCGTGTCATGAACTGCCTATGCACTTGCGACATCTGCAAGCCTGCCTCGACTATCGCTGCCACATCATGGCAATCGAAAACCACCCATGTACATCGCTAACAGAGCAGAGTTGGCATGAAATTTTTCCAGATTCATTTCGATTCGCAACTTTTAATATGCTCACCAGGTTGAATGAGGGCATAAAAGACTTGAAAATAGCAGATTATAATCTTTATCCCGATGCTCCTTGGAATGAACAACCACCGTCGATACGCACTTGCAATCGATCATATCCAACATGCAGCACCCTGATGTAATCAAGTTTGAATCCAACCACTATATTATGTCTACATACGGTTCTTATATACAAATATTTACTGATGGATCGAAAACGAAATTTAGATGTGGGGCAGGTTTCCACATAAAAGGACTCGGAGTCGATTCCCGCATTGCCTTGGATAGGAATCTATCAGTTTTTTCAACAGAACTTATTGCGATTCTGAATAGCCTAAATTGGGCGCGTAGCGAGTGTCCAGATCAGTCAAATATAGCTATACTATCGGATAGTCTAAGTGCCCTTCTCGCCCTGCAATCTCGACAACGTGATAATCAGATCGTTTCCGATATAATTTTGCTTTGCAGGAGCCTTTCTGGGCGTTCAATACGGGTCACCTTTACCTGGATTCCAGGACACGGGGGCGTTGGTCGAAATGAAGAGGCAGATCGGCTCGCAAAATCCGCAGCATCAGACGAAAGTCTTGACATCGCTCAGACCCACAGTCTAACTCCAAAAGAATGCAAACCCATCGTTACTGACCATTGCTGGAATAAGTGGAAGTCCGAACTAGTCAACGAAGACTCGCAATACCAAGGTCTCATACGCACTAACGCTGAATTTCGCGGAATTTCTTGTCTCTCGCGTCGTGAGTCGTCGATCTTGATCCGACTCCAAACTGGCCATTGCGGGTAGAACGAACATTTACACAGGATCGGATGCCATGAAAACGGATTATGTGATCTGTGCGCACAGCCTGAATCAGTGGAACATTTCCTGCTAAAATGTCCGAGATACTCAACTGATAGACAATATATCATCGAAGCTGCAAGGAACCATGGCGTTAACATTGTATTATCTGAAATTCTTACCAGCCCTTTCACTGCAACGCCTATTGTAGAATTTGCACTCCTTTCGAAACGAATAATTTAGAAGTCTTCTTCTAATCAAACTTTCGGCCTGGTGCACAAGGCCTCAGTAGCCGGGCACCAATAAAAAACCTATACCAACCAACCAACCAACAGTTTTACGTATATGTGAGCGATACAGTGCCTTCTTCGGTGTATATTTAACTCTATATTCGTTCATCGGTTCAGAATCAATGGTTACTCAATCTGTATTTCAGACAGCTAGTAAAATGTAATGACGTAATCATGCCTCATACTTCGAAAAAGGCAATTTGACTTGAATTGTGACTTGACTCGTGACTTGACTTGACTTGACTTGACTCGAGTCACCTTCAAAAATCGAGTGACTTGACTTGACTCGAGTCACCTTCGAGAATCGATTGACTTGACTTGACTCGAGTCAAAATGGTCAATGACTCGAAATGACTCGTGACTCGAAGGTAGTGACTTGATCCCAACACTGCTAAAAATTAGAGGGAACATTGCCCGCGACCCAATATTTCGATGTAAGGTAACGCAAGATAACGCTTCATAGGAATTAAGACACCTTATATGCCTACTGTAATTCCATATTTCTCTCATTCTAACATCAAATACTTCCTTGGCTGCACGAGTAAACAGCATTTGATAAGATCCAATGTGCTATTAAATTAGAAAGTTCCAAAATAGCTTGGCAACGTGCAAACTCAATATTTCGGTGCCAACCAATATGAAAATGAGCCAAAAGTCCGAAATATGCCTCCCAAATGCGCCAATTGGCAACACTGCTGTTCAGTACAGCAGTGTTGGGATCAAGTCACTACCTTCGAGTCACGAGTCATCTGGAGTCATTTCACATTTTGAATCGAGTCAAGTCAAGTCTATCAATTTTCGAAGGTGACTCGAGTCAAGTCAAGTCGAGTCAAGTCAAGTCGAGTCACGAGTCAAGTCACAAAAGTCTAATTGAATTTTTCTGTTATTATCAGCGAAGAGGATCGAATACGAAGCCTCGAGAAGTTGAAACAAATTGATATGTTACAGTACACTACCCATGCATCTACACATAACATAAGTGAGAATATAAACGCATAAGCTATATTCGCTCGATTTAAATCATACAAGAGGGTTGGTAAAGGTGATCACTGCGCAATGTAAGGACTGGGCCGTCTAAGAATCCGACATACGTTGGTATTATATCAATATATTGATACTACGACAACGTAAGCTACGATCATTTCGTTTGTGGTCAATTTAGTTGTGCTGTAACAATAAGAATAGAGGATCAGTGAAACGTACAATCCGCGAATGACTAGTTACTCTCACAATCCGAACATACACAAAATACAGTGATTCAAACGAACTTGATGACTTCAAATTGACTCGTAAATTTTGCTCCGAGTCACGAGTCAACCTGCATTTTTGAAGCATCGAGTGAAGTCAAGTCAAGTCATTATTGCAAAGTTACTCGAGTCAAGTCAAGTCATACCAAACTGTTGACTCGAGTCATCCCAACACTGCAGTACAGTACAGTACTGTGACTTTTACGAATGAGTGAGCATGGTAGCGCATTGAAGTCACTACGCCTTCTTGCCACTACGAGAACAACTTTCAAACTCAGGGTTGTAATGACTCGAGTCACGATTTTTTTGTGACTCGACTTGACTCGAGTCATTTTCTTGAAATGGGAAAATGACTCGACTCGACTCGAGTCAATATTTGGATTGAGTCGACTTGTACTCGAGTCATCACGCATGACTCGACCCAAGTCATTGACTCGGCATATTTTCTATGACTTGAAGATGAAGAAATTTGCGAATCGTAATGGCTAGATCAACGCATCTGACGAATTCTGCCGACATCGCTTTTTGTCGCCACTGCTTTCGTTGCACTCGTCTGATATCAGATATGCCGCCGTAAAAACAGCAGAAAATGATACATATAGTAGCAATGCATTGTACAAAATCATCGTGTGATGAAGAGGTAATAGATCCACCGCAATCAAAGTACTCAATACTTTTCAGGTATACAAACAATCGAAGCAAAGTTCAATTAGGGCTAATGAAATGACTCAGATGGTCAAGTACTTGGAAGAGACTGATGAGCTCACGTGTAGATTTGAAGGCGATGATTTTTTGCATTATTGGGCGACCAGAAATAATGAGTATCCTATGCTCTTCAATGCAGTTCAAAAATGCTTGTCAATTCCTGTATCTAGTGCACCAGTGAAACGTGTTTCAGTAGATGTGGATTTATTCTAAGGCCATGCCGCTATAACATATATGAGGATCTCCTTTCCACTTTAGTATTTTTGAATTGTAACTCATCATTGATTTGATCTGCTGTCAGTGAAAACACACAATATAGTCCATCCATTTGACGTTTTGTTAGGTATATGTGCATTGTGCACGTTGTGTGATGTTTGTACAATAGGGTTGTTCAAAAATAACTTGTTTATTTTACTGGGTGGCTACTTGGTAAAATTGTTATGTTGCAGAAAAATAACACTGAATCTGGCTTAATTTTAAAAAGTAGAATCATTGATATGAGAGGAGAAAATTTTATATTTGAAAATAAAGGGAGTGTTTTTGGTGAGAAATTATTTCATATAATATAATTACATGCTAGCAGTAAGCCGACTATTTTTTCATATACAAAATATTCCACTATAATAAATTCGCTTTTTCTAGTTGGAATTGAGCCAAATTTGCTATGAATCATATTTTTACACAATATAACAATATCATGAGGTGGCCGGTGAAATTCGAAAATCTCTATTTGTAGTTAATCCAAAATTTCCTCTCATATTAGTAACGCTCCGGCGGCTATTTCGGGAGCTGTGCAGGAAAGTGACTTTTTTTTAGTCAACCATCTGATAATGTGAAAGAAAAACTGTACGTCTACATAAACATGCATCTGTTGATTCTCTATCAGCTGGTATCTAGACGTGAATTCCTTGGTTCTATATCAGATACCATGTAGAATGAATTCGTTGATTCTCTATAAGCTATAAGCTAATTCAGGATTGAAAACATGAGTTGAACATGACTTCAATACTGTGACTTGGACTCGACTCGAGTCATAACACTATTACTCGGACTTGAGCCTTTAAACGGTGACTTGGACTCGGACTCGACTCGGTGATGAATTGAAAATGACTCGACTTGACTCGAGTCAAACCACAAAGGTAAGATTGACTCGTGACTTGGAACAATGTGACTTGGTTACAACCCTGTTCAAACTACAGTCGATCTTTTCTCTGCGAAATCAATTACGTCACCCAATTCCCAGTGTCACTGCGAAATTGTGAATGATTGATTTTTTCGTCACTCTTGCTTTTAGTCCATCAGTGTGCTGTAGTTCTTCATAAATGGCATTTCATAAACAATTAAAGCTATATGGTTGGTGTGGATCTTATTGCTGAAGCCGGAGTACAGGGAGTAGTGGGCAGGATTTAGCCAGAGTCGAGATGGATATTGGCGGGAGTATTTTTTATTATTATTTTAAGCAAGAGTATGATTGCATCCGCCCCATTAATTTTTCACGAGTCTGCGTGCACTCACCAACTCACTTCGCGGTCCCTTGGAGAACAGTGCGTAACGACTATAAAAAGGTCACCACTTCAGATTTTTTGGTGCGTTAGATTTTCTGTGCGCAGAGACCGTGTCAGCATCGCGCAATCGCGCACGCACGCAGCTTTTGAAGAAACAGCATCGGAGTCGGACTAGGGTATTGGTCAATCTTCTACACACTAATGGAGTAATCAAATGTCACGAGGTGTGCCAAATCTGTAAAACGCGGTTCTTGAATTTTGGGCTTGGCGCTAGGGCTAGACCCTGTTTTAGCAGATCGCCACTGATGCTTTCTGTGAAGAAAGAGATGAAGCATATTTTCGTTTGTATTTGTATTGGTATTTACTTATACCCTAAGTATGGTATTTCCGATACGTCCGGAACTATAATTAAATGTGAAAATATTATTATTAGGGCAAGTTTTTGCAACTTTTTTACAGCTTCAGGAAGCTTTTTAGATAATCAGAATCTATATGTGCTATGTTTTAAGCTGTTTTATGGAATTTTATAGTCCAACGTTTTGCAACTTTTCTGTATTTTTATGGCAATTTTTACTGCAAATTTTATCAAATATTGCGTAAAAATGTAAAAGAGTGATTTAAAAAAACATCCTATAAACTATTTTTAGTTTGGTTCCATTCTCTTTGATCTACATAACAAATTTACATTACAAACAAATCTATGATGGGTTAGCTGCATATCACTGTTATCTGTGACACAATGGCTTGCAAGCAAGAATTTTAACTACCCCTGCCAAGCACCACCGTGCCCGAACAATACGTGAATGAATCGCTTTAATAATTCTGTCGTTTAAATTTGAGATAGTTTCCCACTTCACGAACGCCCAGGCAAGATAGCCGAAAACTTGATTTTGACTGTGTCACGTTTACAGGCTTGTTAAAATCGCCAAAAATGAGCTTTTCTTTAATGATTTGGGTCAAGTTTGCCGATATAGGGGGATTGGGTGTGGCACTTTACTTGTTTTAGGGGGGGGGGTATCACTATGCTGTTTGGCTTTTTTTGCGGAAAATTATTTTCGCATTGCGTCATCTTTTTGCTGTGTACCAGGAAAAATGTAATTTTTAGTGGTCCCGCCAGACCGTCCGTGAAATTGGAAAGTAAAAAATTGAAAGTTCTTCAGGAACTAAGTTATACAACGGAAACTTTCGAGGATCTCATACCCTGATAATTTAACAGCAATTATAAATGCAATTTTATTTTTACTACAATTTTTTTTTAAATTAAGTGCAACTTTCTAGCGATGTTAGTGCAACAAAAACTTGCCTTAATTATGATCTGTATTCGATAAACCTCCATTGTATTTGTGAGCCTTCTATTATGAGGGACATTTGACAGTATGACATTTTATGTACAGGAGCGTCGGGATAAAATGAAGCAGGTTGAGAACCACTGTTTTAAAGCAAAACTGGTATTTGCATCGCTTGATGCAGAGGACTCTAATTCCTGTCGTAAACTTAGACATTTTGGGATGTAACAACACTGCTATGAAATTTTAGGCCGTTACTTCACCGGCAAAATAATTCTGGTTCTTCCACTAACTACCTTGCAATTGAAAAAGGTTACTTCAGTCCTCCGGCTGCTCGGATTTTAATCCAATGAGATGCTAGGTTTTAATCTTGGAATAGCATATGGTATATTGCGGAGAGTAATTGAGAAAATCGGTATATACACAGCATAATAAGGAGACTTAAATTATAAACGATCATTGGGAGAGTCGAGCGCAAACCGCTTAACCGTTTGGATATATTTAATAGCTATACATCTTTATAGAAATTGAGTTTCAATTTTTGTAAAAGAGTCTTCGAATACTTACTTTTCGCCGTCTTTGCAAACGATGCATTTGGAAAGTGACTCTCTCGGATCTGAACTGAACTTGATGGATCTGTCAGATAAATGTAGAAACTCATAGTTGAAACGGCTATACTTGAAAATATAGAATAGTCAAATACGAATGATACACCTGCATTATATAACAGCGGTTCTTAAAAGTATGGGTCGCGAACGGAATAATTTTGGGTTGCGCCGACCAGACATGGGGTGATTACTTCACGAATGGAATCGATTGCGATTACGATTACTTGTGAATCCCGCGATTACGATTACGATTACAGCCAAATCAGGAAGTAGTCGATTACTATTACGATTACTTTTCAAAGTAATCATGATTACTCACGATTACATTTGTTTTGCTTCTTAGAACTAATTTCTGGAGAGATATTGGGATACAAAATTAATAAGTCTTGCGATGAAAAGGTCTAATGAGATAACAACTTTCTTTATAAATCATGCGCCATTTGCTTGTTACGTCATAATGCGCCCATTGCCCATCTCTATGCAGGACTATTCGTCGCACCCAACGATTTGCATTCTGGCCAGGTCCGTAACTGCCACACCCCAAACTCCCAACAGGACCGAGAGCGAGCTCTAAGGGGACTCAAAAGTATTTCGTAAATCAACATATTTTCAAGAGAGTTAATTAACTTGAAAATTTTCTTCGCGCTTCGGAATTTATTGTCTCTAAATAGCTTTGATTTTGAAATGCATACCTCTCCCCCTCAAGAAAAAAAGCATGCATAATTTATAGGGATAGGCATTTTGGTGGCGGTCATTACCCCGCCATGACACACTAAAAGACGTATGCAATTTCGGCCAACATGCAACTCCGCAAAATGTGCTACAAAAAAATGACCGTGGTCAAAACGTTGGGTATGTCCTTCGTCCGGTCCTTCCAATCTGAGCCCCAACAATGCAAATGCCAACCGGGGCACTCACAGAGGAATGAAGGCATGACAATTTGTGAGCGTCTCACGAAAGTTTTTCTTGTAGTGTGCTACGTTTCGGCGACTACAGTACCTTTTGATTATATAAAAGACGGGAGTTCACGAATTAACAACATATAATATTGAAATTATAACAACATACCAGATGCTACAATTATGAATTACTTGCCCCCAGCTCTACCGGTAAATCTGAATGAATAGCAATAGAATGCAATTACCAATATTATTGACGAAATTAAGTCATCAACCTGAAAACTGACCACCCTATGGGGCCCCAATACCCAGGGTTGTAATGACTCGAGTCATGACTCGACTCGAGTCGCGATGTTTTGGTGACTAGACTTGACTTGGGTCATTATTGTATTGACTCGACTTGTACTCGAATCATTTTGCATGACTCGAACCAAGTCATATGACTCGAGACTAGAACGGCCAAGACAGACAGACATTCCATGTAACTTCGAAGAATTTGAAAGTTACCACATTATTTGTGTTTCGTCTATCAGTCCTGATACTTGGAAATAGGGCCGTAAACTGTAAAAACTGATGAAAATTACTACATTATGAATACGAGCCATTTTATATCACTCGAACAGAGTTGAAAAAAGTGAGTTGAACCGGATTGTTCAGAAAACTGATCCGTGAACATAACGACTTGGACTCGTACTCGAGTCAAAAAATATGACTCGGACTCGACCCTATACTAGTTGACTTGGACTCGGACTTGACTCGGGGGTTGATTGAAAATGAATCGACTTGACTCGAGTCAAAACTATAAAAGTGAGATTGACTTGTGACTCGGAACATTGTAACTTGTTTACAACCTTACCAATGCCAACGTTTGGAGTGGGGGACGAATTGCTGTTTTGGTCCTGATTGTACCAATGTACCTACAACCCACGCTAACATGGTGTATAAGCGGATGGCTATGGCGACAGGTATAAATGTCGAGTGAAGAATTGTGAAATATCGATTGGCGCCCGTTTCAAGTAGTCAGGGCCGTAACAGCACTTCGTCAGGCCCCCCCCCAAAACGTTGGCCGTGGGCCCCCCATAGGGTGATAAACCTAACTTCTGGGGGGCTTCGCCCCCCAGACCCCCCTTTGGCTGGCCGCTTTTTGACGCTATTTTACATCTGCATTGGGTGTCCGTTTAGTGAATCAGCTTTTCCCGCCTAGACGCGCGAAGCGCGAAAAATTTCAGAAAATCATGATTGAATCAGGCAATATGATCGGGAATTACATATATATTGCTATCAATTTTGATCCTCTCCCTGCTCACGTAATCAGATTTACCGGTAGAGCTGAGCGAGGTATGTTTTAAAACGTAGGACCGCCCAATAATAATTAGACATCTTCGGGCGTATACCCGTTGGCAGGAACGAAACAGCACTTCGTCAGCCTCGCCCCCCCACAAAAACTTGAGTTTGGGGGTCTCATAGGGTGATAAACCGACCCCCTCATCACAGTGATCGCTTTTGCCACGAACTTAGCTGCACTGTTTAGTGAGCCAGCTCGAAGCGCGAAAATTTTCGATAATTCATGATACAATCGGTCAATAAGATCGGGAATTGCAAATATATTGCTATCAATATCTTGTCCTCTCTGCTCACGTTATCAGATTTACCGGAAACTGTAGGGCCCGTAAATAATAATTAAACATCTTCGGGCGGCCGGACCCGTTGGTATGACTTCGTTACATGATTTTATTTCGTGACCTCCTGTCTGCTATATCAAAAATATAGAATCGCTCAAACGTACTAAACTAAAAGACGCACACGATTTCAAATTGGTATCTCTTCACAGGCATATATTTTTTTCCTGCTGGATGGTATTTGTCTTCTGAGGTTCAGATTGCCAAGACAGGAAGCAACATATGGCGCCAGTCATCTAGGCGCCTATGGACAATTAAACCTATTATTTTGTATATATAACGAAGTTTTCGGTCTGCGTAAGGGAAGTCTGTTTCGGCTAAGATTTTCGCGCTGCCGATCGTTCTGGCACACTTCTTGGAGTCGCATGTAATAAGTCCTAAATCGTTATATATCTTGGTGTGTAGTGGCGTATTAATGGCCAACGCCGATATGTCCATTTCTATAAATCTTGCGTGTTTTTTCTTGGGGGAAGAGTACCAAATAATCAAGATATTTGGCAACTTTAAATCGCGCCCAGCGCGAAAAATTTTGGAAAATATTGCATAAATTTTCAAAAAATACTCTATAATTTATGCTAATTCACGAAATAATTTGGGGCCCCCTTCGAGCTCGGGCCCCCCTCCCAATTGGGGGGTTTGGGGTGCGGCAGTTACGGTGCTGCAAGTAGTCCTATGAGAATAAGACAAAGTGAACTTAAAATTCTACCTTCCACTTAATCCAGATACTGCAAGCTGCCGTTATGCCGTTACGAGAAACGGCAAAGAAGGGCTCGGTTATGATATATAAAGGCAGCTGTTGATTTTGTTATGTTCGTGCATTTACGTTTTAGTGTCGTACAACTCTTTCTTTCTATAGGATTAGTAATTACCGCCAATCATTATTTCCTCGTGTGTCGTGCTTGTATTTATATCCTGTGTTCTGTTGTGTCGTGGTCTTTTCATTTAACTGTACTCTGGATCGTGTCGCTGCCTTAAAGTCATACTGTTGTTAAATATACTGATTTCGTATTGCAACCTCGTCGTATTGAGTTATTGTTCAAACAAGATCAAGAACATAACAATTGGTGTCAGAAGTCGGATTCATATTTATTTCTGCGACTGAGATACATCATGGAAGCAAGTATATTGAAGCTACTAGAGAAGCAGCAGGAAATGATGGCGGAGCAACGCGCTCAGCACAAAGAAGAGATGGAACAGCACAAACAAGACATGAAGCAACAAAATGCTCAGCACAAAGAAGAAATGGCGCAATTAACGCAGAGATTGAATCCCGGTGCATCAACATCTGAAGCTACCGCTCCCAAGTTCGATTCGTTCGTAAAATCAAAGGAGAAATGGGACCAGTATCTGCAACGATTCAACCATCACCTAGCAATTTACGGCATTTCCAACATGGAGAAAAGAAGAGCGTGTCTACTCTCATGGGTTGGACCTGAAACGTACTCGCTCCTACGTAATTTGTTTGGTGCTGCTGATGTCAGTGCGCAAACTTTCGACGCGTTGACTGAGAAGTTGTCTACACACTTCAAGGACTCAATTCATGTGCAAGCAGCCAGGTACGAATTTTACAATTGCAAAATGCAACCGGGACAATCGTACGCCGATTGGATCGCTACTCTACGCGGAATCTCCAAAGATTGCAACTTCATATGCTCAAGAGATGGCTGTGATCAGAGCTACGTTGATGAGCTAATGCGCGATCTCATCATTAAAGAAACGCCGCACGCGGATGTCAGACGGCATTGTCTAACACAAACCAATCCATCCCTCGACGACGTTCTCAAAGTAGCCGCAACATACGTGAGAACGCTGGAAACTGATAGGGTTATCCAAGGCGAGAGTAGCAGTAAAGACGCTTCCATCGTCAACAAAATGACGGGAAGTTATCAGAAGGGGAAAAAACCTTCCAAATCCATCCAAGGCAACTTCCCGGAAAGACTGAAATCCTGCAGCCGCTGTTTCATCGATCACCAGAGAAAAGACTGTCAATATCGACATGCAGTATGTCAGAAATGTGGTCGTAAAGGTCATATCAAACCTGTGTGCATGTCTACCAAACCTAGTATCACGCAACAGGTCACATCCGTCAATTTCTGCTCAGTGCCGCTCCTCTCCTTCGACATCGATCAACTATATCGACGCGTAGGAAACCAGCTCTGGATCAACTCCAGCATCAACGGCATTCCGTTGCCGACACAGTGGGACACTGGTGCACCCTCCGCCATGGTGGGATTGACTGGGTACAAAACTTTGGGCTCTCCGAAACTCTCAGCATACCATTGCTCTTTCGTAGCGTATGGCGACAAGCCACTGAAAGTGAAAGGTCTTTGCACTGTAACTGTGCAGGTGGGTTCGGAAGTTCGAGTAGGCTTAAAATTGGTGGTTCTCGACGAACACCGTGGGCAAAACATTTTTGGTCTCGATTGGAGCGATGCTTTCTCCATGACCGCTAAGGGAACGTCTGCTTTGGATGCAATTTCCTCGCAGATGGTCAAATCGCAATCATGTAATACTATTGACATTTGTGATTCGAACGACAAATTGGTATCTTTTCAGTCCAAATTTCCCTCCGTTTTCTCTAATGTATTAGGACGATGCACCAAGACAAAGGTGACAGTTCACTTGAAACCTAATGCCAAGCCCGTATTTAACAAGCCACGTCCCTTGCCGTTTGCAAGGCAAATCGCTGTTCAAACCGAATTGGATAGATTAGTCAATCAAGGTATCCTCGAACCAATCAATTACAGTGATTGGGCAGCACCAATTGTTGCCGTCACTAAATCAAATGGATCAGTACGCATTTGCGGTGACTTCAAAGCATTGAATCAACAAATTCAGATAGATCAACATCCCCTGCCCTCCTTAGATGAAATTCTTCACAAGTTACAGGGTGGTTGTATTTTCACGAAAATTGATCTTGCCGATGCTTATTTTCAGCTAGAATTAGATGATGATGCGAAGAAGTTGTGTGTCATCAACACGCAATTCGGTCTATTCCGTTATCGACGCATGTGTTTCGGAGTCGCATCTAGTCCCGCAAATTTTCAACGCTGTATTGATGCCATGATCACCGGCTTACCCGGTGTTGCTAGTTTTATCGATGACATAATCGTTACTGGCATTGACGAACGCGATCATTTTCGCAACTTATCGCTACTCTTTGAGCGCCTCACCGAATACGGTTTCACCGTCAACTTCGCTAAATGTGAGTTTTTCAAAAGTAGTATCGAGTACCTTGGTCACATAATCGACAAGGACGGCAAACGCCCGTCTCACAAATCCGTTGAAGCAATCAAACAGTTGCCTAAACCTCAGGATGTTCGCCAGCTACAGGCATTCCTGGGCAAAGTCAACTATTACCGCGCGTTTATTCCTAATTTCACGAATAAAGCCGCTGCCTTGTACCGTCTTCTTCAAAAAGACGCGAAATTCATTTGGAATACGGACTGTGACGCAGCTTTTCGCATTCTCAAAAACGACGTAATCGACGCTACGCAGTTAGCTCATTATGATGTGAACAAGCAGCTCATTTTGTCAACTGATGCTTCTCAATTCGGAATCGGTGCTGTCCTCTCAATCGAGCACAATGGCGAAGAGAGACCGATCGCGCACGCATCGAAAACGCTTTCCGATTCGCAAAAATCCTACTCTCAAATCGAGAAGGAAGCTCTGTCAATCATTTACGGAGTCACTAAATTTCGTCAATTCTTGTATGGTAGAAAATTTACGCTCGTGACGGACCACAAACCGCTTTTAGCTATTTTCTCGCCGGACAAGAAAATTCCCGTGATTACAGCGCAACGCTTACAGCGATGGGCACTAACGCTCATGGCTTACCAATACGATATTCGCTATAAACCGACTAATCAGCACGGAAACGCCGACGGTTTATCTCGCCTACCAAAAGGTCCAGACCCTGAGTTTGACGAACTGGAAATTCGTGAAAACGCGGAGATCGTTCACGCTATTAATATGGCATTCGATGGCTCGCCGTTAACTCGCAATGAAATTCGCGACGCGACGCTAAAGGACAAAACCATGAAATTGGTAAAATTATCTGTCACTCATGGTAATTGGAATCCAAAGACGCACATTGATGATTTTTCTTGGTTTTCGACTCGCAAACATTCGCTCTCTCTGCACGAAGACATAGTCATGCTCAATATTGATGGTTTTCAGCGCGTAGTAATTCCGCAGTCACTTCGCTCGCGAGTCTTATCATTGTTGCACGAAGGACATTGGGGTATCGCGAAAATGAAGCAGATGTCTCGACGTTACATCGCATGGCCTTCCATTAATCGCGACATTGAAAATCTCGTTAAGAGTTGCGACGCTTGCCGTAAGGTAATGAAAGCGCCTGATCGTCAGTATCGCGAATGGCCAAAAACTTCTGAAAGCTTTGAACGAATTCATTTGGATTTCGCAGGTCCAATAAACAATAAAATGTTTCTTGTCATCGTCGATGCGCATTCGAAATATCCTTTCGTTAAAGTAATGAATGTCGGTTCTACCACAACCTCGTGTGTGGTCAACGCTTTGCGGGAAGTCTTTTCTATTGAAGGCTTGCCCGTAACAATTGTCACGGATGGCGGACCGCAATTCACATCGAATGAATTCGATACGTTTTGCTCTAATTTGGCAATCAGCCATATCGTATCACCGTCTTTTCACCCTGCCTCTAACGGGGAAGCGGAGCGTTTCGTCCAGACTCTGAAAGCTGGATTGATAAAAAATTGCGACGGGGGAAAAGATCTCAACTTTGCGCTCCAAACACTTCTCGCTACGTACCGATGTGCACCGCACCCGGGCATAGACTGGAAAACGCCTGCCGAGATTTTACATGGTCGACAGCCGCGCAATTTGTTAAGTTTGTGCTCGCCCTTCGACAAATCGAAACCCGTTACGCCTAGACAATCAGTCACTCATTTCGAGATTGGTTCCTCGGTTTACGCTCGCAGCTACCGAAGCGGACCAAAGTGGGTTGCTGGCGTAGTGACGGAAATACTGGGGCGTGTTGTGTACATTATAAAAACAGATCATGGGTATTGGAGGAGGCACAAGAACCAACTCCAACCACGCTTGATTTCAGCTGGTAATAATACAGCCACACAGGAAGTTGCTCAGCCTCAACAGTCACAAGCTGAGCAACCATTGGCCAGGAATAGGGCACAACGTCCTCTAGCTAGTCCTGCTCGAACGTCGGGCAGACGTTATCCTCTTCGGAACAGAAAGCAACCCGATTTCTACAGACCTACGTAAATGTGGGCAACCCTCTCAACTTATAGGGGAGGACTGTTATGTTCGTGCATTTACGTTTTAGTGTCGTACAACTCTTTCTTTCTATAGGATTAGTAATTACCGCCAATCATTATTTCCTCGTGTGTCGTGCTTGTATTTATATCCTGTGTTCTGTTGTGTCGTGGTCTTTTCATTTAACTGTACTCTGGATCGTGTCGCTGCCTTAAAGTCATACTGTTGTTAAATATACTGATTTCGTATTGCAACCTCGTCGTATTGAGTTATTGTTCAAACAAGATCAAGAACATAACAGATTTAAACCATCGTAATGTTTTATTTCACTAGTACAAAACTTCAAATCTTTGTCCGGTGTACGTACAATACATACGTATACTACATAGATAGGCCTACTGCTCGCCAAGCGGCAACGGTCAAACTGCGTTTAACTATAAGCCTAACCATAACCAAACATCAATACATAACTTACTATTTGAAACTAGGCAGAGTGGTGACTATTATCTTGCTGCGAGGTAGTGGCGTCTGGAGTGTATTGATAAAGATAACCAGATATACAGAATGGCATACACTGTTCCAACTATCACATAACAATGTACATCGAAGCATAGCAAAGCCAATACTTCTGACGTAATAATGAGCAGTGGCGTTTGAAAATCAACCGCTTGCGCTATCAATAACCTGGTATAATATCTCTTCCTTGTTCACGAATGTTCGGTTGTGTCATATTCATTGTACAAATAAAAAGTAATCGTTCTTTCACAAAGAAATCGATTAGATATGTGAAGTAGTCGATTACGATTACGATTACTTTGGATTTTTTTCGAACGTAATCGATTGCGATTACGATTACTTGAAAATGCTGTAATCGTCGTAATCGATTACGATTACTAATCGCGATTACCCCATGTCTGGCGCCGACCAGACATGGGGTGATTACTTCATGAATGTAATCGATTGCGATTACGATTACTTTTGAATCACGCGATTACGATTACAGCAAAATCAGGAAGTAGTCGATAACGATAACGATTACATTTGAAAGTAATCACGATTACTCACGGTTACATTTATTTTGCTTCTTAGAACTAATCTTAGAAGATATATTGGAAGACAATATCAGGATTGCGATGAAAAGGCCTAACGAGATAAACAATTTTCTTTATCAATGATGAGTCGTTTGCTTGTTACGTCATATTGTATACATTGCCTAACTTTATAGGGGACAATTTAACGCAATCAACGATTTGCATTCTTGCCAGGTCCGTGACTGCCACATCCCAAACTCCCCAATAGGGAGGCGAACGGGCTGGAAGGGGACTCAAAAGTATTTCGCAAACCAATATAACTTTCTGGGGATTTAATTAACTTGAAAATGTTCTTCGACTTTCGCGATTTAAATGTGTCTAGATAGCTTGATTTTGAAATGCAGATCTCTCCCTCTCAAGAATAGAAGCATACACAATTTATAGGAATATGCATTTCGGTGCCGGCCACTACACACCAAATGACTTAAACAGTTTCGGGCAACATGCGATTCCACGAAGTGTGCTACTAAAGAAAGACCTTGGCCGAAACTTGGGATATGTGTCTATTGTCAACAGCCGCGCTTAGTGGGCTTGACTAATAGTCCTGTCATTCCAATCTAAGCCCACAATGCAAATCCCTCCCGGGGCACCCACCGAAGTCATGAGACATAACAATTTGTGTGTGCGTCTCACGAAAGTTTTAGTCTGCTACGTTTGAGCGACTACAATGCCTCTTGGTTAGATCGTAGGTCACGAATCAGCAACATACAATAAAGTAAAGTAATTATAATAACATACCAGATGTCGTGATTATGAATTTATTGTCCACAGCTCTACAGGGAAATATGAACATCGGGGGCTGAGGGAGGATTAAAAACTTAATAGTAATAAGCAATTGGACTAGTTGACTAGCCTACCAAATGGGGGCCCAACACCAACATTCAGAGTGGGGGACGAATTGCTATGGGGGACGAATCACCATTAAAATTAGTCTTCCAATAAAATTTATTATGACTTTGTCTTGTGAAGACTTGCTATTGGTGAAAATTAAGACCACCAAAATTTAACAGTACGCAAAAAAATTAATCAGCAGCGAACTGGTAACTGTAAATGCAATGTTGAGCCTCCGTAAAACGTATATGTAAGGCAAGGGTCGGCAACCTACGGCACGCGGGCCGGATCCGGCCCGCCAAGCGAAATCGTCCGGCCCGCGACGAAATGATTAGTTACCACAAGAATACGGCCCGCCGTTTCGTAATGAGTTCCAATCTGCGATGCAGCTCTGCTTCGAAAAATGTCAAAATTTATAATGTTTTCTTCCACTTACGGATGATGATTCCGGAACATGTAATTCACGCACGTACTGGTCCGGGTTCATCATATTCCGATTTTAGAATCAGGCTGCTGCGTGAGTCGCAGAATACCACTTTTTAAATGTTAATCACTTTAATAGCTCTCAGAGAAACGCAGAGATACCTCAAATGTTACTGGCGGTACTGAACTTGAATATTGCTCTCAGAACCACATTCACCACAGCAGAATCCATCACCTCAAAGATCCCCCGTGTGCCCCCTTCAATGAGTTAACGGCACAATAACAAGCACAAAGAGTAGGCCTATATATGCAATCCTAAAATATTAAATAAAATACTGCTAATTGTCTGTGTTTTGTATGATTTGATTTTCTCTTGTCACTTTGTTATGACTACCGGAGTACCGGTACAGCTGTTAGCGATCCTTTTTATTATTGCATTGTTACGTCATATTTTGCCAATTTGGTTTTCGTATGTCTATATTTCAGTAAGCTCCTCTTGTGTCGCTAACTCCTGAGAAGGCGCACGCGAAAAGCCTTTGAGTCAATATGTTCCACTGTAATGAATGCAGACCCAAAAGCAATAATAAAGATATGCCTACCCCAATAAGCATTGCTTTGTCACGTATATTTCATACACAAAAACAACGAAACATATAGCACTTCAACTACAAGAAGCTGTTCAGCATTCCAAGCAATATGCGTTCTTCTGAAGTTTTCTGTGTCTTGGGCAAACCCGTCGGTTGCAAGTCTCACTGGCAAAACGGGTACATGCTTTGTTACGTCGAGATGCTTGCACGAGTGTATGGACTGAGAAATGAAATAGCAACTTTCCTTGAAAATACAAACATCGCCGACTCATAATCTTGTCATCGGAAATGGGTATCTAATCTTGCTTTCGTAGAACTTTTAACGTCACATCTAAACAAATTGAATTTGCAACTTCAGGGGGAAACAACTAAATAAGCTCACTTTCCTATACTGGAGGAGAGTAAACCTACCAGCACTATACATTTGTAACTGTGATATACCAAATTTAATTAATGAATTTCCATCCACTTTTCCGACATTCGTTCTGTACAAAATAAATTCTGACTACCCAGTACTCCGGTTAATGTGGGCGCCAATACCATTGCCAGAAAATTTCAAATGGGCCCATTTGAAATGCCATGCAGTTGAATTGAATGACAAATTTCATACAAAGAGCATATCGCTGATTGACTTTGACAAAGAGTACGTTCTTGAAATGGGTCTTCATCCCAGCTTGACCAACAATGCAAAAGAAATAGCATCGACTTTTGGTAGCACGTGCGCATGTGAACAATAGTTTTCAACAATGAAATTCACGAAGAGCAAGCTAGTGTGAAAACCCGAGGTTTCCAGAATGTTCGGTATTTTCCGTTTGGAATATTGTTGCGCGAGGTATGGCTGGAGACCGCGTGTTGACGGAGTTGAGTGAGAGAGTTGGCTGAGAGCGTGGCTGAAGATGGATGCGAGTGAGTATGTCTCTGTGTTTGGTAGCGTGAAGTATTAGTAGTTTGGGGCAGCAGCGTGAAGTAGTGGTGGTCGTATGCAGTTAGGGCGTGAAATAGTAGGTAGTTGGTCTTGTATCTGCGGGCTTGAGTTGGATGTACCGGTCGAATCTCTGCGCGGATGGTTGGCTGCGGCACGGCCTGGTCACTGACGGTGCTGCGCGAGCACCTAGGGAGTGATGTTGCCCCGTTGGTAGTTCGTACTCGCTTGTAGATGGCAAGACTGCTGCTGGGCTAGGTTTAGGCTGATGGGTATGTATGCATGAGGCTTGTGTGGAGTTTTGTTACAGTTTCCTGTGCAGAGTGTATCGTATAGGCGTTATGGATCGTTTGGGTTCCGTTATGTGTCCGTGAGCATCGTTATTATGAGTTTATCACAGTGGCGGCTCGTCCTATAGGGCAACTGGGGCATTGCCCCACCTAAAATTCTGTTCAATAACAGTTCTTTACCATTTATAGACGCACAGCAATCTATATATACCGAAATCACAGCAAAAATCGTATTCTTCTTGTCCTTTCGCTTGTAAATGCCCATATATATAGCGAAGTCTCTGCGAAAATCGAATTCTCTTCGTGTTTTCGCTTTGCAAATGCCTAGCCGGGGCATGCCCCGGTAGCGCTCATAACAAGCTTTCACTGTCTATTCTCTCAAACCTGCGCACAATAAAGAAACAGTGATTTACTCTCTCCTATTCATAAAATGACCGAGCAACTGGGGCAACATAGCCTGCTCGCCCTTAAGGTGTGATGTAACAATCGTATCTATATCTGAACTCGGTTACCGTCACATGCGTTTAGTCGACCTTTGCTGGTATAGGTCGATTTTGATGGTGTTTCACACCATGATAATTCTTGAAACTTGGTATGTCATGTCGTGATGGTGGTATTTAACATTGTCCCAAGTTTCAGGGTTTCTACTTAAAGTTTAGGGTAGTAATTCCGTTTCCGAAGTTGAGTGTGTGCTGATTCGTCATGTATCGCAAACAGATTTTACTCAAAAGCCGGTATTGGTATCCATTGATTTTGACGATGTTCCATACCGAGATCGGTCATGACATTTGGTACGGTAAGTCTTAATGTTAGTATTGAACGCGGTACCAAGTTTCAAGTTTGTCACTGTACTGTGTTAGTGGTAATTTCGTTTCCTAAGTCGAGTGAGAGCTGACTCGTCATTTATCGCAAACATATTTTACGCAAAGCCGGTATTGGTCTCCATTGATTTTAACGATGCTCCTTACCTAGATCCGTCATGAGCCTTTGCATGGTATGTCTTGATTTTAGTATCGAACGCTGTGCCGAGTCTCAAGGTTGGCACTCAATGATTAGGGCAGCAATTTCGTTATCAAGGTCGAGTATGGTAAAGATGTGCGCTGATCTGACACTTAGCCTACCTAACGCATTGCGGATTTCACGCAAAAGTCGGCGTATCTGTGTTAACGCTAACTGTGTCCCATACTGAGATAAGTGATGAGATGATGATATCATGAAACAGTTTACTAACATCCTCGGTTTGCATTCAAATATTTACTTTTTTTTTATATTCTCCAATGTCAATTTTGACCGTGAAATTGTGGCCTTCAGACCATTTGCTTACAATTACAACCCCTGTCAAGCGCGATAGGTGTTTCGTTTTCGATGGCGGCTAACAGCTGATCGCTTGATCATTGATCAGCCTATTCCTCAGTAAATTTTACGCAAAATTCGGTGTTGATCTGTTTGTATTAATTTTGACAGTGTACCATACCGAAAACGGTCATGAGGCTACTTCTCGATGATTTCATGTAACAGTGTACCAAGTTTTCGGCTTTCATCCACGTATTTATTCGGTAATATATTTTCCAAAGGCGATTTTGCAGCAGACATATAGACCGTAAGCCGTATGTGTCGTGTGACAGTCTCCAGCATCAAGGCCAAAATATCTCCTATGCTGTATCGGGACCGAATTTCCGAGGCTGCTATCCGTAGTTCTTCAGAATTATGTTTTGGATTCAATATGACATTGTCCAATCTATGAGATAACAATTGCGTATGTGTCCGAACTCGTTGACCTTTCCAGCTAGGCTTACGCAATCTCTCGAGTTATAGTCATTTCCATTTCTGCAGATAATTAGTCAAGTCAGGTATAGTGCGAACATGAGCCGTGTCAAATCTTTGTTCCGTACGCCGTTTACGCAGTTACCACACTTCAAGTCACAGCTCACCGGCAGATCTCTCGCGGCACATACGTTAAATCACTGTTGTCGGGAAGTTCGTGTTACCGTAGTTCGTACCACCAAGTTACTTGTTTACGTTGGAAAACTCCATTGTGACGTCATGTTGATAAAAAGTCGCTTGCAGCCCTTGCCCCACCACCCGATATTGTCACGAGCCGCCACTGGTTTATCATGAGTTTCTTGTGTCGTATTAATATAATCTTATAACCGCATAGACTTGTGGTGTTGTCGGTTTTGACGTGATAGTAAGTGTCATTTGAGCAGGCGGCAGTCGCAAAGAGACGAGGTCCCGAGCCCAGTAGCATACCCGCGATCCCCGTTATTGCTACCGGTATACGCCGTAACGGGGTCGCCACACTAAGATCACGTATCCCAAGGCACATTCTGAATATGGCCTGATTCTAGCTTCATCTGACTTGTTGCCAGAAGTTGAAAATCCATCACAAAGCAAGCTGCGCAAAGTGTCACATTTATCCTGCGTTGTTGAAGTGTAAATACATGTGTTTTGCTCTTTTTGTGATTTGTATGATTGAGATTGCAGCATTGTAGGGTAATATACCGACGTGACTGTCAACTATAGTATTAAGAAAAATTCCGGTCCGGCCCGCCAAAATGTTGTGCACCTGAAATTTGGCCCGCGACTAGCAAAAGGTTGCCGACCCCTGATGTAAGGTAAGTCGAAAGAGAAATATAAGGGTTTGAAATTTTTCCAAATGTACCAAGGTAGCATCAATTTACTTGTGTAAATGCCGGATATAATGCATGGGTCCGATAAACTTCCTGGTATTGATGAACTTATGCGTATGGTGGATTTAAGCCGCCATGAGTTACACTTTTGCACGCTCCTATAACTCAACAGAAAGACCTATGTTATTTCAGTAACGAGTCCGGCTATGCTATCAACTAGCGATTATACGATCACCCGTGAATACATGTTCAATGTTCAAGTTCATATACGTAGGCTATACATATGAACTCTTATCATAATGAATCAGGTGATTTCAATCACACCATTTCGCATACCAATGAATATCAACCTAAATGAGGGAGATTACGTAATTGGAGGCACCGATAATACGGATTACTGAATTGCAAATGAGATAACAAATATTAGAGATCCGATCGGCATTTCATATAGACGTTTATAAACGAGGTTAATAATGTCAATAATTTTTTTCCAATTGAGTCTATTCCCAACCAGAGGCCGCTAAATTCCCCACGAGTGGGAACAAGTGGGGAATTCGTCATTGGTTGGAAACACATTCATTAGATTATATCTTAAAATATAATTTTACATCACTACAATCATTTCGTGACAGCTGACCAAATGTCCATTTCCCCGCCAGTCTGTGGGTCACACTCATTAGCTTCATTGGCCAACATCGGGATGTTCAGTGTCCATTATTTCAGAGATAATCAGATTTCATGAAGTTGCAATTAGGGTTGGATTATCCGGATAACGGTTAACCGGTTAACCGCAGGTATTTTCACTATCTGATATCCGGATATTTTTCTGCCGGTTAACCGGATAAAAAAGAATCGTTGCTAATGCATTTTACACGTTTTAGTAAGCTTCAATAAGTCGTATTCAGTGTTGGCGCGGCCGATTAACGAGAAGCGTGTTGCCAATTAGCGAGATGCGTCTGTACACATTGCACAATGTAATGTGACGCGATCTCCTGCTGAGAAGATCGTTAAATTAGGTCAATGATTGCCGCGCGCTCGGCTATCGTCTCTGGCCTGATATATCGCGTCTTTAACAAGCCGATAGTTCCACGGATTGAAGAATCGCATCTGCAATAGGCCATGTGCATTGTGCAGTGTTGTACACACTATTCCATCGTTGGCCTGCACAATCGCATCTTCATTGGCTTGGTGCTCACGATATTATCGTTGACCTACACAATCGCATCTGCAATAGGCCTACGAACGATATAATCGCTGGCCTAACCATCTCGGACCCAGCATGCATTGGGCCCTATCTCTCGATGGCTTGTTGACGATATGCCGTTAAGTGTATTCTAATTAGTGATTCTGAGATTGACACCGCGAAACTGAATGACATCGAATGTTCGCAAAAATGTGCGTGTGTGCAAGCGTAATTGATTTCCGCTGATGATTAATTCGAAAAAAAAATCGAAACCCCCTGATTTTATTTCAATCCCCCTACATTTTCGGCTGGCTGCGTGCCTGATCACGTGAATTAGAGCGAGGTATCATGCAGTGTTGGGATGACTCGAGTCATGACTTGACTCGAGTCAGACTCGAGTCACCTTTTTCGTATGACTTGACTTGACTCGAGTCACTTTGCTAAAATGACTTGACTTGACTTGACTCGGCCTATCAAAAATGTGGATTGACTCGTGACTCGGAGCAAAATTCACGAGTCAATTTCAAGTCATGAAGTAATCGGTGTCGATAAAATTCACTGTATAATTCACCGTATCTAATGTTCGGATTGTTCGCGAAACTCTGGTGTAACCCGTGAGACTGGTGAGAGCTACCAACCATTCAATGATCGTGCTTTTTACTGAACCTCCGTTTTTCTCTGACAAATAAATTTACCACAAACCATATGATCGAAAGCATACAGCTTACGTTGTCATGAACTAGTAGTAAAGTAATTTATTGGAAAATATATATTTCTGTTCTCTGTACTTACCTTAACCGAACCTCTGTTTTATCGAATTTGAATTCGAATATAGTTTACATACTCCTCAACCATTAGTGCAGGCACGAATTGTATCATGTCAATATGTAAATGAATAACGCATTGGATCTTATAACTTCGTTTCTCTATTCTCTAATTTGTCTAGTAACTATAAACTGAGGCTATGACATTACTTACGTAGTTTAACAGTTTTACGTATATGTGAGCGATACCAGTGCCTTCTTCGGTGTATATTTAACTCTATATTCGTTCATCGGTTCAGAATCAATGGTTACTCAATCTGTATTTCAGACAGCTATAGTAAAATGTAATGACGTAATCATGCCTCATACTTCGAAAAAGGCAATTTGACTTGAATTGTGACTTGACTCGTGACTTGACTTGACTTGACTTGACTCGAGTCACCTTCAAAAATCGAGTGACTTGACTTGACTCGAGTCACCTTCGAGAATCGATTGACTTGACTTGACTCGAGTCAAAATGGTCAATGACTCGAAATGACTCGTGACTCGAAGGTAGTGACTTGATCCCAACACTGGTATCATGTCGGCATCAATTCCAGTATCAGCTAGTCGTCCTTCTACTACTCCAAACCTAAACATAAGGATGGTCAAAAGGATGTAAAGCCGTTGAAGTTTCCGGCGTAGGACCTGCCAACCTTTTGACTCTCTACGAAGCGCTGCTTTCTATTCAGCCCACTTCTGTGGAAGCTGAAAAAGCATTCATTGAACGTGGACTCTTTGTTACAAAATTCCGGTCCCGGCTACAGGATCCCACAATTCATCTGTGCTTTAAAAAGAGGGCATTGCAGAAGCAGGGACATTAAATTTGCGTGGTTTTTCTCGTATTCGCTCATGCTGCGCGCGTATGTAGGTACTCTACAATAACACTGTGTAATGATTTTGCGATCCGTTTTACATGCAAACCTAATGAAATCGATTGTCTCACTTAGCAGTTATTATCCGGTTAACCGGTTAGATAAATTCCAAAATATCCGGATATATCCGTTATCCGGATAGTGAAAATTATTGATATCCGAACTAACCCTAGTTGCAATGTGTGTTGTAGGCCGGCATATCGTAACGTCATTCCAAGACAAGCTTTATATATTTTGAATTATAATGATGGTTATATCAAATAGATATTGCGTCATGATCATCCTTCGAACGCGCAGATAATCATTTCCAAGTTCAACAAATTGGTAATAATATTCATGTAACTTCTACATTTTCATCGTCTGCGATTGAATGCGTCTGCGTCTGTGGAAGTTACGACAGGCGAAATACAGTATATGACGCGACAGCGGTCGGATATCAATCGTTTCTATATTTAGAATGGAATAATGATCATTAATAGCTTCTTTGAGGTACAGAACTTCATTTCAATTGTATATTGATCATTAATAATATTTTCATTCATATATGCTCGTTACGCAACTTTATTGCCTTGATGCCGACCGGCATGGGTGAGTGATGAATCGCAATTAGAGATACAAACATTGAACACAGACAGTGTGCGATTTTCTGTGCTGGTATGCAATAAATTTGACAAATAGAAAGCAGGATCATTATCATGGCTCTGGCAGAACTGTCAAAGTGTGGAAAAGTGTGGAAGTATCGAAGAAACGTTCCATACCATACTTAGGAAATTTCCATACCATACCATACTTGCACTCCTCAATATTCCATACCGAAATTTTGTTCCATACCATACCATACCATACCATGCCCTGGTTGCAGGAAAGAGAGTTTTGTGGTGAAAACAATCCTAGGTTGTACCCACATGAAACATTGACCAACATACGACATCATTTGATTCTCAAATCTACCAGAAACTTGACCAATCCATGGTAAATGTAAATATACTGGACATATACTTGGCCCGATGAATTTATTGGCTCTGAAGTCAATTATTAGCTTTTGGTAAATGGTGGACTTCACAATGTGATCTCGATATCCGTTGGTCTGGAAGATTTTCCGTATGAAATATAATTAAGATTCAAGTTCCGACTTACTACAAATTATTAGAGCCCTGTGAACAAGCGTTCGTATCAGATTAGTTTTGCGCTTTGTCGGACAAAATGAATTCCAATCGATACATTGGCCAGTGAAAGTGACTTTCCAAAAGACTGACATTGGAAACTTCTTATTGAACTTTTCTACGAAGACATCAAAAAATGCAAGAGAATTGATATGCTCCTTTTCAATAGTAAATTTAGGCGACGGATGAAGCTGATTTAAATGCCTCAAAAATATATCACATTCCGATTCTTTGTTAAAGACCACGAAAGTGTCATCACCGTACCGATGGTACATCAGTGGTTTGTCAATGTTCCAAAATAAATGTTTGTCGTGATTACCAGCAGGATGGCATTTGTCTTGTGAGGTTCAGATTGTCAGGTACAGGAATTGCTTATGGAAAATTAAACATATATGTTTGTATGTATCTCGAAGTCTTCGGTCAGCATAAGAGCAATCCTTTTCAGTCAAGGTTTTCTCGCTGCCGATCGTTCTTCACACACATCTCGGAGTCGCATGTTAACATGGACTAAAATTCATGTCTTGGTGCGTCGTGGCGCGGTAATGACCGACGCCGAAATGCCTATTTCCAAAAATCATACTTACTTTTCGCGGGGCAGGGTACCCAATATTCAAAATATTTGGCAACCTTAAATTGCTTAAATTTTCAAAAAAGAAAAATGTATAATTTACGTTACCGGTAATTCACAAAATAATTTTGGGCCCCTTTCGAGATCGCCCCTCCCCCAATTGGGGGGTTTGGTGTGGGCAGTTACGGTCTTGCTCACAGAAAACGTAGCTCCCAAATATCCGTATAGGGACCAGTATTATAGCTGGAGTAATCTTGTTACTAGTTAAAATGCATGGTGCGGCAACTGGCCGAATAGAATAAATTAGACTTCGAAAGCTACAACAATACCACTCTATAATTGAGAAACTTCATACAATATTGATATGGTCTACCTCCACTCGTAGTTGGACAAAGCACCGATGATGGTTCAGCAACCCCCAGCTCGCTGTTGAAATCATGTTTTGATTCAGTATACTTTTCGCAATATTCTGAAACGAAAGAGAGCAAGCTGTATATATTGTTATTGGATTTGACCAATTATTATTATAGATTATATGGAAAGAATTTGTGTATTATATGCCGAGAGACTGCTCTCAACCAACAGCATTGAATACCAGCTATATAGCTAAAAACGTTTGTATCCAAACGTAAAGTAGCTGCAAATGGTTGACATCAATGTCACTTATTTGAATTGATTTGTAATCATAAAATGAAATTGTACAGGAGACTTCGTATAATGCAAGATAAAGATTATCCCATCGAAATCAAACGGCAAACACGAGCTAGTGCTATTCACAAATATTTATTCAAGCTCAAGCGATTAAATAGACTTTTACTTCAGCTTGCAATATTGACGCTTTACAATAGGAATACCAAGTAAGGAATTGTTCAATGACAGAATTGACTCAAAGGCCATCTCTCCCTCCTGAGATGCAAGTTAGATGACTGTTGGAGCAATTCAGCAATTTTGCAGAACACGATTACATAGTTTAAAGTTCCAAATAATTTACTCTATCTTCAAATGTCGACCAATCTTTTCGATTCAATTATAATTTCCTTCACCATACCATCCATTGCAAAAATACATTTGTTATAAATTTTCGGGTGTCTCTTTCCAGTCGACAAATTGGTTGCAATTGCCTATGCATCATATGATTATCATGTAAAATGGAGGCCTCAAAGCATACAATGTTCCCAAACTTTTATGACTCGTTGTCCTCTTACCAAACTCGACATGTAACCAATGTATTTCCGTTTGTATACTATTTTAACCTCAGTATTTTTCTAATGCCAAAACACTACATCTTGCATACTAAACATTGTCAAATAATGAATTAGTTTTTGGACGCAATTCGAGGACGCGTTGCTACAAAGTTCATAAAGAAGTTCGATTGGTGTAATTTGAAGCAAATGTTACGGATTTCATCCTTTTCATCACTCCTGGTCTCAGATGAGTCCAGTTTCATCAAGATCGATGGATTACACTGGTCAGCAGAATGATTTTTTTTGTAGAGCATCTAGGAGCCGGAAGAACTTTTCGGAAGATCATAAAGCACCTAACTACAAACAGTTGGCCGATAATTGGTATCTGCATATGGAAACCCTGGAGCAAACATGAGCATTATATCACACTTCCTGTTCAGTCATCCTGATATATTTTCTGATAATATTGTTGATTAGAGGAAATACAAAGGTGAAAAGCTCCACCAATACATCAAAAGAAAGATATCAATGCAGATGCGACGAACATATTATGGCAAACTATTGCTGGAACCTTTCGAAATACCGTACTGCTCTAAATTGCTTACAACCGAAAAAAGTATACAAGAACCAATTTTGCTCTAAGATAAGTTATTAATATTATATTCCAACTCATTATTTTGAATTTAAAATAGGTAGTTGACATAAAACTGAATCAATTAATGCAACGTTAATTGAATATTTAGGTAAATACTTAAATACATGATTGAAGTTTATTTATGTACATGATATCGGTGAAAGACTCCAATCATGATAAATCTAATTCCCAGAAATATAATTATGTTGATGTATTTTGATTTAAAACCGTCATCTGCGTGTTAAAATCACAAGTAGATTGAATTTCTGAACTTTATAGTACGACAGTGCCGATTTTTTTTATCAATAGACCATACAGCGAGAGACTTTAGGCAAAATAGCCCCATAGATCATCTCCAAAAATGAAGCCAATTTGAAAAAAAACTAAGGTCATATTCGGAATCAGTGCCCTTCAGAACCCACAAAACCACTCTTACTTTGCCTGCCTAAAAATATGTATTGACCAGTGGTATGAATTGAACTTAACCAGAATCGAAACAGTTAATTATCTGGAGGTTCTCATAATTTCGCTCCCCTTTCATCCCCTCGTTCGTTTTCGCCCTGCCTCTGAAAATCGCTTGCACGGTAATATCGTCCACTTTGGAACCACTGGATTAGGTTCAAACTTTTTATAACATAGACAATCCACGGATATTCTAATAATCAAATATGTGTAAATCATTCAAATATGATATATATATCATCGGCATCGTCCTGTATAATTAAAATGTGGATACACTGGATAAACACAATAGAAGTGTAGCTCTTATGTATGAGTCAGCAACTTATACGGAGATGTACAAATTTCCTGACTACACATTATACTTATGAGCAGCATACACTCTCTCACTACTAATAAACGGTGATCAGAAATGAAATTTAGGGAGTATAGTCAAATTAGGGTTGCCATACGTCCGGAATTTCCCGGACATGTCCGGAATTTCTCTGAAAAATCTGCGTCCGGGAGGAATTTTTAAAATATGCCTAAATGTCCGTAATTTTGAAGGCTTGAAGCAGGCTCAAAAGTTTTTCGTAATTCAACATAAACAATGGTATTTTCAAGCAGATTTATGCTATTCAAAATTGTTCTTCGCGCCACGCGCAAGTTAATGCAACCTATAATGGTATTAGTATGGGCTCCAGGCACCACCATCGCCAAAAAATACAATCAAAATGAATATAAAGAACCATCATTTACTGAAATAAGTCTGATTGTAATCGCAATTATTAGCTAACGGTATATTCCTAGAGTTGGTTAAGGCCTATTGGATGCTTCAATCACAGACAGTGGTTCCAAATCTTGGGGTCGTCCGACTTTTTCTGGAGATCGCAATGATGTTGGATGTAATCAGCTACCTAGGCCGTGAGTAAGTTTGGACAAGCTGAATTTTTTTAGTAATCAGCTTATCAAGTTTTGAGCTTTGCCACGGAATATTTTTAAGTGGGAAATGAGGTCGCGAGCATAAAAAATTGGAAATCACCGGGTGTGCAACCTGCTGGTGCATTTCATAGTAGCCTAATATATCGAAGAATCAATATTATTGACAGAATTACTACATAAAATTTACCTGCCAATTGCATATAGTAGGTGCCCAACAAGTTACATCGACTATCCTATTGTGGGCCCAAGATCAGTGTTTTTTTGGCGGAAGGGGGGGGGAGAAAAAAAAGTAGTTTCGGACCTGATTAAAACACATAAACAGGTAGCTGCACCGACCTAACTGTATAGCAGGGCTGTCAAACACAATCCTGAAAGGCCAGACACGGCCCGCCGGATGATTTCATCCGGCCCGTGGAGGAATCTATTGCAAACCCTAGCAAGTAGCAATCACCAGAGCTCACATTACAGATGGCCCAATTCATGACTTTTGTTCCATTTCATTCCTGTATAGAGTCGATGGGTAATGCTTTGCTAGTGTGACGTCTTATTGACGGTCAATCTGTTACACCTCATTTTAAAATCTGCTAGTGGGCGCTAAAGAGTTCCAGAATTTGTTTCACAAAAACTATGGCAACCCTAAGTCAAATAGCATATGTCTGCATGTATTCAGTCAAATATTCATGAACTAGGACTATATATGTTGAACTCTTTATTAAAGATTTGTTCCACCCAACCGGATGAGCTACATATTAGCAGACATGGGGTAATCGCGATTAGTAATCGTAATCGATTACGACGATTACAGCATTTTTAAGTAATCGTAATCCCAATCGATTACATTCGAGAAAATTCAGAAGTAATCGTAATCGTAATCGACTACTTCCCATATTAATCGATTTCTTTGTGAAAGAACGATTACTTTCTATTTGTACCGGACTATGACATAAACTGAACAGTGAACATTCGTGAACAAGGAAGAGGCGTTATACCAGTTAGTGATAGCACAAACGTCAGATTTTCAAATGCCACTGCTCATTATTACGTCAGAAGTGGCCTATTAGCTTTGTGGCCTATTAGCTTTGCTCGTCATTGCGTAAGAAGTATCCAGCTATCCACACATAGTGAATAGATATTCGATGTACATTAGTGTGATTGTAAGACCGCTCACCGTGATGTATATCAGGTTATCAATACATTCCAGACGCCACTACCTCGCAGCAGGATAATCAATCACGTCTCTGCCTAGTTTAAAATAGTAACTTTTGTATTGGTGTTTGTTTATGCATATAGTTAAACGCATAGGTTGACCGATGCTGCTTTGCGAGCAGTAGACCTATGTAGTACGAAATACGAACGTACACCGGGCAAAGGTTTGAAATTTTGTAGCCTACTCGTCAAATAAAACATTACGGTTTCTACGACGAAGCATTAAAAATCAACAGCTGCTGATATATATCGTAACCGAGCCGTTTCTCGTAATGACCGCTTGCATTCCATTATCATTAAGTTGAAGGCAGAATTTTATGTTCACTTTAAAGAATTCTCTTATTCTGATATGATTCTGCTTGAAACGGGTGCCAATCGTATTTCACAATTCTTTACTCAACATTTGGACCTGCCGCCATATCCATCGGCTTATATACAATGTTAGCGTTGCTTGTAGCTAGAAAACAGCAAATCGTCCCACTCCAAACGTTAGTCTTGGGCCCACATAGGGTAGTCATTTTCAAGTGGAAGATTTAATTTCGTCAATAATATTGGTAATTGCATTATATTACTATTCATTTTTAATCCTCTCTCTTCCCCCGATAGTCAGATTTACCTGAAGAGCTGCGAGCACGTAATTCATATTTATAATAGGGTTACCATATTATGGAATCGGGAAGGAGGACGTTTTTTCAAAATTTTCAAACTTAGAATACCTCCCGAAATATTCCTCTGAGCGGTAATTCAGTGCAATTTTATGGTATCTCGGTCCAATTTTAACTAAAATTCTAAAAAAAGAGTACAAAATCTCAAAAAGTAGAACATTTGGGCGTCCTCGGAGGACATTTTCAAAAACCCGAAAAAGGAGGACAAGGTGGACGATGGTAACCCTAACGTATATGATATAGGCGGGAGCGGCATGATAGCGTATGGTAACCCTACATTATAACATCTGGTATCCTGTAATAATTACTTTAGGGCAGGGCTCGGAAACCTTTTTTTGTCCGGAGACATATTGGCCCTATTTTCCATCTCCCAAAGAGCCATACATGCCAATTTACTGTTACGTCACAATTAAAGATTTGTGACGACGTCGTGTTAGCTCTAATTCAAGCTTACTACGGATTCGTCGTTTGCGCCACATTTTGTAAAAATTGTATATTGTTCCCAAAAAAGCTAGGAAGGAAAAGTAAGGCACGGACGGGCCAGGCCTCACCATTGATAACGCAATTTATCGTGAATAGCTTAGAACTTAATATAACTGATATTAGTCGAATGTAACTGTCACACTGATTTATTCCGAAAATCCAAATACTGGACGACTTCTCAATTCCGAAAGTATTCGGCGGTAACATATAACGTTGCGCTACACGCCTACATTATAACGCCGGTACTACAAAGCTACTTACCAATCAACAACGTGGATAGCTATATTGCGCTGTTTGTAATTGTGAATGTCACGTCCAAGGCAGTTCATTTCGCGCCGCAGATCAGGCAGACAATATGTATTTAAAAACTACGTTGTAATATGGGCGTCGCCATGTCTGCTATTCTTTTTGACCAATCAACGTATCGCACAATCCAAGATTTCGAGTCGGGTAGACAGAATTCGCGAGTGATATTAGTCGCCGGCGTGACAGTAACGTAAACTTGGGAAATTTTGAAAGAGGGCGTTCGAGCCCCTAAACCCGAAGACGGCGTTGTCTTTACCTCTCAAAGACATGTTGATACTAACACGGGAATAATTATTCTGGCCGTGATGAAAAGTTACAAACTGCTGTAATATTGATCAATTCAGTGCAAAAATAAATATTTGTCAAAGAGCCATATCTTATACCCAAATAAGCGATATATGGCTCCCGAGCCATAGGTTCCCGACCACTGCTTTAGGGTATGTTGTTAATTCGTGACCTCTGGTCTGTTATATAATCAAAAGATATTATTGTGGCCAAAAATTAGCAGACTAAAAGAAATACTTGCGTGAGACGCACACACAAATTTCCATGTCTTTAATGCTCTGTGGGTGCCCGGATGGCATTTGCATTGTGGGCTCAGATTGGAAGGACCGCACTATAAGTCACGCCCTCCCAGCGCGGCTATTGGTAATGGACACATACCCAAAGTTTTGGCCGATGTCCTTCATTAGTAGCACACTTTGTGGATTCGCATGTTGGCCGAAACTGCATTATGTCTTTTGGTGTGTCGTAGCGCGGTATTGACTGACACCTAAATGCCTGTTACTATAAATTATGCATGCTCTTTTTCTTGATGAGGAGACTTAGGCTATGTATTTCAAAATTAAGCTATCTAGAGACATTAAAATCGCGATGCTCCTAGACAATTTCCAAGTTCATGAAATCTCTCGAAAATAGTCTAATTTGTGTTGGTGTACGAAATACTTTTGAGTCCCCTTCGAGCTCGCTCCCCACCGTATTAGGAAATTTAGGGTGCGGCAGTTGTGGACCTGGCAAGAATGCAAATCGTTGGATGCGATAAATCGTACAATATAAAATGAGCAATGGGTACTTTATGACGTAACAAGCAAATGCCGCATCTTATTTTTTAAAGAAAGTTGTTATCCCCTTAGGCCAGTGGTTCTCAACCGGGGGTCCGCGGACCCCTAGGGGTCCGCGAAGCAATTTCAGGGGGTCAGCGAGACCTCAGAATTCTCAAAATGGTTGATAACCTAATTTTAATTTTTTTTTATTCGAGAAAGCATGAGGCAGTTTCGCAACGCAACTGCTAAGACCTCATGACTCATATCATCATCATAATCGTCTGACATGAAATATCCTACTGTGGAAATTCGTTTTAATTGCCAATATCCGTATGAAACAAACATATTGCGGTTTAGAGACGTTTTGTTGGGGCTTGTGGAAAAATATAAATATGGAGATAGTAAGGTCAATCAGGATGACTGCATAATGTTTGCGAAACCTTTTCGATTTGAAGTAGTAGGTCTCATCAAATTAGCTAGCAGTCGTTTGAAATACAAATTTCTGAAGTAATTTCTCTAATATGCCCCAATGAAGGGATTGAAACCTCGCCACGAAATCCGTTTTATCCTGTGATATACATACCACAATTCCAGAATAACTGCAAATTGAGATGCTACACAAAAATGGCTAGGCTGGACGTGATATGTTAATTACTAATACGTTTCTTCATTTTGGTGCCATAAATGTTGCGATCACACCAAAAGTATCGTCGGAAGCGTTGCGCGTTAATATTGCATTAGCCTCCATCTATATTTGTGGAAATGGATTGTCGGCACTCATCGTTATATCAAATCGAACACGCGGTCCATGTAGCCTACTTCAAGAAATACAGCTGCAGATTTGAAATAATAAAGGTCGACCCAATTTCTACATAAATAGTATGATGTTATTTTCCGGAAAAGTAATTTTGTTGCTGTTAATCACAAAAAGCCGATACAATTCACATTTGCACAAGACAGATGACGGTCTAGGTTCCCCCTCGCCACCTCAACCGCGTAAGCGGTGACTTACTATAGCCTAGAGGTGGGCCATGCTGTAAGTCGGCAGTTACGGAATGAAAATGAAAAATATCGGCCTTACGTAAATTTCCACAGTAGTCGACAAACACCAGGAATACCACAAAACAAACAGACAAACAGATGACGGTTGCACCATTTGTGAGCTAAATTTGGACTAAAACTTGAGGTGGTCCGCGAGGGTCCGTGACGGCCAAAAGGGGTCCGCGAAGCCAAAAAGGTTGAGAACCACTGCCTTAGGCCTTTTCAGCGCAATCCATATATTGTCTTCCAATATAACTTCTAAGATGCAAAATAAATGTAATCGTGAGTAATCGTGATTACTTTTCCAATGTAATCGTAATCGTAATCGACTACTTCCTGATTTTGCTGTAATCGTAATCATAATTGTAATCGCGTCATTCAGAAGTAATCGTAATCGCCATTGATTACATTCACGAAGTAAGCACCCTATGTCTGCTTACTAGAAATATTTTTGATTTTGTCAAGAGGGAGCATCGTTTGGCTATATTTGCATCAATTTTGCAAGTGATGTTGTCACTTACAAAGCCAATCGAATGATTTACTGTTTCACAGTATCATGGCATAATTCAAAACATTGCACCAACTTGTTATTCCATCGGGAATTTTTCATTGGTCGCGAATATGCATCTTGTAATGCTCCTTCTCTATGCGATGTGGTGACATTTGCAAAAAATGGCCAATTTTTTATCAATATCGTTACTAATAACAGTTATTTTGGGCACATAAAAATCTTATTTTATTTATTAGTAATATCAAGAGACCCTTGAAAGCACTTGTTTTCACATATGTTAATAATATCACTGTAATTAGAAACGATATTGATAATATATTAAAGAGGTTGAAGTTGCGGAGTCGGAGTCAGAAGTATTTAAAAAAAATCCAACCCCGACTCCAGCCAGTATTTTCTCACAACTCCGACTCCGACTTCGAGACTCCGACTCCAATAAAACAAAAATTAGCGCAACTCCAACTCCTACTCCACGACTCCGACTTTGACTCCACTTCATGTGACAGCAACCAATCATTCAATGATTGTGCGTTTTGCTGGCCCCACGATTATTATTTCACAACTAAAGTGACCACAAACGAAGCGATTTTGGTACATAGTAAGATAAGCCCTGCCTCCACCGCTAGCTACTTTAACGATAAACAGAACGCCATCAATACTCTAGTGGCCCGCGCAATGATTTACAAAACCGCATGTGGTTGGCTATCCCTACCGTACTATAAGTATACGCCTATACGCTATAAAAATAATACAAAGATATCTATTGGTGCGGTACCCCGAGACAGCTGTGAAACATTTTGTGTCCGCTGGCCGCACAAGAGATTGCGGAATCTGAAAACCTTGGCAATACCAATCTATCGATTAGTGAATTCATGCAATAACGTTTACCCTTACTCGAAGTTTGACCAGACACCGACGGTGGTTCAGAAACTTCCGCTTCGGCACCCAAATCGTGTTTTGATTCAGTAGTGTCGCCGCCTTTTTCTGACAAAAAGACAATGTAAATTGTTATTGAAATTTTCAATATGCTATATATTGGACTGCAGTCACGCGATTAGCTGCTACTATAGCAACGATTGATTGGTTGGCAACCTACTTTCGTCTGTGTATGTACTTATTACAGGGATATCTAGATATCCCTGACTTATTGGAGCGAAGCATGGACCGGAGCCGGATTGGATATCCGGCCGTATTTTCACATTTTGGCCGGAGCCGGTTCGGAGCCAGATCAGTACCTTTTCCTAAGAATTGGACAGCCTTACCCTCGTCCACTCTCGAATCAATAGTTACTGTGAAACGTTCATTGAAATAAACGACATGCTAGCGCTAAGTCCAAGTTCGCATAATTACTTGGGGTTGGGGTTGATCTTTGAGTTTTTAATTTACTATTTGCTTTGTTTCAATCAAAATTCAATACCATACTGTGAGTAGATAATTATTATCGGACTTTTTCGGACTGAATCACGGTCATTTCTAGAACCCGGCCTAGGAGTCGGACCAGAGATTTGAAAGCAGGATCGGTATAGGACCAGAGAATTTGTCGATCCGCTCCGCAGGAGTACTTTTGCTTAAGTTATCATCTTAACGATAGGTTGATTTTACGATGAAAGGGATTCGTAACTTAGATATGTTGGATGTGTCGGCTGTGTTAGTGGAGCAGAAATGCGGGTGTTGTGTTGTCGAATAGAGGGATCTAACACGGGCACCAAAGGTTCGAAATTCGTCTCGTGCAAGGATCGAAGGATCACCAACTCAAAATGGGTAAAGAACTGGCCGGAGCCATCTTCCGAAATATTGCGATATCGAAACATTGGTAAGTTATGTGCTTCAGCTAAGTTTCTATACTCAATAAACCATTTTGCTCTCTAATAGTGAAGCGATATTTATTATATTCAAAAACCGTGAATGATAAACAAAATCAGATGTTATGACTAACATTATAATTTCAATTTGTATTATGAGCCACACCAGATTTCTGGCAACGATTAGCTGCGCCCGAGGAGTCCATATTTAGGCAACATTGGCGTTGGTTATTCTAAGATCGTTTGCGAATGTCCTGTGCATGTGGCGTGCGCAAGATAGATTTATAAACATTGATTTTGGGGCTTCTTTTTTCATGCTGGGGCAAACGCGCGACTCCTAATCAAACACTTCCTGCGACAAAATGTCTGCTCTTATTTTGTTCACCAGTATTTTGTAATATCTTTAGGTTAATGCTGTATGCAGAAAAAATTAAACATTGGGTTTGGTCATTGCACTCGCCAACCCAGCAGTAGGTATACTTCCATATCTCCAAAATAATCTGGCTTCGTCTATACAGCTGCTTTTATTGGCTAAAATAATAAAGGAACGTAGCTTAATTGTAAGGACTATAAGCCTATTCCATAGCAATATCCAGTATATTAAATGATATTGAGTAGCCAACAAGATGAAGTCATAGGGCATCGTTGTTGGCGGCTTGTCACTGTTTCGTTTGGACCATTATACGTCAAAATAAGACCCATTCGTTACACGCCAAGGTTGCCGATCAGCTCATATTTTTCACCATTATTTCTTAAACGTTATTTTTAGCACGGGCCTCCAAACCTTTTGGGCTGTTTCGTGGACTCATAACCTTGTAATTGGGAATATGATGACTAAAAAGTGATCACTTTCGTCGAGGCCTCATACTGTCATCTGGCATATAGTTGTTGCATAAAAAGATAGTTGATGCCTAAAAGTCAAAATAACAAAAATTAGGACGTAGGCCTATGTCAATAACCGGTTTAATAGAGGACAATGGGGTTTTGTGGTTGTAGTTTAAACATTGGTCTTAGAGCTAGCCCGCTAACACACAGGAGGTCCATGGACCCCACTCAGATTACGAACCCCTGTTATGCAGTGACGACTGGTGGTGGTGAGAGTATGAGATGCTATAATTGTGATCTTGTTCAACGCTGCGAAAAAAAATTAATCTCTACTTTTATATATACGTCATCACATTTTGTCTTCGAAATCTCAAACCCGTCGCGAACCGCAGAACATGACCAGCCCACTAGTGCGGAGCATGGACCGGATCCGGATCGGATATCCGGCCGGATTTTTTCAATTTTGGCCGCAAGTAACCGCCAAGCCAGTGCGAAAATAAACCAGCCATATTTATAAATTCACGGAACCACCGTACCGTGCTGGGCCGGATTTCCGGCCGGAATTTATCATTATCGGCCGGAGCCGGATCAGTACTTTTTCCTGATACGGCCGGATCGGAGCTGGACCAGAGAATTGAAAAACCGGATCGGAGCCCGGCCAGAGAATTTGTCGATCCGCTCCGCACTACTGCCCACAATCAGTCGTAGGGCATTGAGTTGGTCACCCATGAGACTAGCACAGGACTACTCGGCGGACTGCGGTCCGAATGCGAGCCTTTTCAGAAATGAATGCGGACTAGATCTGTCGCAGGATTTACTTGATTTTTAGCCAAACCAAATCCATTATCATTGATTTCGAGGAACAAAGTACCAAAACGCGCAATTACATAAATGCATTTGTAGAAAAAAAGCTTCCTTAAACATATTTTCATGTGTTAATGAGATAGATGTGTGCTTGTTTGTAGGAATTATTATGACTAAAACGAAGTTGAAATATTCACAAATATAACCGCATTTCGTCGTCACTTGCACACAGTCTCTCGCGTTTACAGGCAAAACAGAGAAGCCTTTGTTCATTCAGACATGGAGATGCAAATTGCAATATGGATTACGTTTGGTCATGGAATAGGATTTAGAAGCAGATGCAGTCAAAATTAATCCACTGTTTTACGAAAAGAGCGCTTTAAAAACGGTTCGTTTCGTAAATTAATACAATATTTCAAATTGCCTATTTATATATAATTCTTCACGCCACACCTGAGAATCTGTGGTGGCACACTATAGAATGCCGCGAGTAGTTAAGTAGATCGGTGGCGAAGCAACACTGTGTTAGATGGGTGCGGCGGTGATTCGTAGTGAAACCCGTGGTGGCGATTCGTGATTTCAGGTATAGGCGCGGCGATGATACGCCGTTTCAGGTATAGTTTCAGGTGTAGGTGATGTGCCGCGAAACCCGGGGTGGTGAACTAACATTTTCAGTATAGGCGGGATGGCGAACTAACGTTTCAGGTATACTTGCCGTGACATGCTAAGTTTTCAGGTATAGATGTGGCGGTGAACTAACGCTTATTCAGATGGGCGTGGCGGTGAGATAACACCCTATGATCGGTTGTTAAGTGACACTACGAAGATAGAGATCAGAAAAAGATAAGAAGAAATTAATGAAGTTATAATGATAAAAAAACTATAAGTTTGGTGACAAGATACTAGGAAATTAGTGCCGCGACACACTGTTTGGGAATCGTTGTGCTCACCACTAACCAGTAACCCGTTGCTATCTGTAACCAATCACGTGACCGAAGTCCCGAAGTCCTGCATATAGCCTTATATTGATAAATCATAGCTGTAGGGTAGAATGCACTGACGCTGCATTTAGTCGCCAGTTCTTGATAAATAGTGAATGTTTGGTACTATTGTGGGACCAATAAAGCAACATAATCTGAGGTGGTCACCAATTTTACCTCTGAACTGCGCGAGTGCACGTTCGCGTTCGCGCACTGCTGACAAAGTCTGCTCGCACAGAAAAATCTGTGCCACGCACAAAAATATCCACCTGTGGTTCGAAAGTAAATGATCGCTATCTCTTTTTGCATAAAAAGTATTAAAATTTTGTCGGGTGCAGTAAACGTCAGGGCTTCGTGAAGTTCCGGGTATTCCGGATTCGAGTCTAAGTGATGACTTTTTTAGTCAACACATTGTCCTCTGTTTCGGATCTCAAAATGTTACGCAGTGCCGTTTAAGGGACCGCGCAGTGAGTTGGTGAGTGCGCGCAGACTCGTGAAAAATTAGAGGGAGCATTGGTGGTCACCGCATCGATTACATATTTATATTTAAAAGTTGTCAATAACTTAAACAAAACCTGCAGAAGAATCTCTAGGCTGCGACACGTTATAAGATGCATCCCGATTAAAGCTGAAGAATTTGCGAATCTTTGAACTCTTTCTCATCCTCAGCGTATAAGCCTATCTCAGTCACGGGCATAAAAGTAATGTCAAATTTAGCTTTTCAACACAGTGCATATCCGTAAAACCAATATGCTATACATGGCAAGCCGCTACGACTAAATGTCTTCACATTAACCAAGACTCGTATGTTCTACATTGTGAGTTGTGACAACCTGTTTGTACAAACTGTTTGCGCGACGATTGCCAGTCAGCAAAATTGGTTGTCATCGCTCAGCTAATATTGTCCTTGCCAAGATCGTCGAAGGATACTATTGCAGCAGATTGATTAGGGATGGTGTGAACCTCTGAAAGGTTCAGGTTCGTGTGAACGTGAACCTTTTTGAAAGGTTCTGTGTGAACACGAACGTGAACCTCATGACGTCACGTGACGTCATATTGCTAATTTAAACCCATATTTCAATTAGGTGGTTGCCTATATTAATCTACTGTACACGATACCAAGCGACGACTCAGGGCAACATAATAGCTCAGTATACTTAAGTACATATTGACGTTGCTGGGTGGCGACTGAATCTAAGACCTACCGGTCCCCCGTCGTCTCCCAATCTATACCAATTTACATGTGTTTGTTGGTGAGATGAATAAAAGCATACTGACTGACTGACGTTTGAAATGTCGCCAAATGTATCAACTGGGGCAATCAAATGATATAATAATCCGATAAAATCAGTATCTTGCGTCGCTTTGCCAACAATTTCGACCTGATCGGACTATGTATTCGGCGTCTGAGTATTGCGACATGGATATTGAGCAGAGTGTAAATGGGTTTCTATACTTGCTACCGATTAACAAGTTATACAGCAGTATAGCCAACACCCCAGTCGCACGGATTTGGTTTTTATGATACAGTATACATATGTAGTCAAGATTGACCCCGTACGCCTGCTAGATTTTTACATCAGAAGACGATATCAATCTCATTGATTGGTTAAATAAGGATCATTTGCTGACAAAATACAGTGTATTTCGCTCTTGATGTCATTTGATTGCGGGTCAAGCTCACAGCACAGAGACACTAAATATGCACAAACGGAAGGCTGGATTTTTCGAGCAAACTTTTGTAACAATACCAGTAAATTTTTGAGATTGTCAAGGGCATGCTCGTATAGTGTTGAATATTTATGCTGCCAGCCCCATGCATAGAGTGGTCCGCAGTTGAAAGTCAATAAATTTGAACCAAAGATGTTACAATGAAGTGAAAATTCCAATATATGAAAAAGGTTCACAGTGCAGAACCTACCAAGGTTCTGTTGTGAACGCGAACCTCCAATTTTCCGAGGTTCACACACAGAACACGAACGTGAACCTCACGTTCACACCATCCCTAAGATTGATGAACCCATGTTTCTGGTTAATTATTTCGCCATTATTTCGTCTAAATCTGAAGATCATATGAAAAATAGGGTGAACAGCAAACACATAAAACATGCGCAGACGACGAATTCCAGATAGTGAACTTCGATTTCGTGCCTCCACGACGAAGCGAATCTTCATCTGTGATAGCTGATGGCGTAAATCAGTGGTTGGGGGGCGAGAAAGCTCTGAAGGGGGCGCGAAGAAGCGGTCAACTGAAAACAAGTTTCGCGGTTTGCGCAATTTACCTCCAATTCACGCGTGTTTCTCTCTATATATAACGAATTTCATATTTTTTAACTCACTCATCAACAGTTATAACCTTCCAGGCCATCAAACAATCTGTTGGGGTTGCTAGCATCCCGGTTGGATTTTGCGATATGACCATAAGGGGGGCGCGAAATTTTTCACTATCATAGAGGGGGGGGGTGTCTAAAAAAAGTTGGGAACCGCTGGCGTAAATCCTCCGCATGGGGTTCTCGATGACACAACCGAGAACAGGCCGTGCAACAAGTTCCTGGATGGTGACGCGCTTGTGGATGACACGCCTGTGATGACACGGCCGTCTCGGTGACAATCATTTGTTCCAGGCATTTAGGACCGGTCAGTAGTCGAATGAGGACTGTATTGATGGCAGTGGAGTACGCAGGCGAAGCTAGTGTTCGAAATCGTAAATTTTTATCACACTGTTGCATTTCCATCGAATCATACTATGGCACTGTCTAAGGCAGTGGTTCTCAACATGGGGGCGCGGGAGTCTCTCAGGGGGAGGGCGATAAATTGACAAAGTATGTATCAATTGTGACGAAACATTCGTTTCGCAACCATTCTGAGAATACCATTGTTGAAGATGAAACTTATTGCCAAATACAAACTCCAGCAATCGCGCTCAACGGAGTTTAGGCTGATTTTAATTTCAATTGAGCTAATTTTTGATATTATTTGAAGATTTAGAGCAATTCCCACGTGTAAGTCACTCGCATTACTTCATAGCTTGGCAGTAGCACAAAGCTCGGTGCACTGGGTAGCTGTTGTTAATAGCTGGCAAACTGCACTGCCTAAAATAAGGGACGGGCAACATACGGCCCGCGGACGGTTTCCCGTCTCACATGATAATATGGCCCATGGCCCCAGTCTGCCGAAATTCCCCACTACTTGCTTAAACGTCAAATGCATCCTAGTTCGGCAAACTGGAAATATTTGTAGAACGCACAACAAATTGAATTTGTTAGTCAAGAGCCGAGGGAAGATCAGAGCTTTGCGGTCGTCAATAGATAACCTAAAGAAATGCGTCGAACTACGCGTAGTTCCGAAGCGCATCAGGATAAGAATTGATAAGTCTCGCGCTCGACATAGCCCCAACATCGAACGGGCATTTCTGTTCGATGAGATCGAGAAGAAGAAATGTTCCATACCACATTGGTGGAATAAATGTCGATCGCTTCAACGAGATGTTAGAGATTTTCTATCGTTTTTTGACCTGATGCGTTTCTGCCGTTACCTGAGTATCATTGACGTTCGCAAGGAAAAAGAGAACCAGAGGAAGTACGACCGTAACCTCAAAGTTTTATTTCAACATCGGTTTGGAAATTCGCCAAGTACGGAGAAGAATATCATAGTGAATCTATCGAGTTATAAACTCAATGATATCGAAGAATTCGTCTTGTCACATGGATTGGATTTCTGTTTGCCTCCCAACAACGTAAAGAGAGAAGAAATATTCGCCGATTTCGAGGTATTAATTGGTCAATTACAACACCATAAACCAGTATCTCCGGAATGTTTTTCCGCAATGAAAGCAAAAATTAGTGATCTTGCACATGCGTATTGTGGCACCCCAGCTGACGCCGGTGATTTTCTGATGAACAAGGAGATTGTCTTAAAACCATCAAATCTTTACGTTCAAATGAAAAAATTGTCATCACAAAACCTGACAAAGGCTCTGGTGTTGTGATTTTGAACCGGGCAGATTACAACATGAAAATGGAATCCGTTCTCCATGATTCGTCCAAGTTCACCAACCTGGGTCCTGCCGATGTGAACGACAACACGCGCAAGTTAGAAATGAAGCTGCAGCGTCGCCTTCTCAAACTGAAGAAGGATGGAGTCCTTCCTTCAAATCTGTACGAGTCTCTACGCCCAACGGGATCGCAACGGCCGCGTATGTACGGTTTGCCGAAAACACATAAAGATAACGTTCCTCTTCGCCCCATATTGTCTATGTGTGGATCGGCACAACACAGTGGCGGCTCGTGACAATATCGGGTGGTGGGGCAAGGGCTGCGAGCGACTTTTATCAACATGACGTCACAATGGCGTTTTCCAACGCAAAAAAGTAGCTTTAATATGATGGTCACATGAATTTCCCGACAAAGTGATTTTAACATAGGTGCCGCGAGCGGTTTGCCGGTGAGCCGTGACTTGAAGTGTGGTAACAAATGTTTTATTCATTTTTTTTTTAATCAAAGGATTATTTTACATAATGTACGTGAACTAAGAATCGTCCCTATGCCACGAATCAATTATCAGGTCATCCTTAGTAGCATGCGTTATGATTTCATGGTAGAGTTAGAGATTACGCAAATCGATAGGCCGTCCGAAAGTGTTTCGTACACGATCCTGGTGTGTTACGACCACTGAGCTGGTGGTTACGAGTTACGACCAGGTGATAGGCAACCAAAGCGGAGGTACCCGGCGTACGATTGGATCAATGGACTGGACAATTTCTAGACCTTTAATTTTCGCTCTAAAGGCAACTGCGTAAACTAGCCTACGTACGGAGCAAAGATTCAATACGATTCATGTTCGCACTTGACTTGACCAGACTAATTCCAATGACTAGAACTCGAGAGATTGCGTAAGCCTAACTGCAAAGGTCAACGACTTCGGACACATACGCAATTGTTATCTCATAGATTGGGCCTGTCATATTGAATCCAGAACATCAATTTGAATGGTCTTTGAAGAACTAAGGACGGCAGTAGGGATGGTATGAACGTGAGGTTCACGTTCGCGTTCTGTGTGTGAACCTCGGAAAGTTAGAGGTTCGCGTTCACAACAGAACCTCGGTAGGTTCTGCACTGTGAACCTTTTGGTAAATTGTAATTTTCACTCCATTATAAGATCTTTAGCTCCAATCTATTGCATTTCAGCCGCGGATCACTCCATGCATGGTGCTGGCAGCATAAAAAAAATCAACGCTAAACGAGCATGCACCATGCACCTCGACAACCTTAAAAGTTTTACTTGCTTTGTTGCAAAATTTTTCTTGGAAAAAGCAGCTTTCCGTTTGTGAATATTTAGTGACTCTCTGCTGTGAGCTTGAACCGCAATCACACAACATCACGAGCGATATATACGTAGTCAGCGAATGATGCTTATTCAACCAATTAATGACATTGATATCGTCTTCTAATGTAAAAAATCGAACAGGCGTACGGGGTCATTCTTAACTTCATATCTTTACTGTATCATTAAAACCAAATCCGTGCGATTAAGGTGCTTGCTACTGCTGCATAACTTGTTGTTGTTTGTGGTATCGGTAGCGAGTATAGAAACCCGTTGTACACTCTGCTCACTATCAATGTAGCAATATTCAGACTCCGAACACATTGTCCGGTCTGGCTAAGACCGTTAAGGCGTAAGCTTATATTCCTGTGTAAGCCCTCGTCGAAATTGTTGGCAAAGCGACGGAATGTATTGATTTTATGCAATTATTATATCCTTTGATTACCGCGGGTGATACATTCAGCGACGTTTTGAACGCCAATATGTACTTCGGCATTGTGGCATTATGTGGACCGAGTATTCGCCAGGTATCGTGTACATTAATATAGGCTATCACTTCATTTGAAGATATGGTTGGAATTAGCAATATGACGTTACGTGACGTCACGGGGTTCACGTTCGTGTTCACACAGAACCTTTCAAAAAGGTTCGCGTTCACACGAACCTGAACCTTTCAGAGGTTCACACCATCCCTAGACGGCAGCCTCGGAACTTCGGTCTCGGAACAACATAGTACATTTTGGCCTTGAAACTGGAGATTGTGACGCAACACATACGGCTTACTGTCTATAAGTCTGCTGCGAAATCGCCGTTGGAAAATATATTAATCAATAAATACATGAATGAAAGCCGTAAACTTAGCATACTGTTACATGAAATCATCGAGAAGTAGCATTCGCAATCTCATAACCCATTCCGGCATGGTACACTGTCAAAATCAATACAATCAGACGAACACCGAACTTTGAGTAAAATAGATCGAGGAATAGGCTGATCGAATGATCAGCTGTTAGCCGACATCGAAAATGAAATAGCTATCGCATTTGACAGGGGATTGAAAGCAAATGGTTTGAAGGCCACAATTTCACAGTGAAATGCACATTGGCGAACATAAAATTATGTGAATATTTGAATGCAAACCGAGAATCTTAGTTAGCTGTTTCATGCGATCATCGAGATATACCATTGGAAATATCATCACCGATCTCGCTATGGAACGCAGACTAGATTAGCACCGACAGACACCGGCTTTTGCGTGAGATCCGCAATGATATAGGTAGGCTAAGTATCAGATCAGCGCGCATCTCTACCATACTCGACCTCGAAAACGAAACAACTGCCTCAATCATTGAGCGTCAACTTTAAGACTTGGCACCGCGTTCGATACTAAAATCAAGACATACCGTGCAAAAGCTCGTGACAGATCTAGGTATGGAACATCGTTAAAATCAATAGAGACCAATAACGGCTTTTGCGTAAATCTGTTAGCGATAAATGAAGAGTCAGCTCTCACTCGACTTTGGAAACGAAATTACCACCCACATAGTTCAGTGACAAACTTAAAACTTGTTACAGCGGTCGATACTAACATTAAGACTTACTGTGCCAAATGTCATGACCGATCTCGGTATGGAACATCGTCAAAATCAATGGAGACCAATACCGGCTTTTGAGTAAAATCTGTTTGTAGACGAATTAAAACGCGCCAAATTAAATCCGTCCAATGTATTTCTTAGCTCATTTGATGTGAAAAGTCTTTTTACCAACGTACCATTGTCGGAAACTTTCGAAATCTGCGCAGACGCGCTTTATGATGGCACGCTTGAACCTCCGAAACTACCGCGTAAAATATTTCTTGAATTGTTGCAAACTGCTACTAGTAGCGTTGAATTCAGCTTCAATGACACGATGTTCCGTCAATGCAATGATGTTGTGATGGGTTCACCGTTGGGACCTAGGTTGGCCGATATATTCGTGGGATACCATGAAAAGAAATTGTTTGAAAACGTCGCAAAACCTCTCCTCTATTTTAGATATGTCGATGACACCTATGTTGCCTTTAAAAATGAGCGAGAGTGTAATAATTTCTTCGAAAATTGAACTGTCTCCATCCAGCTCTACAATTTACCGTGGAAAAGGAAACTGATGCTGCCCTTCCCTTTTTAGACGTCTTAGTAGAGAGATCAGGACAAACGTTTTTAACGTCAGTGTACAGAGAACCTACTTTCACTGGTCATTAATTTCATTATATTCGTTGGGATTCATTTTGCCCGAAGCGGCGTAAATTAAACCTCATTTCATCGCTCGTTAATCGCGCCTTGCGCCTCTGCTCACCAGAAAAATTGTCACACGAATAGGATGATATCCACTTGATTCTCTCCAAAAATGGCTATCCGGACCACATATTAAAATGCTCCATCTCTAGGGTATTGAAAAAATCGGATACAGCTCCAAAATATGGCCCAGAAAAATGCCCGGCATTTTTGCACCTACCTTGGCTAGGTAACGTGTCTAGCCGTTTTGAAAAGCTTATTAAATCGGCTGTTCACCGTTGCTATTACAGCGTTAACACGCATGTAGTGTACACGACGAAACCCTTGTTACCCAACTCTCGAACAGATGTACTTCCTGCCTCTGATGCAAGTAATGTTGTTTACCAATACAAGTGCCACTGTGATAGCAGGTATGTAGGACGTACATCTCAAAGATTGTTTGAGCGTATGAAGCAAAGTATCCCAAAATTGATTCGGTCAAAAACTTGCGCAAATGATCGCACGGAGCTCGAACGTCAGTGCAAATTGGCTGCAAAAACAGACTGCTATGATGATTACCAAGCATATGCTTCGTCAATTGGTCAGCATCTGAGTGAAAACCTTGCCTGTGCACAGCACTATGATGACAATATGTTCACTGTCATTGCGCGTGGTAGGTCTGTGTTTCATTTAAAAGTCTTTGAGTCTACTATTATTCAGTTGAGCAAACCTATTTTATGCAGACAAAAAGATTTCCTCTATAACCTACAAATTTCTCATTAGTGCGTGTTGTTCCGTGCGTGTAATTGTTTATTTACAAATTGTGCTGTTACTATAGTACCGTATGTCCGTATACTTCATAGTTTGTTATTGTTGCCATTGGTACAATGCGAATTTCATGGTTTGTGATTTTGATTGTTGCGTCATACTTTGCCTTTTTGGTTTTGCTTTTAAATCTGTTTAAATCCCTTTAGTGTGCCGATAACTCTTGAAAAGAGGCACCCGAAAAGTCTTCGAGTTAATAAATATTATTCTACAATGGATATTGTATTGAAAGCTATATTCAAGTTCTGTACCACGAACCAGCTATCAAAAAAATCGTAAAAACACTTAAACCACTAACACGAAATTCGAGTTGAGATTGAATTCCTAATAATTTACTTGTGGGTACACGACAGCAGTTCTGATTTTTCTGGACACAAGACTTGAAAGAACATCTTTGAGTTATCAACATAACAACGTGTTTGAAAATGTCGCGTACTAGTCTAAAACCAAAGTACCGACAGTCACAACCGACGCAAGTTATTACTATTTATTTCGGGATCAGGATCATTTCAACAAAATTACACACACTGTATAATATAATGATGTTTTTGTGCAACACGCTATTGATTTGAATCACAACAAACGGAAAGGAAATTCGAATTTCGTTCCATAATAGATATTGACCGACGTCGTTTCATCGGTGTGCATCGTTTTTTTAGATGCAAATTATGTTAGTGTAGCAGAAAACAATTTAGTGTAACAGAAAACAATTTCCAATCTCTTGGATTATGAACCCAATGTGTTAGCGTTCATTCAATATTTTGTTTGGGGAAACTAGTTAGGCCTACTTTGTAGGATACGAATGATTATCTCCACAACTCAGACAAAAGTATGGAAGATATTTACATCACCCAAAGTAATCCACTTTACTCGATATTCTCATGCTACGAAACTGTTGAATGATTGCTTACACTTGCAAACTAAAGAATGGTTGGTCAGTCTCTTCAAAATGCTTTTGATATCAAAATAACTTTTTAACACGAATGGTCACGTATCTACATATTCAAATAACCCAACACCGAATTAGTATACAGGAATATCATAGTTCTTGTAAGTTGTATATGCGCAATATATGTTTATCGTAAGTCCTACACATTCACGATATCCGTCGAGTTTTAGAAAATATTATACCGACATCGCGACATCTTTCAAAAACAAAACTGTGGTCACTACTTGAGAGACCTATTAGTAGTATATAAGTGCTCATCCAGCTCCGCTCCAATCACATCGCAGCATTTGATCACGTGACTACTTTTGAATTTCAAATCAAACAGAGAAAAGCGCGCGAAAGAGTTATATCAATAGTGCTTCAATAGGGACAATGGGTGACAATATATGTCAATAACGGGCGTGACCATCATTGTATTGACAATGATCGTGTCAGCTGATTGCATAATGGGTGTTAATGGGTGTGGGTTAGGAGAGCGAACCGTGACAGCATAATGGGGTGTGTGCTAGCGAACGTTACGGTATTGTGCAATGGTTAATACCGTAGACAAGTCCAAAGCTAGTGATATTACACCATACACAGCTTTGATCACGTAGCAAATTTGTAATTATATATTTTTTTAGCATCACTACAAATCATTCTTATTCCTATATACAGTCCAATTATTCCTATACAGCCATCCCATCGCAAGCTCCATCCCAGTTCATCTCCCAGTGCTTGTCCAAATGTTCGAAGTATATTTTCGGTCGTTCTGGTGTTACACCCTCCATTGTTCAGGATTTGCAGTCTTCTGCCCATCTCGCCTAGCGTTCGTTGCTGTTGTTTTGATTAAGGCGTCAAAGTGGGTATTTAGACCCACTCCAATCACGTGACCACTTTTGAATTTCAAATCAAACAGAGAAAAGCGCGCGAAAGAGTTGTGTGACCGTTATTGCACAATGGGTAATAACCTAGCGATATTGCACCATACATAGCTTTGATCACGTGACAAGTTTGCAATCATATATATATATTTATTCCGCGATGGTGTGATCATCATTGTATTGACCATGATTGTAGAATAAGTTTAGGCGACTATTTAAGTCACAAATTTGATGCTAAGCCATTCAATACGAAATTGAGCGACGATGGGAAGAATAGTGATTAACGATGTCAAATTCGAATCTCCAACAAATATTACAATGGACCAAACTTCAAAGAGTATAATAGTAACGGGTGTAGCGACGATAAAATTTGAGCAGCAGTTCATAATAAAACGCCGTAAAGGATATACGTGGGTGATCATACGTGACGAAGACAACGAAAAAAAATCAATGAAGATTCATGAGGAAGATGTTCGCATAAATGGAAAGTGTATTACTATCAAACAAGGAACCGCCGTGGAATTAAACAGCCTATTCATGAAAAATTGTTACAGATTAGAAATGAGCGACGCATCTCATCTCATACATTAATATATTTTTTTGTTGTAGATTTGAAATGCGCAACGCATGTCATTTCATACATTAATCATATCATTCATTATTCTGTAACCTATTTCTATTTACATGTATAATTAGATTGAATTATAATTTATTTGAAAGCAAGTGCGACAGTTCGAATACTATCATTCGATAGGCATGCGTGCTTTGAAGCGTTTGATATATGAACAAGCAAAATTTAAGCAGAATGCGTACGAAGCTATCCGAGCAGGACCATTCGATGAAAAGAATATGTATAGTTGGTGGGCAACGATCCAAGGACCAAACGGAACGCCCTACGAAGGTGGTGTGTTCAGATTATCAATCGAATATTCTACCGAGTATCCATTCAAGCCTCCTAAAATGCGATTTGAAACACGGATATTCCATCCTAACGTAAGCTGTAAAGGTACCATATGTGTTGATATTTTACAGAAGGAATGGTCACCAGCGATGACAACGTCCACTCTACTGATATCAATACGTTCATTGCTCGCTTCACCAAACCCTTATGATCCGATGGATCAAGAGAGTGCGGAAATGTATTTAAAAAATAAGGAACGTTATTTCCAACTAGCTACTCAATATACCCGTAGACATGCAATGGAAGATACGCAAGTCACCCAGCAAGAAAAATAGTGTTGTTTTAATCCGCCGCGAGTAGCGTGGAATTGCATTATACATTCCGTATTGTTCTTGTAATAAATAACAAAAATCAACGTCTGGTTGCGTTGTTATTCGTCTGAATGGGGACTTAGCTCAATGGTAGAGTATCTGTCTTGCAAATAGAAGATACGGGTTCAATTCCCGTAGTCTCCACGACTTTTCTATTGATGCTGTATCTGACTAGAACACGAATGAGGAGCCGTAGTTGTTTTGCGATTTTATTACAGACATATCAAACTAGTAACAAGCATCATAAAATCACGCGTGGTGTAACGCTTCGAATACGATTATATTTTTTACAACGATCGCATTCCCTTTAAATTCTATAAGAATAGGACAGGTACGCGGTAAACAGTAATGTTTGTCTTTGCAGACAGTGATTGTCGGAGATTCAATCTTACCGTAGTGAGGAACATGCAGTTTCTTCACTACGATCTTATTGGTACGATACATTATTTCGCATGAGAAAGGAATAGTGATAGATCTCACTTTCGGTAATACAATCGTTTTTTCATAATAGCTACGATCTCCATTACTACTCAAGCGTAGGGGACCAATACAAATGCGAGCCATAGTCATGATTTACGTTCACATTCTTCTCCACAGCAAAATAGCGTATATAATAAGAATTCCAGAAATAACAGCGCGGTTGCAACGATAGTTATTATTTCGATTTCTTCCATTGAGATTTTATCCAACTGAAACTTCTTTTTCGAATGAGATGATCGTGTTCATCCAATTTGAAGCTTGATGATATCGAACACTTTTGTCTCTTATCTAGTTGTCGCAATTTACGCATAAGATCGAAGAATTTGATTTCGTCGTGTTCACGTATGACGGTTCTGAAATTCTTTGCAAAAGCACTACCGTCTTCAAAACACCAACTGATTTGATCGTCACTAACTGCACTTATGAGAACAGTTTTGGATTTTACGTCTCGTTTGCGCTTGAGTGCTTGCGAAGCAGCGTCTTCTCGTAAATGAAATTTCAAATCGGCAGAGTTACCACTATAACACTGCGCAAACATGAGTAGGTTTTTTGTATCTTTACGAAAGCTTTTTAATAGCTCACACATATCATCATCGAGTAGATGCCTATCATAAAATACAAATCCGGAATCGCGAGCTTCAGGATCATTTTCTTTTGTGTTATTTGGACATGAAAATCCGTGACCGACGAAATATATGAAGTTTATCTTGGCGCTACTATCGGCCATCGTTTGAAGCTCTCTGGAAAAATTTCCAAGAGTGGCTTGCTCTTCACGCAACACTTTGATATCTTCAGTCTTGAATTTGAATTTCTGTACTAAGATATCTGTCATAATCTGAATGTCTTGTAACGTTCCTTCATTTTCGACATGGTGCGGCTTTCCGCGATAACACATCGATACTATAAGCGCATTCATGATGACACTGACTAGATCCCGAGCAATAACCACTTATATATAACTCCAATGAATACACACGAATTTATTAAAAGCGATTTCTCAAAAATTCCCATAATTTTAGTTTACGAAAAACGACAAGTTCACCGCGGTTACGACGAATAATTCTATGCTTCGACAACACATCTATATACATACAATTTTTAGGAAAACGCACTGGTATCCAATCAGACCCGCGGAAAATTGTAACTTCGTTATCATGCGGGTAAATGCGTATGTGAAACGGCTCGAAAGAAATTCTATTACGATTTGCATTCATGACAATAATTTTTCCTTGGACTTTCATGTAGGCCTTCTCATCATCTCCAAAGTATTCTATGATGGTGAAACTAGTTGCTCCCATTTCAAGATTCTAACGAAGTCCACTACGATATCGTCGTTCTCTTTTCGATCATCACCGAAGTGATCCAAATACTGTAGTGTGCTCATACCAGTAGAGCGTTTCATAATATATGCAATTGCATGAGCTCCACAAGCGTCTGACCTTTCATGCTGTAATGGTTTTATTGAGCTAGTATAATTTTCGGGATCAAGGAAACTCGCAATCTCAATCCTGAATGGAGTGATACCCAGACTATCGTGAAAATGGGTTTCATATTGATCAGCATATATGCAAACACAGTGACTACCTTCCTTGTGACTTTCATCATAATTGATCACAATTGAATAAGGAGGTTTTGGGCGCTGAGGGAGTTGATCAATAGGGAAATTCCCTAGATAGTGTTGTTTCGTAGCATGGTAACTATACAATATTTCATCTATTTCTTGTCCGTTCATATCACGGTCACCGTGCGAGCTTGGCTTATTTCCAGTATTTTTTGAAATTCCATAAAGCACAGCAGTGTCGTTTCGCTCTCAACACCTGCCGCAGGAAAGGTGATTCGAAGACTGATCGTTCCACTTTTCTGCAGCTCGAAGCAGTCATCTAAATCGTCACCTCGCAAATTATATGCTAGAAGCGTGTATCCATTTGCGAACTCGGGAGGGGAAATCAAGCCTTTTTGTCGTTCGATGGCACCCATAGATTGAATGAGATTTAGGTAGGCCTCGGAATAATGATTGTTTTCAAAATCAAGTTCGTAGCCACCCTCTGGCATAAGGAAACCATTTACTTTCAATTCAACCCGATTCATTTTATTATGAATAAAATTATATGGGTTCTTATCTAATGCTCCTTGGAATGCCTCAGTTTTCACCATGGCTATAATCAAACGTGTCGGCAGGGTTCCCGAATACAGATTACCAATATCGATTTGAGTGGTGTTAGCCGCAAAAGTTCGAGTCAGCAGCTTCATGTCCATAAAGGGATACCTAGCTGGTGCGTCTACCATCAAGGCAGATTTTACATCTTCGGTTACCCGCACTCCACATAGGTGCAATTCTTTTTTGATGATTTTGAAATTGCTGGTAGCGGCTCCAAACAGAAAGAAACTTTTCGGATTCAATGTTAATTCGAACTCTAACGGAACCTCGTCCAAAATATAGCGGTCTTGCAAACACAACCCGTGATGTATCTTACCGCTAATTTCAACGACTTTGCTCCCGGCATAAGGCAAACTTCTCGCGTTATGACCTTTGTTAACCGAATCGTCACCTAGGGTCGAATCATCCAATTGCTTCTCTGTGTCCTTGACCCATCCTTGTGTAAGAAGCGTTGTCTCTTGCACGTCGTGAGGTGTGAACAGATAGTGTAAGTAGGCCGAATAACATTGTAGCTTCACGTCTTGTTTCAGGGTATGGTTCCCGACTTTGATGTGAAGTTGAGAAATTAGAGAATCAAGAATGTTATTCACAACTCCAATGCTGTCCGTGGCAGCTAGATCCGCATCGCCTTTCAATAGTTTCAAGCGAAATAAAAAATAGGATTCGCTTAAATCAATAAAATCGTCACATCCTTCATAGCGGTAAATAATCACGCTTGCGTTGTCCGACACAGGTGGAATCTTAATGATCCGTTTCTTCTCCACGCTTGTTTGGGTAGGTGGGAGTTGAAAAAGATCCAAGCTAGGATGTACGCCTTCGGCAGATTTCGCGTGAATTAGCTCCGTCATCTTTCGCGAGTCTGCTAGCTAATGAAAAAATAAAGTAGGGAGAGTTCTATTTAATCGAAAATGTCCCGTCGCCGCTTTTTCCGTTTCGTGGTCTTTTTTCTAGGTGCCTTTCTCTTGCCTAGGAAGTTGTCAAGAGCTTTGCTAGCTGCTTGTTTGCCTCTTATTTTGAAGCTTTCACCGACGTTTTGTCCACGCAATACGTCAGAAGCTACTTCTGCTCCTGTATGGAGTAGTTGTTTGCCGAGAGCTTTCGCCCCTTTTGATATCAATGGTACAACACTTCGTCCCAAACTACGAAAGAGATTTCCTAAACCGTGTCCTCTTTGCACTCGTCCTCGAAAATAGTTTATGCCATTACCACTTTGCACACGATAGTATTGTTGAAAGGCATCGCGATCACAACAGTAATGTGCTCTCATGATGACGTAAAGCAAGTGTGATATCAATCATGGACCCCTTCAGATTTATACCCGTACCTTTATCGTCTTTGATACTAATCTGAATTCGACGAGCGTCTTCCGTAATCATAGGGAAAAAGTATATTTTTTCGAATATATGATGTTGATATTCATTGACACTACTCGTAATGGGGATGTTTGTAATAGCGGAGCTTTCGTGTCGCCGACTGATTGCGGTCGAATGAGATCGGTATAAATTAATAAATTGGTGATAGGCGTGATGGAATCCCTCAGAGTGATCTCTGAAGTTAAATAATTCCCTCCTAGCAGCTTTTTCTTCCTAAGCTTTCCATACACGAAAACCGGATTTCTGACTCCGGTTGGATTCTTCAGGAAATTAGGAAACGCACCCGATTTGTAAGGTGGAATGACTAACATACCACTAGAACTTCCTAGCTGGTTAATATATACTTGGTCCTGCGTGCGATTGATTCTATCAATCAAACTTTTGAAGTCATAATAATTACCCTTGGGGTAAAAATAATGATTTTTACTTCCCACTTGAATCAGAGGCGATGTTTTCTCATCCTGAAATTGCCATAACAGAGCGTCGAAAGCAGGTAAAGTAGGTTGGAACTCGTTGCGAATCGAGAACTCCGCTAGGCCCAGTTCGTATTTTCCTGTAATCGGACGTGCTAGCTCGAGAACAAAATCTGATTCCAAACTGCTAATGTGAATGTATTTCATAGTGCGATACCCCGCTTTCGGAATTGAAGTACAGCGCTCGATGGAGCGCTTCGAAACGGAATTTCACCACCTTTGTGATCCAGCAAGGAAATTTTTACACGTTCCAATCTATTTATACTTAGCGGAAGAAAGAAAGGTTTTATGTAATATTTTGAAAACACCTTCTTATCTCCATCGACTTTTACAACTCGTAATAAACGCTGTAGTGAACCGCTAGACTCTTGGGGTTCAATGATGTCGCAATGAACGTATACGAAATCGATTTTCGACAAGGGTCGTACATCAAAATTGAGATGTATTGTCTTGTCAGTGAAAAAGTATGCGGATAGGTCTGCTCTATTCTTCGGCAATATGAAACGTAGGAGAGTCAGGCTAACTACCGCCAATTCTAGATGCTCAAGTGTTCCAGTATAATCGTACTCTCTGGTGTCGATTCGATATCGCGTATCCTCTCCCGGTCTTGCACTAGCTGCAATGTTTTTGTGTGGAATCGAAACCGTCAGGCTATCACTTTCAGGAAAACACTTGACTTTCACATCGGGATTAATGCTCTCCAACGATTTAAACATGTCATATACGGATTCATATTCACCAATTTTGAACTTCAATCTTCTTGTGACTTCACTGGGACCCATAATGTCGAAACCGTAGTAGCTATTTGTGATTGCGATCCGTTCGTTAAAATCGGTTGGGAAGCCAATCTCAGTCAACGCGACTTCGCTTCTTTCTACATTTCTTGGGGTGTCTAGTTCGTTGGTGTAAACCGCAGCTGTATTTTGTGGAAACCTGTCCATGGAGGCATTGGAAAATAACGTAATATAACTCATAGTTTGGGTATCTTTGGAGCCGGTAACATATATCCCACACACGAAGATAACAGCGACACCCAAAGCTCTTTGTTGTCTTGCACGACACTCAAATTATACAGCGAAAAACTCACGATGAGCAGTATAATTATAACTTGAGCAATGAATTGATAAAAGTTACGGTTCGACGATATCTTTTTGATCGACCCAGGTATTGAATTCCGGTCCATAATTCAACCACTTCACTAAAAACTGACTACGTTTACCACGCCGTCGCCTCTTTATAATCTTTTCGACTTGCCATTTTTGCGGTTCAGTAACGGGTTGAATTTCTTGTCTGTAAAATTGTCCGTCAATTATTTCGTTATTGTAATCACGTAAGCGATAGGTTGGCGGATCTCCTTTCATGGCTTTGACAATGTAAAATATCTCGGGTTGCCAGTTGGGTCGACTAGACTTCTCAAACAGATTGCGAATTTTCGAGATGCGTACAGGGGTCCCGACCGCTAAAGTGGGTAGTTTGGAGTCGCGAAATCCATACATTTTTTGCCAAATGCTTTCTTGATTATGTCTATTAACTTCACTAGGAGGGATCCCTAACGAGCGGTGTCTGGTGTGATTGTACGAATAGACCATATCATCTAGCACATCGATATAATTGCTGGTGTTATTTTTCGTGAAATAGCGGTAGAAGATTTGACGGAAACTACGGATAGCCCTTTCCGCAATCGAAGATTTCAATTCGCTTTTCGTGTAAAAGTACCGCACCTTGTTTTTTCTGAGAAAATTCTGAAAAGCTCGACTCGTGTATTCTGTACCTCTGTCTGTCTGTAGCACTAATGGAAGGCTCTCTTTGAAAACTTTTTTGAAAGCAGATATCATGTTGTCACTCGATTTATTTTTAATCGGAATCATCCACACATACTTGGAGAAAACATCAATAATAAGAATAATATATCTAAACCCACGATTGTATTTTGAAATAGACTGTACGTCGATTAAATCGCTTTGAAACTGCGCTCCGATCCCTGACACAACAACTTGGCGACGTTTAAATCTTTTTCGAATGGGAAAGTGATAGGTATAACTATCTTGTCCCTTCAACCACTCGCTGTCTTTCTGTAGGTAAGCACCCCTATAAGAATTGGGTTTTTTGGGATCGAAGTAGTCTAGTTTGTCCATAGCTTTCCAAAGTAGCGTTGATTGGGCTTTTGTTGACGCGGAGTATCGAGTTCTTTCCAGTTAAGCGGAGGTTTGAGGTCGACCTTTTTCTTTGCTTTTTTCTTGGGTTTTTTCTTCTTTGGAGTATCTCCCTCCTGTTTAGTAACGCTCCAATTAAACGCGTGCGGGGGCCCCGGCGTCGCGTTTGTGTCATCAGATGGTGGCGCGCGCGCTGCGTCTGCTTTAATGACGGGCGGCGACGCGTTTTTATCGTCGAGTGACGAAGCGTTTGCGAGCGCTTTTATCGCCGCGTCATTCTTTCTTAGGTTTCTCAAGATATTGATACCGTGTTTGTAAAGCGCTAGTTTTTGCACGCGAGTCAAATCCGAGTCTCTGATTTTGGCAATATGTTTGTCAAATTTCCTTTCGTATCCATCTTTTGTTAGTAGCGGTGGAAAATACAGCTCACGCATTTCTCGTCAGTCCGCCCAAGAGGCTTCCCAGTATCGGAATAGCGGCACTCAAAATGGCTAGGAACGGAATAACGTTAGATACAGTATTGAATTAAAGTTACACGTATTTACCCGAAAGAAAGCCACCCTTTTGCAAAACATTGCGCCTGCCTTTTTGAGTTTTGCAACACAGGACCTTCCGTATACTGGATTTGTGCTTTTTCAATTTAGATTTTCTTGCGTTAGAAATAGGTACATCGCCCGACACCAGGTTTCGAAGACACTCGCACACACTAGCGACAAATTCCTTATGCTTCAATAACTGAATACGTTCGGGGTTTTTAGCCCTCCGTAAAGTTTTCAATTTGGTAAGATGATCTTTTAAACGTTTTTTCAAAATGAGTCTTCGCGCGTCCTTAGCCATCCCGAATGATGATTATCGTTCGAGCAGCGCGCTATTTATTCCAAATACACAGTCATGCGTTCGTCCGGAAATATGTTGGTACGAAGTCGATACTTTTCCGGTGTCTCTTGGGTTAAATCAATGGCAATATATGAATAAGGTTCGCGAGTTGCTCTTTTGTATGCTTCTGTAAGCATAGTAGGATTGTCCGGGAACATTTGACGTGAAAGGTAACGTATTTGTGAAACGTCACGTGGATTTTTAAACACCACAATATAGCTAGCGCTGAGAGTGACGTCACGAAAACCACCACCTCGGTGAAATATGTTCTGGACTAATAGGATTACTGAGACATTATTATGATGGGAATGACGTATGAATAGGTCCCTCGCTTGTTGTGCTTCCGTCATCATGTCGTCTAGTATTATCAGAGTATGTCCATTACCACCCTGCTGTAAATGTTCTAACTCGTCTAGACCTTGGTGGAATTTCACACCCTTCATTTTATCGTATAACGGCTGATAATTATTGTACAGCCAAATAATCTTCCTTGGATAAGGCGCGATGATTTTCTTGGCATTTTGCACAAGTCGATAGGCAAAACATGTCTTACCACAGCTCGAAGGTCCAGCTATAATCATCCTGAACGGAGAATTTAAGACACGTGCACGCTCCATTTTTTATTACAAAACAGTCAACATTTTATTACAACGCAAGCGGTACAGTATGAATCCCATCACTCAATACAATTCTTTTATAGTAACCGTATGATAAAGCGGAACGATATTGATGATATGTGAATATTTCTCCCTGAAAGCAGCGGAAGCCGGAGTTATATCCACCGGATATAGAACGGTTTTGCAATACACCTTTGAAATCTTTGAAAGTTTTGCAGGCCGTTTTACTCAAACCTTTTGAGGAATATTTATCTGTATCACCCGAGCAATAGTAGGTTTTTGAATTGAGGCCTACAAACCCCCGTCCACTCCATTCTACTTTAAACAAACCCGGTGTTCGCGTAGAGTAATTATGAGCAGCGATACAGCACGGTTCATCGATTTTGAAAGCGACTGGGTCCCTCTCGAAGTCTGTTTTATGCTTAACGCAGGCCCTTTGAACCAACCACCGATCATGAATTTCAAAGAACTCTTTACGCTTCGAAGGGATGATCAATGAGTAGATAGAGTCAGCTGATATCGCAAGGTAACAGCTGTCGGTGTCAAGTTCAAGATGAAATTGATCGCAATCGTTTATGTACACGTGGAGGAAGTCATACATGAACGACAACATCCGTTGCTTACTGTGATTAAATATGAAGAACCCTACGATGACGGGTTGATCAAGGCGAGTCGTATCGGGCCGAGAGGTTACTTCAATTAAGTCCGAGTCAATTTCATCGGCGTCGATAAAATTCGGTTTTTTGATGAGCGCTTGAACTTCATCGCGAGTCACATATTTGTGATTTTTATATTTGGCTGGATTTTGTATAGTGGTTCCGAACGCTGAATTTCCGCACATCTTAAAGGTTAAAGCCTGTATTTCAAGTGCACGGTCTCTAGGAACGACGTCACCTTTACGCCGTAGCGTTGTTACGCGATCTACGAAGTTGCGAAATACTCTCTTAGGCTCATATTCCAAAGCTTGGTAAACACGCGTGACCACCATTCCGTGACGCAAATACCAACTCAACAAATCGGTAGTAACCAATTGCTTTTCGATGAAATAACTGGACGCGAGCGCTTTTTTCGGAAACTTGACTTTATTTTCCCTTGCGTATTGAGCCATATGCGGACCGATATCACATTCAATAATTTCGATGTGCTTAAAGAAAGGCGGTAACTCTTCAAACTTAGATTTCAAATGATCTGGGCAGTGCGCGTCGCATTCTATCGCACCGAAAAAGCGATTGTTAACGACTCGATCGAGTATTTGTTCTTGCGAGAGTAAATATTCTTTTGTCACATTCCTTTGTAAATGTGCAACGAGGCGCGCAATGTCTGGATCGCGCTTCATTGCTTTCCATTCACATTCGCGCACTCGAATGACCAGATATCCTAGGCGTTCAAAATAGGCGGTGGTTTCTTCGGTTTTAATGCGTCGATTATGATTAATATTTTGATTACAAGGATAACATTTTATACAATTATGCCACCAACAGCCGTCCATGTTGAATATTAACTTCCGGTCTGCTGAGTATCCATCTACGCTAATTCTACGGGCTCCGAGTTTAACTTGCGGACCGTTCCAAGCGTGACGAATCGGAATACCGCGAACAATGCTTTGATAAGTTAACCACTCGAGTTCGATCATGGATGGATAAGTCGGTTTTCTATGAAATTTCTGTTTCCCTTCATCATACAGCCAACGGGTGACATATCCAGTTGGCATATTGAGATCAATGGCGTGCAAGTATAATGCGTTGCAATCATATCCTACTATAGATTTCACGTCTTTGGCCGCGTCTCCATACTTCAAAATGCGAATTTTGGTCTCGTCTGCCATTGCATACCTGTTTGTAATTTGTGCCAATCCACCAATCAAGTTATTAATTACAGTGTGATGGAGATCGGCATTAGCTTTATTGAATAAAGCGATTTCACAGCTTTGATCGAACATAAGTCGATTAGCTATACTCGGTAAGCTGACGTGATTTTTGAACATGTCAATCCCCAGTTTTTTATAAAAGTCGAAGTTGTTATTTACCGCGACGAGAAAGCCGACCACATCACATTCATTGTAGTATTTTAAAAAATCCCTCATTGTTTTCATATCGAGACGCTTCCAAGTATTGACGCATTCTTGGTATTGTTCAGCTGTAATATTATGCCCACGAAGACTACTATAAAAGCTATCGTGTGGCGGTAGCGATGTCTCTTTCAATTTATCAATATGCGTCATATATTCATATGGAAAGTAAAATTTATTGTTTACTCCATCACCGTACACTTTCAAATACGCGTCCAGGCTATATCCCGGAGCGAGGAACAGAGATATATCTAGAAATTTCAATTTATTTGTGGAGATATTGAGATAACTGCTGTTTCGCTTCAATACAAAAAAGCCGCTCTCCTCTCGCAAAAGAGCGATCAAATATTTTTTACACAGATTTAAATCATAGCGAGCCGAGTTGAAGCCGATTACGGGTATTTGATCTAACCACGTTTGAAAGCGATGATACAACAACTCCAGGTACGATCGCGTTTTAATCGGATCAATCACTTTACGTTCCTCAATCAAGTCGCGAAGAGTAGTCAACTCGGTGTCATATATAGCACGCATTTGCGAAGACGCAATTTCTTGAATTTCATGAAGCTTATCAACCATTTCTTTAATTAGATCACGCGGGTTCCCATTGGAAATAAATGTAGTTGTTTCGTTCGTGACATTATCACACAGTGAGACTGAGAGCGGGACATGTTTACTGGTAAATGTTACCTTGGGTGTATCGGACTTGAGATTTTCTTTTACTAAGAGACTCTCAAAGTCAAAGCAAATTCTGAATTTGTAAAAACGTTTTTCTTCACTAACAAACATACCTTCATTTTCCAAATCTTCAAACACCGTCGCTTTTGGACGATAAACACCAGAACCGTATCGATACCTTTTCGAAGAATTACAATGATTTTCAATATGTCGTTTCAAACTAGCATTCAAGGTAAAGAATGTTTTACACGAATCACACATAAAAGTAGACGTATAAATCTCTATGTTCGATATTAAGCAACAGTGATTTTCAAACATGTGAATATGAATTGTGAGTCCAGGTGCATTGGAAGTTCGTCGCAAGACCGTGGTTTGTTCCTGTTTTTCGTAAAGTAATATTCTAACGTTAAAACATGCTTCCACTTTCGATAGTTGCTCGAGGGATATACCATTAACAGCTGAGATTCGGTAACGATTTTCAAATTGGCTAGTCAATTGAGAAACATGACTTTCGTCAAGTTTTTTAATTAAACTAAATGATAGGCATCGAAACAGGCAGAGATTATCTGTATATGGTACTCCTTTACGATTACGAATGAAAACTCTGATAAATTTACATTTGGATAATCTTTCCATTTCTTCTGAGACAACACCTCCGCTAAGTAAGGGTCTTTCCATTTCATACATGAATAAAGTAATGTGTAGCACCTCCGAACAAACAAATTTTGTGTCCGGTCTGACTCGATTCGCATAATCGTAGCCGGCCGATAAATCAATTGCATTTCTAAACGAATCAAAATCTTCACGCGATATGATAGTTCTTGGGACATCGAGGACAGCTTGAGATGATTGGGGGTGAAAATACGTATATCGCTCAGACTCACGATTATATAGTAGATACCCAAAGCCATAATTTATTTTAAATTGTCTAAATCGTTGCGGGTATATACTTGCGATACGCGCGTGAATGTCAGCGGGCTCTCGTTCAATCATCCGAATATTGACTATATGTCGCACGCGATTTCTCGAAGTCCACGTTGAGTCAATGATCGAATCGTAGTGCTCTTCAATTACTTCGACGGCGGCATCTTCAAAGCCCAAGGATTCGTCGACGATCCAATCTCGATCCAAATATCACCTGCGTAGAGTCATTTATGCTATCTGTAAAACATAGAACATTAGAAATTGAGAAGCTTATTTCAATCGCAGTTTTTTGCTTACCGTTTGCGCTTGTATGATACGGTATCCAGTCGTAAAGTCGTGTGTCAACAAAGTATTGAAAATATTACCTATATTTACTCTATATCTGTAAAACAAGCACAATTTCACTTACTAGAAAACGAAGTTATATCTCAAGCGCAATTTAGATTGGTTTAAACCGTACAGAAACATGAACTTAATTCTGTCCAATCTAGCAATCTCAGTATCACGAATATTCGAGTCTGTTTTATCGTCACACAACAGTTTTTCGATATCTTTGATCACGTTTTTTGCAATGACAAGAAAATTTTTTGTCCAGTCTTGTTCGAATCCTTCCATCGAAATAAGGCGGTTCCACATCGCTTGCATTTTCAAATGATCATCCATCATGTGTTCGAAGTAAGAACCAATATCTTGACGAGGACGCTTTCGTGAAGGTTCCTGTGGATCCATTAGACTTTGATAGAAGGCCGACATATCGCTAATTTGTGTCATGTCTCTCTGAGTGGTGGATGCAGCTATATCGGCTAAGTTATCATTCATAATGTTAAGCTGCAAACAAAATTCGAATTAGTGACAATCGTTCATGCAAATAATATATACATCAGCCAAGTTTTTCAGTCATAATGTCAAGGTGCAAACAAAATTCGAATTGGTAACAATCGTTCATGCAAATAACAATCGTACAAGCAAAACATATTATTCAAAGACTATCATTATAAGCTGCATTTTTTCTGGTTCTGAAGCTAGATGCTCTAAGATACAGTTCTTCAGCCAAGGGATCATTCTCAACACAGCCATTAACTCCTTTAATACAAGTTTTAGTTCTCTCTATTAAATCGAACAGAACATCACGACGGGCATGTTTGTTGAAACTGACCAGAGAAGGTGAGTAAATACCCCTTCCAAATTTTACGATGACCGTTTTAGCCCTGAACGATATAGGATGTTTGACAGTCATCAAGTCAGAGCCATTTTGTTTATCACAAAGCATGAAGCAGCAAGATGGATTAATAATCCCGTATTCACATTGCACTGCTGTACGATTTATAGTCAGAATTGTTTCCTGTAAAGCAGTATTTTCAAAGAAAAGCGTTCCGCAGTTCGGAAACACAGAAATACATTTTGTAGCATCATAATATTTGAAAGCTTTCAAATTTTCCAAACTCGACAGCAAATAATTTGCTGTTTCACTACCGAAAAGCATTTCGTGCAATACTTCCTTTCCAGAATGGCAATGCCCTTCCAGAAAGAAGTGTGGAGCAAGTAATTTTTCATGAGTCAAGCTTTCACCGACAGCTACTATCAGAGCGGCACGAAGAAAATTGAGACTCCGTTTCAACCCGCCATATTGTATTTCAACAATATTTTCTTCCAGATATCTATACATGACTGTTCCATCATGTATTTCTGTCATCTCTCTTAATCCAACTAGCCAACGCATGAATAAGCGATTCTTCTCATCATACTCCTGTTCTGCTTTGGTAGTGTCATGTATATGTCTTTGCATTGGCCTAAGGACCGGAGGATCATGCTGGATCCAATATCTAGGAAAGATCCTTATTGACGATTGATCTGGCGATGATGGTATATTCGGCTTTGGTATAGAGCCAACATTAGAGTCGGAAAAACCACTTGAAATATGAGTGGAATCGTCGACAAGCTCGCTAAAAGTAGGTTGCTCTGTAACTTGCGATGTGCTCTTCTCTATACGTCGCAGTAGGATTTGCTTCGCGATCTCATTGCTATCACGAGAAATTTCACCTAGCGGCTCGCTACTTTCGGCAATCGCCTCCGCACCAAGAGACAAATCCATTTCCGTGTCGGGATTGCCTACTGCTTGTCCCGAAGCTTGATGATTGACAGTATCAGAAGGGGTCGGATCGCTAGTCAATTTCTCAACGTCATAAACGGCTTGTTCACCTACTGGTGTTGATTGACTCAGAGGTAACAATTGATCCTTAAGTTGGGTCTCGTTGCTAATTAGCTCGATGTCATTAGCCTGTTGTTTTGATGGGGATGAATCAGTATTGAATGCGGGACATATCTGACGTATGACAACGCGATCGCGAAATTCTTCTTCGCTCAAAGATTTCAGAAGAACTTCTTTAGCAGATGGGATCTTCGTTATGGGTCTAAAGTATCGATCCATAACGACGAGTTCCTCATCATCTTTATCCATTTGATCACATTTCATATGATTTGGAATTTCTACACTCAATGCATGGTCACTGCTTTCTCGGGTTGATTGGTTGCTTGGCAACTGCTGACTATCATCATCCATAATTACTTCAACTTGCAAAGACATCTCGAATACTTTTCACTGATTCGCTCAGATTTAGTGATACCTCATTTCACATTCGGCTAATCTTATACCAAAATGCTTCGCGCCAGAATCACATAAGAAAAATGTTCGCTCACTAACGGACAAACATTAACCGTTGGGATTTGAAATTATTGATAGATAGTAACAGCCCCTTCGAACAAAAGACATTACCAACCGTCGTTTTCGCTTTGTTGGTAGAGCAAACAATGCATTGAGTGTTTGAAAAGCAATGAATAGTAGACGGTAAAACGAACCTCTATCAAATTTATTAAAAACAAAGTAAAACTCCAATTGAACTCTCAAATAAATGGAAGTGCGCGAAAGTAACGTTCGTTACAATTCATAGCCATACTTTCAACGTATTTTTTAACCAACAACATATTCAAACTCTGGAATGTCATAAATTAAATCAAAGTACGACCAATCATTTCAAAGTTGGAAATCTACCAATCAGAATACAGTATCGTGTTCTACACCAATACTTTCAATATATTTTTAACCAACAACATATTCGAACTTTGGAATGTTGTAAATTTAAATCAAACTACCACCAAGCATTTCAAAGTTGAAAAATCTTCCAATCAGAATACAGCATCGCATTCTACACAGCTATAAAAGCTCCCATTCTTATAAATATTTCAGTTCTTCAATATAACGAGATGGTGTCTATTAAGCCGTTAGGTGCACATCAGGCAATGAAGAATGAAGTCGGTGATATCGTTTATGAAATTTGTAATCGAAATGCGAAGCAGAACGAAGCTGTGTTTTTCAATATGAATTTTGAACGTAGATTACGTTCGTTCGAACCTTACAAAGAAAATTTCAACAGTAGTGCCTATCAATTAGCAGAATGTGGTTATTTTCATCTCGGCTTCGAAAATTTAGTGAAATGCTATATGTGTGGAAAACTATTCGAAAATCTCTGTCATTGTGATAATGTATGGGTTGAGCATGAACAAGTGAATAGTCGTTGTGCTTTACTAAGTAAAAGAAATGACAAGACTCATTCTTGATCTATTTTCTCGTGTGTGGATTCATGTTTTCACTGAATAATAACTATATTGTGTTTTCTATATTAATTTAGAATCAATATGAGCATCGCAATAAGAGGTGATAGTAGAATTGTCGGCGGTCCATTGAGGAAAGAGCTATATGTTTTTAATAACATATCGAAGCTACGACTTGAAAGCATAAATGATGATGTAATTGATCATCATCAATTGCGCTTACATCGTACTTCGGGTGCCATTCAGCGATACAAAGCCGTCTTCACGCACAAAGGTGGACTCGTCGCGACCTATACTCGTGATGGTGTTGAATGTTTCCAGCAGATTAACCCAGCAGACGAATTTACAATTTATTCTCCAAGTATGTTAGATTGTAAATATCTAATGAAATTCTGTACTAATAAACTATATCTTTATATAGGTAATGTGGTACAGGATCCTGACTGTGGTCCGCTATCGTTCATTCTGGAGGAAACATCTCGCTTCATCGCAGAATCGGGACAAATCCAATCGAAAGATCATCCTCAAGCGAACTTCGCGACTAATGGCATGAATGCAGCACCACAAAACGCCTATTACGGAATGAATGCTGCCGTAGCACCGCCACCACCACCTCAATACGGACATCGCCCTGCGGGGTGGATGCAAAATTCTCAGCAATTTTAAATTACTGGTTGAATATGTGTTAATGGAAAATAAATGGTAAATTCATATTTGGTCTGAATAATAAAATCTCATCCTACATTTGTGTCTCTCTCTCTATTCTCAAAGCTTTAGTGTTAGTAAAATTGTAGCAGAACCACGAAGCTATAGTAGCACTATATGCCACTGAAAGCACAACCTAACAAAGTCGAGTCAAGACAATGCAAATCATCATTCAATAGTTTATTTCAATATGCGTACAGTTAGTCAAAGTATATGCCGCGATATAACGTAAAATCAATTTCATTGCTTCTTGCTCAGTAGCTAAGCAGTCCTCTTCGTGATATTTCACGGTGAAAGGGTATATTAATTCCGGAGCATCCTTTGATTTCCAATTTAGCATCAATAAGAATATTATGAATATTAGCTTCATTGCTTGAAGACTTTACAGATAGCAGCTTTAAGGTCGTTGCAAGCTTCTGCAATCTCGGAATCTCTTTTCTTCTTGTATATATTGATGCAGCAATAGGTTTTAATGCAAGAGCATAATATCACGTAGAACGCGATATCGGAGTCTTCACTCAGAAGTATATCCATTTCTCATGTCCCGCTCACTCGTAGTGGTGTTTAAATAACTACTTTTGGCGCGTTAATTCCAAACGGTAAACTCATTGAGACATTCAAATCTGATAACGGTAAATCAAATGGACTGTTCTCATTTTTCTTCTCGAGCTAATTCCGTGTGGTAGTACAATCGTACATACAACTATTAGCTAATTCATCGAGTCTGCCAATTGTAGCACATCGACCATTTTTACGAACCCATATTTGTATCATTTGATAACATTGTTCAGTTAAGTTCTTGGGATCCGCGTATTCACAATCAGCAATTTCTAAGTCTGTTAACTTAAGTTGATCTCGAGCAAATCTTTTCCAAGTCTTGTAATGAACCCTCTCTATAATGTCGTATACATCAGAAGCTGTAATTCTCGACATCTCTGTCAATTGCAATCCTTGATTTCTTTGATGGTATAATCTCATAAGCGACATACATATATATATATAGGAATAAGAATGATTTGTAGTGATGCTAAAAAAATATATAATTACAAATTTGCTACGTGATCAAAGCTGTGTATGGTGTAATATCACTAGCTTTGGACTTGTCTACGGTATTAACCATTGCACAATACCGTAACGTTCGCTAGCACACACCCCATTATGCTGTCACGGTTCGCTCTCCTAACCCACACCCATTAACACCCATTATGCAATCAGCTGACACAATCATTGTCAATACAATGATGGTCACGCCCGTTATTGACGTATATTGTCACCCATTGTCCATATTGAAGCAGTATTGATATAACTCTTTCGCGCGCTTTTCTCTGTTTGATTTGAAATTCAAAAGTAGTCACGTGATCAAATGCTGCGATGTGATTGGAGCGGAGCTGGATGAGCACTTATATACTACTCCTATTAATGTCATTGAGTTGTGCGAATAGATTTACATGAGTTACTTCCACAAAAGAGTAGCGCAAAACAATTTACTTTGCTAACGAGAAGTGGCGAGTTATCGAATGATTTTTCCTTATATAAAAATAGCTAGAAGGTGAAACTATGTTAAAAACGTTGATAACCTTTACACATACCAGCGGTAAATTGTACAAGGAACATGTTTCGGGAATCGAGTTATTGAATAACATGAAGGTTTTTTTTCAGTGTCAAGGCGTTATCTTGATGAAAGCGAAGGCCTATATTGAAATATCATGATCAATTGCCATTCGTCGGTCAGAAACTGTCACTACGCTAAATAATTCTTTCCCACTCAAACACGAAAGCATAGGCTACTTGTCACCAATCGTTTTCATCGAACACGAGACTCAAGAAACTTATTTACTTTCTACGACACGAATTCTGATTTTTGTTTTGTAAATCGGAAATAATTATTTTTAGTAATACTATATCAATGTCATCGAGTTGTGCGAATAGATTTACATGTGGTCTTCCTTGTGGTTTTAATCGAAGCATACAGCATGCAGGGCATGGTAAGGAATGGTATAGTATGGAAGTATGGTATGGCATGGAACGAGATTTCAGTATGGAGTATGGAAAAGTGCAAGTATGGTATGGTATGGAAATTTCCCGTGTATGGTATGGAATTGTTTTTCCCTACTTTCATACTCTTTCCATGCTTCGACATTTTTGCCAGAATCATGACAATAATCCTACTTTCGATTTGTGAAATTGATTGCATACCTCCGAGAATCGCTCTCTGTCTATGTTCATATCTCAAATTGCGATTCATGACTCACCCACCCCGGTCGACATCTATATTTGAAGACGACAAAGTTGTGCAACGCGCATATGAAGTCAAATAACATTAATAGTAATTATTCTAATCTAAATATCATAGTTACAACTTGCATTTCACTTGTAGTACCTTCCACTACGCAAGCTACCAACCATCATTGTAATTCAAAAATATGTAGCCTAGCTTGTTTTAGAGCGACGTTACGATATCCCGGCCTCCAACACGCGTTAAACTTCATGAACTCTGTTTATCTCTGAAAAAAGAAGAACGGACACCTTGATGTTGGCTAATGAAGCTAATGTGTGACCCACTTATTGGCGGAGAGAATGGACATTTGATCCGCGATCCCAAAGTGATTGTAGTGATATAAATTTATATTCTAGGATACTTCACGCCAGGGGCCGGCAACATTTCGTGTGCAGCGTGCCAAAATATGTCAATTTCGAAAATATTACGAACTGGCGTTCCAAATATTTATTTATCGTTTCAAGCAATGATATATATGCTGTATATCAGAGTTGGATCAATTGTAATTTGTAATTGAGCTGAATGTAATTTATTACATTTTTCAATGTAATTGTAACGTAATTGTAATTGAAGCATTTTTATTTTTTGTAATTGTAATTGTAATTGTATTTTGACAAAAATTTTGCTCAATTACAATTTCAATTACATTAAATTCCTATTGAGACCTGACAAGCACAACAAAAAAATAATTGACTTATAATGCATTCTCTTTATGTCGACAAGGAATTTGGTGGATCCATTCGCGGAAGCCCTTGACTGCGCCCTTGCGGGCGAAGTTTTTTTATTTTTACCGCTATGCTGGCCTCGGCTGCCATTGTATACAATTATTAGATTACTAACCAACGGATGGATTCGCAACACGTGACTCACGATTGAATACGCCGAGAAGCGAACTGCTGAGCCGGCTAAAAGCAGCAGAATTGATAATCCCATAGCTGGCGATCCAAGCGTCGAAATTTGATATGTATGGTCCTAATCGAAAGCTAGTGTCGCACTGATTCCGCAATAAAAGTATATTTCCAGGCAATGGTACCATCCCAAAAAAGTCGTGAAAGTCTGGAAATCGGCATAGTTCTGAACAATCGCTGGGCGTAATTGGTCATTGTTGTGGTCATGCTGCTGCGGCGCTCTCACTTTTCAGAACAGTCGGCCTTAAACGGCTATTTTGGAGCAGTTACATTGCCCTGACGAGATTTTAATTTGTATTTTCGGAATTAGTGCATCAATAGCTTACGATAAAGACCAGATGCATCAAATTTGGACGCTTGGATCGCCAGCTCTAGGACTACAAAGTTTGCTGCTTTTAGCCGGCTCTGCAGTACGTTTGTCGGTGCATTCATCCGTGACTCACATCTTGCGCATCTATCCGTGTGTTGGCAATCTACAATACGATTTCAGAATTCAGATCACGATGAAGCATCGTTACTTCGTCTGGCTAACTAACCAGACCACTGGATATTATATAACGTCTTATCTGACAAAGCACGGTTTTGTTTTTACTACTCATCCTAATTCCTACGTCCCTCGATAAAAATAATATTATTTCTTTAATTATATACTATATACGCAAATCCAACACGTGCATATATTATAATACTTTTTCAACGACATACTGCACCCTATCCTTAATCCTTACCCATAGGAAATTTGGTAAATAACATTTTACATTTCCAATTACGTGAGCCATAATTACCGAGCATACAAAACACGCTTACATTACGTCACAATGACATCTTACATGTACGCACATAAACGCATTTATTACTACACAATCTGAACTAGACTTGAATTGTTGTTAATTACGACACTACGGTTGTCAAGGAGCACGGTTGAATTTATGATTGTTCAATTACATGTTCAGCAGCAGCAATTGTAATTGTAATTGTAATGTAATTGAAGCATGCAAGGAGTAATTGTAATTGTAATTTGATATTTTTAGCATGGAGTAATTGTAATTGTAATGTAATTGAAACATGCATGAAAGTAATTGTAATTGTAATTGTAATTGAACTGAAATAATGTAATTGATCCAACTCTGCTGTATATACTGTATATATATCATTGGTTTCAAGCAGGGAAATCCACCAACCGCTGATCTGAAGCTGGCAACGGCATCGGTTACGCCAATGGTTCTCAAATTATGTGTTGTGAATGGTTTAAAATCTGGTCGCTACCGCACAACAGCTATCATTTTACGTACAAAATATTTTCTTAATTTATTGCAAAAATATTTATTCGCGCAAAGGATCATCTACTGTGGTTGCTTTTGTAGTTTCTGTGTTTGGTACCATAGCCAATAAGCGACACGCGTCTCAATGTTGTTGCGACGGTATGGCTTGATCATGAAAAATGTACCCACCCCTGTATGCTGTATCATACAAGTCGGTTTGACACATAGGTTTGTCTGCAAAGCTCTAAAGACTGTCGCTGTTCAAAATATATTGGAATCACTTACACGTATCAGACGAAACTATGGAATGTGAGACTAACGTGCATTTTACATTTCGTCGCAGGGCTAATTATTTTTATCTGTGGCTCTCATATGTGCCGTGCACCACAGGCTGCGGGCACAGGACTATTCGGCATCGGTCATTTTGACGCCTGGAGATATCAATATCGAACGTTTTGGCCAACATGCAGCGGTTATTTAATTTCAAGATTTCATCTTTGTCAATCATTTTAGGAGCTCAGTTAACGGAGTCCCATTTTTCTCGAAACGTTATATCTGTTGGTGTCTCCTAGCATAGAAACTCTCATAAGCGCCGAAATGATGGTTCCCAATAGGGATGGTGTGAACGTGAGGTTCACGTTATGCGTTCTGTGTGTGAACCTCGGAAATTTAGAGGTTCACGTTCACAAACTAACCTTGGTAGGTTCTACACTGAAAACCTTTTTCATATATTACGATTTTCACATCTTTATTCCATCATTGGTTGAAAATTATTGCATTTCAACTGCGGGTCACTATATGCCTGGCGCTGGAAGCATAAGAAAATCAACAATAAACGGGCTTGCACCTTGACAATCTCAAAAATTCGACTAGCTTTGTTACAGAAGTTTGCTCGAATATTTAATGACTCTCTGCTGGGACATGGGAGTTTGACTCGCAATCACACAACATCAAGTGCGAAATACAGTAGGTAGTCAGTGATTGATGCTTATTCAACCAATCAATGAAATTGGCATCGTTGTCTGATGTAAAAAAATCCATTAGTCGTACGGGGTCCATCTCGATTTCATATGTTGGCTACTTCTGTATAACTTGTTAATGGGGTAATATCGGTAGCAAGTATAGAAAACCGTTTTACACTCCGTTCAATATCAACGTATAGCAATACTCAGACACCGAATACATTGTCCGGTCTGGCCTATACCGTTAAGGCGTAAGATTGGTATCGTGTACATTAATATAGGGGTATAGGCTATCACTTCACTGAAATGCGCGGTTTAAATTAGCAATATGACGTCACGTGACGTCATGAGGTTCACGTTCGCGTTCACCCAGAACATGAACCTTTCAGAGGTTCACACCATCTCTATGTACGACACACGCGCGTCACCGTCGTCAACTATGGACCGGATAAGTAGACACTTCCTTTTAAAAAACAAAATAGTGTTTTTAAGTGAAATATTTTGAATATATTATGCCATATTTGTGTAAATACTTTCCCAAAAACATGCTGTATAAGCATACGAAAAATTACCACCCGATAAAGCCGACGTTTTTCGATATGCGATGGTTGGAACCCTCAAAATAGTCGGTTCCACAGCAATAGTACAGGTACTTCGTTAAAAAAGCTATATTTTCCCTATTTTTAATTCTCAATCTCATTCCACTATGACGTCACAATTGAATATTCGCGACGTCATGCACTGTAAACGAAAATGGTGTGTTTTCGCAATTCACACCCTAGCGTAGGTTGTGTTTTGAGGCATCACACCTATTGAGTACTAAATTTGTCATTTACACCTAAGCAAGTGGTGGGAATAAGCCAAATACACCCCTATACGTACATACTAAACAATACACACCCGAAACATTGGCATTAGGGGTGAATTTTTAGATATTACACCTTTTGTCAGACAAATATGAAGTTAGGGATTCAATCCGCGCTAACCGTTTCCCCAAAACTTAACTGTTGAGGTTTTAAGTCTGTGTCGGTCAGAAGCCTGGTTAAACATGTAGGCCATGCAGGGGTGCGGCAAGTCTGCATTCTTGGTAAAAATTCAGTCGAATCACTGTACTGATCACTGTATGGGCACTTGAGAACTTCTCTGCTGTGTCTAACTGTAGGTCGTGTAGGACATATTCTCTTTGGGGTTGAATTATATACCGAAATGCGTGTTTTCGCCCACTTTATGGTTGTCCGAATGTCCATGTCTTTAAGGCTTCTTGGCTAGGCTTAGGCAATGTTGCAGTGTTCAGTTTTCATGGATTTAACCCGGTTCGATCAAGTAAATTCGCCTAGGCATATAGCTTCAGTGACAAATAAGCATTCGTTTTATTAGTTCGTGGGCTACATCGACATGAATGGATAATAGCTAAGACCGCAATATCATATTGTAATTCACATTTATCGGACACTGTGGTACTCGTGCTTTGGCTGAAATTTCCCCCTGGCTACTATAGTGTGACCGATGTATCTCAAGTGTGTGGCAAAAATACGACACATTATGAACTTGCCACGATATTGGTTTATAATTTCTTCCATGCCACGTCAAATGCACAATTGTACGTATATGTACAAAATATATCGGGCCTATTCCGCACTGCGGTCCATTAGTGTATAACCACAGTATAATGCAGGTTAAGAGTATTTAGAGCTGGGAATACTAGAAGGAGTTAAATTTCAGCCACAAACTTACGTGTGCAGTACGCAATATGTGCGTAGCAAGAATTCAAATTAGAATGGGTCACGAGGTTACGACACGGAACAATCATTGAATTGGGCGAAAGGGGGACTAAATTGAGGCAAAGTTTCCTGGTTATTTTCATATCTATATTGTTGTGTTATTCACTATTTGGTAGCTTTGTGAATTGCACACTAAGCCTAACCGACAATTCGCATATAGCTTTCGCATCGTATCAATGGTTCGATCTATGAAGATAAATCTAGTACTGCAAGACTTTTTTAAGCTTATTATGATGTAATATGCAGCTTCACAGCTAGCAAATCCATATATCCGATAAATCAATTATAATATACATACAAATATTCCGAAGATCCTTAAATTAGATATAGTTATTGCATCAGTTAGTCAATTGTCACATCATAATTAGGGCTGGGCAAAATCGAGTACCTGAGTGATTCGATTCTGAATCACGTAATATGCTTCGAGTCGAGTCGAGTAATCGAGTATCACTCATTATGACGTCATAGCGGAACGTGTTATGTTAAAGTTTAAATATTTATCATTAATGCCACCACAAAGAATATAATGCCTGTTATCCGTCATATTAAAGATACTTCGGTACTTTTCCGACCATACCGATTTTATTGGACTTGGTGACAACGTTGTGGGACGATCATGACTTCGAAAATGTGCTAGTTCCAGGAACGTTCGCAGCTTTGTACTAAATGTTTTGTATGCTACGATACGGCCAATCAAGGTTTCAAGGCTTCAACAGTGAAATTACAGTCGAAACTATTATTCTCGTGGAAAAATTAACTTCCAGTGCCGAGGAGCGTAAAATTTCAATACTCGAAAAAATCGTGTTTTACTACTCGACTCGAATCACTACAATTAATACTCGATTCAGATTGAGTACTCGAATCATTGTGCCCAGCCCTAATCATAATGGAACATACAAACCGTCTTCACCAGAACAGCTGCTGCTATAGATAACTAACCTACGGAGGTTAGTTATCTAAAGTTATATGCCGTATTTTCGCGCTTACGAGACCAGCAGACTGGCTATCGAGTGACCGTATTCGTTGTCGTGAATCGGTGAAGGAAGCCTCTTTCGAGATTGAAAATATCTGGATGGTGAGTTACATTTCATATCGGTACTATAGTCGTAAAGAATATTTGTTCCGTTGCATTTCCGGTACAGATTCCTGGTACGGTACTCAGTGTCGCAGCTCTACTGAACAGAATTATATGTAGCAAGTTGGAATTTTAAACGTAGCCTGCCGGTAGTGACGATACATTGAATTCACATACATTGTTGTTTCACCAGTACCGATACCAATATCCAAGACACAGTACCGTAGCTCAATGGCTCCAATGGAGATACTGTTGACAGGTCCAGCATCAGCTATGATTATAAACTACGGTAATTTGGGTTAGAGCAACATCGTTTGTAAGTGCATTGAAAAAAAATCGATTCGATTGTCGTTATATACCGTAAGTATTATGATTACCAAAGCACATCGCGAGCTAGGGCTGGGCAAAATCGAGTACCTGAGTGATTCGATTCTGAATCACGGAATATGCTTCGAGTCGAGTCGAGTAATCGGGTATCACCGATTATGACGTCATAACGGAATGCAATACGTCTTAGTTCAATTATGTACCGTTTAGGCCACCACAAAGAATATAATGCCTGATACCCATCTCATAAATGATGCTTTGGTATTTTTTCTGACCATCTCCATTTTATTTCACTTGGTGACAATGTTGTGGGATAATCATGACTTCATAAATGCGCTACGTCCAGTCACGTTCGTAGCTTTGTAATACATGTTTCATATGCTGCGATATCGCCAAACAAGGCTTCAAGGCTGGAACAGTTAAAATTAGCATAGAAACTATAATTCTCGTGGACAAAAATCAACTTCCAGTGGCGATAGAGCGTATAATTTCAGTATTCGAAAAAATGGTATTTTGCTACTCGACTCGAATCATTAAAATTAATACTCGATTCCGATTCGAGTACTCGAATCATTGTGCCCAGCCCTAATCGCGACCTGTTTAAGTGTAAAGGGTAGCCTACCACTAACTATGCAGGGTTATGTTATAAGCCTATCACCCTGTCATTGTCACTGAGCAATATAAACGTTATATATTATTTTATGTTATGGTAGGTAAACATATGCTCTATTCTACTTCAGACTTGGTCAAATATCGCAAATTTGTGGCTCTTGAAGAATGAAATTATCGATTTCTCCTCATGAGAAAACAAGTGTAACATACAAACAGCAAAGGGTTGAAGCATATGAAGCAATGGTATCTGAGGTGAGCAATGGACATTTGATGAAAGCTTTCGATTCCTATAAATTGGTGCCTGTAAATATTAATGATATTATGACACGGGTGAAAATATGAGGATGCTATATTGCTATCACTATGAATATGATAGACTTGACTAGGAACAGGCTTGCCTTATTGAACATATTTTGCAGTGGCCCCGTCAGACTATCTGCTAAGAGTATGTGACCCACCAACCAGACTACTTCTTTTGAAACTACTCCTCTGAGTTCTGTTCATATATTTATTTTCATTTGAAGCAGTTGGACATGGATTTGACATAGCCACTTCCATATACTTGTCATTGAGTAGAAATTTACATCTATTACTTGAGTAGCAATGCGCACTACTGTTGTCAACTCGGTGTGCAAAAGTGCACGGATTAGCTTGGTCTTCAATGTTTTACCAATATGAAGAGGCAAACGTAGCCTTGCCAAAGATTATTAAACTGTCCTTTTGATCAATATAAACAAATCCTAAAATAATTATGCACTTCTTGACTCATGATATGATAGGCTTACCATACGTCCTCTTTTAAACAACCAGATTTGAAGTTACTTTCGCTCATTGCTCGGCTCGTGTTGCTCAGATATTTGTACGTTAACAACAGTCGTCGGTAACGGTCGGTTGATTCCAAAGCAAAGAATGTTGAAGTTGTAATTTCTCTTTGGTAAAAATATATTTGCGACCGAAGTGACATATAAAAGTGCCATACGAAGACATGAACTATAAATTGTAAAATTGAACAAAAAGATATAAGCGAAACGTGAAAAGGGTTTACGTGGTGAATTGTTAGAAAATAAAGTAAATAAAATTGTGTGTGTCGGCATGTACAGGGATAGCATCTGTAACGTTTCACCAATTATTTCTGCTTTTCTTAAAAGTCTTTATCATATCTGCGAATTGCTGCATTCCTTCCAAAATCCCATCGCCGTTGACCGCGCAGCAGGCTTGAATGTGCCACGGTCTTTTTAAGTCTCGCAAACACAAGGCTTCCACGATTTTCGGAAGTGGCTCGGCCTGTGGCAAGTCCTGTTTATTTGCCATGGTCAGTAATGGGACTCCAAGCATCTCTTCCGCTGCCAGAATTGCGTCAAGTTCTTCGCGAGCCTCTTCCATTCTGTCTGGGTCATTGGAATCGATCACATATATAAGACCTGTGTATAGATCGGCAACAATATGAGACAACAGATAAAGAGTATAGGGCGGGTGCAGTCAACATACGGCCGGCAGAGAGTTTCTGCCCTGAAAGTGAAATCCTAATCAGAAAGTATTGACAAATTTTATGCGTCATTGAATGAATCCAAGTTTGCTAACCTGAGAAAGATGGTCATGAAAATTCTTGTTCTGTTCGAGTTTACATACATTTGCGAGCAAACATTTTCGACCATAAACATTAACAAGACAAGGCTGCGTTCCAATATAAAAATAACTGATGTTCACGTGCAGTCTTTACAAAGGGTTTCTACACCAGACATGCAACCATAGAGTTCAAAGAACTTGTTGACAATTTTGATCGACCACATATGTCTGATTGACCCCACCTTAACAGCTATTGAGATAGACTGCTTCAGGTAAATAAATCCATTGAATACTGTTATTGGTCTGTGGTCTCTAATGCTTAAACCTAAAGTGTACATTAAATACGAGTATTCCTTGTATAGGCGGATAAATAAGCGATTAATGTATCGATTCTGTAATCCGGCCCGCCAGGTAGCCTATACTTCCTTTTCCAATATCAGGCCCGCTGACCGGATAAGTTGCCCGCACCTGGATGGATAGGGTATACACACGACTGAATACATGCTATGATATTGCACTCGAATCGGTACCTGCAGTCAGTATTCAGTAATTAGTTATACATCCATTACTCACTTACCTTCATTATTTTGGTAATAATGTCGCCACAGAGGTCGTATCTTCGTTTGACCGCCGACATCCCATACAGTGAGAGTTAGTCCTTTACACGGGGATACCGTCTCAACGTTGAAACCAATTGTCGGAATGGTAGTGACTACTTCATTTAATTTCAGTTTGTAGAGACAGGTCGTTTTTCCTAAATATCATTAGACATGTCAGTCCCATTAGAACTTATTAAACGTGATTTTTGTTTGATTACCCGCATTGTCAAGCCCCAACATCAACACTCGCGCTGGGTTGTCGCGAAAGCCGTCCATGATGTCTAGTAGCTTCGTTAAAAAAAGCCCCATGTCCCTTTAAGATTTTTAGTTTTCTTCTGTAATCTTCAGTGATCGTACTTCGTATCTGTTAATCGAATTGTGCGAAACATATGCGCTTCTCCGCATTATATACACATCAAAAACAACAAAATATTGCCACGTCATATCAGAACACGCTGAATATGAAACGGCGTCACTGTAAACGACTGTACGTTACGTCGATCAGGTGAATGATGTATTTACATTCGTATCGAGCAGCTATTGTCTTCGATGATCGGCGATAGCGCAACGTGGAAGTCTCACCGTGGCAGCACAAGACATCTAAAATTAGCGCGACGATGTCTATCCACCTACTCAGTCACAATAGCATTCAGTAAGAGAAGTATAGGCTAGGTTAGGTTAGGCCTAATACTTTAGTTCGTCATATAATAAAAATAAAATCGTGATGATATGCTGCTGAATTAACTTTGGGCATTGGTATTTACCGCCGTTTAATGTTTTGGCGTAGCAGAGGTGTCTTTCAGAAGCGCTGTAGTACTTTACTGAAATAACAGCGTTGCTCCTTGAACGTGATACTGGGGTCATATGTGTCTCAATCAAATGAATCGTTCCAATCTACAAACTTTACTTCTCGTCGTTGACAAAGCTTCAAATTTGACGAGAAACAAATTTCGTTCAAGCATGATACAGGTATCGGGTTGCATTTAAAACAAACGGTGTTTTAAAACACTTTGTTTAAAACTGTTTAAACAGTGTTTTAAACAAATACCTTAAAAAAATTGTGTTTTTTAGTTGTAAAATTATGTCATAATTGTGTAAACACTCTCCAAACAACATGTTATATGAGCCTACGGACAATTACCACCAGATATAGCCAATGTATATCGATATGGGATGGTTGGAACCCTCAAAATAGTCGGTTCAACAGCAATAGTACATGTATTTCAATTGCCAATGTCAATCCATTATGACGTCACAATCGAATATTCGTGACTTTAAAGAAAACACGTTTAAAACAAGCTGTTTGTTTTAAATGCAACCCTAGATACAGGTCACTTGTGTGGTTAGACAGAGCGGAGCCTACGATACGTAGGCCCCGGACAGAGTATACATTTTACAAGTAGTTTATTTTTGACTACATTTAACCTATATGTAACACGGTAACGGGCACCAATAGACTATTTTAAGAATCCCGTATGAATGTTTCGAAATATGTTCCGCGGCCATGCTCGAAATATAGAAGGAATTCTCATTTTGCGATGCAAAAGCGAAAAGCTATTTCAATGCTAGTCAGTGCTCGAGATTACCGGACCCCGACCTGATATATCGACAGAGGGGGTCAGTAACAAAGTATTTCGACTTTTTCAAAATACTCGAGTAGTTTTACTCTACTTACAATACTTACTTAAGCAAATCTAATATGCAGCTAACTCTACTTCTACTTTTTCACAATTTGTGACTTGATTAGGCTAATTAGTTATCGCTACTTACAGTTTGTCAAGTAGAAGTGGGGGAGATGTGGTACCGATGGATAACTTGGACCGAAAATGCTTGATAAATTCTCCATGATAATACCGCTATTACACTCCGTGAATTTGTCTACAATTACATGCTGGCAGAATCTTTCCTCACATCCAAAAAACTTCGACGTGCGCGAGTTATGGGGTCTCTGAAAGATGTTCTCTGTTCTGAAAGGTGTAAAATAAATTTCGATCGACGCATACATTTTTCTTTCTAACCTTCAACACGAAGAAATTACCAATCATTTTGAATGTAAAGTATTGGGTTTGTATCAGGCTATAATGATCATATTCTTTTAATTCAATACCATCGTTGAGTGGACTTTTTTCGAATTAATTATAAAATTTATAGAGAGGAGGCCGATGATATCATATAGCCAAATCAACCAAAATAGTTGAACTAACTAATCATGCAACAACTGAAACATGCCTACATACAGAGACTCTTTGTGTAATAATTGACTGTGATGTTTTACCGCTATAACGAGCTATTTGGAAATCAAAATGTCGATTTACGGGAAATATGAATGTACCCTCAAATTTGTAAGTTCGAGCCTAAATTATTTATTTTATTTTTTGACGGTGGTGTCCGAACATTCTTCTTTGCTGTAGCTTAGATTATATTACACAACAATAAAACTTGGAACATCTGAGTTTTTGAGCGTATGTCTCATTGGTCCCCGGGCCGTGTGCCTTTGGACTCACCGGTGGGGACCGATGATACGTTCGAGCAACAAATTCTGAACGTTCATAAATAGTTTTTGAAAAGGCGGCTGTTCACATATATATGCGCGATAGGTAGAGCTTGTATCTAAGTGTTGAGCCAGCAAAAGATCTGCTGTTATCGGCTAAAGATTTGGGGGCCATAGGTCAATTTTCAATTTTTGATCCATCGGTAGGCCTACCACATCTCCCCTATTATGTTCTTGCGGCGTGGTTCATGTGCGCGATTTCAGGCCGCATATAGTCGCCCATATGACAGTTTCATTACAGCCAATAGAGCGCGGCAGAACGTTTGGAATTATACGATCTACCATATTTTCAGTTTCCTTCCTAATCACGCAAAGAGGTATTGCAACATTCGATACAACTTATCTGTATTGGTCGTCGTTTTACTACAGTCCTTGTAATACTAGGGCCATACCGTCAAAATTTCTGAAAAGTGAAAATGGGTAGAGAAACGATATAGAACCACTGCTATATAGCAAAGCTATATCCTTTGTATCACATGATCATGATGCGGTCGAATCCTTATGCTGTCAAAGTGCTATTAGGTCCTGTACGTACGTACGTATGACGTACGTACATTGTGTCACTTTCTATATATTGTTGGTTTTACCGCTTTTGCAACATGGTAAGATGGTATATCAGTTCCGCAGCTAGGATAGTTGTTGACTATTAGGCTAACTTCTTTCCGAGTTTTGTTGATATCATTTTGCTACACGCGACAGCAAATACAATAACAGAATTAGTCACAGGGTATTTGGATGGGCCTGTCAACATCAGCCTCATATCTAGTTATCTACATAATCCCAAATCCGACCAATTGAGAACTACTGATCTACGCAATACCTTGAAAAATGAATGCCAAATACGACCTATTCTTGCAACTGGTCACTTTGACATCTTCCGAACCCTGCTTGTGACAAACCACTCCTAGTGCACGACTTCCGTGAAAGGATTTGGGAGGCGAAGCCACCTGAGAGAAATGATACGTTTCTGAAACTCAACCCGTAATAAGTTAAATTTGTGCTGAAATTTACCTCCATGCAGCTCCTAATGTTTGCTCTGTGTGTAGTCAGAATCCCACCTTTGAGAAGTGTCTCAACTATAGAATGTTTACATTCTATAGTCTTAACAGTCATAACACTTTTCATCCCACAAAAGAATGCGCATGGATTGCAAATATTCTGGTTGCTCTTCCTAATATTTTTGGATATGACTATAAGGGGGCGCGCGAAATATGTTGCATCAACATGAAGGGACGTGTCGAAAAAAGTCTGATTATCACTGCCTCAAGTGGTTATGTCTTGGATTACTTCTACTTCGGTTTAACCAGCGTGTACTCAAAGGTGGTGTGGACACTCGAAAAATCAAAGTCGCTATTGCTCTCCGTTGATTTTAACTATGTTCCATATCGAGTTGGGTGACAGGATTTAGTATGGTATATTTTGATGCTGTCATCTAACCCTGTACCAAGTTTCAAGGCTGTGACTCAATGATTAGCGTAGTAATTTTGCTGTCAAAGTCGAGTATTTGGTAGATGAGCTCGCACCGATATATTGCCGACTTTGATAACGGAATTACTATGCTAATCATTGAGTGACGATACTGAAACTTACTACGAAGCTGTATCACACAACCAAGATATACCATGCCAAATTTCGTCATCCATCTCGGTATGGAACACTTTTAAAACTCACATATACCAATGTCAAATTTTGCGAAAATTCCATTAAGAGGTAGGCTCATAACGACATCTGCGCACGCGGACCCGTGATACTCGACTTTGATAGTGTGCTTACTACTGTAATTATTGGGTCACAGCCTTAAAACTTCGTACAGTGTTATGCCATCATGAAGATATGTAGTACGAAATTTTGCTATCCATCGCCGTATAGGACACAATCAAAATCTACACATACCAATATTGTTTTTCGTGAAAAATCAGTTATGCGGTAGGCTGAAGGTCAGATGATTGCAGCTTACACTGAACCAATTTTTGAGGGTGTGACTCGGTGATCAGGATAGTAATTTCGTTATCATAGTCGAGTATATCAAGTGCATCGCTGAGCTGCCATCTAGCCTACTGCATGACAGATTTTTCACAAAAGCCGAAATTGCTATATGTAGGTTTTGAATGTGTTTTATTCCGCGGTGGATAACAAAATATCGTATTATATATTCTGATGGAGACATCTAGCATTGAATCGAGTTTTAAGGCTGTGACTCAATTATTACAGTAGCAATTTAGTTATCAAAGTCGCGTATGTCAGGGTGCACGCTGAATTGGCATTCAGCCTGCCGCATAGCAGATTTTATTGCAAAGGCCAGTATTGGTATGTGCACAATTTAAATGTATTTTATACGGCTATGGATAATAAAATTTCGCATTGTATATCTTGATGAACGAATCTAACACTGTACCAAGTTTCAAGGGTTTGACTCTATAAAGTAGTAAGTACGTTATCAAATTCGAGTATCCAGTGTCTCCGTGCGCTGATTTGGCTTTGAGCCTACCGCATAAGGAATTTTCGCAAAATTTGATATTGGTATATGTGAATTTTGAAAGTGGTCCATAGTAGGACTCCATACCGAGATGGATGATGAAATTCGGTGTGGTATATCTTGGTTGTGTTATCTAACTTCGCAGTAAGTTTCAGGATTGTCACTCAATGATTAGCATGGTAATTCTGTTATCAAAGTCGGCAATATATCGGTGCTAGCTCATCTACCAAATACTCGACTTTGACAGCAAAATTACTACGCTAATCATTGAGTCACAGCCTTGAAATTTCGTACAGGGCTGGATGACAACATCAAAATATACCATGCTAAATCCTGTCACCCAACTCGATATGGAACACAGTCAAAATCAATAAAGACCAATAGCGACTTTGCCCTTAATTAGTGCTGCAGACGGATCGACAATAACAAAGTTATCAAAGGTATCAGGGCGTGACGGTCACGTGATTTTTCGAGTGTCCACACCACCTTTGAGTACACGCTGGTTTAACAGTTTTTAGTTCCTCAGGCAAAACTAGGCCTAGAATACTTACGTGTAGGACTACATCGCTACTTCTTCTCCAGTAGAAATTTACAACATCAATTCTACTTCTACTTGATTACCAACGAAGGCTATTTTGACCAGCTCTGCTGAAGTAAGCAGTACAAGCTGGCAAAAAGCTACACCAGTACTCGGAAAGAGTAGAAGTAGCCTATACTTCATTACTGACCAGTGACCAACTTTGATACATTAGTTAACCCACCATGAGACGGCCATAGAAAAGACGAAAAACCGCTGCTGGACTCAGTCTGGAACAGCATCTAACGTAAGTATAACGGGGGAGATCGTAGTGGTAACGATAAGAGCCCACCGACATGGCGGTCCCGCTTCGATTCCCGTCGGAGGTTTATCTGGGTCCTATTTCCCCGCCGCTGCCGTTCTTACGGCGACAAAGATGCCTAGGAAAGACCCGATGAAAGAAAGCACTCTCAAGGAATTCAAAGAACTAGTAGAAAGGGCCGCGGCTTCAACAAGATCATCATCGAAAAATAACTGCGACATCGGGCACTCCAGGACTAGAGAGAGAGAGATAGATATGATATTCTTTTCCGCCTGTACCATCGAGATGCTCTGACGACGGAGTTGCGATACGGCCGTGAGCGCCTAGCAGGATAGCTGCGGATACCAATTTTCGAGTCTTTGGTATGACCCGGCCGGGGATCGAACCCACAACTTACCGATCGAGAAGACGGACGCACAGCACAACCATTTCACTATCTCTTATCGAGGATGTTATATCAAAGGTTCGCAACTGCATGCGTTTCGTTCGACATCCTCCAATCTGTTCATTACATCGCATTGAACATTGTGTGTGGCTTGTTCAGATGAAAAATATATTCCAAGGATTATTATAACTGGACGTTTACTCATCTGCACAGAAGCCCCATAAAAACTGCGCCGTGAATGGCGCAGTTTCGTCACGGTGTCCAATGCTCTTTCACTCCTAAATCTCAAACCCGGACATTATAATCACGTCACTCATGGCCTACTAGTCACAGTGCGTCACCAAATCAAACAGTTTTTGTTCTGGCCCCACCAACAAATTCTATCCTCGCTATTTCTGCTGTCGCCACGGACGATACATAAATACTTTATTATGATATATCAAATCAAGGATGGAAATAAAAATCCATTTCAAAGGGACGTTATATAAATCAATATGAAATTAAAACACACACATACAGTACGCATATCGAGTTGACCAATGGATACAGAATACAGCGTTGTCTGATTAGTAGACAAAATGCTATCGCCAGGATGATTGAAAATGCCAATTGTGTGGAGTGAAATTCTATGTTCGGTGTTGACTAGCAAGAATTGAATAAATCTCAAGCCAAACGTGAGATCATAATAACTTCGTATATTCATTTATATAATATTATTAGAGTGCTGATATATATAAACGGTGGTTACACTCATACATGAATCGAGAAAAGTGAATTCAGTGGCGCAAACTTAATATAGCCTATACTATCCAGATATCAGTAGTCAAGCGGTAGATATATACTCCTTAAATCCAATACTTAATAGGCACAATGAAAAATTTCAACTGTAAAATTATGAGCCGATTTTGGGCCTCTGCAAGTCCTCCGGTCCAAACGAAAAAGGTAGAAGTTCATCCAGTGTGTGACGTCGAAATTTGTACAAACCATTGACTGGAGTTGATTTGGCACAGACTATATCGTTTATCTGAAACTAGAAAGCAAGATGCGAGTTACAATGAAATTGAAAGGATGACATAAAGCACATCATACCTCTCTCATAGCTTGACGGCAGAATCCGCAAGGAGAGATGAAGTCTTCGTCAATGTCACTAAATCAAGTATTCAACATTCTCAATTTATGAATTGAAAAGTTTGAAACTTGTATATGAATACCACTTAAAAGCATTAGCCGCTACCAACAACTGTTAGGGCCAGACCGATGTACAATATTTTTGCTGATAGACCATTTTCTCCGATATCAAAATGTGACATTTTTTAATAAGAACTTCTAATTTGTGGCAGTAATTTGAAAATTTCCTCAATTTCGAAGCACTCCAGCTGAGTAAGAAAGTATTAGTACCCCCAGCCCAACTGGCGTATATTGACGCTGAGCAAAGGATAAGATATGATGTGATGTAGTATATGTAGACATGTTTTTGCGGCATATACACCGACGATATACATACAGATAATATACATACAGATGATCTGTGCATATGCATACCATGAGTTCATAATGTGCATATGCACATGCCTACGCTATCTTGTGCCAAACACGACTCACCCATACAATAGGCTGTTGACGAAATCTTAAGTGACAGAACTACATGCAAACAGTGCTTTATGATATTGCAAAATCCAAGTTTACATATGTAGCCTATTTGTGGAGACAATTCAGTACTTACGAGATAATAGCAATTGCTTTGAATTTTTGGCAACCCTCTGAAACAGCTTTACAAATTGCGGTTCGTTCAGCGCACACACCAACCGGATAAGACGCGTTTTCAACGTTACACCCAGTAAAAATCTTTCCATCCATATCAAGTAGTGCAGCTCCAACTCTGAACTTGCTGTATGGACAATACGCTTTTTCCTTAGCCGCAGCACTTTTAGCTATCAAGTCCTGCATCCAGTCATTCGTGTCGCTACTATTATCAGTCATGCTAGTGCTACGCTATTAAACAGTTAAATATACTGCAAAAGAATATCAGCACTGTTACTTCTGAGACAAGCCGCCGCCGCCTCTCGAACGTAAATCCACATCAAGCATTCTATACCTTGTGCAAATGATCAGTATATATGGTGAGCATACAATGCTCTACTACACTGAGAACAATAACGGATTACTAGATACCGTACTGTCGTATAGTACCGTAAAGCCGAGTTGAATAGAAGATTACAACCTAGAATGGCTTTTTCTATTGCATATTAGGATGAATATATCAACAATGAAAATACTTAAAAAGTCCAAGTCAACGCCTGATCCTAATACGAGGATATCGTAAATCATAGAGCAGTAAATCTGTGCTTTAGCTTCCCTTGTGCCGAACCGGCATCAGCTGTTTACTAAATTTACGACCCAGCTGATTGTAGTAACGTCACACCCTACTAAGTACAGAGCTTGACATGAGAACGAATTTAGATGAAAGCAATAATGTCGGTGAATGTATAGATTACTAACCTACGGTCCGTAGGTTAGTAATCTATAGTGAATGCATGAAACAGATTTTATTCGGCAACAGCGTTTATAATATTGTAGGGTTACCACATTTTGGAAATCTGAAAAGAGGACACTTTTTCAAAATTTTAAAACTTGCAAAACCAGAGGAAAATCCTGAAAAAATGGTAAATTTTTCCCACCTCGTGGTCGGTTGATTAAAAAAAAGGTCAACTTTCTGGCCCAACTTCTGAAAATATAGTTTTTTCTTTCACATCATCAGGTGGTTGACTAAAAAGAGGTCAACATTCCGGCCCAGCTCCCGAAATAGTCGCCGGAGCGTCAGTTCAGTGCAGATCTGATGTATCTCATTCGAATCCTCTTAAAAGAGGACGTGGTATGATATTGCAAAATTGGAATCATTGTGGTTCGATCAATCAATCCGTTTATTATTATTTTCATCATTTCAAAACATCACAAGACTGCGATACATTGAAAAGATAGGAAGGTGACGAAACAACTTGGAGTAGGCCTAACCTTTAAGAAGATCAGACACCCACCTTAGCCTAGGGCAGTGATTCCCAACGTGGGCGATATCGCCCCACAGGGGGCGATGGCGCGTTGAAATGGCTATATTGGCGTCGCGCTGCGCGCCATTTCGTGTTCACATATTTCTTGGTTATTGGATACCCTTCCTTCAAGAAATAATACGCATGAGGCATCGAAATGGGCATCTCGGCGTCAGCCATTATCACTCCATGACGCACCAAGACATATGAAGTTTCAGGCCATGTAACATGCGACTCCGAGAAGGGTGCCAGAATGAGAAAATCTTGGCGGAAAAGGCCTGCCTTATGCTGACCGACTTCGATATATATACGATATATATATATATTTAATTAACCATAGGAACCTAAATGCCTGGCACCAAATGTTCCAGTCCTGTCCAATCAGAACCTCACAAAAATGCCATTTCGCAGAGAAAAATTAATTGCCAGCGCAGAAAGACCAATTCGAAATCGTGTGCGTCTTTTAGTTTAGTACGTATGGGCGATTTGAATATCTTTGGACAATGGACATAGCTGACAGGCCACGAAATGTCATTACGTAACGAAGTCATTATACCCACGGGTCCGCCCGAATATGTTCAATTATTATTTACGGGCCTTACATTTTCCAAGACACCTCACTCAGCTTTAGTGGTAAATCTGAATACATGAGCAGAGAGGATAAAAAATTGACAGCAATATTTATGCAATTCCCGATCATATTCACCGATTCAATCATCAATCGTAAAATTTTTTCGCGCTTCGCGCGAACTGAGCCCGGCAACTAAAGAGTCCAACAATTTGTGCTGAGAAGTAGCGGTAAAGAGGTATCGGGGGTGCAGAAGTTTGCTTTATCGCCCTATGGAGAGGGTCAAGACCAACGTATTGGGGAGGGGCTGACGAAGTGCTGTTGCGGTCGTTTAGGAATCGAGTCGGAGAAATCACCTTTTTTGTTAGTCAACTCACCAAAATTTAACTGAAAAAGTGTTATTTCGAGGTCGAGCCGAAAAGTTGACCTTTTTTCTTAGTCAACTCAACGGTGATTTCGGTCTGTATGCCCATTATTGTGTTCCCAAAATTTGGGGGGCGATGATCAGTGTGGAGTTTGAAAAGGGGGCGATGAGTCGAAAAAGGTTGGGAACCACTGGCCTAGGGCCTAGACGAAGTAAAGAAGAGGCATGCACGCTGAATGAAAAGTAATGCAGAGAATGTAAGAGGCAAGCGACAAAATGAGGTGGCATGTGGCGGAGGGCGATGTCGATGTTAGGTCGTCGTCCGGTAATCCTGAAAGCTGGCTCGTGGTTTTAAATGCTGGTGCCGATTTTGAATGGGTCTCAGTCGATATAGGACATGGACCTGGATTATGCACATTTTACCAAAGCACTGAATCAAAATCGTTATTTTACTTATTGCGTCTTCCGTTTTGTTATGCGCTCCATTACATGTTATTGGTAATAACGCTCTGACATGATCATTTATAAAGTGTATCCCCCCACCATGTATGCTGTTGAACTATTCTTCGCATTACTGCTGCCAGCTACGTCTTTATATTATCTCTCCCAATTAGGATTGAGATTACCTGACCTGGTACCAACCCAACATACGCTTCCTTTGTGTTATTTTTCTGCATTTACCAATTAGTGCATCATTTTAGCATGTACCCCTCTTTAATTACTGCAGCCCAAGGTATTAAAAACAGGCAAAGCAATCCATCTTCGAAGAAACCACGTACATTCTCTCTTATGTGGTTTGCCGCCAACTACCGACAGCCAGGCACCCGCAGATAAAATAGCGTTCGTCACATTCCGATCCTGTCATTGACCGCTTGTTGGCTACATAAACCGGCGATTCAAACAGGAAGTCAGCAGCAACGTTTTTCTGTTATAGAGTTTCGACTTTAGACACTGGTTTCATTTTAGTTCGCAACGTCGCAAAACATCGGATGTCACCCTTCAGTTGAAGTTTTATTATACAACGAGAAATCGCACAAACACAAACCATCTATATATCAAAAGTACTACATGACGAACCCAAACTCAAAACGCATAGCGTGTGTTTTAAAATGTTCGCAATTCCACGGGCAGATGAAAAAGGCACATACTCTAATTTCACATAAGATACACCGTAACGTAACACAAAAACGATGCCAAAAAGCACATAAAACCCTGAATCATGAAAAGCTGCTGTAAAAACGCATAAGTCATTCCTATAGTGATGTCTAAAATCTGTGTGTACCGCAGACAGTACTGCTGAAAAGCCTGATTCACCCAGTCCCTTCCGCTAAAGAGTCATACTGCGCCACGCTAGACGGGTCTTTCAGTTCTGACCGATTATAGCCGAGCCTGTAAAACGATTATAGCATTCTTGCATAATAACCAACAAGGCGAACTATCAATTTTGCCGTCAGGAAACAGTATAGATAGGTTAGTTATCTATAGAAATAGTGAGCGCATGACAGGAAACACATAATCCTGTTTGTTGTTAATGTTCTGGTTCACGAAGCAACAAAACGTCTCTCTCTCTCTCTTATTACCTCACTGTTATCAAAATTCTGACGATAACCTGGAGACTGGAGAGTAGACTACTACATCGCTGTTGACGTATTACGCGCAAGAACCGAGTTCGCCTCGCCCTCGAACAACCAATAGGATGCCGCGTGCCTTGTTACTTGGCCAAATTCACTGTCAACAAGAAGGAACGAAGGCTTTTCGAAACTGCTACCAATACGAAACGCGCAAGGCCGATACAACAAGATTTCTAGCATACGTGAACGCTACGGAACAAAGCGCTACCGATGCCAATGGCCGACGATCATGTCCGGCAAGTGCTGAGACTGCAGTCAAGTAGAACTCATTCAGTTATGAGCAACATTGCTTACTGAATCGCTATTTCTAGTTGCACAAACACAGTGAGCAAACTTCTTCATCAAATAACATCAACAAACATCGAGACCATTCTACTTGAACTGGGAAATTTCCCCGTTGACAATTGAATTGATCTTCCTATTTGAGTAGCGAGTACACAATTCCCAAATAGGCTAAGAATACAAAGATGGCGTTGGTTGCATTTGTAAATGTCCGGATAATTTGATGATCGGGCAAATTTCACCATGAAAACTGCGTCCAGGTATTTGCTCCCGTCTGATTGGCGGACTTGCGGGGTGGAGGTAAGCCAGGCTTGCTTATCACCAACTCTCAAAACTTATATATGTATGCGAAACTTTGTATTCCACATAAAATTGCATATCATACGCCGCTAAACGCACACGAGTCCCATTGAATTGTCATTTTGCAATAATTTACGTCGCGGTCAGCAGGATACATTACATCCACATATGAACTCAACTCAACATCTGCATCGCACGAAACTCTTTTCTCAAGCACAGCATTTAATACCTCGGTCCTTGACGCGCGATATGCTAAACACACGCAGCGCCCACACAACTGTTGTTAGTTAGCAATTATTAAGACCGACGGAATACCCATTATATAGATAGGAAGAAAAACAAAACACTTGCATCAGTTGCATGGTATGGAAACACCTGTTCCAATCGAGAAACTAAATTGTTGTGTAGTGTTTTTGTCATAAGCTAGACAGAAATCCTAGCAGAAATGCTACTTATAGTAGGCTTACCATACGTCCTCTTTTAAGAGGATTTGTCCTCTTTTTTGACTTTTTTGAAAATGTCCTCGGAGGACGCCCTTTTGTCCTTTTTTTTGAGATTTTGTCCTCTTTTTTAGGATTTAGAGCAGATTTAGAGCAAATTGCGAGTGATATGCCACATATTAGCACAGACGTGAAGCTCCGACGGGTGAAAAACGGTGATTTTAGCTCTGAGCGAAAAGATGACCGTTTTTTTTTTTTTTTTTTAGTCAGCCACCTGGCAATGTGGGGAGAAAAACGGTATTTTGAGTTTTGAGCGGAAGAGATGACCTTTTTTTTTTTTTAGTTAACCAGTCACAAAGTGGGAAACATTAACCGGTTTTTGAGAATTCTACTCCGATTTTGAAAGTTGGAAATTTACGAAAAAGTGTCCTCTTTTTAGATTTCCAAAATATGGTAAGCCTAACTTATAGGAACATCAAACATTTTGTTCTGCCGTCCGACAAGACACCATGCATTCTAATCTAATTCGTCAAGCTCGTATGCGGCTAGTTTTTCACAGGTTTAAAGCAGCCTATTTACCGTACGGTTAAATGCGTTCTACCTTTCATATACAGGAAGTATTTGTGCAGCATTGCGCATCATGAATGTCTTGAAAATATGTAAATGTAATCGCATTAGGACGAGGGAAAGAAAACCCGAGAGGAAATCACTCCAGGCTTATTAATAAGTGCGTATTGCATGCTATTCAAGTCAGTGAAAATATGCGGCCCGTGTGATCACGAAATCACGAAAGCAGAAACGCTCACACTTCATATCTATACTAGGGCTCTTCAAAAATGACTTTTTTGCTCAAATCGCACTGGCTACTTGATAAAATTGTTAGGTTACCTAATTTAAGCCTACACACCAAATTTGGTTCAATTCCCACCAGTAGCCGCATTGCTACAGGTGAAGAAAGTTTCTATTTATTACATAAAAATGAATAACAAAAAATTTGAAAATTTTCTGTTCACCCCATGAAAGTGTTAGGTTGTCTATAGAAACGATGTTCACCAAGTTTGGTTCAATCCCAACCAGTGGAAGCGGAGTTATTGCCGTCAAAAATTTGGATTATGAATAAAATAGTATTGACAGTGACCAATTCTTTAATTATGTATTATAGTGGTGCCCACCGTAAATACTATTTTATTCAAATCCAAATTTTTTGACGGCAATAACTCCGCTTCTACTGGTTGTAATTGAACCAAATTTGGTGAACATCGTTTCTATAGACAACCTAATACTTTCATGGGGCGAACAGAAAATTTTCAAATGTTTCGTTATTTATTTTTATATAATAAATAGAAACTTTCTTCTCCTGCAGCAATGCGGCTACTGGTTGGAAGTGAACCAAATTTGGTGTGTAGGCTTAAATAAGGTAACCTAACAATTTTATCAATTAGCCAGTGCGATTTGAGAAAAAAAGTCATTTTTGAAGAGCCCTAATCCATACATCTACTTTCCCAGCACGGAAGTGAAACAAATACCGAACAAACGCAGATTTCCATCTCAAAGCCAAACACATACATACTTGAGACTTAGATTCGTATTTGAAGACCAAGTTACCATTCTGATGCAATGCACTTTGAAGGAGCTGGGTTACGTTTCGACGTATATTCACTGCCTTACGCAACAGGTTTGAATGGTTGTGCAATCTGCATAACCGGCAGTAACAACAACGTTGTTGTAATCAAGCATGCTCAGTGCTTATTCTGCAGCGACGACATTGTCATCTTAACACGACTGCGATAGCAATTGGCCTACCACAATAGGATTTGATAACGACATTGAACTTCTACATCATATATCGAGCATCTTCTGCAATGAATCGAGTCGGGAATGAGAGACGGGTGCTGAAATTGAAGGCCCTCGTCACTAAGGCTACTTTCATCCAATCGTAGGAGCTTTGAAAACACGATTGTAGTACAAATACGCAATGCTAGTAGGCAAAATCTACTTGAGTAGAAGTAATCCGTTACTAAACACCTCTGGTAAACACACAGTCTTGAGCGATCGAAGTACAAGCATTAGTAACACTCACCAATAAATAGGTACAATCAGCAACAACAAAATAGCAGACGCCAAGAAGGCGGCGCCGGGAAACGCCGTGTCAGCAGTAGCCGCGAAGATTCCTTGGTACGCCAACGATCCGACGGTGTCGCCGATGACCATGCTACAAGCCAGCAGGGCGAAAACCGAGCCGGTTTCAGTAGCTGAGACGATGCGTGAGGATTGACTTCGTACGATGGGCGACGGTAAATTTGAAAACACCTGGAAAAATTGAGCTGCGAAAGAGAAGAAATATTGTCAAGTTGGGGCCAGTTTAAAGATAATCTGGTGTAGTTTGGTGGGTAAAGAGACCCCGCGTGCAAACTGCATACCCGCAGAGTTGTCGAAGTAGTCAGGCTAGCAACACAAGCAGTATCGCCGCATAATTCTACTCGATTCCTAGAGATTCTCGAGACAGCTTGGCTCAAAAACTGCTTCGGTAGGAGTTAATGTAGTCGAAAAATATCATTACTTGAGTTCAGGACTGCATATAGCCTAATTGAGTAGTCTGACAAAGTAATTCGTTATTAGGCAATGCTTCTACATGATATGACTCCCGAAATCTCGCATCCAGATTAGTACAATCAGATATAGAAGTTCAGGCAATCATTGGTGAATTGCTGCGAACTCGTCACTGTAACTCAGTGGTTATAACCAGAGGTGGTCAGTAATGAAGTACTACTTTTTCAGAGTGTTCTAGCCGGTTTTGTCCACTTGCACTTCATACTCAAGTGGTTACGTTTTTAGACAACATTCGATTCTACTTTACAGTTTATCAAGTGAAGCTACTCACCTTCTACGCTTTTGGATTTTGAAAAGTAAAAGGTAGTTTGGATAAGTACACAGTATTTGCATATATTAGTAGTAGCCTATTGGCTTGTGGTCCGCATTCAACATCTGAATCCATTCGCGGGCCGCACCGCACTATGTAATATTTGGATACTATGCCAAAATTCAATATTGTTATTTGATTATATAGTCACCCCCTACAGTAATAATATATGTATATTTAAAACAAACCAAACATTGATTTGATGATCACTAGGGCGATTTTTTTTTGACCTAAAAAACGGAAGATTTTGACCTAAAAAATCTAAATTTTGACTTTTTTTGACCGAAAAAAACTGAAATTTGACCAAATTTGGCCTTACGTATGCAAATTAGGTGTTTTCGCACATAATGTCAAAATTGTACTACTTATCTTCATTTCTGGTTGGAACTGTCTATCCTTACAAAGTAGATTGGCCTGAAAAACCGTTTTGGGCACAAAAACTGGCAAATTTTTACATGAAAAAACTATTGAATAGTGTATTCATATTGAAATGAACCCGAATATTTTCGGCTGACACTCGTCAGGGGTAATCGTTAGCAACTAGTAGAGAATTGGAAAGAACATGGTATATCAACAATCGTATCACAAAATATGACGTCATTTGTGTGCCTTGGAGTCGACTTTTATCAAAATACACCAACCAAAACTCTGTCAACAAAAGGAGTTCGTGTACCACCTAAAAATAGTACATTGAACGCTCTCTCTTTCATGCTGGTGACGTCATATTTTGTGATACGATTGTTGATATACAATGTTCTTTCCAATTCTCGACTAGTTGCTGACGAATAACCCTGACGAGTGTCAGCCGAAAATATTCGGGTTCATTTCAATATGAATGAATATACTATTCAATTGTATATTGAAGTTCTGTACCTCCAAGAAGCCCATAAAAAAACTAGTATTTTAACGAAATCTGGCCCTATGAAGAATTCCAGTAGTTACATTACGTATTATGGTGGAAATAATTAAAATTTGTCGTAGTACAACGAACGAAAGATAGCTTACTTTCCTACATTCTCAGGTAGAAAGTGTTTCTCCTTACTAAGTAGCTTGCCAAGAATGGAGAAAGAATGTTAAAGAGCAGCGGTTGTTGGCTGACAACACTGAAGTTGTGTGCACACCGCGGGTGACACACTGTGTTGCTTCATTCTGACAATGTTGTCTATATCACAATTTTTCAGCTTGCGCTTCTTGATATAAGAATCATGCAATGTCCAAGCAGTCTTGCTTCAGTTAGGATATTGCGGTACGTTGACCATAAAACCATGTCACTATTTGTTTCATTTAATCGTTTATGATTTACAATGAGCAGACGATGGTTCGTTTACCACGGTAGGCCTATAAAGTAGGCTACAAGCAGTAAAATATCAAGTGATAAGTTCACCGATAGCGCAAAATCTACGATACAAACGAAATTCAGAGGTCAAAAAATGTTTGACTTTGTAAACAATTTTGACAAATTTTGACGTAACGCTACAATTTTGACCTAATTTTGACTTTTTTTGACTTTTTTTGACATGTCAAAAAAAAAATCGCCCTAATGATCACGTACACGCGTCAGAAACATAGACGAGAATTTATGAGCAGATTGTCCTCATTGCCGCAATTAGGAATGAAAGTCGGTTATCCCGATTCTTGGAACTGGATGTAAATTTAAGTCTGTGAGCATCGATCTGTTCCAAGATTTGCTGATAGTACTTTTTTCAACTCAATGACACACAATGCTGACAGCATCATAGCCATATTACCTTCAAATACTCTTCTACAATATATAAATATTAGAAATATAAAAATACTTCTACACGCACAAAGAACGAATCTACCTAACACACTCGCAAATCGGTTTTTCCACGTACAGGACTAATAGTAATAAATTTGCTCGTTTTGCCAATCCAAAATCACACTCGTGGTCCGAAAGCCATTTACGTTTCATTTTCTGTGATGTTTAGCAATTGAAACCTTTCAAAATGCATAGGAGTCGAATTCGGACTGTCGCGCCATCAATGAAGTGAGATTACATTATGGTAAAAATCCAACTTAACATTATCATGTTGAAATATATTATGAAAATATTAATCAAGTACCCACAGTGTGCAATTTATCAATATTTTTACGTTTGTCGAGGCTTTCACGGATCGCACAAAACTGTGTTGCGGGTTGTAGCTTGTCCACCCTTGCACTAGACCTAGGCACAATCTTCGGAAACATACTCAGTTACCATGATAGAGGGATTATTTCATTCGGTTCTCATGACAATCTCAATCATGATAGTGATTCAAACTTATCGCAAAATTACTTACTACTGTTCAAAATCTAAATCTAAAAAATCTAAAAAAGTATTGCCTAAAAACTGTTCATGTAGAAGTGGGAGTAGTTTGAAAATATAACCTAACAAGTAGTGCAAGTAACCGAAACCTATCGGAGTGCTCCTTAATGGAAGTTCTTGTGTATTAATGTATTCGGTGTTAGGTCTACGTTAGTGTTAGGATAAGAAGCTGTTAAGTTTCGGATTAACCAAGCGGCAAATTCAGTTCACGCTCACCTAAAAACAGCATCCACGTCGTTTTGGCGAATGCAAACAAAACAGACGAAATCAGGCTCGCGAAAACGCTGAGGACAACCATCTTCGGTTGCGATGAAAAACCGGAGAATACTTTGAGAATAATCAACGTAACGAAATAGCCGATTTGACCGAAACCGCTCAGTAGGCTGAAAATGAAAATAGATCCAGTCGGCCAGACCAATGGAACGATCTTGCCCAGTGACAATGTCCTAAACTAGATATTGGTTGATGGGTCATTTTACATTGTTCTTTTACGAATGAAATTATTTCGGTGAATGATCGTATCACTAATTTGTCACAGCTAATAAAAACTCATGATATCAAACCCAGTTGCAGCACTATTAGTCATCTGATGCTGGATACATTCAGTGGTCAGATTAAGCTGGTTCGCACCGGTTCTATGGAACTGTCTCAGGAAATTTGATAAGATCAGCGAGCTGATTAGCATTACTGTTTAGTGGACAGTGGTTACTACTATTCATAATTTTGTGTAGCACAGTGGTTCTTAACCTTGTCTCCACCGCCCCCCAGGGGGCGACTTGAATTTTGAAGCGGGCGGAAACGCTCAGGGGGCGAAATGGGGGGCGCTGGGCTTGAGGGGGCAGTATGGGGGGCGCTGAAGAAAAATGGCCTCGCAGTAGATGGCGTAGTAACGACATATGACTATACTATAGAACAATAGTTCATATATCCCTGAGTTCTGATTGCAAACTAACATTCGACAAAATCTGTCAAATCACAACGTTTGTCGTTGTGCTCGCGAAATATCCACCGACCATGTTTCAATGAATGTAGTTGTTCATTTTAATTCATGTGAAATGAATTTGGCGTACTTTTGGACTGTCAATTCCTTGTTATACCACTCCCGTCACGCTAGCTACTCCAAGTCGTTTCGAAACATCTCTATCTTTTCACTGTATCGCAGTTTTGCGCTGTTTTGAAATGATGAAAACATTAATAAACTGATACTTATACTGATAACTCGGGTTATTTTCCACTAAACGTTTTGAACTAGGTATTGTATTCTGCAGCGCACTGCGAGTCGAATTGGAAAAAGTACTGTAGGCTATGCTGTACAACTTTTGAGAGTGATACCGTTTATACATTAAAGATGTTTTGAAGCTTTCTAGCCAAAGTGACTAACGAAATATACTTGTATTTGAGAGCTACAAAACTAGATCGTCAGAATATTTCTTTATACTATCATAAAGGATGATACTGCTTAGTGTTGTTACCCCCAGTCACGTTAAAGTTAAGAGCTTGGTGCAGTTTAATGTGAGCAAATCTCTACCCCATTCTCAGTTGATTTAGTAAGACGCACAAAGCAATAAAACAAAACCCAATAAATTAACTTGCCCGTATTGCCAATCGCAGAGGAGAATTCGGGACGTGTACATCGTTCTCGAACCAAATGCAATGAGCCTGTAGGCCTTACCCGATGGTTGTTATGACAACCTGGATTTGATCCCGAAAATATCACATACAATTATACCGTTAATAGTCGCGTGGTCTAATAGGGAAGTCCCACCGCGAACCCAGACTTTGATCACTTACCCATTGTTTTTCACAACAGACCTTAAAATAGGGGGCACGAGACCAAGGCAATTTTTGAAAGAGGGCGCCGGAAAAAAAAAGGTTAAGAACCACTGGCGTAGCAGATCTGACGGACAAAAGATTTGAATCCAACTGGATACGTACTTTGTACACTGTCATTTCATAGTTCTCATTTGAAAGCAATACACATACTCGAGTAGATTATTGCTTCTATTCCATCATTATTAACGACTACTTCACCTACTATTAAAATAGAGAGAGAGAGAAGAAAGTTTATTTGGTTTTAACAATTAATCGAAAAATATTCACAAAGTGATATATGGACAACAACAAAACCAGCGACACAGTCATCAGATTTGAGATAGAAAACCATGTAATGTATATGACCAATTAACCATAAATACACTTCACGACAATAAATCAGCATTTGTTGAATCAAAGGGATTTTTTGGATATTACAGACCAGATATGAAGAAAAGAAGGGAACACATCTGGAAATAGGAAGATCGGTGAACAGTATTCATTTTCCCCTGGGAAACGAAAGTTTAAACTCGATTAAAATATATAACTCTCCCTTATCCTGCAAATCGGAAGGCAGAGACAGTCTTCCATATTGATTTAAAAATCTAAAGCCACAGGTCAATACTATGATGTTATGAAGATTGAAACACCACATTGAGATTGAAAACTACAAATCCAATTACTAGTAGCTGAAAAGTTCCAAATGTCATCCCCAGTCACTCGAAACTTCTTTCAACTTACCCGACGAGCAAGGAATTCCAACAGAATGGAACGTCCATCGCGTATATCACAATCAGACCTTTTATCCCGTATCGAGTCGCAATCAGTAGGCAGAATGTCAAGGCGAAAAGTAGTAACGGGATATGCCGCTTATTACGATGAGGTCTCACTACGTTGTACATATGAAGAAAAGGCTCTTTTGAAAACAATTGCCTGAAATATACGAGAATAGTTGGCCCTGTATCAACAGAGGTTGTCAAAGTAGTCAGCATTGCTACTTAAGTACAGTAAAATTAATTAAATTATGATTCAATAATAAGTAGAAGTACGGATTTCAACAATATGCCCAACTACTTCACGTAGAAGTAAAAAGTGAGGGGTCTCGAAGTACTGAAGTCACGCAGTTTCAAAAAGTAGGTTTGGTAGAGGCGTCATGTGTTCTAGTAGTCTATCAGGGGTGGCTACATTACATTCCAATTAAAAGATGTAACGTTGCCAAAAAGTTTCTACTTTACAAAATCCAAAGTGCTGTAAACAAAAGTAAAAAAACTGTTAAGTAGAAGTGAAAGTAGTCCAAAATCATAGCCACAGGAGTAAGAAGTGCAAACCAATTTTATCACTCCGAAAAACTATAAGTAGCCTACCTGTACCACATTGTTATGATACTGAACAAAAACACGAGCCTGTGAGTACTTTGCAGTAGGATAGCCCCGTAGAGACCCATAGGAAAATGCCAGGTAGTCTACATGCGTTTGTGACCAGTAATTCAGCGTAGTATTCAGCTAGTGGAGGTACAGAACTTCAATATGCGATTGAACAGTATATTCATATTGAAATGAATCCGAATGTTTTTGGTTGACACTCAGCAGGGGTACTCGTCAGTGACTACCGTAATTTTCCATGTATAATGTGCAAAATTTTACCGATTTTTCGCCCTAAAATAGGGGGTGCGTGTTATACATGGGAATAACCACACTTGGAAAAAATCTCCCTAGATAAAAAAAACTTGAAATCACGCCTTTCTTCATGTTTGTTTCCAATCGTAGGCTCTGGCTGCTAGGCTATCTACTATCGCTAGGAGACAATGACGTTAATTGTATAATGATTACACTGGGCAACAATTTTGAACAAAAAATTTGTTGATTTCGATTTTGCACTTGATTTAGGCTAATTTTGGCGTGCTGATTCCAGAAGTGCCACTGGTTTTCTTTTATCACGTCAAGTTTTTGCTCTACGACATATGCCCGAAATATGCAAATTTTCACGAATTTAGCCATATCACTTTACCATAACATATAAACATCAACACTTTCACCATATAATAAGTTATCTAGCCAAGGGTTCAATTGAATTATCAAGAATAAAGGTAGTGGTATCGATCTAGGCCGATGCTTTCTCCCATGTTTGGTTAGAGGATGCAACCGTCCGAGGATATTTCACACACATATTCGATGCAAACTGCAGGATATGGAAAGAAAAATAAACATCACATTTACTATCAGCTATGGGTCCAATGCCCCATTCAGCTTATCCAGTGCAACTTTAAACTGCTATACGCTCGATAATTTGGTTCAAGATGAAGATCTTAGGGATTGCAGGCCTGATGATGTAGATTTTGAAATTGAAGATGATTCAGAATGTACAGTAGTCCATCAACACAAGTTATTGATCCGACATAGGCTTTGGGACTTGGGATAGAAGTTTTCGGAACTTTTAACATCCTAACGAAGTGAGAATAGATTACTTAGCAAGGTAGAGAAGGTATCTCACTTTCGATCAGGAAAATCAGCCTTTTCTTTGTCGGCCTACTTTCGGTAGCTTTTTGTATTGCTGTGATACTGGTATTGGCATGATACTGTCACCATGGATTACTGGAGGGGTTAGGAATCCCCATTTAGAACTCAAGCGAATGACGAATGCCTATAGGTAGCTCAAAAAGGATCCTAAAGTGTGGCATCCTCCAAAATGGCAAAGTCTTAGGTGCAGTAACAATTGCGCACGCATTTAGTCTTCATGAATAATACAGAAACATTGCGAACAATACAGAACATAGAACTGTTGTAATATCACGAGCACGATTGGATCGTATGTGTCAGCTTTGAAATGTTGTGTTTTCTTTGTTTTCCAGATAATAAGGATGCACAGCACATGCAACCCTGATACACATGTGCCACTGCCATATGTTTATGTCGGACAGCAGACATTTAAAAAAACACTAAAATATCTAAATCAGTGGTTCCCAAACGGTGGGGAATTCCCCACTGGTGGGAATTTCGGGATTTCTGGTGGGGAATAGACTCACTTTTGAAAAAATCTTTACAGTAATATTCTCCTTTATTACATGTCGTTTTGAAATGCCGACTGAGTACTCATAGCTCATTTGCAATTCAGCGATTCATATTATCAGTTCCGCCAATTAGCGAGGATCGCCTGGATGGCGACACGCGATCTCCAGAAATGATTTATTCATTTGTGCACCGTCATCAGTCACGAAATGTAGTGGTGAAAAAATTCTGATTCGTTGTAATAAGAGCACATATTGCTGAACATGTATTCAAGGGAGAGCGTGGACTCGCTAATTGATAGCACATCCGGACTTATTACAAATGAAATTACATATTTATGTTATTTCAAGTTCTTTTAGTATTGTGCGAAAGTGTAGTTTACGGCGGCTTGTATATATATCGCACACATGAGTTCGTCAACATCAGGAAGTTTATTTGACCCATGTATTATTTGGCATTTACGTATGTAAAGTGATGCTACCCCGCAACATTTTCAAAATTTTCAGCTATTTTTCTGTTGGCTGCGCGCCGGGTAGATACATATATTTACGGAGCTGCGTTTACGGTTACCAGTTCACCGCTGCGTTAATTTTATTGTGTGCTGATAAACTCCGGGGATCATAACAATCACCAATAGCACATACTATTTACTAAGCAAAATCTTGCAAAATTTTATTAGAGGTAGCACTTTAAAGGGTAAATATAAATATCGAGATTTTAGGTGGGGAATGAAGGCTCGAAATAAGTCGGAAGTGGGGAATTAGGATAAAAAGGTTGGGAACCACTGATCTAAATAGTTTCCCTGAAACCTTGACATAGTCAGAAATGGCCAAGGAGAAAATGTCCCCCAACATCTGTAGATGATGGGGATAAAATACCAGAATAGATTGGAGCTTATATATGTTATCTGACTATTGCTCGAGTATCAAATTGGACAACCTACAGAATTATAGGTTATTAGCATGAATTTGGACCCTGAAACTCGCACTTTATTTGTCCTGTACAAGCAATATCAGTTTAAATCAACCAAACAAAGCAGTGCAAATGTTTATTTGAAGTCTAATGATTTATTTTAGACTGGTTGTAGTTTTTGAAACGATTTATACAATAAACACAAAATATTAAAAGTAGTGCTATTATGTGGGTTTTGAGGCAATGTGGGGGTGCCTAACACAAAAACTTGACGTGATAGAGAAAAATGGAAGTCATTTTTGAATTCAGCGCCCAAAAGTTAGTCAAAATCAATTGCTTGATCAAAGTCAACAAAAACTGTGTTGACCAGTGTTAGCAATCGCATCTGTAATAGACCTCGTGCTCAAGATGTCGTGTCGCTGGCCTGAACTATCGCGTCGCCGGCCTCGCAGGCAATCTACTATCGTTTAGAGACAATGCCGTTAATTGCATGATTAGCGATTGTTATGTCATGATAGTTGAACAGTGTCATCGCAAAACAGAACAACATCGTATAGTAAAACTATAGATTACGAACTTATGGATAGATACGCAACTCCCGTCGTTACGCTCCGGCAAACAGTTACACTTGTTGCTGAGCAATCTAAAAGCAGCATAATTGGTGGTGTTATAGCTTGCGACCCGAGGGCTGAAATTTAAGGAAACTGGTCTTAATCGAGAGCTACTGTCGCACTGATTCCGAAAATACAAATTAAAATTTTGTCAGGGAAATGGAACCACCTCAAAACAGCCCTCAAAGTCTGAAAATCGGCATTGTTCCAACAATCGCTTGACGAAATTGGCCATTGTTACGTTCACTGTGTTGCGGCGATGCCATTGTTGAAAAAATGCCGATTTTCAGACTTTGGGGGCTGTTTTGAGGTAGTTCCATCTCCCTGACAATATTCTAATTTGTATTTTCGAAATCAGTGAGAAAGTAGCTCTCAATTAAGACCATTTTCATTAAATTTCAACCCTCGGGTCGCAAGCTATAACACCACCAATTATGCTGCTTCTAGATTGCTCAGCAACAAGTGTAACTGCTTGCTGAAGCGTAACGACGGGAGTTGCGTATCTATCCGTAGGTTAGTAATCTATAGTAAAACACAACTATTCATGTAATGCGAATCCCGGGTGCGTACTATACATGGGTAACGGATTTTTCCCAGAATTTACACGCCATTTTAAGGGCGCGTATTATACATGGGGCGCACTTAATTCGGAAAATTACGGTAGTTGATAATTGGAAATAACATCGTATATCGACAATCGTATCACATTTCATACCAGATTTGTGATATACGATTGTTGATCTACAACGTTGATAGGATGTTCTTTCCAATTCTCCACTAGTTGCGGACGATTACCCTGGACGAGTCTCAGCCGAAAACATTTGGGTTGATTTCAATATGAATATACTATTCAATTGTATAATGATAGTGTGAATGCTTTGGAGAAAAATCAGACCTTAACTTTCCTTGAGCTTTTCTTTCTGTGTTGGGAGGTAAGAGAAAAGCTGTGTAGAGGAAATTGAAGACAGCCAACCCAAACATGAACCAGTACGGATTTTGAAAACCCTTCTCAAAATTCCAAAGGCCGCTTGTAATGGTCGCTACGAATCCACCGATACCTTGAAAAAAGAAAATCGCATTAAAATGTTCGATAGCTTAGAACGCTTGAGCCCAATTACTATAAGAGTCAATCCCATGTTTATTTTAGTCACCTGTCACCTGAAAATGGTCCAACCAGAAAATAACCATAAATTGCACCATCATAGGCTATGCACGGATTGCATGCGCTCAGGACACGATTACAATGGTACACTGTTAAGCTTATCAGTTTTTGAATTTTAAGACTGATCTGATGCAGGTGTAAATTTGTTTATAAACAGGATTGTCTCAATGCAAAGCTCAAAATGTGACTTGATGAGACGCAGGTAATTCTATGTGTAAGTCTTTTCAAGAAAAAAATGTCATTCGTCCCAGATATAATATTTTGTATTCTAGGTCTTCCTCTACAACAGTGGTTCCCAACCGGTGGGGAATTCTCAACTTGGGGGGAATTCAGAGGTTTCTAATGGGGAACTGACGCACTCGAAAGATAAATGCATACAGTGCGGAGCCATAACAATGCGATTATGGGCTACCATTTCACTACTCTGGACTGTATGCTAATTTTCCCTAATTTTATGGCACAAATACTAAATTTCTGGATAACCAATATTGGGGTCACAAGCACCTTTAGCAACAGAAGCATGACATGCAATAAAGCTTTCGCAGAATTTTGCAGGATACTGGTACAGAATAAGTTTGATGGTGCAGTAAAATGCGATTGTTATGTCTACTGTCAAACTTCCCAGGGATACACACATACACAACTCGACCTCGGATTCACGCTTGTTCAGAAAAATTATGAGCAACTTCGACAATCATTGGTTTCTTTACACTGGTCGTCACTATCAATCCTGGGACGTCTTAACTTACACCAATAGAGAGTCCTCACTAAAAAGTCTCGCCGAATTTTATTGGTGAGAGCATTTTCAAGGGTTTTAAGGGATAGCGGAATTTGAGGTTGTGGGGAATGAAAACTTTAAAAAAATCAGAAGTGGAGAATGAAGGAAAAAAGGTTGGCAACCACTGCTCTACACAGTGTTGGGTATCATTTGGTTTTAGTGCACCGAATCGGAAAAATATCTCATTATTCTCAGCGGTTCTCAACATTTCTGTCTTCACGGTTCCTTTTGGACCGTCACGGACCCCCCTCAAGTTTTCATCCAAATTTTGCTTTATTATAGTGCAACCGTCATCTGACTTGAGCAAACTTTAACTGTAGGCTAGTGATAAACAGCAACAAAATGACTTATCTTGCAAATAACATCATACATTTGGTACAAATCGGATCCAATTTTTATTATTTCAGAGCATATTTCTTTTTATTGAAATAAAATTTCTTTTTATTGAAATAAGTGGTCGTGTCTTGATTATCCACGCCTTCCAATTGATATGAAGGAGTTCTGAAAATCCATTTCCGCAAATATAGGTGGTGGCGAATGTAATATTAACATGCAATGCTTCCGCTGACAGCATAAGGCACCAAACTTGAGAAACATATTTTTAATGGCCGTCCAGCCTAGCAATTTCTATCTAGCAGCTCACCTTGAAATTATTCTTGAATAGTGGTTATGTAGCCTATATTACAGAAGAAAATGGATCAAAAATTTCTATCTAGCAGCTGTTCACTAATCTGTTGAGATAGACACTATGTAAACATTTCGAAGTAACCATGATCGACCTTACTACTACTTACTAACAATACGTTTGTATCATTAGGCTATTGTCAATTTGGCAATTAAAATTTGTTTGCACAGTAGGATATTTTATCTCAGACGTCCATCTTTTTGATGTGAGTGAGTTATGAAGCGAATATGCCTAGTGAAATAACTATTTGAAAAAAATTACAAATTAGGCTATCAGTCATTTTGCAAATTTGAAGGTCTCGCGGACCTCCTAAAAAATGCTTCGCGTACCCCAGGTTGAGAACCACTGATATAAAGGGATAATCTGCAGTTTGCTACCAGATTCATAGTCCGGTCCCTATTACAAACTTACCCAAACTTGTCTCCACCACAGCCATTCTCAATGTACGCGTGTGTGGAGTTGTAATGTCCGACAAATAAGAGAAACAGCATCCGAGGACATTACTGAAATCGCCGAGAACACCACACAATATGTGACCGATCAAGAGGTAGGGGAGAGGTAAATGACAAATAATGACAAAGAGGTAACATGATACTAAAATTATCAATCCGAAAAGTGAAATGAGTAATGGGATCTTCCGGCCAACTTTGTCACCCCAAGATCCCAAAAGTACAGTGGACAGCAAAGACGGGATGGCATCTGAAAATTGAACGCAATATTAAAATCGATTGCGACATATTTTGATCAATGCGGCAAACGGAGGCGTAGATATTTTGGGCATCTCACACATTCCCTACTCTACGACCTTGTTGAGATCACAAAGAGTAGTTATGTACAATGTTCCCTCTAAGCTGCGCACGTGCGCAAATGCGCAGTGCTGAAACGATCTCTGCGCACAGAAAATCTACGCTGCGCAAAAAAAAACAGAAATGATGTTTTTTTTTTATAGTTGTTGCGCACTGTTGTCCAATGGACCACGCAGGCGCGCAGATTCGTGAAAATTATGGAACATTGCCAGGGCCAAATAAGGTTATCACTGAAGTCTGAAACCGAGGTACAAGTGCGCCCCGCAAAGGTAACTATTGCGCTCCGTGAAGAAATTAGAGTTCACAATCACCTGCGCCTCACGGACGATATTTTTTTAGTATGGCCTCTACACGTGAGCGATACTGATATCATTTCAATAGCGCATTATTTTCTGGGAATGGCGAAGTAACATGGTTTAACAAAGTTATAAATAACAATGGGCTAGCTCGAAGTTAATCTGCGAGAAACTAATGAATGATAGTCTCCTCCGCGTGGCATGAACATTGCGTAAGATTTACTCAGGACCGTAACTTTCGCACCCCAAACCCCCCAATTGGAGGGGCCGTGCTCGAAGGGGGTCCGAAATTATTTCAAGAATTAGCATAAATCATGGTGTATTTTTTGAAATTTTTCAGGACTTTTTTTTTTCGCGCTACGCGCGTTTTCTTGTTGTAAGATATCTGATTATTGGGTACCCTTTCCCAACAAAAATTAGGCATGATTTATAGAAATAGGCAGTTGGGCGTCGGCCATTACCGCACCATGACGCGCCAAGACATATGAAGTTAAAGGCTATGTAACATGCGAATCCAAGAAGTGCGACATAACGATCAGCAGCGAGAAAACCTTGGGCGAAATAGACTGCCCCGGTGCTGACCGAAAACTTCGATATGTACAAATATATATGTAATTGTCGATGTCCATGGGCACCTAAATGGCTGGCGCCGAATGTTCGTGTCCTGGCGATCCGAGTCCCACAACAAGACAACTGCCATATCGAGGGAACATTATTTTCCAGTTAAGAAATACCAATTTGAAATCGTATACGTCTTTTACTTTAGTACATTTTGGCGATTTCAATATCTTTTGACATACCAGATAGGGGGTCAAGAAATAGCATCATGCATAACGAAGTCATTATATCAACGGGTACGCCCGAAGATGTTTTATTATTATTTAGAGGGCCTATCTATTCCAACACACCTCACTGGATCAGCTCTACCGGTAAATCTGATTCTGTGAGCAGGGAGAGGATAAAAATTGATAGCAATATATATGCAATTCCCGATCATATTGGCCGATGCAATCATGAATTCCAGAAATTTTTTCGCGCTTCGCGCGTTTAGGGACGCTACTACGAAATGGACACCCAACGTACATGATAAGTGTAGCGGAAGAAGCCGAGAGCCGCAGTAGTTAATTTATCACCCTATTGGATGGTGGCTGCGCACTGTTGTCCGAGGGCCTGCGCAGTGAGTTGACGTGTTTGCGCAGACTCTTGAAAAATTAGAGGGAACATTGGTTATGTATCGCCGTTATATACAATTGAGTACTGGTAAGTTATACAAAGTCATGGGTCATGTGGTAAATAGGGCTGGGCAAAACGATCCAGGGTTGTAATGACTCGAGTCACGATTTTTTGATGACTTGAGTCATTTTTACAAATGCATAATATGACTCAACTTGAGTCAATTTTTGTATTGACTCGACTTGTACTCGAGTCATTGTGACACGACTCGAGACTAGGACGGCCAAGACAGACATTTCATTGTAACTTCGAAGAAGAGTAAAGTCACCACATTATTGGTATGTCGTCTATCAGTCCTGATACTTGGAAAATAGTGCCAGAAACTGTTAAGACTGATAAAAATGACTATAGTTTGAATGCGAGTCATTCGATATCACTCAAGCAGAGTTGAAAAAGTGGGTTGAACCAGATTAAACTAAAAAATGAACTGTGAACATAATGACTATTGGACTCAGGCACAAGCATAAATACTTGAGTGGGTAATACAAGTAGATAAAACCTAATTGAGTAGGCCTACTGTAGAAGCACTTCGTTACAGATGCATCTGGCTTTCAGAGGGACGATACAGATATTGCGATTAGAGGCGATGATTCAAAATAGAACCACTGGGTTACAGGGTACCCAATGACTGCGGGAGTGCGGGTGTTGCGTGGGGACGGGGGCTCCGCTCCACTACACGTTGATATTATAATCCAACTTGCACGTGGCATGTATAAGTATACAAGGCCAGTTTGAGGTGAATGGGGATAAAGAAGGTTTGTCTTGGGAGCAAAGAGAAGCAGAAACCACATACCGGTATGCCAGAAATCACGACAATAGTCTGGATTGGCATGTTAGTGACCCCAAATTCAATCAGAGTCAACGACTGGTATCCACTAAGTGAAATGAAAAACACTGGTAAATAGTGTCAACTATGTTCACGGGAGACATAAAGTGGCCCCTACTGTAATCTCGGTACGTTTTGCCTGATATATCAGGTGAGCAGCGATGATTCTCCAAGTTGAAGTAATTTAATAAAAATTAATACGTAGTGTCCAGACTGGAATCGGTGGTTGTTTTCGACAACATATTGTGCGTGACAGACGGATTTCTCGCGTGATTGGAAAATGTCATCCGCGTGGCGGAAATATTTTTCGCTCTGATTCAATACTGAATTACTTATTACACGACACAATGTGCTAAAATAGGCCTGGTATACGCCGGACTAGGGCTAATGCAATGCCACGCTTGCTTGAGTTCATTGTAAAGCGCAAGCGCCTTATTCTGGATCTGGACTCTGGTATCGCTTTGTGACGTCAGCATAATTCATGAATCGGTGTGATCAGATGTAAATGCTCGCGTGACGTTGCGCGCGCCGTTGCCACCGATTCCACTCTGGCGTAGTGTGAGCACAAGACACCGATTCCATACAGGAAAGTTACAAAATTTGACAACTCACTTCCCAAATTCAGATATAAAGCCCAGGCAGCGGTTTCGGAAGAAATCTTTTGTTCCAGAACATAGTACGGATCACTCTGGTTTTCCTTTACACTGGAACACGAACCGTTGGTAGTCCTGTTGTGATCGAAATTATAGCCGTCCGAAATCCGCTGATGTATGAATTGCTTGGACGAAATGCTGTATAACATGATGATGAATATTCCACCGATTGCGACTGGTTCCACAGTGATCAAATTTATGAGGTTGCGAGGCTGCTTAGTATCCATTTCGACAGCTGAATCATTTTCCGTGTCTTGAGAATTCGTTGAAAGTTTCCTTGCATCCCTCGATGCGACACGTCGGCCAACTAATTCATCCATTGCAAAACCGACTTCGATTTTATTCACACGAGTTCAGGTAAATTTAACATCTGTCCTTCATACGCTATTGAATAAAAATGACGATAGCAGGACAGGGCCTGAGCTTGTAAAACGGGCACTGCAGTCCACAGCGCACATGTGACTCGGCGTTTGCTGCAATCTGCACTAAATGCAGAATGTTGTTGAAATCAGCTGATTCTGGGTCCGTTAGATGGAGATATATCGCGGTCACATATAGAATGCATAAGATAAGTTGTTATAGAAAGGCTACGATGCGAACCGCAGTCTTCTTCGATTTCGACTACCTACCCTGCCTGGAGTTTAAAATGTTATCTGCGCTAGGAAACAAACACCAACTTCAAAAAGATATCTTAATTTTGAAATGAGGCGGGAGAATGGATCCACGCAATCCACATTCTGCACGAGAGCTGTGATGGCCGAGTGGTTAAGGCGTTGGACTTGAAATCCAATGGGATATTCCCGCGCAGGTTCGAACCCTGCTCGCAGCGTATTTATTTAGTCATTTCGTTGCCGAGGGGTTGGCGTAATTGACCAGTCCACTGTCGTCGGCGTGGATCCAACAAATTAACTGTTATTGATCTGTCTGATTGCCTTCGTTGACGTTCACGTCACTACCTTTTCATCACTTATCCTTTATGTAGGTGTATGTAGGGGTGCCTTCTACTTTTAATTCAGTGTGGATGCCTCTTATTTACATGTTTCTTTTCTGGCTAGGCTGGGTGTTTGATTGAAATACTAATCCAAGCCGATTCGACACCTTAAATGGTCTTTTCATTGTATCGTAGTCTTGTGAATTGATAAAATAATCAATAAAACTAACACTGAAGCAGTAAGCACACGGAGAAAATACCAACAATAAACGACGCCAAAAGAACACGCTTTTCATGAATAATGATTGGTTATGTTCACAAAAAAACTATCTTATTCAGCTGTCCCAAAGTAACTGCAACATATTTGAAATTGTAAAAATGTAGTGGTATCTATATATGTTTTAAAAGCAATCATAATTTTGCATAGATAATAACCGAAAAACCCTGTAATGATGATCACACATAGCATATACCGACGACAAAAACGACCGATAGTGATAGATAGATATAACCCTGATAATTGAAACGTTCATGCGATTCCAGCCCTCAAATAACTGCAATATTCGTATCCGATCTCATCATTTTATAAAATTTTAAATTCATTACGGGTGGAATATTTATCATACATAAATTATATATATTCAATTTATATGTATAAATGTGTGCTCCATTGTTGTATATTCAATTCATCTGACAGTCCTTCATTTGACTCCAACCACCGAGTCTTTGCGAGGCATATCGTGTTTGATGACTTGACGACATCCAATCCTGCGAAAAAATGGTTTGCATTGTTGCAGAAAACAGAATAAACTCCTAGAACATTACATATTCGATCCAGGCGATTTGATTAGTGTGCGATACAGTCATTTATGAATCATGGCAGAGATGGTCACTTGGTCAGTGACATTCATTTCAAAATACAAACAATTTCTACAATATTAGTCATGTTATGCATGGTGATATTGAAGTTTCTACCAGTCGAGGTGCTGTTAAAAATTTGTCAGTTTTTAAGTGAAAGTTTTTTCAGGCCAAGCTACTTCGTAAAAACAGACAGTTCCAACCAGAAATGAAGATAAGTAGTACAATTCTAATATCACGTGGGGAAAACACCTAATTTACATACATGATGTCAAAATTTGGTCAAAATAGATTTCTTTAAGGTAAAAAATGTCAAAATTATGATTTGTTAGTTCAAAATCTTTCGTTTTTAGGTCAAAAAATCGCCCTACTCATAACTGTCAAGAAACCAGTCGTAGGCAACTTTTATAAAGTTTCGTGCAACACTGTGACGTCCGCGAAGTCCAAAGCAGACCAAAACTCTGTATTATGACACCATATACATTTGCAATTTCAAATTCAATTCAAAATTTGATGTATCATGTTCATTACTGTAATCAAAGAAAAGAGTCCGACTTCTTGCATTTTGCAATTGAGATATAAAAGTCTAAATTATTGGAAACTGGCCACGGACCGGCGGTTGAGAGCAACTAGTCTAAATCATGACTACTTGAGAAGCTAGTACAAGTGGACAAAACCTACTTGAATACTTTGACAAAGTAGAAGTACTTCGCTACTGACTACCTCTGTATGCAAGTAGAATAGAAGTTACCAATCCTTACCAGTAAAGAGGTATCATCGTGAACAGGAGCGCAGCGGCCAATGCAAAGGCAACCCCGGGAAACGCCGTATTTGCGGTAGCCGCAAAAACACCTTGATAGATTACAGTTCCCAAAGTATTGCCGATCACCATGCTGCATGTCAAAACTGCAAAAACCGACCCGACTTCGTTGCGAGATACAACACGCGACACTTGGCTGCGTATGATTGATTTGGGCAGGCTTGACAGGACTTGAAAGCACTGAGCTAGAAAATATACAAGTCATAAAATGCATCTTCAGTTGCATTATCAGGTACTGGTAGTTCAACAACATTAGAGAGTATTACTTATCATTTCCATTCGGTTACACAATGGCAATTAATTTTATATATACTGACAGTCACTAACTCACTGTATGTCTGTGTTTACACCTCTGACCATGCTAATGCTAGGCCGAGGTTGATGTTTGAGTAAAGGGTCGCTACTGATGCGTGTCGTTCGACATCCTCCTATCTGTTCGTTACATTGCATTGTGTCTTATCGCATTCTACATTGTATGTGTAGCTTGTTCATATGAAAATTATAACCCAATGTTTTGTATTGTATTGTAATGACAGGTCCCAGGTTCGATTGTTGCTGGCCAAGGAGTAGGCGAGCAAGACCAGTGCCTCACGTCCGGTTAAATGGGTTGGGTTTCGCCAGGAAAGGTGTCCGGCATAAAACTTCAGGCAAATCATTGAGCGGATCATTGAGCGCTCCTTCATAGAATCAAAACCGACCAACTAACCAACAAACAGATATCATGACTGGTAAGAAATAGATTTATTATTTTAAGGGATTTCATTTCTACGTAGGCTAAAGGGAAGTGGTAGGTCTGCTTGTCCAAAATATATTTTTACTATAATTATTTAATATAAGGCGCACTGACTTTTTCAAGTCCTCAACTAATATGCCTGCACTGTGATGGCTGAAATATTGACTGATTTGTGGCGATATTTACAGATATTTGAACATTTTAAGTAATATTGATGATTATGATTCTATGACAATAATACCAAGTCCGAAACAGCGGCATGGTACGGTACTATAGTGAATGCAGTTCTGATAAACAATATAACGTGCGATTTAAATGGTTCTAATGCAAGATCAGAAAATGTGGACATCCTCCTTGCTTTCGTGGGAAGCAGCAGCATCATTACACATGAGCAGTTCCGCGGAGGTCAAAGGTTGGGACCAAAGCTATAGATAGGTAGGCTACATGAAACCTACTTTCATTCAAATACAGCAGAACTGCATTCTTACCGACGACCTATGGCATGTCAACAATAAGAACAGTAACAGAGTTTAAATTTCAACTCACCTAGAAATAAAGTCCAAGTTGCTTTAGAGAAAGAGAACGTCAACGTAGATATGACAGTTGAGAGTAAGCTCAGAATCACCAATCTCGATTCCAAAGGAATACCAGAGAATATTTCAGTACGATCAAAGAAACAAAATAGCCAATTTGATCAAGACCACTGAGTATTCTGTAAGAAGAAATCCATATTACGAACCAAATATCATGGTGCCCGTAGAGGCATACAGAACAGGGAAGGCTAGACACAACAATATCTAAGGAGAGTTATTTGCAACACTTTTAGAGCTTATAACAGTAAAATACTGATCATGATATTAATGTGGGGGTTGATCAATAGACTTCACTTCACTTAGACTGAGGGTCTTATAGGGGTGCCCATTACATACGTTAATTATAATTTGAATTTCATATTCTACTTACTGGGAACCATGTAATATTTTAGGATAGCAACGCAATGTTGTATGGACTTGCAATTTTATCACATGAGAAGTTCATGGAATGATAGTAGGCTACTGGGAACAGGACTTCACGAAGTTACTTTGTCTACTTTTGTATCTTCCCATACCGTCACAGTCCTGTGATGTGTCAAGATAGGAACTTCAATTCTTCAAACTCAAATACAATCTCATCAATGGCGATGGGATGCAGGCCTACAATTCGAGAGGAAAGAACTTTATATTTCATTCCCAATTACATTTCGAGGTCCCTGAGGCGAAAGTACGGTGATAGCGTCTTGCCACATATATTTTATCAATTGGAAACAGCACGATGATATTCAAATGGGTACGTGGACATATTAGCATGCGACACAATAGCAAGCGACATTTGAGCATGCGACACTTGAGCATAGCGACTTTTGGTCATGGCGACTCGTGGGCATGTAGACATATCAGCACAGGGACATATTAACATGAGGACATATTAGCATGGGGACACATAAGTATAGGGACACACGAGCATGGATACACGTGAGCATAGGGACACGTCAACATGGTGACAATTTAATAAGTGCCACTTGAGCATGGTGACATATGAGCATGCGATACATGAGCCTTGACGACACATGAGCATGGGTACACAAGAGCATGGGCACACATGCGCATATGGACACATCAGCATGGGGACATAAGAGCAAATGTGCACATGAGCATGGGGTCATGTACGCATGCGACACTTGAGCATGCGACACGTCTACATGCAGACACTTGAGCATGCGACACGTGGATATGCAGACACTTGAGCATGCGACACTTGGGCATGCAACATTTGGGCATGCGACACTTGAGCATGCGACACTTGAGCATGTGACACTTGAGCATGCGACACTTGAGCATGAGACACTTGAGCATGCGACACTTGAGCATGCGACATTTGAGCATGTGGGCATGCTACACTTGAGCATGCGACACTTGGGCATGCGACACTTGGGCATGCGACACTTGAGCATGCGACACTTGAGCATGCGACACTTGAGCATGCGACACTTGCGTGTCTTAAGCGACTTTTGAGCATGCGACACTTGAGCATGTGACCGTATAGATTTGTCTGAAAAGCTCCAAATATCACGGTAAAGCGATAAAGGTTGTCATTGCTCCACATATATTGGAATCGTTTACACGTATCAGACGAACTAAAAGAATATATCCTTTTGTGAGACGAAAGCGATTGCCAATTCGCATTTCGACACGGGACTTGTTATATTATTTTAGTTTTACGTGCCGTGGGTGGGTAGGGGGGACATTAGGGTTGGAGGTGGGTTAGGGTTATGATTAGGGTTAGGTTAGGGTTAGGATTAGGGTTAGCTTAGGGTTAGGATTAGGGTTAGGTTAGGTTAGGGTTATGATTAGGGTCCATGTTGGAGTTAAGGTTTCCCAAGATTAGGGTTGGGGGGATGGATATTAGGGTTGGTTAGGGTTATAGTCAAGGTATCCCAAGATTAGGGTTGGGGGTGATGAGTATTAGGGTTGGGAGGGGGATATTAGGGTTGGTTAGGGTTAGGGTTAGGGTTAAGGTATCCCAACATTAGGGTTGGGGGTGATGCGTATTGAGTATTAGGGTTGGGAGGGGGGGATATTAGGGTTGGTTAGGGTTAGGGTTAAGGTGTTAAGGTATCCCAAGATTAGGGTTAGAGTTAGGGTTAGGATTAGGCTTTGCGTTAGGGTTACGGTATCCCAAGATTAGGGTTGAGGTGATGGGTATCAAAGTTGGGAGGGGGGATCTTAGGGTTGGAGGAGGGGAGATATATCATTTTCGGACTGGTATAAATCCATGATTTTGACTACACACTAAGAAATGACAAATGCTCAAGTGTCGCATGCTCAAGTGTCGCATGCTCAAGTGTCGCATGCTCAAGTGTCGCATGCCCAAGTGTCGCATGCCCAAGTGTCGCATGCCCAAGTGTCTCATGCTCTAGTGTCGCATGCTCTAGTGTCGCATGCTCAAGTGTCGCATGCTCAAGTGTCGCATGCTCAAGTGTCGCATGCTCAAGTGTCGCATGCTCAAGTGTCGCATGCTCAAGTGTCGCATGCTCAAGTGTCGCATGCTCAAGTGTCGCATGCTCAAGTGTCGCATGCTCAAGTGTCGCATGCTCAAGTGTCGCATGCTCAAGTGTCCCCATGCTCATTTGTCACCATGCTAACATGTCACCATGCTCATATATCACCATGCACAAGTGTCAACATGCTGAAGTGTCCCAATGGTTATGTGCCCCCATGCTCACTTGGTACCATGCCCATGTGTAACCATGTTGATTAGTCCCCATGCTAATGTGTAACCATGCTCAAGTGTCGCATGCTAATATGTTTCCATGCCCATGTGTCCCCTTGCTCATGTTTCACCATGCTGATATGTCCCCATGCGCATGTGTCCCCATGCTCATGTGTCCCTATGCTCATGTGTTACCATGCTAATGTGTCCTCATGCTATAGCGTCGCATGCTAAACTGACGTTTTTCATTGTGTCGCATGCTCATATGTCGGGCAACCATTCAAATGATCACTCATATGTGAGATGCACCTGTATAAGACAAAAGCTGATCTTGACACTAAAGCTCTCATATGTGTTGGACAACAGATTTCGTATCATATTTGCAGTGAATGATACAAAACAAAAAATATTTACTGTGCATATTTCAAGGTGTCTCTTTCATTTGAGTAATCATGGTACAAGTAAAATTGCACTAAGACTAGCTTCTATTTGACATTCTTTTTGCGTGTGAATTGCAATCAATTTCTTCATATTGAAAAGATTTGACCAGTAGTAAATTCAATAAACACATACCCTATGACCAGAGGAGTGCAACAGAATGGAACCCCAATCGCATAAATGACCAGTAGACCTGTGATCCCACTTTGTGTCGCAACAATAAAGCAAAAGCAGATCGTAAATAATATCAAAGTAATGAGACGATTAGTTTCATGTGGCCGCAGGACCTGGTACATGTGTGTGAACGGCTCTTTTGATAGTAAAGATCTGAAAAAAAGAGCAGATGGTCACAAATTCGTAATATTGCAATGGATATGAGGTTGCTCACTACATATGTTAATTGCAATTTGAATTGTAACCATGTAATACTTTCAGATAGCAATGCAATGCAGCATGGACTTACATTTTACCACACAAGAAGTTTATGGAATGATATTACTAGGAACAGGATGCTATCGGTATCGTAATAAGCATTCCAAATTGCCAAGCAACAAATCAATATCGCACCTGTATTTGTCACATGCTTTTCGTTCAGAATTTCTAGGCAAAAAAATCAACGTATAGAGATAGTTGAAGACAGCCAAACCAAACATACACCAGTAACGGTACTGAAAACCTCTATTCAGATCCCACAATCCACTTGTCATTGCAGCCATGATACCGCCAATTCCTACAGTGCAAATAGCAGATAACCGCAATGAACCTAACATAAAGATGCTACAGTATTGTTTTCAATTTTATAGTTTATATGCTAATAGGTTGATTGTGTCGAGATAGAGATATTGATACATTTTAGATACACAAATAATTCAAGAGAAATGCGAAACACGTAAAAAAGATCATACCGCACCAGAAATTTGTAAATTGCAAAATCTGCCCTGTCGCTAATTACTAGGGCAGGGGTTCTCAACCGGGGATCTGCAGACTGTGAAGCATTTTCAGGGGGTCCGCGAAACCTCCAAATTCGAAAAATAGTTGATAAACCTAATCACAAGGCAGTTTTACACTTCATAACTGCTAAAAGTTCAGGACTCACATAAACAAAATGGTCGTCTGAGATGAAATACTCTACTGTGAAAACTCAATTTAATTGCCAAATTGCCAATAGCGCACTCATACGAACATGTTACTGATTAGAGATGTTTTATCGGGGTTTTGGAAAAATTTTGTTGGCAAAAATCCATTTCTCCTGTGATATACAAAACCGCTATTCCAGAATAACTTCAAGATGAAATGACAGAAATGGCTGGACGTTATAGGCTAATGTTCATTAGAAATTCACTTTTTTGGTGCGATTATACCCAAAGACGTCATCGGAAGCGCTACGCGTTATTATTACATTCGCTACCGCATAACTTCGTGGAAATGCAGCTACAGAATTCGCTTTAAAATTACAAAAGTCTTCCCTTTTGTAAAACAGCTATTTTGTTGCAATTTATCACTATTAATAATATTTTCTCAATACAGGTGATGGTTGCACGGTAATTGAACTATATTGACACTATAGCTTATATTAGTGGGGGGGGGTCGTGACGGTCCAAAGTGGGTCCACGGGGACAAAAAGGTTGAGAACCACTGTACTAGGACCTTGGGAAAATATCTACAAGATATCAGGATGTATGCCATATCCCTATAATGGCTCTACAGCAGAGGTCTCAAACACGCGGCCCGCGAGAGCATTTTGTGCAGCCCGCGACGGCATTTTGGAATTTCCAGTATTCGACAATATATTCTAGTGCCATATTTTTTTAGATATAAGAGCTTAAAGTTCAATCTAAAACTACGACAAAAATCACTGGAATCTCAACAAACTTCACTATCACATCACTTTTAGGGTTAGGCTACACCGCACAAATGCTCTGATATCAGATCAATCTTCAGTCTATTTTAAAATATACTACATAAAATTGTGGCGCGTCAAAGGTCTACTAGCTGCACTATTATAACCCGACAGTTTTAGGATGTCATGATGCATCCTCTCGTATTATGTATGTAACTTATTAATTAGAAAAATTATGCCCGGAACAAAAAAATTATTCAAATATTTGAAAATGTGATTTTATTTCGTGTCAAGCGTGAATAATGCAATAGTAAATCACATTTCCACGATGTTTGTGGAATGCCTGTCTGCAAGGACCCGTCAAATAAGGCCTGGAACCTATACATTGCATATCCCGATAATTGATGCTGCGGCCCGCGGCGTCATCAAAAACTAGGAAATGGCCCGCGAGCACATTTGAGTTTGAGACCTCTGCTCTACAGTGATAGAATAAATACGAAGCAGTAATGCAGGATAACAAAGTTCTCCTCCTAGTGGATTCAACGCTAAGAAATGGACTTACCCAAGCCTGTTTCCAGCAATGCCATTCTAAAGGTTCTCTGTAAAGGAGTTGTGATGTCCGCCAAATAAGAAAATGAACAGCTCACAATAATGCCAAAATCGCCAAGTACGCCACACAAAATGTGACCAACTACAAGGAAATGGAGTGGGAAGTGGAATATGATGACAAGGAGAAAAAATAAGATGAAGATAATCATCCCGAAAGACGAAATGAGGATGGGAGTCTTGCGTCCGACTTTGTCTCCCCAGGATCCCAAAAGAATTGTTGAAAATAATGCAGGGATCCCATCTGCAAATGATAGGCCTATACCGTCGTCGCATTGGATTTGTGGCATCATGCTGGCAAGTCTTGAGTGGAAAAGATCAACCCTGATTCCCATCGAGCAGTGTTTCTTAACCTATTTAGCGTTCGGACCTCTTGGGTTTTAAGCAAAATGCCGCCAAAACCTGGTCTTGAGCCGCCATTGTGGTTTCAACACAACTTGTGATACGGACCATTTCCAGTGTTGGGATCAAGTCACTACCTTCGAGTCACGAGTCATTTCGAGTCATTGCACATTTTGAATCGAGTCAAGTCAAGTGAATCGATTTTCAAAGGTGACTCGAGTCAAGTCACTCCATTTTTGGAGATGACTCGAGTCAAGCCGAGTCAAGTCAAGTCAAGTCAAGTCACGAGTCCAGTTGCCTTTGCCAAGTATGGGGCATGATAACGTCATTGCATTTTGCTAGCTGTCTGAAATACAGATTGGGTGGTCATTGATTTTGAACCGATGAACGAATATAGAGTTAAATATACCCGTAAGGCGCTGTATCGCTCACATATAAGTAGAACTGCTAAACCATAGTTTATAGTTAGCCTACCAGCCAAAATAGAGAATAGATGCGAATTGATAGGAAGCAATACATTACCCATTTGCAAATCGATATGATACAATTCGACTCTGTGCCAATGGTTGAGGACAATATAAACTATATTCGAATTCAATTTCAATAAAACAAGAAGTTTGGTTAAGGTAAAACAGAGATTAATTACTTTACTATACTAGTTTACGACAACGTAAGCTGTAAGCATAGTGTCCTATATGGTGTCGACACAGGCATATCTCAAGCCTCAGTGAAATTGTATCACGTCATAATTTCCATTTGGCTACAGGCAATTTGACGGTCATTTTTGACCGGCTTGCCGAGCATTAAATTTGGTAAAACGGGTATCAATCGAAAGCTGACTCTGCACTGATTACGAAAATATAAATTTCATTCCGCTGGTGGCCCTGGAACTCCCACAATCAGCCTCGAATTTTTCATTGTTATGGAGGTTGGAATTGGGACGCAACAATGCTGTCTAGCGAAACGAGAGAGTAGCTCAGGACGCAACAATGCTGTCTCGCGAAACGAGAGAGTAGCTCAAGAGAAAAATAGCCGGACAGCATTGTTGCGTCCCAATGCCAATCTCCATAAAAATGAAAAATGGAAATTGTGACGTCAATCAATTTCACTTAGGCGTGAGATTTGCCTGTGTCGACACCATATAGGACACTATGCTGTAAGCTTTGATCATTTCGTTTGTGATCAATTTATTTGTGAGGGAACAATGGAGGCTCAGTAAAACGCACGATTATTAAATGATTGGTCGCTCTCACGGTTACACCAGCGTTTCGCGAACAATCCGAACATATGCAAGTCTCAGTGATTTTTATCGACATCGATTACTTGATGACTTGAAATTGACTCGTGAATTTTGCTCCGAGTCACGAGTCAATCCATATTTCTGATATGCCAAGTCAAGTCAAGTCATTTTAGCAAAGTGACTCGAGTCAAGTCAAGTCATTCGAAAAAGGTGACTTGAGTCTGACTCGAGTCATCCCAACACTGACCATTTCATCACTAACCTATGGGAACACAATTGACAACAAACGCACTCTATGCCGGACCTGCAGTGTGGAACGGTATCTCGCCGGCTATCCAACAGTCGTCGTGCATGTCAATTGTCCAATGTCAACATTCAAGTCGAAATACAAACAATTTCTACTGAATCAATACTAGTCACTAGCCACGACCCGACATATCGATCTCGCCTTCCGACACATGCCACCTCATTTTGTCGCCAGTCCTGTTATATAATCTTCGGTGTGCATGTGCAATTGTGCATGCCTCCTTTTTACATTGAATAGGCCAAGTGGGTGTCTGATTTCAAAGACTAGGCTACTCCAAGTCGTTTCGACAACTTCCTATCTTTTCATTCTATCGCAGTCTTGTAGTGTATTGAAATGATTAAATTATTAATAAGAATTTGAAATGAGTTTCGTATCGAATACAGCCCAGTATTACACAATTCACGGACAAAAAGGCTAATGCATCTCGTATCCCTTGATTTGGTGCTTCATATCCCTAAGGGGTCCACGAAGCCCTGGTTAAGAACCACTGCTGTAAAGTAGGCCTAAGTTTTATTCCTCACTCCTTATCATATTTACCGTCAGGATTTGTAGAAACTCGAAGGAATATATAGGGGCGACAATCAAAAAAAGTTTAAAAGTGCTGAATTTGACTATCATGATACTCAACAACTTCAAAAGCTCCAAAGATGAGACACTCACTTGCTAAATTCAGGTACAATATCCACAAAGCACTTTCCGATGAAACTTGCCGCTCAAGCACGTAGTACGGATCGCTTGAATTGTCCTTCACAGCAGAACAGGATTGCACTGTGCTTTCATTTAGAGAAAAGTCATAATCATCCGCGATTCGTTGGTGAATATATTCTTTCGATAAAATGTTGGATAAAATCACGATGAACATGGCACCGATCGCTTGAGGCTCAACCGTGACATATTTTAAGCAACCCAACTGCCGTTGTGTGTCTGAATGCGTATATGAATCATCCTTCAATGGACTTTTGTGATCTTGACCATCTGCTGATTGCATTAGTGAAGTTTCACCGTCGATCTTCTCAATTGGATCATCTAAATCCGTACCGTCCATATCTATTGATTGCCAAAGCCCAGATAGGTGGGTGGTGATTAACTAGCTAGATTCTAAAATAAAAGGTTTGATGTAATAATGTCAAGTTACATTTACTACCGTAACTGGAAATTGCGAGAAAGCCTAGGAAATATCATAAAAACAAATAGGACCTCAATCTTAATCATGATAATATAAGAAAATTACAATAAGCCAAAATGCAACACATCAATAGCAATATTAAACAGAGAGACTTATCATTCCAAACCCAAGTGCATAACAAGCGCACAGCAAGAATGACAAAAAAAAAACACAGTATTCGGTATCACAGAGAAGATGGTAGATACGACCTTTTGAGGTCAACTAGTTAGTCTTCATGTTAAACGGTTGTCATAATATTAAATCAAATTCATAAGTAACAGCTACTAAATGACGGGCAGCAAGCATATAAGAATCGCGAGCAAATTCTGGACCAGTCATAACAAGGGCAATAATAAGAAGGTAAGAGCTTTGAATTAAATTTAATATTCTCTAAATCTAACAAAAAGCAATTCAGCGATATATAACTGATACAGACATGAAATATATATATAGACATACTTAGCGATTGAAGTATGCTACTGAAATTGATACAGCATCGGGTCTTTGCAATAATTCATGAATATATCCAGTATCCACAAAGTTACAAGCAATGCTCAAAAGTTTAAAAGGATTTGCATAGAAAGACATTTTCCACATTCGATATGAAAGAAAGGGTGTCATTTGAAATCGCTAACTTTTGCAATAAAAAATTTGCAACCCACATTCAGTTGAAGTTAAAATTAAGCAACATGTGACTCTGTTACAAAGTTACATGGTCCCAAAATTTGATCAAATCCACGATGTAGGAAATAAAGCTGCAATGTCATCGCACAATTTACGATCATTTGCAAGATTAACTGGTAAAATTAACTGAGACATGATTAAACCCCTGTTCGCATGTCACATGCAATCAGATATGCATTTCTATCTATACCTGCGAAGTTAGTATAAATCAGTTCATATCCATTGTATTGTCCTCCTTGTTGAACTGGAGTGCATTATAATCACAGCAGGAAATATTGCAATACATTTATTACTCTTCCTCAGATAAGGCATCGTATTGGGTTGTTGCAGACATTTGTTTTAGCTCAGACCGATTGTAGCCGCTCCTAGAAAAATTAATTAAACGCATAAGCATGCTTGATTATGGCTTGTAGAAACTTCAGAGGTCACTGTAGTGTTGTGCAGTGAAGTTTCAAAACTATGTTGCTTTCAAGATCTCAGAAGCAGTTTAGGGACACATTTAGTTCGTTTTAATGAGATATATCACCATAATCACTAGACAAGATAGCCATGATAAAATGATGAACTAGTATAGTCATGGAATCATGGCGTTCACCATACCATCTTCCATTCTGTATTAGTAGTTGAAATGCATGTTGGCATTTCGAATCATGCTCTTGTCATGACTACCGTATTATAAAATAAAATCTGGGACAAGAAACAAGGATTCTAGCGGCTAGGATGTCACATCACCAAGATCAGTATCTGTGGCTGAAAACTTCAGGCTATGCTAAACCCTACAGATTAATATGTGACTCAGAAATTGCTACTTCCCACTAGGATGACCCTGAACAATATTCAGAGCTAACAATGTTATTTCATTAGTGATTTTATGATTGGACGCGGACAAATATTTGGCATAGTGTCTCAAAAACATGATTCTTATCATTATGACCAATAGCTTTTACTTACCAGTAAAGGGGCAATATCAATAACAGAATAATAGCTGCTACCAAAAACGCAGCCCCAGGAAATATTGTATCCGCGGTGACTACAAAAATTCCTTGATAGAGCAACGATCCGCCAGTATTTCCAATCACCATGCTACATCCCAGAACTCCAAAGACCGACCCAACCTCATCGGGAGCGACAATACGAGATGCCTGACTTCTTATGATTGGTGAAGGCAGACTGAGAAATACTTGCAAGGCCTGACCTGCAAGATATCAGGGAAAGAGGTGAGAAAGAGTGGACATCCATCTCGGTTGAGATGTGACAGTCATAGACATTAAATTCTTCATTAAATCATTACACTAACCCACATATGATAGAGACAATATCTCTATTCAATAATTTCAAACAAAGATATTATGACCAACATATTTAAAGAATATTTCTATACAACTGATGTGTCACGGTGTTGCATATCACTATGCGGGGTACCGAATTGGATCAAATATATTTTCTTAACAACTTACCAAGAAATAGCATCCATGTGGTTTGGCAGAAAGCAAATAATGCGGAAGACAATATGCTTGTAATGATCCCAAAAGAGAGCAATGTTGGTTGGGTCGAAAATTTGGAGAAGATTTTGAGAGCGATCAGTGAAACGAAGGAACTCACTTGACCCAACCCACTGAATAAACTGAAAAAATATGACATACGGTGCAATAAAGATCATAAATCGTAAACTTGCTAACAACTACAGTAGAGGGAGAATCGTCAGGTGTCAATTGCAAATCCTAGCAATAACAGGTCAAAATGAGATAAAAATAATATGTAAACGGGTAGTGGACTAGGTGACCCAATATGAAAATGTCTTCATGCCGTGGCCATCCAGGAGTTTGGAAGTAGCAGTTCATACATTATTTTATACGTCATATTTTGTGATACGAATGTTGATATACAATGTTCTTTCCAATTATCTACTAGTCGCTGACGATTACCCCCGACGAGTGTCAGCCGAAAATATTCGGGTTCATTTCAATATGAATATAATATTCAATTACACACTATTGTACACACAAATAGATAAATACTCAATAACATCGTAGCACTGGGCAAGTATCGGGGATAATGATATCCAATAACACTCGAATAGGATCATTGCAATATGAAATAACTATATATTATAGCACTGAATAGGCCAATGTAAAAGGAATAATGATTATTTAATTGCCAATATGAATTGGTACAGTAAAGGGTTGATGAATACATACCCGATAAGTAACGAGTTCCAACAAAACGGTACACCAATGACATATATCACAAGTAGACCTTTGACCCCACTCTCCGTTGCTATAAGAATACAGAAGCAAAGGGTGAAGAGTATCAAGGTTAGGTGCCTGCCGTTTTGTCGCGATCTCATCACTTGATACATGTGTACGAAAGGTTCTTTAGAAAACAAATGCCTGTAATATATATCGTACAAAAATAGAATTGCTAGAAGAAACTATCATCAATAAATGGAAATACAAGTTGGTTCTCCCGAATTAATACTAGCCTGCATTACATTTACTGGATCTGCAGATTTCATTGAGCCTATTTCACACACTGCTCCCAATAATGGGATTGATATCAGGTACCGGTACAGCCTTTTTAAATTTATTCTGTTGTGTTGTATTACTATTCCTTGTGAAAGCAAGTTGAACATCTTCTTTATTTTCAAATTATTCAAATCTTTGTCATAATTTAAAATCGTCAAACTAATAACGAAATAAAAGTGATTGAATCAATAAAACACAGCACTATAGCAAGGAATTACTAATCTTGTTCTATCCGACATGTCTACATCAATACCAGATGTTGATTTCAGTTGATTTGGAAAACTGTCACTTTTCATCTGTTTGTTGAATAATAAGTAAATCAGGCTGAATGTTTTTGTTTGGAATTAAACATGATATTATGTAATTATATCCTTCTTCAGCCTACAGCCCGCAGGCATAGTTGCATGACATTGTTAGTGTTGAAAGACCTGCTAATTAAAATCTGATTCTTCATGTCCAGTAGCTAGACATTTTACAGTTCAATAAGTCACAAATACGTTGGGAAACAGCTCATGAAAACATATCCTATGTCGACTTTAAGATTTCAAAAAATGCATACGATATGTGAAATGTGTTGATCTATCAAACTGTCATATGTTACAAACAATGCGAGCATCAATTGATTGATTTGTTTTCGTAAATATTCGTAATTTTGAAACAAGCATACCGGTACATCATTACAGCAAGAAGTATATAAGATTTGAAAAGAGTCAGCAATGTTCGCTGATCAACCCCCTATCTTATTCCTATCTTAGTTTAGTGAGTAATTTCTATCGTTGAAGTTTAATTTGATGGTCAGTTCATGTGAATGATAAAAATGCAGTCTACTAAAAAATTTGTATCGCAGTTAGCCTGTACAAAAGTTCTGGAATGATATGCCTCAGTTTGTAAACCAAGGAATAAGCACTATCGGCGGGCTTGGCCTACATAAGATATGTAATTCCTGACAAATTACACACAAACATCAAACAAAATCAATATTACCTGAATATTCCTGGCACTTTTCTTTCAACATTACTACGCAGGAAAATTAAAACGTAAACAAAATTGAAGATGCTCAATCCAAACATGCACCAATACGGATTCTGAAACCCCTTTTCCAAATTCCAAAGCCCGCTCGTCATTGATGCCACAAAACCGCCGACACCTATAAATTTTCTGCATTAGCAGTGGACCCAATTACTAGCTAGTTATTCGGTTGAACTGATAGTGGTCGGATCTGGTCAGTAACAAAGTATTTCTACATTTTCAGGGCACTTAAGTAGGTATTGCCTACTTTCACAACCTACTCAGGTGGATACGTTTTGTAACCTTCTCTCCTTTTATAATTTGGGTGTTGAAAAGTAAAAAGTAGTTTTGAGGTTTTAAATTGTGTTTATGAGTGAAATTGTCATAACATCAGAGCGAAACAGCCCAGGTATCACAGTACCTGAATATGTTTCCAAAAGCTGCAACAATTTGTAATGTCATTGTAGTGTCATTTCGGTACAATATATTAGGCGAAACAGCCCCTGTAGCGTGGTAACTGAATATATTCCCGAAAACTGTATCTATTTTCAATATCATTGCAGTGTCATTTCGATAAAATCTACTCAAGTTTTGAAGCTACTTACTTAAATACTTTTCAGATATTCATTTTCTACTTTCACTATAAGTATCAACTTGTTTCGGAAATCGTTACTTCATTTACTTCTACTTCTACTTGAAGTTAAAATACAAGCAATTTCTCCTGAATAATATACTAGTAAATACCGGAGCTCAATCTGACATATCAACCTCGCCTATCGACACATGCGTCATCCATTTTCATCATTAGTTGTTTACGTTTTCCCTAATTGTATCCATCCAGAGTGCGCATGCCAGTAGTTCCCAACCTTTTTAGACTCATCGTCCCCTTATCAAGCTTGACACAAATTTTCGCCTACCCCCCAAAAAAAAGAATTTTTATATCCAAAAAGAGGACATATAAACAGTAAATTTATACATCCAACTCTCAATTGAATATAAAAAAGTAATTTTTCCGAGCCGATGCTTGAAAAACCGATTTTCACGACTACTTGACATTTTGTAGTCAACTTTCGCGGTAGTTACAGAACACACCATTTTTCACGTGATTTTTGGTCGTGTTTCGTTGCCGGTTAATTGAATAGCCTATATATCACAGGACGTTCTAACATTTTTGCCCCCCTTCGTACGTTTTTGCCCCCTTCTTTCTCAAAACCGCCCACCCTGGGATTCTAGGCCCAGGTGTTAGTCTGATTTCAATGACTGCTCCAGTCATTTCGACACCTTCCTATCTTTTCATTGTATCGCAGTCTCGTGGTGTTTTGACATGATAAAATTATTGATAAATTGATACTGTTATTGAAATTTGAGTCTCAATAATGACTACTTTGACCATGTCCGGTCGTAAACCCCCAAATTCATATCAGTGGCGCAGGACATGACTGGTCGTTGGTCATGGGGAACACTTTTCAATATGGTGTCTGTATCGGAGAGGTGCCAATGTAGTTGTTTACACTTACCTAATCCTGTCTCAAGCACCGCTATTCTCAATGTACGTTGCGCGGGAGTCGTGATATCTGACAAGTATGACAAAGAGCAGCTGATGATATTGCCGAAATCCCCGACCAAACCACAGAAAATATAACCGATAAAGAGGAAATAGAGAGATAGATTGAAGATTATCACAATTAGAAAAGTGGAAACGAATGCGACTAAGCCGAATAACGAAAGAAGGATTGGATACTTTCTTCCGACTTTGTCTCCCCACGATCCTAGAAGAACAGTTGAGAACAGAGCCGGAATACCATCTAAAAATAATTTATAATAATATTAGCGATGCAGTACTTATAAATCCGCTCCTGGATTGATTCAGAACAACACTTTTGAATTGGGAGATGAATACTTTTGTGGGAACGACATTTTTTCAAGCAAGGATCAGCCAGCAGGATTGCCATAAAGCAGGGGCGGGCAACTTCTCCAGTCGGCTGGTCGGATGTGGGAAATGAAGTACTTGGCGGGCCGGGATTACTGAATCGATACATTAAACGCGTATTTATCCACCTGTGCAAGGATTAATCGTATTTAATGTAAACTTTAACTCTGAAGCATATAGACCTAAGCAGTATTCCATGAATTTATTAACGTAGTGTAGGGGCTACTTCAATACCTGTTGTCAATGAGTCAATGTCAAAGTCAATGAGGCATCTGTGGTCGATCAAAGTTGTGTACAGGTTCTTTGAACTCTGGCTGCTTGTCAGATATAAATAAAACAAAGAACTATTATAATTATTTGTGTCCGGAAAAAGAAAGAAATGATAACCTACAGTCACTATATTATGACGTAGTTAGCAAGTCTAGTGGAGAATTGCGGAAGACTATGACAGGCGGCCATATTATCATTTACAAGACCAAAAACTGTGTGCGGGCCGCTCAAAATCACGTCACGGACCGCATGTTGCCCGTCCCTGCCACAGAGTGTTGTATCACACTTGAGTTTATTAACGATTGCGACATATATTTGACGTAGCCCAACATCCCCATTTTTGGACAGGTACTTCATGATACTCAATTTTGACCAGTCATAGAGTCATCGTATGGCCTGGACTGATTGAAATGCTTGAGATTGCTCTCTCCATCTTTTGCTTCAAAGACAAGCTATGTGCAATGGTTAAATCACTAAATAATACTGTGTACAATGTACATACAGTCATAAAATTTCATTTTACTGCAAGTATAATCGAATAATAACAAAATATGTGAAACAAGTGACGAATAAATCTGTACCAGCTCTGACAATTTGGATATACTCACTTGCAACATTTAGATACAGAGACCATGCAGCAGTTTCCGATGAAACTTTCTGTTCCAGCAGATAGTATGGATCGCTGGTGTTATCTTTCACATCAGAACATGACTGGTTTGTTGTTCGGTTCAGACTAAAGTTGTGATCGGACGCAATGCGCTGATGGATGTACTGCTTGGACAGAATGTTGGATAAAATAATGATGAACATCGTGCCTATGACAGTAGGCTCAACAGTGATGAGCTTTGCCGAATTTGGTGCTCGATGAGTAACTTCTTCATCATTAGTACACATCCCGCTCTTTCCAAACCTCTAGCACTCTAGCCCTAGTAATATAAGCACAAGTATTGCAAACAGAGACACTGAAGAAAACAAACATAGTTTGTATTGCAAGTAATCTAGTAATCGAATTTTAAACAGTCTATGAATAAAAACAAGAATATTGGCAACTAACACAACTATCAATGAGATTGCGTACAATTTCGTGCAGCAAGTCATTGCAACAAGAGCCTTCTGCAAGTCGTGCAAGATCATGCTGCATTTCTCAGCGACACCCTGCGGAAATAAATTCGTACAGCAACTTGCGGCCGTAGAAGGGAAGCGCTTGTACAATCGGCCGTCGACACGTAATCCAATTAGTGGAAATGGACAGTTTAACACAGGTATTTTGCGTCCATTTAGTTCACCGCGGCTATGCCCTGGAATGCGGCCGTAGGCTACATAAGTATTCGAAATGCGGCCGTGATTAACAAAAAGTTTGCCCACCTCTGACCTCAATTCAGTTCAATTTATTATTAACAATTTCATCATTTCAAAGCACAACAAGACTGCGTTACAATGAAGATAGGAATCTGTCGAAAAGATTAAAGTTATCTTCGAAATCAGACACCTACCTGGCCTACGATATGGAAACGGAGGCATGCACACTGAATGAAAAGGAAAATAAGATAGTATTAAGGGACAGGTAACAAAAAAGGTGGCATCGCCTGAAGGCGACATCGATATATCAGGTCGTGGTCCGGTAAACTAAAGGATTAACTGGTATTTATTCAGTAGAAATTGTTTGTATTTCGACTTGAATGTGGGCAATGGACAATTGGACATGCTCGTATATTGAAACATCTTCAGATTTAGAATCGAAAAATAAGGAATTTCAATGTTGACATGAAAAATGGAAATTTGATTTAAGTTTACCTTAAGAAATCGAAAAAAGTTGGATTTGAAATTTGGATTTGAAGTACAGATCACGTAGGAAAAAGACTTACGTTGAAACATTTTTGCATGCGACACCTTGAGCGTTAGACACTTTAGCATGCGACAATTGATCATCACGACACTTCCGCATGCGACATTTAAGCAGGTGATCTATTTTCGTCCTGACATATTCGGCCAACATTAAATTTGCTCGTAAAAAATCGCGTGAATTCAGACAATTATCCGTTTACTTCGGACAAAAATTCGCAATTCCTATAGTTAGATTGTGATACAATAAACAGCATTCTTAGTGCAGTATTCGTGATGCTTTGTTTGCCTTTACCCATGACCATGAAAGAAACGAATAAGTGATTTTCCGCTTGATTCGTACTGAAGCTAATCCTCCGATCAAGAGTGAGCGGAACTAAAGTTTGCGAATTGAGAGGAGTAACTGAAGTTGGTTTAATCCGGTATCGGGAGTTTTGAGAGTGAGACAATATAGTTAATTATGACTGCGGGTATGTATAGTGTAGGCCTATATTGTATGGAGATTAAAGATTTATCGGATACTGAGTGGCAACAGTATTTCGTAGGATATAATGGTGTAAAAAGCCAAAGGGGGCGTTTTGCCCCACCCATGTAGCAAAACCTCAAATTGATGGACATAGATGAATGATAATTTTACATATGATAATTGATACTTGGACTTTCCAGATAATCGTGGTAGAGTGGCAACAGTGACGTGCGGTCCAATGAGGCAGGTGAGGCACTGCCTCACCTGTCGTCAGGGTGAGTATAAATCAAACATGAAAACCCTCCATGAGTCGATGATTATTGATATTTTACATCGATGCTCATAAATAACTAAATTTGAACATTTTTTTCGCCCAACATCATCGATTTGCATAATTTTTATTCAAAAATACAGCGCGAAAGGAGAGGTGATACACAGGTGAGGCACGGGCGGGTCGTGCCTCACCTGCGATAATGCAATTCATCATAAATAGCTCGGAATTCATAATAACCAGTGTTGGGACCAAGTCACTACCTTCGAGTGACGAGTCATCTCGAGTCATTGCAGATTTTGACTCGAGTCAAGTCAAGTCAATCGATTTTCAAAGGTGACTCGAGTCAAGTCAAGTCACTCGTTTTTCGGAGGTGACTCGAGTCAAGTCGAGTCAAGTCAAGTCACGAGTCAAGTCACAATTCAAGTCAAATTGAATTTTTGAAGTACGAGTGATGATTCAAAGTCATTACATTTTGCTAGCTGTGTGAAAGACTGATTACTTGATCATTTAACTTGAATGAAATAATGAATATCTAGTTAAATATATATGCGAAATGACGTTGTATCCCTCACGCACACGAAGAACTGCTAATAAAATATGGGAGTAACTGTACAGATACATGATACAGTCAGTTATCACCAGCCAAAATATAGGACCTTATGCGAAGCTTCGAGAAGTTGAAACAAATTGATATGATACAATAGCCTACACTACCCGTCTACACATCCCTGAGAATATATAAACGCACAAACTATATTTGTTCGATTTGAATCATACAAGAGGGTTGGTAAATGTGAGAACTGCGCAACGTAAGCATTGAGCCGTCTAAGAAACAGAGACACATAGCTATTTAGATTAATCTTCTACTATACTACTTCGACAACGTAAGCTGTGATCGTTTAGTTTGCAGTCAATTTATTTGTGACGTAACAATGGAGAATCAGTGTAACGAGAATCAGTGAATGAGTGGTTGCTCTCACAAGTGACCCCGGCGTATCTCGAACAATCCGAACATACACAAGATACAGTGATTTATTCGAGAGCGTTTACTTGATGACTTGAAATTGACTCGTAAATTTTACTCCGAGTCACGAGTCAATGCACATTTTTGAAGCTCCGAGTCAAGTCAAGTCAAGTCATTTTTCCAAAGTGACTCGAGTCAAGTCAAGTCATACGAAAAAGTCATGACTCGAGTCATCCCAACACTGATAATAACTGGTATCAATCAAATGCTATCGTCACACTGATTCCGAAAATCCAAATAATAACAGTTTCAGAGCACCAGAACCCTCCCAAAATCGTCAAGGAAGGTGACACGCGGCTTTATTACAGACAATGCCATCGAAGAGAAACAATACCCAGGTGAGGCACAAACGAATCTGCCTCATGCACTATTCGCTAACAATCGGACAATCGCAGCACAGTGAAACACGCTACCGATTTCAGAATACAACAGTCTTGTAGGAATTATAAAGTAGCGACGGCCAATACGTAATGCGGAACAAAGACATTCCCTTACTTATGTAGCTGTTATGTATTTTCCATCCATAGATACGTTAAATTGTGGTATGTGATAGCTATACTTGCATAGGCTGCATTGTCGTTGTTTGTGGTCTGTGCTGTCAATCCTAGTGTTTTTACACTAGATCTAGTGTATTTTGACTTGACCTAGTGTCCTAGTGTATTTTCGTTCGAAATTCGGCAAACCTGGTGTTGTTTTTTTTACTGAAAAAATATTTGTAAATGAGGATGCTAGTTTCATGTGCTTCGAATAATTTATAGCGGTACTTGAAGAGATAGTAATTATTATCCGTCTAATCTTGCCCATTTAGCACAATAGCGACCAGTCCGACATACATGTATTGTAGAATGTGGAATTGCAACGGCTATCAGTGTGCAAAGAAAATGCTCTCTATACCCGGTGCTGTTGTTATTCGCATTTTGGGTCTCTTTATCAGGTACTTTACGTGCGTGCGTGTTTGTGTGTGTGTATGGGGGGGGGGTCCGTGCCTCACCAACCATGAACCTCACCGCACGTCACTGAGTGGCAACGATATCTCGCGCGCGAATTCCGAAAATCAATTCGTTTCGACTAGTTTGGTGATGGTGATGGCATTTCGTGCTTATGGTATAGGTGTTTGCCCCTCTCTATACCGCCTACGTCAATATCGTACTCAAATTCTATTTTTTTTCTGTGAGATATCACCGGAAAATCCTACTCAAAGCCAACTGCTACATAATCTTTAACCCATCTAATTCTATCGCTGTTTTTAAGGTGCTGCTGTTGCATGTCCCCAACAGCTCATACTGAGCTCAGTTGTTAATCCAACGTCCGCAACCAGAATGCCTGAATGCAAATTAGGAAACCAAACCAAGGTAGCATCGATCACAGCAAGTGCTAATTAGGCGATAAGTACTGTTAACAATGACAGCGTTATTCAAAATGCGTGGAAATCAAGTGCAAGCGTGTCACCATAGTGTCCTACATGGTGTGTACACACCAGTGTTGGGATCAAGTCACTACCTTCGAGTCACGAGTCATCTCGAGTCATTGCACATTTTGACTCGAGTCAAGTCAAGTCAATCAATTTTCGAAGGTGACTCGAGTCAAGTCAAGTCACTCGATTTTCGGAGGTGACTCGAGTCAAGTCGAGTCAAGTCAAGTCAAGTCACGAGTCAAGTCACAATTCAAGTCAAATTGAATCATCGACGTATGGGTGATGATTCAAATTCATAACATTTTGCCAACTGCGTGAAAAAGATTAATTGGCCATTTAGCTTGAATCAAATAACGAATATAAAGTTAAATATACAAGCAAAAAGGTGATGTATCGCACGCGCACACGTAGAACTGCTAATAAAATACGTGATTAACTAGTTACATGCTGCAGTCTGTAATTATCAGCCAAAATAGAGGATCGAATACGAAGAGAAGTTTAAACGAGAAGTTTAAACAAATTGATATGGTACAATACACTACCCATCTACACATATCCGTGAGAATATAAACGCATAAACTATATTCCTTCGATTTAAATCCTAGAGAGGGTTGGTAAAGGTGAGCACTGCTCAATGTAAGCGCTGAGTCGACTGAGAAACAGAGATACGTTTCTATTAATCTACTACTACTACGACAACGTAAGCCGTGATGATTTCGTTTGCGGCCAATTTATTTGTGATGTAACAATGGAGGGCCAGTGAAATGTACAATAAAAGGATGACTGGTTGCTCTCACCTGTGTCAGCGCCGTATCGCGAATAATCCGAACGTATACACATGATACAACGATTTAGTCGACACAGTTTGCTTATTGATGACTTGAAATTGACTCGTAAATTTTGCTATGAGTCACGAGTCAATCCACCTTTCTGAAGCGTCGAGTCAAGTCAAGTCAAGTCATTTTTGCAAAGTGACTCGAGTCAAGTCAAGTCATACGAAAAAGTTGACTCGAGTCTGACTCGAGTCAAGTCATGACTCGAGTCATCCCAACACTGGTACACACACGAGCAAATCTCACGGCTCAATGAAATTGGTAAACGTCACACTTTCCATTTGGCTAAAGGCAATTTGAAGGTAATTTTTGACCGGTTTAATTGCTATGGCATAAAAGTCAGCATGAACTTGCACAATGAACAACTGTGATTCCTCTCACTTGGTATGGTCTAGTTCCAAAGTCATATGAAATCGGCAAGAAATGTACAAGGTCATGTATTTAAATAAACTTTTGTGGGAACAGAACTTTAACATACATTTTAATAATATATTAATAAAGTCAATATATTAAAATACGAAGATTTGCGAGGTGGCATTCTTCAGGGGCAAACGTCAGCAAATATGGAATTTCAAAAACTGGCATCTAACTACATTGCATACATTCAATTATGATACCGTATCAACGAATACAACATGAAGTACAGGCAAACCGCGAGAGCAGAGCATGTATTTACCATCCAAACTGTGTTGCCACGTGCAAACCAATATCGGTGAACGATTTGAATTTTAAAGGTTGTTCGGATAGCAGAGCATAATCACCGAGAAAGTCACTATTGCGTGAGTGGTGAGCGGCCTGCATCTCATCCTGATCTTTGTACAATGTACACTACAGCCATTTGAACTAAATCAACGAATGCAATGGAATAGAACTCGAGATGGCACTCGCAACTCTATGAAAATACTGATGTATGTTATCTAAAAAGTGCTTATGCTCATATAGATTCGAGTAACAGAAAGAAATACTGCGCAGTTACGAAGTATATCGATACATGATATCATCATCGGCAGACTCAACCGTTTGATAAACCCTTCGAAAAGTAGGCCTATGATAATGTCGTCTATGTAGGCGTAAAATCAAAATCATCATGATAACATGTCAAATGTGACACAGGACTGAGCGTGTTGTCCAAACAATCTAAATTTCTCTTTCGCTTTTTCCCAACGCGTCGTATTGCACAGTGCTAGTCAGGCCTCGGAGTCCAGACTGATAATAACCAACCCTGAAAAATAACAAATTCGACATATCCCTTGAGATGTGATTGGAAATATCAAGCGTGCTGAAATTACTCGTTCCCAGAAATGTGCTTCGCGACCTGTTGGGTTAAAACTCGATGGAAATAACTGACTATAGATTCATATATGCAGCGCAGAGTTTGGTCAAATGGTTGCAGTAAAACCAAACGGTTTATCTGTACTGCCAAAACCACTTGAGTTATTAGAATAAAAGTCTCCAACGGACGCAAGTAGTCTAAAGAAGTGGATTATGGTACGAGGTTTTTGCAGACTTTTTTCGATCAATCGTCAGTGCATCTTTCAAAATTTTAAGTGCATCTTCGGAACCAAGGCAGAATGGCGCCACAAATTGGTGACATTTTAGTATAGTTGTAACCTGTTATCCTAATCTGTTTAATCTGTTAGGATTTAGTCGCTTCGTCGTTTTGAAACTTCCACGTACAAAAGCAATGTACACAGTATCCAAAATATTACTTCCCAGTAATCTTCGACAAAATCTAAAACGTAAAAGTATAAAATTACACCTAAACGACTGCCGAAGAAAAGTGGAAGCATAAGCAATAAGCCAGTGGTTCTCAACCTCAACCATGTAAAAATTGGGTTGACTTTTATCATTTCAAAGCAAATTCTGCAACTGCATATCTTGAAATCCGTGGTAGTGTCTTGAAAATACGCGCCTTCGGTTTGATATGAGCGAGTGCCGAAAATTCATTCCCACAATTAGATGTTGTGGCGAATGTAATAATAATGCGTAACACATTTGGGTATGATCGCAACAAATATGGCACCAAAATTGACAAACAATTTTTTTTAATGAACATACAACGTCAAGCCTGGTCATTTCTATCTAGCACAGGGGTGTCAAACATACGGCCCGCGGGCTGCATCCGACCCGTCTGATCACTTCATCCGGCCCGCGAGGCCATTCTGAGTAAATTGATAAATAGTAATCTCATTATCCGGCAGATTTTTAACAGAAGTTGAGATTTTACTACTAAATAATTCGACGCAAATAGTCCAGCATATTTTTCACCACGAATAGGTCGGACCAACGACGCATGTCCATTGTCCAATGACATTGTCCACTAAAACCGGCATAGAAATATTTCAAATCGTTACAGCCACTCTTAGAGTAGTTATTAAATGTATTCAATTGACCGATTATCGTATTTTTGCCAATTTCATGGTTTGCGAATAACGCTGTTGCTTGAATAGAGTCCTGAGCCCACACATTCCGTGATATCAATAAGGCATTCCATTGAAAAGCAAAGATATGAATGTCGACGTAGCGTATTAAAATTATTTGACTGGTCTGGCCTGCGAGCGACTAAAACTCTTAAATCCTGCCCGCGGTCCAAGCTGAGTTTGACACCCCTGATCGATCAAGTTATCATGGAAAAATGGTAACGCATATCACTGGAGAAAATATATTTTTGTAAACATCACCGTGATTGAACTTACTCATCCCACATTTTTCCACAATCCCCTACAAAACATCTTTAAACAGCAAAATGTTTGTATCAGTAGGCTATTGGCAATTTTGGGATTAAAACGAGTCTGCACAGTAGGATATTTCATCTCAGACGACCATACTGTTGATGTGAGCTCTGGTGTTTTACTAGTAATGAAGCGAAACTGTGCCACGTGATTTCACCTTATTATAAAAAATACAAATTAGGTTATCAATTATTTTGAGGCTTCGCGGACCCCCTGAAAATGCTTCGCGGACCCCCGGTTGAGAACCACTGCAATAAGCATAGGTGACCAAAGTAGTAATGGTTGGTGTTCAATTAGGATCAGAGTTAGCGTCTTGAACTCACACTCAAGTAAAAGTAGAAATAGAAAATGAAGACATGAAAAATACCCGTGAAAGATTTTCAAGAAGTATAGATTTTGTTGAGGTCGTCGCATACTTTTAGTAGCCAATGTAAGGTGACTCACAGTGCGGGGTGTATTTTCGCGAGTGACTCAAAATGACTAATGGCGCTATGCAGAATCGTGCAATTTTCAAAAGTATATTCATTTACCCCGTCACACAGGGACTCTGGCGCAATCCCAGTCGATTATGACAGTTTTACCCACGAACGCGATAAAAACATATCCGCAAAACTACTTTCTACTTTACAATACCCAAAGTCTATAAAGTGAGTATTTCCGTCTAAAAACAGTCAAGTAGAAGTGGTAGTAGTCTAAAAGCGCATAACCATTTCAGTAAATAATGCATGTGGAGGCAATATCTAATTGAGTACTCCAAAAAGTTGAAGTACTTTTGTACTGACCACTTTTACACGTGGGAAAGTAGCGCGCAAACCGAACTTGAACACTCGAAAAAAGTAAAACCACTTTGCTACAGACCACTTCCAGATCCAGTGTACTCACCAGTAAAGAGGTAGCGTCACCAGCAGTAAACCCGCTGACGCAGTAAAGGCAGCCCCGGGAAACGCCGTGTCTGCAGTAGCGGCGTAAATCCCTTGATATACCACCGAGCCCATTATATCACCGATTACCGTGCTGCACGCAAGGACGGCAAATATCGAGCCGACTTCGTCGTGGGCCACGATGCGGGAGATTTGACTTCGCATGATTGGTATCGGCAGATTCAAAAATAGTTGGAAGAATTGAGCTGTAAGATATGATAATCGTCAAGATAAAGTTTTCTGGTAGTGAATTATGTTTTCGTGCGTAAGATATAGTCGTAGGCTTATCCATAAAATTTGAAGGGCAAATTAGGATACGCACTACGCAGTTATCAACGCTGGCCGTGGAGCGAAAGGCATTTTTCCCTCGTCTAAATTTCGTACTTGGACTGCTCATTGTAAGTCGCAGCGCCAAATACCTACGGTATAGTTTCTGCTGCTACTGTATTGCTATTGTGTATAGCTGTTGTGTTACCGTATTGTATTGTATTGCTGTATCGGAAATTCGAAGATGAGCTATTTGAGCAATTAACAAAGTCGTAACAAGACGATGGGCATTGGCTACTATAGCACAAGACAGGCACACATGCAGTTCCATAACAGAGGATCGCCGCAGTTACAAGTGCAGCTGGCTATAGTTTACTGACCTACAAATAGCATCCATGTCGTTTTCGATATTGCCAGCAAAATTGAAGATACGATGCTAAATGTGATACCCAATGTCGCCAATCTAGGCTGCGACGAAAAACCGTTGAAAAATTTCAAGGAGATCAATGAAACAAAAGAGCCACCTTGACCGAGACCGCTCAGTAATCTGAAAACAAAATATGATTTGAAATACATTGGTACCCTTGACAAATTCCCCACACAATAATATTTGATAATCCATGGACATTGGACAGAGAGGCTACTTTAAATATGTCGCAAATGCTACATAATGACAAGAGTATTGATAGAAGTACAGTAACAAACTTGCCAAGGTTGAGCGGTAAGCGAAGAAGCGGGGATTGTAAGTACTCACTTAACTATTTGATGTAAGCACTTGAGCCTATAGGTTTGAATTGCTGAGTAATATATTCGTAAGTCCATCGGACAATTCACAATTGTATATTAGGGCTCCGTGACCAATGAAGAATGGCATGTCTGACGTCTAAGTGAAAATGATGCAATAACAATACTACTGCATGGGTCACGATTTCACTCATAAAAATATGAAAACATATTCCTTAACCAGAATTGTTCAAAAATTAGACGGTTGGAGAGAGTATTCCCGACTTTTTAGTTTTAATCAGGCTAGATCTAGAAAAGGATATTTCATTGATAAATCTCCAACACTTAGGTCGGAATTTTGGAATCGACCTCGCTAAAACTAGAACTCGCAACCCATTGTTATTGCATTCGCGGAACGTACCAGTCCCGTATCACTAAACCTTATGAACTAGTGGATATAAACAGACCAACAAGATTGTTACAATTCGGGATCAGCAATGAATATTGATTTACGAAATTGAGTTTAACCGTGCGCCTACCCGCGAGTTCTTAAAGCGGTGAATTAGCAAGTCAATAGCAACAGTGTGTTGTGAATGTTTTTCGAGTTCAAACAGATGTCGTTACAAGTTCATGGCAATATGAAATTCGTGCGACATTGCGACTCTTAATGACACTGAATGAAATCATCATGTGTTAGTCATCAAGATGCTTAGCATGATTGTGTGTTGGTTCATTGTGAGTTCTAAGCGGTGAGACGTGTTACCCTCCTCTTCATTTTCTGAACAGTTGCTGAAATTCGCTATGCACAGTAGAATTTACTACGCCACATAAAACTACGATTGATGACCTAGAGTGACGGCTTTCCATGCAAATCGAAATTACAGACATTCATACATAAACATAACATACCCAACCAGTCGAGAATTGAAACAGAATGGCACGCCGATCGCGTAAATCACAAGAAGGCCGTTGACTCCTATCGCAGTGGATAACAGTATGCAGAAACACAGCGAGAAAAGTAACAATGTGATGTGGCGATTATTCTCGGCACGAGGCCGCATGACCCGATACATGTGCACGAACGGTTTCTTCGAAAATAAATGCCTGGAAACATAATACGAATGTAATGAAGGACTTTCGTAGTGTGGTCTGTAAAAATATTACATTTTTACGATCTCAATTCCTCTGCAGAGCGAAATGGACTATGTATAATAGAAGAACCTAGCCATGGACTATCGGAGTCGAACGGGGCGTGTCAGAGAGTCTTAAAGCACGACGCGCAGTGCGAACTGATCACCTTCATTCTACCACGCATCGAACAAATAATTTCAAATCAAAGTACTCATAAGAAACTGTCTTGGATTATTCGGAATGAACTTTGAAAATAGGTTGTGCGCGCAACTTTTAAACGCAAGCGTATATATGAAAGTCAAATTGAGTCAATTTCGAGACAAGAATAGTCTGACTTTGCTTCTGTATCAGGTGTTCTCAAACTGTGGGCCATGACCCACTGGTGGGCAACAGGAGAATTTTGAGGTGGGCCACAGAGCTATTTGGAAAATTGTAGAATTAGTGAAAGCTTAGATGTATTTGTGATGTTATTCGCTCAAAAATTTATTCATAATATCGAATTATACGCAGGCTTAAAGGCTACGTTAAGCTTTTCATCCAAGTCTGATGTGACGTAATGGCACGTATAGAGTCGAAATGGGAGGGGGAAACGCCGTTGAAAAGGGTCTGTATTAAGCTCGGATTGAAGTATATTTGATGTAGATTCACGGTACTTCGACAGGTTCTATTATGGTAACATAAAAATACCCATAATTGCAATTTGTTATCATCAATTATCAACTTCCTGTGGAAGTATATGGCACCACCGCAACGAATCGTAATGTATACACGATTTAGGGCAGCACGTCAATCTTCGGAGTCGGCCTTGAAATCATTGTACATAATGTAAGAGTCACATGAAAGGATTGTATCATTTAATAGAGTGTTCTGACATCGCAACTTCGGTACAGGTACAAGACATATTATGTATATTGTACAGCTTGCATATTAACAAATCCTCCTACACTTCTCTGTAGTATCCCATTCACCAAAGAATTGTTTGAAGCTGGCACAGAATGGGTATGCTATTCTTTACCATATCTAGTGGAACACTAAAACACCAATCACACAGCGGATGCGAGGATTAGATCATTGGGTTTCGCGACGTGAGTGTAACAGCGAACGGCCATATTGTATACATCAGAGTTACACGATCTACCAGGGCCGTAACTTCCGCACCCGGGGGCTCGAAGGGGCCCAAAACTATTTCGTTGGTGGCTTCTATGAGGAGATTTATTCAATCGAAAATTTTCGTCGCGCTGTGCGCGATTTAACGGCCCTGGTGGTCTTGATTTAAATATTATTAATATTAACAGACAAATGCGCATGTTTTCTATAAATAGACATATCGGCACCGGCGATTACCTTACCACGCATTGAACAGGACTATGACTTTAGGATAAGAGTTGGGTCACAGAACATTTTCAAACCGGAAAATGGGCCACGGCCAAGGAAAGGTTGAGAACCCCTGTTTTATATTATCATATATGATCTTGGAAGTATTTAAAAGTCAAGGACGTCTTCATGAAACTGGTCTGGTCATTGTTTTATCAGCTTATTAAAGGTATATCTGGTATCTAAGCTACCCGTTGACGTAATTTATACGCATTATATTTTTGGTTTTTCGAATTAGATACGGTTTCTTGTGAGTTTAATCGACAGTGATGAACTCTAAAGCCATATATACTATTTGTGAGACCAGTTGTAGCGGTTATACTATACAAGACTTGTTACAAGAAATATTGAGATGATCAATGATAAAGATGTATTCTATTTCATTTCCGTTTGTATCAAAATCGTGCTGCAATGACAGCAAACAGTAATAATAGCAACGCTGCGGGTGAACGCGACAGACGACACACACAAAAAGAAACAAAGTGGTGGGAGATTTGTAAGTTATGCAGAAAGTTCATTTGTTGACATAGCCTGGCGTCGGTCAACCGAATAATTGTTGATCCCAACGATTGCAAATGAAACAAGGATACTAGGATCTACCCCAGGCAATTATAGTTTTGCGCAAAAAGAATGATTCTCATTCAAATGCTGATCAATCGACGAAGTATACGCCACGTTTTGTTAAGTTTTAAGATTATGAGCGTTGCATGGCGGAACTCAAAGTGCCACAAATGCATTGTCGCTATCACGCGACACGGCCGGCTAATTCCGGCTACGTTATGGACGTGAAAGCCCAAATCCGTCGAATTCAACGATTTCCGATTGGACAAAGCCTATATTCCTACCAGAACACAAATGCGGGACAACTGTTCACAAGAATTGTTAATGTGCTGACATGAGCATCATTTCATAAATGTCGGTCATGTAATACATAAATCACGTTCATGTATGCACGATTGTACGAGCACTTGATGTTATAACCTGAGGTGGTCATTGGTCAATGTGGTCATAGTTGGTATTGAATCAGAAGTAGAAGAAACGTCATAAATTTCTACTAAAGTTCAAGTATAGAACGTGCAATTTTCAAGTTAATAAAAATGTCAGTAATTTGGGCCTAGTTTTGCTTGAAAAATTAGCAGTGTAAGATCAAAATCCCCCGAGAAAGCCGTGCAAGTTGGCAAAAAACTACTTGCGTACTGACCACAGCGACCAGTGCAACAGCAGCCTTAATGTCAACCGATTGTCATTGACGGTAAAAATCCATACGGAACATGGATGGTTTTATAGCCGCTCAATGCGGCAGCAGCCTTCGTTGCAAACACCGCCAATAAAACGCACAATAATTCTATTGAGTTGAGATTACTCATCAGATTTGGGCATTGCGATATGTGGACTATGCGCGTTATACTCGAGCTATGGCCTACGGTAAAGGTCGATAAACTCTCCGAACCATTGCCCTACATCTGAATATTGAACTTACGCACAGTAGTAGCATGAAGTATATGTTCACGATCTATTGTTTTGAAAACGATCTATTGACACCCTACTCCATATCCCATAATCCTCAGGCCTTTGTATAACAATATTGACATAAAAATGCAAACATATCAGAAACACGCATCGTTTCAATCCAGGCGTGAAGGATCCTTCTCGAACGCACACGCTACCATACCTGAATACGCCGGGTACTTCCCTTTCGTTAAGCGGGGATAAGAAAATGATTGTGTAAAGAAAATTAACGACGGCCAAGCCAAGCATGCACCAGAACGGATTCCGGAATCCTTTCTCGAGATCCCAAAGACCGCTTGTGACGGAAGCCAACAGAGCGCCAACACCTAAATGATTGTTGCCGATTAAAGGAGGCGTCGAATTTACTCCAGGAATGAGGAAAAATTCGAATTATCTTGCATCGCATCGCAATAAAACGCCGATTGTACACGGAGATATGTTAGAAGGAACCATAATAATATGTCATGGAAATGATGGTGAACAAACATAAAATAACTAAATGTAATCCATACAGATCAGACGAATATAATTAGAAAACTGATGAGGGGGTCAGTATTGAGTACTTCTACTTTTTCGAAGTAGTCAAGTATTCTTTCTGCAACGTATAAAGCCGTTTAAGACAACCTTACATCACTGTTGTGTGAAATCGTCACAAGAGCCGTCAATGATGAATTTTCGAAGATTGTACCTATTCATAGCGTCATTATTTTTTTGCGTTAGTCGCGGAAATGCATCCTGCAATTTCGATATTAGTCTACTATTGATAAACTAGCAGAATATGCGAACCCTCGCCCGAATTGTCTTTCGAAACTACATACTTGAGTTTGAGTATTTTCCATACTTTCTATTTTCTACTTTCACTTGAATAAGTTTTTACGTGTCTCCGCTACTTAATTGGACAGAAATCTACGTCGTTATTGTTTTATATGATTAACAGCGATGGCTATACTTTCACCACCTCAGTTGGTGCATGATCTTGCTATTTTTTTATTCATATCTTTATCAGAGCATATAGCATCACGACATTGGGATGCTATCAAAAGACAATGCAGATCGGTCGTAATGACATCGATGACGTATAGTTGTATATGTATATAAATGCTGAATAGTCCAGTTCTGGCACAGATCAGAAGTGGCGGATATAATATTTCGTCGAAACAATTAATAACGACATAACGTCACAGATCGGGAAGATTAAGAGAAGATGAAATTTTATATTATATGCATGAACGATGGAACGAAAAATTTCACAATTACCATAATTCAACTCACCCAAACCAGTCTCGAGAACAGCGATTCTCAGCGTACGAGTATCCGGCGTTGTGACATCCGTCACATACGAAAAAGAGCAGCCGATAACATTACCATAATGTCCCAGCACCCCGGTCAATGTGTGACCGATGAATAGGTAATAAAAGGAAAGGTCAAACACAAGCACAACCAAGAAGCACAAAACAAAAATAATGATTCCGAAAAGCGAAAGCAGTAGCGGGATCTTTCGTCCCACTTTATCGCTCCAAGATCCAAGGAGAATAGTTGAAAATAAAGCTGGGATGCAGCCTGGAAATGTATCGGTTTTAAAGGCAATATGACTACAGACGACGAAATTTGTCAGGGTAGCTTGTCGTAGACAGCGGTCATGTGGAATTCAATACGTCCATCCAACTACAACAATACACATTCCTGTATCACGTTCACAGAGCATTGTTTTGAGATATAGGCCTAGTAGCAATCATCTGCAGCACCATCAGCCATTCGGCATACGTCGCCTGAATGCATCTAGCAATTTTAGAGACCGTGACCGGCAATTGTCAAGTCAAAGTATATAGCACCTGTAGTACAAATTTACCTTTTCAAGCTATTACCTTTGGTGCTTCTCAAACCACTGGTGTTCTACATATACTTGAAATAGTCCCGTTATCAGTATTGAAAATCTTTACCTATATTTGAACGCAAATTTACGGCATCTCTAACTAAACCTAGGTAATTTCAATAGCAAGAATTTAATCGGTGTTCTGGACATTCTGTTCGAAAATGGCCCGTGAAACATGTTAAATTACCAAAAATGTCGGGTTCAATGTTGTATTGATACTCACTTGCTACATTCAGATATAGCACCCACGACGCCGTTTCCGAAGATACTATTTCTTCTAGCTCGTAATAAGGGTCGCTGGCATTGCCCTTGACATCAGAACATGTCTGGTTTGTGGTGCGATTCAGATCCAAATTATGTTCGAGCGCAAGTCTCTGACGAATGTACTCCTTCGATAAAATACTGTATAGCGCCATAACAAACATCGTACCAACTACGGCGGGTTCCACAGTGACATATTTATTTCGGTAGCATGGCTGACGAGATACTACATCCTCTTCCGGGGAATCGTCGGGGATTTGAGGTATTTCATCTGGCATTCTTTATTATATACCTGTAGAAATCATTGATTATTTCATGCATTTTGTTATTTTACGACATTGTCGTTTCGGATTTGGTAGCGCTGAGGTATTGTTGCACCATGTCAGGATTGTAACCCCATATTATGCTCCTTGCTCAGATATATAACTTAACTTTAACATACATTTCTAATTCTCGCGACTAAATGACATTACCATGTGATCTGTTATTGAACAATTGATAGAGAAGAATACGTGGTGAATTTTGGATATACCTTCAAGCAGGGATTAGTTGTACTCGCTTTAAGATATCCTAGCGGCTAGCCTCTGGACAGCACCAATGACCAGTGTGATCATATTGATAATAATAAGCGGTTTGGCATAGAATTCTAACGACTACGTCGCCAATACTATACAATCTGCTGTCTTCTAATTGGCTGTGTTTCTGCGCATACCGAATAAAAAAGTCATTCTATGTTTAAAAACAAGTTGTATGATATATATATATACTTCGATTGCGAAATAGATGAATTTCACAAAACATACGGTGCTTGTAAGGCGTTTGGAGTAATCCGTAGCCTCGATGTCAGTATTTATTTAAATATTTGCTTTACAGTTTCTGGGTTCCGGCATGACTTATGAAGATCTTTACGATCATATCGCCGGCACCGATCGATACCGCTTCACTGTTACTCAACTGCTCTCACCACATTTGTCTAAATTTTACTCACAATATTGTATGTCATGTGTGGTATTGTTTATTTGACAAATTTGATGTCTTTGTTGTTAACCGTCCGGTCGGTGAAGAACAAAAAATTAAATATACCCCCCCCCCCCTCTCTCTCGCACTCTCACACAACACCGATGGACGCGGGAACACGTTCCAATTGTGGAGACTACTATCGTGAAAGATGTAGGCTACTTATTCATTCTTACAAAAGTCCAGAATGAAAACTGGGCCATGCCAGAAATTGGGAGAAGAAATACACTTAGGTCGACACATACGATACGAAAGCGGGCACTGATTGACCAAGAGAGATTCAACTTACACACCAGTTTTCCCCGATTTAGCAGCACAACCAATTCTAGTCTGACACATTTTGGCAGGATAGCAGGGCAATATTGCATAGGATGTACTCCCGCTCTCTCCGAGTATACTAGTGTTGTAGACATCGATCGCGAGTGGTAGTTTATACGCAGCTGGTGTTGAGGCTTCTATCATTCTTATTTCGCTCTCTCCCTCTCACAGTCACCGGTTATTGATAACCCTCATTGTAGCTTCTACCTTGTCCTCGGAATCTCGGTATATCTACTTTGTGCTTAAGACAGATATGGAGCGATAATACAATATCGCTGTCTTATAATAAGAACCATATCGTGATCACTCGGCGAAGTCGGCACTCGCCTCTCAGTCCATCAAAACAAACTTGCCGCATTCTGTCACGCTCGACATAACTAAATCTCTTTCTTCGGGCGATCTCGTCGATTGCAGCATTTGCAGCGATTGTTGCGGCATTGTCCTTCGTGTTATTGCCACCACGCGGAAGCTGCAGTGCTAAACGTATCTCCTTCCATCAAAGCAACAGTTTTCAATATTTTAGATCTGCTTTCAAAGGTACCGCTATCTATAGCCTGAATATCTGGACAATGGATGAGGAAATGCTCAACAGTTTCTTGTCGCAGGCAAGTACGACATAGTCCGTCTTCGTGGCTTCCAATTCGGTACAGGTGGTGAGCAAGTCGGCAGTGCCCAGCCCATGCGCACTTGCCCAGTCTGTAGGTGCGAAGATTGATGTAATACGTAGTTAGGCAGGTCGCATTCGCGCTTCGCGGCTACATCATTTCCTTTGTGGAGTTGATTATAAGCTTACCGCAGTGTCTTTGACTTGTGACAAATCCGTGCGTTTAATAATCTTACTATTTACGGCTGTTGCTCGGCAATCTTGGAACACGGAAATGCGAGCGTATTGGCATCGCAAAAACGTGTCAGCGCGATGTCAGAATTCCAACGCACCATGGACCCAAAGTCCATACACATATCCACGACGTATTATCTGCATGATCTACCACCCAACCTCGTAAAGTCGGATATATTTACAGATATGCGATTTTCAGTGGAATACATAACTCTTTCTGCGTATAATCAGCTTCCTAGACCATTCATAGAAGTGCAACAGTGAAACAGGTCATGATGAGCAGAAAATTTAATACAATAATAAGAAGTCACTCCACAACACTTTCGTTTGTGCTGTGTGTTTAGAACAGGGGTGGGCAAACTACGGCCCGCGGGCCGCATGCGGCCCGCCACGCCGTTCTGTGCGGCCCGCGAGAGTCTAAAGAAACTTTTAAAAATTTTGATAAAATGCGTACTAAGAATCGAATTAATGCAGGGACTTGAATAACTTTTTCTTAGTATATTTCACCATGATAATTCTAAGACAGTGGTTTGCAAACTGCATGGTGGGCGCGCCCGCCTTGGGGGCATGAAAGCATCTGAAGGAGGCGCGAATCTGAGCTCGACTGGAAAAAATTTTCGCGCTTCGCGCGATTTTCATCCAATTCATAGTTATCGCTTTGTATTTAGTCTGAATTACACATTTAAAAATCTCTCATCCACAGTCATATACCCTTCCACGCCATCAAACTACCCGTTAGGTTTGCTCGCATCCTGGTTGCGTTTTGTGATATGACGGTAAGGGGGCGCGAAATCTTTGACCATCATAAGGGGTCGGGGCGTGTCTTAAAAAGTTTGAGAACCACTGGTCTAAGGTAAATACTTGGTATCACAGCGGGATAGCTGCAACGAGAATGACATGATTTGGATCACCAGTGGGATTTCAGATAGCCCACTTCATTTATAAAAAAACGATTCGGGCGTATCTTAGGTGTATACATTCGTTGTCTGTATGCGTAGAATGGGGGTATTTATATTTTTTCTACACATAGTAGAAGCGTGGTTACAGCTAACATGGTTATGATGCTGTCAGCATTGTGTGTCCTGGAACTGAGCCAAAAGTGGAATAACTAAATCTATGGACAAATCAATGCCCACAGATTTATAATTCAATCCTATTCTAAGAATCGGGCCAACCCACTTTTGACTCTATAGTTTTGACAAATTGCTTATCGAGGTCCGCCTGCCTATGAAATCTCGCCACTATATGTTTCTGACGCGTGTACGATATCATCAAAAGCATTATTTGGCTTGTTTTAAATAGCACATAATATGATATAATATAATATATTATATTGTCTCCATGTCCTCACCATATATTCAAATATTAATATTGCGTTTTGGTTTATAATCCCAATTTCATATAGTGCGGCCCGCGAATGAATTCAGATGTTGAATGCGGCCCGCGAGCTCAAAAGTTTGCCCACCCCTGGTTTAGAACCATCTTGATTGTACACATAATACACGCTGAACGAAGGAAGAATAGATTCGGAACTCATTCCGAAAGTTCTGTGTATAAAGATTCCCCGCGGAGTTATCCTTCAGTATTCTAAAGCATAGGACAAGTAACGCCAGCACGTCATCCATGCACTCCACAATCCTCATCAGTCAGGATATCGTACTGCCTTGAGGTAGACGGCTTCTTCAGTCCCGATAGTCGGTAACCGGTCCTGTAAATATGTATTCACTTCATTTCTATGACTTACGAAAACGTAAAGGTTTGAGCTAAATGATGAAGACTAAATGTTATAGTATGCGAAAGTGTCGTGCATCACGCATTTATCCACGATAAGTCGAAGTTTTAGGTCGAGTCACATGGACAAATATAGGCCGATAATATCACCTGGTTATAATGTGAACGAGAGTGAGCACACTTGAACAAAGTTAACATAGAAAGCCGGTTGAATTGTATACGCAATTACTAGTAGTAAAGAAATGGTGGATATAGCCGCATGCAAGCTTTTAACTTAAAGAAACTAAATTCTCCAATAAAATAAAGAAACAAAGGATAACGGACTTACGCATTTTGCAGAATTGCAGTGGGTAGTTTCCCCCGTGACGGATTGCTGCAGAGGTTTGATCAATAATTTCTGTGGCTGAAGGTATGATGTCGCTACGGCTAGTGATTTTCGGTTCAAATGAGGGTGATATATGTGTATTCCTGGTATCATTTCCAAGGTTGCTTGCAAAATTACGTAACTCACTATCGGGCGATGAGTGGATTCCAAAACTAGAAATGGTCCTGCCTGGCGATTTAAAACTCGGCTGACCTATCATGTCGATCAATGATTTCCGGTTCAATTGAGTACGGGTGCCATCTGCGTATGCTGAAAAGTCGTTTGTGTTGAGTAAAGTTTTATTATTAGGCGAGTTTTCTCAAGGTTATTGTAATCTTTGCTGTAATTTTCCGCGTATGACGATCGAATCCTTCTGGATCTCTATGGTGTGTAACCCGACGAAACGGAAAAGTTCGCCTGGCGTGACTCGGCGTGTAATGGCGGGTTTGATTGACTGATGGGTATATGATCACAACTTATGCTATGTTTCAAGCATATGGTCAAGGTCACACAAATCGATGTAAAGTCCCGCTTGGTTGAATTGTCGTTCTTCGATGGGGGTGGGGGACAGTTGGCTGTTTTTAAGGGCTACATTCAAAACTACTACCGTAACCCGCTGTCAGTCAGGCGCAGAGACGCGCGGATGTAAAGATTTGGTGTTATGAAACCATCCTGCTCCTGTTTATATTTTAAAGCTCAATGGCGTATGATTTCTCTTGGATCTGTCGACGCTCCTCTTGATTCGTGAGAGCCTATGCCATATCTCAGGTGTACGGTCAAGGCGTTAGGCCACACGAAACGATGTAAATTCACGCTTGACGTTTGATCTGACATACTCTAGTCGGGAGCTACACTGTAGTTTTCCGCGTATGACAATCGAATCTTTATGGGTCTCTATGGTGTGTAACCCGACGAAACGGAAAAGATTGCCTGGCGTGACTCGGCGTGTAATGGCGGGTTGATTGATTGATGGATATATGATGAAAACTTATGCTATGTTTCAAGCGTATGGTCAAGGTCACATGCATCGATGTAAAGCCCCGCTTGGTTGAATTGTCGTTCTTTGATGGTGGTGGCGGACGGTTGACTGTTTTTAAGGGCTACATCTAAAAATACTACCGTAACCCGCTGTCAGTCAGGGACAGAGACGAGCGGATGTAAATATTTGGTATTATGAGACCATCTTGCTCCGGTTTATATTTTAAAACTCAACTGCCGTATGATTTCTCTTGGATCTCTCGATCAATGATTTCCGGTTCAATCGAGTGTGACTGCAAGCTATCTGTGCGGTACACGGGTTATCAAATCAAACTCGTTTGTGTCATTGACTCCACATTGATATGACCGTACACAGACAGTTTTGAATAAGTATATGGGATTCGGTTGAAAACGGCTTCATTACAAAGAAGCTGAGATAAATCCATTGCTCTTGCTACTTGCTTGCCGCCGTTGTCAAGCGGTTGTTGACGACGTCCAAAACTAGGCCTACTTAGCAGTTTAGGACAGTAGATGGCTAGTATGCAAGGAGCGAGCCTCGTATAAGATACAAACGAGCGTGAATTTGGATGGGCAAGCAACGCATTGAAGGATCTTTACTGGATTACTTTGGGATTTACGTTTATCCGGACCCGGATTAGTGGAATTTACATGCTACTCGCCAAATAATTTCGCTGGCCAGTGATGTTCATGAATCAGCCGTGATCGATCAAGCGTGATGCGATGATGTCAGTCGGGGTTCAAAATAGGACTCGTTTGAGTTATTACATCAAGGTAATCAGTTTTCTTCTGACTCGTGACTCTTGCATCGATGTGGTTCCTGTATCGAGAACTACGATACTCGATTCCATTATACGCCGACAAATCGGGGCCCGTATACTGTACAAATGAGCGTGGATTCGGATGGGAGTACAGCGCATTGGAGGATTTTTACTGGATTACTTTTGGATTTACGTTTATCCGGACCCGGATTTTTGGATTTTACATGCTAGTCGCGAAATAATTTCACTGGCAAGTGATGTCCATGAATCAGCCGTGACAAGAGCTTTATGTGAAAGAAAATATTATCCATGACGCAGCTTGAATAACGACTTTACCCGCTGCGTATCGAAATAGCGTAGAGGTCGATTCCGCAGCTGCAACACCAATGGGTTGCCGGCTCGAGTCCGACTGAGTTCGACTGCAGAATTCCTACCCCAAGTGTTGGAGGTTTATCTAGGCTCCTAATTTTCATATAATCCGTGTAAGTGATGCCTTCTAGAAACTCAGAAGTGGGCATTGCTACAAGTCGGTAGCTACGGGACACAAATGACGAAAATCATCCTGGTGTAAATGACCGTATTAGTAGTCTACAAACCCCACGAATATCACAAACAACGAAGCAAACTCTACCCGCCATGATATCAACTCCGGCAGGACATATTTTCAATATATTGAGATATGTAAATTTCATTCTTCATGTTTTCAATCTTGCAAGCGAACCATCTTTTAGGGCGGCAATAATACAAGAATTGTCGTTATCGGCTAACGCTCTCAAGGGCGATTTGGTGTATGGAAATGTGAATATTGATTACGGCGGTGCGATCTTGGACGATTCGCCGCGGTAAACGATCCTTGATATCAGGAAAACATCATGCGCAGTCTGAAAATCTAGTCGAACATTCGTACCCTGCTACAATACTAAGTGCAAAGCGTTATCGGAAAAAACATCGCGATGAAGCGGCGATCGACATGCATCGTACAACGACAAAACAATAATCACGCGCGCGCACTCACACACACACACACACACACTAGAATACTAGTCAGGTTATCGGACCACGACCTGACACATCGATCCAGTTTTCCGTTCCATGCCATCTTATTTTGTCGCTTGCCATTCATATCCTCTGCTTTAGTTTCCATTCAATGTGCATTCCTCTTCACTACTTTACCTATGCCAAGATGGGTGTCTGATTTCAAATACTACTCCAAGCTCCAATTCGTTTCGACACCTCACTGTCTTTCAATGTATCGCAGTTTTGTAGTGTTTTGAAACGATGAAAATATTAATAAACTGACGCTGACACACTAAATTCTCCCAAGAACAGCTGCAATACAGTAACGTTTGAGGTCTATATATTTGCGATTTTTTTTTTATTGCGCGTGAAGATTTAAAAAAAGACTAGTCGAATAGGTAGGAGAAGACTGAAAGAGCCAAGCTCTAGCACATAATCGATATTTCGTCCTTCAGTATTGGTGTTTGTAAGATAGGACTAGAATCTGTGTATAATGTGGAAAATTACTATAATATGAAGGCGAGGCATTCAATATCACCCAAACAGAGTTCAGGAAAGCGTCAGTTGAACTGGATTACATTCGAAAATGAACGATGAGAAGTGAGCACAATGACTCGCGAAACGGAGTTGAACATTCGAATCCGGAGTTGGACTTGTTGGTGAATGGAAAATTATTCGATTTGACTCGAGTCCTATACAGTGCTGGGATCAAGGCACCATCTTCGAGTCACGAGTAAGGCTAGACACAATGATTCGCGTACCCGAATCTGAAACGAGTAATAAATTTAGCGATTCTAGTCGAGTAGTAAAAGACGATTTTTTCGAGTAGGCCTACTGAAAATATACGCTTCTCGCCACTAAAAGTTAATTTATCAACGAAATTCATAGGTTCGATTCTATAGTTTCCAGTGTGGAAGCTGTGAAACGTTGATTGGATGTATCGCAGCATACACGAAACCTACAGTACAATGCTACGAACGTTACTGAAAGTAACAAATCGCTGGTGCTCTAGCACATAATAGACATTTCGTCCATCAGTATTGGTGTTTGTAAGGCAGGACTAGAATCTGTGTAAAATGAGGAAAATTACTATAATATGAGTGCGAGGCATCCAATAGCACCCAAGCAGAGTTCTGAAAAACGTGAGTTGAACTGGATTGGATCCGAAAATGAACAATGCGCAGTGAGCACAATGACTCGGACTCGAGTCTCAACACCGTGATTCGGAGTTGAATATTCGAATCCTGAGTTGGACTCGGTGGTGAATGGAAAATGATTCGACTTGACTCGAGTCCTACCGAATGTTGGGATTAAGTCACCATCCTCGAGTCACAAGTAGGGCTAGGCACAATGATTCGTGTACCCGAATCTTAAAAAAGTAATATATATAACGATTCTAATCGAGTAGTAAAAGACGATTTTTTTTCCGAGTACTGAAAATATACGCTTCTATCGCCACTAAACGGCAATTTATCAACGAAAGTCATAGGTTCGATACTAGTTTCAAGTGTGGAAGCTGTAAAACTTTGATTGGTCGTATCGCAGCATGAGAAACCTACAGACTACAGTACAATGCTACGAAAGTTACTGAAAATAACAAATCGCTGGTATGCCAGCTAGTTTTATGGCTCTACAGCATCACCAGATATTTATGACTCTATATGGCGGGTGTTTTCAACCCGGATCCAATCATCTGGATAGTAAGTAGCCTATACACAAGTAAGTAACTCCGTCGGTCGGAAGAAGTAGGCGTATCACGCGATATACTTTTTCGTATCATAGATAATGATATCATGCAAATTATGCACGAGATGTGTCTTGGAAGTGGCACGTAAAACGTTGTTGTCCCCCACCAATATAGCTTCTCTAGATGAGATGTCTTATTCGTTTTGATATCTGCCCCGTTTGTGGAAATCTTCAGCGACTATTATTGTTCTGGGGATCATTTTCGTTGAGTGTTAAAATATGGTCTCTCGCAGAGCGTGACGGTCAACAAATGTATGTCTCAAATATTCAGCGGAAACCGGGGTACATTATTGTTCGAGACTCCTATATATGACTTGGAATAAAGCACCGATGCCTTGTCATTCAGAGGCTGCTGTATCGAGAGCGTCCATGGCAGTTGATCGAATAATCATGTGAGAAGATGGTCAAATATGATTGTCTACCTATCTATTATGAATATTCTATTTCGGAGTGTTTCCTTGTATATCCCCGAGAGTGACGACATAGAGTCGACTATTACTGATCTCCCGATGTGAGAATACAACTCGTGAAAAGAAGCTTGTGATCTGTGATGGATTACAGAATATTCCGATGTCAACGCTGACGTTCTTGAAAATGGTGTGATTCGTTATAGTTCTGATCTTGTGTGACTACCCCAAACAGTAGATTATCGACTATAAAACGTTTGTGTAGCTATAATTCGTATCCAAGTTGTTGAACTAAGACATATGACGGTAGAATCGAATGTCATACATAAAAACTTATTCAAATACCTACTAAGAGTGAACATTACAACGTTGAGTCACTTGAAAAGTTGTCGTGGTAGCAGATTATTGTTTGTGAATCGATATGGTTAGTAACAGTTGCATTGTTCGCACATTTAATGCATTTTATCGATATCGGATCGGCTTATGAAATATCAGTGTGAGAACCAAGTGCGTGCCAACTGCCCTTTGTCGATGGAAATAAACACCTGTCTCCCGTATTGCTGTCAGAAAACAATCTGTTTTCATGAAATACGCATATTTGCACGCCAAGTCCTGCTAATTTTGTTGCCCGTTCGTTTTTGTATTGACATTAAGTGTCTAGTATCGCTCCTTTGGCGATGGTAATTTGGCGGAAAAAGTCAGCACCTAAGATTAAATAAATCAACCAGAGAACGAGCTGTTTCTCCGTGACCTTTCAATATTCACCTATGGTTTTGAATTCACAGCAAATGACATTATTGTTGACAATATGTGAATTGCTATCGAAGATTCGTAGTAATGGTTTTGTCTGTTTTTAGGATGATATATTTCTCAAACAGTTTCCCAAAATGAGAGACTGTTATGGAAAGACACTTCGACCCGGATCCGCCAGTACAGGGATGCGTATATATCGCGTCGGGTTCTCACCGCTCCGAATTATATAGACTCGCTACGTTCGCCAGGTTTTCGAGACTGTCGTACGCAAAGCGTGCAGATTTAGCATCTGACGGATATTACTGGCTAGGGTTCGAAGACAAAATTAAATGTTTCGGATGCAGTATTTCACTCGAAAAATGGGTTGAAAAGGATACGAATGTAAGTTGTCATGAAGCGAGTTGTGTTCGAGACGTATTCAATATTCCCGTTGAAAGATCGAATTTCAGGAGTCTATTACGGGAGTTTAAGCTCCAAATCGAGACACCGCAAGTCAATAACAGCGACATAAAACTTGCGAATATCATTGACCGAGAACACGCGTGTTTGATTAAGAACCTCGACTTGAAAAGGGAATCGAAGCGACGCGAAACCTTCAAGAAATGGCCTAGCTATCCAATACCCCACGCAGTAGGCGAGTTGGCGAAACAAGGGTTTTTCTATCTCGGTAACTTAGACAGAACGCAGTGCTTTAGCTGCTTCGGTGTTCTTCGCAATTGGAAACCCATAGACGACGTATCGGAAATACACCTTACACATTTTCCAAAATGTACTTTCGCACGTGGTAGCTTTTCAGGAAATATCGCACTAGCTGAGCAAGACCGCGGTAATTTGGATGACTTACTTCACGAGAAAATACGACGGCTCACTATCAATGTGAAAGAACCAGATGAGCCATCCGAGGATGAAAAACACTATCTTGCTGAACTATTCCCTTGCCTTAACCCCGCGAATCCTGTAATGTCGTCCTTGTCACGAAGAATAGCAACCTTCGACGAAGGTTGGGATCCCGCTAAAATCAATGCTAGCGTTGAGCAATTAGCAAATGCGGGGTTTTATTACATCGATTCGGACAAGACGAAATGTTTTTACTGCAATGGTGGACTTCGGTGGGACCGGACAGACGAGGTTTGGACGGAACATGCTAAATGGTTTCCGCAATGCGAGTACGTACTTCGTATGAAAGGTATCGAATTCGGACGACGCATCGAAAACACATATCCAAATCTCAACCGTCCGATTATTAGAAACCCCATCACGAAGTTGGAGTTGACTAAACGACAAAATGTTCTGCGGAATCGTCAATCAAACGATGGATCACCGTTGGATTGCATCGAAAATGGGAGAGGCCGTGACGTGTAAACGATGTGAAATAAATATAAATGAATATGACTATAGCATGTGGACATCTTTGCATTGTTTCTAGACTTGTGGGACTGACGTAGAACGCAGTGGTGGCAGTCATGAAGTACTTCTATTTTTTTTTTCTCAGAATTGTGGTAGGTTTTACCTAATTACACTACATACTCAAGTGCCTTGTGTTGGACTACTTCTATTTCTATCAGTTTTACAACCAGTTAGAATGTCCCGTCTAATCCAACTGATAGAAATAGAAGTAGTCCAACACAAGGCACTTGAGTATGTAGTGTAATTAGGTAAAACCTACCACAATTCTGAGAAAAAAAAAATAGAAGTACTTCATGACTGCCACCACTGCGTTCTACGTCAGTCCCACAAGTCTAGAAACAATGCAAAGATGTCCACATGCTATAGTCATATTCATTTATATTTATTTCACATCGTTTACACGTCACGGCCTCTCCCATTTTCGATGCAATCCAACGGTGATCCATCGTTTGATTGACGATTCCGCAGAACATTTTGTCGTTTAGTCAACTCCAACTTCGTGATGGGGTTTCTAATAATCGGACGGTTGAGATTTGGATATGTGTTTTCGATGCGTCGTCCGAATTCGATACCTTTCATACGAAGTACGTACTCGCATTGCGGAAACCATTTAGCATGTTCCGTCCAAACCTCGTCTGTCCGGTCCCACCGAAGTCCACCATTGCAGTAAAAACATTTCGTCTTGTCCGAATCGATGTAATAAAACCCCGCATTTGCTAATTGCTCAACGCTAGCATTGATTTTAGCGGGATCCCAACCTTCGTCGAAGGTTGCTATTCTTCGTGACAAGGACGACATTACAGGATTCGCGGGGTTAAGGCAAGGGAATAGTTCAGCAAGATAGTGTTTTTCATCCTCGGATGGCTCATCTGGTTCTTTCACATTGATAGTGAGCCGTCGTATTTTCTCGTGAAGTAAGTCATCCAAATTACCGCGGTCTTGCTCAGCTAGTGCGATATTTCCTGAAAAGCTACCACGTGCGAAAGTACATTTTGGAAAATGTGTAAGGTGTATTTCCGATACGTCGTCTATGGGTTTCCAATTGCGAAGAACACCGAAGCAGCTAAAGCACTGCGTTCTGTCTAAGTTACCGAGATAGAAAAACCCTTGTTTCGCCAACTCGCCTACTGCGTGGGGTATTGGATAGCTAGGCCATTTCTTGAAGGTTTCGCGTCGCTTCGATTCCCTTTTCAAGTCGAGGTTCTTAATCAAACACGCGTGTTCTCGGTCAATGATATTCGCAAGTTTTATGTCGCTGTTATTGACTTGCGGTGTCTCGATTTGGAGCTTAAACTCCCGTAATAGACTCCTGAAATTCGATCTTTCAACGGGAATATTGAATACGTCTCGAACACAACTCGCTTCATGACAACTTACATTCGTATCCTTTTCAACCCATTTTTCGAGTGAAATACTGCATCCGAAACATTTAATTTTGTCTTCGAACCCTAGCCAGTAATATCCGTCAGATGCTAAATCTGCACGCTTTGCGTACGACAGTCTCGAAAACCTGGCGAACGTAGCGAGTCTATATAATTCGGAGCGGTGAGAACCCGACGCGATATATACGCATCCCTGTACTGGCGGATCCGGGTCGAAGTGTCTTTCCATAACAGTCTCTCATTTTGGGAAACTGTTTGAGAAATATATCATCCTAAAAACAGACAAAACCATTACTACGAATCTTCGATAGCAATTCACATATTGTCAACAATAATGTCATTTGCTGTGAATTCAAAACCATAGGTGAATATTGAAAGGTCACGGAGAAACAGCTCGTTCTCTGGTTGATTTATTTAATCTTAGGTGCTGACTTTTTCCGCCAAATTACCATCGCCAAAGGAGCGATACTAGACACTTAATGTCAATACAAAAACGAACGGGCAACAAAATTAGCAGGACTTGGCGTGCAAATATGCGTATTTCATGAAAACAGATTGTTTTCTGACAGCAATACGGGAGACAGGTGTTTATTTCCATCGACAAAGGGCAGTTGGCACGCACTTGGTTCTCACACTGATATTTCATAAGCCGATCCGATATCGATAAAATGCATTAAATGTGCGAACAATGCAACTGTTACTAACCATATCGATTCACAAACAATAATCTGCTACCACGACAACTTTTCAAGTGACTCAACGTTGTAATGTTCACTCTTAGTAGGTATTTGAATAAGTTTTTATGTATGACATTCGATTCTACCGTCATATGTCTTAGTTCAACAACTTGGATACGAATTATAGCTACACAAACGTTTTATAGTCGATAATCTACTGTTTGGGGTAGTCACACAAGATCAGAACTATAACGAATCACACCATTTTCAAGAACGTCAGCGTTGACATCGGAATATTCTGTAATCCATCACAGATCACAAGCTTCTTTTCACGAGTTGTATTCTCACATCGGGAGATCAGTAATAGTCGACTCTATGTCGTCACTCTCGGGGATATACAAGGAAACACTCCGAAATAGAATATTCATAATAGATAGGTAGACAATCATATTTGACCATCTTCTCACATGATTATTCGATCAACTGCCATGGACGCTCTCGATACAGCAGCCTCTGAATGACAAGGCATCGGTGCTTTATTCCAAGTCATATATAGGAGTCTCGAACAATAATGTACCCCGGTTTCCGCTGAATATTTGAGACATACATTTGTTGACCGTCACGCTCTGCGAGAGACCATATTTTAACACTCAACGAAAATGATCCCCAGAACAATAATAGTCGCTGAAGATTTCCACAAACGGGGCAGATATCAAAACGAATAAGACATCTCATCTAGAGAAGCTATATTGGTGGGGGACAACAACGTTTTACGTGCCACTTCCAAGACACATCTCGTGCATAATTTGCATGATATCATTATCTATGATACGAAAAAGTATATCGCGTGATACGCCTACTTCTTCCGACCGACGGAGTTACTTACTTGTGTATAGGCTACTTACTATCCAGATGATTGGATCCGGGTTGAAAACACCCGCCATATAGAGTCATAAATATCTGGTGATGCTGTAGAGCCATAAAACTAGCTGGCATACCAGCGATTTGTTATTTTCAGTAACTTTCGTAGCATTGTACTGTAGTCTGTAGGTTTCTCATGCTGCGATACGACCAATCAAAGTTTTACAGCTTCCACACTTGAAACTAGTATCGAACCTATGACTTTCGTTGATAAATTGCCGTTTAGTGGCGATAGAAGCGTATATTTTCAGTACTCGGAAAAAAAATCGTCTTTTACTACTCGATTAGAATCGTTATATATATTACTTTTTTCAGATTCGGGTACACGAATCATCGTGCCTAGCCCTACTTGTGACTCGAGGATGGTGACTTAATCCCAACATTCGGTAGGACTCGAGTCAAGTCGAATCATTTTCCATTCACCACCGAGTCCAACTCAGGATTCGAATATTCAACTCCGAATCACGGTGTTGAGACTCGAGTCCGAGTCATTGTGCTCACTGCGCATTGTTCATTTTCGGATCCAATCCAGTTCAACTCACGTTTTTCAGAACTCTGCTTGGGTGCTATTGGATGCCTCGCACTCATATTATAGTAATTTTCCTCATTTTACACAGATTCTAGTCCTGCCTTACAAACACCAATACTGATGGACGAAATGTCTATTATGTGCTAGAGCACCAGCGATTTGTTACTTTCAGTAACGTTCGTAGCATTGTACTGTAGGTTTCGTGTATGCTGCGATACATCCAATCAACGTTTCACAGCTTCCACACTGGAAACTATAGAATCGAACCTATGAATTTCGTTGATAAATTAACTTTTAGTGGCGAGAAGCGTATATTTTCAGTAGGCCTACTCGAAAAAATCGTCTTTTACTACTCGACTAGAATCGCTAAATTTATTACTCGTTTCAGATTCGGGTACGCGAATCATTGTGTCTAGCCTTACTCGTGACTCGAAGATGGTGCCTTGATCCCAGCACTGTATAGGACTCGAGTCAAATCGAATAATTTTCCATTCACCAACAAGTCCAACTCCGGATTCGAATGTTCAACTCCGTTTCGCGAGTCATTGTGCTCACTTCTCATCGTTCATTTTCGAATGTAATCCAGTTCAACTGACGCTTTCCTGAACTCTGTTTGGGTGATATTGAATGCCTCGCCTTCATATTATAGTAATTTTCCACATTATACACAGATTCTAGTCCTATCTTACAAACACCAATACTGAAGGACGAAATATCGATTATGTGCTAGAGCTTGGCTCTTTCAGTCTTCTCCTACCTATTCGACTAGTCTTTTTTTAAATCTTCACGCGCAATAAAAAAAAAATCGCAAATATATAGACCTCAAACGTTACTGTATTGCAGCTGTTCTTGGGAGAATTTAGTGTGTCAGCGTCAGTTTATTAATATTTTCATCGTTTCAAAACACTACAAAACTGCGATACATTGAAAGACAGTGAGGTGTCGAAACGAATTGGAGCTTGGAGTAGTATTTGAAATCAGACACCCATCTTGGCATAGGTAAAGTAGTGAAGAGGAATGCACATTGAATGGAAACTAAAGCAGAGGATATGAATGGCAAGCGACAAAATAAGATGGCATGGAACGGAAAACTGGATCGATGTGTCAGGTCGTGGTCCGATAACCTGACTAGTATTCTAGTGTGTGTGTGTGTGTGTGTGAGTGCGCGCGCGTGATTATTGTTTTGTCGTTGTACGATGCATGTCGATCGCCGCTTCATCGCGATGTTTTTTCCGATAACGCTTTGCACTTAGTATTGTAGCAGGGTACGAATGTTCGACTAGATTTTCAGACTGCGCATGATGTTTTCCTGATATCAAGGATCGTTTACCGCGGCGAATCGTCCAAGATCGCACCGCCGTAATCAATATTCACATTTCCATACACCAAATCGCCCTTGAGAGCGTTAGCCGATAACGACAATTCTTGTATTATTGCCGCCCTAAAAGATGGTTCGCTTGCAAGATTGAAAACATGAAGAATGAAATTTACATATCTCAATATATTGAAAATATGTCCTGCCGGAGTTGATATCATGGCGGGTAGAGTTTGCTTCGTTGTTTGTGATATTCGTGGGGTTTGTAGACTACTAATACGGTCATTTACACCAGGATGATTTTCGTCATTTGTGTCCCGTAGCTACCGACTTGTAGCAATGCCCACTTCTGAGTTTCTAGAAGGCATCACTTACACGGATTATATGAAAATTAGGAGCCTAGATAAACCTCCAACACTTGGGGTAGGAATTCTGCAGTCGAACTCAGTCGGACTCGAGCCGGCAACCCATTGGTGTTGCAGCTGCGGAATCGACCTCTACGCTATTTCGATACGCAGCGGGTAAAGTCGTTATTCAAGCTGCGTCATGGATAATATTTTCTTTCACATAAAGCTCTTGTCACGGCTGATTCATGGACATCACTTGCCAGTGAAATTATTTCGCGACTAGCATGTAAAATCCAAAAATCCGGGTCCGGATAAACGTAAATCCAAAAGTAATCCAGTAAAAATCCTCCAATGCGCTGTACTCCCATCCGAATCCACGCTCATTTGTACAGTATACGGGCCCCGATTTGTCGGCGTATAATGGAATCGAGTATCGTAGTTCTCGATACAGGAACCACATCGATGCAAGAGTCACGAGTCAGAAGAAAACTGATTACCTTGATGTAATAACTCAAACGAGTCCTATTTTGAACCCCGACTGACATCATCGCATCACGCTTGATCGATCACGGCTGATTCATGAACATCACTGGCCAGCGAAATTATTTGGCGAGTAGCATGTAAATTCCACTAATCCGGGTCCGGATAAACGTAAATCCCAAAGTAATCCAGTAAAGATCCTTCAATGCGTTGCTTGCCCATCCAAATTCACGCTCGTTTGTATCTTATACGAGGCTCGCTCCTTGCATACTAGCCATCTACTGTCCTAAACTGCTAAGTAGGCCTAGTTTTGGACGTCGTCAACAACCGCTTGACAACGGCGGCAAGCAAGTAGCAAGAGCAATGGATTTATCTCAGCTTCTTTGTAATGAAGCCGTTTTCAACCGAATCCCATATACTTATTCAAAACTGTCTGTGTACGGTCATATCAATGTGGAGTCAATGACACAAACGAGTTTGATTTGATAACCCGTGTACCGCACAGATAGCTTGCAGTCACACTCGATTGAACCGGAAATCATTGATCGAGAGATCCAAGAGAAATCATACGGCAGTTGAGTTTTAAAATATAAACCGGAGCAAGATGGTCTCATAATACCAAATATTTACATCCGCTCGTCTCTGTCCCTGACTGACAGCGGGTTACGGTAGTATTTTTAGATGTAGCCCTTAAAAACAGTCAACCGTCCGCCACCACCATCAAAGAACGACAATTCAACCAAGCGGGGCTTTACATCGATGCATGTGACCTTGACCATACGCTTGAAACATAGCATAAGTTTTCATCATATATCCATCAATCAATCAACCCGCCATTACACGCCGAGTCACGCCAGGCAATCTTTTCCGTTTCGTCGGGTTACACACCATAGAGACCCATAAAGATTCGATTGTCATACGCGGAAAACTACAGTGTAGCTCCCGACTAGAGTATGTCAGATCAAACGTCAAGCGTGAATTTACATCGTTTCGTGTGGCCTAACGCCTTGACCGTACACCTGAGATATGGCATAGGCTCTCACGAATCAAGAGGAGCGTCGACAGATCCAAGAGAAATCATACGCCATTGAGCTTTAAAATATAAACAGGAGCAGGATGGTTTCATAACACCAAATCTTTACATCCGCGCGTCTCTGCGCCTGACTGACAGCGGGTTACGGTAGTAGTTTTGAATGTAGCCCTTAAAAACAGCCAACTGTCCCCCACCCCCATCGAAGAACGACAATTCAACCAAGCGGGACTTTACATCGATTTGTGTGACCTTGACCATATGCTTGAAACATAGCATAAGTTGTGATCATATACCCATCAGTCAATCAAACCCGCCATTACACGCCGAGTCACGCCAGGCGAACTTTTCCGTTTCGTCGGGTTACACACCATAGAGATCCAGAAGGATTCGATCGTCATACGCGGAAAATTACAGCAAAGATTACAATAACCTTGAGAAAACTCGCCTAATAATAAAACTTTACTCAACACAAACGACTTTTCAGCATACGCAGATGGCACCCGTACTCAATTGAACCGGAAATCATTGATCGACATGATAGGTCAGCCGAGTTTTAAATCGCCAGGCAGGACCATTTCTAGTTTTGGAATCCACTCATCGCCCGATAGTGAGTTACGTAATTTTGCAAGCAACCTTGGAAATGATACCAGGAATACACATATATCACCCTCATTTGAACCGAAAATCACTAGCCGTAGCGACATCATACCTTCAGCCACAGAAATTATTGATCAAACCTCTGCAGCAATCCGTCACGGGGGAAACTACCCACTGCAATTCTGCAAAATGCGTAAGTCCGTTATCCTTTGTTTCTTTATTTTATTGGAGAATTTAGTTTCTTTAAGTTAAAAGCTTGCATGCGGCTATATCCACCATTTCTTTACTACTATTACTATGATACTCGGTGCAAGGAACACTTTAGAAATAGACTATGCACAACGTAGTCTATTGTCCATGCATGTCACGGACCAAAGGGTGTTTGGCTATTGTACAAACTCGATCTGTTGCGTAACATGCACTATGAATATGGTACATCATTACAACTTCTGTTGCAGATATGAGCGGGTTGGATATTATGAAATTCCACTACAAAGCATCTATCATTCTATCCTGACTCCCAAATCATAACTCAGAAACAATAACTGTATCGCATTTGCAATGGAATTGCTCTCGAATCTCGACCGTGCGTCCAACACTCATCCAATTTGATATATTATGTGGTAGAGCAAACGAACTTTGAACGGCTAGGCTCTGGAGCTCATTTATATATAGTTAATGTGAAGACAAGAAAACAAGCAGCTATAGACCCCAAAAAGTTATATACAGGGCATACAGAGGCTGTATTGTCCAGTTGGTATGATAAATTTACTGATAAAGGTGATACAACCCGAAAACTACTTCCTACTTTACAATGTCTAAAGTCTAAAAAGTAAATAGTTTTGCTAAATAGCTGTTGAGTAGAAGTGGAAGTGTGCTAAAAGCATAACCACTTGAGTAGTGAACAGTGAAAAGTAGGCAAAACCCACTTTAGTGGCCTGAAAAGGTAGAAGTGCATCGTAACTGACCACCTCCAACATTACTTGTAGTTATACTTAAATAGGGCCCGCCCACGGCGACATCGTCGAGCACTTCTGCGTAATATCAATATGCAAGCACTTACCAATAAAGAGGTATTGCAATAAGCATGAAGACGGCCGCCACGATAAAGGAAGCGCCTGGAAACTCAGTGTCCGTAGTAGCAGCGTAGATTCCTTGGAAAACGAACGATCCCACCGTTTCCCCGATCGCCATGCTGCAAGCCAGCACCGCGAAAACGGAGCCGACCTCGTCGCGGGATACAAGCCTTGAGCTTTGGCTGCGTATGATGGGAGCCGGAATGTTTGATAAAAAGTGGAAGAGTTGCGCTGCAAAACATGGGCTTCAGAGTGAGCGCGGACCGGCAGTGGGATCAGTAGATGCTGGCCCGGACCAATACAGCGGATAACTGATATATCGGGTAGATATCTGTTCCCGTAAAAATAAATACTGGCCAACTCCGGCCGATATTTATCGGTCTGTTCAATGGGGTTATTACTACTACAGCTGACTATGTGAGGGGACCCACAGTACTGTTGACTTGATTTATGCAGGGTGGTCCCACCAATTTGCGGCGCCATTAGTGATTCTGCGTTGTTCAGAAAGATGCGCATTGCAATTTCGGAGATTAACCAACAAAGCTCTGCGAATCATCATCTCAATATACTCCAAAAACTATTTTGTTCATCCATTTCAAACCTTTCTTTATCTACTGTCATTTCAAGTAGTTTTGAATGACTTAGATATCGCTACTTCTACGAGTAATGGAGTAGAAAGTTACCAGAGGTGGTCAGTAACGAAGTACTCATACTTTTTCGAAATACTCAACTGGTTTTCCTGTACTTCCAGTACTTACTGAAGTAAATCTAAATTCCCATTACTACGACTTCAACTTCGTCATATTTTGTGACTTCCTTACTTTTCGCTATTTACAATTGTCAGGTACAAATATTCTGTTCTTTCAAGTATAGACTAAGACGGAGAATTTTGTAATAATTCCACTAGATTACGATGGATGGATATATGAAATCTTAGTAGCCTTCATAGTATTGCGAAAACCGCGTAGAACTATAGCAAAATATTCTTCAATGCGAAGTCCATTATTTTATTTCATGTGACTACGTCATAATACGCACATGTGCAGTGCAGTCTGCACTGATGACGCTAGTTCTTTGATTTTTCAAACATGGTCGATTAGTTGAACTAGTCTGATATGTAGCCCATCAGAACGGAGATTCTACGCAGTTCATGTTGCTGAAGATATTAGTGTGGCAAACGCCCAAGACTTTCGGACTTTGTTTTAGCAGACTCTAATGCAGGGGTAGGGAACCTATATTGTCCGAAGAGTCATATCGGCCCTATTTTTCCATTTCGACTCCCGACGAGCCATACATGCCAATCAACTGTTACGTCACAATTTAAAAAAATCGTGATGCCATGGTAGCACTAATTCGGACTCACTACATGGAATTCCTTGCGTGCCCCACATTTTCTCTGTAAAAACTGATATTTATTGTTCGAAAATAAAGCTGGAAACGAGAGGCAAAGCACAGACGCGCCAAGCCTCGCCATTGGTAACACAATTCATCGTAAGCAGCCTAAAATTTATTATTACTGAGCTTAATCGAATGTGACTGTCCCACTGATACCGAAAATATAATTATACTTGTCGCCTTCTCAATTCTCAAAGTAGTCGGCGGTATCATAACGTTGCGCTACACGCATATACATTTCATCGCCGGCACTGCAGAGCTACTTACCAATCAAGAATGTAGATAGCTATGGCGTTGTTTGTAATTCCAGTTTGTAATTGTGAATGTCATGCCCACAGCAGCTCATTTAGCGCCATAGATAAGGAAGACTAGTGTAATTGAAAACTGCGTTTTGATATGGGCGTCGCCACGTCTGCTATGCTCAACGTATACCGCACAATCCAAGATTTCGAATCGCGTACATAGAATTCGCGAGTGATATTAGTCGCCGGCGCGACAGCGATGACAGTGATGATTTTAAAAAGAGGGGGCCGAGCCCATAAACCTGAAGACGACATTGTATTTACCTTTCAAAGACATGTTTCTACTGCCACGAGAATGATTATTATTCTGGGCGTGATGAAAATTTACTAACAAGTCGTTGCAATATTGATCAATTCAGTACAAAAATTAATATTTGGCAAATAGCCATATCTTAGACCGAAAAGAGCCACGTATGGCTCGCGAGCCTTAGGTTCCCGAACACTGCAGTCTAATTAAAGCTTTCTGGAAAAACGACATGAAATAATTTTTTCCGCAACCACAAAACTAGCATAATCAATGACTATGTCGTGACGACTATTTAGTATAGGCTACTGGGGTTTTGGCACACTGCAAGAGCTGGGCCCACAACCGGATTGTAATTTTTTTAAACACTTACCAAAAAAAAGCATCCAAGTTGTCTTTGAAAAGGCAATTACAATCGCAGAAATGGAGCTTGATATGAAACTTAAGGTCAGCAATTTCGGCTGTGACGAGAAACTCGAAAATATCGCGAGCAGAAGCAACGAAACGAAAAAGTTGATCTGACCAAGGCCGGATAGTATCCTGAATAACAGATAATTGCATGGGTATGATGCATGAATATTTTCGAATTGATCTCCTGAATATGGCGGCATCGGCTTTATATTCATAATCAGCGGAATTGGGAACACAGCTTAGTTGGTAAGTTACTGATGGATCGGTAACGGATTGTTTCAAGCGTGCCATTCTGGTTTGGAATCATAACATGCGATCGACAATAGTGAAACAAAAAAATAGGTGACGTTACGAAGAAAAGTACTTAAGTTCAATATTCACGCACTGTCGATTCGGTTGAAATGAAAGGAATTGTGTTAGAAAATGGGCTCTTAAATCCGAGCCTTTTCGTTTTGAAAATATCCGGAGTACAATTCTTCATGCTGTGCTTAAAATAAGTTCCTCGTGATACATCACTTGAATGTTGCGACGAACATTCGCAATTTTATTCACTCTATGTCTATGAACTTTTAAACGGACTCTCATCGGGAGCAAACGTCATTAAATACGGAGATTGCAGTTAGAAACTAACGAATAAAAGACATAGTATGACGTAAGAATGGTATAAAAACAACAATGAAAGAGATCACAAAACGTGGGTGTTCATGTTCAGCATGCAAACAATAAGACAAACACAAATTGGCTATAATACATAGCCAATTACGCAACGATAACACCGCGTAACAAAATTTTGCAAAAGTTTTAGTTTTAGTATTCCAAACTATAATTGCCAAAATACCGAAATTTTTCCTGAAGTCTCCCAAATTTTGAAGAAATGACAATTTCTCTAATTTTTGATTTTACTCATAATTGCTCCGTATTAATCACAATAATTCTTTATTGGACGTAAGAAATCGCTAATGAAAAGGACAAACACTTTAGAAATCGTCAGAAGTGGTTTTGTTTGCGTGACTTGCGTTTGTGAAATGACAAATCTTCTCTTACTATGGACCACAAATAATTAATAAAATGCTCGGAGAGAATAGAGCCGCAGATTGATTGAAATATAGAAAGAATTCGGTATTTGTGACGTAATAATCACTTGTAAACAGACTCGCGAATAGGGTTGGGTTCTTAAAGGTCAACTGCATATTATAGACAACTTCGCCTAATTATGTTCAGAATTTTTTTTCATACCGAAATTGCTAACTTTCCGTATTTCAAACTAATCGGAAATTGCCGTAATTTGGACTGAAAGTCCCAATATTGGTATGTTTACAGAAAAAGCGAAATGTTCATTGTGACGTCATGTAGTTGACATCTCTTCTGGCCGCTGCGGATGTATGCTATAGAGCTGGTGCTTTTGCAGTAGCAGGGCGATTATATTAGTTAGTTATCGCGGAGGTTTCGCTTGTAATGGATTCACCAAGTGAGTCCGAGTACTCAGATGACGAATGTAAGTATGCTTTTTGCCCTTACTTACGAAAGTAATGTTTAAACTGGACACGTATCAAGTGTTGATGTGCTCAATCCCATATCAGTGGAACTCCTTGCTGCTCCGAAAACGAGGGGTCGTTCGAGTATGATTATTGATGAATAACCTAAGGAGGTTAGTAATATATAGTATGATCAGCCTAGCTTGTTCAGTAGGGCTGTTCAAAAATAACCTTTTTTCCTGAATCTTGCTGGCTATGTGATTAAATCGTTAGGTTGCCTTAAAAAACGACGCACACCAAATTTGAATTCATTCCAACCAATATTCGCGGTTTTCGTACAGTTTGAAAATTTTGAATTTGCCCAAAAATGCAAAAAAAAAATTCATCAAGTTTTTCTGCCAACCCCATGAAATTGTTGGGCTGTCTTCAAAAACTATGCAAAACAAATTTGACTCAATTCCAAGCCGTAGAAGTGGAGTTATTACAGTTTTTCTTTGATAATTCTGGGATTTCGATTTGTAATTCTAATTACTTGAAAACTATCACGTAATTTTCATTTACATTATTTTTTTCTTATTCCTAACCACATAATCTACGAAATAAGCAAAAGTCTTTTCGAACATGCAGTTGACCTTTAAACCTTTTAGACTTTAAAATTTAGAGCGCCGCCCAAATCTGGGTTTTAATGAAATCTCGCGACCAAACCAAACAATGCAATGAATGCATTTCTAACGATAGTATGCTATACGTTTTTATGGGCATGTATGTAATTGAGAGGGTTGAAGCTCAAGTATATACGCGACGCGTTTCTATAAAACATAATTCAATATAAAAAAAATAAGTCATTGATTTAAACAAGGGCGATATCACATGTCATTTATCCTTCATAGGATCATTCATGCACAACTTTTGTATGGGGCGATATCTAGAACTTCCAGAGTTCTAGATATCCCTGGGCTCTATTCGTATAATCAACGGTTTCCTTAACCTTTTTTCTTTTCCCAAACCCCTTCCGGGGACCCTTGAATCAACGAAATTAGCGATTAATTTTACAAAATCAAGCACATTTCTATATATGATTCACAAACATACAACACATACACGCACGCTCTATCCGTAGCGATCTGAGTCCGGTATCACACGATTCACGAACGAACCAGAATTACAGTAGGTCGAGCTACGAACGTAAGACATATTTATTTATATCTATAGACTTACTACGCACCATAGTCGCAAATATATTGTGATTAAATAACAGTGGGCAGCTCTGCTGACGTGCGAAGCGCGAAATATTTTAAAGTTTGTGAATGAATTTTCTCAGTAACATATATTTTCTTCCTTAAATTATTATTATTTTTATTTCCCTCTCAGCCGAAATTATCGGATATATCTGTGGTGGAGCAGCTGTTGCTGTCGTTAGTAGCATCCATGGTGTTTTCCGACTACAATGGTCAATGGCTATTTACACCAGGCCTAATTTCTTCATTTTGATTCCGTATCTGCCGACTTGTAGAACGGCGCATTTCTAGGCTTTTTTTAAGACACCGCTTGCGCGGACTTGATAGGGAGGTGGAGCCTAAATAGACTTTCGACACTTAGGTACGAATTCAAGAGTCGACCTCGGTTGGACTCGAACCCGCAAGCTATTGGTGTCGCAGCTGTGGATCATATACTGTCATGCTATCTCCTTACAAACATCGGTGGGGCTGATATAGGTGATAGTGTCTTCGAAAATTTAGGGCACGTAATTATGCATCCTAAAGGTGTCTTGTTCATGCCCAACAACTTTCCGCGCGTGTCACTTATTGGGTGTAGTACCCAACGCAGCACACTAGCGGAGATGCATAAATCAGTCGCGACCCATACTTTAAGAACACATGATCTAATATGATGTCTTAACAGGGATATTGACATAGACAGGCCCTTGTTTAAGACATGTCTTTTTTAAGCCATGGCGTCACGAATATTCAATTGTGATGTCATAGTGGATTGAAATTCACAATTGAAAACATTAGATTTAAAGCCTTTGTTTAAAACACTGTTTTAAGCAAAGTGTTTTAAACAACCATTTGTTTTAAATGCAACCCTACAAACGACGCTGGAAAGAGTTTTTTCCGTTTTCGTGTGCAGGTATTTCATCGCCATATTTCTGTCCGTATTTGGTGACTGTAGGTTTCCATATGCCCGTCACAAGTCCGTTGTTCACTTGTCATGATTATGTTAAAGATAAAACATTATTGGCGTGTTTCGAATTTGGGTGACCACCATTTACAAACGTTCGTTCCCGATACCATTTGATGGGAAAGCTTGGAGTGGAATAAAATTGGCAATACGAATGTAATGCTAGACGGAAATCAAGAATGGGATGTATAAGAAAAAACTTTCTATCAACCGAACTGCCTTTTATATGCAACCATATTTGAAAAATTCAACATCGTAAAGCCATCTCTTGTAACATACCCAAGAAGAAGACTGTTGAAACAAAATGGAACGTCAATCGCGTAGATGATGAGTAAACTATTGGCTCCCACCATAGCTGAAATCATTAAACCGAAACAGGTTGCATAAAGTAGTAGGGCGATGTGTCGTCTGTTCTGACGCGGCCGCATCACCTGATACATGTGCACGAAAGGTTCCTTGGAAAATAAATGCCTGCAAGAGATAGCAGACACCGGATGAGGCTATACGCCAAACTATATAAGAGTGATAGTAATAAATTTCATAGACTGTACGTATTCTTATGGCTAATAGCCTACATATATAAGGCTATTCAGATATTACATAACTTAGTTCATCAGAATATTGATTTTGCGCCAGATCGCGCTGCTGCAACAAACACATTATGTATACGTACATTGCCTATGCAGTCTAAACTGACACATTTCATCTTCGCAACAAACTTAATTATACAAGCGCAGTACATCCGCGATAAAGGGAAATATCGTAATGTGTAATTAACATCTAAAATAATCGCACCTGAAAATCCTTTTTGGCTTCAATTCGTTATTCGAAGGGAGAAAAACGACTGCGTACAGAAAATTGAATATTGTCAGACCAAGCATACACCAATACGGGTTCTGGTACCCCTTGCTGAGATCCCAAAAGCCACTGCTAATCGATGCCAAAAAAGAACCGATACCTATAAACAACGGATAATTTCTCACGATTGGTCGTTTCGCGGCTTCCAGCAATTTGAATTAACACGAATACTGGTCCTAGTAGCTATTGTCACGTTGCCATACCGAAGAAAGCACTGTCAACTAGTCAAAATTTGCACGCATTAAGAGCATATCTTACCAATTGGCAAACACGCACGTGTTAAGTAGTCCATGGCATTGTGATATGATGAAGCAGAGATCGAAGAAAATTGATAAAGACGAAAGAAAATATGAATGGAAGGATATAGTCACATGATAAAAATTCTATACCGACCTCGTCAGTCGAGATGTAGATATCTGTGTGAGTTTCAATGTTTGACCTCCAGTCGACTGTGTCCTATGGTATATTTGCCAACTTGGGTTTATCATGTTGATATAAACTGTTGCCTATATTAAATAAATGAGATAGCGGATGCCAACAATAGAAAATGCTGGACAGCAGATCATATGACATCAATTTTCTTTGCAAAAAATTTTGATCTGCTGTATTTTCTTGTGACGCAACTTACATTAGAGCACACATCCCACATCGCTATCACATATACACGAATATATTGTACCGTGCATTCGTAAAACTCAATCATGAATGTGCGACAAATGCAGGAAATATATTGCATTCTCACAGGCATTCAACGTGTTTCTGCTTCTACACCCTCAAGCAAAAGATACTGACTTACCTATCCCAGCTTCTAACATGGCAATCCTCAGTGTTCGCTGTTCCGGAGTGGTGATATCCGACAGATGCGAAAATGCGCAGCCAATAAGATTACCGTAATTGCCGAGGATTCCGTTTAAAACATGGCCCACGAAAAGAAAATGCAGCGGAAGACTGAAGATGACAACCAAAAGGTAACACCCGATGAAAATAATAATCCCAAATGACGAAATAAGGATTGGAATCTTTCGACCGACTTTGTCACCCCATGATCCCAAGAGAATGGTCGACACCAAAGCTGGAATGCAACCTGGTAATAAATATTGATCTATATTAAAGCACAGTAAGTAAGTATAAGTTGAAATAGCATATATATCAAGATACTGAGACTAACATTTATATGTCTCTGTTTGCATCATGTTGGGTAGGCCTACATGGTGCGAAAAACCACGCAAGATATCATCAAAAAGGTGTTAAACATTGACTATATGATCGCTCTGAACATGTTCCCGGACAAAATTTACGGGTATCGTGGCGAATTGACCATCGTTGTAAACTCCGTGGTCTGTCGTTTTGTTTATACCCACTTGATACGGTCAGATACAAGCTCCAAGATGCAGTTTCGGAAGATACCTTTTGCTCAAGTTCATAATACGGATCGCTTGTGTTCTCTTTGATGCTGGAGCAGGACTGTTCCGTAGATCTATTCAAGTCCAAGTTGTATTTCGATGCAATTGCTTGATTAATGTACTCCTTCGCAAAAATGTTGGAGTACGCCATCACGAACATCATACCGATCACGGTTGGTTCCACGGTGATGTAGTTTGTCCATCTAGTTGGGTGTTTATGTACATTTTCAGCAGAGGTCTCCGAATTTCCACGTTTATTGGATTCTATTTTAATATTTTCATTTGCAGTATCGGCTATCCTATCGTCAACTTTTTCATACGCGGAAATTGGCCCGTCCATTACAAACTTGTACGTTCAGAAAATATAATGTAGCGGGCTCTTCTTTCCATGTAGCCAGAATAAACTATGTGTCACGCGCTTAACTACAGAGGCATTCTTGCAACTGAAACCAACTGCTCAGCTGATAAATGGGCAAATAGGCCAATCCGTTCATTGCCGCGTTCTGCTTCAGCGATGATAAACATAGGTAGGGTGTCAGCTAGCGGGTGAAATGCGATAAACTGTTCCGCAGAAATCATTATAATCATAATCATCGGTATTATTACTTTCATACGCTTAAGACACACAACGTACAAGACAAAATACGATATAATGAACAAATACGATGATGTTCAACCGATTAAGTGCGGTCGCTCCATCTATCAGCCGATAGGGGCCGATATCCCCTTTTATACGCTATTTCATACTCATTTCATTTCATTCTCATTGCGTTCGACTTTCCACAGGTTGATTTCCTTTTTTTAGTAAAGACGCCATAAGAACTGCATGAGACGTATGTTGGGAGAATCCAAGATGCACCTTCGACACTTCGCATCGTGTTGCTGTCGGCACTCGTTCCGCGGTCTCCCGTGCCGATGACGGTGGATTAACCAACAACACGAATTCCACCACAGTAGTTGACGTCGAAATCCATAAAAACGTGTCAAGTCACCAGAAATCAGACACTTTGTGATCAATGTAGAATGTATCTTTTACTATCAGAAAAGTTCCTGAATTCTATATAATCACATGCGGGTATCGGCAGTGCATTGAAAATAGCAGGTAGGACACGCTATCCAAGGAATTTGGAGCAGTGAACTTTTTTACATAAATATTTCTTGATTTAATGCTTCCAAATGGACTAACTACTAATCTAACTTTGTGAACTACGAATACAGAGAAGTAATATTGCATTTAAAGTTGATGTCCAGGCGGAGTGCTCACGTTTTGCCGATTAATTTGTTGTTAATGAGTTAAATCATTCGGAGCGTAAAGCAAATTAAAGACTTTCTTCGACATATAGCAGCCCAATTATTGGAAATACCCAACACATCCTCGATGCCGTGATCGGTTTCATTGGAATGGTCACAGATGCATATTAATCGCGCTTTCAAGACGCATATGTTAGCATGCATATTGCATATGCATATATGCCTCATTTAAAAACAATTTTTTTTAATGAAAATTACGAAAAGACTAGCGGCACACCCGATAATCTGTAGCGGCACACTATAGTTGCTGACGATTACTCCTGACGAGAGTCAGCCGAAAATCGGGTTTATCTCAATATGAATATACCATTCAATTGTGTAGAGGCACACAGTTTTGGAATCACTGGCAAAAAGATGCATATTTGAATTTTCCGCGTCATTAATACTGTCTACTGTGATGTCACAAGTGATATTCTCGAATAGTCAACGCCTAATACTCGATTAGGAATTGATGAATCATTCAGGTAATTCCGGGCCTCATCACTGGCTAGTGTAGTGGTAACACTTGAAGCTTCATAACATAATTACTTTTGAGCAGCTAATGCAGGCTATTAGAATGGCAGTTGTTGTCGCGAAAGCTCGATGCGTCTTTTCAGATAGTGTTTTTAAAAATTTCTGATACAAACCGTTTTAGATTGCATTGGGGCACTGCGGTTTACAAGATGTTGTCAGGTTGGTGTCTGTGGGTATGTACGCCTACCTTATGCGACCCCATTTTTATCAACATCTTTTGCCATATTAAGCGTGTATTTATGTAGGCCTACCTGTTGTCCTCTATTCATAGTCCTGGTCAACTGCAGGCGGCCTGGATTTAGCGATAAGAGTGTAAGGGTCACCTATGGGCTTATACTTATACCTATATGAGACCGTGTGAACACTACACGAGCCCGACATGACAACCCCAGGTGGTCACGACGTAGTATAGGCCATACTTCTACGTTTTAAGAGAAGTCCAGTAGGCTTCGCCTACTTGCACTATACTCAGTACTCACGCAAGTGGTCATGTTTGTTTCACTATTTCCACATCTACTTGATCATTTTCTAGCCAAAACTACATACTTTTTCAACTTCGGGTTTTTCCATGTAGAAAGTACTTTTGAGATGTATTTTAATCACTTCCGTTAGTGAAATTGTCATAAGAAACTCTGGAAATAACGCCTGTATCAGTGCAATTGAATTTATGTTCGTAGATTGTACCAATTCGTATAGTAGCATTAGTCATTTTGCATTGGTCGTGATGATTATCCTTGCAATTTAAATAGTTAGCGACCTCCTATTTATTGCTGAAAGTATACTATGTTCGACCAAATATAACTTTGAAAACTATTAACTTGAGTACTTTCATTTTCTACTTCCGCTCGAAGTAGACCTAGTTTTGTCATATCTCATAAATTGCTACTTCAACTTGAATTTGAGTAGAAATTCACGGCGTTATACTTCTACTGACGTAGTGACACTGACTACTTTTACCTGCTTGTATATCGCAGCTAGTGACATTATGCTTAAGGCTTTAAAACTTATGAAATCCTACGTATAACATAGAACCTGTATATACTGTATGCATTATATCGACTTTCAGTACTTTACAACAAATGCGGCAATGAGCTCAAGACATTTTGAGGCGGCGTTATTGCTTCATATCTGTAGGCTATATATCATTATATTGGTATATCATTTCTTGAACATATCCGCATGTTTCGTAGACTGTTATATAATAGAATTTGACCTAAGGTGATGATAAGCCGCCGTCGTTATCTCATCAAGTACGACAGAGTTTGCCCTTCGTAGTTTTCAGTAACTTTTTTCATTCGTGAAGTAAATGATAAGTGGCGGAAAAGCGGCGATCCGAAAAAGTACGAAGTCCACGCTATATCGCATCTTTGTACGTATTTTAAACAAACTTCTTCTAAAAACTTCGTTTTCGTCTATCGCGTTATTTGCTCGCGTGCTCGCCCACTCTTTATTTACCTCAGTGGTTCGCGCGTAAGTCTTAAACGACCTAGCAATACAAGATAAGGGATGGACGTTCGGGCCATTTCCGGCATTTATTTGCTTTGAAAATAGTGGCCGTCGTGAAGCAATTTGACAACATATACTCGTACCGATACTCGGTAACAAACAGAACATGGGAAGTTTAAAGCTATCGTTATAGGGATAAATAGTGTTTCAGTGCTTGTGCGAGGCGTTTGTTACGCTACAAAGAGCCTTTATCAACAAATTTAGTGTCTGGCGTATTGAGATCAAATTAAGGTAAAGTTGAATGAAGTGTAGAAACGAATTAGGCCCGCACTGATTGAAGTCGTTACAGCGGAGGGAGATTGTCGTCGATATCCAATCTTCTTCTGTGTTGTACGCTACAGGTAAATTTTAAGTGTTATGCTTCGAAATGAGTGGATAGGGTAATTTGATCGTTGAGAAAACTGGTATACCACATCTTTAACCTGCATGATCCTATAACCATTGAGAATACACGCATATATATTAAAGTGGTAATTGATCCATCAGCGAAATAGCGATTACATATTCATTGTGAACGTGATGAATGATATTGCTAATTATAATTAGCAACGAAAGCTGCATTTCGAAAACTTTATCATCTCAACACATATGCCAAAAGGTTGACCCGGTCCAACAGCAGTGTTGGCTATTCAGCTGCATTATCACGTCATCGCCATTTCGCGCCTCTTCAGTGCAATATTCGGTTCATACTCATAGTAAACAGTTGGCGATATACAAGTATATCGCCTGTCATACCCACTGCATGAATGCTGCGTTTTGGCCTTTTGGGTATACGCTACCTCTGAAATACAAGATCATGGATTCCGACACGGAAACGAGTGTCATTGAGGTATGGAGCAATCGTATGTAATATTGCAGGATCGATGTAGTAATCTTTATGACTTTACTTCATTAGCGGCGTGTGTAATTGCACTACATTCCTTCCGTTTTTGATGTGAACACGCGATGCCACGATTCAAACCAAATCCATTTGATCACTGTACTATATGTTTGTCGACACTTGGATGCTACCGAATAGACGAGCTGACACGACGCACATGCCATCAGTATAAACTGAATTGTCCATTTGTGCAACTTCAACTTGTAGCATACATTGTACATCGCAGGCCTGTCGGTGTTATTGTAATATTGTAGTTGGCAGTTTAGTAGCAGACCAACCAGACTTGCATAGAATTGCGTAGCTGAACGACGCGGCATGTGAAATGGACATGTCATGCGAATCGGTTACTCTATTGCCCTGCGAAATCCAGGAATTCATCGAGTTGAAGGTGGGAGAACCAAGAATTATTCCGAAGAAAGACGGCAAACGGAAACATGTGGAGTATCATATTGAAATAGATGTGCGTATACATACAATTATGCATGCTACTTACTATGTGCGTGTATATAAGAAAACTACTGCGCAAAACGTTCAATATTTGCATAATTGTGTGGCCTATGTTTCACAGACGAATAGCTTTTCATTTACCCTGAAGCATTCGAAAGTTAGCCGAAGATATTCGGACTTCGTATGGTTACGACACCGGTTACGGAGGTCTCCGTGCATGTAAGTGTGATATGATTACCTCGGTGGTATGATGGTCTGGTAGAGGGGTGTACACTGTGCATTAGTGTAAGGCCGGCAAATAAGTGCAACATTTGAATGGCAGTCGGTTTCCAATTTAGCTTAGTCTGTTACGTTTAATATACGCTTAAGTGGGCTATAAGGGCCAAAACACTAGAATCGCGAAAATATACATATGCTGACTTTGCGCATGGATAATTTTGACAACAGACCCAGACCCAGACCCAACCTTGTCAACGACGGTACAAACACCATGATTGCCAAGTGGGCCGATATGAATCCACCTTTCGGACCACGGAACAAATATAGATAAGCATTTCAAAAAACCGACAGCCATTCTTGCATAGTCCTCGAGTAATGCTAAATAAAAGCATTGGATCGTATTGTATGTGTATAACAATCACAGTGCAGGTCCCATTTATTTAGTTTGCGATATACGTAAGCAGTTGCATAATGTTTAGGTAGCGAATAGCAGTTCATGATCTTTCAACCTGCTCTCAAATATCAGGCTGTCGTAATTTATTAAGACCTCTGTAAGTGTAAGTAGTGGCCTTCTTGACCCGTCGCGAACCCGATTGATTTATAATCTGTTAAAGGTATAATGATTAGAATTGCTTCCGACTCTCTCAGATAACAATCGCATGTCACCGGTACATCATTTTAGAAATTCTGCGTCACATACTCAAGTTAAATCTCGGTAAAATGATTGGCCGGCCTCATTTGTTTTCATTACGGATTGCGTTTGTATCGACTTACGGTTTACAACTGCTGCTTAAAGATTTCTAGCGATCTCATGCGATAGCTTCGTTGACACCGTGTGAAGAACATCGTCAGTATTTACTAATCATACCCGCGCTGATACCGCATCACCTATTGCTTGAAATTTTGTTAAGTTTGTTTGCTGACGGTATGATTTATCTAAATTTGAAATGACTTGTCAAATCATATATAGTCTTTATGAAGTCTCAATTTCTGCTGGTTGTGATTCTAGCAAAGACAAAGCGTTTCACTCATTGATTCTATTTGCTGCATATCTGTTTTGAGAATTACGGATCATGGCTTATCCCGGGATCCGGATCCAATCCTGTTCGAGAAAATGGAAACGTGGTCCAATCTGGATCCTTCTTCCGTCACAAATGTCCAAAATCCGAAAATATCCTACAAAAGGTTGAGCATCTATTTGCCCCTGTCGTCGAATTCAGTTGTCCTGATGCAGGGGTTCGTCCAGTTGACATGACAAATGCACCGATACAAGTAATGAAAGCATACCCCGAAACCACTTTCTACCTTACAAAATTCAATATCAGGCTCGGTGAGAAACTCACCCTTAACTCATCCGCTTAAGCTTGATGCTGACAGATCAAAGGCAATTAATTCTGCCATCGACAAACATCTATTAGATAATCCGATTTGTGCGAATAATTATCGAGACGACAGATTTCGCGTCGTTGGGAGGGGCCGTTCACACTCCCATTTGAGTGCTTTGGAGTCGACTTTTATCAAAATACACGAACCCAAACTATGTCAACAAAAGGAGTTCTTGTACCACCTAAAAATAGTACATTGAACGCTCTCTCGTTTGAAATTTCATGCTGGTGACGTCATATTTTGTGATACGATTTTTGATATACAATGTTCTTTCCAATTCTCTACTAGTTGCTGACAATTACCCCTAACGAGTGTCAGCCAAAAATATTCGGGTTTATTTCTATATGAATATACTATTCAATTGTATATTGAAGTTCCGTACCTCCAAGAAGCTCTTCAAAATTCAATTTGTAAAAAGTAAATAGTTTGCCTAAACCAGAGATGAGCATGGATTAGGATTAGGTTTTGAAAAAACAGGACTTGTGAAATTTTGTCGGATTTGGATTGGATTTGGATTAGAGATTTTTTTCAGAACGGATTTGGATTGGATTTATCTATTTTCTGGGAGATTGAAATGTCGTGTGGCGAATGGCGACAAACTTTATTCAAATCAGTTATTAATGTACTTATGGTTACTAGGTAATACTGAATCAAGTGAATCGTTGGTTGTAAAAGAAAATTTTCGAATCCCTCCATTGCATAAATTAGTTTTTTTTTCTGAATTTCCAGTTGGAATCGGATTAGGATTGGACATGGACCAAGGTGGGTGTCCGATTCCATAGACAACTCCTAGTCGCTTCGACATCTTCCTTTCTTTTCATTGTATCGCATTTTTTGTGGTGTATTGAACTGATAAAATTGCTAAATCATAGCTAGGGCCCCAAAGGGGCCTGGCTGCCCATCCAATAAGTCGCTGCTGAAGAGATTCGGCGTCCTAAACATAGAAGATATGCGGAAACTAGAAATCGCCAAGTTTATGTATCAGTTTCACTGCGGTCGTTGCCCCGAATATTTCAATGACTTCTTTACCTCTGAATCAAAAGCGCACAAGTACAACACACGCGCGTCCACGTCGTCCAAATATCATATGATCGACCGAAAAGATCATCGCTCCATCAAATATGCCGGACCTGATGTGTGGAACAGTATCCCGCCGGCCATCCGACAGTCGACGAGCATGTCCACATTCAAGTCGAAATACAAGCAATTACTACTAAATAAATACAGTCCATCCTCAAGATTACCGGACCACGACTGACCTATCGATCTCGCTTCCCATGACATGCCGCCCTATTTCTTGTCGCTTTCTTTTTCTATACTGTATTCTTTACTTTCATTCAGTGTGCATGCCTCCTCTTTACTACGCCTAGGCCAAGGTGGGTGTCCGATTCCATTGACAAATCCAAGTCGCTTCGACATCTTCCTTTCTATTCATTGTATCGCATTTTTTGTGGTGTATTGAACTGATAAAATTGCTAATAAACCAATGATGATGATGATGATAATAAACCAATGATGATGACTTGAATATGGAAAAGTTATGGATTAGGATTAGGATTAGGATTTGAAGGTTCGGATTTGGATTGGATTAGGACATAGAAATATCAAATCCGCTCATCTCTGGCCTAAACCTGCGGCCGTCGACACGTAATTCAATTAGTCTGTGTTAGCGGCCGTCAACATGGAAATTGAATTTATGAATTACCTCCCGAATTTTTGAGAGATCGTGAATAGTTTTGAAATTTTATAATCACCATGCCATATATACCATGCATTGAAGTTAGCTATAAGCGATTATTCGAAAAGGTGGTGCAATGCTGAAGCCAGCTGAGTCCAAGTTCATACAAAATATCGAAGTAAACGACAGAAATTCACTTTCATGCACTGGAAATTTAAAATCCTGTCCTGATCCGGATCCGGTTGTCGGGCAAAAATGAGAATGCGGATTTGATCCTGTTTGAGAAAAACTTGCAAGATTCCTGTCCCGCTAGAATCCAAAATCCTGATATTGTACATCTCTAATATCTGTGCGAGACTGCTTTTTGAGTGCTTGCTGTCATGAAAGTCAACCAACGAATTCGTCTGGACGTTCATCGTGACAAGCGTGTTGTATCAAAAACCGGAATAAATTTTCAACTTGGTATCACTGTCATTTTATATTATTGTGCACTATGCATGCAACCTTGTATAATTGTATACCTGAACCAGTGGTATCAGAATCCCAGTAGTGTAAAAATAAATTCGGGAAACATCGATATAAACGTTGAAGCTATTTTCATGGTCTCAGTGAAGCGTCGTTGTGCCAAATCAACGGTTAGGTTGGGTTGGAAATTAAGGAAAGGTTGCGAACAACTATAGTGTACAGCCACGGCCCAATATAGTATTTGTAATTAATGCCAATATTAATGCCTCTCACGCAGGCCGAAGCCGCCGCATCTACCTCCAAAGTCGTATATATGGAACTTCAACACTTCGTTTTTGAATGAGCGGCGACAGAAATTGCAGAAATTCATGCGCAGGTACTGCTTTAAATTTAAACATTATTGATCTGATAACTTTTCGCATACTATATGCAACGTTCGTTTGGGCCTCAAGGTCTGATGGTTTCGAATAATTTATTAATGGCATCCTGGCAAAACATGCTAATTCTTATAAGTCGCTGCGTTCTGGAGTACTCGAGTATACTTACTTTTTAGGAGGACTCAAACATGTTTACTTGTTTCACGTTCGGCATACTACCTCGCCACCTCATAAGCGTAAGCGGTGTCTTACAAAAAGCCTAGAGGTGGGCCGTGCTATAAGTCGGCAGATACGGAAAACAATGAACAATATCGGTCAGGTGTAAATGAACATAGTAGTCGACAGACATCATGGATACCACAAACAAACAAACAAACAAAGTGGTTTTGTTTTTTACGTCATACTTGCACTTTTACTTTACAGTTTGTGAGGCAAAACCATTCACCTTGTACCAGGGTTGTAACCACGTCACAAGGTTCCGAGTCACAACTCACAATTCAATCTCACTTTTATAGTTTTGACTCGAGTCAAGTCGAGTCATTTTCAATTCACCACCGAGTCCAAGTCACGCAGTAGGGTGTCGAGTCCGAGTCATAGGGTTTTGACTCGAGTCCTAGTCCAAGTCATTGTACTGACCGTTCAGTTCCAAGTAAATGTCATGTGAAACCCACTTTTCACAACTCTGCTCAGTGATATCGAATGCCTCGCATTCATAATACACTAATTTTCCTACTTTTAACAGTTTATGTTAGCATTTTCAAGAACCAGTACTGATAGACGAAATTATAATAGTGTGATAACTTTACAATTCTTCTAAATTACAATGAAATGCCTGTGATGGTGGACCTAGTCATATGACTTGGTCCTAGTCATGTGCAATGACTCGAGTACAAGTCGAGTCAATACACAAATAAACTCGAGTTGAGTCGAGTCATTTTTTAGGAAATGACTCGAGTCAAGTCGAGTCACCAAAAAAATTGCGACTCGAGTCTGACTCGAGTCATTACAACCCTGTCTTGTACACATTTTATTTCTATTTTGACAAGGATTTCGAGTAATCCAATCGTAATCGAGTGTTAATTGTAGGCTAATGATTCCAGTCGAAGAGTCAAAGCCGATCTTTTCGAATACTAAAATACCAGTTTCGATACTTCATTCCCTAATTGGAATGGTTTGAAACCTCTATTGCAGTGGTTCTCAACCACGGGTCCGCGAAGCATTTTCAGGGGGTCCGCGAAGCCTCTAAATTTACAACATAGTCGATAACGGAATTTGTATTTTATAAATTAGGAAAATCACGTGGCGGTTTCGCTTCATTACTAGTAAAAATACAAAAGTCACGTCAACAGAATGCCCGTCTGAGATGAAATATCCTACTGTGCTGACTCGGTTTTAGTTGTCAAATTGCCAATAGTATACTGATGCAAATATTTGGCTGTTTAGGGATGTTTTGTTGGGGATTATGGGAAAATATAAAGTTGGATTAGCAAGGTCAATCATAGTGATTTCAAAATGTTTACAAAAATCCATTTTCTCCTGTGATATAATCTTTTCTTCAAGATGAGCTGCTACATATAAATGACCATTAACCAGGCTTGACGTGTTATATGTTCATTGAAAAAATTTGTTTGTTAATTTTGGTGCCATATTTGTTCCGATCGTACCCAAATGTGTCGGTGCAAGCGTTACACGTTATTATTACATTCACAGCCACCTATATCTTTGTGGAAATGGATTTTTAGCACTCGTTCACATCAAATCGAAGACGCGAATTTTCAAGACATACAGTTGCAAAATCCGCTTTGACATAATAAAAGTCCACCCAATTTCTACATAAATGATGTTATTTTCAAGATAAGTATTTTTTTGCTGTATGTCATCATTTGCACAGGACAGATGACGATTGCACGATAATTGAGCTAAATGTGAACTAAAACATCCGGGGAACCGCGGGGGTCCGTGACGGTCCAAAAGGGGTGCGCGAAGACAAAAGTTCGAGAACCGCTGGTCTATTGGTTTCATCATAGCCTCAAAATATGCAGCTGAAGTGATCAACCCAAAGCATTGTCACAACGTGCAATGAAATGGGTATGGTCGAAATATACCAAATTAGAATAATGTGATGTAGAACTGGAAATGTTTTATTTTTGGTCGCCTAAAAGGTACGTATTTGAAATTTCCAAATCATCCATTATGTACTGACGTCATATTGAGTGATAATCGAATAGACTTGAAGCCTAATATCCGATTCGGGATCGATTTTGCCCAGCTCTAGAGGTAGGCTATTCTATTCAAATGAATATAAACCTAATTTCTTGTCGCTCAACCTCCGCTCTATTTCACAGCGTAATACGCGAAACATTGTTCGTCTCGTCGTCCTATCTCCACCTGTTTCTGCAAACAAACATGACTCCGAAAGAGATGGACAGCTGCATCGATACCGGGAATGTCACCGAAGCCATACTGGAACACAGCGCGCGTTCGGACGACTGCTTCACTTATATCTGCCAGAAGGACACAGTGAGGCGATCGTCAACGTTTACGTCTGTGATGTGGAAAATCCAGACGAATACTCTCACGAAAATCGTGGACGGAAACGGAAATATAGAGCGCGTAAAATCGATATCCCATACTGGAAGCCCGCCACCGGATGACACGGAGATTACAATTAATTAGAACTTGACTGTGCGGAGTTCTTACTGCCAAGATACCTGTACCTCACGATTATCAATGTCATATGTGAATGACACTTTATTGGTTTCAAATATAGATTGCTGACGCTATTTTTCTTTATTATTGTAGGCCTAAATAAAGTTTGTTTGAACTCTATTCATCTATATGATTAGCATTTGTGTCATAGATTATATCCAGAAGGGTCAGAAACGAAATAATGCTGCCTTTTACGAGTACTCTCAAGTCTCAAGTCGGTTTTGCATACTTGTACCCCTTACTCAAGGTGGTTATGTTCTAGGTTATACTTTCATTTATAATTTGTTTAGGAAAAACTATTTTCTTTTTACACTTTGTATTGTGTAAGGTTGACAGTAGTTTTGTGGTATGCTGCAACAACTATTATCAGCGACTTTGTCATGTCAACTAGACCGTATCAAGACAACTGCATTTAGTTTCGAAAATTGCATCTGTCTTCGGTATTTCTGCCTTTGACTGCTAAAAGTAGTATGCGACTCATCGACCAAAGCTACTTTTAAAAAAAGACTTAGACGAGCAAGTTTAAGATCTTCATACTACTTGAAGTAGTAGTGAAATGAAGATTGCTACTTTACCAGTAATTCCGTACCAATTGACCGTATTACTTCTACGTGGGTAGCAACGATGTCTAGTTCAACCACCTCTGCTTATACCTGACCTGCGACAGCTGGGTACTTTTGCATACTAACTATTTGGATATTTTATGTCATATATGCAAATATCTAGGTTACCGAAATTAATCAATGTGTCAGTTGCTGGCATCAATCCGTTCGGTCTTTACTAGTGCACGAACTGTGTCTCATCACTGTACTGTAAGCGGGCTACCAGATCACACATTTCTACTGGACCATCATTTTTATTTGTAGATTCCCACTTGATTGTTATGAAGATTCGTGCCAGCTGAGCGATTTCTGATGCGAATTTCAATGACGTTTTTATATATATTTATAATCAACTAAAAGGAAAAGGGTGATTAATTACAACCTCATAACCTATATACAGATGCGATTATATCAAACTCGTATTTTGCGTTTTGGAAACCTTTTACAAGTACGACGAACGACGTGCAAGCACAATCAATATTTTATTGCCATTTGCTATTACAGTCGTATATGTTCGCACAGTCGTTGTATTAAAACGTGGAAATATAGTATCTCTTTTGTCAATGTTCCGCGAGAGATTTTCTAGTGTGACACAAGCCGGAAAAGTTTGGGAACCACTGCTCCAAACTGTACAATTGTAAATGTACAGTGTGTAGCCTACAGTGATACAGTCCATAGCCGTGATTAGCAACGTGGGGTGTTCAATGGTGCCGCGAGATAATTGGGTATTGCAAAATTTATTATATTTATCTTCAACATAGGCTACACGCCAAGTGAATATGTAGTTTTGAATCGGAGACATGAGGTTCATGATTGATGAGGATATGACTATAGATAACTAACCTACGGATAGATATACGCAACACCAGTCGTCACGCCTGCTTGCCCGGAGCGAATTACTGCTCACCAATCTGAACGCAACATAATTGCTAATCCCATAGCTGACGACCCGCGCGCTCAAATTCAATAAAGTTGATCTTATTTGAAAGCTACTGTTGCACTGATTCCGAAAATATACATTATAATCTAATCGGGGCAATGAAACCCCCTTGAAATACACCTGAAAATCAGCATTGTTTTAAACCCTCGCAGCGACGCAGCACAATGACCATAACAATGGCCCTTGCGCGGTTGCGATTGTTCAGAACAATGCCGATTTTCAGACTTTGAGGTGTATTTCAATGGGGTTCCATTGCCCTGATTAGATTTTGATGTATGTATTCGGAATCAGTGCAACAGTAGCTTTCAAATAAGATCAACTCTATTGAATTTGAGCGCGCGGGTCGTCAGCTATGGGATTAGCAATTATGTTGCGTTCAGATTGCTGAGCAGTAATAACCTCCGGGCAAGCAAGCGTGACGACGGGTATTGCGTATCTATCCGTAGGTTAGTTATCTATAATCCGACTCCATTCACCATTGCGTTATAAAGCCTACACAGATATTCTCTGCCAAGAGAAGGGTTAGGCAATTATTTTTCCCAGTGGGTGTGGGACAGATTAGAAGCACGCGCAGGAGATACGTTGGCGAGCGGAGTCAAAAGTTCAAATTACTTTCTGCGGCGTAGTAATTTTATTTCAAAATTTACAGTAGTGAATTACATCGTTAACACAAGCTGCATGCAGAGTGGATGTGTTAATATTAGGTAACGATAAAGCGAGTGTTAATTTAGCGTCATTATTCAAAATAACGGTAAACATGAAAATCTTTCACCTCTTGGAAATATTAAAGACTAGACACGTTATTCTATTCGTATTTTTTCAGAATGTTGACTCAACATTACACACCTCAAACATAAACACGGTGACCTGATCACCACAAACTAAAAAGAAGGTTTACCTTTGATTTCAGTACACAAATATGCATCGTTCCTAATCACCTTTTTTGATGTTCCCGTTCATTGTTTTTATACTTTATGGGGGGGTGATGACTGCTAATCACGTTTAGCCTACTACTGATTGCCTTGTTTTACGAATTAGGGATTTGCAAACGCATCACGTACCAATTTGAAGCACGGGCCGTCTGATTCGTAACAATGACAACAGAGATGTTTTAAACTAAACTATATGAAAACAGTGATATGTGACTTCAATTTTTATGGCATACGGGAGATGTGGTACCGATGGATCAAAAATTACAATATGAAACCTTCAGCCGAAAATAGCAGATCTTTTGCTGTCACAACACTTTGGTACAAGCTCTATCTATCGCGGACATTTACATTGATATCCTCCTTTTCAAAAAATATTAATAAACGTTCAAAATTTGTTGCTCGAACGTATCATCGGTCCCCACCCGGTGGGTCCAATGGCACACGACCATGGGACCTATGAGACATACGCTCAAATCTCAAATTTTTCAACTTGTTTTGTTGTGTACTGTAATCTAAGCTATAGCACGCCACTGAAGAATGTTTCTTCGCCACCTTCAAGAATTAAATAGTTTATATCATCTCGAATGTTGGGATACAATCACGTTTTGAATTCCGCCGAAATTTACAAAATTAATGCCTCATACATATCACCCGCAAATCGACATTTTGACTTTCAAATACCTCGTAATAGCGATAAAACATCACATGCAACTCTGATTTACACCCTATATATATGTAGGCGTGTTTCTGTTGTTAAGTGATTATAGTTGGTCTAACTATTTTGCTTGATTTGGCTATGGTACCATAGGTCCCCCACCCTATAAATATTGTAATTGAATTGAAAATAATCCACTCAAGGATGATATTGATTCAAAAAATATGTGCCATTATATACCCTGATACAAGCCCTATACTGTACATAAAAAATTATTGCAGGTTTGTTAGTCTGGAAGGTGATATAGAAAAATGTAAATGTCGATCCAAATTATTTTACACCCCCTAAAACGTAAATCATCTGTCACAGACCCCATAACTCACGCAGGTCAAAAATATTTGCATGCGAGGAAAGATTCTGCCAGCGTGCCGTTGTAGACAAAGTCGCGTATACTGTAATCATGGGATTATCATAGAGAATTTTTTCGGTTCCATTGTCTCATCGGTACCACATCTCCCCCTACTTTGCTATATTGGCTGTATTTTGAATATGAATTACGCATACGACCTACGTTGGCTACGTAATCACGGTACATAAATTAACTCTTTTCCGATTAAGCTTATACAGCCTATATGACTGTAGTCCAGGGTCGCCTACTCAAAACGAGTCGCGGGACACTTTTCAAATTTCGCAGAGGCCACGCGCCGCAAGTATGCAATATCGAGACAAAATAGGCCTCAGTAGACTTACCACGCTATGCTCTCTAACATGGGCGATGGCTATATAGTTACCACAAAAGAAGTGATATTTTACTAAATAAGTACAAATACAATAACAAATATCATGATCATAAACTTTATTCTATTTTGGACTATGATCTGTGCACGGTACCTGACAACGCATTTCAGCGACCAAGGAATCGATATCGAGGCTAGCGAGACACGTTACTAGATGAAAGACTATCTCCGAACGCTTGATCTAGTGGGGACACCCTAAATCCCCGTTTTCTGAGCGTCTCGGTCTTGGCACTGTCTGGGCCACTGCACGTCAAGACAATATGCCAAATTACCTATTCACATCGGCTAATTTTCCCTCGATGGAATGCTATTGCGATCGCCAAAGCTGTTTCAGCTGGTGAGGAATAGTGATGTTGAACACATGCGAATAGCATATTTTTAAACAACAATATTTGGAAACTGAAATCAAATACAGCATTTCAAAATGGTCTACATAGCGTTCTTCCAAAATCTCAAATCCGATCGTGGGCCTCAAAATAGGACCTCGCGTGTTGGTGACCTCAGCTTTAGTCCATGCATTGACAGTCAAAATTAGATTTTATGTTCTAAATTCCAACTTGACAGTGTTTTGTCGTCATGGAAAGCGAATCGTTTACAGTCGTTGTGGTTGTTCGGAGCAATGACAACTTTCACAATAATGCGTATATATACCGACAGAAGGAGTTCCTTTACAACAATGGTTCTCAAACGGGGGAGGAGGGCGTGAAAGCATCTGAAGGGGAACGTGAAGCTGCGGTCAACTGCGATTTACCTCCAATTCATATTTCTTACTCTGTAAAGTCCGAATTTCATATTTGAGAATTCTCTCATCATTAGTCGTAACCTTCCATGCCATCAAACTATCCGTTGGGATTATGGTTGCGATTTGTGATATGACGATAAGCGGGGCGCGAAATTATTCACTATCATTAGGGGGGGGGGGGTGTATAAAAAAGTTTGAGAACCACTGCTTTACAATGTCCATTGTTTTTCCGTGTAGGAGAAGGTGGAGCAGAATGCATACAGTGGCACAACGGTACATCGTGAATATTTTTTAGACCCGACAGTAAAAATATACAATTATACAAAATGCATAGGCCTACATCGCTTCGATCATTTAGTAATGCCATATCAGCCGTAATCCTGATGTGGTTTGATTTTGTCAGGGTCGCCCTCTTTGTCAGAAAATGAGGAGTTTCTTAATTTCGCTGACCTGCGTAAATTTACATCGCTACCTTTCGATCGTGCATTAGGTGGATATACATCGTTTATTGTGCTTGAGATTAGTACACATATTTGTCGGAGCAGTTATTAGTCACCCTGTATGCTATTTTACGCACAGGATTGCGTTATGCTCTGAAGAAGTGGGTGGGCACATCGGGAAAATTTTGCTGGGGCATAATGGTTTTCAAAATATATAAAAATGAACAGAAGAGTGCGTAGAAGCAAGATCGTCACCAACCCTCCCTTAAAAAGACATCCCTTGATGTGTCACGCAATGAATGAGGGACTTTAAGGTGATTTTACCAACCCTTAAATCAATGTGGATCGACTATAGCCGGCAACGATATTGATTGATTGTTGATTGTGGAGGACATGACAAGGTGTTAAAGATTGAAACTATTTTGTGGCGTCCAGCGAGGTAACGCTTCATGAGTTCGAGTTGTGAACCCTAGAACTGGAAACGCCGCAATTTAAACAGGGGAGTACCTTGTAGGGATGGTGTGAACGTGAGGTTCACGTTCGCGTTCTGTGTGTGAACCTCCGAAATTTTGAGGTTCACGTTCACAAACGAACCTTGGTAGGTTCTGCACTGTGAACCTTTTTCATATATTACAATTTTCACTCCATTATAACATCTTTGGTTGAAATTTATTGCATTTATTCAACTGCGGGCCACTCTATACATGGTGCTGGCACCATAAAAAATCAACACTAAAATAGCATACACCTTCACAATCTCAAAAATTTTACTTGCTTTGTTACAAAAGTTGCTCGAAATATCCAGCTTTCCGTTTGTAAATATTTAGTGATTCTCTGCTGCGAGCTTGACTCGCAATCACACAGCATCAAGAGAGAAATACACTACATGTAGGTATAGTCAGCCAATGGCGCTTTTTCAACCAATCAATGAAATTGATATCATTGTCTGATGTAAAAAATCTAGCAGGCGTACGGGCTCAATCTTGATTTCATATGTTTATTGTGTCATAAAACCCAAATTTGTGCGATTGGGGTGTTGGCTACTGCAGTATAACTTGGTAATGGGGTAATATCGGTAGCAAGTATAAAACCCGTTTGACACTCTGCTGAATATCAACGTAGCAATACTGAGACGCCGGGATACATTGTTCGGTCTGGCCTAGACCGTTAAGGCGTAAGCCTATATACCCTTGCAAGCCCTCCTCGAAATTTTTGGCAAAGCGACGAAAGATATCGATTTTATGGGATTATTATCTAATTTGATTGCCCCAGTTGATACATTTGGCGACGTTTAAAACGTCAATATGTGTTTCAGCATTGTGGCATTATGTGGCCCGAGTCGTCGCTAGGTATCGTGTACAGTACATTAATATAGATAGGCTATCAGTACACTGAAATGTAGGGTTGGAATTAGCAATATGACGTCAAGTGACGTCATGAGGTTCACGTTCGCGTTCACACAGAACCTTTCAAAAAGGTTCGCGTTCACACGAACCTGAACCTTTCAGAGGTTCACACCATCCCTAGTACCTTGATCCGCGCAGTCAAACGCTATTTTGAGCTCAAGAAAATGGTACACCCCACACGCCGATTCTTCAGGATTTCATGGCATTGCTTAGCCACTGTTATCAGGGTATGTGCAGTTTGATGTTTTTTGCGGATGCCAATTGTGCGAAGAGATATGATGGAGATGTTAACAAGAAACGAGAATAGCCAGGGAAGAACAGGATATTTTTCGAATACAATCCCGATACACGGGAGAATAGATGTAGGACGGTATAGTTTATTCTGGGGGTCATATTGGGCCATATCATCACAATTCGCGTAGTTGCATCTTAGCCATAACTTTATGTGTCGGGCTGTGTCGTCGTGACGCGGAAAGGGATGGAGCTGAAATAACGCTGCCAAATAGTCACGCACCCGGAGGTTGCACATGCACATCTCCAAACTATAGCATCACAACGGCCTCAAATGACATTATACCACATCTCATCATTGCGAATTAAGTAGCCTACGACTCATTTCTTAAGAAACTTTGGAAATTATATACGATCTACCCGTGAAGGCAATTCACACCAGGCGCCGAAATGACCGGCGACGAATAGTCCAGCTCCCGCAGCTTGAGCCGTACATATCAAACGAGGCTCGCGGAGGAAAATAATGAGTCCCGTGTCGAAATGCGAATTTGGAATCGTCTTGGCCCCACGAAGGGATATATTCTTTTAGTTTCGTCTGATACGTGTAAGCGATTCCAATATATCAGGGGCAGCGACAACCTCTATACAGCTTTACCGGAATCTTTGGTGGAGTTTTTCAAACAAATCTAGTGCAAGACCTACCGAATTATGACATCAAACCGACCTGTATGATGCAGGGGTGAGAACATTTTTCATCATCACGCTTTATCCTCGTAACATCTTTGATGTCACTTATTGGCTATGGTACCGAAAACAGTGGACTTGAAAACGACCAAAGCAACCACGGAAGTTCGAACATTACGTGACTAAAAATAGATGATGCAAATATTGCGAACAGATAGTTCGGTTACGACAAAAATTGATACCCTACCGAGCGAGATAGTGTAATGGTTATGCGTCCGGCTTCTCGAGCGGTAGGTCGTGGGTTCGATCCCCGACCGGGTCACACCAAAGACTTGAAAATTGGTATCCGCAGCTATCCTGCTAGGCGTTCAGCAATCACGGATAGCATGGAGGAGAAAAAACACGGGGGCGCAGACTAGATGACCTCATGGGGCCGTATCGCAACTCCGTCGTCAAAGCATCTCGATGGTGCAGGCGAAAAAGAATATCATATCTCTCTCTCTCTTCGCAATAAATAATGTAATCACTGACGTAACCGATGTCGTTGTCAGCTGCAGATTCCTTGCTTGAAACGCTAAATAGCACAAAATTGTTGGTAATATTTTGATATTTATTTTTACATTTTGGCACGCTGCATGCGATAGGTTGCCGACCCCTGAACTACTGCATGGTGGGTTCAATTGCGGAGTATCGGTGTTAAAAGTAATCTAGAAATATGAAGTTTATTTTAGATCAGAAGTAATCGCAAAGATTGTTTATCGGCATTTATTTACTGACTGCTTTAATGTTATGAAGATTCCGATCGGTTTTGGACGGTATCAAGATTGACTTTTCTTAATGGCAATGAAAATTGTGAACTGTACGGAGATCACTTTTGGTAATTTTCAACCGCAAGAGATAATATGGAACAAAAATATTGTTTTCGATCACTAAGGCGTATATTACATATGAAGAGCTTCTTGGAGGTGCTGAACTTCAATATAAAATTGAATAGTATATCCATTTGAAATGAATCACAAAATACGACGTCACCGGCATCCTTATTCAATAGTATATTACATGTGTGTAATTTCCTTCAGGTATGAGGTATGTCAGGCTCCCGTTTTTAATCAACAATTTTAGTCAGAATTCGGTACGTTTCAATCAGGTTTTGCCATTTCCCTATTTAATTCACTTTTTGTGTTTTGCCTGAATTCAGCTTTACCTTTCGTATGACCGAAGGATTATCGTAAAGGCCCTCTCGTCCTCAGGAAATTATCCTGAGTAACACCAAAGGAACTTAGGAAAGGATATACGATCTACCCGTGAAGGCATAGGCAATTCACGCGTAAAGATGAGCTAATATCAACATGACATTTGTACAGACATCGTACATCATGCATGAATAACGTTCGCGTGTGCTGGCGCGTACTATATACCTGGTAAAAAGCTGATAAAACAGTAGGCTAGTGCATACCAGAACCAATTTCGCGAAGACTAGGCTATACTGAGTTTAAAATATTGATCGGATTTTATACTATGAGATTACTTAGCTTTCATTACTATGAGATATAATGATTATGATACTATGCGATCAGGAATAAGTGAAAATATTTTTCATTTCTCGACATTCATTTGCTCACTGCTAAAATGTGCTGCAGTTTAACGAGCGTCCTTTGGAAAGTATGAGGAAATGTAGCATATGGTTTCGACCAATAAGTTTCTACCGTATTAATTACGTTTCGGTAAAAGGATAAGTTTTCCCATATTAAAACCGCACTGTTGTGTTTTGTCTGAATTCAATTCTACCCTTTGCACGATAGAATTACTATTTATCAATCCAGCTCGCATCATTGGGAAACTATCATGAGTGATACTAAAGGAAGTTCGAAAATGGCATGCTACTCCTCGACGCAATTCACGCATAAGGATCAGCTATAGTTTCAAAGTGACATTTGTACATAATTCGTAGATCATGCATAATTTACGTTCAAGGGTGGCGCGTATAGACCTTTTATAAAGCTGATAAAACAATAACCGCACCAGTTTCCGGAAGACTATATGCTTTAATTTTAAAATACATAGCTGATCTTATCTTATGAGAAAAATGTGAATTCTGATACCAGGTCGTTCTCTGGAAACGATTCCAAACGAAATTTAAATCTAATATTCAAAACGCATAATATATGATCAGAGAAGTATTTTGAAATCAACGTCGTCCCGAGGAAACCGTCGTGGTATTGCTAAATTAACTTTGAAAATGGTATATACGCGTTATTCGAGACCGGAATTTTCGCGTAACGACAAGTTAATTTGAGAGTAACATTTATCTATCGTATGGTGTTTCGAAGGTCTGATTTCACATTTATCTAATAGCAAAATATATTATATATAGTTTAGAATCAATAGTCTCCGGGAAACTGGTCCGGGGTTTATCTGCTTTTTAAAGGGTATATAAGTGATAACATGTTCGCGCATGATATACGATGTATTTACAAATGTCACTTTGAAACCAGCTTATCGTTATGGGTGGTCTATACATGCAGATCGTATAGCATATCGAAAGTTCATTCAGTATTACTCAGGACAATTTACAGAGGACGGGCTGGCTGGCCTTGAAAACAGTTTTCCCGTCATACAAAAGGCAGAACCAAATTCAGCGCAAATCACAATATAACGGATTTAACTACAGTGAAAGACAAAACGTAACGAATACGGCAGAAAGGTATTGTTCGAAAATATATCCTTATCATTCTTCATACCTGCAAGGAATTCGGTGTTGCTAAATTTACTTTGAAACTGGTATATAGGTTTATAACGAACAATACATTCATATTGGCAGGTTTTCTCAATCGAACCCAAGTCAGGGTTATCATATTTTGGAATCGGGAAAGGAGGACACTTTTTCAAAATTTTCAAACTTAGAATACCGGAGGAAAATGGTCAATTTTTTCCACTTCGTGGTCGGTTGACATATAAAAAATAAAGGTGAACATTCTCATTCAGCGCCTAAAATACAGTTTTTTCTTTCGCATTATCTGTTGGTTGACTAACAAAAAGGTCATCTTTCCGGCTCAGCTCACGAAATAGCCGCCGGAGCGTTACTTCAGTGCTGATTTACTATCTCTCAGACCAATTTTGCCCTACATTCAACCAAAATTCTCAAAAAATAGGACAAAATCTCAAAAAGGTGGACATTTAGGCGTCCTCGGAGGACATTTTCAAAAGCCTGAAAAAGGAGGGCAAATCTTCCTAAAGGAGGACGTATGCTAACCCTAACCTAAGTGGTTCTAAATCGGACGACATTCAGCCAGTTACGTGTGTGAAACTTGGTATCGGCACAGGTAGCAACCCCGTTTCAGTCGTCCCTGTTACGTCGCCCATTGAGCGCCGATACGGCACACCTACTAACCGTAACTAAACCGTCGTGGTTCGTAAAACAGAGTTCCTTCTTTAATATCGACTGACAAGTGACAACTAACTGTCTTTATCGCGTCGAGAAAGTGCAAGGCTGAAGAATTGTGTGTCAGAAATCTGCATAAAACTTTACGAAGCGAGGACGGGTGATCACGATATTGACAGAGTGAATTGAAGTCAGTTTATTCCAGCCGCAAAGGCGTTAAGCGGTAACTTACCACTATGTCGAGACAGGAAATCAGAAACAGAATATTTTTCCCAATTTCTCGGCAGAGGTGTGGGCGTGGCATTGCAAAGAAAAGTTTAGCGTCATACTCGAATGAGCTGAATGTCACATTCGAACTCGTTGTCATGACTATCGATCGAACACGCCTCTGTTTTTAAAGAGGTATTCGTTGCTGATTCCTTCTCTCTAAGAAGGGAAAATGATTTTTTCTCGCGGCAATCGTTCTATTGACGCTCACTCAGTCCCAAAAATCTATAAATCACTATATCACTATATCCTTCATCCTTAATTTCTTTGCTATATTCATTTAATTCCTTAAATGACTATATATGCGGAGTTCCGCCCATCTCTCACCATTCAACTATTGCCAAGTTGCGTTAAAAGATTGTGCAAAGTAGCCAACAGCGATCAGATCCAGCATATTTATGCAATGTTTGTGTTTGTGTATACCATTCGGTTTTTATTTACAGTATTCGATTCAGAAAGTAACAGCTATACTGTACCAATATTAGTATATTACGCATTCTGAATAGTTCAAATTGTGCGAAGGGATTATGCATAGACGGCAACGGTCATCATATCCAACATGTCAGGGCGATGTTTCCAATTATGTGTAAGCCCTACCTGGAAATTAGTTGTAACTCCTTTGTGCGTATAATACATGACTATTGAACTTAGGACGTAAGTTTTATTGCGTGAAATGACATGTAACTTCGTCTGCGAAGTCGATATACAGCGATAACGCGTAACTCCGTTACTCCGTTAGGCCATATAGTACATAAATTGTTTGTTTGTTTGTTTTTGGGGTATTCATGGTGTTTGTCGACTACTATGGTCATTTACACCAGGCCGGTATATTTTCTTATTCTCCGTAACTGTCGACTTATAGCACTGCCCACCTAGGCTTTTGTAAGACACCGATAACGCGTATGAGGAGGCGAGGAGGAGCCTAGGTAAACCTCCAACAATTAGGTATCGGAATTCGGAAGTCGACCTCGGTCGGCCTCGAACCCGCACCCATTGATGTTGCAGCCGCGGATTATACCACTGCGCTATATCGTTGGTTGGTTGGAGACCTGATTAAACCACTCAAGCTTATATGATCACTTCACAATGTCATTTTCGACTATATGTACAATTGTACATGTACATTGTACAACAATGTTTTTGTTTGTCTGTTTGTGTTATTCATGGTGTTTGTCGATAACAATAGTCATTTACAGAAAGCCGACTGTCTTTATTTTGATTCCGTATCTGTCGACACGGCCCACCTCTACGCTTTTTTAAGACACCGCTTGCGCGGATCTGATGGCAAGGAGGAGCCTAGGGGCGGCCAACCCATGGCCCGAGGCCCGCGAGAAGGTTTTGAGTGGCCCGCGAGTTAGTTTTCGAAATTAGTTATATTATTATTTAAAATGAATTGCTCAGATCGTGAACTTTCAAGGCCAACCAAAAATTTGATTAGTCTGGCCGCAACACTATAGGAATGTGCGCATCACTAAAATATCAGTTCCGACGCATTGGCAGATCCTAGGTCCATTCACATTTTTAGTAAATCGTCGTACATTACAATAAAGTAGAATAGTACTAACATTTTTCTTCACGCTTCGCGTGATTTAATTGTAACACAATTTCTTGCTTATAATATTTGTACCGCCTCCTGAAAATGAAAGAAAACGCCTAATTTACGCGATTGAGTCTAACTATATTCGCAATTACGATAGAAAGCGTGTGCGCTCGCAGAAAGGTAATGACTTGATCCTAACACCTAGCGGAAACCTTCGATATCGATATGTCCAGATGCCGAATAGTCCTGTTCTTGCAAACTGAGCCCAGCGGGCGGTATACGGTAGACCCACCATATAATAAAGTAACAATATTATTGACCTAGTTCATTTACGAACTGTGAAAATTTTTCACGCTCGCGTGGCAAGTGACCCGCGCACTCGTTCGTCAATTGGATGTTGCCCTTTAGCCGAAAAGGTTGGATACCCCTGACCTAGATAAACTTCCACCACTTGGGTAGGAGTTCTGGAGTCGACCTCGGTCGAAACGCGAGCCCGCAACCCTGGTGTTGCAGCTGTGGATCATACCACTACTCTAAGCTCGGACAGTTCCCCTAATGCTACTTTGCTTAAATACTTATTTTGTTATATAATAATTTGCCATAAATATGTATTCAGACAATTCTAGGCACGGCACAACATATGCATTTCAGTTTTAAAATTGCCTTATCGTGATAAGTGAATTGCGTTGTCGCGTGTAGGTCGTAGACCATTATAGGCTATATACCAGGGGCGGGCAACCTACGGCCCGCGGGCCAGATCCGGCCCGTGACGGGATTTCGAGCGGCCCGCAGAGAGTTTCTACCCTGAAAGCGAAATTATAATTATAATATTATAATTAATATAATTATTGACGAGTTTTATGCGTCACAGAACGAATCCAAGTTTGTCAGCCCCAGAAAGATGATCATGAAACTATTTTTGTTCTGTTCAGGTCTACATATATTTGCGAGCAAACATTTTCGACCATGAATATTTAAAAGAAAAGGCGTCGTCCCAATACAGCTGATGTTGACGTGCAATTTTTACATCTACATCTACGGGTTTCTACATCCGACATGCAGTCAGAGTTCAAAGAACTTGATTGTTGACAACTTTGATCGACCACAGATGTCTGATTGACTGCAACAGCTATTGAAGTACATTAGGTTAATAAATTCGATAAATACTGTTTTTAATCTGGAACACGATCAAGCCATGCCAATTAACTCTGCCATTGGCAAGCATTTATAGCTGAGAATTCTGCTTGTGCTAAAAACTATAGTGATCAGAGATTCCCGATATTTGGGAGAGAACGCACACTTTTCATCTGTCCGCACTCGAATCGACATTTTTCAAAACCCTGCAACCGCTTGTCAGCAGAAGGAATTTTTGATCAAGCTAAGAATTGGCCACTATCTGCGCTCGCAGTCTGCTTGTGCTCCATGTTGTATTCGTTTCTATGCCATAATTGGATGTGTGCAATGTAGTTAGATGCAAGTTTTCGAAATTCCTCATTTGCTGACGATTGCTCATGAAGAGTGTCAGCTCGAAAAGATTCGGGTTATAATATAGTTTCGTGATGAATATAGTATTATAATGTACATTGTAGGAGAATATTACATCTACTTGACATGCGAAAAGTAAGTGAGTAAATCACCATTTACTACGAAGTAGAAGTACATACTTTACTTGAGTAAGCGCTGTAATTATCGGAAAACTACTTGAGTACTTCGAAAAAGTAGAAGTACTTCGTTACTGATCACCTCTGATTACTATGAACTTCTAAAGTACACATTATGCAATTGGAACATTTTGACGCTTCAAGTCATTTATTCGTCGTTGTGACGCATACTCTGTTCATAATGTTATTTTCTGCATCGAGACCGCAATGTACATATTTAGATCAACTTTCTCAGTTCAATGTTTCGTCGGCGGCGTTTATTCTGTCGCTGGAACGACTGATCGTTGGTTTCTTTCTCGCACATCACTCCATGATAACGGTAATAATTAATGTAATTCCATATTCCGAAGTCTGAAGAACCGTCATTTCTGATGAGCATAATCAGGTACTTGTATGACGACAAAGGTCTTGGATATCCTGGATACCATTGAAGTTGATTCGAACGTTTTTCCATTCCTGATCGGTAAAGCAGAGTTGAAGTCTGTAAAAAACGATCGAAGTACTTATTAGTACGATTATTTCTGAAACGCCGATCACAGTTGCAGCAAAATGGTACAGTTGCAGAGATGAGCATGGATTAGGATTTGGATTTGAAAAGACCGGATTTGATGATTTTGCCACCAAGCTCGCGTAGATTTCCTCTACTTCTGGTACTTACTCTAGATCTTTATTTCGCTACTTCTACCTCTACTTCGTAATATTTTGTTAACTACTTACTTACTTTCGCTATTTTCAGTTTGTCAAGTAGAAGTAGTTTAATCCCCCAATTAGAAAGATAGCTTAAGGAATTTCGGGGCTGTTTTCACGTAGTACCTACAATTAATTTTCATAAAAGTCATGTAATACTCGAAATTTTCGTTGCGCTTCGCGCACTGTAGTTATGGAGTCACAATATGCTTTAGCGAAAGTATAACTGAATATAATTTAGATACCAGGTTGCGTGGTTCCGTCCACACCGCATTGTCGCCTATATCAAATATTTCATCACAGTAAGTATTGCCCCCATAACGTTTGAAACTACCGTTTTGCAATAGCAATCACCTATTATACCTAGCAGCCCGTGACGTGTCCTAATCTGGAAAAGTAGACTTTGACTTTTTTAACGTTAGACCTGTTTCAGCTGACCACCAATGAAACTTTCTGGACAAAAGACATGAGAACTATTTTCCGCTTTTTAGAAGTATTTTTTGTATTTTTCTGTCGATTACGAGTATTATACGTTTGAGTTCTAATTAGAGTTTCAGTTCTTTTGTCTGGAGACCATACATGTTGAAGTATAAAAGTAAGTGTAGTAATGTCTTATATTTTCCAAAATTAAAGCTATACACTATATGGCATTATTACGATCTGGCATATTTTTAATTACCGTGTACTAATCACGCAAAGTGTTAAAGCCGTGTGCGACACAACTTCTCCGTATTGCTCTTCGACTGAACTAGGGGCCTTATAATATGGGGGAGCGCGCCATGCCATGATAGTATCTAAAACGGGGTGTTCGAGTAAACAGAGGATTAGTATCGCATTTCCATGTCAACACTATCATTTACATCCGACGATGTGAACGACTGCTTCTTCTGTTTAAGATTGACACCTCCTGGGATGCATCAATATAATTTAAGCTATTTACATCTTCCGCATAGCTCCATTTGCAGCTTTTGACAGTCCATGCGAACGATTTACGATCGTTTTCACAACTACTTACTTACTTGAGTAGATTTGAAGTCAGTCAATTCTACTTCTACTTCAAGTAGTTTTAGGTTGCTTATGTAAGAAGTACTTCTACTCGTACTTGAGTAGATTTTTTCGTCGCTACTTCTACTTCTACTTGAGTAGCATTCTTGACTACTTTGACCACCTCTGCCAAAGATCAACATTGCCAACACTCTACGCAGAAAATATGAATTTGGAAAGGTTAACACTGCGAACAGGGCTACATCGGGATCGCTATTACAGTGAATAACATTTCATGCTGCCAACATAAGCCAACAAGCAATGTCAGCTGTATGCAAATTTGTTCTCCAGATAAAAGGTTCACAGTGCCTTTGTTATAAGCAGAGATGGTCGGTAACGAAGTACTTTTACTTTTTCAAAGTACTCAAGTAGTAAATGTTGCTTCGTTCCGTTAACACTGCATTACCGCCCATATTACCTGTTTATTCACATTAAATATGGTTCATCAAAACGTTTGGAACTACCGTTTCGCAATCTAGTGACAAAAGCGCACAAGTACAGCACACGCGCGTCAACGAAGAACAACTACCATAAGATCAGGACTGAATACATGAAAACACATTGCTCTATCAAGTATGCCGGACCCCAATTGTGGAACAGCATCTCGCCGGCTATCCGACAGTCGTCGAGCATGTCCGCATTCAAGTCGAAATAGAAGCAATTTCTTCTAAATCAATACTAGCCAGTCTTCAGGATTATCGGACCACGACCTAACATCGACCTCGCCCTCCGCCACATGCCACCCCATTTTATCGCTTGCGTCTTATATTCTCTGCATTACTTTTCATTCAGTGTGCATGTCTCTTATTTACTTCGTCTAGGCTCAGGTGGGTGTCTGATCTTAATGGCTACTCCAAGTTGTTTCGGCACCTTCCTATCTTTTCATTGTATCGCAGTCTTGTGATGTTTTGAAACGATGAAAATATTAATAAACCTGATTGATTGATTGATTGAGTGTATAGGCCTACTTATGAGCATTATAATCTAGAAGCACATGGCGTGTCCTAATAAGCTGGAAAGTGGCCTCTGACTTTTTTGAGCGTTGAAGCTGTTTTAGCATACCACTGTTGAAGCTTCTGCTGTTAAAAATTTATACGGCCCCACTTGTATCAGTATGAATTAAGCTCTCTGCACCTTTCGCATAGCTCAATTTGCAGCTTTTGACAGTCCATGCGAATGTAATATATTGTTTTCACAACTACTTACTTACTTATTTACTTACTTGAGTCGATTTAAAGCCGCCGAATTCTTCTTTTACTTGAAGTAAAAGTATTCCTACTCGCATCGTAACTTTTACTTCTACTTGAGCAGCTTTCTTGACTACTTTCACCACTTCCGGTAATAAGTTACTTTTGTGAACGCGTGGCCCCGATTACTGAGCATCGACTATCTCTGACACCAAGCCCAAGTTAGAACCATCCCGGCTACTTGTGGATAGCTCGCTGTTACCTGCAGCGTTGACTCTTCTTCAAATAAAGGGAGTGTCGTACGCCTGGACGGATTGATACAATCAGCAATTAAGATCATAGCTTTTGCTGACTTGAAATTGACTCGATATCGGAAAATTAGAGATCACTTGATTTGATTCGAGTGAATCGAGTATCGAATGTAGCGACGTAGTCCGAAAACTGTGTGACTGTAATAAGTTAGAAATTTATGCAACTAACCAAGTTTTTATATTCCATTCCTATCCATACGTAGATCAACGATCTACCAGCTGGTATCTTCGTGAGAGCGAACTCGTACAACGTGGATTGTTGAATTCGATCATGAATTTCAGCCAATTGAGCTCCTTGCTTTTCGCATTCTGCAACTGCTTGATCATACGTCATAAGACGCGATGATCTCAAATGAGGAAGAGTGAAACACTTTCCAGAATGAAGCAGCCCTCCTCGTCTTCTACAGTCATCTTCTGCAATGTAGAGAATAGTCAAGCTCTTGATTGGCAATGTCGTCACAAAGATCATTGGTACGGTTGATAGGTAGCCTATTCGATTCAGTAGCACAAGTTATATCATGTATTACGTCAAACTGAATCAAGCTCATTAATCAAGTTACTCGAAGACGATCCTCATATACTTTGATTTATATGTATTTGTGCTGTAAGTCAGAGTCAGATTCGTGATATTTGTATTCCTCAAATAGGTTTATCGTTTTCCTATAGCGAGGCAATATTTTCCTAAACATTATATGATCAAACGAAATTAATAACAATAAGGGAATGGTGTCTTGTGTTTAGCATGCCTAGTATCGATGTGAGGAAGCGACACGTCGTTCTTGTTGGTGTCCTGGTTATTGCTATATAGTGAGGGCGAGGTCGATTCATTCTCTTTCGCTAGTCTTATTTTGAGAGCAGAATGTCGCTATCATCAAATACATTTTATGTCGAAGTATGGCGGAGTTGAGCGCATGGAAGTTATGAATGTGCTATCGATCAACATTTCGAGAAAAAATGTGGGCCAAATTAGAAATAGGGGCGGACAACAGGTCGTGGGCCGCAATCATGTCCAATTGTCCATGCAGGCCACCACCATATTGTCATTTCCCTACAATCTGGGCCCAGCGGTACAAATTCGACCCGCAGAGGAAAATGTGGAACCCCGTGAAGAAATGCTAACTTGGAATAGCATGCGTTACCTAATCTGTGTCGTTTGTGAATGGCGTAATACAGGACTTACTTACTGCGGAAAGCGTGTGTGTGTATCCGGGAATTGGAATTACACGTATAAAGGATAGGGATCGAATTCCCCGTGGAAGGATGGGCGGTCTGGGGGCCTGTAAAGTGCTGTTACGGCATTGCGTAAAGCATACTCTTTGTACTCCCCTTAATTCATCAAATAACTTGGCTAAGCTTTGCTTTCTTTGCCTATCAAGCTTTTTGATACAGAGCAAATATTTCAGGCACTTTTGTCACCAAGTCCTACACGTTCATGCGAGTTGCCGGAGAAGATTTGCTGTGATATAAGATCATGCAATCGGAGATTGAACACTTCTTAATCGGTCGAAATCAACCAGTGACAAAAACATGTCGATTTGACGAAAATAGTCATTCAACTATAGGGTTGCATTTAAAACAAAAATCAATTTAAAACAAACATGTTTGAAACAAGGCCAGTGTTTAAAACATGTTTTTTTTTTTAAGCCATGACGTCACGAATATCAACTCGGTCGTTATCCACCCTCACTGGACTACCTTTAGGACCTGTTTTGCCTGGAGGGCACTGGACTCTTCCGCGATGCGGTTGGTTTTCGGCTCGTCCAACTTCAGAAACGCCACCTTCGATGTTCTTGCAAATCAAATGTTGTTCGCTATTCGACACCACGCACCAGAACAATGCGAGAACAGAAATCAACCCCGAGACGGATTTCAACATTATGCAACAATGATTAACAACAATCTACAAGGTATGGTACAAAAATGGCTCAAATCACACATATACATATAAGACCTCGCGAAACTGTTGGTACCAAGTAGTTATAAATCGATTTATAAATCGGCTGGTATACACGATCTCGTCTTAGGCCAATCGATAGGTTATGCGATCGACATAAATTATGTTTTTGGAGTGACTTTAGACTTCAGATCACCATCAAGTGGGATGTATAGCTGGATTTCGGTATATTTGAGTTGAAAATATATAGGTGATGGATTCACATTCAAAAGATTTTGATTCCGCATGGCGATGTCGGTTCATTGTCTTTTTAAATTGACACTGCACTGTCAATATAATGTGTTTGCAAATGAAAGATAAAATCGGGAAAAATATTTTGGCCGCAGTCATATTCCGCAGCAAGTGCAAATGAAGATATCACGCCAGCAATTTCGCAACGGGATAAGCAGCGGAGACTTCCAGCCGCGCTACTTGGCGTGGAATGGGGATAGTTGCACTTTTCGTTTAGTTCCTTACGATGGATTTCTGAAGAAAATGAGTGCGGACAAATTTTTTTCCCGGTTTTGTCTTTCATTTGAGACCACATCATACGTAGAGCGCAGTGCCCCCTAATTATAAGCAATGACGCGTCGAATCGATGATGTGTACAAAGTCAAAGAGGCGGTGTCGAACAGGTCTGACGAGGCTGTATACTGTGTAATTCCAAAGGGGATGGAAAGACTACTTCCCGAGTAAATACACCGAAAAGGGGATCGAGACAATGATATAGGCCAGGGGTCCGGAACCTATGGCTCGCGAGCTAGATATGGCTTCTTTGGCGATAAAATATGGCTCTCTGATAAATTTCAAATTTTGCACATATTTCACATCTTATTTATCAATTGTGCTCCAACTGTTATTAAATCTTCATAACGGCCGGAATCATTATTCTGGAGACAGTTATGAAGTACCTCTTGGGTGAAGACGGTGACTTGTGTCACTTATCAAAGGGTATTACGGGCTCGGAAACCCCTTTTAATAATCATGAAATGTAGGCCTATGCCAATTTTAATTGTTCATTACTTAGAGGTATACATCGTCAGACGTCACGGAACAAGAAATATGCGACAACAGCTACGACGGACCAAACAAGATTATGGTACTGAAGGGCTACACCATCACCAAACTCGAGATATGGAAATCAAAACGTCAACTCGATGTTGCGAATGAATATGCGACGACGGACCGAATATGGGCCATAACCAACAGCATATCGAAGAAGGTGGCCAAAGAATTACGCGAACTATCGAACAACACGCGATAGGCCTAAAGGCGGCGCAAATAACCGTTTTTACAAGATCGCAAAATGCAGTAAATATGCTGAAATATGACTACATGCATGATTTTTTCCCGCGTATATACGCATTATGCATGTTGAATTGTCATTCCATATACATCACTGTCCCTATATGATTTTTACGCAAAATGCATCGCCTTTTTTCCATTTTACGTATGCAAATAAAACTGCCATTTCGTGCTAACTGCCTACCTCCCCACCAACACCCCACCCTACCAAAACCACGCACAAGGAGATAGCGCCAACCTGGAAATGAGATAATTTACCGAGTCCCCATAAACATATGGACAAACGCGGAACATATTAAATTCGAAGAAACTTACCGAAATAAATTTTTAGAAAAATTCGAGATATAAATATGACTGAAAATTTATCTTTAATTCCGTCACGCTTCGATAAAACCGTTCCACAAACACCCTAAAGACCATAATCCCAGAAAAATACCATTTATAAATAAAAAGAATGGCGCGGGCATACAAGACTTGAGATCTTAAGTCAAGCCGTCAAACATTCATATAGGCACGTACTCCTTTTCTTGCTTTGCTTATTATGCTTTATTATGCAATTTGAAATAAAATCACTGAAGAGAGGTATACATCGGACAGATCTAAATCAGAAAGTTCGATACGAAATTAGAGTAATTGCGAAATCATAGTTGGTCTCGCGCCGCCCGCGAGTATTATCATAATTCGCTGTCATCCCACGACATGATTGCACAATGCGTTGAATATTCAGAAGAAAATAAGCCTAGACAATGCAGTTTTAAAATTGATATTGTTTTCCTGATCATCGGCTCGAAATTTAAGTTATAGCCATCCATTTTCCCAATTATTAGGTAGCTTGTTTGCACTATATCGGTAAAATGTAGGCTTATAGGGCAATGTTATATTAACGTCGAAGAATTTCAGAATTGGAGAATTCATCATCATCATCATCATCATCATTGGTTTATTTTTATCAGTTCAATACACCACAAAAATGCGATACAATGAAAAGACGGGAAGGTGTCGAAGCGACTTGGAGTAGTCTATGGAATCAGACACCCACCCTGGCCTAGGCGATGTAAAGAGGAGGCATGCACACTGAATGACAAGATAGTATAGTATAGAAAAAAGAAAGCGACAAGAAATGAGGCGGCATGTTATGGAAAGCGAGATCGATAGGTCAGTCGTGGTCCGGTAATCTTGAGGATGGACTGTATTTATTTAGTAGTAATTGCTTGTATTTCGACTTGAATGTGGACAACTGGACATGCTCGTCGACTGTCGGATGGCCGGCGTGATACTGTTCCATACATCAGGTCCGGCATATTTGATTGAACGATGATCTTTTCGGTCGATCATATGATATTTGGACGACGTGGACGCGCGTGTGTTGTACTTGTGCGCTTTTGATTCCGAGGTAAAGAAGTCATAGAAATATTCGGGGCAACGACCGCAGTGGAACTGAGTAAGAGAATTTAGTAAGAAAAGTTAACCAAACCTAACATAATCGTCCGTCGCTGCAGTTATTATCCCGTTTTTAATGCACTGATTGAACTCTGTGTGACTGCCAGAAAAACAATTTAAGGATGTATGGCTGGCTATCCTCGCGCGTGCTGTATAGATTCCTTGGAAAGCCGCTTAATTATAAAAAAAGCGTGTTACTGAAGAATAAACAATATATTCTCGCGTTTACTGTCGTCTACAACTGTTGGTTTTGCATTAAAATGTAGGCCTACAACCTAATTGTCTTAAGATTCGAAGAATATCACATCGTTCTCATGGAGATAAAATTGAAATTATGTAGCTTGCAAACGTCCAAGCCCCTGTTGCTAAGCTAAAATGTCGCATGCTCAAATGTCGGGCAACCGGCTGGATTAGTGCATACGTCACAACATCACATCGGTGTTTACACGGAAAATATGGCTCACATGATGAGTCCCATGTAGGGACGTTTGATTTCGTGCTACCATGGCGTTATAACCAAGCATTTTATATAGGTACATCACAAATGGTTGAAATCAGATGGCTCTTTTGACGAAAAAAGTTCCCGACCCCTGATATAGGCATATGCTTTCCTGAAAACCTGTGATATTTTCTAAAAGTGATGTTGCTGAACGAGATAAATGTCTATATGATTGTACCGCGCTATCATATTATACACTCCACATAGGCACTATTGCTCTGGAATTTTCGAGACTAAATGCTTTCAATCCGCTCTCAACCTTACTGCTGTTACCGTCTCGTCATCATCGTCCTTTCTACTAATAGCAACAAAATACATGAGATTAAACTGTAAACGCGGACTTTGGAATTTGTTATATTCTTATTAAATCACGATTCTGGTTTTTCTAGATTCCGGGGACCTTCTGAGCCGGAAATGATACAGTAGCGAGACCATGCACTGCTTGATATTAGAATTATATTTTTGTGTAAATAATATATCATCCATGTAAACTGCATATAACGGTCCAACATTGGCGTTTTCACTTCTGTGAATAACTACTTTTTGGTACATTTTTCCATAAAACTCAACTCAGTGTGCACTTCTTGCCTTTTCGAAATTGGGTGTCAATGTCCCCGAGTTGTTCCTATAGTGGTTACAAATGTGAAACCACAACGCCGTAGCCGGGTGATTATAATGTGGAGTACGAACATACTCGATATTTTCTGTCTTGAGGGAATATTCAACGGATGTAACAAATCAACATTTGTGACAAATGTGATGGGTAATACAAGCATTTTCCAATCTACTCAGAATGGCTTAGCGGGCCGGATGAAATCGTCTAGCGGGCCGTATGTTTGACACCGCTGGTGTTGACTGTTACTTCTGCACCTCCGTGAGATTGCTACTCCGCGAGAGGAAACAGGGCTGTAACTATACACTACCTTAGGATTAAATTGAAGATGTTTCGTGACGTTTACCGCGAATCCGCTAAATACTAGTTAATCCTCTAGTTTACCGGAGCACGACCTGGCATATCGATCTCGCCTTCCGACACATGCCACATTTTTTTTGTCACCTGTCCTTTTATATTATCTTCTTTTACTTTTCATTCAATATACATGCCTCCTTTTTTACATCGCCTATAGGGCAAGTGAGTGTCTGATTTCGAAGACTACTCCAAGTCGTTTCGACACTTTCCTATCTTTCATTGTATCGCAGTCTTGTGGTGTCGTGAAATGATGAAAATTGCAGCAATAAATCGAATTGAATTGAATCCGAGAGAATTTCATTTGTGGTATATGCCTACTGCTATTATAATAACATGACACACTCCTTTTTGGAATTTGATGGAAATCTCATATCTCCAATATGACCGACGCCTGGCATCACGCGTAGCTGTGCAATGTGCACCCGAAGCCTTTTTTCGTCCTTCAAGATACCGACCATGTTCCACTATGGATTGCACTATTGCAGCATATTTGTACGTACATGACCTGACCGCGCCTAGTTCCCGCTAGCAAACATGATCAGAGGCGTATGAAATTGATATTGCTGCGTTTGGCCACCTGTAGCGAGTTCACGTCAGATACGGTTCGTATGTCAAGTCGACAACGCCTGTTCGTAGTATCTCCATTCTCCAAAAACACATTTCATAGTTTTCACGAACTTAATCTTCTGTATGATATTACAAGAGAGACGTTCATTCGTGGCGGTGTTATAAAGTTATAAAATGCATATGATTGTGACGTGACTAAAAATTGACGACCGATGTGAGCTCGGGACTCTAAAGTTATGTGGTCACAATTACTTCGTTTCCATGCTCGGCCGACGGTCGGCCGAAAGGCCATGACGCATGCGTTGTACATGTCGGCCGTGTTTCCATGAGCAGACGTAACCCAACCGTGACTTGGCCGAACTAGGTGGGCGAAGCGATCGCGATGACGTTTTTGGCTTACTTACTCAGTAACAATTTCATAATAATCAGAAGATTGCGATAAATGACTCGGTAGGAATGAGCCGAAAGACTTGTAGCGGTCATTCAATCAAATAACACGCTTTGACCTTGAACACGAAATGCATCCAACATGTAAAATGGTCACGATGAACCAATTGCTTAAAACTAACAGAAGATAAAATAAGATGGATAAAAGATGAAAATTGGTGGCATATCTTAGTATGTGGGGGATATAGATATGGGATATCGTGGTCCAATAATTTCGAGCACAGAATAGTAACTTCTCCAGTAGTCTACCGGTACTACTGTTTCGTCGTCATGATTCAGACATGAACGTCCAGTGTCCTGTCGATGATTTGCTTACCAGGGGAATGTGAATAAGTTCACCTAGTTTGTGGTCAAGCGGTATAGTTTGTATTGTATCCATGCACCATAGAACGCAAACCTTCGAATTGTGGCAGCAGCGTATGTGATCAGATCGCGAAGATTTCGGTAGCCTACGGGTAATTCGTAGCAGTACCGGTAATACTAAATTCCGTTGCGATCATAATTCTTGGTTTCTCAAGGCGTCCAAGATCCGTCCGGAGTGCAGCCATGGTTAATTTGATACGAAAAGTGTATTGTAAGTAGCGAATACCAATTAGCTAATCGAAGACACAGCGCAAGCATGGCCGAAGGGCTAAGCCGAAGGATTTACTAGATGGCCGACGAGTCGGCCGACGTGGGTGTGCATCACTGTAAATGCGCAACAAAATTCTCTCGTTCGTCGGCCGAGTCTCTCGAAAATGGGCCCATCGGCCGAGCATGGAAACTATAGAGACTGTAGGATGGAGTGACGACTGATTTAAATGCCTAATTAATATTCATCCGCTACATATTTTGTTTGCATGGTTTTGCAGCAATTATCTTGTAAAAATGAATATTTATGGTATTATTGCCCATATTACTATAAATATTTTATATTATACTGGTATTAGTGCATTGATATACCGAAATATCTATATAAGTTGAACTACTCTATTTACACTGCGCGCAATAATATTTTCAACTCCCTTTAGATCGGTCACGCTCCGCTTTGCGTAGGGAGCTACCCATTGTTACGTGTACCACTATTAATCCCACATGGAATTCAGACGGTGGAAAGTTGAGTTTTTGTTGGATTAATGCATGGTTGTCGATGGTAATGGGTCGGAGTATTGGAGGTTGAATACTTATAACGGACTCTGTGACTAATTGGACGTCCTAATATGTTTGGCCTGATTAGTGAATATCTTGGATACTTGCGTGACGGTCTTGCGTTTGTTGCCGTACGAAGCGATGAATATGCCGGTATATCGCTGCGCAATGCGCACGGTCGGTGAATACCAGCGATGATTTATGATATAATAGCTATTATAGTGGCGTATTATATGATGATAGAAGATAACAATAAAAGGGCAGGCGATGAAAATGAAACGGCAAAACGGAAATAAAATTCTGAGTATTATGCTTTCACAGAAATTTTGATTCCTTTATAACCGATACTTTTTCGTAAAAGTTATGGCCGAAGAATCATTGTGGGAGGATTGGGAATCCATCACCGAGGAGGAAATTTCCCAATGCTTCGAAGGATTGGATGAGTGGAGTGGAATAAGTTGTGACGACTGTGAAGCCATATTTCCCACTGTAAGGGAACTCTTTGCTCGTGAAGATTGTTGATGCACTTGTTCAAGCTGAGGAAAAAGTTTCCACTGCAAGAATGTCTGGTATCAATAGCAGGGAATGGTATATTGTGCAATTCTGTTGAATGTGTGGTGTTAATAATGAAATTTAAAAGCATACCAATCAATATTCTAGTTCCGTGTGCCGGCCTACTGTATGAATAAATATATCAATTGGAATCGTTTGGTGCATTGGTTTCTTGATCTGAGTGAGAGATACCCCGCATACCTTTATGATTGTGCTACATCTTTCAGGCAAATTTAGCTTAGGCAGAGCTCCCACTTTGAGTTGCTTTCTGGTTTTGAGCTGAATGATATCGCTCTCCTCAAAATGATTTTCGCATATTGCGGCTCTATTATAAATTACACAGTTAATTCTGTTGAAGTTGAGACAGCTGCTTTACTTACGTCTCCTTATGGAGCAACGTCTTGATACGATCTCCTTTTGAGGGGTCCCTGATGGAAAGAAGGAGGCTGGCCATTGCTGCGTCCTGCTTCTGGGCCGCTTCATTCCTTAATAGCTCTGGTCTTCGTACCGTGAATAAGGATCTCTTACAAGATTGGTCACTACGCGGATTGTTCACATAGGTACATCCAGGGATGGCGCAGTTGTTGACCATAATTGCCGTGGCGGTTCTATTATTTTTACTGCTAAAGACGCGAAATGTGCAACGGGATATAAGACAATGCGATTTAGCCTAGTGAACAGAAAAGAAGATGTCAAAACGAACAAGTACAGTCTTCCAATGTAACATAGGCCTAATGCCCGATGAAACAGTGTACGATATTGATCTTTTGGATGTATTGATAATCTATTCGTCGCTATTTTTCATCCACTATCCGTGTAGGCTATTCGTTTTTTTCATCGGTTGCTTATCCACAGAAAATAGTTTGGTATCGGTATCAGCGGCTTTCAACGGCCACTCAATTATTACCGCATAAAGCCTTATCAATTATAGCATTGTCTACGAGTTTACGGGATTCGGCCGCAGAGAACTTTATCACTGAATAAGGCATTGCGGGAAATTGATTTTAAACGTGTTCTGGGTGGGGGACAGTTGTGAAATTTTTTTAGTGAGAACATATTGATGCTTCCTCGTAACATGCAAAATTTGAACCGTCTAGCCAGAATATTTCCACCCTTTTTCGGCACTCAAATTCGTCCATGCATTTCCGAAATCGCATATACTTTTACATGTAAAATAGGACAATCGGACTTTCGCAAATGGAATTTTACTACGCAAAGTCAAGCGTGACGGTTCTAAACTTAGAACAATGGGTCGTCGCTCCATCCTACAGTCTCTATAATGGAAACGAAGTAAATCACAGGCTCGCGTTTGATTTCTGAACAATGGCTTTTTATTGGGGCGTTCCTATCTTGCAACCATCAGGCCTGTAAGTACGGAACCTCGATCCGGAACCGCGGGCGAGAGTAAGACTTCGACGGCCTTGCTACATATGATCGTTCACTCACGACCTCGTGTATTATTGACAAGTTATTTGTGAATTCACTTTGATAAAATAAAAGAAAGTTCTCACCAGAGGGATCTGGTATATCGCAGGCGGCCGTCTATATTTATGAGTCAGGTCATTTGTGAATCCACTTTGACAAAACGAATCAAAGTTCACGCAGCTGAACCTCGATATTTATGAGTCAAGTTATTTGTGAATTCACTTTGATGAAATGAGCCAAAGTTCACGCCCGAGCGATCTGGTATATCGCAGGCGACCCTCGATATTTATGAGTCAAGTATTTTGTGAATCAACCCTGACAAAAGGAATCAAAGTTCACGCAAGAGCGATCTGTATATTGCAGGTGACCCTCGATATTTATTAGTCGTGTTATTCGTGAATTCACTTTGAAAAACACGAATCAAAGTCCACAAACGCATAATCACGATAGCACTCAGCTCACTTATGTCAAAAGTAATGGAATGAATGAATCGTTCATATATGCCAGTATTTGCCATTTGTTTCTGTTTATGTATATTTTTGATTAAAACAAATTGTGCTCGTTGACATTGCCGAATCTGGGTATTTAGGTGTGACTAGCGTATCCTGCAATTGTAATTATTACAGGTTTGCGGCATGTCTGCAATTTCGTTATCAGCGCAACCATGCCGGCCGATTGTACAGTCCGATAAAATTGACCACTATATGTATTTCGCACAGCGTACTGATGCTGATTTCAGTAAACGAACGATCCTGTACAAAATCGACCTCATCGTTAAAAACGTGGATTTCATCGCGCGCTATGAGAAACACCATCTCCAATCGCGATTCGACGACCAAATACACGTCTACCTTCTACAAATTATAGTGCATTATTTGCATCGATGAGGGCTGCAAGGCGCGTTTAAAATATTTTGTGAACCATTTTTGTGATAAATATTCTCGGAGCGCAAAGTTGAACATGAACAGTGTTTTATTGTGTATGCCTGCTAGTTGGAATTTATTCCAGTGCCCATAATATTAATCCAATTATGCTTTGCTAACGTAAATCGTGAAATGCAGCAATATAGTCAGAATCGATGTTTTAATCAGCAACCAATTGTCGCGATGCGAGCTACTCTATACTAAGTAAAAACCCATTGTGTTGGCGGTAAGAGATAATTACTGATTGGCCGCGCGCGTCTGTAATCATAATTAGAGCCCGACCGATTATCGGTTCGCCGATAATATCGAGTCGATATTAGACCACGAAAGAATTATCGGTATCGGCCATTGAAGGTGAACAAATATCGGCAATTTTCGTGACGTCACAACATGATAGTATCAAGTCAGAAAACTATAATTCTTGACCGCTAGATTTAGAATGTTGCTATATTTCATATATCTTACGCTTTCAAGGTGTGCAGATGCAGCCTTTTTAGTTTATTTCATGTTCAAGTATATGACAATGGCTGTAAAGTTAATAAAAGAAATGCTCTGAAGTTTTGAAAATGCGCATTTTGAGGTAGATTCCACCTTATTTAAATATCGGCTGAATATATCGGTGTTATCGGTGAAGGTGTTAGATATCGGTTTTATCGGTATCGGCCCAAAAATCCAATATCGGTCGGGATCTAATCATAATTCTTGTCTGTCTTTCCTGTTCCAGAATCGTTGCGTGTTACTGCTCAGTCCAGCGACGAATGCCGAGCGCGCGGCAATCAACGACCTAATTCCGCAATCATCTCAGCGGGAGATCGCGTCGCGTTGCATTGTGCCATGCGATATTCGAGCATATACCAATCTCGCTAATTGGCCACGGCACCACGTAACACTGATAATACGACTTGTTGAATTGCAACTGAATATTAGCGGCAGAATGGTCATTTCAAATGGACCTGGTTTTGCGTTTCAAAACGAGGGGGTTTCGACACCACCCTGGCTACGCGCCTACCGCCACCCCATGCAAAATATAAGTCGGCGCCTATCTCTACATAAGCCCATGTCACAATCAAATTATCTCCCTGCTTTTCCCCGACACCTCCCACAGTCCCGATAGTGACTATAGTTCATTCTAGATTAGGTAATTTTGCCAATGTAGCATCATTTCATGTCCACAAGCCTCATCTACTATTGATATCTCAGAATATTTTAACAACTTTTCATGATAATTTTGACTTTCCGCTCCCATCTCTCGAGCACGAAGTTTTGCATCTATAACTCTACGTTACCATGTTTGATTCTAGCTAGCATAGGGTTACCATATTTTTGTGGACCAAATTCCGGACACTCTGTAGCACCCACTAGCGGATTTTAAAATGAGGTATGACACATTGTCTGTCAATATGACGTCACAATAGCAAAGCTGTGTCTATCGATCAGAGGTGGTCACGATCCGGATCAAGAGCCGCTATAATTTTATGTCGGTGCATTTATGTGGTTGTGTGTTGTAACCAGGAGCGAAGCAAGATACTGATCTTGAGCCCCCATAGGGTAATTGATGCAACTTCTGGGGGGCTTACTTTATACATCTGGTTTCTATATACATCTGGTCATTAAATTTCGTGAATGAAATCTGTCTATAATACTGGTTCTTCCGTGTATTACTATAAAATTTTGATTCTCTCACCGCCCACATGATCATATTTAGCGGGAGAGCTGGTGGAGGATTAGGGCTGGGCACAATGATTCGAGTACTCGAATCTGAATCGAGTATTAATTTTAATGATTCGAGTCGAGTAGTAAAAGACGATTTTTTCGAGTACTGAAATTATACTCTTCTCGCCACTGAAAGTCAATTTATCAACGGGAATTATAGTTTCGATACTAGTTTTCACTGACGAAGCCTTGAAACCTTGATTGACCGTACCGTATAGTATACGAAACATATAGTACAAAGTTACGAACGTTACTAGAAATAACACATTTCCGAAGTCATGATCCTCCCACAACATTGTCACCAAGAACAATGAAATCGGCATGGTCGAAATAATACCAAAGTATCTTTAATGTGATGGATAACAGGAATAATAGTCTTTGTGGTCGCATAAAAGGTACATATTTGAACTTTGACATATTACATTCTGTTGTGACGTCATAATGCGTGATACTCGATTACTCGACTCGACTCGAAGCATTTTACGTGATTCAGAATCGAATCAATCCGGTACTCGATTTTGCCCAGCCCTATGGAGGATGATGACTTCGAAAATGCAAGGAACGGAATTATACAGAGTAAAGTCATGCCATGTCACACGGATAAAACTATGAGCCTAAATGCCGCTCCGCTCCAGCAGGTTGCACACCCGGGGGTTTTCAACCTTTTATGGTCGCGACTTCATTTCTAATTTGAAAATGTTCTGTGGCCCAGCTCATTACTGAAAAACGGTCAGCACACCTGCTCATCTTCGCGAACCCCAGAATAATGGCAAATGACTCCCAGGTTTGGAGCCACTATCTTTGACTAAAGCATCTAAACGACCTTAACCGACTCTAGGAATACACCGTTCTCCTATAATTGCGATTACAATTAGACTTAATTCAGTAAATGATGGATTATTTATTTACTTATTTGCGATTGCATGTTTTGCAAGGGCGGTGGTTCACATACTAGAATGAATGAATGTGAAACAAAATCGCGCCCAGCGCGAAGAAAAATTTCAAGTGGCAGAAATCTGCCCAAAAATAATATCCTTTTTGTTGATTTACGAAAAAAAAAATTATCATATTTCAAGCCTTCAAAATTCCGGACATTTAGGCATATTTTAGAAATTCCTCCCGGACGCTGTCCGAACATCAACTCTACTACAAAGTACAAGAAGTGACAACAAATTGTTTAGTAATGAAAAATACAAAGCTTCGCAATATGAATGCAAAATGCTGCTATTGCCTCAAAGCAAGAATAAATAATTGATCGAATAGTTTGAAATACTGAACAGTGCGACGGCATAATAAAAAGACACAATTATTATATATAGTACAAATCTCATTCACGCGTAGACTAACAATACATATACTGTAGAACAGGGGTCGCCAACTCAAAACGGGTCGCGGGCCACTTTTCAAATTCCGTAGAGGCCGCGGGCCGCATGAATTCAGTATCGAGATGATATTGGCCACACAGGGATATCTAGTACTCTGGAGTTCTAGATATCCCTGAGGCCACAGTTTCACAACCTCGTTTTAAAAACTTTACATAGGTAGAACTCTATGCTCTCTAACATGGGCGATGGACATGGTTACTACAAAAAATAATAATATTTTATTGAAGAAATACAAATGCAACAAAAATATCATGATCCTCATTCATTCTATTTTGAACTATGAGCTGCACACGATACCTGGCAGCACTTTTCAGCGACTAAAGAATTGATATTAGGGTTAGCTAGACACGGTATTTTCTGCAAAACTATCTCATCGTAAACTTTGATCTCGTGGGAAATCCTAACGTAGTTTGCTAAGCGTCTCGGTCTTGGCAGTGTCTGGGACATTTTACATCAAGGCAATATGCCCATGTCCATTCATATCAGCTAATTCTTCCTCCATGGAATGCTATTACCATCGCTGAAGCCATATCAGATAGTGAGTAATAGTGACGTTGGGCACAGGAGTCTAGCATATCTTGAACAAGAACAACAATATTTTTAATGTTTGAAGAGCTTCTTGGAGGTACAGAACTTCAATATACAATTGAATAGTATATTCATATTGAAATAAACCCGAATATTTTCGGCTGACACTCGTCAGGGGTAATAGTCAGCAGCTAGTAAGGAATTTGAATGAACGTTATATATCAACAATCGTATCACAAAATATGACGTCACCAGCAGGAAATTTCGAATGAGAGAGCGTTCAAATGTACTATGGCATCGGTAAATATCTGTTAGATAATCCGATTTGTGCGAATACTTATCGAGGCGACAGATTTCGCGTCGTTGGGAAGGGCCGTTCACACTTCCATTTGTGTGCCTTGGAGTCGACTTTGATCAAAATACACCAACCCAAACTCTGTCAACAAAAGGAGTTCGTGCACCACCTGAAAAGAGTACATCATCATCATCATCATTGGTTTATTAGCAATTTTATCAGCTCAATACACCACAAATTCGATACAATGAAAAGATAGGAAGGTGTCGAACGCTCTCTCATTTGAAATTTCATGCTGGTGACGTCATATTTTTTGATACGATTGCCGTTGATATACAATGTTCTTTCCAATTCTTTACTAGTTGCTGACGATTCCCCCTGACGAGTGTCAGCCGAAAATATTCGGGTTTATTTCAATATGAATATACTATTCAATTGAATATTTTTAATCAACAATCAATTTCTGCATTTCAAAATGCTTTCCTAAACGTTCTTCGTAAATCTGAAATAATGTCGCGGGCCGCAAAACATGACTTGTGGGCCGCATGCTGCCTGCGGGCCGCGTGTGTTGGTGATCCTTGCTGTAGAATACATTGACACAGTGCATTGTCTGTGGAATTGAAATTTTAAAAGGAAGGACGTTTAAAATTGGTGAGAAGGCATGCTATTACAGACCACAACTAATTTACAGCATGGCCTATACTGTTTTTAGTAGGCAATGTTTACAGTAACGAAAAGAGGATGACTGTATACAGCTGATTTCTCAAACTAGTCAAATAATTCGTTCATAGGGTACTCCCAGCATAGCAATTTTCTGCGTCAGATGAGCTTGCCATTAGGAAGACCGTCCTTCGGTGGTCACACGTGGCATGGTGGTCAATATTTCGGTCGGACGAACGCTTTTCTGTAATGCATCTTGTCAGTTATCACAGATGATGAGTAACCAAGTTAGAAAGATAGAATAAATCCGCATTTCTTTCCTTTGCTTTGGATAACTTTTCCAAGAGGCAAGTCTTCTTCGAAATAAGTGTGATATGTAATAATAGCTCTTTTAGCAGTAAGATCTGTTCACTGCTGCTTGGACTAGGCATTGCTTCTGAAGTATGATGTTGACTGCAAATACAGTCTAACGCAGGGGTCACCAACACGCGGCCCGCGAGGTCATATTTTGCGGCCCGCGGCTTGAAAAACGCTCCGTAAACCATTTCAAAATGCCGAAATTGATTTCAGTTTAAACATATTGTTGTTGTTGTTCAAAGTAAGCCATTTTACTGTGCCCAATATCACTATACCTTCGGTTCGGCATGGTAATATCATTCTGGAGGAATAATTTGCTGATATGAATGGGCATATATTGCTTTAGCGTGCAATGGCCCACCACTGCCAATTAGACCGGGAGGCTTGATATTAAACGACTTCGGGCTCACCAAGAGACCATGCTTTACGAGGCGATAGTTTTCCAGCAAATAGGCTACCGTGTCCATCTATAACCAACCCCAATATCGATTCTTTCATCCTGGGACGGCAAATCTGCGGCAGTAGAACAAAAATTATGCGGCCGTCGACACTCAATTCAATCAGGATGTGTTGGCGGCTGTCAATATTATGCAAATTGAATTTACGAATTGACTCCCTAATTAATGAAATGTTTAAATTATTCTTGAAATTTTCTTCGCGCTATGCGCGTTTAAATACGACTTGATTTTGGATTTTATTACAGCAGTGTGTCCTTTGTAATCTGAGCCCCACAGTACAGATGCGAACAGCAGAGAAAAATGATGCGCCCCATAAAGAAATACCAATTTTTAATCGCGTTGTCCTCATCCCGAATTTATTTTATTTTATAGTTGGCCTGCGTTTGGGTGAATCCAATATATTTCCACTATAACGACAATTCTAATGGGATATCAAGAAATAACTGCATGCAACATAGGGGACTAATGAGAATTGGCCCTCCCAAAGATGCACCACATCATTAACTTCTCTAAGTTTGTGAAGACACTCCCTGCATAAACTCTACCGGTGAATCTGATCACATGGGCCGAGAAAGGATGAATATTTGATAGTAATATGTGAAACTATACTAATATTTAATGACGAAATTAATTCCCTTATGAAGATGAAAAATTTTTCGCGCTTTGCGCGACTACAGTACGGATCCCTGTCGCTATTCACGACTATATTCATGACTATATTCACGATCTCGGTGCCCATAGTAGGCCGTTATGAGTAAATAGATTTGTCCGGACTGTACCAGCAATGGACATGGTGAATTTAACGTGGATGTTTGGCCCCAGTTTGTTCATTACCACTATATGCACCGGAATGCGACCGCGGGCTACAGGATTAATCAAAATGCGGCCGTTAATGGCAGAAAGGTTGGCCAACCGTGTTTTAGTTGCTACAGAGTGTTGTCAGGTATCGTGCGCGGCTCATAGTAGAAAATATAATGACATTGATGAGCATGATATTTTTTGTTGTATTTGTGTTTGTTCAATAAAATGTTATTCATTTTGTGGTGGCTATGCCCATCGCCCATGTAAGAGAGCAGTGGCGTAGCAGGCACTTGGCGGTTATGGCTCTGCGCCAGGGGCGGCAGCTGGCTCCAAGGGGGCGGCAAAATGAGGCTACACAGTGTACACAGCCGGCTAAAAGCAGCGTAATTGGTAGTCCTATAGCTGGCATCCCGTGAGCTAAAATTTAATCAAACTGGTCTCAATCAAAAGCTAGTGTCGCACTGATTCCGAAAACACGAATTAATATCTTAATATGGCAATAGAACCACTCCAAAATAGCCGTCAAGGCCGATTGTTCCTAACAATCGGAGCGCCGGAATCAGGTCAACAATAGCTTTCGATTAAGATCAGTATTGTTAAATTTGAGCGCTCGGAGGGCCTGGCCAACTATATGATGACCAATGACCATGACCATTGACCAATTATGCTGCTATTAGCTGGCTCAGCTGCAGGCCTGTCTGGGTATTCAAGTGTGACAACTAAACTTGAAGCTCAAACTAGGTTTACCGGCATAGCCTACACCACTTAATGATGTTTGGATTTTTTAATCCCCACGCGCTGCTGCAAAGCGAAAGTCACAATTTATTCACCAGCGCTTTTAATAGCACCTATGACGACGAGGTGAACTTTTTGGAGTTAGCTGTGGAAATTGACGGATTTTAGAGGCTGGTATGGAGCAGTGGTTAGTTAATGCAAAGCTGCTTGATTCGACACCATATTTATGCTCGTGCCTGAAACTTTATCTGACCATTGGTGTTTCAATTGCAAGCTGTGAGAGGAGCTTCTCAAAGTTCAGACTGATTAAGTCTTATTTACGTTCTACCATGAATGATGATCGGCTATCAGCTCTATCCATTCTGTCTATAGAAAGTGACTTTATACGTTCAAAATAGAATTGAAGATAACCTTGAATTCGAGGTTATTATCGCTGATTTTGCTTCAGTGAAAGCACGAAAAGTTAAGCTTTGAGGCGGCCATTGATTTCTATTTGCACAATACATTCGTTCGCTATTTCTTGTCCGTCTTATTTTCAGAGGTGGTCAAAGTAGTCAAGAAAGCTACTCAAGTAGAAGTAGAAGTAGCGACTAAAAAATCTACTCAAGTACGAGTAGAAGTACTTCTTCCATAAGCAACCTAAATCTACTTGAAGTAGAAGTAGAATTGACTGACTTTAAAAGTACTCAAGTAAGTAAGTAGTTGTGAAAACGATCATAATTCGTTCACATGGATTGTAAAAAGGTGTAAATTGAGCTATACGATAGTTGACGAGCTTGATTCATATTGATGCATACCAGCAGGTATCTAATTTTCGATAGCATTAGCAATTAGCATTCGTCCACATCATGTGATGAAAATGACAATATTGATACGGAAATACGACGCTAATCTCTGTTTGCTCGAACAGCACGTTTTAGAAAATAGCATGGTATGGCGCCATCCCCCATACTATAAGCCTTATAGTATAAGGCCCGTAGTTTAGTCGAAGAGCAATATGGAGAAGTTGTATAGGATACGGTGTAATCACTTTGCGCGATTAGTGAACGTTAATACAAAATATGGTGGACCGTAAAAATTCCATATTGTGTAGCATTATTTTCAGAAATTAAAGGCATTACTACACTTGCTTTTATGCTTCAACATATATGTTGTCCAGCCAAAAGAACTGATACTAATTGTAACTCAAAGTATATGATACTGGGAATTGAAAGGGAAATATAAATACTACTTCTAAAAGCAGAACATGTATTTCTGTTTTTTAGTCCAGAAAGTTTCAAAGGTGGTATGCTAAAACAGCTCTGAAACTAAAAAAAAGTCAGAGTCCACCTTTCCAGATTAGGACACGCCATGGACATGCTAGATCAGTGGTTCTCAACCGCCGGTCCGCGGACCGGTGCCGGTCCGCGACGACATTCCTGCCGGTCCGCGAGGAGTATTACAATTTTATACTTTAATTTCAAGATGCAATGTTGAAGGCTGTCCTTTGATAAAATAAATAAAACATCTAATTTTAAACTGATTCAAAACTTCGTGAGGTAACATTAGGGCTAGAAACGTGTTCGATTTGAATTAAAGTACAAGACGTTTCATTTGACGACATGCGAGCGACAAATACAGAACAGATACGGGCTCACTCATCGCTAAGCAGCGCATGCAGTTTGATCATTGGTTTTCGATTCATTTATTTTGTGCAGGACCGTAACTGGGGCACCCCAAACCACCCAATTGGAGAGGGGCCGAGCTTGAAAAGGGCCCAAAATTATTTCGCAAATGAATATAAATCATAGCGTTTTATTTGAAACTTTTTCCAACATTTTTCAATTTCTTTTCGGGCTTTGCACGATTTAGTGTCCTTAAATGTCTTGCTTATTAGGTGCCCTTCTCCGAGAAATACGTATGATTTATAGGCATTTCGGCGTCAGCCATTGCCGCACCACGACGTATCCACACATAACGAAGTTTAGGTTAACATATGGGACTCCGAAATTTGGGCCTAAAATTCGACCGCGAGAAAAGCGCTTCAGTCGTGAATGATCGAAAATTGTCGCCATTGTCGCGATAAGCTACGTAAACTATCTGCTTACGCTGAGTAGAATGGATGTGATCACAAGTATAGGTGAAAACATCCACCCAAGTGTAGGGTCTTCGGGCGCAGCCCCCGGAAGTTTGGCTTATCGCCCTGTGGGGGCCCCAAGATCAACGTTTTTGGGGGTGGGCTGACGAAGTGCTTTTTCGGCCCGGATTTGCGGATGGCCGGTATAGCTGCTGTAATGTGTTTTCTTGCGGCACGCACTGTATTCGCAGTCGCCGGAGTAGCCTGCATCTGGTGACAGTGGGCAATGAGCAAGGTAGCACGACAAGGTGCTTGGTTCGACTCCGATACGCTTCTTCTCTTGATATTGTCGGCCGGTATTTAAACCCACGGCCTTTGGCGCGAAAGACTGTAAACGACTCTGAGCGGTAGCACGTTTATCTGGACAAGGCAATTTTACCTTAACTTGGCTGACTCACTACCATAAAATCACATGGATGCTATCATGAATATTATTGCATACGATCAAAACCCTCCAAATGTCACTTTCTAGCATCATATAATTGCCAAAAACGGTTGCATACTTTACATTTTGGCTTCAATTCAATTTTGACAGTTCACCGGTCCGCCAGACATTTTTTGAAACTTTACCGGTCCGCGAGGCGAAAAAGGTTGAGAACCACTGTGCTAGATGACGATATGACAAGTAAATGCTAGATTGCGAAACATCAGTTTCAAACGTTATGATGAGCCATATATGCTGTGATGAATTATTTCATATGAGTGAAGGGCGACAATGTGGTGTGAACGGAGCCACACCAACCCTCTACCTAAATTATATTCACCGATACTTTCATGAAATCATACCGGCCACTCTGTATCCACTGCGCGCGAAGCGCGACGAAAATTTTGGGTTTTACCAAACATTTATGAAAATTAAATGTTGATACTCCGTAAAAACAGCCCCGAAATTCCTCAGGCTATCTTCATGATTGGAAGATTGAACTACTTCTACTTGACAAACTGAAAATAGCGAAAAGTAAGTAAGTAGATCATAAACTATTACGAAGTAGAAGTAGAAGTAGCGGAAATCAGATCTACTTGAGTAAGTAGCAGAAGTAGAGGCAAACTGTTTGAGTACTTCGAAAAAGTAGAAGTACTTCGTTACTGACCACCTCTGCTTATTTTTGGCCTTATTAACGTTGAGACGGTGAGGCTGAGATGCGGCATATTATTTGTAATTATTTGTATTGACAAGATTGCTTGAAAATCAATAGATGATATGTCGAAATTTGCTGCTGTCTACTTAGGGAGGGGGCGGCATTTAAGCGAGAGCCAGGGGCGGCAGCACATGCTGCTACGCCAGTGTAAGAGAGCACAGCACTGTACTTACGTAGAGTTATCATACGTGGTTGGTAAGCTGCGTTGGCTATACGTTAATCTCGATATTGAAGTCATGCGGCCCGCGGCCTATAGGAATTTGGAAAAGTGGCCCGCGACCCATTTTGAGTTGGCGACCCCTGGTCTAACGCATGAATAAAATACACATGAAAAAAATAAAAATGTTCATAATTACGAGAATAATCAAATATGACCAATGACCATTGACGTAGTGAATCTACTTTTTCATGTAACCAAGTAGCTTTCCTACTAGCCCCACTTGTTTTGTTATTACACTACTTCCACTTTTAGTTTCTGACTGCTAATAAGCAGTGCTTTATTACATTTATTCTGGCAAGTCAAGAATACTCTGCACACATAACGTAACGTCATAGCAACTCCATGACAGCATAATAGCCTGTTTACCGGACAGCGGATAATGATCAGATATGAAAGGAATTCGCAGCACCATGTCGGTGTGCACTGTGCAGTGGTCCAACACATGTCCTTAGTTATCTCTGTCCTACGTTGTAAAGTGCTATGCTAATACTGATATTTATAGCCTTTGTACAGGCTATGCCGATACCCTCGATGATATCTGAGATACCTGCGATATCTCAGCAGGTGCATGCGGGGCCGTTGCTTTGGCGACTTTCGAGTTTCGATCCGATGTGTTATTGTGTTTACATCTTGTCAGCTGTTGTAAGACAGTGTAATCCAGTGTAGGCCAGCAAGACGAATGAATTCAGTTTGTTTCTACCGCAATCAGACGAAAAGTGGTACCGTAGTATACCACCATGCCGCGATAGGAGATCATCCTTATAATATAACGTCAAACATATTGTTTACCTATTTATCGGCCGAGTTGTCAGCATAGAAAAGAGGGTATTATACCAGATGGGAGTTCGACATTGCTCAAGTATTTCCTACCATTGCTACCAAGCGACGAGCGACTGACCGTTTTCTGCAGACGTGCTCTCCCTGAATGGCCCAATAATAACACGAACTCCTTCCTTATTATAATTCATGAAGAAATCTCAAAAGTAGGCTATATCTACAGCCTACCAGTACCAGTTGTTGGGGTAACCCTAAAAGGAGGGAACGCGGAAACTGCGGAAAACGCGGAACTCGCGGAAACGGCCCCTAAAACGCGGAAACTGCGGAAAAAGCGGGAAACCTCGATTCCTAAAGCGCTGAAATAGAGGGAAACGCGGAACGCGGAACAGTCGGTCATTGACCTTTATATATCACACAGTAGGCACTAAAACGAGGAAACAGCTGAACGCGGGACAGTCGGTCATCGAGGTGGGATATTAGGGTTGGGCTTGGGGAGGTGGGATATTAGGGCTGGGGGAGGTGGGATATTAGGGTTAGGGGAGGTGGAATATTAGGGTTAGGTTAGGGTTAGGGGAGGTGGGATATTAGGGTTAGGGGAGGTGGGATATTAGGGTTAGGGGTTAGGTTAGGGTTATGATTAGGGTTAGGGGAGGTGGGATATTAGGGTTAGGGGACGTGAATATTAGGGTTGAGGGAGAGGGTGATGTTAGGGGAGGCGGGATATAGGGTTGGAGAGAGGGGGATGTTAGGGTTGGGGAGAGGGGTGATATTAGGGTTGGAGAAGAGGGTTAGGGACATGATATCCCACCTCCCCTAACCCTAATCATAACCCTAACCTAACCCTAAGCGAGATAGTGTAATGGTTATGCGTCCGGCTTCTCGAGCGGTAGGTCGTGGGTTCGATCCCCGGCCGAGTCATACCAAAGACTTGAAAATTGGTATCCGCAGCTATCCTGCTAGGCGCTCAGCGATCACGGATAGCATGGAGGAGAAAAAAAAACGGGGGCGCAGACTAGATGACCTCATGGGGCCGTATCGCAACTCCGTCGTCAAAGCATCTCGATGGTGCAGGCGAAAAAGAATATCATATCTCTCTCTCTCTAAGCTAACCCTAATATCCCACCTCCCCTAACCCTAATATCCCACCTCCCCTAATCCTAATATCCCACCTCATAACCCTAACCTAACCCTAATCATAACCTAACCCTAACCCTTCTAATCCTAACATCCCCCTCTCCCCCAACCCTAATATCTCCCCTCTCCTCAACCCTAATATCCCCCTCACGTAACCCTAATATACCCCCTCCGCCAACCCTAATCCGTCTCTCCCAAGGAAAAAACAATTTATTTTTACGTTTATAAATTTTTGTATTGTAAAACGAAGAAGCGCCATCAACAGTTCTCTGCCATTTATGAGTTCTACTTCGCCTCACTCTGTCCCGCAGTTTCGTCGTTTTAGACTTTAGAGTTCCTCTATGAGATCTACAAATGTCAATGACCGACTGTCCCGCGTTCCGCCTTTTCCTTTGTTTCCTCGTTTTAGTGGCTACTTTGTGATCTATAGAGGTCAATGACCGACTGTTCCGCGTTCCGCGTTTTCCTCTTGTTTCAGCGCTTTAGGAATCGAGGTTTCCCGCATTTTCCGCAGTTTCCGCGTTTTAGGGGTCGTTTCCGCGAGTTCCGCGTTTTCCGCAGTTTTCGCGGTCCCTCCTTTTAGGGTTACCCCAGTTGTTGCAATGCACACTGGGGGTACGTGGCTCCTAACAATGATAGAAAGTGTTTACTGACTTTCATTAGTAAATCACATTCTTAGTTTCTTAATTATCTACTGACCTTGGAAAAAAAATCATACTGAAAATACTCTTTTATTACGGAACGGTATAGCACAATGGCATCTCAACTAGCTCAATAAGGCACTTACTCTTACCTTAGTGATCATGACATCACGCAAGGTCTACCCAAAACGGATTACCACCTTGTCTGGGGTCTCTGATTTCCGCCTGAAACACAAAGCCAAGAAGAATGTCAGTGTAAGTAAGACTCTGTTGCTGTATTGTTCAATATGTCTTATGACTGTCATTTTAAGGGGATTGATGCATTCATCACAAACAACATCAAGCAAGGAAATGGCGATCCGACCGACGCATATGGGCAAATTGAATTTGGTAGCGGCACTGCTAATACTGCCAAGGTGAGACATAAATCATACTGAATTTTTTTTGATTGGTTATAATCGCCAATCAAAAAAAATTATCAACAGCAACGGCGTAACAAAATGAAAATTAGTGAATCCCAATAAATTCTGTGCTCTCTCTAACATATGTTTTGAGATAGTGAACAACAATGGCAATAACAACAATAGGAGGGGACTAAATGAAATTTTTACCAACTGAATACGCCAAGGGCTATATTTGTCTATCGCCAGCAATATACGTTTTATTCTATGTCAACTGGAACATATTCTATGTTCAGTAGAAATTAAATTGGGACGTATGAAAAATCTTAGTTCAATTATTTCAGTAGCAATTTAAAGTTACTTCGCTCCCCAGTTCTTACATAATCGTTTGAGTAGCATGTTTCTATCTTGTTTCAATGTGTAAAATTGGCTTCTCTTGAGGAAATGTGTCTTTCAAGTAGAAACAATGATTGGCCTAGAAAGTTTTTTAACTTCATGAGTGTCTCAAATATCTGGCATCGAATGATTTTGACCCACAGGCCAATTGAGGTTTTTCACTTGTTTCATTGTAACCGTGTACTTGTACACAGTAAATGTTGTTGTGATAGTAGGTCTACCCACCATTATGAATTACAGATAGGCTATTTTTGTGTTGCATTTGCGTAATGTCAAGATGCATTGTCTGCCCTCGTTTTGCTTTCTTGTATCTGGCCTTCTGAACAAAGAAGTAAAATTCCTTTTTCTAGCTAGATGTTGTAGTCATGAGGCCCACACGGTCTACTACGCCATTCTTGGTCGGCACTAGTGATAATATACGACACATTTCGGTTTTCAGTACGTCAAAGTGTCTAACACTACCAGAGTGGAGATCATCCATCAACTCATCACAAAGCATTGGAACTTGAAAACTCCAAACTTGATCATATCTGTAACCGGTGGAGCAAAGAACTTCACGCTACGAACTCGGCTCAAAGAAGTTTTCAGGAGAAGTTTGATCAAAGCTTCGGAAACCACAGGCGCTTGGATCACGACGGGAGGAACAAGAACAGGGGTGATGAAGCACGTCGGCAAGGCTGTGGAACAATACGCCGCTGTAAAAGATGATGAAAAGAGGGTACGACTCTAATGTTCTATAGACAGCGAATGGACTTATGATTATGGATCTTATTATTCTGAGTATGGTGTATGCCGAGCCAGTCAAACTATGATATTCTGTTTCGGGAAGAATTAGTCCAAGTTGCCTACATTAAAAAACGCCCAGTTGTAGGTGTATATCAAGTTCTTTTTCCAACACCCTTGTATGAACGTCATTTGGCAAGGTGTATGCCTTCGCTACGAAAGGGTTAACTTTCTCACCCTTGAGTTCCAGCGTAAACTTGTAGGGTAACCCCAAATACATATAATCAGAAAAATCGAGAACATACATTTGTTGCTATTTTCAATTTAATATCATTCTTCACTGCAATCATTTCAATGTGGTATCTTACAGGGACATAGCCTACAGGGCTAAAGGCGTCCCTTCACCAATTTTCAACCTGTTCATTGTGACATCATCTGTTGAACTGCAGACGTCGTAATCATTCTGCGTCGTCATATAATTTTTTTAAGAAGTTTTGCCCAAATTTTCGTCAACTTAACCTATCAGGTCTCAATTATACAAAATTTTGTCACCATTTTCTTTGAAACTTTTGGTTAATATTTAAAAATGTATTCTTTAACCAATTATTTAGGTAGTAACAATTGGGGTGGCGCCATGGGGCGTTATACACAAAAGAAATGTGCTGTTAAATCACCAGCGAGCGGACCAAATGGTAAGGATCTTGGTAGATCTTGTTTTGTTGCGCACTTGATTGAAAAAAAACTCATCGATCACAGATACCTAAGGTTTATGACGCTGAAGAAGGTTTTGAAGGCAGCGGTACCTTGCTTGACCATAACCATTCCCATTTTATCTTGGTGGACAATGGGATGGAGGATGATCGAGACGGAGCTTCGGCGATCTACGGATCAGAAATTGAATTGAGAACAAATCTAGAAGGCTATCTGGGTCAGTAGTAAAAACTGTGCGAAATTAGAAATAGTCTATGATAAATACAACTATTTCGCCACTGTAAGTAACTAACTTGAATGCATCCTGCTTACGCTCTCAGTTCCATTTGAAGTAATTCACTTTGTTACTGTCCAGTGTCCACCTCTGGTCATATTAAGTATGTTATATTGTTTGAATCTTTTCACTTCCGCTGACATGGCTTCTCTGAAATACTGTTTAAAAATGCCCATGGCTGGTATTGATTGTAATCGCATATCAAAATAATATAGCCCAGTTGACAAGATGTGATATTAGCAACCATAATTGTATATTTTATCTTTATTGTATGCAATTCCAGGAAAATACCTTTGGAAATTTCCATTTATGTGTGTGTGAATTTACACTACGTTGTGAGAAGAGATGTGTATCGCTTGTAAGGGCGGCGAATTCCATTTTGGTTCAATTTTCAAATGACTCCTTCCCTTGTTGCAAGAAATGTTAATGTATTAAGTTCTTTATTTCGAGATGCGCTTATGTACTGCAGCCATAGCTAACAATGTCGCTAGCGGTCAAATCAGTTGGGATTTACTGTATATGGCAGATCATTGCGTTTCTCCTATGAAGTGTGATATTCATAATATGGGTCATGATGGTAATTTGTGAAATGCCTTCGATGTTATGATTACTGAAATGTGATAATATTTTGAAGGTGGTCTACAAACATCACGCCGAGTCAACGTTTTGATTGTCTGCGTCATAGTCCAAGGAGGTCCAGGCTCGCTGAAAGTATGTCTAATATTTATTTGCTATATTCCACTTGTGACAAAGATATACTTTTGAATATTTGTCCTGAGTGTGAAGTTTTTGATCAAATTATCAAATAAATCTAAACTCATAGGAAGGCAATTAGATATTCAAGACTGGAATTAAGTAACCTAATAATTTGACTCCGCCGTGCCAACTCAAATTACCCAGCAAAGTATCTCAAAACATCAACTTACTCCTTCATTTCAGACTGTCGTCGGGTCAATTCAACACGAAACTCCCGTAGTTATCGTGGAAGGGTCCGGAGGTTGGGCAGATGTTCTTGCCAACGCTTCCAGTATGAATCAGAAACAGATGAATCGCGATACTCTCGCCGAAATGATAAACGGTATTATCAACCTTGCGAAATTATGTAGCATACACCTTGGAATACATGAAGTGTAGGAGCAATGTCATTCAAAAGAGTTCGAGATGGCAAAAAGCAGAAGATCGACATACTCGTGGAACTCTACAGTAAACTGAAATAACCAAACTGTTGTTTGAGATACTGTGTAGCATATTGAGACTCTCTTATATAAACCTGAAAGTGCGAGTCTAATGTAAGCCAACATGCTTTGCTAAACAAAATTTCTTATGATTTCACATAATCTAATATATGTTCGAAAGACATAAACTACATGGTTTCTCAAGTCCTATGTGGCTACATGATTACCCTGATGTTGGTCATCCTGAAATTGAGTGTCCTATCCCGTAGTTCTATATATCCCTGATAAGTGAAGCTTTGATATATGTTCCCATTTATTCAGAATGTGGTATGGATGTCAATGAAGAGAAACTGGATGATTGGACGGAGATGGTGAAAGAATGCATATCCCGCAAAGACCTTCTGACCGTTTTCTCTCTTGACCCGACCGATCTGTCTCGAGATTTGGATATTGCTATCTTGGAAGCCCTGCTGAAAGGTATGACGGTAATATTTTTGGAACTTATGACTGGTTTTGATTTGAAACTACCCGATAGTTTTTAGCTTTCTGGGGTCATTACTTAAGTCACATACTTATATCATAGTTTCCTATATGGTGTCGACACAGGCAAATCTCACGCCTCAGTGAAATTGATTCACGTCACAATTTCCATTTGGCTACAGGCAATTTGACGGTCATTTTTGACCGGCTTGCCGAGCATTCAATTTGGTAAAACGGGTATCAATCGAAAGCTGACTCTGCACTGATTACGAAAATATAAATTTTATTCCGCTCGTGGCCCTGGAACTTCCACAATCAGCCTCGAATTTTTCATTGTTATGGAGATTGGCATTGGGACGTATCAATGCTGTCTGGCTCTTTTTTTCTTTAGCTACTCTCTCGTTTGGCCAGACAGCATTGTTGCTTCCTGAGCTACACTCTCGTTTCGCCAGACAGCATTGTTGCGTCCCAATGCCAATCTCCATGACAATGAAAAATTCGAGGCTGATTGTGGGAGTTCCAGGGCCACGAGCAGAATAAAATTTATATTTTCGTAATCAGTGCAGAGTCAGCTTTCGATTGATACCCGTTTTACCAAATTGAATGCTTGGCAAGCCGGTCAAAAAGGACCGTCAAATTGCCTGTAGCCAAATGGAAATTGTGACGTGAATCGATTTCACTGAGGCGTGAGATTTGCCTGTGTCGACACCATACAGGACACTATGCTTATATGCAATCCACCTCAGTCTTAGTTGCCGTCTTTTTACAGCTACTTCAGACGATGCTGACGTTGCTCAGTCTCAACAGCAGTTGAAATTGGCGATAGCCTGGGACAGAAGTGATATCGCACAATCCCTCATCCTAACTGATGATGCCTGCATTCCGAAAAAAACAATTGCTAAACTCTTCTACGAAGTCTTGGAAGGCGTAAGTGGATGTGATTTCATGTTTTGACCATTGCCAGCCCAAACGTAATGGATGAGGAGATTGTGTTATCCACCCGTTACCATCATGCTCCATTTGATACCCTGCTTCATGCATATGGATTACCTAATTCATGCTAGCTAGGACTATAACAAAATAGACCTTGTCTTCGCTACCAAGTTCAAATCAGGATATAACTAAATGACAGGATGTACATTTTCCATTTATTCATCCAAAATTACCCGTACTCAGAATATTCATCGACTGAAATCAAGTGACATAATGGAAAAAAATGTAATTAGCTTCCTATTTAATGATTGTATTGAAGTGATACTGAACTGTGAACAGCAGATGAACGCATATGAGCAAAAGAAACCAGTGTTAATTCACTTGTGTTCTGTGAAGCCATTACGACATTACAATCTTATCATTTTCATAGATTATTGTGATTAGTTTGTGAGATTTCCTTATATACTACATTCACATGACCATATCATTCAAAGATTAAATAGATTGGATTCAGAAACCTTCACATTTGCGGATCTCATTTTAAAGTCACAATTCTTCTAAGCTAGTGGATCTCAAACTTTTTTAGACGCGCCCCCTTTATGGTACTGAAAAATTTTGTGCTCCCCTTATCGTCGTATCACAAAATGCAACCAGAATGCTAGCATTCCTAACGGATAGTTTGATACCATGGGAGGTTATGACTGTTGATGAGAGAATTCTCAAATATGAAATTTGGACTATACACAGAGCAATAACTATGAATTGGAGGAATATTGTGCCGAGTGCGAAGAAAATTTTCGAATGCATTAGCAAACTTGAGTTTATGTATATGTAGATACTTTTGTAGCCTTCGTGTAGGCCTACAAAAAGTCTGTACATAAAATATGTCATGTGACGTCATGTCTCATCGGTACATAAATCTGAGACATTCGCCGAATTAATATCTTTTTTTTCCTCCTGCATTACAGAACAAACACGAATTCTGCAAGGTATTTCTGAATTTCGGCGTGGACTTGAAGCAATATTTCACTGTGAAAGACTTGCATTCCTTGTACAAAAGCGCATCGAAGAACCTTGTTTTTTATAAGAAATTATGCAAAAGGAATTTTTCGCTGCAAGGCGTTGGCGAGTAAGCTTTAACATTATTGCTTTGAGCGGCCTCCAAATGATGATACGATATGCGTCTGTTTTCAGGATTGAGTTGAATTAATGATTCGTAAATATTTTCAGATTATTGCTGGAGTACTTGGGAAAGTCCTATATTAGTGTCTATAAGAAAAGACGTCCGGACTCCCCAAAATATTGTGCCATTCTCGATGTGGAATACGAGGAAGGCAAATTCGTACCTGTGAGTTGAAGAGGTTTCGGTCATGAAATTGTTACCATGTTATTTTTCATTTTTTTCTGGATCAAACCTGTCAGAGCGTGCTATTGTTGTGTATATCAAGCCTCCAAAATAGTAGCCTATGCAGCCCTACATTGCAAAGCATTCCTGCGTGGCTCGGTTAGCATTTCAAAGTTATCATAAATATTAGCATTGAATATTTATAAGCATGAGTTTATTAATTCATTTTCGAGCCTTCCATGTGGTTCCGAAAATATGAAAATATTACGGGTAAGGGCACTTCGATACCCCATGAAATTTGTATATTTTTATATAAAAACTGGCATTGTTACAGCCAGCAACAATGTTGGAATTTCTATGCAAGTACAGCTACAAGTAGTAATTTCCAAGACACCTCAAAAGTACTTGAAATGGAAGTATGATATGAGAGGAATGGGGAAAGTACACTGAAAATAATAAATAGCAAAAGCATGATTGTCACCCACATCCCTTAAAAAGCATCCCTTGAAGTGAAAACCCACGTTTTCCAAGTGACAGTGCTTTTGTAATTTTTCTGTATTATTGAATGTTTTTTCATTGAAGTTACACGTTTTGTGTTCGTCCATCGTCTTGCCAAACTTCATTCGAATTCCTGGATTCTAAATATATTTATGATGAAAAATGTGTTTTTGGCCCATTTTGCCCCACCTTCCCATACTTCTAGTAGTTGGTCGGTCTTGGCTACTTTCTAAATTGCAAGATATATCTTCGCGACCAACTCTGAATATATAATAACACAAAAAATTGATAGGAATATTGAAATGATATTCTGTTACAGTGATACAGTGTCTATTTCACGCTGTACGCAAGACAATTTCTCATATAAAAGTGATGGAAACTTATCCCTAAACTGCTTTGTACTCTTCAATATTGTAATTGTGAAAGTATGTGGTTTTCCCTAACAACTGTTCAATTAGAAGGCGAAGTAGTCCACGAACACCACTAGTTTAGTAAGTGGTGTTAGTAGGTAAAACATACTTGAGTACTGCGGAAAAGTAAAATCACTTACTGACCCCATCTGTGAACCACTTGCGTTGACAGTGGTGCAATGCGTTGATTTTCAATTTGCAGGAGATTAATGAACAAAAAATTGAGGGTTGGTCCTACAAATGCAAGCTTGATGACCCGTACAGAGAAATCTTCCAATGGGCGATTCTCTTCAATTATAGAGAAATAGCGATGCACGTCTTTGAATATATGTTTGGCTCGACGCAAGCCGCTATCATGGCCAGTCGGATGTTGAAGGTTCTCGCGTCTCAAATGGGGAGGGACCAAGAAACTGTGAGTAAAGATTGATATTTGACATTGACCGAGATCTTTGTTATTTTCTGTCCATCTATAATTTTTTTGATAACATATAGATTAATAGTGAATTACCATAATTTTCCATGTGTAATGCGCAAAATTTTACCGTTTTTGTCCTAAAATCGGGAGGTGCGTATTATGTATGGGCACAAAAAGCCTTGAAAAAACTGTCCCTCAAAATATAACTTGAAATCACACCTTTCTTCATGTTTGTTTTAATCGCGCATCACATTCAGCCATCATGCCAAGCAATTCTTATTATCAGTGTTTGCAGCCAATTAGCGTCTGCGCTGCTTAACAGCAAGGGATCTCCTGCTGCCTGAACAATCGCATATACAACACGCCATGTGCGCAAGATGTAATCGCTGGCCTAAACGCTACAGTCGCATCTCCAACAGGCCTGGTGCGCATGACATAATCGTTGGCCTCAACAATCACATCTGTAATAAGCCTCGTGCGCAAGATGTCACTGGCCTAAACTATCGCGTCGCAGGCTTTGGCTGCTATCTTGATACAACCAATTGAGACAATGTATGAGAGCATTGAGTATATTTGCTATTTGGAAATATCGGAAACTAGCAGAACTAGCAATCATATCTATCTACTCAACACAAGTATGTGTGTGGCGACAAGACATGAATATTCTTTTTGGAGAAATAATAGCGTGCCTAGTATTGGATTCTTTATCGTTTGAACCTTAATTCCAGTCAATGTGTCCTGAGAGCACTCATGCATTGTGTAGGTTTTTATTCTCTTGATTTTGGTAGCATGGCATCTGAGAGGGATTGGGTTGCACAAAGGTAACACTATATATCCGTTGGTATTACATTCCTTTGTCTTCCTCTCTTTGTTATATTACGAGTGTTCGGAAGTTAATCGTATCTTCGTGTTTGAGTATATTGTTGCTAACTAGTCTTGGGGTTCAGTTGTTAAGCTGATTGTTGTCATGAAATTCTCAACCGTCAATGTAGCACCAGTCCATTTGTACTCACCTGACTCTTTGCTACAAAACACTACAATACGGTACTAGTTATTTTACTGATCATTTTCTGTTATTTGTATGAAATGTAATGATATGATAACAGAATTACCTCCATACCATCTCAATTTGCGATTTATGGTGTTGTGATATCATGTATGCAGTATTCGGGTCATTTCATGACTCAAGTTTTTAAAGCAGTTTCAATAAATAGGCCTGAATTACACCGAAAAGATAGCATAATGGTGGGGTTCCGGCTTCTCGATCCTTAGATCGTGGATTCCATCCCCGGCTGGGTTAGACCAAAGACCTGATTAGTAACATTGGTATCCATGGCTTCCCCGTTTGGCGCTCAGCATTGCTGGATAGCATGGAGGGGTGGTGCAAGGCTTAGAAAGCCTTACAAGGCTATATCTGCACCTTCCTTGTCTAGTGGCATATGCACATCATGCACTCATGGTATGAATGTTATGAATTATGCACAGATCGTGTATGTGTAAAAGTGTATATTGTATATCATGAGTTTGTGTATATGTTGCAAAATCATCGAAGACAAAAATATACAACGTTCTATTCCCTTTATAATTCAAGATTATAGAGAATATTACTATTGTGTTGTGTGAGTCTAAAATATACTTAACATACCTCTGCAAAATTTGAAGCCGCTCTGACCTGAGCTTATCGGCAAGCATAGTAAATTCTGCTTCACTTAGAAACATCAAATGGAAGCTGACGCAGATGAATACGAAATGCTCGCCACTGGAATCTTTTCCAAGTGTTACCTGGAAAACCAAATCAAATCCTTCACGTTTTTGATCGCACGACTACCAAAGTGGGGAAGCTACACTTGCCTTCACGTGGCCATCGAAGCCAACGACAAGGTATAGATATTTTGCTGATGTTATTTTGATCTTAATATTGATTTCGAATTGAGATCTGCCAATGTGCTTGTTATGAGTACTTGCGTTTCTTCAGTGGCTTAGTAATTATATCGATTATGCTTCCGCTCCTAGGTTGTCTCATGTCAAAATTGTCTTGTGTCTAAACTACATATGATCGAAATATGGATCATTTTACTACAGACCTGTCAAGCTGAATTTAAGCAAAAAAAATAGGACGAAAAAGATGTTTTCCTGGCTGTTTAGCTCAAACAGGACAAGCCGTGTTATGCTTGAACACGGTGTCATTGATATTTGAGAATAGATTGTAAGCGCTTGTGGTCAAAGAAATATTTCAGAATAGGTAATATGTACCAGCAATTGTCAGATCGTTTCACAACTGATTCACAAAATGGATCTATATGTGACTGTAGTTGTGAGGGATCATAAGAACAAAAATGAGAATAATATTGACCTTTAGAAACCACACATCTCTTCCCATTCTTTCTAGCTATTTTTATAAAGTTCTACCATTGTCCACCGTTCGTTAAGTACACATTATTTTTGTCTGCTACTGTCCATAAAGAGTGCTTTTGTAGTAATGTGACTCAGCATGACTGAGGTGTTTATATTGGTATAAAATGATATCACCAAAGGCGATAAATTCGGACATCTATACCGCAGTACAACTAAAATTTAATTACTGACATGAAACAATATACTTTCACACAGTTTTGGAGGCTTCATAGTAATTTTAATGAGCCCATCGCTAGACGCTGGTTATTTGTCATGTTCTATGCTTTTGCAGAATAGCAAACATATACGACAAACCTCCAACTTCATTCCAACGATCTTCATCAACAGAACCATTAACACAATCGTGCACCATATGACTACTTATTCAGACAGCAAACATACATACCTCAAGAGATCACGGAACACATGGTATAAATATAAAAGTGAGGCACACAAGAAAAGAATAATTGGCACTAATTAGTAGCCCTACACAAAGCACAGTCAAAGCATACCAACGTAAATGTGCAACATATTGATGTCCATTGTCCAGTTTTGCCATGCAGACATTACAATGTAGACCCCAGGTACATTTTATTTCATTAACACCTCACCGTCTTGGCACCGAGTAGTAGAGAAGTAGAAGTAGCGATTTCGAAGTCCGTGAAAGTAAATATTCTTGGCCTGGTTTTGCCTAAGAACTGAAAATTGTTAAGGAAAAGTAGTAGTCTAAACTCTTAACCAAGTGATCAAAACTTACTAGAGTACTTTTAAAAGGTAGAAGTACTTAATTACTGACCGACTCTGCTCATTTATAATATCCGATGCCGTGGCATTTCGACCGACACGAATGGCGTCGATTTTTCACTTAAAGTAGTACATTGTTGCTATACAATGTTCTTTTCAATTCCCAACTAGTTGCTGATGATTACCTCTGACAAGTGTCAGCCGAAAATGTTCGGGTTCATTTTAATATCAAGATATTATTCAACTGTATATTTCACTACTGTACTTCTACTTACTCTTATTTCACAGCATTTTGTCTCGTGTCCCGGCGTTCAAAACTTCTTCGACGAGATCTGGACCAGCAAGCTCTCGGACAACCACTGGCTGCATATCATCGCGGCCGGACTTTTCCCGCCTCTTATTTTCACGACTATTCGATACGACGAAACCGACGAGGAACGCGGTGCCGCCGAAGATCGTAAGTGCTTGATGGGTCGTGTGTGGTGTGTCTGTATCAGTCGTGATATGGAATTTTCCGGGTTTGAAATAAGCTGTTGTGATCACACTAAATGTGATGGTGTGGTAACGATATACTTCTGATTTTTGGTGTAGTCAAATAGATTCGGGCTGCTCCGGCTACTAAAAAGTGCTGGGCGTTGTGCAATATGATTTGTGTACTCTAATCTGAGCCGAGTATTAATTCTAGTGTTTCGAGTCAAGTAATGAGTGATGAATATTTCACGTACTAAAATCCAAGGTTGTAACCAAGTCACAAGGTCCCTCGTCACAAGTCAATCTCACTTTTATAGTTTTGACTCGAGTCAAGTCGAGTCACCAAAAAATTGAGACTCGAGTCATTACAACCCTGTCGGGATCAACCCACAGCATTGTCACAAAGTGCAATGAAATAAGTGTGGTCAAAATTACTAAATAATCTTTAATATGAACTAGAACGATTCTTTCAATTCAATACAGACTAATCTATTATATTCCAGACGCACCGGCGGTGGCGAACGGCATGGAAATGCAACCCACTCCAAGAGTTGAAGATGGTGCGTTTAGCTACGCCCAGGAATTAATCTACGATGGCGAAGTTTCCATGTTCTTTTTCAGAGGAGTACATCGTTGGCTTCAAAACTTTTAACAATACTGATCCGGAATTGGCCGAAATGAGTGATTATACGTTGATGCAGAAGCTTGTCATCTTTTACGACGCGCCAATCGTCACCTTTTGGCTCAACGTGGTGTTCTTTTTGGTGAGATATTGCAGTTTGCTAATATAGAATTCCTGGATGCACATGTTAATAATGCTTATATTGATTTGAATTGATTCAATTTTGAAACTATTTGCTGTGACCTTAGTACTACTACTATGCCGGTTATGCTGGTTTCGATATTTCAAGTCTGCTGATCTTACATGATAGCAGGATGGCTTAATGTGGAGCATCTGGCTTCTTGATCGGTAGGTCATGGGTTCAATCCTCGGCCGGATCAGTCCTAAGACCTGGTCAGTGAAACTGGTATCTATGTCTCCCTGCTTGGCGCTCAGCATGGAGGGATAGTGCAAGACTTAGAAAGCCTTACATGGCGATATCTGTACCTTCCTTGTCCATTGGCATTTCCACATCATGTCCTCATGGTTAGTATGTATATTATGGGTCGGTGTATATGCCGCAAAAACATCAAGGACGAAAATAACAACATCCTATTCCTATTACTGTGCCTGACTGTAATCTGTGATGTTTTGTCACAGAGAACCAAACAGTTTGACCATATAATTCGGGCATAAAACAGTTCTGTTTTCAATTTACCTTGAAGTTCAGATGTCCACTTCACTAGAGATTCATGCTACTTATGAACTTGGAACCCGGATAAAACGAAAGATCTATGTCCAAATAGTGACAGGAAAAAAAGTCAAAATTTTAAAAATGGACATAACGCTGTTTGATTTTCCAGCGACAAATACTGTGATCTCTTCCTCAATTTTATTATTGTTTGTATCTATTGTTATTTTTCCCTACATCTCCGAAGTCTTGTTTGTTTATTTTGTAATACCAGACAAGCTCATATCGCTCAGTTATTCTTGTTACTTGATCGCACATACTTAATTCGGTAATCAAATAGCCATCGCACTTTTTGATGGGTATCTGGGTATGTCTTGATTTCTAATAAATGCCATTTCCGCTAACTTGTTATGTATGTTGTGATACGGCCAATGGAGGTTCCAAGGCTTCCACGGTGGAAAAGTGGTATGAAAACTATAATTCTCATTGATGAGCAAGTATAAGTGAAATGGAGCTTATAATTTCAGTAGGCCTGCTCTAAAAGTGATCTCCCATTACTCGCATCGAATCAATACGATCAATACTCGTTTCTAGTTATGTACCCAGACCTATCCTCTAATATTCTCATTACCTGATCAATATGTCAATATCAATATTTTCCTCACTTACCCGTCTTAGAATATCCGTAAGTAGCCTGATGTAAGTAAGTGTCATGACATCTTTCAATTCATTCTACTCACCAGTTTTACCTCGGTCTCTTTGCTTACGTGGTTCTGAGCGGTTTCCAACTCACCGTGGTTTCAGTGTCGGCTTGGGAGTATCTTCTTCTGGCTTGGACGTCCACTTTTCTACTGGAAGAATTTCGGGAGGTATGTCGATTTCGCCTTTGATGACAGTGTTTATCAGCTGAGCAGAGGTTGTCGGGATGGGTGTTCAGAAATGACATTTCACCTATTCTCTGGTTATACAGATTGCCGAAAAAATTCCGTGCAGCACATTTGGCTCAATTCCAAACAGTAGAAGCAGGCAGAAGGTACAAGAAATTGTAATTTCGAAAGTGAAATTTGCTACCGTAAATCTTATTATTGCTAAGAAATGTTTGGAATTTCAATTAGGTCTGTCTAGACTGCTACTGTTTGGCATTGAGCCAAATATGGTGTGCAGCGTTTTTTAGGAATACTAAGAAATTCTAAGGAATCCAAAGAGCTTCTTGGCTGTACAGAACTTCAATATACTATTGCATAGTATATTCATATTGAAATGAACCTGAATATTATCGGCTGACACTCGTCAGGGGTAATCGTCAGCAACTAGTAGAGAATTGGAAAGAACATTGTATATCAACAATCGTATCACAAAATATCACGTCACAAGCATGAAATGGGATCTCAAATAAGAGTGCGTTCAATGTACTATTTTAAGACGGTAAACGAACTCCTGACGATTACCCCTGACGAGAGTCAGCTAAAAATATTCAGGTTCATTTCAATTCAATTTCATCACTGAATCCGTGACATAATATATATTTTTATACATCATTTTTCGAGTAATATTTTGCTTATACGTAGTGTTGGTAATCATTCTGCGCTAGTCGCGAAGATCCTTATAATGTAACCATTTCGATTAACTGCTAAAAATATGTGAACCCTCGATAAAATCTAAATTTTGAAATTACTCTAGTAATTTTCACACCTTTCATCTTCTACTTCCACTTGAAATAGTTTTGTCTTTGAAATTGCTACTCCCGCTTGTAATTGAGTAGAGATTTACAGCATTATTTCTACTTCTACTTGAGTTGAATCTCTAACTTCTTTGACCAACGCTGTCCCCTCCGCGGTCAAACTGACCTGTTCAATTTTATCTCTGTCCGAATTTACTGGCAATAGAATTATTTTGAATTACCTGAAATTCTTTACCCGAAACGGTGTGTACTTATTTTCCAGTTTATCAATCAAGAGGCGAGATATTTCAGCGAGAAATTCCAGATTCATATGAAAGAGGCGTGGAACATCATGGATCTCACTAGCCTGGTGCTGTTCTACATCGGTTTCGGGCTGAGGTATGTTTTGTTGGCACGCGATTAAATTATGTTTTCGCTATAGGCTCATGTTTTATATGGTAGAATTATTGTAGTAATTATGATCTGGTGTGTGAAGAAATTTCAAAAACTAGTTACTGCATTGGCATCGAACCAAGTTTCATAAAATTTTACTGCTTAATCGAAAATTTCAAGAATTGTACACTGTGCTCAGAGACCCTAGGATAAACGGACTTCTCGCCATGCCACCTGTCCGATTAGAAGACATTAAAGTACTTTTTTTACTAGCCGCTGCGTGTAGGTCCCTAGTGTGGTATATTGCTATATACGGCAACTCTATAAATTTGTAAATTTGTAATAGGCTTGACACCCTTCTTATCGACAGATACGATATCCGGTATTTGTTCGAAGCATTGACGCTATATGCGATAGCGTTCATGGTGCAATGCATGCGGTTGGTCCACATCTTCGCGGTTCATCCGGTCTTGGGTCCGAAAATCATCATGGTCGGAAAAATGGTAGGAGAAAACGGCAGATATTTGTCGACTGGACTTGTAACGTTGATACTTTGCAGTTAAAAGATCTGTTGTTCTTCCTGTTCATCCTGATCGTCTTTCTCTTGGCGTACGGAATTGCCAGTCAAGCTTTACTTTATCCCAGCGAGACCAACTTCACCGATATACTAGTGGGGGTTATCTATCGTCCGTATTGGCAAATCTACGGAGAGCTCTTTCTGGAGGAAATCAACTTCAATCCAAGTGAGTACAATATTCGAATCAGAGAGTGGGAGTCTTTTATATTTTATGTGTACTCCAGAATCAAAGCAGTCATCGTTCGTGCTCTAGTGGAAGTAGAAGTAATGTCATCAATTTTATACTCGAGTGAGTTGATGGTTGTAATAACAAATGGAGTCCGACTCGATTCCGTTTGTGTATTGACTCGACTTGTCATTGCGCATGACTCAACTAAGCTATAAGACTCGAGACTTGGACAGTCAAGACATGCATGTCACTTAACTTCAAAGAATAATGAAGTTACCACATATGTGCTATTTCGTCTGTCAGTACTGGTGCCGGAAAAATAGGGCCAGAAACTGATAAGAGTGAGGAAAACGAGTATACTATGAATGCGAGACACTCATATCACCTAACAGAACTGTAAAAATTGGGGTTGAACTGGACTTGAACTCGAAACTGGACCATGAACACAATGACTTGGACTCGGACTCAGTCTCAACACTATGACTCGGGCTTGACCATCTGCTCCTCGACTTGCACTGGGACTTGACTGAATGGTGAATTGAACAGGAGTGGACTTGACTCGAGTCGAAAATCACCACTTGTGGAGTACTTTACAGATTTGCCCCATTTACTCAAGTAGGCCTATACTTTTAGACAGCATTCACTTTTACTTGGACAGTTTTTACACAAAACTACATACTTACATGGCTTGGATTTGTAAAAGTATAATGTAGCATTGGTATAAGAATCTTATATGATCGAAATTGTCATTAGAAAAGCATGAAATAGCCCATATCTCAGTAACTGAATATATTTTAAAAATTTCTATCTCTTTTTAGTGTCATTATTCATTTTGTGTTTGTCTTGCAATTTCAAAAGTAGCTATCTCCAATTCACTGGAAGAAATAGGTGACCCCTCCACCAAATCTACTTTTTTAAACTGTTTACTCTGGTACTACTCGGACCTCTCAATTTCTCTTTCCACTTGAGTAGTTTTGGCATGCTTGGAAATTTCTACTTGCACCAGCTGCTGAGTAGAAATTGACAGCATCCTTTCCACTTGAGTAGCATCACCAACTACTCTGACCATCTTTTCTGTGACCATGGCCACATTGGCTAACTTTTTTTTCAGATGCAGGCGACTTTGCCTGCAACGACACGGACCCCGGTCTTCCACGGTGCCCGCGTACGACACCCGTTGTTCCGATCATGTCTGCGCTTTATCTGTTGTTTGCAAACGTGCTGCTTCTGAACCTGCTCATCGCCATGTTCAGGTATGCGATATCGCATTTGCAACCGGTTTATTGTCATTTACTTAACGATTGTAGGCTCAAATTTCTGGCCGGTACCAACGTTTTACAGTTTTCACGGCCTTCGATAAGTCAAAGTGGCATTAATGAAAAATACCAATGACTTAATCCACTGTGTGACCAATTAATGTGTGAATTAGTCAAATCATAATCTCAATTTTTATTAATGAAAAGACCACTACAATACACAACATGACTGCTGCAAGGTACCAAGGAAGGCCAAATTACCAGTAACACAAGATATAGCTGAGCTGATCAGTCACCAAGTAATAATTGGTCAACTAAATATAAAGAACAAAGAGAATTGAACTCAGAAATTCAACACAATATTCAGCTGTAGTTGTTACAACACATTATGAGTCGGGGAGCCTTTGGCTCTGGTGTAGTACAAACATATTTTGGTAGCTTTACACCAGGGCCGGCCAACCCGTGGCCTGCGAGAAGGTTTTGAGTGGCCCGCGAGGTAATTTCCGAAATTTCTAATATCATCAAAAATGGATTGCACAGATTGTGAACTTGCAAGGCCAACCAAAAATTTGATTAGTCTGGCCGCAACACTTGAGATGTGATGACTAAAACATCAGTTTCGACTCATTGGCAGCTCCATCAACCATTCATATATTGGTATATCTTCGTACACTACAATAAAGCAGAATAATTTGCGATAGATTTATCAAAGGTAAAAATTTTCTACAGGCTTAGCGCAATATGTTGTCACTCGATTTCTTGCTCTTAATATTGTTGCAATTTTGTGAAAATTGAAGAACACCCAATGTATCAGATTGAGTCTAATTATATTTGCGATTACGAGACAAAGTGTCGTTCAACATGTGCGACCTTGCGTTTGCACTGGCAGTAAGACCGTCGACTATGAAACCTAGGCACGAAATGATTGACGCATGTTGGTCGCAGCTTTCGATATCGATGTGTCCATGCGCCGAACAGCCGAGTCCTCGCAAACTTAGCCCAGCGGTATACAGCAGGCCCGCAATATGATCAAGTGACAATATTATTGACCTACGAACTTTAAAAAATTTTCGCGCTTGGCGCGGATAGTGGCCCGCGCAAAAATTCTTTAATCGAATGTGGCCCTTGGGCTGAAAAGGTTGGCCAGCCCTGCTTTACACTGCAATATATTACTCTTTTCTCTATGTCTCAAACATTACTAACCTACCCATACTCTAACACTAATACATTATTACATACACACCAAATGCCGAATTCAACATTCCGAATTTACCAAGTGGTGTATATAACAATTCACGCTTATCTTCATTCATTTTCGAATTTATTTATGTATCGCTTTTATAATAATAATAATAGTTAATACACTTCTAACGCTAAATTCATCAAGTGCCAAATTCAGCCAGAGGTTGCTTACAATGGTAACATGTTATTGTCGCTATTCCCTACACACCTTGCCAATTGTCATGACTTCAATTATTATGATTGGAGACTCTTGACGCAAAACCGTATTTTCCAGCTACACGTTTGATAAGATCCAAAGCCAAAACAAAGAGATTTGGATGTTCCAACGTTACCACCTCATCACCGATTATTATTTCCGGCCGCCTTTCGTGCCTCCGTTTATCATCCTGTCTCACCTCTACCTGTTCCTGGGGTTTCTTTATCGTAAGATCATAAGCAGGATGGAGCTGGATGACCCGTTCCGACGTACCTTGAGTAAGTACTGTGTTTGGGTTTGTCCTAAATTTCCGGCAATGAGGCAGGTTTTTCTTTGGTCATCAGCTTATCAAAAATATTAGGACTATGCAAAAATTGTGAACCTTTTTTGTGGACTTGGATATACTTTCAATTTTTGTTTTATCACTCACCACAAATACTGCATTGGAGCTCATTGTCACAGCCGGGAGTCAGACATTTTTTCATTTTGGAGTAAGAGTCTCAAATTCGGATATTTCTGGTCACTTGGTCGCCTGATTTAGAGTCGCACTTTTCAATATGTTTGAGTAAGATTTGCCAATTTTGATGTAAAGAAGTCAGATATGACACTAAATTGCTGTTTTTCCAATCGGATAGTAATTTCCAAGTAACTTGTATTGAATTTGCCTAACTCTAATTGTAGGATATGAATAATTTTTATGAATCCGATATCAGGTGGGATAATTCGACGGCAATACATATACATCTGGTATTGGTGTTCTTTTTTCTCACTTGCTCATTTATTAAGAAACGAATCTGGACGAGGAAGATTGGAAGGCCTTGCGGCAATGGGAACACTGGCACGCAAAGGAATTCGTTCGGGAGAAACAAAAAGATGACGAAAATAAAGTGGATCATCAATTGAGCAGAATCAATCTCAGGTATTGCCTGTTTTATCGTCACCTGTCATTTTAGGTTAATCGCCAAAGATTGCATCACGTTATTTTGAAAACTGCCAGAAGCATCGACAGGCGAAAGTCCATCGAAATTCTTCAGTACTTTTTACACTTGTCATATATTCTACCTCTACTTGATGTAATTTCAGAATGCCCTGAATATTGCTACATATGCTTATAATTGAGTAGGGCTTGGCACAGTGATTCCGGGACTCTAAATCCAAATTGAGTATTAATTGTGATGATTGCAGTCGAGCAACGGGAGAAGATTTTTCCAAGTACCTAAAGTTATATTTATTTACGAGACTTTATAGTTTCGATACTTTTTTCCCACCGTGGCAGTCTTGAAAGCTCAATTTTGCATGACTCGAACCAAGTCATGTGACTTGAGACCAAGATGGCCAAGACAGAATTTCATTGTAACTTCGAAAAAGAGTAAAATCACCACATTATTGGTATTTCATCCATCAGTCCTGATACTTGAAAATAGGCCCAGAAACTGTTAAAACTGTGGAAAATTACTATATTATGAATGCGAGCCATTCTATATCACTCGAGCTGAGTTGAAAAAAGTGGGTGGAAATGGATTGAAATGAAAACTGAACAGTAAATGTAATGACTTGAACTCGAGTCAAAACTATACAAGTGAGATTGACCAGTGACTGGGAACCTTGCAACCCTGGTCATAAACTACCCAGAGTAATGTCACAAAGTGCAATCAATTGTGATCAATAAATTACCATATTATCTTTATTTTGGTGGCGTCATCTGTGGGGGGGGGGGGGGGGAGGGCTGCCAGTGTTAGTGCACTGAAGCCACTGCAAAACTACAACATCATGGCCTGTGTATCATAGCCAGGGGCCAGGATGAGCGTCCAGCAAATCACCTATCAAAAGATTCGGTGTTCTAAGCATGAAAGATATGCGTTTCAAACTAGAAATTGCCAAGTTCATGTATCAGTTCCACTGCGGTCACTACCCTGAAAATTTGACTTCTTTAAAAAATGACTTCTTTACCTCGGTATCAAAAGTGCATAAGTACTACATACGCTCGTCCACGTCGTCCAACTACCATATGGTCGACGTAAAAGATCTTTGCTCTATCACATATGTCAGACCTGCAGTGTGGAACACTATCTTACCGGCTATTCGACAGTTGTCGAGCATGTCCGTCCACATTCAAATCGAAGTACAAACAATTTCTACTAGTTAGCCATCAAGTTTACAGGACCACGACCTGACGCATGGATCTCGCGTTCCGACATATGCCACCTCTTTTTGTTGCCTGTCCTTATATATTATCTTCTTTTACTTTCATTCAGTGTGCATGCCTCCTTTTTACATCGCCTAGGCCAGGTGAGTGTCTGATTTCAAAAGACTAGTGACTACTCCAAGTCGTTTTGACACCTACCTATCTTTCATTGTATTGCAGTCTTGTGGTGTATTGAAATGATGAAATTGTTGACAATAAATTGAATTAAACTGGCATTATTCTATTTGTGGTCGTATAAAAGGTACGTAATTCAACTTTCCCACATTATCCCCACTCTTACGACGTCACAGTGAGTGATACTCAACTCGAAGCCTCCTACTCAATTCGATTTTGAACATCCAGGCAGTACCCACTCCTACCTATGAGTCATATGCATTCGTGTGTGCAGTGCCCCGTATACAAACGGCCAGGAAGCAAAAGATCATTCATTTAATTCTCAGGATGGACAGTATCACCACGACTTTGGAAGATCTCGAAAATCGCATGCGGGCATCGTCTCACGCCAAACTGAACGCGCTCATCAACAAAAAATTCAATCAACTCGAGCGGCTGGTTGGTGGCGGCAGTGTCAGCCATGCTAAAAACCCACCGAAAGGTACCTTGGTTGTTATGAACTGATCAATTGGTGTGCACATAGCATGGGGAAGTCATGTTCAGATAGTTTTGTCATTGTTGTGCATCTTGTCCCGCATGTTCACTTGTCATGTGAGCAATGAAAAAGTGGTTGGTATCAGTTTAGTCCTACTTTTCGTAGATTCCTAACTGGATAATCTCTGCTTACGGTTGATAAATTACTGTCATGACTACATCTGGCGAAACAGTTTACAAAGCACTTGCGCGTGTCCGAATTTTGTCGCACAGAAAACAATTTATGTGTAACGTAGTTGTGGAATCAGAGCATCTTAAATCCATTTTCACATTTTGAGAAAATGAAGTTTTTGTACAATTTTCATTTTCTTTCAGTGATATCTTGGCCATGCTTATTTGTAAACAATATGGCAATTTTAGAAAACTTGATTTTCTCAAAATAGTACAAATTGACATAACCGACTCTGATTGCACAATGAGTCAGCCAACTCTATTCGTGGATGAAGGTCATGAAGCTTAGGCATTTCCTACATGTAATTGCTAGATATAGCCAACAGCGTTATCCCAAATCCCTTGATTTTGTACTGTTCTGAAATTTGCCTTAGATATTACAGTGTCGGAAATATATCTTTTTGTTTTAAATTCTTGAATCTATTTAATTGATTATTTGCCTCTCTGGCGAAACCAATACACCTGTCGACATCAATCATGGAGTCTCCATTCTCTGTCAAAGTAAAGGCACAGTTATCTACTTCCATTTGCCTATTCTTGAGGCCCATTTTGATGTTTCAAGACCTCGAAACTTTCAGAAAATGAAAGATATTGTGCGATTTTACTGACGTAACTGTCCACCAAGTTGTAAAGCAGCAATAGGCATGGAGAACAATGGTTTCGCCTCAAAGTGTAGCCAGACAGTAGCTTATAACACTGCTATAATCGGTTTTGTGATACAATACTGAGAAAGTAAGTTAAGAAATGCTGCAGTTACATGTAAATATTTTTTCCGGCCCTGTTTGATGTAAATAACTCCCATATGAGATGTGCTTGCGGTAATGGCGCCATTTCAGTGTTACTTTTGCGTATCAAGACACCGATTTTCTGTACTAGCTAACGTTAAACCGGCCCCTGAGCCAGAGACGAAAAAACGTGAAGCTCCGGAAGCTGCGAAACCGCCGCCCTCCAGACAAAAGCCGAGAGTCGAAGAGCGCGAAGAATGTATGTTGTCTCGTTTTTGTTACTGTCATGGCGACTGTCGTTAGTTTGCTGTGTGCGTCTGTGCGTGTGCTGTGTGTATCGTCGCTGTGATTTTGTTAGCTGTCACAATTTTATAATATCGTAATTTTCCTCAGTCTTAACAGTTTCTGACCCTATTTTCCAAGTATCAGGACTGATAGACGAAACACCAATACCGTGGTAACTTCACTATTATTCTACTGTAGCAAGGGTCGGCAACCTACGGCCCACCAAGCAAAATTGTCAGGCCCGCGACACATTAATTTGTTATCACAAGTCTTATTGTACTTCACAGGCTCGTGTGTCCATGATCTCATAGTCATTCCTGGGCTTTTCCTGTACACTAAATTGGACTGGCTAGCCTTGCTGATTCAGTGCCTACTGCCTACGTTTGCTAGACTTGTATTGACACTATCACATCATGCATGGATTTTCCTACACAGCTGTTCCTTGCTTGTAGCATAGAAACTCTGCCATGAAACTAGTTGATGACTTGACAAAAATTATTTGTGGTTCGAAATGACTTGCGTTATCTGTCAGATGGAATTATTCGTACCTTAATTCCCAGAGCATTGTATAGTGTTGTTGGCCGCGGGAGCTAAGTTGTTGAAACACAGGTCTGATAATCTTTAAGTCATGGTTCGAATCACATCATCGACTGTCGGCCTAAAGTCGAGCCATTGACAAGCGAAATCAGTTCCCAAACCCGTGGAAATCCGCACAGGAATAATGATTTCATTTTTATAGATTGGTATTTCTATTTTCCAGCTCCTGTCCACGTAAAAGCGAGATGCAGAACGTATCCGAATTCAAAGCAGAAGAAAGTCACTGTGCCAGATGATAAAGTATTGTGGAAAGTACGTCGTTTGGAAAATAATTATGGATCTAATCTGACTTTTTCGTAACTCCGTGATAGCGTGGTTTCTTATCACTGCGTTAGCAAAGTTTGTATACATTATCAAAAGCCTTAAACCGAGGCAGTGGTAAGAAGGCAAATTGCAATGAATGGAATAAATAAATGAAAATTATGCAGACCGGTGAACATTCACAAATCAAAATCTAACCAAACTAATTACCACGAATGTATAAATCTCAATAGCAAATATTGAAAACCTCAATTTAATGAGAAATTTCCCGGTGCCTTTTTGATATTACAAGCGGTTTTATTGAAGTTTCTTCAAGGCAAAGCGAGGTTGATTTTGATTGTTAGGTTTCGAAAGTCAAGGGATCTCGCTTGAAATGTTTTTTCAGCTTTCCGATATAACTGGTCTTAGACGAGCTGTGGGGGCCTACTTTTAAAAATTTTGATGCAACGCTAGAAGCGTTGACATAAGCTCGGTCCAAAGTAGAACACGAACTCTATATTATGACACGGTGCTGAAAAACATGATCCAAATTTAAAAATCAATTTGAAATTTGATGGTTTATTTCTCCAATTGATGGACATGTGTGATGTATAATTGTGATATATTTGGAAGATTGGCCTTTGAGAACCACAAGTCAAATCGGTAGGATTTTTCTGTATGAAATGAATCAATATGACATATCGGTGGAGCGTCCGGCTTCTTGATCGCTAGGTCGTGGTTTAATCCCTGGTCGGGTCAGACCAAAGACCTGATCAGTAAAACTGGTATCTGTGGCTTCCTCGCTTGTCGCTAAGCGTTTCCAGGATAGCATGGAGGGGTGGTGCATGACTCGGAAAGCGTTACAAGGCTATATCTGTACTTTCCTTCCTTGCCCAGCAGCATATGCACATCATGCAGTCATGGTGCGCTTATGTATGGATCGTGTGTATGTATATCTGTGAGTCATTCAGTATGCCGCAAAAAACAACGAGGTCAATAATATATAACGTGATATTCCTATTTAGATTGTGATATTTCTGGAACTAAATTGCGAATCTGTCGATCCAATTTTTGTAATTACGGCAATTTTTCAACCCGTTGTCAGGTCGAATGGAAGGATTACAAACCACCATCGTACACTGACCCCATTGTAGCTGCGAATCCGGTTTGGGCGGATGAAGATTTGGAGAAGTACGACCCGAAATCGAGGCCCGCGCTGCCGTACAATAAATTCGATCAGAAGGAGAAAGTACTGAGGAGAAGCCACACCGGGACGTACCTTGTTGTTGACGGAATCCCGAGGTAATCTGAATTGTGACCCACCACTGTAAACCAGTGTCGATATTGCTGATGTCTTCAAGCAAACTAGCAAGTGTCATAATAGAGATTTATTCAAAATTGCAATCAAAAGCGACTCGAGTCACGATTTTCTGATGACTCGACTTGACTCGAGTCATTTTCTCAAAATACGGAAATGACTCGACTCGAGTCAATCTGTGTATTGACTCGACTTGGACTCGAGTGATTGCGCATGACTCGAACCAAGTCATATGACAGGAGACTCAGACGCCTGAGACCGACATTTCATTGTAATTTCGAAGAATACTAAAGTAACCACACTATTGGGATTTCGTCTATTGGTACTGGTTCTTGAAAATGCAGCCAGAAACTGCTAAAAGTGAGGAAAATTAGCATATTATAAATGCGAACCATTCGATATCAACAAACAGATGTATAGAAAGCGGGTTTAACAAGACTTCAACTGGAAACTGAGCATTCAACACAATGACGTGGACTCGGACTCGAGTCATAATACCATGACTCGGACTCGACACGCTTTTCGCTAGCTTGGACTCGGACTTGACTTGGTGGTAAATAGAAAATAACTCGACTTGACTCGAGTCAAAACTATGAAAGTGAGATTGACTTGTGACTCGGACTCGGAGCGTTGTTACTTGGTTACAACCCTGGTTTGTTCGAATGACTCGCCATCACGAAACTGTATATTTTGAATGCCTCCCCATCATGACACTCGCATGACACTCTCTCGCAATCATGACATTTGGCGTTTTGAATACCTCAACTATTATGCAGACTTGGAGAACTGGGTAATTCTAGTTCTGTAATTAGACTTGTTACAGTGAAATGCCGGTAATGTGATTGTAGTCTAATTTGTGAAATGTTGGTTTGCTCTAATCCCAATCTAATTTGTGAAATATTTCCATGCTCTAATTTAGTTATAATCTACACGAGAACGGTATAGTGCAGGGGTTCTGAACCCGCGGCCCGCGGGCCGCATGCGGCCCGAAGACGCTTATTTTACGGCCCGCGACATCTTTCATTATAAACGCAATTATTGCTGACACGGTATTGTAACAAAGTAGTTTAGATACCTAGCTCTTTTATCGTACCGTCTCTGTTTCGTTTGATTACTCATTCATGAATGCAGTGGTTCTCAAACTGGGGGGCGCGCCCCTTGGGAGCGTGAAAGCATCTGAAGGGGGCGCAACGCTGCGGTCAACTGAAAAAAAAATTTGCACTGCGCGCAATATATCCTAAATTCATAGTTGTTTCTTTGTGTATATAGTCCGAATTTCATATTTGAGCATTCTCTCATCAACAGTCATAACCTTCCATGCCAGCAAACTAGCCGTTTGTAGCATCCTGGTTGCATTTTGTTATATGACGATAAGGCGGCACGAAATTATTCTCTATCAAAAAAGGAGGTGTGTCTGAAAAAGTTTGAGAACCACTGCTCCAACACCTAAGCGTAAGGGGTTTATCTAGGCTCCTCCTCGCCACCTAATCCGCGCAAGCGGTGTCTTACAAGAAGCCTAGAAGTGGGCTGTGCTAAAAGTCGGCTGTTACGGAATAAGTATGAAGAATATCGGCCTGGTTTAAATGACCATAGTAGTCGACAAACACCATGAATAACACAACAACAACAACACTGCTTTAATGTGCTCTCGTTTCTTGATATATGCTCGACTTCAGATTATTATTGTTTTGAATCGGTTTTCTACTGGACACTGGTTCAAGAGAATCCCGTTACGTATAGTAGGCCTGCACTTTTTAAGAGTGTTTGACTCACTGCGAACGGTTGTTTAGATTGCCGACGACGTTACAGGCACAATGTTCAAAATTACTTGGAATATCGCTAAATCCAAGAAATCTGCTACAGAAGGTGCGATTTCAATAAGACCTTAACATACTGTGCAAATATTTGCTGTTTTCGGAACGTAGCAGCAAGGACACTATCATCTGACATATTTCGAAGATACAGTCGTCTGATTCAATCGTGTCATGAGGATTAACATCAATGTCAGTCGGTCGCATGTTCTGAAACACGTTGCCGCGTAGACTGCTTTAACCCAACCTCGGACAAATCCATCAACATTGCATAACTAATTATCTGGTTGAATTTTATCAGAGCGGGCATATATGCAGAGGAAATGCTGGCTGGGAAAACGTGGGGCCAACGAAAAATATCAATTTGACAAAGCTAACTTCTGTAACTGTGGATGCAGGGCCCCAGGCATCGAAGGAAAGGAGATTGGTTGATTGGTTTTCTCAAAAATGGCCCCGAACGCCAGACTTCCTCTCATATCACTCAGAGCTCAGTGTGATAATGGCCTCTGTAACGCAAAAGTTACCGTAATTTTATAATTGCTCGCTCCAGCATTGAAACAGAGAGTTCGGTTCTCTGGTGGAAGGGTTTTAAGTTGCATATACCGACTTGGCAATGAATGCATTTGCACGCTCCATGAAGGGATTTACTTTCGCCGCCAGAAGATACATTCTCACAATAAGCAGCAGCTGCAAACTTACGGACGTTGTCCATTGATGCTTTATAATACATAAAAATGTACTAAATGCCCGTATGCAAGTGGTAAATAGGTTACAGTAGCCTAGATTTAATTGTAGCCCACAAATACATGGCAATATTGTTCTGCGGCCCGCAGCGTCTTTTGCTGTTAAAATGCGGCCCGTTACACAAGGGAAGTTGAGAACCCCTGGTATAGTGCGAAAACAACCAAGTTTGATGCACACTGTACAGTGTACAGACATTCTCATGCTTATGGGAATACACTCTGATATTTTTGCCAATATCAAAATGACCCTGTTTCAATTAGAATTTCTAGTTATTGACAGTAATTTCCCAAATATATCCGCTATAAATTCATTTATTTTATTTACATTGCATATTGTAGTCGGGAATTCCGTATCAATACTACGTATTTTGCATTAACATGACACTTTCCCATGTCAAAGTCGGTCGTTGTTCGGTATTTCAGAAATCCGAAGGGCAGGACCGGTATCGAGGGACGTGGCTTACTGGGACGGTACGGCCCCAACCACGCCGCCGACCCGGTGGTCACCAGGTGGAAAAGAAACAAAGCCGGCGATGTTATGAAGACTAACGACAAACCCGTCCTGGAATTCGTTGCGATTCTGAGAGCCGATACTGGGGAGTGGGCCATTCCTGGGGTTAGTGCTGTGTTACCCGGGAGAGTCGGCTTGCCCCGGTGTCATTATAATATATGAATGCCATGAAAATGGGTACTACCTCGGATTGTAAGATTCTGGCCTCATTTCGGGGCTGCGCGATCAGAGGTAGACGATGTAGTCAACGCACTCAAGTAACAGTTTAAGTAACTTCGCAAATTTTCGCTGGAGGACAAGTTGAAGTAGCGATGATTTTTGAGTAACTAGAAGAGGAAGTATTCTAGACTTAGTTTTGACTAAAAGACGAAAATTGTCAAGTGGAAGTAGTCTAAAATTAGTGCTATTATTATTACGATAATTCCTGAAGAATTTAATGCTCAGCAGATTACGAATGTGGGAAATGAATCATTTTTGTGACATCTAACCGTCGGCGTTTCTCTGTCTGTTACGTAACGGTCTTCTAATCAAAAACTTACGGCAGGGCATGGTCGAACCCGGAGAGGCTGTGTCGCAGACCTTGCAGCGAGAGTTTGGGGAGGAGGCGCTCGACGTGGACGGCGTGGACATGGACGAACAGCGAAACATCCAATTGCTCTTCAAATCTGGCGGTTTGGAGGTAAGTTAGGAATGGATGCTGGAAATTTGATATGAGCTTTGGAATATGCAAGCAGACTCTGTAGTCTCTATGTCTTGAGATGTTTGTAAATGGTTGCAAGTTGCAAGTCTTCTCGGCACTTGGAGATTTGGCATTAAAAATGTTATGACTGATATTATTATGAAAACGATGCATCAATATTGCATCATTAAATCCTAAAGTGAATGTTTCACTGAATATGAACTTGATATACTGCACATGGTGAATATGTTGAATTGGGAATTCGGTGTGTATGCATTAATGTATTGGAGGCAGGGGTTGGGGTAGGGAGTTGGTTAGAATTGAGATTAGAGGCCACCAAGTGCCAAATTCCCTGTAGTTTTGAACAAACTTCAGCAAACATTCATTTATTGCACCCCATACTTGCAAAGGTATTTATCTAAATATAGCGCCAATGCGACATGCATAAGTGAGTAGTTTGAAAAAGTTCATTTGGTCGAATGCAGCATACTTCAAGCAGTTGATAGCCAGTGACAACCAGGGTTGTAACCAAGTCACAAGGTTCCGAGTCGCAAGTACATCTCACTTTTATAGTTTTGACTCGAGTCAAGTCGAGTCATTTTCAATTCACCACCGAGTCAATTCCGAGTCCAAGTCAGTGAGTAGAGGTCGAGTCCGATCCATAGTGTGAGTCATTTTGTTCACTGTTCAGTTTTTAGTTCAATCCGGTTCAAAACACTTTTTCTATTTTCCAAGTATCAGGACTGATAGACGAAATACCAATAATTATTGTTGTGACTTTACTCTTCTTCGAAGTTACAATGAAATGTCTGTCTTGGCCGTCCTAGTCTCGATTCATATGACTTAGTCGAGTCATGCCCAATGACTCGAGTACAAGTGGAGTCAATAGACAAATTGACTCGAATCGAGACATTTTACGCATTTAAAAAAATGACTCGAGTCATTACAACCCTGGTGACAACCTTTCGCGACTAACGTATTATGACTATTTCACATGGAAATGCGATGCAAACATATCCTTAAACTTCTTTCTACTTAATAAAAGCTTAATTGTAAAATGTAAGCAGTTTTACCCAATAAACTGTTGACTAGACGTGGAAATTGTCTAAAAAATAACCGCAGTATGTAACGCTAGTAGGTAAAACCTTGATGATTACTCCGAAAACGTAGACATACATCATTTCTGATTGCCTCCTGCGGCGACCTATTTGATTATCCTATATTGCTTGCTTTTATTGACAATTTCCTGTAATCTGCAACAATGTCAAACACTGTTCTCAGCTCTTCCGCGGATATTGTGACGACGCTCGCAACACAGACAACGCCTGGATCGAGACGGTGGCCTGCAACTTCCACGACGAAGTCGGAGACGCGTTCAAACACGTCGAGTTTTCCGTAAGCTCTCCCTTTTTCTGTAAATTTCCTTTTAGTAACACCACTACCTTTCTCGCTACAGCCGAGAGAGGGAGAAGCCAGAGCCGTGTCATGGATCGAAGTGAGCCATAAGCTCAAGCTGTTCGCTTCGCATCACGATTATTTGAAGAAAGCAGCCGATTTGCATAACGCTTACTTTTGATATGTGCAGAGATGATTTTATCCGAGCTCGGAAGAGTCTAGGAACTAATACACAATTCCTGATTGATTGAGCTCGCGTATTCGGCAAAGTGCTTCTTTTTGTTATACATACTTGCACTACGTCCATGTGTGATTTTGTTTGATCAGTACCTTTGGTTTTATACAGCATCTGTTTTTCCTTCGTTGACTAGAAATCAAGTGTAGAATTGTTGTTTATATTTACCATTGCTAACCGTTTTTATCTTAATCAAGCTACTGAGATCATGGATATTACAGGCCTATATTGTATAAGAGACGTACGTCGTACACCTTTTATGATACGGCCTCTAACATAATGAAATTTTGTAGGGTTCAAATCAGACGTTTTTTATGACTGTCAATGTTATTGCTACGTTTTTACCCAGCTGGTACCGGCAAAATTCAAGTTTACAATGTTGCTTCATATATGCATTTACGAATCAGCGCTTTATTCTCGTTTGCTTTGTCTAGTCAGCGAATGTCAAAGATACTGGCGATATCGATGATTCATTTTAATGATCTTACATCATGTATGCATTGACAAATTTGAAATTGTTTTATTGTTGTCAAAAGTTACTAGATTTCTTCATTTTGAGTTCGTATCGACGAAGTATTGCTATGAATTGTGCATCGAGTGTTGTTTCTAAGTCACGTTTATGTCAAGCTTTCTAATGATTCACCTCGAAAAAGATGAATTTCTATATTGTATTTTCCCTGTTGTTGTGGGGTACCGTACTTGACTGTGTCTTCGCCTGATACAAGTGTACATTTTAGTGTCTGAAATTGTCACTTCCTGTCCGTATTTCTACTCTCTTCGTTATTACGACTGCGTGTCGCAATTTGATGTACAAGTTGAAGAGACTAATGGTATGAACAAGACCATTAAGTTTACTGATACCTCGATTACCTCCCCTTTTCTCTATATAAATTCAACGCACTTTTAAGATATATAATTTTCGGTAGTGATTCACTGCACTCAACGCGGTCAAAACGATGTATAGAGGGCGATATCTGTGTTTTAGCATCTTGCACGTGTGATGAGGTTATCATCCATTGTGGCTACCCAGTTACCCACCCTTCTCGTAAACCATGTAATGATTGTGCCTTGAATCGATTCATACTTACTGTATCGTCTTTTCACTGTGGGATTAGATCGTTATACAATGTCGTGCATTCATTTTTCAGCCCATCTATACAATTATTTATCGTGACTCAGACATTGAGAATTATTCACGCTCATTTTATCTCTTTGTGGGTACTTTTGTGGCTGTGATTGGCTGATTGCATGGTATATATTCGAGAACTTTTTGTTGAAAGATTGTCAAAAAGCACTTTGTTTACAAACGAAGTGTCACTGATTAATGATTGTAGTATACCGACATCGTGATTCTGGAGTAATCATGTGAAGTTCGCAGTCGCTTACCATTATAGCGGGAGTTGGCGCTGCAGGTTAGACGATTTTTCATCAGCTCTCAATCATTGATCCAGGCATATCTACTGTGGAGGAAAACGAGGATTCTTTGTCGAAACCAGGGCTTTGGAGCAGCCGTAAATTTAAACTGCTCCAGCTCCGGCTCCGGAGCTCTCTTCTATCATACATTAGCTCCGGCTCCAGCTCCGGAGCCGCATTATCACCACTGCTCCGGCTCCAGCTCCGGCTCTGAAATTATCGAATAACCTGTCTATATCAGGGGTGGCCAACCCGCGGGCCAAATGTGGCTCGGGAGAGGTTTTGCGTGGCCCGCGAGGTAATTTCCTATTATATTATCGAAAATGAATTGCTCAGATTGTGAACTTGCAATGCCAAACAAAAATTACAATTCTGGCTGCGACACTTGGGATGTTGATGACTAAAATATCCTTTCCGACTTCCGACGCATTGGCAGATCCAGGGTCCAGTCACATTTTCAGTAAATCGTCGTACATTACAATAAACTAAAATAGTAGCGAAATTTTTCTTCACGCTTCGCGTGTTTATTTGTCACACGATTTCTTGCTTGGTAGCCTACCTCCTACTGAAAGTGAAAAAAACGCCTTATTTACCCGATTGAGTCTAACTGTATTCGTAATTACGGGAGAAAGGCTTTTCGCGTTTGCGCTCGCATAAAGATCGTCGACGGTGAAATGTAGGCACAACATGATTGTCGCATATTATCGGAGACCTTCGATATCGATGTGACCAGACGCCGAATAGTCGCGTCCTTGCAAACTGAGCCTAGCGGGCGGTATACAATAGATCCGCAATACTCAAGTAATAATATTATTGACCTAGTTAATTTATAGACTTAGAAAATTTTACCCGCTTGGCGCGGCTAGTGGACCGCACACTCGTTCGTCAATTGCATGTGCCACTTTAGCCGAAAAGGTTGGCCATTCCTGGTCTATATAGATTACTAATTTACCCATAGGTTAGTTATCTATAGTAATCTAGAGTCTGTCAGCCGTCAGTAACATCCGATGTAGCGCAACGAAGACATATAGGTGCCACCGTGCCGGCTTGTGACGTCATACTGAATACTTGTCAATTGTCGACAACATCATAGTTGCACTAGATTGCACTTTACTCTATGCCATTGCTGTGCACAGCATTAAAATCCAGACCTGTTGTTCAATTATGATAAATCAGCAGATGTGGTTGTTGCATATATAATAATTGCATCTTATGAAATAGGTCGGAGCCGGAGCTACTCCTCAAAGAACGGGCTCCAGCTCCGGCTCCGGCTGAATTTTATATAGAGCTCCGGCTCCAGCTCCGGTGAAAATCCACGGCTCCGGGGCTCCGGCTCCGGGCTCCGGCTCCGGTTCCAAAGCCCTGGTCGAAACCCGACCAGAGAGGAGTAGTTAACGGTTGTTTTCGACTGGAAGTAAAACTAGATAGGTATCACAGTTTTCGCGTAATTTATGGCGTTTTTAGTAGTGCCTGTACACTGGAGTGTACAGTGTACATGTACAATCGCCTGGCTGTCAAAACTATAAAAGACGACGAATTGCCAAAAAGAAGGGCAATTGAGCGTCCTCGGCGGACATCTTCGATTTCTTTAAAAGGAAAGACATTGGTAACCCTGGTGATTCTGTTGATGAATATGAATAGATATATTGAATTCGTATTGGACGTTGTTTGTCGACTGTTCTACAAAAGCACAACTTAACAATAACCTATTCATTGATAGAGCCGTGAACAACGAACAGCAATCCGCACCGTTACTATGCTACATTGTCTCATCTTTTGGCCAGTAGGCTATGTCATGTTCCTTTTCCGCGTCGATGTCTTGAATCCTATTGTTAGTTCTGTTGGTCGGCGTTAAAGGGTCAATTGTTTTCTGTCTCGGTGCACTATTATAAGATGAAACACCGCAAATTGATCCATACAAACCATGAGACTTCTTGATACATTTCAGATGGGTTCAAGATATTCTCGTCAGGGTCCTAGTAGTTGATTTCGATTTGCAGATGGCGGCTGAATCAGATTCGAAGCTCTATAGATATATCCAAACTCGTCGACATCGAATAAATAGGGCTGGGTACAATATGATTCCATAGTACTCGCATGTGAATCGAGTAATTATTCTAATGAGTCGAGTCTGAAGCAGTGTTGGGATCAAGTCACTACCTTCGAGTCACGAGTCATATCGAGTCATTGCACATTTTGACTCGAGTCAAGTCAAGTCAATCGATTTTCAAAGGTGACTCGAGTCAAGTCAAGTCACTCGTTTTTTGGAGGTGACTCGAGTCAAGTCGAGTCAAGTCAAGTCAAGTCACGAGTCAAGTCACGATTCGAGTCAAATTGAATTTTCGAAGTATATGTGATGACCCAACTGTGTGACTGTGTGCTAACTGTGTAAAGGATAGATTAATTGGCCATTTATCTTGAATCAAAGTTAAATATTCATTCAAAAAGGTGTTTTATCGCTCACGCACACGTAGAACTGATAATAAAATACGTGAATAACGTGAGCTACATGCTACAGTTTGATTTTATCAGCCAATATAAAGGATCGAATACGAAGCCTCGAGAAGTTGAACAAATTGGTATGGTACAATAGGCTCTACCGACCTACACCTCTGTGAGAATATAAAGGCATAAACTATATTCGTTCGATTTAAATCATACAAGAGTGTTGGTAAAGGTGAGCACTGCGCAATGTAAGCACTAAGCTGCCTAAGAAGCAGAGATACGATGCGATTAGATAAATCTACTGCTACTACGACAATGTAGGTGTGATGGTTTCGTAAGCGGTCAATTTATTTGTGATGTAACAATGGATGATCAGTGAAACTTATAATGATTGAAGACTGGTTGATCTCGCAAGTGACACCGGCGTATCGCTGACAACCAAAACATACATAATATAGGGTGATTTAATCGACACCGTTTACTTAATGACTTGAAATTGACTCGTGAATTTTGCTCCGAGTCACGAGTCAATCCGCATTTCTGAGGCGTCGAGTCAAGTCAAGTCAAGTCATTTTTGCAAAGTGACTCGAGTCAAGTCAAGTCATACGAAAAAGGTGACTCGAGTCTGACTCGAGTCAAGTCATGACTCGAGTCATCCCAACACTGGTCTGAAGAGCTTCTTGGAGGTACAGAACTTCAATATACAATTAAATAATATATATTCATATTGAAATGAACCCGAATATTTTCGGCTGACACTCGTCAGGGGTAATCGTCAGCAACTAGTAGAGAATCGTATCACAAAATATGACGTCACCAGCATGAAAGAGAGAGCCTCCAATGTAGCCTACGATTTTTAGGTGGTACACGAACTCCTTTTGTTGACATAGTTTTGGTTGGTGTATTTTGATAAAAGTCGACTCCAAGGCACACAAATCGGTCGTCTCGATAATTATTCGCACAAATCGGATTATCTAACAGATGTTTGCCGATGAATCGAGGCTATAGTAGTAAAAGACGATTTTTCGAGTACTTTGGTTATTTATTTTCATATATCAACGAGAGATATAGTTTCGATACCTCGATTGGTCGAATCGCAGCATACGAAACATGTCGTACTACGATACAATGACATATTTCCGATGTCATGATCAACCCACAGCATTGCCAGCAGTGCAATGAAATAGGTAAGGTCGAAGAAAATGCCGCTAAAGTATCTTTAATGTGATGTAGTAATAGGCATTGTATTCTTTTTGGAATGTGGATGCATAAAAGATAGGTCCAGCTTTCAAATCTCACATACTGATATGACGTCATAATGAGGGATACTCGAGTCGACTCGAAGCCTAATGCATGATTCAGAATCGGATCACTCAGGTACTCGATGTTGTGCAGCCCTACTAAACTAATACGGTCAGGGGTGCTCATCACGTCGATGACGACCTACCTGCTGGCAGACGACGAGGCCGTAATTGTAGCACAGCATAGTTGATGGCCTTTATTTGATAAGCAGGTTAACCAGTGTCCTGACCCAGAAAATATTATGTATTTAAAATCGGTATAACAACAGCGTTCGGATAAAACTGGTTTCATTGAATATTAAGGTGGTCATCATCATCATCATTGGTTTATTAGCAATTTTATCAGTTCAATACACCATAAAAATGCGATACAATGAAAAGACAGGAAGATGTCGAAGCGACAAGGAGTAGTCTATGGAATCTGACACCCACCTTGGCCTAGGCGATGTAAAGAGGAGGCATGCACACTGAATGAAAGTAAAGAAGTTAGTATAGAAGAAGAATGCGACAAGAAATAGGGCGGCATGTCATGGGAAGCGAGATCGATAGGTCAGTCGTGGTCCGGTAATCTTGGGGATGGACTGTATTTATTTAGTAGTAATTGCTTGTATTTCGACTTGAATGTGGACATGCTCGTCGACTGTCGGATGGCCGGCGGGATACTGTTCCACACATCAGGTCCGGCATATTTGATGGAGCGATGATCTTTTCGGTCGATCATATGATATTTGGACGACGTGGACGCGCGTGTGTTGTACTTGTGCGCTTTTGATTCAGAGGTAAAGAAGTCATTGAAATATTCGGGGCAACGACCGCAGTGAAACTGATACATAAACTTGGCGATTTCTAGTTTCCGCATATCTTCTATGTTTAGGACGCCGAATCTCTTCAGCAGCGACTTATTGGATGGGCAGCCAGGCCCCTTTGGGGCCCTAGCTATGATTCGGAGCACTTTATGCTGTAGTTTCTGCAGTGGCTTGAGTGCAGTTTTACTGGCAGCCCCCCAACAGAGGATGCCATGATGTAACTTGACCACCAGCTAATGGATTACTGGAGTTTGGTACTGTGGTTTCACGGGTGATTGCACTCTCCATATTCAAAACAGTTGCTTGGCGACGCACATGTTCGATGCTCGCTCATTGTGCGACGTGACGCCGTGTTATTAGTAGGGCTGGGCAAAATCGAGTACCTGAGTGATTCGATTCTGAATCACGTATTACGCTTCGAGTCGAGTCGAGTATTCGAGTATCACTCATTATGACGTCACAACAGAACGTACTGTGTCAACGTTCAAATATGTACCTTTTATGCCACTACAACCAATATAATGCCTGTTATCCGTCACATTAAAGACACTTTTGTATTTTTTCGACCATACCGATGTCATTGTACTTCTTGGCAATGTTGTGGGATGATCAGGACTTCGAAAATGTGTTATTTCCAGTAACGTTCGTAGCTTTGTACTATGTCTCGTATGCTGCGACACGGCCAATCTAGGTTTCAAGCCTTCCTCAGTGGAAAATAGTACCAGAACTATAATTCTCGCTAGTAAATTACCTTTCAGTTGCGATGAGCGTATAATTTCAGTACTCGAAAAAATCCTCTTTTACTACTCGACTCGAATCATTAAAATTAATACTCGATTCAGATTCAAGTACTCGAATCATTGTGCCCAGCCCTAGTTATTAGTAATACTGTGTAATAGTGCAAGTGCATACAGTCGCAACCTTATCTGCCAATGCTTACCGACACTACTTGCTGGGTGATTGGGCGTCGCAACCATACCATGGTTGCTGGACCCGGATATTCAAGTTGACTGTGACCAATAAATTTAGCATGTTTCGTTCATGAGATGGCTGGAATCGAACAACATGGCGCTCGACAATGGTGATGATTTAGCACAGTGGTTCTTAACCTTGCCCCCAGCGCCCCCCAGGGGGCGCTGGCGATCTTGAAGGGGGGCGGAAACGCTCAGGGGGCGATATGGGGGCGCTGGGCTCAGGGGGGCGGTATAGGGGGCGCTGGAGAAAAATGGCTTCGCAGTAGATGATGTGGTGATAGGACATACTTAATGAGTATTCAGAGCAAATTAACACCGAAAACTTCGTTACATATAACCTTTAAAATACATATAGGTTTAATTGTCCATGGGCGCCTAAATGACTGACACCGAATGTTCCTGTCTTGGCAATCTGAACCCCAGAAGACGAATTCCATCTGGCAGGGAAAAATTATATGTCAGTGAAGAAATACCAATCTGAAATCGTGTGCGTCTTTTAGTTTAGTACGATTGGGCGACAGGGATATTGCTGTTGGGCGATATCCCCGTTGAGCGATTCTATATTTTTTGATATTGCAGACAGGGGGTCACGAAATAACATCATGCAACGAAGTCATACCAACGGGTTCGCCCGCCCGAATATGTTTAATTATTAGTAACGGGCCCTACAGTTTCTAAGAAACCTCACAATGTTCGCTTTAAGTTTTGATGAGTCTGCGCACACTCAACAACTCACTGCGCTGACCCTTGGACAACAGTGCGTAACGACTAAAAAAAGGTAATAACTCCGGATTTGTTGTGCGCAACGTAGATTTTCTGTGTGCAGAGACCGTGTCAGCACTGCGCGCGTGCGCAGCTTAGAGGGAACATTGCACCTCGCTCAGCTCTACCGGTAAATGGGTTTACGTGAGCAGAGAGAGGATAAAAATTGATCTCAATTTACATGCAATTCCCGATGATATTGACCAATTCAATCATTAATTAGTGAAATTTTTCGCACTTCGCGCGAATAGGCGAGAATAGCTGCCTCAGTAAATGGACACCCAATGTAAATACCTAATAGGCTATCAGCAAATAGCGGACAGCCTACTGGGGGTCTGGGAGTGAAGTCCCCCGGAAGTTTGGTTTATCACCCGATGGGGGCCCAGGACCAACGTTTTTTGTTTGGGGGGGGGGGGCTGACGAAGTGCTGTTACGGCCCTGGTAACGAATAATTGTACCTGCGGGCACGCCCGAATATGTTTAATTATTAATTACGTGCCCTTTATTTTCCTATACAACAGCTCACTCAGTGCTACTGGTAAATCCGATGACGTGGGCTGAGAGGATAAAAAGTTTATAGCGACTTATATATGTAATTACCACCTATTCACTCATGCATTATGGAAAATTTTGGCACCTAGGGCGACCAGGCCACACAAACTTTGCTGACCATCAAAATCACGATATGGGGTTCGTGGAGGCGAAGCCCTCAGAAGATCGGTTTATCACGCTATGGGTGCGCAAGGCAATCGTTTTTAGGGGGGTTAACGAAGTGCTGTTACGGCCCTCCCTCTTACTCATTGTCTTTATTACATTCCTTACAAAATGAAGTTGGGGGGGGGGGGCGCTGGAGCACGATAATTTTCGAAAGGGGGCGCTGGAAGAAAAAAGGTTAAGAACCACTGATTTAGCACAACGCCGGCTGTCGCTTGAAGCAGTGCTGCCAATTGGCGCATTTGGCAGCCAAATTTGGGAATCTGAGTTTGGCACGTTGGCACTATTTTGGCTCCTTCGACTTTTTTCAGCTATCACTATGAAAATTTGTCAACAGCACATGAGATCAGTAACTAGTTCTGTTTACTCGTGCACCTAAAAAGTATTTGATGTTACAGTTAGACAAATATGGAATTGCAGTAGGCATACAGGTGTCTCACGTCCTAGGAATCGTTTTCTTGCATCACCGTACATCGAAATATTAGGTCGCAGGTCATTTCATCGGCTGTTCATGGCAAAACCAAGTTTCTAATGCCAACTATCACTCACCAGTTAGGCTACTTGACATGCCCTCCCTTTCTTGGACATATGAACCCAGGTCAAGACTATATCGTAAAGCGTTATAATTCGTGATGCCAATAAGCAGGCTGATCCATTGTTCGTCTTTGTGCCGCTTTTGTTGTTGAATTGCGGACTTTTACCGAATTTACTCAACTTGATAACCCTATGCATGCAGAGCAAGACGAATTCCACCAAGATGTAAGATCTTCCTTCTGCAGTCTAATTTAAGCTTAATTGGACTGTTGAAGCTCATTTCTCCTTACATATAAGGTCGTTTCGAACACTAATGAAAATTTGGCACTTTCAATTAATTTGGCACTATTTAAAAAAAATTGGCTCTCGAAGCCATCCTGCAGTTGGCAACCCTGGCTTGAAGATGCCCATGACCGCCTATGCTGGAGGTGCATAACACGAGCGCAAAACTGAATCTCTTGATGTTCTTTTGTTTCCTGTTTTCTTTTGCCATTTTTATTTAATTAAAAAGTCGATATATATGATATATATATAACACCATATCACTAATGCATTCTTGAATAGAAAGTAGTTCGGAATTATTGACCTGTGAAGTACAGGATTGATGATAAAATAAAGACTCTCTCTCTTGAAGGACTTTTACTTTGATGTCCTATTGGAATATTTATCGTTTCTGTGCCCACCATTGTCACATTCAATCTACATTCCTATTTTCTGAATCCAATCTATCTGGGCTCATGCACGATGTCTGCTATCTAACCCTTGATTCAAATGTATTTGAAGGTCTTTGATTTCATAAATCATTTTGGCGTTTGAGGTGTCACCTTCATATCACGACATTGAGTTGTTTTAAAATGATGAATGACATAATGAAAGAACACATGCATGATTGAATGGATGGATGTGTGCAATATCTCTGTCGAAGAGTCAAATTGATACTTCTATTACTATTTAAATGGGTGTTGGATCACTAGACGAACAGTAAATTATTTCAATTTTATTTGTTGTATTTTTCAGTGTTGGGATCAACTCACAAGTCATTTCGAGTCGCTTCAAATTTTGATGCGAGTCTAGTCATTTTAAAAATTGTGAAGTTGCAATTCGAGACTTGCAAATTTTCTCAGTGACTTCACTCAAAGTCAAGTCATCTCAAATTTTCTGAATGCAGTCAATTTCAATTCACCAAATACTTTCAGCTTGAGCTAAATTGCGGATCTAAATGCATATATGCATGTAGTTGTAGGTAGTCTCAATTGTGTTAAGCTTGATGCACTTGGTTTTATGGTGCTTCTGAACTATGATGACAACATAAGTCACAGATTATCTATGCAAATCACTTACGATGCTGCTCACTTGCTAAATACGTTAGGAGTATAATCCAATGTGAGTGACGTTATTGACTCGAATGTGTCATGTAGGCTAGATATAGTTTCCCATGACCTCATGTCTCTAGTTCTAAGAGAAATAATGATTGTGCGTGTAGGATACATTTGTTATCATCGTTTGAATTAATATTTAATCAGCAACATCCATCTGCATGATGAATGTATCTGTGCATTTGGGGTTGTGTGCACCCCTGTCTCGAAACTACATGCAGGCCGTAGGTGTTGATTCGAATTCGAGAACCAAATTCTGAAAATCCTTTGCAAATCGTCATTCCAAACCTATCTCCCATTATTGCTGGTAAATCAATGTTGGGATGACTCGAGTCATGACTTGACTCGAGTCAACTTGCAAAAATGACTTGACTTGACTTGGCGTTGCAGAAATGTGGATTGTCTCGGAGCAAAATTGACCAGTTAATTTTAAGGTGTCGACTATAAATCTTGTGTATGTTTGAACTGTTTGCGATATCACCCATTGTTACGTCACAAATGAATTGACCGCAAACGAAACCATCATAGCTTGCATCTTATTGTTGTCGTACTTGTAGTATATCTCTGTTCTTCAGAATACGCCCTGATCACCATCAACAATCATCTTGTACAGGGTTGGCCAACCTTTATGCTATTTACGGCCGCATTTGGATGACTCATGTAGCCTACGGCCGCATTCCTGGGCATAGTCGTAATTAACTAACTGGAGGCCCAATGCATATGCTAAACTGCCCAGTATCCATTTTCATGAGCTTTGGACTGATTTGTTTATTCATTCAGATCTGCTTACTATATAGACACCCAAATCGCGAGGGATATTATGAATAATTTCTCGGATCCGTTATGGCTACGCTATTAAGCGCGAAAACTTTTCAGATTCACAGACGTATTTCGTCATTAATGTAAATAGTTGTATATATTCATACCAAGCATTTATTTTTTCTCAGCCCATGTGATCAGCTCACCGGTAGAGTTGATGGATGGAGTATTTACGAAAATTTAGGGCAAGTTATAAATGATGATGGATTTTCGGGTGGGCCAATTGTTGTTACTCACTGTTTTGCATGTTGTTATTTCTTGACATTTCATAAAGATTGTCAGTATATAGTGGAAAGATATTGAAATCGTCCAAATGTACCAGAAACAACTTTCTTTTGTGAGTAACACACGATTCGAAGTTGATATTTCTACATATAGGGCGCATCATTTTCCTCCACATTTCTACTGGGGGGCTGAGATTGCAAAGGCCGCTACTGGCGGTGCATGACTTAGAAAGCCGTAAAGGCTATATCTGCACTTCCTTGTCCAGCGGCATATGCACATCATGCACTCATGGTATGCATATGCACATATCGTGTGTATGTGTATCATGAATCGGTGTATATGCCGCAAAAAAACATCAAGGACAAAAATAAACTCCGTCCTTACGTCGTCCTTACTATATTGAAATCAAAAAATTCAGTCACGTTGAATCACGCGCAGCGTGAGGAAAAATTCAAGATCATCATAAATCTTTCAAAATTTGGGCGTCAATTCGTAAATTCAATTTGCATATCGACGTCCGCCATCACATACTTATCGAATGACATGTTCACAGCCACACAAATTCTCTTCTATGGCCGCAGGTTGGCCACCCCTGATCTTGTACGATTAAAATTTAGCGAATATAGTTTATGGCTTTGTATTACTCGTTAACAGGAACAGGCTTCAATTGTATCTCACGGGTGTTGATATGGGTGGTTTATTCACTGTGTTGCATCATTAATTTATTGCAACTTTTCGAGGTTTCGTATCCGATCCTCCGTTTTGGTTGATAATAAGTAGAACGATTTTTTTTGACATGTCAAAAAAAGTCAAAATTAGGTCAAAATTGTAGCGTTAGGTCAAAATTTGTCAAAATTGTTTACAAAGTCAAACATTTTTTGACCTCTGAATTTCGTTTGTATCGTTGATTTTGCGCTGTCGGTGAACTTATCACTTGATATTTTCCAGCTTGTAGCCTACTTTATAGGCCTACTGTTGTAAACGACCCATCGTCTGCTCATTGTGAATCATAAACGATCAAATGAAACAAATAGTGACATGGTTTTATGGTCAACGTACCGCAATATCCTAACTGAAGCAAGACTGCTTGAACATTGCATGATTCTTATATCAAGAAGCGCAAGCTGAAAATTGTGATATAGACAACATTGTCAGAATGAAGCAACACGGTGTGTCACCAGCAGTGTGCACACAACTTCAGTATTGTCAGCCAACAACCGCTGCTGTTTAACGTTCTTTCTCCATTCTTGGCAAGCTACTTAGTAAGGACAAACACTTTCTACCCGAGAGTGTAGGAAAGTAAGCTATCTTTCGTTCGTTGTACTACAACAAATTTTAATTATTTCCACTATAATATGTAATGTAACTACTGGAATTCTTCATAGGGCCAGATTTCGTTAAAATACTAGTTTTTTCATGGGCTTCATGGAGGTACAGAACTTCAATATACAATTAAATAGTATATTCATATTGAAATGAACCCGAATATTTTCGGCTGACACTCGTCAGGGGTAATCGTCAGCAACTAGTAGAGAATTGGAAAGAACATGGTCTATCAACAATCGCATCACAAAATATGACGTCACCAGCATGAAAGAGAGAGCATTCAATGTACTATTTTTAGGTGGCACACGAACTCCTTTTGTTGACAGAGTTTTGGTTGGTGTATTTTGATAAAAGTCGACTCCAAGTCACACAAATGACGTCATATTTTGTGATACGATTGTTGATATACCATGTTCTTTCCAATTCTGTACTAGTTGCTGACTATTACCCTGACGAGTGTCAGCCGAAAATATTCCGGTTCATTTTAATATGAATATACTATCCAATAGATTTATCATGTAAAAATTTGCTAGTTTTTGTGCTCAAAACGTTTTTTCAGGCCAATCTACTTTGTAAGGACAGACAGTTCCAACCAGAAATGAAGATAGCCTAAGTAGTAGCCTACAATTTTGACATTATGTGCGAAGACACCTAATTTGCATACTTAAGGTCAAAATTTGGTCAAATTTCAGTTTTTTTAGGTCAAAAAAAGTCAAAATTTAGATTTTTTAGGTCAAAATCTTCCGTTTTTTGGTAAAAAAAAATCGCCCTAATAATAACTGATTGGAGCTATACTGTTAACCGCGCATTTTGCTAGCAGCTCTATGTATACGTGAGCGATTAAAGCCTTTTTAAATGTATATTTACCTTTATATTCGTTATTTTATTCAGAATAAATGGCGAAAAAATCTGTGTTTTAAGCAGCTACAGCAAAATCTAGGCCCAGTGACTTTGAATCCTCCCTCGTACTTCTAAGATTCAATTTTTTCTTGAATTGTGACTAGGCTCGTGACTTAACGTGACTTGACTTGACTCGAGTCACCTCCAAGAATCGATTGACTTGACTTGACTCGAGTCAAAATGTACATTGAGACGAAATGACTTGTGACTCGAAGGTAGTGACTTGATTCCAACACTGTTGTAAATCCAATTTGTAATCTCGCATATAGCTCATGATACATTTTGGTATGTTCGATACACAGATATTCAACTGTGTGGAGCCTTGGATGGTTTGATGTAAATTTATACATGACTGTAATAGCAATTTAATTCTAGTAACGGTCATTATGAGGACAGGAGTGATGCTGAACCTGTTTTGTGTATCGCTCTTAATGTTGTCTATCATGTATGTCGCTGCTGAGGGAATTAACGATGTCTAAAATTAAAAAAGCTAGCCCTACGAGCTTCGGTAGGTGCACTACAAAAAATAACAAGACAAATTTGGTCTCATGGTCTTAAAGTGACTTTTTATTAAAAAATGTCTTAAAGACCAATCGGTCTTAAAGACTGATCGGTCTTAATGACGATTTTTCGTCTCAAAATTAAGACTGAAATTGCTCGAAAATAAGACCATTGTCGCCCACGAGTGCTGTGTGGGTATTCATGTCAACGTCAGGTTCTGCATGATGGGAAGTGTAACATACCTGGATTTGCAGTTCATTATATAGCCTACCAGTACCCATAACATTATCATTGTATAATGTACATAACACTTGTCAGTATGTATACAATCCTCCAAATAATATATAGTGTAGTCTGAGTATATAATAGTATTTGTGGTGGGTGCGGCGTGCCAACACCATTGTGTCAGTGAAAAGTGACAAGGTACGGTACTTTGAATTTTTGTTCTGGCGCAAATGCATCCTGTATTTGACACTGAAGTGTGACATGTGACCAACGAGAAATGGACAAACATGGCACCACCAAATACGTTTTGGCTCTCCTGAAGTCACCGCTAGATTGTATTTGCCATGACCTTTGATGGATCAAAATTTGTCAAAGAAAGCTAATTACGTCTTGTGCTCCGGGCTCATGACAATTTACCATTCTGATTTATAAGACTATGGACCATGATGTTTCTTGATTAGCAAAATTCGTCTTAAAAACAAGACCAGAAAAACTGATGCATCATGTTTGTATTGGGGTATTCATGGCGTTTGTCGACTACTATGGTCATTTACACCAGGCCGATATTCTTCTCATTTTCCGTAACTGCCGACTTATAGCACGGCCCACCTCTAGGCTTTTGTAAGACACCGCTGACGCGGATGAGGTGGCGAGGAGGAGCCTAGGTAAACCTCCAACACTTAGGTATCGGAATTCGGAAGTCGACCTCGGTCGGACTCGAACCCGCACCCATTGGTGTTGCAGCCGCGGATTATACCACTGCGCTATCTCGCCGCTGATGCATCATAAACTGTCTTAATAAGCTATTAGTTGTGTCTTAGAGCTCCTGGCCCATGTCAACTTTCCGGTCTCATTTTTAAGACCACAAATCATGTCGTTTCTTGATTAGCGAAATTTGTCTTAAAACAAGACCAAAAATATTGACACATCAAAAACTGTCGTAATAAGCACAACATGCCTTATAAGATGCGTTTAATTGGTCTTATTTTTAAGACCAAATAATTGTGACAATAATATATGGTCTTAAAAAGCTGAATCAGTCTCTATTTTAAGACCTCAATTCATCAGTGAGACTAAAATTGCTGAAAATGAGACCAAATCATCCTCATTTCTTAAATTTGAGACCAAATTTGTCTAGTTTTTTTTTGTAGTGTGGTTATTTTTATTTTCTTTAATTGTCTATATTAGTTTACAGGCAATCAAAGTAAGTTATGTTCGAATGCGTTGCTACTAGTTATGAAACGTATCTACCAAGGTAATGCATCCAGTGGGCTTGGAGATCGGGATCATACAGCAATAAGATACCCTACCGGCAACATAACCATCAATTGCAGCCATGACCTCACACAGGATTTACCCAAAGAGACCCGCAAGAAACTTTTCAGGAATCTCTCATATCCGTATGAACACAAAAGCAAAGAAGGATGTCAGTGTAAGTCAAACCGTATTGAAGCCTTGACTATCCCTTGATCATTTGTCACTTTTAAGGAGATTGATACATTCATTACGAACAACATAAAGAAAGAAAATGGTGATGCAACCGATGCATATGGGCAAATTGAATTCAATGGGAATATTACCAATACTGCTGAAGTAAGATGTTAACACATATTACACATATGTAAACTGTCTTTATGGGTTAGCGCTGTGGTTCTCAATTTTTTATCCTCCAATTTCCGAATTCAGAACTAATAATGTTCTTGTTCACCATTATTTTGATGGCTGTACTAATAGTAAGGGAAACTTATGAAAATCTGGGAACTATATTGTTACCAAACAATTTCTTCACCAATACCTTTGTAAAGGTGTGTAATACCATATGTTAAAATGTTGAAGTTCAACTCTTGTGGGAAACCCCCCCCAAAAAAGCTGTTAAATTTGACGAATTGAAAAAAAATTAAAAAATCTTTATCGCCCATAAGTAACTTAGGACGTGTTTAATAATGGTTTTCCATGATTATAAATTGATTGTTAACACTTATAATTCATTACAGGCTCTGCTTTGTGAATTTGACGAATTGAATTAAATAATAAATAAATAAAAAAAGTAAAAAAATCTTTATCGCCCATAAGTAACTTAGGACGTGTTTAATAATGGTTTTCCATGATTCTCAATTAATTGTTAACACTTATAATTCACTACAGGCTCTGCTTTGTGAAAAACGCCACACCCACTTTTATATTCATGCACAAAATCGCCTTTATTTCGCATAGCTATGTTCACTGAAGAGGTAGCCTATTTCACATGCACAATATCAGACATTTCAACAGGCATTGCCTATGCCTTCTTCGGACTCAACAGCGTCGTAAATGCAATTATTGCATTATAGGGTCTTTACATACTTCACAGGCTGAAATGCACGTGACCTCATTCTTCTTGCAGCTGTATATTCGGTTGTTGCAATCTTTATGACAACTATAGCTTCTGAACTGCAATAGCTCATCAGGCTCATATCTATGCACGCCTATTGTCCATTCGTAATCGCTGGGGTTCGGAGACAAGTTATATAAAATAATCAAATCCCGGGTCTGCACAGGTACTCGCTTAGTGAACGTTATGAAGCTGCACCCTCTGTTAGAGGTAGTGTCTCTGGTTTTATCACTCCTGTCGCTGTCTTCCTTGAGAACATGTTGTATGTTTTGGTGAACTGCTGTAACCATCAAATACCACAATGACATTCTGAAAGCAACGGCCCAGATACTGCACGTAGCTTTGGTAATTGTTGGCAATTCCCTGTCATGTCTGACGTTGACCCCACTTCACCATGTACAGAAGCCATCCACCATCAATTATGAGGGTCCAGCATGATTGATTAGTCAAATCAAGTGGTTCAGTTAAGGCCTACAAGTTTGTACTCGAACATTTTGCCTTGGTAGCCTTGTTCATCTTCTGATTTTTGTTGCTGAACAGGGACAGCGGGAAAGGAGTGAACGTATACTGTAAGCTTGTCGCAACTTCCATATTCCGCTGGGTGAAAATGAATTGAACAACTTCAATGAGTCAATGTGAATGTTTTACTCGTAAACCTTAGGACATTTTCTTTGCGATGACATGGCTTTTACCCAGGGTTGTAACCAACTCATAAGGCTCCGAGTCACAAGTCAATCTCAATTTTATAGTTTGGACTCGAGTCAAGTCGATTCACTTGCAATTCACCACCGAGTCAAGTCCGAGTCCAAGTCAGCGAGCAGAGGGTCGAGTCCGAGTCCAAGTCATTGTGTTGATACTGCTCAGTTTCCAGTTAAAGCCATGTTGAATCCCCTTTTTTATAACTCTGTTTGCTGATATCGAATGGTTCGCATTTCTAATATACTAGTTTTCCTCACTTTCAGCAGTTTCTGGTCGCATTTTCAAGTACAAGTACTATTAGACGAAATCCCAATAGTTTAGTTACTTCACTATTCTTCGAAATTACCATAAAATGTTGGTCTTGGCCGTCTGTGTCTCGAGTCATATGACTTGGTTTGATTCAAGTCTGGTTTGAGAAGTCGAGTCAATACACAGATCCGTATTTTTAGAAAATGACTCGAGTCAAGTCGAGTCATAAAAAATCGTGACTCGAGTCATTAAAACCCTGCTTTCACCTTTGACATGACAACCATGGTCGGCGTCACTGACTTTTCATCCAGGTTGATCTGCATGGCCAATGACCATCCTAAATTCAGCTGCTCCCTCAGTATTTCGACTACGTCATCAACCATATACTTGTGAATCCAGTTGAGAAATACATGAGCAACCCCTTCTATCCATTGTTGACGAATGGCTTCATTTCTTCAAACCATTTTAGGACAAGTTAAATTGCCCCTGCATCTAGCATCATCTGTGTCTTGGTAAGCTCTCTGTGAACGGGTACATGTCTACTGACGTCCTCCTCCATTCGCTGGTTGACATCTGACAGATGACTGAGAGTGGGCACCCAACATCTGTGGCCAGAAAAGCTGTTGCTCATTCTTCCTCTGCGGGTTCACCAACGTGGTTCCCGTTGGCGGCAACGTTCTAATACAGTGGTTCTCAAACTGGTGGTGGGGGTCGTAGAAGCATCTGAGGGGAGGCGCGAAGCCGCCTGAGAGAAATTATTTTCTTGAACTCGGAATGAGTTTAATTTGTGCTGAAAGCTCCAGTTTCAGCAATGGAAATAATCCTAATTAGGCCTTTCGATTTGAAATGTCATAATTCCGCCGTACCATCCACACACTGATGCTAGATTTTGAGTGATACCGAATCTTGCACTAATCAGAAGATGTCCCTGAATGAAGTGTAACTGGCAAATGCATGTAGCTGCCATTGGTTTTTGATTTAGGTTGTGGTCAGGTCCGTTCGAGCTAAGATCAAGTGGGGTAATAGAAGGGGTTAGGCACCAAAATCGCTAAAATATTTTTAGGAGTACAGAACTTCATACCACATTTGAATAAAATATTCATATTTATTCCCGAAGCTTTTCGGCTGACGCTCGTCAGGGGAATATCGTAAGCAATAATGCGAGAATTCGAATAACTATGTTCAGCAACAATATATATCGCTAATTATGACGTCACACAGAGAACATACAAAGTTAGGAAAACGAGAGAGCTGAAGCGTTGGCATGGAGATAGCGAAGCCAAACAAGTTAATGCGCGATTTTCAAATGATACACAAATTCTTTCTGTTGGCATAACTAGGTTTACTCAAAGTGATGATGGTGGACTCAAGAACAGACAAATGAAATAAATTGCGACCCTTAGCCAATACAGAGAACATGTCCTTGTGGTAGTTAGCAGCACATGTATGATTTTCTAGTAAATGTTTGCCAATAGAAGAATTTTGACTCACGGCCTGGTTATGTTCTAGAACAAGCGGATTGTTATGCTGCGATTTCGAGATATATGATTTGACAGACGGTGGGATGTGTTCTTTAATTCGGTCCTGCAACCGTTTGGAAGTTCTCCCTACGTACCGACAATCGCAGTGGCACTTGAATTCATAAATGACGTTACTTTGTTGTAAAGCCGGGAGAACGTCCTTTCGGACTGCAGGAAACATTGGTATCGTGGTAAAAACAACATTGGTTTTCACCGCTGGATAACAGCGATGGACTGCTGAAGTTATCTGTTTCTCAAATCGATAAGAAACCGGGCCAATCCAAGGTAGATGAATGTACACATCCTTATTTTCACGAGAGACTTCTTCGGGGGTTTCATTTGGTTTGGTATCATTCCGATGACTTAACTTATTATGTATTGTCCGCTTGATGACATACTCAGGGTATCCGTTGTCAATGAAAATTTTACGGATGTAATCAAGTTCACTATTCAATTCGACCTCAGAACAAATCATCAACGCCCGGTGGACCAAGGTGCCGATTAAATTGATTTTACGACTTTTTTGGACTGAAAGAGCTCCATCGAAGGTAATGGCCCGAAAACGTGGGCTTCCTATAAACCAGTGGTTCCCAACCTTTTTCATCTCGTGCCTCCCTTGGCCGAAATTTAAGCCAAAATTCCCCCCTTTGGATAAATCTGGCCGATGATTAAAAATGTGATTTTTTACCGCGGAAACACATGTTGACTGAGATAATAAGACGGGTGGTATCGAGTGTTTGTTTCTAGCAGTGCTGTAATAACACTTTGTAGACCTCCAAACACAATGGTCCTGGTCCCAATCAAACAACGTCTGGAAGACTTGACTCAATAGACCCCCACACTTCCATTTGTGTTTTTGGCTTAGCATGCACCAATCAGTAATATAGGCTAACTGTTGTGAAAAATCAGTATGCATAAATTTACTGCTCTCGCAATTTTTTTCTCAAGTTTGCGTATGCATTTGGACAATAATTTTGGTACTTTCATATATAGGAGGGTTGACCAGACTCGAGTCACCATTTTCTAATGACTCTGCTTTACTCGAGACATTTCCTCAAAATAAGGAAACGACTCGACTCGACTCGAGACAATCTGGGTATTGACTCGACCTGGACTCGAGTCATTGTGCATGACTCGAACCAAGCAATATGAATCGAGACTATAAGACGGCCAAGACCGACATTTGATTGTAATTTCGAAGAACAGTAAAGTGACCAACCTATTGGAATCTCGTCTATTGATCCTGGTACTTCACAATGCGACTAGAAACTGCTCAAAGTGAGGAAAATTAGTTTATCATAAATCTTGGACTCGGACTCGAGTCACAATACCATGACTTGGACTCGACCCTCTTCTCGGGGACTTGGACTCGGACTTGACTCAATGGCGAATTGAAAATGACTCGACTTGACTCGAGTCAAAACTATGAAAGTGAGATTGACTTATGACTCGGAGCCTCGTGATTTGGTTACAGCCCTGATATATAACATACACGTGATCAGATTCCCTGCTGGAGCTCATTGGAATTTGGGACACCAATTACGTTTCGGCAACATTGCACCAAGTTTAACATGTCTTTTTTCGATCGGGTTGTTCACTAAAAATAAAGCAAGGCTAGCCACCTCTTTGACTTGAATTGATGACGTGAGAATATTTTGTCACTGTCTGAAAATGTTTACTTGAAAATATAAGATAAATACTTTCACTAGAGGCCTTGTTGTGATAGATTCGGCACGACATTTCCTCGCTTAGGGTATATTTGATTGAGACGCTGTCGCTGGCCTACAAAATTGTCTTGCAAACTGCAGCACATCTGAACTAGTTTTAAAAAAGGGGGGAATTTGTATGTGAAAAAGAGATTTCAAATAGCATTTGAACATACTTTCAGCAAACAAAAAACAGTCATAAGGAGCATACGTTCGAATATAACTGGTTGTCTACATGACAGTTCGGACATGAACAATTTGGGAAATCAGTTACAATTCTAAAGTGGAATTCCTCCCTAAATATTGCAAAATTCCCTTCAAGGGGGGAATTCCTCCCCGGTTGGGAACCACTGCTATAAACGGAGGTAAGGAATTGGCCATCCCGTTTCTCCACAAGAACGTCAAGGAATGCCATCCGGTTGTTAATTTCTTTTTCGGACGTGAATTGCAATGCTGGATGTAATGTGTTCAAATTTTCTAGGAAACTATCACAGTCAGATTCATTATTGAAGATCACGAACGTGTCATCGACATAGCGATGGTATGATAAGGGCGGTTTACTACAAGAAGAGAAGAGCTTACCTTCATGAAATCCTACAAATATATTGGCTAGGATAGGACCCAATGGTGACCCCATTGCTAAACCGTCAACCGCTAGAACATGATATTGTTGAAACTAAATTCAACAGAACACACAGCGTTTCTCATCAATTCGATGAAGGTAGCTCTCGAGAAAGGAGGGGGTATTAGCTTACCGTTATATAGAGCATCAGCGCAAATATTCAACGTCTCATTTAGTGGCACGTTGGTGAAAAGGCTCTTTATGTCGAATGAGCATAGGAAATTATCGCGCGCGGATTAGGGTGGAGTGAAAAATGGAAAATTTTGAATTTCAAAACGGACACTTGATATGTGGTGCCAAATATCAAAAAAATAATTTCTATAATCATTTTGGACTCGTGCACCCTCTAGTGGTCGTGCAATTTCACCGAACGAGCCAAAAATTAGCTAATTTCGCTATATATGGATGACCGCTTATGCTAGAAAGCTGATTTTGGGCTTAAAAGATGCGGAAGCAACAAGTTTCTATCTCCCTTCCACAGAACTTCGTCTTAAAAATGAACAGAAAAAAAGTTACAAGCAAATTATTGATTTTTGGCTGTTATTTGGTAAAATTAGGGACTAAAGCAGTGGATACGATGCCAAAAGTGTGTAGTGATTGATCCTATGACTGACAACTCCATAATGAAAGCACATAAATTGCAAATCCATATTGCTAACTCAAAAACATCAATTCTATATTGAAAAAATATAGATCTCGAAGATCGTTTCACTACCAGAGTATCAGTCTGCACAATCTTTAAAATCTTGTATCATATTAAAGAATCTCATCTGCTTTCGAGAGTTCAGTTTTTGTCTGATGAGGTCATCTCTACGTTTAAATCCCGACACATGGGCAGATGCTTCGGTCACCATTTTAACGTCTCTTTCCACTGCCTGGTTGTGCCAAGGATGTTTGAGCCTTAATGATGATCACCTTAGATTTTCCAGTTCAAGTTTTTGATTGCTGGTGGCTGTTCCACATCTTTTAGATTCAAGTTGACAATTTAGTAGCATGATTCAGCCTTGATGTTTATAATTGGGACTTTAAACAATCTGATTCTAGTGCCAACCGTTGTTTTTGGGTTTCGGTTATTATCATATCCTCCTTCAAAGTCGCCAATTAGAGTCTGGTATTCTGTTTGATCTGCTCATAGTTGTAATCTTGTTAACTGCAAGTCTTCTGAGGCCTTCAACCATCAACAATGGAATTGTGCATTTTTATTTCAAACCATGACCAAAAATAAACCTCCATGCAGAATTGAACAAGATATTTCAGATTGCTTGATAGATGACTCTGTCGCACATAGAACCTCAAAATTCTGCATGGAGGTTTATTTTCGGTCAAGGTTTGAAATAAAAATGCACATTTCCATTGTTTTTGGTTATATACACTTCTACAACATAGTTTCCCATGTTACAAAGCTTTCTGATACATGATTTCGTAACCTTGCACTATCTTTGGTACAACGAAAGGCATATTTTGCACATTCAGAAAATGTTTTTTCTGGGAATGCTCGCTGATGATGATGAAGGCCTCAGAAGACTTGCAGTTAACAAGATTACAACTATGAGCAGATCAAACAGAATACCAGACTCCAATTGGCTACTTTGAAAGAGGATATGTTATTCAACCAAAACCTAAAAACAACGTTGACACTAGGATCAGATTGTTTAAAATCCCAATCATAAACATCAAGGCCAAATCATACCACCAAATTGTCAACTTGAATCTAATAGATGTGGAACAGCCACCAGCAATAAAATACTTGTCATATCTCGAGCTGGAAAATCTAAGGCCATCACCATTAAGGCTCAATCATCCTTGGCACAGCCATGCAGGCAGTGGAAAGTGACATTAAGCGTTGACCGAGTCATATGCTCATGTGTCGGGATATAGGCCTAAACGTAGCTAGAGATGGCTTAATCAGACAAAAACTGAAGTCTCGAAGGCAGATGAAATCCTTTAACTCGAAACAAGATTTCAAAGTTTGTGCGGACTAATACTCTGGTAGTGAAACCATCTTCGAAATCTATCTTTATTTAATATAGAATTAATGTTTTTAGGTTTTCAATATGGATTTGCAATTTATGTGCTTTCAATATGGAGTTGACGGTCATAAGATCAATCACTACACGCTTTTGACCTCGTATCCACTGCTTCAGTGTCTAATTTTCCCGAAAAACAGTCCAAAAATCAATAGTTTGCTTGTAACTTTTTTTCTGTTCATTTTTAAGACAAAGTTCTATGGAGGTGAGATAGAAACTTGTTGTTTCCGCATCTTTTAAGCCCAAAATCATCTTTCTAGCGTAAGCGGTCATCCATATATAGCGAAATTGGCTATTTTTAGCACGTTCGGTGAAATTGCACGACCACTAGAGGGTGCAAGAGCCCAAAATTATTATAGAAATTATTTTTTTGAAATTTGGCACCACATATCCAGTGTCTGTTTTGAAATTCAAAATTTTCCATTTTTCACTCCACCCTAGCGCGGATAGCTGTGAGCGACGCATCTCATCAGCGAAGGTAAAAGAATCGCGTACGCAATGCGACCCGTAAAGTTCGCGAACAGGTTCCAGTATGTTGATTAACCACTTCGCCAACTTGTGTTGCATTGACCGAGTCATGCTGAGTATCGGTCTGAGTGGCACATCGTCTTTATGGGTCTTCGGTAATCCGTACATACGTGGTCGTTGGGAGCCAACAGGCCTGATGGAGTCATATTCTTCAGTGGATATTACGTCATCGTTTTTCAAGTTTCGAAGGCGTCGCTGTAGTCGTCTTTCAGACTTTGCAGTATTGTCATATTCCTAGACCGGGCCAAGTACGGCGAATTTGGATTTATCATCGAGAATAGTCATCATTTTTGAAACGTAATCTTTCTTGTTTAGAATTACCACGCCTGTACCTTTATCTGGTTTAGTTATGTGGATATCAGGGTTGCTTCGCAGAGATTTTATGGCACGAAAGCATTCCTTTGTCATCAGGAAATCTGCTTTGTCGACCGGACATCCACAATACGAATGTGCCAGGTCCGTAAGTCTTGCTTTGAGAGCTGGCACGTCATTGATTGATTTTGCTTCACGATGCTTCAATTGAGCTATTAGAATCTCAAATTCGGCGAAAACCTCCTCACTCTTGACATTAATTGGTGGAATGCAGAAATTTAACCCATGCGATAAAGCGAACTTTTCGGTCGAGGACAGTGCGTAATCCGATAAGTTGATGATATTCTTCTCATCGGGGCAAGCGAGCAAGCGAAAATATTTTTGTGCTACATGTTATCATTGTACATGGTTATGTTTAATAAATTATTCAACTGCAACTAGCCTACATATTTGAGAAGTGTCTCAACAGCCATAATACCTCCCGTGCCACCAAACAATGCATTGGGGTTGCAAACATTGGTTGCTCTTTTTAATACTTTTCGATATGACGATAAGAGGGGGGCGAAATTTTTTATCAAGGGGCGTGCCTAAAAAAGTTTGAGAACTGCTGATGATGGCCTGCAGGTGTGAGGCATCTTGGTAACAATGCAGGACAGATTCCCATTGTGGTCTGCGAGTCACTCGGTTCTGATAAAGACATTGGGCATATCTACCATGTATTGGTACTCCACCCAGAGGGCAGGTGTTCTTCCTCTTTTTGCGAATCGATTGAACGTTTCTTCAAACCTTCGCTCAAATACTCGCAATACTAGGTCACAGTGTCTGGCTCCCATTTCCCCACCAGTCACCTTTTCCATGAAGGACTTCATGTCACCAAGCTGATCCTCAGTTAAGGCAATTTCCATGGTATGTTGATATATAGCTGCATCGACGAGGAGGTGAGGAGGGATTGCCTTCTCAAAACATCCTCCATCCATGATGTGGATGATGGTTGTTGTGCTTCGAGCATAGATCAAATGGATCACATCTAGTAGCCCAGAATAGTCCATGTTGTCACCAATTGGTCCAAGATAAGAATTCAATAGGTGAAAACTACTCAACCTTGGAATGACTGGTAAATTTGTCTGCTTCATTATATTTATAGCCTTCAGTCGAATCGGAAGATTGACGGTCACTATAGCTACCCCAACGCGCTGTGTGCACTCTTTAAGACTGGCGAAGAAGGTTTTTAGGTCATCAGGGTCTCCTTCAATAACTGGAAGGAACTTGATCTGGGCGCGCTGTTTTGCATCATTACGATTGATTCTCTTCATCCAGCCATTCTAGTTGGAATGTTGAAACTCAGGATCGTTGGCTTTATTAACCCAAACCACTGTTCATAGTGCGTTACCTGGATAGATGAGCGTCTCATCCAAGCTGATCAATATGCCACGGATCAGAAATTATGGTGAAACAGCGACGAACCATTCAGTAACAGTTGACAATGATCGCACACAAGGCCGTGCTGGATTCATAGCCGCTTTTTTACTTCGGTACAATTGCGTCCATCTTATAGAACGGAATGATACAGAAAATACCGTTTTAGACCTTGCAGTAGCAGAAAAGTTCAATCAGTATTTTTGCAACATTGGTCCGGATCTTGCAGCTTCAATACCAAACTCCTCCGATGACTTTCTCTCGTACTTGAGTCCTGGCCCTCAGAAATCCATTTTTCTTGAGCCGACAAGTGAAGGAGAAGTTGCGATCGTATTATCTGAAATGAAAAGTAACAAAGCAGTAGGACCCGATCTCATCCCAACTCACTTCCTGAAGCTAATCTTTAATATTATTGGTGATGTTATATGCATTTTCTTTAATGAGTCGATACGTCTAGGCATTTTCCCAGATGCACTGAAAACTGCCAGAGTAATGCCAGTGTTTAAGAAAGGCTGTAAAAAGCTAATTTCTAACTACCGACCAATATCTGTTTTGCCAAATCTTGCCACGGTTTTTGAGAAACTGATTGACTGCCGACTTAAGAACTTTTTTGAATTGAATGCAGTACTGTCTCCGACCCAGCATGGATTCAGATCCAACCACAACACCAACCATGCAATACTATCAATTGTAACGGACTATTACAAAACCATCAAGCAAAATGAAAGTGGCTGCAGCATTTTTATCGATCTCCGCAAAGCTTTCGACACAGTTAACCACAGAATCTTAAGATACAAGCTAGAACACTATGGAATCAGGGGTATTGCAGCAACTCTACTTGAAAGCTACCTGGCAAACCGCAAACAATATGTTAAACTGGGGACATTAAGAACGACTACCAGAGATATAACTTGTGGAGTGCCACAAGGCTCAGTCCTTGGACCGACTTTTTTCCTCATTTATATTAACGACATTGTTAATGCATCTTTATTCCGCACAACGCTATTTGCTGATGATACTCACCTCTTTATAACCTCCAACACTGTCGATGATTTGCATGCATCTGTGAATAGGGAACTCCCAAAAGTGTCGAGATGGCTGCAAGCAAACAAACTAAGTTTGAATGCAGATAAGACCGAGATGCTCGTTTTAAATAATGCCAGTCATAATTTCACTGTGAACATCAATCATAAACAAATCTCAATATGTGACTCAGCAAAATATCTCGGTGTCACCATTGATTCCAAATTGTCTTGGAAGCAGCATATTGAATGCACAATATCAAAACTAGCTCGGTGTGTGGGAATAATGACCCGTCTCCAATCTTTGGTTTCCAGATCAGTACTACGAACCATCTACTTCTCTCTTTTCCACTCGCATCTGCAATATGGAATCGTAGTATGGGGAAATGCATGTACAACATTTTTGTGCAGAATTCGAACCCTGCAAAACCGTGCGATACGGCTGATCTCATCTGTACCTTTACGTACCAATTTATCGCCTTACTACTGTAAGCATCGAATTTTGCGAGTTGATGAACTGTATCGCTTCGAAGTATCAAAAGTTGTTCACAAATATTTTTCCAATAGTCTCACTCCTGTGTTTGATGACTTTTTCATACCTGCTAAACATGTCCATTCCCATTACACGAGATCTTCGTCTAAAGGAAACGTCTACTTACCCCAACCCAATAGCAACCTAACTAAGAGATCTATCGACTACTCGGGACCTATCATCTGGAATGCATTACCATCACATATCCGTGAATTGCCTTATAATAGATTCAAAAAAGCCCTACTTGATCACCTCTTGTCGTTACACTAACACTGTTGCCCTACCTCGCCCAGACATTGCTTCATTGATAATCTGCTACCATTGTTTAATTTTTTTCTATTTTCCTTTCCTAACTAAACATTTTTTTACAGCCAGACTGTTCTGAGTCAAGTGTACCTGTTTGATGCTGGTGTGATCAGACTAGATGACCTTCACGGTCTTATCGATCATTCCTATCTAATACCGAATACTGTGCACGCATAATTTCTGTACCACATTCACTGCCGTTTGTTATGTATTTTGGTTCGATGAAAATAAAGACTCTCTCTCTCTCTCTCTTATAATTGTATTTAAGGAATTACTGAACTGGTTTTAAGCCTATATATGTGTGTGTTACCCACTATTACAGTATACAGAATTTGTTGAATCGTTCGGTATCGAATTACTGAACGGTGTACTTATGACTAGATAACTATGCCATCAGTGCCATTACTTTTATATATACTTCCACAAAATAGCCTGTAGTAAAATGTAAATTTTAACAATCAATTGAGAAACATGAAAAACCATTATTAAACCCATCCTTGGTTACTTATAGCCGATAAAGATATTTTTTTCAATTTTTATTACTTACTATAAAGATCAGGGTGTGGTAATGGTTGATGTGGGGTCGGACCTTTCCATTTGGGACTTATCTGATGAAAATTTTTCGTGCTTGCATTGCACTGAATGACCACTCGACTAATTATGTACGTACTATTAAAAAACGTCTCTTCGGTGCGGTAGCATCAAGTTAAAGAATCCCTGACTTAGCCAAATCGGAAATTGTTATGTTATCATTATAAATTCTGAAGCAATGTATCAAAATCATGTTAGTGTGTCCGTCATTCCAGTTTTGGAGCAAACAACTGCACCTTGATAGGCTTTTCAAAGTATGATAGCCTATGTAACACTTTTGCTTGCATTGAAGTTAAAACTAATCATGTATTTTCAGGTTGAAATTGGGAGCTTGATTGTTCTAGCTCAGTTGCTCCCGAATCTGACTTCCTTTATTTGGTATCCTTGATGTAGATGTAGATCATTAGAACATTTAGTTATTGCCCCTTTATTTCTAAAGTCACCTCCATAAGATTTTTTTTCTGGTTTGTGTAACAGCTATTAAAAATTGGACATTGAACGCTTTCTTAATCAAACTTTCATGCTGGTGACGTCATATTTTGTGATACGATTGTTGATATACAATGTTCTTTCCAATTATCTACCAGTTGGTGACGATTATCCCTGATGAGTGTCAGCCGAAAATATTCGGGTTCATTTCAATATGAATATACTATTCAATTGTATATTGAGGTTCTGTACTTCGAAGAAGCTCTTCAAATATGTATAATATAAAAAAAATACCGAAAAATTTGAAAATTTTCTGTTCACCCCATGATAGTGTTAGGTTGTCTATCGAAACGATCAGGCGCATAGCCAGGGGGGTTTCGGGGGTCAAAACCCCTCCCTTTAACGCGAAACCCCGACCTTTTCAAATGACCGCTCTGACGCTAATACTCGGTTGCACTTCAATGAGTCGTATTACCAGTATTGCGCCGGCCAATTAACGAAAGGCGTGTTGGCAATTAGCGAGATTCGTCCATGCACATTGCACTGCACAATGTAACACGACATGATCTCCCGCTGAGATAATTACGAAATTAGGTTATTAATTGTCGGGCGTTCGGCAATCCTTGCTAGCCTGATTTACCGTGTCTCCAACAAGCCTACTTCCGCTGGCTTGAATAATCGCATCTGCAATAGGGCCTGCGCGCACGATATCGTCCTTGGCCTACGCAATCACATCTGCATAGGCTTGGTGCGCACGATATCTTCGCTGGCCTACACAATCGCATCTGCAATAGGCCTAGTACGAAAGATATCGCTAGCCTATCTACCGCGTCTCGAGTCTACCATGCTTCCGCTCCTATTTTCGATGGCTTGGATAAAATGCTATTAAGTATATGCTGATTAGCGATTGTAATTAAACAGTGACATCTCGTAACTCAGTGGTTCTTAACCGATTTTGAAGGGGGCGGAAACGCTCAGGGGGCGATCTGGGGGGGCGCTGGGCTCAGGGGGGCGATAAGGGGGCGCTGAAGAAAAATGGCTTTGCCGTAGATTATGTGGTAGTAGGACACATCCTTAATGAGTATTCAGAACAAATTAACATCCAACAAAACATGTCAAATCCCGAAATTTTTGGTCGCGCTGCGTGACGATGTTTGCTACATGTGTTTTCATAAATGTAGCGGGTTATTATAATTCATATAAAACGAATTGCGCGTACTTTTAGATCGCCAATTAAATCATCAAAATATTTCTTCATCGTATCATAAAGGATGATACTATCTCGTGTTGTGGTTCACAACCTCAGATGAACATTATATAATATGAGTTGCTTTGTCTGGAATACATTCATGTTAAAATTAATTACTGGGTACAGTACTAAATTCAATGTGAGCAGATATATGCATCCAATTCTCTGTTGACTTACTTGTAATTACACAAATCACTAAGACAAAATCCAATACCATTAATTTCCCCGTATTACCAATCGCCGATGTGAATTCGGGAGGGTTCGAACCACAGGGTATGAGACTGCGCCCGATTGTTGATATAACAACCTAGATTTGACGCTGAATATACCACACACAAATATTATATTGTTTATTATAGTCGAATGGTGCTCGATCGCGATTGAAGCGCGAACTATTTCCAATACCAAAGTCCCAAAAAGGCCGACTGAACTCTGACCTCTTACCAAGACCGAAACTGCTGCAACCCAAACCCCCAATCAGTTAGCTCGAAGTGTGCCCTAAATTATTTCGGCGAATGAACATAAATTGAACATCATGTTTTTACGACTCCCCCACGGAAGAATACGCATAATTAGAGAAAATAGAAATAAACATTTCGGCTTTTGCCCTTACCACGCCACGATGCACAAAGGCATATGAAGTTCCGGTGAATATGGGACTCCGAGAAGTGTGTCAAAAGATCGTCAGCGAGAAAGCCTTAGCTGAAGAGGATTGCCCTTATGTTGAGCGTAAACTTCGATGTATATAAGTCTAATTGTCCAATGTCCATAGGTGCTTAAATCGCTCGTGCCGAATTATCATGTCGTCGCAAACTGCTCCCCACAGGACAAATAACATCCATCAGAGAAAATTATTTGCCAGTGACGAAATACCAATTTTGAATCACGTGCTTACTTCAGTTTAATACGTTTATGCGTTCCAATAACTTTTGACTATATAGCGGACAAGAGGTAACAAAATAACATGTACCTAACGATTTCATTGTACCAACGGGTCCGCCCAAATATGTTCAATTATTAATTACGTGGCCTTCATTTTCCAATGCAACAGCTCACTCAGCGCTACTGGTAAATCTAATTACGTGGGCTGAGAGAATAAAGTTTATAGTGACATATATATGCAATTACAACCTATTTCATTCATGCATTATGGAAAATTTTGGCTCCTAGGGCAACCAGGCCACATAAACGTTGCTGACCATCGAAATCACGCGACGGGGTTTTTGGTGGCCAAGCCCTCTCATGAGTTTGATTTATCACGCTATGGGTGCCCAAGACAATCGTTTTTTAGGGGGGCTGACGAAGTGCTCCCTGTTACCCATTGTCTTTATTACAGTCCTTACCATATGAGGTGGGGGGTGCTGGAGCACGATAATTTTTGAAAGGGGGCGCTGGAGGAAAAAAGGTTAAGAACCACTGTCGTAACTGAATGACATCGAATGTCTGCAATTATGTGCGACGCGTGCGTACATCGCACATCCGTAATTGATTTCCACTAGTCTTGAGTTATAGTCCAGTAGGCTTGAGTTATAAAAGAGGTAAGGTTTGAACCACCTGAAATCGGCGTCATTATAGCACATATTCCATAAAAACTTGTACATTTTGACTTGCGCAAATCGTCGTCGAGGCTACGTAAGACGCATTGATAAGCGGGTGTATTTGATTGTTGCACGCGTTGATAAGCGCGCGTGTTCAAATGTTCGACGGGTACGTACTTCATTGTTCACGACAGATCAGGGAGTCGCTAATTAACAGCACATCCGGACTCGTCGACAAGCTTATCATACACCTATAATCGCCAACACGGGGATGTTGTATAATCGTTATTTACGCATTGCATGTACTTAACCCTAATGAATTGATGCTACATTACTAAATTCGAAAAAATCGAAACCCTCCCCCCCCCCGATGTTCACCAAATTTGGATCAATTCCAACCACTGGAAGCGGAGTTATTGCCGTTGAAAAATTTGTATTTGAATAAAACAGTATTTACGGTGGGCACCACTAATAAATAATTAAAGAATTGGTCACCGTAAATATTTTATTCATAATCCAAATTTTTCGACGGCAATAACTCCGCTTCCAGTGGTTGGAATTGAACCAAATTTGGTGAACATCGTTTCTATAGACAACCTAACACTTTCATGGGGCGAACATAAAATTTTTTGTCATTTATTTTTTTATAATAAATAGAAACTTTCTTCTCATGTAGCAATGCCGCTACTGGCTGGAATTGAACCAAATTTGGTATGTAGGCTTACCTAACAATTTTTTCAAGTAGCCAGCACGATTTGAGAAAAAAAAGTCATTTTTGAAGATCCCTAATATATAGGGGTTATGTTTCGGAATATGGTTAGTTTTTGGGTTCTAAAGTCACATGTTAAAGCTCCAACTTCCTCATGAGCAAACTACCGTATGACTGCTTTTGGTTATCCATGGAAATAGGCATTTCCTCAAAATTTGCACCGTTAGTTACGATGTATTGAGAGATTTGACGTTTCGATTTGAATACCATTTCTCATGTTCTGCATTCTCGTTGAGAATTTAGTGTGCTCCACGCCAAATTACACAAAAGCAGACTCACAATTACAAACGTATTTCATTGTGAGAGCCATGACAACGAGAAACACCCTCCAGAAAGAAATCATGTTAAGTAATTTTAGGATTATTAGGTTTTAAGTCTCACAAAACTGGGACGCGAACAGCACCAATACTGAATACCCAAATCTGGCCTAATCGGGTGGATGTGACAGATGTATCCTAAATTATCTCATAATGCAGTAATCATTACTACAGATTCCTTCAAAATTGTAACAAACAACTGTAGAATAATGAAAAATCCGTTTTCATGGAGTTCTTCCCAGGCTAGGAATCACTGTTCTAGCCAGTGTTGGGATGACTCGAGTCAACTTTTTTGTATGACTTGACTTGACTTGACTCGGTGCTTCAAAAATGCAGATTGACTCAAGACTCGGAACAAACTTTACGAGTCAATTTCAAGTTTTCAAGCAAACGGTGTCGATTAAATAGCAACGTATCTCTGTATCTTAGACGGCTCAGTGCTTACATTGCGCAGTGTTCACCTTTACCAACCCTCTTGTATGATTTATTGAGCGAATATAGTTTATGCCTTTATATTTTCACGGATGAGTAGATTGGTAGTGTATATTGTACATATCAATTTGTTTCAAATTCTCGAGGCTTCGTATTCGATCCTCTTGACTGATAATAACAGACTAGCATGCAGATATACAATTATACTCGCGTATTTTATTTGCAGTTCTACGTGTGCGTGAGTGATACAATGCCTTCTTACATGCACATATAGCTTTATATTCGTTATTTGGCTTAAGATAAATGGCCGATTATTCTGTCTTTCACATAGCTAGAAAAATGTAATGACTTGGAATCGTCACCGATTCTTCGAAAATTAAATTTTACTTGAATTGTGACATGGCTCGTCACTACTTGACTCGAGTCACCTCCAAAAAAACGAGTGACTTGGCTTGACTCGAGTCACCTTTGAAAATCGATTGACTTGACTTGACTCGAGTCAAAATGTTAAATGACTCTTGACTCAAAGGTAGATCCCAACACTGGTTCTAACTGATTCCAACGGACATTTAATCCTTCTACATTCACTTACGGCACTTCAAAAAACAATTGATTTTGACTTCTTAAAACTGCAGCAATAATAGCGCACTATCCCTTGTGATTTACAGTACGTCAAAGTGTCCCACAATACTAACGTGAAGATTATCTATCAACTCATCACCAAGCATTGGAAGCTGAGAACTCCAAACTTGATCATATCTGTCACCGGTGGAGCAAAGGACTTTGACTTGAAGAAACGCCTGAGAGACGTGTTCAGAAAAAGTTTGATCAAAGCTGCAGAAAAAACGGGGGCTTGGATCATCACAGGTGGAACAAGGACTGGGGTGATGAAGCATGTTGGGAAAGCTGTAAAGCAATACGCTTCCATCAAAGATGACGAGAAACGGGTGGGTCTTTATTGGTTTAAGTAATGCAAATCAGACAATGAGGAATGGTAAAATTTCATAGGTCATATCGTCGCTGGAAAACCAAACTGCGCTATGTCACAAAACAGCGAGCTGAGATAATCGAAAAAGAAGATTTCCCATAGTTATCATGCTCACACTATCCACACCCCAGCAGTGAGCTCCTGGGATACTGATATATATCCATATAGCTGGGATATCGCATAATTTTTAGTTTCTCAAAATAAGAGCAACCCCCACTTTCAGCCCCCATTTTGGACATAGGCCACTTTGGTTCTCAAATAGTCCTCAACTAAGTAGCATTTTCTTGGACATAATTCCTCTTCAAATTACCAATCAATGCGTCAATAATGCACTTTATCAGCATTTTATGGCATAATGATGTCAAACTAAGAAACAGGAACACAACAAATGAAACTAATGAAAGAAACTGAATAACTCAGTCAGTCCCTTCACTAGTGCATGCCACCGGAAGGGTTTTGTAAAAGGAATGCAAGTGTGGAGGAAGCAAATTCTTATCACAGAGTTTAGACTAGTCTTTGTATTTGTCTGCCGGAATCCTTGGTCTCTCCTGATACAGCAGTGGTAGAACTGTGGCATTTGACCTAGTTGCTGGTCTTGAACTGGACAGCTGCAATTTTTGGAACGAGGGCTCACTGTAACTATACTTGACAAAAACTGTTGAATTGGAACCCTTCAAAAATTTCATTTGCATCACTTTTGACCAGTAAATTTTGTCACCGGCATTTTTCTCAGCATCAATGATGGATTTGCTCTGCCAAATTGAGGCATACTGCGGAAAACTCAGTGGTGACTTGAAGTCAATCACGTCACTGTAATTAAAGGCATTGACTTCAGGTAAATTCTTCTTGAATGCCATTTTTATTCCTATTGCCCGTATCCCATTGTTCTGTGGTAAATATGCACTTTCCTCTGGTGGCGTTTTCGATGACAGAGTGTGCATTGTCATATTCACTTTGTGAATGTCCAATTACCATGAAATTTAAAGTTATCTCCTCAAATTCAAAAACAGTGGAAGCATGGCATAATATTAAAACAACCGTTCTGTTATTATTTTGCCCCCCCGCACCGGTCACAGAATAAATGAACAGATTTCTTTCCTGTGTAATTCAATGGTCACTCAAGTGGAGAAAAACTGCGGTAGCAACCTCACAGGATCCTAATTTGGCCTCAGTTTCATTCCATAGGAAGCATGTCGTTATCTTTGAATTGATATCAGTTATTGTGAAGTTATAATTTCGCAGTCTTTTGGAATAATAGAATGATGACACAAATATACCTCCTCTCCTTCAATAAGACCATCTGTCTGTTTTGACGAACAAGGCTCATCTACCAGAAACACATCTTTCTTAATTCAATCGATCCTCAGAGTCAGAGTCACTGCCTCTGTTTACAGCACCACCAGAACAAGATGGCTCAACTGCAACTCCCCCTTTTCTATCTGCGATTTCTTCTAGAAACAACTTGTCACTTCCCATTTAGATCCCAAAGCTTTTATAACTGTTCCTTGTATTCTTGCATCCCTCCAATTATCTCCAAAATGCATATAAGACCATCTGTCATTGTCCAACTGGTTTTTCTCATCGAATTGCCAGGCTTCCGCTGACACCCTTGAATTTATTCTAATTCGATTCATTCTGCCACTTTTAAACCACAAGTACTGGGAATTACCGTAATATATCCCTGTAAAGCTGTAATCAACAAATTTTGATAGGAATCCAGTAAAAACATCACGATATGAGTAACATCTAAATTTCAACAGAAGCATAATGTGGACATAACCCAGTTTGGTTTTCAATTTGCCTTGAAAATCCATGTGTATATGTCCCCTTGACCATTGATCCACACTACCTAGAAACATGAAACCCGGCTAAAAAGAAAGACCTATGTCCAAATAGTAATAGAAACCAAAAAAGTCAAAATCACCAAAAGTGGACATAGGACAGTTTGGTTTTCCAGCGACGATATATGCAGGCGCGTAGCCAAGGGGGGTTTCAGGGGTCAACCCCCCCTTTAGACGTGCGAAAACCCCACCTTGAACGCGAAACCACGTCCTTTTCAAATGAGCGTTCTAACGCTAATACTCGGTTGCAATTCAAAAAGTCGTATTATCAGTGTTGCGCGCGGCCAATTAACGAAAGTCGTGTTACCAGTTAGCGAGATTCGTCCGTGCGCATTGCTCTGCACAATGTAACGCGACACGATCTCCCGCTGAGGAAATTGCAAAATTTCGTCATTCATTGCCACGCGCTCGGCAATTGTTGCTAGCCTGATTTATTGCGTCTCCAACAAGCCTAGTTCCGCTGGCTTGAATAATCGCATCTGCAGTAGGCCCGGTGCGCACGATATCATCGTTGGCCTACACAATCGCATCTGCATTGGCTTGGTGCACACGATATCATCGCTGGCCTACACAATCGCATCTGCAATCGGCCTAGTACGAAAGATATCACTAGCCTTACTACCGTGTCTCGGGCCTAACATGCTTTGGCTCCTATTTCCCGATGGCTTGGATAAACTGATTAGGGATTGTAATTGAAGAGTGACATCTTGAAACTAAATGGCATCGAATGTCTGCAAACATGTGCGATGCGTGCGTACATGCGTAATCGATTTCCGCTAATAATTGAACATAACCATCAGAAGCTGTGTATCAAGGCTTGAGTTATAAAAGAGGTAAGGTTTGAACCACCTGAAATCGGTGTCATTATAGCACATATTCCATATAAAAACTTGTACATTTTGACTTGCGCAAATCGTCGGCGAGGCTACGTAAGACGTAGGACGCATTTTTAAGCGCGCATATTTAATTGTTCACGACAGATTAGGGCAGTGGTTCTCAACCTTTTTGGCTTTCCGGACCCCTTTTGACCGTCACGGACTCTCGCGGACCCCCTCAAGTTTTAGTTCAATGTCAGCTCTATTATGGTGCAACCTTCATCTGTCTTGTGCAAATATGATCTGTAGGTTTGTGATAAACAGCAAAATATTGATTTTCTCAAAGATAGCATCATACTATTTATGTAAAAATTGTCGGACTTTATTATTTCAAAGCTAATTTTGCTGCTGTATTTCTTGAAGTACATGGTAATGTCTTGAAAATCCGCGTCTTCGTTTTAATATGAACGAGGCGTGCCGAAAACCATTTCCGCAAAGATAGATGGAGGCTAATGCAATATTAACGCATAACGCTTCCGACGATACTTTTGATATGATCGCAACATTTATGGCACCAAAATGAAGAAACACATATTTTGTGAACATATCACGCCCAGCATCTAGCGCAGTGACGGGCAACATACGGACCTCGGGCCGGATTCCGCCCGCAGAGTGTGTCTACCGTCAAAGTGAAATTCTAATCTAAAAGTATTGACAAATTTTATGCTCCAAAAAATGGATCCACGTTTTCCAACCAGAGAAAGACTGTCATGAAACGACTTGTTCTATTCGAGCTCACATATATATTTACGAGCAAATACTTTCGACCATGAACAATTGAACATTAACAAGACAAGGCTGCATACCAATTGGTGATATGAACTTCAGGGTTGGATCGTAATGCTTTGATAGCAACGAAACACTCCTTGTTCATAAAAAAATCAGCCTTGTCGATAGGGCATCCGCAATAAGAATGCGCCAAATCTGATAGCCGAGCTTTAAGAGCAGGTATATCATTATCCGATTTATGACGAGTGTCAGCCGAAAATATTCGGGCTCATTTCAATATGAATATACTATTCAATTGTATATTAAAGTTCTGTACCTCCAAGAAGCTGTTCCTCGCATTGGGACAAATTATGGAAATACTTCGGAAATTTTTATTTCAAACGACTGTTCACTACTTTGATAAGACTGACAACTTCAAATCGAGAAGGTTTCGCAGGCATTACGAAGTCACCCTGATTGTCGTTACTATCTCCATATTTTAATTTTTTCCACAAACCCCAACAAAACGTCTCTAAAAAGCAATATGTTTGTATCAGTAGGTTATTGGAAAATTGGCAATGAAAATGAGTTTCCACACTACGATAGTCCATGTCAGACGATTATGATGATGATATGAGTCATGAGGATTTAGAAGTTGTGGTGCGAAACTGCCTCATGCTATCTCAAATTAAAAAAATAAAATAAAGATCAGGTGATAATCCATTTTAAAAATTTAGAGGTCTCGTGGACCCCCTGAAATTGCTTCGCGGACCCCCGGTTGAGAACCGCTGGATTAGGGAGTCGCTAATGAACAGCACTTCTGGACTCGTCGACAAGCTTATCATACGCGTATAATCGTCAACACGAGGATGTTGTTTAATCGTTATTTACGCGTGTACTCAACCCTAAGGAATTGATGCTATAATATTAAATTTGAAAAAATCGAAACCCCCCCTGCATATATGTAGCCTATATAGTTGGTGAAAGACGCAATCTGTAATTTTCGGGGAGTATGCTTGCTACCTGGGAAACGCAAAGTTAAATATTTTCCATTCTGTATATATAAATGTGTGTCATATGCATGATTATTTTGACCTTAGTCTAAAGAGACGATCTATAATAGTGGTGCTTAGTCTTGACGGCAGCGGTCTTGGGGAAGGGATTTGGATTTTGAAGAGGGCAGAAACACTCGGGAGGCGATAGGGGGACTCGGGGGCGTTATAGGGGAGCTGAAGATATATCCAGAACAGCACCTCTATTTTGCAAGACTATAGCAACATATCTAGGTCTTTTGAAACGATTTCTATCTCCATCCAATCAATATGGTCAAGTAGTGCTACACGAAATCCAGCTTCACGCGAAATACAGACAAACTCAACTTGGGTCCCAGGCCAGATTCAAACATTTTGATTGCTCGCGGGCCACACCAGTCCTAAAATGTTACCTTCAAATCCATACCTTTATATTTCACTGAAATGCTACATTGTCAAAGCAATGCCTAATAGTACTATAGCATAAGGCTCATACTAGCAATGATGTAATTCACAAACAGTGATGATCGGCCAATTGAATACGGTACAGCTATAAACCACTATAAAAGTATACCCACAGGCGCCGAGTTACGGGGTGGCGCGGCCACCCCATGACACATTTATGGGGTGGCGGCCACCCCATACAAAATACTTAACGCCCGCCGTCTGAGCTGTTAATTAGCGAGCCCGTGATATCGCGTAAATGCCAACTATTTACCATTAACCGATACGCTCCGGAATAGTTGAATACGCAGCTTCGTCGGCGACGACGAACTAGTGCTTAAAACGCCCCAATAAATCGTAACCCGAGATAAGTAATCATTAGGGCTGTTCAAAAATAACTTTTCGCCAGATTCCAGCCATTCGCTGATTTAATTGTCAGGTCACCCTAATAAACGCTGCACGCCAAATTTGGTTCAATTATAACCAGTATAGGACTCTGCAGATCCAATTAGAATTTTTAATTTATCAGGGAAATTAAAAAAATAATTCAAATTTCCTTTTGAATCCATGAAATTGTTGAACTGTCGTCAAATACGATGCAAAGCAAATTTTACTCAATTCCAACCAGTAGAAGGGGAGTTATTTGAATTTTCGTTGATAGTTCTCGGTTTATCCTTGATCCTTGATAATCCTTGAATTATCAACAAAAAACTCAAATAACTCTACTTTACAGGTTGGAATTGAGTCAAATTTGTTTTGCATTGTCTTTGAAGACAGCTCAACAATTTCATTGGGGTTATGGAGAATTTTGAAATTTTTATTTACTCAATCAATTAAAAGTTTTAATTGGATCTGCGGAGTCCTATACTTGTTAGAATTGAACCAAATTTGGTGTGCAGCCTTTTTTCGGGTAGCCTGATTATTTAATCAGTGAATGGCTGGAATCCGGGGAAAAAGTTATTTTTGAACAGCCCTAGTAATCATACAATCGGAGCGACCTCGTTTACGACGTCGATTCTGCCACAGGTGCGCTGAGAAACTCCATCTCCTCTCTCGACCAGACGAGCGAATTCACGTTCTGCTTCTCTTAATTCAATTGTATTTGCCCGCATATTCGTTTACAATATAATTCTTGAGTTACTTTCGTGATAGTCTCTTTAATTGGAGCGCGAAATCGGACAGTGTGTTTGTGTATGCCTGTGAATTGAAAGTCATTCCTGCGCAAAGTGCGCATATTCATTACCCTGACACGGCTTTGCTAACTTTTATCGGGAAATGCGGCAATACAGCTCAAACGTTGTTACATTGAGCAAACAATTGTCGCGATGTCAGATTTGTTATTAATACTGAGCATTGTGCAGTGCATGGCGTTGAATTACGTTGTCAAATATGGATGCAATATGAGATTCTCGGTGGCACAAATTCTGAATTTATTCGATTTCTTTGAGCGGGAACCTTCTATGTTCCAATAAACTTCATTGCTGGACGGACTATATTGAACGCAACCATATCGCGGATCAAATTTCAAACCATCGGGATTTGGATTTCTATTGATAAGGTCGCAGCATGCGCCCATATTGCTCTTGCTGCAATAACACCTGGATAATTAAAATCGGACCATTTCACGATCGAATTCGACTCACTGATCGGGACCTACATAGGCCGTACACTCCGGGCTGATATAAACCAGCGCGATGTCGGTATTAAAACCCTAGGTGCATAGCCAGGGAGTTTCTCATTCAAAACTAGATATCCCGTCCTTTTGAAATGCCAATTCACTAATTCGCATTATCGATGCTGCGTACTGCAAATTAGCGAAAATCATTTGTATGCAAAATGGGTCGTTAACATCTGATATAAGCTATCGTCGCTCGCATGATTTGCAGCATATCATAAGCTAGCAAGCTCTAATGTGCCTATACACTGTATTTTGCATGGGAGTGCTGGGTGGTTCGTGTAAAGACCTGGCCATCCAAGTTCTTGTACAAAACCCAACAATTGTTTGGCTTTATAGGGTTTTAGTGCATTATAGTTAAAATCAAAACGAGGGAAAAAAGTTTTAATGAGACACTTGATGGCCTAAACCGGTAGCCTACTATTGTTGCACATCTGAACAAAATATTGTTAAGTATCTGTATGTTCTTTTTGTATGACAATTTTTGGTTGGTTAGTACAGATGAAATTTAATTGTCAAAAAAAGCTCTACTTGAAAGGATAAATTTCATGTGACATCCACCTCGCTGAAGCAATGACCTTTTTGTAATATACTGTTTCATAGAACATTGTTACGCACGATTGGTTGTCTGCTTCTTCTCTATTTCATACATTCCCATGAAAACGTAGCATACTAACATTAGAAGTGTATTAATTTCAATGTGTGAGGTTTGGGCCGTGAGCTGCCATCAAAACTTAAAATTTGGGTCGTGCTCTAAACAAGATAGAGGAGTGTTAACTCAAGCTCAGACTAGTCACTGATTGTGGTGCTTCATTATATTCTATTGGTACTGTACTTGAACTGTTGGTCCAAAGCACACAATTTTTTATTTTCTAGAAAACTTGTCCTTCTCTTTTCACTATTAATTTATTCAAAAGACTTTGAAAGCCAGGCAACGGACTACTGCTGTTCCTAAATTATTAATTTTGATGTATTGCTCCAGGTGGTAACAATCGGAGTGGCACCATGGGGGGTTATACACGAACGAAAAAAGCTGCTGAACCACCAGGGGCCAAGCCAAAAGGTAAGCATCTTGTAAATTTTATTGACTGTCAACTGAAGACCTTCCAATTTCGATGTTGCAGATCCCAAAGATTTATAACGCCGAGGAAGGAAGTGAAGGCAATGCCACTTTGCTTGACCAAAACCATTCCCATTTCATCTTGGTGGACAATGGAATGGAGGATAATACTGAATATGGTTCAGAAATTAGGTTTAGGACAGTTCTAGAAGGCTATATAGGTTAGTCCCATAATTGTGGCAGCTAAAGATAAGATGATGATGAATTTGTCCATCCTGATATTTTGATACCGTATTCATGATATTTTGCGACTCAGTGAAATTCCCTAAAAATTCTCTGACGGTAAGATAGCTCGTAGTCCGTCTGGTGATATGTGAAAAGTCATTAATGTGATGATTGTGTTGTTGCATAATTACCGTAGTGTGATTATATTTTCAAGGCGGTCTGCAAACATCAGATAAAGTGAACGTCATGATTGTGTGTGTCATCGTGCAAGGCGGTCCAGGTTCCCTCAAAGTAAGTTATGTTCCACAACTTTTAATTAATAATGATGTGAACTTTTCGAGAAGCTTGGTGGGCTTTTGTTAACTTTTAATTGAATTATCAGTCGTATGGTCACAGATAATAATCAATGTAGCCTTTGTCACATTATTTTCGACAATCTTAGACTTGAATGTATGCTGCATCTGCTGGTGAGGTGCTAGAGTACATAAGTCCAGTTGTTTCATAGTTAGAATGCACTTATGTAAATTTATTTCAAAGTAGCTCATGTCCATATCCAGGATATAAACCAAATTGTATTCAACATTTGGTTCATTGATCTCGGACACAGGCTATTATTTCTGATTCATTCATTTCTGAATTGTGCAAGCAAAGCTGGAGCAGCAGCTGCAGCTGTTAGTTATAACACCAGTAATTCACTTCTATTGCAAAGATTTGTTCTTGTGCGCTTCAAGAGTCCTTGATGATTAATCCATTTATTGTGTTCTCGCTATGAAAGATATTCAATGCAGTTATTTGTCGACTAGTCACTTTTCTAACCCCTAGATTGCCAAGGAGTGTTAAGTTACGATTTTATGATGTACAATGACGGCACATCGAAACAATAACCAAGAGAGCCACAGATTAATCTGCCTCATCACTGGTTGTTGGCTAACAATCCGGCAATCGCAGTGCAGTCTCAGTAAAACAATTGTGTAGTTGCGGCGGCCAACATGTAGCGCAGAGAAAATATATTCCCTTACTGCTTGTTATCATTAGTTGTATCTAGTATGTAAATCGTTGGGGCAGGAAATCGTCAGCTATGAAGTGATGCAAATGCCGTCACATTTAGAAAGTGAATAGTTCTCTCATAAGGTCTTTTCATCACAATCGTTATGTTGTCTTCCAATATGTGTTCAAGGGTGAAGGTGTAAGAATCAAAATAAATGTAATCGAGAGTACTCTTTAATGTAATTGCAATCGACTACTTCAAGATTTTGCTGTAATCGTATTTGTGTGACCCAGAAGTAATCCAAGTTGGCTGAGGGTCATCAACTTCACAATTACTAATTTCGCATCCATGGGGACCACCTGCTATCTATGGGATGAGACTGAATCCCATAGGGTTCTTGTAAGGTCACATTAATGACTTTTTTCTTACCTCAAACAACTGAGAATAAGAGGAACAAAAATAGTTCATCTGACAGGTGTTCCGGTCAAATTAACAACAGAATGACTATTGCGATGTTTTCGTTTACACAGAAAACATTCAATATTGATGAAATCACAATGAATTACTTTGGTGACAGGACATCCCAAAACGAGAACGACGGTGCTCACTTTTGCATTGGCAAGAGTCATTTCCATGATACATACCTTGGAACAATGGAAGACAGCTGACACTTTTGACACTTTTGAGAAACAAGGTCACCATTGTCTGTGTAAATCAGTGGTTCCCGTAATTTTTTAGAGACGCCCCCCATCTTTTGATAGTGAAAAATTTTGCGTCCCCCTTATCGTGACATCACAAAATATTAAAGAGAGAATTCAAAATGCCACCAATCCCAACGGATAGGTTGATGGCATTGAAGGTTATGGCTATTAATGAGAGAATTCTCAAATATGAAATTCGGACAATAGACAGAGTAAACACCAAGATCTGGAGGTATATTGCGCCTAGCGCGAAAATTTTTTCAGGTAACTGCGGTTCGCGCCCCCCTTCAGATGCATTATTCTGCGCGATGCTGTACTTCTAAAAGCCTATTCAAATATCTTTACCGATGACTTGAAAAGTCTTCTTCTTCTTCTAGACTTGATACAAGTTCAAATTTACACACTTATGTTACTTGGTCTGTTATTTCAGACTGTTCTGGGATCGATTCAGAATGAAACTCCGGTCGTTATTGTGGAAGGATCTGGGGGATGGGCAGATGTTCTCGCCAAGGCTTCCAGTATGAATGAAGAAGAGATAAATCGAGTTACTCTCTCTCAAATGATAATCGGTAAATTTTACTGTATTGGTAAACGTAACATAAAGTGTAGGAACATTTCCGTTAAGATGGTAATTCGATTAGGATATTGCAATGTTATATAGTAGTGGATTAAATATAGATCGATGTGGCCAACTGAAATAACTTGTTGTTGTTTGAGATATTGTCTAGTATAGTGCAGGGCTTTGCAGCCGGAGCCGCGCCAAGCGGGTAAAATTGTTAAAGTTTATAAATGAACTAGGTCAATAATATTATTACTTGAGTATATTGCGGGTCTAGTGTAAACCGCCTGCTGGGCTCAGTTTGCAAGGACAAGACTATTCGGCGTCTGGACACATTGATATCGAAGGTTTCCGGTAATATGCGACAATCATTTCATCGTCGATGATCTTTCTGCGAGCTCAAACGCGAGAAGACTTTCTCCCGTAATTGCGAATACACATCGACTCAATCGGGTAAATTAGGCGTTTTTTTTTTCATTTCCAGGAGGGGGTAGGCTACCAAGCAAGAAATCGTGTGACAATTAAACACACGAAGCATGAAGAAAAATTTCACTACTATTTTAGTTTATTGTAATGTACGACGATTTACTAAAAATGTGACTGGACCCTGGATCTGCCAATGCGTCGGAACTGATATTTTAGTCATCAACATCCCAAGTGTCTCAGCCAGACTTGTAATTTTTGGTTGGCCTTGCAAGTTCACAATATGAGCAATTCATTTTCGATAATATAACAGGATTTCGATAATATAATAGGAAATTACCTCACGGGCCACTCAAAACCCTCTCGCGGGTAGGGCTGGGCAAAATCCAGTACCTGAGTGATTCGATTCTGAATCACGTATTATGCTTCGAGTCGAGTCAAGTATTCGAGTATCACTCATTATGACGTCACAGCAAAATGTTGTACGTCAAAGTTCAAATATGTACCTTTAACGCAGAGGTGGGCAACCTTCTTGGTGTCCACGGCCGCATTTCGAATACTTCGGCGCCATACGGCCGCCAGCCATATGTGAGTTGACTAAAAAAATCTCAATCTTCCGTTTTGAATCCCGAAATACCCGTTAACGTTATTTAGGTTGATAAAGTCAACCATACCCATTGTCGTCGCGAATGCCGAAATCCACATTTCACGCCACTTTAGTGCAATCCACAAGCATAAAGACGCGGTATAATTGCCTACGAAGACATTTGGCCGCCCTCGGAGGACATTTTAGCTTTGTTTAAAAACTTAATTTCTACTAATCTTATCATATCTAATAAATACCAAACATATTTTGAAACGAATATATTTAAGGAAAGTCTCTAACATTGAAATCAGTGACTTCCTTGATTTTGCATACGAGATGACAAACTTGCAAAATTGGGAACCTCACGCGACACCATAAGTCTTAGTTGCGACTCTAGGTTTCCGTTCAGTAAGCGAGTTCGGTACTCGTTTTTCAGGTATTTCATTTGCGAAAAGGCAGACTCGCACACGTAAGTGCTTCCGAAAATAACAAGAGTTTCTCTAGCCAATTCTCGCAAAAGTGGATATTCATGGGCCATTTTCCACGTGTCAATCAAATTCTCCTCGCACTTGAACTTTGTCACAAGCTGCTCATCATTCTTCAATTCCAACAGCTCCATCTGAAGGTGTGGCGGTGCACTTTCCGTTTCCACCAGGTGTGGAAAGGCAACAAGTCGTAATGTATGTGATATTTTTTGGAAATCTTTGAAACGATCTGCGAAATCCTGCAACACAGTATCAAAAATCCCCGAAAATAAAGTGATCGGAATCTTTTCTACCTTTATTTCGCAGCTGTCGATGAGAGACTTAAGTTGTGTAAAATGGAAAAAATCACGCTGCTGAATATGAAGTTTAAGGAGACGACATTTGTCACGAAAATCCGATACTTTTTTGTACATGGTGCATATCGTTGCTTCTTTTCCTTGTAGGCTTTGGTTTAAAATGTTAACATGGGACAGAAAATCCACAAGAAACGCCAAATATATGACAAAGCTCTCATTTTGTAAGGGGCAGTCTTTATTTTTTGTGGAATAAAATTCCAGTATTTCTTCTCGCAACTGTAGAACACGACGAGATGTGTCTCCTTGGGACAACCAACGTACTGCGGCGTGGTAGAGAATGTCTTCTGCCGACGTTTCGCGCTCTTGCAGAAGTTCTTGAAATTGCCTATGATGAAGACCATTTGCACGAATGTACAAGATCATGCGATTGACGTCTTTCAGAGTGTCATTTAAGGCAACAGATTTGACACTCAGGGCTTCTTGGTGGATAATACAATGAAGGTTTGTGAGCTGGTTATTATCGTACTCTTTCGACACGAATTCTGAAAATCTTGTCACAAAGCCATTTGTGTTACCTATCATTGCAGGTGCTCCATCTGTACAAATACCGCGAAGTTTTTCAAGTCTAATCCATTGCGAATGCAAGCATTCTTAACAGCCCCAAATATGTCTTCACCACGAGTGTGGGTGGAGAGTGTTTCCATTGAGAGCAGATCTTCGCAGAACTCAAAATTTGGAGACAGAGAGCGAATGAAGATCAATAGTTGTGCAGAGTCCTTAATGTCAGTCGATTCGTCGATAGCCAGTGAAAATAAAGTTGCTTCCTCATTAACCTTTGTCTGTATGGAGATCGTCAACTGTTTGGCGATATCATCTTGCCGACGCTGAATTGTACGACGCGAGAGAGGAATTGGAGAATAATCAGTTTCCTTACCAGGATGAATGCACCTAACAACGTCCACGAGACATCGCTTATGTAGTTCGCCATCTGAATAAGGCTTTCCCGCTGCACCAAGATGATATGCGACTATATAAGACGCTTCGCACAACTTATTTTTCGACTGAATGAAAGCTGATATGCAAGATGTCTGCATTTGCACACTTTTCTTCAAACTTTCGAGACGACTTTTCCTCGACTCACCCACCATTTTTGCGTACTTGTGTGACACATGACGACGAAAATGCTGCCTTGCATTATCTCCTTTAACAGTTTTGACCACTTGATTGCATATCAGACACATCATAGTATGGGCTGCCGTTTCTACCATAAAATATTCCAACTCCCATTTGATATTAAATGCCCTCTTCTCCTCTGTTACTGTTCTTTTTCGTTTTACTGACATATTGCGATGTAGACCAACTTTATAATGTAATTGGGCTATAAGGAAAAAGTTTTGTCTCAATGTATTATTCTCTTTCCGTTTGCTCAATACACCCACACCCACTCAATGTTATTCGCTTACCAAGGCTTTTATAACTACGGTTCAACCTATCGCAGTATCGCCAATAGGCCCCTCACATTTGGACTTCGCGACAAGACTGACTAAGCTTAGTCCTTGGTCCTCATACTTAACCGACATTGGCGAAGTGTGACGTAACAATGCAATAAGAAAACGCTATGCGAAGTCAGCTTTACCGGCAACCGGTAGTCATGACAAGTGACGACTGGAAATAAAATTATCCAATTCACTGAAGGCGTTACACAGACAATTACGGGTTCATGTTAATGGAAACTTTCAAGATTGTATAGAAACTCCTTCTGTCCACATACATGAGGATTGGTCAATTTCATAATGGTTGACTCCAATACATACAGATAAGAAGCAGATCTATATTTAGCAATCATTATTGTGCCCTCAACTCTCGATAAAGTGCACGATAGTCGCATATTCGTATCGCAGGAAGCCTAATAAGCAAATCTGAAATTGAAGAACCCGGACGAGGACGGGGCTCGTTCACTTTCGGACCAAAAACACATTTTCCCCGTAAGGATGTAGTGAGTTTGGTCCGAAAGTGAACGAACCCCGCAGGTCCGTCTTTTAGTGGGTAGGTTGCAGTATTATATTATGTCGATTGAAGCAGCTGGAAACGCGGTCACAGAGTATGCAGTGAAAGAGTTTACCACAGTGATTTAACAATACCCTCCATCGTCGCAATAAGTTTTATCATACATGTAACATATGATCCATCAACACACGGCCGCCAGCACATGCATTTCACATCACGCGCTCACGGCCGCACAATTATGCCTCCACGGCCGCATGCGGCCGTACGGCCGCAGGTTGCCCACCCCTGCTTTAACGCCACCGCAAAGAATATAATGCCTGTTATCCATCACATTGAAGATAATTCGGTATTTCTCCGACCCTACCGCTTTCATTGTACTTTGTGACAATGTCGTGGGAGGATCATGACTTCGGAAATGTTTTTACCAGTAACCTTAATAGCTTTGTACTATATGTTTCGTATGCTGCGATAGGCAAATCAAGGTTTCAAGGCTTCCGCAGTGGAAAATAGTATCGAAACCATAATTCTCGTTGATATGATAACTTTCAGTAGCGAGGAGCGTATAATTGCAGTACTCGAAAAAATCGTCTTTTACTACTCGACTCGAATCATTAAAATAATTACTCGATTTAGATTCGAGTACTCGAATTATTGTGCCCAGCCCTACTCGCGGGACACATTTGGCCCTCGGGTTGGCCACTCCTGATATAGTCAGATTCGATAATTTTCAGTGCTGGAGACGGAGCTAATGTATGATAGAAGAAAGCTTGGAGCAGTGAAAATTTACGGCTGCTCCAAAGCCATGGTAAAGTGAAACTTTCTTATACACACCTCAAAAACAACGCAAAGAACCTAGAGGAGTAGCCTGCTTTTATTATTACATGATGACAACATTCTTCCACCATGAGTTGGAAACATAAGAATCGATATGCTGTCTCCCCAAAGATGAATGGCACTTGAACTTATGATTTATGTAGCATTCTATAATATATACAATATTGGAGCATGTCTAGTAATCCGTTTCTGTTATGCAGATGAGTTCAGTGTAGGATTACCATATCTTTGTGACTCAAATTCCGGACACACTTTAGCGCCTGTCAACTGGTTTTAGAATGAGGTATGAACACATAGTCTGTCAATATGACGTCGCACCAGCAATGCCTTTCAACTGTATATAGGAGCCGATTTTTGAACATTGGTCGTGAACTGAATTAACTAGACTTTTATCTCTAGTTTGAGCTCTGGCGATTGCTAAGGTTGGTATTCTCATTTGGTCTGCAACTGCAATTTTAACATTATGTGCGAAAACACCTAATTTAAATACGCAAGGTCAAAATTTGGTCAAAATTCAGTTTTTTTAGGTCAAAAAAAGTCAAAATTTGGATTTTTTAGGTCAAAATCTTCCGTTTTTTAGGTAAAAAAAAATCGCCCTACTCATGGCCTATTTTGGAAGCTGATTACAATATCTTCGCGATCACCCGAAAAAAAGGCAAACAACCCCAAAGTTGAGAACCACTGTCTTTGACTAAAGCATCGAAATGGCAATAACCAACACAAGGAATATACCGTTTCTCTTATAATTGCGGTTGTGGGGCTTCGGAGCAGTCATAAATTTTAAGCTGCTCCAGCTCCAGCTCCTGAGCTCTCTTCTATCATAAAATAGCTTCGCCTCCAGTTGTGGAGCTCATTGTGTGGGTATGCGAAATCCTGTATCGTTATAATTACTCTGTGTCGACTTTCGATGACATTACAGTCGTACGAGAACGCACTTTACTCCATGTCATTGCTGTATACAGCAATAAAATACTGATGTGAAGTTTTAATGCAGGCACTGCAATCGTTAATATCAAGTCATACAGTCGCATTTAATCTTGAAATGCTGCGACTATTCCAGTGTAATGGTGATGCGTCCGGCTTCTCGAGTGGCAGGTCGTGGGTTCGATTCCCGGCCAGGTCAGACCAAAGACTCAAAACCTGGTATCCGCTGCTATTCTGCTAGGCGCCCAGCTTCCCCGGATGCATGGAGGAGAGAAAAACCGGTGGTGCAGACCTTGCGGTCGTATCGCATCTGTCGTCAAAGCATCTCGATGGTGCAGGCGAAAAAGAATATCATATCTCTCTCAATATGAGGACATGCCGTGACCTCATCAGTAGAAATCTGCTTTCTACTAAATACCCAACTGTTTGAAATTCAACATTGGTGTGCTCGTTACCAGTCCATCCAGTGTCAATCAAGTTTACTGTCAGAATAAAGAAGGTTCCCAATCAAACGAATCGAATAAATGTAGAACTAGTGCCACTGAGAATCGGATGTTACATCAATATATCTTAATTCAACGCTGTGCACTGTACAGGTGCACAATGCATCGTGTCAGTAACGACAGGAACTACATGCTTACAAGTGACACCGCGTCACACAAGTGATACACCTACTTACTTTCTCGAATCCTTGTTAGAGTAATCCATCATGTGCTAGAATGAATTTCAGTTCATAGCAGTGTTGGCATCAAGTCACTACCTTCGAGTCTTGGCACATTTTGACTCGAGTCAAGTCAAGTCAATCGGTTTTTGAAGGTGACTCGAGTCAAGTCAAGTCACTCGATTTTTGGAGGTGACCCGAGTCAAGTCAAGTCAAGTCACGAGTCGAGTCACAATTCAATCAAGTTGCCTTTTCGACGTGTGAGACATGATTACGTCATTGCATTTTGCTAGCTGTCTGATATACAGATTGAGTGGTCATTGATTCTGAACCAATGAACGAATATAGAGTTAAATATACACGCAAGAAGACGCTGTATCGCTCACATATACGTAGAACTGTTAAACTGCGTAAGTAATTGCATAGCCTCAGTTTATAGATACCAGCCAAGATAGAGAATAGAGAAACGAATTGACAAGATGCAATACATTACCCTTTTACAAATTGAGATGATACAATTCAAGCCTGCGCCAATGGCTGATAACTATATAAACCAGTGATTCCCAACCGCGGTCCCCAGCTAGCCTTCTTGCGGCCCCCACAAAAATATTGAGAAATCGATTTATGAAAAAAAATTATATTTATAAAATACTCTAGCTTGGCTTGGAGTCTGGAGTTTTCAATTAGGATTGCAGGAAAGTTGTGAGTAGACTGCTAAGATTAGGTCACTGCTGTTTCAATGCAATGTGCCCTAACTTTCCAGTTGAACGGGCAGTACCTATAGATATAGGTATTGACAGGACCGTAACTGCCGCACCCCAAGCCTCCCAATTGGGGGAGCGAGCTCGAAGGGGGCCCAAAATTATTTAGTGAATTAGCATAAATTATAGAGTATCTTGTGAAATTTGATGTAACTTATTCCAAGATTTTTCGCGCTGCGCGCGATTTCAAGTTTCCAAGTACCTTAATTATTGGGTACTCTTCGACCAAGATAAAATACGCAAGATTTACAGAAGTGGGCATATCGGCGTTGGTCATCACCTCGCCACGACGCACGAAGACATATAAAGTTTTAGGCCATGTAACATATTAGTCTAAGAAGTGTGCCAGAACAATCGGCAGCGAGAAAACCTTGGCCGAAAAGGACTGCCCTTACGCTGACCGAAAACTTTGTTATGTATATTCAAAATACATATGGGTATAATTGACCATAAAGGCGCCTAAATGACTGGCGCCGAATGTTCCTGTCTTGGCAATCTGAACGTCACGAGACAAATGGCTATCATCCCGCAGGGAAGAATTATATGCCAGTGAAGAACTACCAATTTGAAATCGTGTGCATTTTTTAGTTTAGTATGTTTGGGCAATTTTATATTTCTTGATATAGCAGACTGGAGGCCACAAAATAACAAATAACATCATGTAACGAAGTCGTACCAACGGGTCCGCCCGTCCGAATATGTTTAATTATCATTTACGGGCCCTACAGTTTCCAAGACACCTCACTCAGCTCTACCGGTAAATCTGATTACGTGAGCAGAGAGGACAAGTAATTGATAACAATATATATGCAATTCCCGATCTTATTGGCTCACTAAACGGGGATCCTGATTTCGTGGCAGAAGCGAACAACGGCACGGGGGGTCGGTTTATCACCCTATGAGAGCTCAAGACCTTAGTGTTTTGGGGGCCTGGCAAAGTGCTGTTTCGTTCCTGCCAACGGGTATACGCCCGAAGATGTCTAATTATTATTGAGTGGTCCTACCTTTTCAAACACAACTCACTCGGCTCAAACGGTCAATCTGATTGCGTGAGCAGAGAGAGGATAAAAATTGATAACAACATATATGCAATTCCCGATTATGTTGACCGATTCAATCATGAATTATAGAAATTTTTCGCGCTTTGCGCGATTAGTCGAGAGAAGCTGCCTAAAACGGACCCCCGATTTAGATGATAAATAGCGGTAAACAGCCATCTAGCCTGAGGGGTTCTGGGGGCTTCGAAGTTCTGTTTATCACCCTATGGGGGGCCCAAAAGAAACGTTTTTTTTATGGGGGGGCTGACGAAGTGCTGTTACGGTCCTGGGTATTGATAACTAATTTACGGATAGATGTGCAACAAGTGACTCATGATTGAATACGCCGAAAATGCGTACTGCTTAGCCGGCAAAAAGCAGCATAATTGGTAGTCCTATAGCTTGCGACCCAAGCGTCCGAATAATTTGATATGTCGGTGTTTATCGAAAGCAAGTGTCGCACTGATTCCAAAAATGCGAATTGAAATCTCGCCAGGGCAATAAAACTACTCCGAAATAGCCAGCAAAGGTTGATTGTTCCGAACAACGGGAGCGCGGCAACACAATGGCCAATGGCGTCAAGCGAATGATCGGAACAATGACAATTTTCATATTTTGGTGACTATTTTGGGTTCCTTTCATTGCCTTGGTATTCGTGCGGCCCCGGTCGTACTCTGAAATTCTAAATTTGGCCCTGCCACCGAAAAAGGTTGGGAACCACTGATATAAACTATATTCGAATTCAATTTCAATAAAACAAGAGGTTTGGTTAAGGCAGGGGTGGCCAACGTTTTCAGCCAAAGGGCCACATTTGATTGACGAACTATTGCGCGGGCCACCAGCCGTGCGAAGCGCGAAAATTTTTCGAAGTTTATAGGTCAATAATATTGTCACTTGACAGCGGGCCTGCTGTATATCGCTGGATTCAGTTTGCAAGGAATGGACTATTCGGCGCCTGGACATATCGATTTCGGAAGCTTTGACCAACATGCGTCAATCATTTTGGGCCTAGGTTTCTGCAAGCGCAAACGCAAGGTCGCATATGTTGAATGGCACTTTGTCTCGTAATCGCGAATATAGTTACACTCCATCTGATACATTAGGCGTTCTTTCATTTTCACAAAGGGGTAACAATATTAAAAGCAAGAAATTGACTGACAACATGTTGCGCGAAGCGTGTATTAAATTTTTATATATGATGAATCTATCGCAATATATTCTGCTTTATTGTAGTGTATGTAGATCTACCAAAATGTGAATGTCTCATGGATCTGCCAATGCGTCGGAACTGATATTTTATTCATCAAATCTCAAGAGTTGCGGCCAGACTAATCAGAGTTTTGGTTGGTCGTGCAAGTTAACAATTTGTGCAATCCATTTTTGATAATATTACTAATTTTGGAAATTACCTAGCGGGCCACTCAAAACTGTCTCGCGGGCCACGGGTTGGCCGGCCCTGGGTTAAGGTAAGAACAGAGAACAGAAATAGACATTATGCTATTAAATTACTTTACTATACTAGTTTACGGCATCGTAAGCTATAACCTTCGATCACTTCGTTTGCGGTCAATTTATTTGTGACTGACAATTGAGGCAATTGAGGCTCAGTGAAAAGGATGATCAGTAAATGATTAGTCGCTCTCATGGGTTACACCAGCGTTTCTCGAGCAATCCGAACATATGCAAGATACAGTGATTTTCCTCGACACCGATTACCTGATGACTGGAAATTGACTCGTGAATTTTGTCACGAGTCAATCCACATCTCTGATACGCCAAGTCAAGTCATTTTAGAAAAGTGACTCGAGTCAAGTCCAGTCATACGAAATAGGTGACTCGAGTCAAGTCATGACTCGAGTCATCCCAACACTGGTTCGTAGGCATACATAATAACACACTGTCCAATTTTGCCCTAATTAAAAACAATCACCAAACAATGCATTTGCTAGTTCATTTCGGAGAGAAAACGGTGCCCCTCGGCGTGCGCTACATGAGCCTCCAGATCGACATGTGCAGCAAGGCGAATTTTTTATCCTGTAGCCTCATTTATATGTTACGTCTGATTACTCAGTAGTTGAATTGCTCGGCTCACATAAGCATCGGTCTCGTTTTTTGAAATGCATAGTGATTTTTTGAAACGCACCATTGGCCATCGGTTTTGTGCTGATATCAAAATTGCGGTATGATGAATACCCACAACACAATAAAGATGGAGTAAGCGAGCCATATCTAGCCTACCCAGGTTTAGCACCTAGGCCAATGTATGAACTTGGTTAGTTGGCAAAGATGGTGCCAACAAGGCATCAATTCCTAATTTTTTGAACGATTAGCATGAAATTATGTGAATTCAGCCAATAGTATTAGCAAAGCATCTAATTAAATACATCGGAGCTACATGCCAGACAACCAGCTCCGGCTCCGTTTGAATTTTATGTAGCGCTCCTGCTCCGCTGAAAATGAACGGCTCCGGCTCCAAAGCCCTTGTTAAAGAGGATAAATAATGAATAGGAAATCTATGCTAGTATTATTATTATCGACAAAATACCCATCATTCAACTTGAAGCAAATTCCACGGTTGTGGTGATTAAGACAACGAAGATAGGGAAGGCCAGTAGAAATTTAGTCTTGTGTTCGTGAAATGCGTAATCCCGGAATATATTCGGTACTGAAAGAGTGTATTTATTTGTGAAATGTGTGTATGAACGGTATATAGTGATGGTGTGACCGGTATGATAAGATGGTGGGGAGGCTCACCGGAAGTTGTCTTCAATATCCTACAGGGGCACAAGATCAGTGTTTTGGGGTGGCCTGAAAAAGTGCCATTCTGATTCTGGATAGGGGGTACGAGAAGATTTCATGAAAACTCAAGGGGTGTGACCGCTAAAAAGATTAAAAACACTGGTTCATATTGTCAAAATTGCGCTTAACTATGGCGCTGTTTGGAAATTTTGCCTGTGACAGACCAACTAAATTCTGTGACGTCTTTTCTCAAACTACTTGTCAGAATTACTTGGACTTATCCAGTTTCACCCGAGTAGGATTTTTGATTACTTTGACATCAAATGTGGCAATGGAGTAATTATTGATGATAAGTTGCATGTTTGTTGACTATTAAGATGCTGAAGCGAAGGTGATTGAAGAGCAATTGGATACTTGGATGGAAGCGGTCAAAGTATGCATATCGAAAAAAAATCTTATGACCGTATTTTCTCTTGATTCGACAGGCCTGTCCAAAGATTTGGACATAGCTATTTTGGAAGCTCTGCTAAAAAGTATGATAAAAATGTAATAGGAACTCACGATTTGCTTTTCTTGCTATGGATTTGTCAGCTTTTACATTCTACTTAATGTATACTGGTACTTAACGATGTATGTATTTTTGCTGCATAAACCGTGACAAACATTTTGATTGAAACAATAATAAATGTCCTCACTTGGTAGCATGCAAAGACGCAAGCATTGAATCTCAGAAACTAATTGATTCGCTGGTATTTGGATTTTATCAAAAATGAAGGTTTGGTGGCATATAACATAAAAACAAGATGTATCAATGACATACTAAGTAGGGATCAGTAACAAAGTATTTCTACTTTGTTTAATTGGTTGATTGCACATTTCCTGCTTCTGCAAAGCAGTTTCATTTTTGAAGTAATGATGCAGTTTTCAGCTACTTTATCACTTGTCTTAATCTAAGTAGCATTGCTGAAATTTTACAACGTTTTTTAGATCTAAATCATGGACGTCCCAGGAATGACGATTTGTTTGTTCCGAATACAGAACACGCTTTTGAAATTACACCTATTTGTAGTACCATCAACAATTCTGCCGCACTCACGAAAATGAAACTTGTATATTTGGCTTCTGGTTTGCTATCGGTAAATCAAGTCCACGAATAACTGCCCTTTCAAGCTACTCACTCAAACTACCATAATTCATAGCCATGTCTTTTGCAGCTAACACCAGTGATGCGGATAAGAACTCAAATCAACAAACTCAGAAACTACTAAATTTGGCGTTGGCTTGGGACAGGGCCGATATTGCACAGTCCCTCATCCTGACTGACAATACTCACATTTCGGGGAAGGCAATTGCAAAACTATTTTTTAAGGCATTACAAGACGTAAGTTGATGTGAAATCATGAGTCGGCATTTTGGTCGGCTGACTTTATATATTGTTTTGCCCAAATTTTTTGGCGCTTCTTCGATATACGCCTCAGATCGAAACAGCGTTCCCCATGACACCAGCAGGTGTTTCCCATGAATACGATAAAATTTTATAAACTTCAAATTACATTGTTTTCTTGCCTTGGAGAGACGGATCTTAGGGTGGGGGAATGGAGATATTAGGGTTGGGGAAGGTTAGGGATATTAAGGTTTGGGGAGTGGGGCATATTAGGGTTGGGGAAGGGGAATATTAGTGTTGGGAGTAGGTTAGGGTCAAAGTTGAGGTAATAATATCCCCCTCCACCCAGCCCTAATATCCCCCTCTCCCCCAACCCTAATACCCCCTCCCTCCAACCCTGATATCCCCTCTCCTCCAACCCTAATATCCCCCTCTCTTCCAACCCTAATATCCCCTCCCCAACCCTAATATCCCCCTTCGTCAACCCTAATCTTTGGATACCCTAGCCCCAACGTTGACCCTTACCCACATCCAACCCTAATATACATCTCTCCAAAGGCAAAAAACAATTTATTTTGATGTCTATAAAATTTTGTCGTGTTCATGGGAAACACTTGCTGGTGTCTTGAGGAATCCTGTTTCGATCTGGGGCGTATATCGAAGAAGCTCCAATTTTGTCATCATGCTACAGTTGAAATTGGGATATAATAGGATTGCCAGAATTTCATTAACCTCCGATTATTCATTCTGTTGATAACTAGGAATATTCCATAAATAAAAGATATGATAGCTACCCGAAAATTTATTATGAATTACCGGTACTTGCGTATTGGATCAATATGCTAATCGACACAGGTCAGAAAGAACTTTCACCAATTGTGCATAATTACAACCTGCAATATTCCAATTTTTGCTGTGAATGAGTCAAATAAAGTTTCACAGCATTTGCAGATACATCGGTAAAGTGGTATTTATTTCAGAGAAATTACATAACATCATATTGTCAAAACAACTACTTTAGAGCAAATAAATTTGGCCGTAAATTTTGAGATAGGAAGTTTAAAAATTGTCTTTATTGTTTTTATGTTTTATCTAATGTATAGATCGAGTGTGTTTTGCAGTCATATTTCATCATGTTTTCTTGTGATTTTCAGAAAAAACATGAGTTCTGTAAGGTTTTTCTGAATATCGGCGTTGATTTAAAGGAGTATTTCACTGTGAAAGATCTGCATTCGTTGTACAAAAGCGCTTCAAAGGATTCTGTGTTTTACAAAAAATTATGCGAAAAAGACTTTTCACTGCAACGTGTTGGCAAGTAAGGCTTAACTTTGTGTTTTATTCCTCAATTGACTCGAAAGACTCGAAAATATCTTTAGGTTATTGAAGGAATACTTGGGCAAGTCTTATATCAACGTCTATAAAAAGCGCAAGTCTGATTCGCGAAAATACTGTGCTGTCTCTCCTGCTGAGAATAGCAACGGCGAACTTGTGAGTTGAAGATGTTTCAAAATTCAGCTTCACCGTCATTATTTTGAATTGTGTCGAATCATTATCATAACATATGCAAAGCACATTCTTGTTGACTCGTAGTACGACAACAATTGTTGTACCCGAACGTGTCTTGAAAACTTGTACCATCTTGACCAGGTTTGGTCTTTCAATTTGCTGACCAATCAATAACCATATCTGATGCAGGTCAAATATCTGGGGGATGGCCCTCTGTCTCATAGAAAGTTATGATACTATCTGGCGGGGTTCCGATCTTTCAATGGCCTTACCAAGGACCATATCTGCTGTAAGTCGATTTGCCGGGTGGTCCTTTCTCAGAGATATTGTTATATCAGGCCGCGCTACCATATTTGGGCGTAAGCTATTGTTCAAGTGACTTTATCTGGTACAGTACTGGGTACTAGCAAATAAACTCACCCGTTTTTCTTGCTCTCCTTATCTTCACAATTATAAATATAAATATGCCATTTCTGATTGAAAAACCATTCAAGATTTTTTGACTCCTTTTTATCTTTTCATTGCGTCGCAATCTTGTGGCGTTTTAAAGTCATGAAATTATTAATAAACTGAACTGAACAATTGCTGCAATCTGATAATGATGCATAGAATTTATGCAAAAACACTTTTTTGTCTTTTTAACAGGATGATGATACAACTTTGGAGGGTTGGTCGTACCGTTGCAAACTTGAGGACCCTTACCGAGAAATTTTCCAATGGGCGATTCTCTGCGATTGTAGAGAAATTGCGTTGCACATCTTCAAATATATGCACGGATCGACGCAAGCTGCCATAGTGGCCAGTTGTATCCTAAAAAAGCTTGCATCAGAAATGCTATGTAACCAAGAAACTGTGAGTAGACATGTAGTAATTTGAAGTGAACGATAAAATCCACAGTAGTGATATGAGCACTAAGAAGCTATGGTATTCCTCATTATATTTCTCAAGTCTGGTTCACGTCCAGTAAACCAATGATATTCTTGCTCCGAGTATTCACAGTTGTTCAGCCAATGTTATTTTACCTCCAAATACCAATTAATCTAGGGCAAAAGTGTGAAGACTGAAAAAGAGGGGATAAAAAATTGATAACAAAATATATGCAATTCCCGATTCAAACACGAACTTTATAGATTTTTCGCGCTCCCCCCCCCCCCCCCCCCCCCCCCAGAAGTTAGGTTTATCACCCTGTGGGAGCCCAAGATCAAGTTTTTTTTGGCGGGGCTTACAAAGTGCTGTTGTGGTCCTGGTGGGGAATTAAGGCTCGTAATAAATCTGAAGTGAGGAATGAAGACAAAAACGTTGGGAACCACTGCACTAAAGCGTGCGAAAGCGGCTAAAAATTATAATTAAATAGTTCTGCGCCAAATCACTCTACTTTATGTTGATTAACATTATAATGTCTTGCCACCATTGCGTTTGGTTTGAAAGTTAGCTGAAATTTTATATATTTCCGGATTGTTTGAATTGTGGTCCTAATAAATTGTCCCGCAGATCCCGGTTACACTAGGATGATAGTACAATCGGGGGGGGGGGGGGGGATATGTTACATTTTTATCTTTGAAAGCTCATGTCGTATTGCACCAGTGGTTCTCGAACTCTTTGTCTGCATGGACCCCTACCAGTTTCAGTTTAAAAATATCTCTGTTACTGCGCAACACTGCGTCATTTGTCTTGTGCAAATTTCAACTGTAAGCTGGTGATGAACAAACAAAATGACTTTTATTACTATTTATGTAAAAATTGGCAAGGCTTTTATTATTTCAAAGCGTATTCTGCTCCTGCATTTTTTAGATATGCACCGTGTTTTGAAAATCTGCGCCGTTGATTTGATATGAACTCGTGCCGAAAATCTGTTTCCACAAATATAGGTGGTGGAAAATTTAATATTGACGCGTAACGCTACCGACGACACATTTGGGTATGATCGCAACATATATGGCACCATTATATCGTCCAGCCTAGTCGTCTCTATCTAGCAGCTCATCTTGAAGTTATTCAGGAATAGCGGTAATGTATAGGCCTATCAGGAGAAAATGGAGTTTTGCAGACAAAGTCTTTCCAAAATCCCAACAAAACATCCCTAAACAGCAATATGTTTGTATCAGTAGGCTATTGGCAATTAAAGTATGTTTAAAAAGTAGAATATTTCATCTCAGACAACCATTCTGTTTATGTGGGTCCTGAAGTTTTAGTTATGAAGCAAAAATGCTCTGTGATTTCTCTAATATAAAACAAAATGCAAATTCGGTTGTCAACCATTCTGCAAATTTGGAGGTTTTGCGGACCCCTTGAAAATGCTTCGTGGACTGCTAGGGGTATGCAGACCCCTGCTTGCGAACCACTGTATTAAACAATTTGGTGATAATTTCGTTGAGACATGAAGTGTGTGATGTCACAATAAATGGCGATAATATTTGCTTGCTAATGATGACATATGTGTTGTATCCATGCTATCGTTTATTTCCAGTTTGACCAAATAGTGTTGGAGTCAAAAATATTATTACTTGCCGCTATTCAGTAAACTCGCTCCAATTTGTGCCCGTGAATGACCTGACCTAGGCTTATTGGCCAGTGTTACAGATTAGAATGCCTTTAGAAACGTCAAATGGAGGAGGACGCTGGTAAATACGAAACCTTAGCAACTGGAATCTTTTCAAAGTGTTACATGGAGATGGAGAACCGAAATCAATCCTTCATCCTTTTGATTGCACGGCAACCAAAATGGGGAGGTTATACCTGCTTGCGCATGGCTATTAAAGCCAAAGATATGGTATGGGTTTTCTTGATATGATACTCTCTCGTTACTCATATAAGACCAAGGCTTCATCATTGGGTAATTTCAGGGTGCTTCTAATCTGTGCGGTAAATTTACGTCTTTTATTGAAATTTACAGTAGGTTAGCTAGATTTCCGCTACTATGGTCTACATCAGGGGTCACCAATCTTTTTCAAACCAAGAGTAACTTCTTGGGTACTGATTAATGCGACTGGCTACCAGTTGCTCCCATCGTTTATCCTCACTCAGTTGGATTTCTTCACTTGAAGATTCAGAGCACTGGGCAGGGTTTTCAGGTTTTCACCCTTTACCAAGAACAGAAACTCTCACACACCGAGACTCACACCAGCGTCTCCGGGCTCAGTTGCGCTGCTGCACTGTGCGCCAAAGCGGCAATCTCCGCGTCGAGACTCAGGAATATTAACTAGATTCCCGTTAAGCCTCTGCATGGATGAAGACGAGCAACGCCCCGATCAAAAACTGTGTCCTTAGCGTCGACTGACCCATGGTCAATTGCTGCTCATATGCAACCCTTCTCCACTTAGACTTTCAAATCTCTCATTTGAATATTTGCTACTGCGACCGAGGGCGACTCATTTGGGTAATGCGGGCTTCCGGTAGCCCGCGGGCACAGCGTTGGTGACCCCTGATCTATATGTAGTGTTATATTGTGAGAAAAGATTCTAATCATAATCATCCCTTTTCAAGATAAATTATATCCCATTCCTGATTTCATTTTTTATAACGTTTGTCATGTTAGCAAAGTTTGTTATCGTTTTTTTCTGGGGGGAAGACCCCCTGGAATTGAAAAAAAAGTTCTTGTCGAAATCTGTTCTACCCAAATCTTTTAATGATTGGATAAGCCTAATAAACAAATTTAACACTTTGCTGGAATTTGTTTTCTGGTTTACAGTCACTACAGTCTTACGGAGAAAATGGCTTTTGCGACCAAAAGTGCGTAAGTCCTGTCTGGGTCAGGGTTCATCAGATTTAGATATGAGTATTAGGCTTTGAATGTGATGTGCTTTAGATATGCGACTATCTTGCCCGCCATCTATTCGATACACATGACCTAAATCTGTGACATAAATGAAAGTGGTTGAATTACTGTCGGTCAATATCTTAAAATTTGGGAATTAGAGGATCAGAAAACTTTGCCTGTATTAGGATCATCTGTTGAAGGAATAGTTGTACAATCATTGAAATCTAGGGACGTTTTAATCTGCTGCCATCTGTCCCGCGGCATAACGTTTACAACCTATCCGAGTCTTGTATCATTAGCCCAGCACATCCCGGTACTTGGTAAGTTAATGAATGACATTTACATGCAGTATCCTAGGAGTTTTTCTTGTGTTTTGATTGTATTTGCTCAGAGACAGAGTTTGGTGACCGTTTTCTGACAATCAAAGATAAGAGTGGTGACTGTGAGAGGCCGCATTATAGCTTCACAGATATCACAGTGTCATTATATGGGGCATGGCATATAACAGGACATACAAGCAATTCGGCCCATGGCGTCGAAACCGTACCACTCACTCATATTATTGTCGTCTAACGTGCATCTACTGCAAATTGTGTTAATCATGAGGGATTTTCACCAACATTATAGGACATTTACCAAAGCACTTTTAGTCCAAATTTCAGAAGATTGCTTCATTAGTTTAAAAGTTGTGGGTGTATGACTGATTTTCCAATTCACCCCACTTAAGCATGACCTAATTTTTCACAAATACAATTTTCAATTTTAAAGTTCATTTTTCTCGGCTTCACATTGAAAGAAAATTTTGATATCAAAATGAGCTCTAAACTAGCTCAAACTTGGCTTAACACCTTAAGTAAGCCTGTTGTTCAAGGTAGACTTATGGTTATTACAATAAAAGTTTCAGTTTGCTATTTATGATCTGATTTTGTGATAAAATTTGAAAAGGAAACTCGGTATCGTATTTGCAGGGAACCAAATTTGAGCGGATTTTTTTTTCATAAGCAATCCACCCTGTGCCTAACAACCTACGAATACTTTATCGGGCATAACTTCGGATCTTCCAGCATTCCGGAAGAGACAGGCTTCCCAATGGCGCAATGTCAGATTGAAAGTAATCCCCCCCAATTTAGGCCCTAGGAATTATTGTTAGAGGCCATAATCTTTAGAGCTTAAAAAGTAAAGTACTAAAAACTTATATGCCAGTTTTTAAGAAGCCAGACTTTGTACTTTATGAATTACAGCAATTTCGAACTAACCAGACCTCCCCTCTTAACTGCTTTTAGTATTACTTGCTAGCCTAGAATGAAATATTCGCTGCCCTCCTGTGCTTTCTTGCCTACTATTAGTATTGATATGATAATTGTGGCTGTTTCAATCGTTGCTTCTACTTCATGTCATACTTTCATCGTATGCCTACATCAAGATGTACTTTTCTAACGCATTTTATGATATCCAACATTTTGAGGGTAGCTATGGAAATGTCAATAATTGCCCCGATATAAAAAAGGATAAACTTCCTATTTGCAGAAATTTGTTTCGAGTTCCGGCGTTCAAAGCTTTTTGGACAAAGTTTGGAGGAGTGAGATCGCAGACAATTGCTCGTTGCGTATAATCGCGGCTGTACTTTTCCCACCTCTTATTTTCACTATTAAATTTGATGAAAAAGAGGATGAAATCGGGGATGACAGCAGTGCAGTCGAAAATGGTGAGTGAGCTCATAATCGTACTCATCATATATATATTATATATTAACACCTTTATTTGCATCACATATATATTTTATATTAACACCTTTATTTGCGGTGAGTATCAAAATCAGATGGAATTTTTTCGCTATACTTATCCTAAACCCTTATTAGTCGCCATAATTCAAAACACCGGTAAATATGGTAGGCCTACATTTTAAACTCTTTCTTAACTCAGACACTTTTTTTTATTAAGACAATAAAATGAAGGTACGACACTACAAAGCATGGTTGTCACCAAGTCACGAGATTCCGAGTCACAAGTCAGTCTCACTTTCATAGTTTTAGTGGAGTCAAGTCGAGTCATTTTCTATTCACCAACGAGTCAAATCCAAGTCAGTGAGTATATAGGGTTGAGTCCGAGTCATAGCGTTGTGGATCGAGTCCGAGTGATATGGCTTACATTCATAATATCGTAATTCCTCAGTCCTAACAGTGTCTGGGCCTATTTTCCAAGTATCAGGTATCACTCTTCAGAAAATTTTCTCAAATTCATGAATGAATTTTGTCAATAATATTGTTAGTAGCACCTTTTACTGTCAAAATTTTAGCCTTTCTCAGCCCATGTTATCAAATCTGGCTTAGCTGATTGAATGGTATTATCGAAAATTTAGGGCAACTGATTAATGATGATGCATCTTCTGGTGGGACCATTGTTAATAATTATTTTGTAGCACGCTGTTATTTCTTGACCGCTTTTCAGGATTGTCAGTATAGTCAAAATATAGCGGAATCGTACCGGGAAAAATTTATTTCGTAGTAAGACGCACACTATTCTAAATAGCTATTTCTTGTTGGGCGCATCATCTTGCTCTGCGGGTCGCATCTGTACTGTGGGGCTCAGATTGCAGAGACTCTGCTTAATAAAATTCAAAAAAATCAAGTTGTATTGAATTGAGCGAAGCGGCAAGAAAATTTTGAAGTTAAATTAAACCAATTCCTCAATTCAAATTGCATGTTGACGTGCGCCAACACATACTTAGTGAATCACGTGTAGATGGCCCCATCATTTTCCTCCTACGGCCGCAGGTTCGCCATCCATGGGGTTTTGTCGCTTGATGCGATACATGAAATAATCCACCTACATTTTACCAGTATTCTCAGGATGCGGATCTACTAGCACTACCCAAGTAGCAGAGATGAGCATGGATTAGGATTAGGATTTGAAAAAAACGGATTTGTGAAATTTTGTCAGATATTGATAGGATTAGGATTTAAAAAAATTTCTGAACGGATTAGGATTTGGATTGGATTTACCGATATTCTGGGAGATTGATATGTCGTGTGGCGAATGGCAACAAACTTTATTCATATCAGTTATTTATGTACCTGTGATACACTACATTAGGGTACACTCGCTACCAATGAACATGAGAGGTGCAGCCCTATGCTAAGTATATTAAATCAAGGAAATTGTTGGTTGTGAAAAGAAAATTTCCAATTCGTCACTTGCATAAATAAGTATTTTTACTGAATTTCTAGTTACAATAGGATTAGGATTGTACATGCATTTGAATATACAAAAGTTTCTGGATTAGGATTTGAAGCTTCGGATATGGATTGGATTAGGACAGGGCCGGCCAACCCGTGGCCCGCGAGCAGGTATTGAGTGGCCCGCGAGGTCATTTCCGAAATTTCTAGTGTTATCAAAAATGGATTGCACAGATTGTGAGCTTGTGAGGCCAACCAAAAATTTGATTAGTCTGGCCGCAACACTTGAGATATGATGACTAAAATATCAGTTCCGACGCATTGGTAGATCCATGAGCCAGTCACATATTGGTAGATCTTCGTACAATATATTAAAGCAGAATGATTTGCGATAGATTTATCAAAAGTCAAAAATTTTTACACGCTTCGCGCAACATGTTGTCACTCGATTTCTTGCTTTTAATATTGTTGCTCCTTTGTGAAAATGAAAGAACCCCTTATGTATCACATTGAATCTAACTATATTCGCGATTACGAGACAGACTGTCGTTCAACATATGCGACTTTGCGTTTGCACTCGCAGAAAGACCGTCGACTATGAAACCTAGACACAAAATGATTGACGCATGTTGGTCGAAACGTTCGATATCGATATGTCCAGACGCCGATTGCCCAGTCCTTGCAAACTGAGCTCAGTGATATACAGCAGGCCCGCAATATAGTCAGTTGACAATATTATTGACCTGTAAACTTCAAAACATTTTTGCGCTTCGCGCGGCTACTGGCCCGCGCAACAGTTCGTCAATCGAATGTGGCCCTTTGGTTGAAAAGGTTGGCCAGCCCTGGATTAGGACATAGAAATTCCACATCCGCTCATCTCTGCTAAGTAGGGGGTGGTTAACACATTCTTTTTGGTGTCGCCGTAAAATTTTCTTTGCACCAATGAAACAACTTACAGCACAATACTAGCCAGTCTTCAGGATTACCGGACCACGACCTAACATCGACCTCGCCCTCCGCCACATGCCACCTCATTTTGTCGCTTGCGTCTTATATTCTCTGCATTACTTTTCATTCAATGTGCATGCCTCTTATTTACTTCGCCTAGGCTAAGGTGGGTGTCTGATCTTAAAGGCTACACCAAGTTGTTTCGACACCTTCCTATCTTTTCATTGTATCGCAGTCTTGTGATGTTTTGAAACGAAGGAAATATTAATAAACCTAATTGATTGATTGAATCCTGGAGTGGTGACACTTTTTTCATGCGAGTCGCTTAGAGAATAATAATCAATTCCAAATGGTCTAGCTGCTAATTATGGGGAATTGCCACATGCGCCAATACTACGTAACAACACAATTAACAATGCAAGGCCATCAAAATAGTTGAAGAGGTACTAAATGAAATGTGTACACTGTACTAAGTACTATAATTTAACTAGTTGAAAACAATTTTGAATGCTGCTGACGTTTACTAACTATTGACCCATGACCACTTAACTAACTTTCAAGCACATGACACTTCCATTTGAGCAGAAAATCTTTGCTTACCAGCAGACATGGGTTGATGACTTCAAGAGTGTAATCGATTGCGATTTTGGAAAAGCAATCACGATTACTCACAATTACATTTATGTTGGTTCCGTTCTTGGAACCTATATTTGGAAGACAATATAACGATTGCGATGAAAAGGCCTCATGAGACGTCATGACGTCATTTGCTGTCTATGTCATAATATACCCATTGCATGATTTATAGAAATAAGCATTTCGGTGAAGGCCAGTACCGCGCCGCGATACACCAAGACATGCTACCAAATAACGACCTTGGCCGATACTTTTTGTATTTGTCGATTGTCCATACCCGCGCAGGACAAGTAGTCGTGTCTTCTTAATCTGCGGCCAACAACATAAATGCCGCCCGGGGCACCCACTGAGGAAAATGATGCGACCCGTGCAGAAATGACTATTTCTGAGTGCGTCTGACGAAAGTTTTTCGTTAAGTTTTCCTATAGTCTGCTACGTTTGGATGACGCCAATAACTTTTGATCACATGGCAAGAGTTAACAGCATACAATAACATAATATTAACAACAGGCCCGCCCGAAGATGTTATAGTTATAAATTACGTGCCCTGCATTTTCGCGCTTGGCATGACTTGACAGCAAATACACAGTAAATCCATATCGCATCAAAACTTGTCTTCCAGTTGTGGCGAAAATCTTGGTCGTAAAATGGGAGTTTGGTGAACTTGGCCCGCCAGAAATTTTATTGATCACCCTAGGGCGGCCAAAAACCACCATTTTTGGGTGGGCGAAATACTGTTTTGGTCCTGATTCTAGCTGCAACCCACACTAACATAATGCATAAGCGGGTATGGTAGCTATAGTGGCAGATCCAAATTACGAGTATGGAATTGATGCCCGTTTCCAGTAGAGCCGTATGACAATAAGATAAAATAAACATAAAATTCTGCCTACAATCCACTTCATACATACATTTCGAGCTGCCGTTATACGAGTAACAGCAAATGACGGCCCATTAATATGTTTTATCAGCAGCCATTGGTTTTAATGCTTTGATGTAGAAATCGTCATTTTAAATTTGACCAGTACAAAATTTCAAATCTTTGTCCGGTGTACGTCAGACTCGAGTCACCTTTTTCGTATGACTTCACTTGATTCGAGTCACTTTGCTAAAATGACTTGACTTGACTCGGAGTATCAGAAATGTGGATTGACTCGTGACTCGGAGCAAAATTCTCGAGTCAATTTCAAGTCATCAAGTAATCGATGTCGATAAAATCACTGTATCTGGCATATATTCGGAGGGTTCGCGAAACTCTGGTGTAACCCGTAAGAGAGACCAATCATTCAATGACTGTGCGTCTTACTGAGCCTCCATTGTTCTCTCACAAATAAATTGACCGCAAGCGAAGTGATCGAAGCTTACAGCTTACGTGGTGGTAAATTAGTATAGTAAAGTAATTTAATAGCAAATTGTCTATTTCTGTTCTCTGTTCTTACCTTGACCAAACATATTGTTTGATTGAAATTGAATTCGAATATAGTTTATATAGTGCCTCAACCACTGGCACAGGCTCGAATTGTATCATATCAATTTGTAAATGGGCAATGTACTGCACGTCATCAATTCGTTTCTCTACTCTCTATTTTAGCTGGTAAAACTATAAACTGCGGATATGCAATTACTTGTGTAGTTTAGCAGTTCTACGTATATGTGAGCGAAACAGCACCTTCTTGCGTCTATTTAACTCTAAATACCTGTTCGTCGGCTCAAAATCAATTACCACTCAATCTATATTTCAGACAGCTAGCAGATGAAATGACGTAATCATACCTTATACGAAAAAACAACTTCACTGGAATTGTGACTGACACTTGACTTGACTTGACTCGACTTGACTCGAGTCACCTTCGAAAATCGATTGACTTGAATTGACTCGAGTCAAAATGTGTAATGACTCGAAATGACTCGTGACTTGAAGGTACTAACTTGATCCCAACACTGGTGTACGTTAATAGCCTACTGCTCGTCAAGCAGCAATTGTCAAAGTGCATAAAAAACATCAACATCAACACACACGTTACTATATTTGAAACTAGACAGAGTGGTGATTATTATCCTGCGAGACAGCAGCGTCTGGACGATGGAGTGTATTGATAGCCTGATATATGGCATAGAGGGTGTTCTAACAATCACGGTACCACATGTACAATTGTACAATGTACATTGTACATGACATCGAATATGTTTTTACTACGTACAGATAACTTGTCGCGCAATGACTTACCAAGCTACGGTAGTACTTGTGACACAATAATGAGCAGTGGCGTTTGGCCATCAATAACTGTTGTTTGTTTACATCAAGGTCAAAAGTAATCATTCTTTCACAAAGAAATCGATTAGATATGTGAAATAGTCGATTACAATTACTTCGTAGTTTTTTCAAATGTAATCGATTACGATTACTAATCACGATTACTCCATGTCTGCTTACCAGTAACATCGCATTTCATAATTTTGTAACTGAATTATATTCCCGCTGTAGCATCATATCAGAACAACATGGATGAGCAAGCCGCTCAAGGAGGTGGCGAAGACGGTGCGTCTGCACACTGTAAATGATTGAGTTCCAAGTGGTAACAAGTCTTTGTTTCCATTTTCAGAAGAGAGTAATGTTGGTATTAACAATTCTAAACCAGATTTGGGCAAGAAGAAAGAATATTCGAACCTGAAAAAAATCAACATCTTTTATAAAACTCCGATGGTTACATTTTGGATGAATGTAATCTCTTTTCTGGTATGAAATTGTTTGTTGCCAGCGGACTCAACTGGTTGAATGCACTAGTACTATGATCCATTGTTATCTCGGGCTATGTATTATTTGCTATGAAGTCAAAGCAGTTAGCGTTGATTTTCAAGTAGAAGTAACGCTACTAATTTACATTATATTAGCAGAAGAAGTATGAACTTCCAAGACATGTAGCAGCAACTTCAAGAGAAAGTAAAAAATGTAAGGTCTGAAAAGGACTAGTATGTGTAATTTCAAAAACTGATCTTGTCAAGGGGTCATCCTCTTACATACATTTAGCAGGTAATCGGTGGTGGCCGATCTTTTAATTGTGAGGTGAAATAGTTTACCATGTCAAAACAATATGGGGCACCAGATGTCAGTTATTGTTTGGCCTTTGAGTTCTGTCAGAGGCTAACACCCAATTGACTTGACAGTTTGACTTCATTTCATAGCACTTGATGAAGTTGTGTTTGCGCAGAAACATAGGATAAACCAGAAGATTTCATACACTCTTAACTGTGTACCATTGCGATTTATGTATGGTGCACCCCTTTAAAATGAAGTTGTCATTTACACATTTGACAGATGAGCTTGACCTCTCTCAACAAATAAATCTACTCTGGGAATTGTTTTGGAAAAGCACACGCTTAAATTTTGTTCAAACGAGAGTCGGTCTTGAAATATTTTTTTCTGGATATTACTTCATCATACTAATCAAATACTCTGCAGGAAAAGTGACCCAGATAGATTGTGATGCCGAATCAGAGAATTCTATTCACAGTGATCATGGGCAGTCCCATAAACAATAGCCTGCTTATCATTGTACACCAGCGAAACGCTATAGATTGTAACGGGGTTAATTAAGTACTATCGGCATTGAGTTACGTAAAAATCATCACACCGGCAGTAACAAACTTATCTTTAACACAGTTACGGTAATGTAGTTGAGGCGAGTAACGTTACAGAGTAATGTAAAAACATGCTGATATGCCTTGAACCAGTCGTTCTTAACCTTTTTCATATCGTTACCCCAAGAAGAAAATGATGTGATGCAATTACACCTTTTCAAAAAATAACTTACAGCTTGCGCTCAATTAATTGTAAAGCAACACAACGGTGACGTCATAATCTACACTGAAATGCCTGTTAAAAATATCAAGTCAATGAAAAGCTGATGCTGTTTTCGTGTTATACTGTGGTCAAGTCTAGGCAAAGAGGTGGATAATAGACAGCATCTCATGTAATTGTCAATCACAAACTTATTTCGAATTGATAGATACCATTGAAGAAAATTCTACTTCACAACAATAAGTTGAAGGAGATTTAATCAGAAAGTTCAATGTCAATATGACAAAGATTGGTTATTCATTTTAAAGGCGTCCAAAAGGTTCCAATATCTTCCCCTCGTGTCTTCGAAGGCATTTTGATGATGTGTGACTTAAATCTACTGACTAGGCCAGACCACTACACTTTTCAATACTAATAACTATATTTCTATGATATTGTTACTGCATTATAGGTGTATAGCTAAATTTAGACACCCCTTGTTGTCTTTCAATTTGCCAGCATCCGCAACAATATAGGATCGACACTAATGTAATATACTACATTCGACCCTGTTATTCGTAATCACTTCTATGATATCACAGCAGGCATGGTGTGTTTAGGGAAACGAAATATATACAAGGTTGCAAAAATGTATGTTAGCCTACATTCATATTTACGTTTGAAAAAATTACAGTGCAGCTTTTAAAGTATATAAAAATGTCAATTTGAATTACCCAAAAAAATTGTTAAATTACCCCTTTGGGGGTAATTACCCCCAGGTTAAGAACCACTAACTTAAACGATGCATTTATGAGGCCCAAGCTTAAATTTTTTCAAGCTTGTCACATGAAAATTGAAATCGCAGTTGGAGAAAATTGTCACAGTGCCAGAAATATGAAGTTGCACGGGTACCCTAGTTTGAGAACTGCTGGAATAAACAGTTACCTGACACTGCACAACCTTCAATGATATCTGAAATTATTTGACATTTTGGTATATCGATAAAGTCGACTAGTGAATGTGCCATAACATCGACAGATTTTTTTTCTGTCTTTCAGGTGTACCTCGGGCTCTTTGCTTATGTGATTTTGAGCAGTTTTCAGCTTAGCGGTGTATTTGTTTCTGGCGCGGAGTATGTACTGCTGTCATGGACGTGTACTTTACTATTTGAAGAAGTTAGAGAAGTACGTTGATTGTGTGCATAATATGATAACGTATAATCCTTAATATATATATATATATGTCACCGCATGCACGGATTTTTGTGACGTTACAGATGGTTACCATTTTCAAGCATATATATATATATTATCGGGATGGCAGCAATATTTGTTATTATATTTGTGGATCATATATAACTAGGGCTGGGAAAAATCGAGTACCTGAGTGATTTGATTCTGAATCATGTATTATGCTTCGAGTCGAGTATTCGAGTATCACTCATTATGACGTCATAACAGAATGGAAGATGTCAAAGTTCAAATTTGTACCTCTCATGCCACCCGAAAGAATATAATACCTGTTATCCATCACATTAAAGATATTTTGATATTTTTTCGACCTTACCGATTCCATAGCACTTTGTGACAATGTTGTGGTAGTTTTGTACGAAATGTTTCGTATCCTGGGATACGGTTAATTAAGATTTAAAGGCTTGCACAGTGGAAAATAGTATCGAAACTATTATTCTCGTCGATAAATACCTTTCAGTGGCGAGGAGCGTATAATTTCAGTACTCGAAAAAATCGTCTTTTACTACTCGACTAGAATCATTAAAATTATTACTTGATTCAGATTCGAGTACTCGAATCATTATGCCCAGCCCTATATATAACAATCTTTATTGAGAATTTGAATTCCTTGACTTTCGGCGCAGAGGTTACGCCTCTGGTCTTACAGACCCAGGTGTGGGCTTCTCAAATCTTTTGAACTATGTACCTTTTTGATTTACGAGTATGTATGGTGTACGTAGGGTTGAATTTAAATCAAATGGTGTTTTAAAACACTTTATTTTAAACATGTTTTATAAAATGCCTTTAAAAGAATTGGGGTTTCTTTTCAAACACTGTATATAATTATGCCATCATTGTGTAAATACTTTCGACAAAACATGGACGGACGATTTGCACAAAATACAGTTGACATATATATGATGTGCGGTGGCTGGAACGCTCGAAACCATCATCGGTTCTGCAGTTATAGCCTGTACATTGTAGATATATAGATCATTGGTACGGAATGGGTGTTCTGAACATGATGACCGCCAACAGTGGACGAATCGAAACTAGTCTATATTGTATATAAATTATCAGATGCTCTCTTGCATACATTTCAATTGAATGCACTACAATATATTCCATGAGACTTATTTTCCAGTTTATTAATCAAGAACCGAAGAATCTCAGGAGAAAAATTCTGGTTCACATGAGAGAGCTGTGGAATGTCATGGATCTATCCAGCCTTATTATGTTGTATATTGGATTTGGGATTAGGTATAGTAAAATACGTTTTATTCAATGTCCTGCTGATGTGAAAAGATATCTCACAGCTTTCCAAGCCAAATTGCTCAACAGCTCTTACCACATCCCCATCATTCAGAAGTTCTTGTACATGTTGACCCAGAAGATTAGGTGTGCCCAAAGTGTCATCAATTTTTGTTGTCATGCCTTCTGTTAAAGTTTATATGTTTATGATATACAGAAGGTACCACAACTGAAATTGGGCACAATGCTAATTCTGGTGTCCACAGATAACTATCAAGGTTATGGACCACAAAATATCAAATCAGTGGAATGTCTTACATAAATTTTGTACAGATATTATATCAATTACTTGGACGTGACACTGACATTATACGCGATTGCATTCATGCTACAATGCATGCGATTGGTACATATATTTGCAGTTCACCAGATTTTGGGTCCTAAAATCATCATGGTCAAGAAAATGGTAAGACGAACTCGTTCATCTATTGATGGCACTGTTGATATCACTGTTACTTCACAGTTGAAAGATCTTTTCTTTTTCCTCTTCATCCTGATCGTGTTCCTTTTGGCCTATGGAATAGCCAGCCAAGCTCTGCTTTATCCCGGCGAGACAAGTTTTAGTAAAATTCTAGTCGGGATTATCTATCGACCGTATTGGCATATCTATGGAGAGCTCTTCCTGGATGAGATAAACTACGATCCAGGTGAGCTATCTGCCAATAAGCTACTAGAAGCATTTCAGTCACAGTTTATTATCAGATGTGGACGCTTTCACATGCTCTGACACCAATGCTAGTCTTCCTCGGTGTCCTCGATCTACGCCCGTCGTGCCCATCATGTCCGCGCTCTATCTTTTGTTGGCAAATGTGCTGCTGTTGAATCTGCTTATTGCCATGTTCAGGTATGTGGATCTGTAATTTTCACGGTGCTAAGTTATATAGGGATAGGCTGTTACCGCATAAGCATTCGTGAAAGTCTGATATTGGAGTTATCCACCAACAAGTGAGAGTTTTGAAGTTGCAGTCACACACATTTCATCCACTCAAAACATCGGTACTTTTCAACCTGTGAGATGGTACGCACTTGTGCGGATGGAAGAAAATTGCAGTGCGGATGAGAAAGGTGGTGCAGATGAAAATCGTACGCATTTGTTCAAATGAACTTGAAAGGAGATTGAAGTACAGTGGCTCCCTAACTTTTGTTGTTGTGACGCATTTGTAAAAACTTGTGTGACTTACAACGCACCGTTACACTAGATTTTACAATAACTTTGTCTCGCACCAGGTGTAATGAATTAATATTTACGCACTATTATTGATCCAAAGTCTAGTTTGAAAGCAGGTGCAGTTGTAGGCATACACTGAATCAGCACGTCTGAACCTGCTTGCTTTCTTTCAACAATCATCACAATTTCGTAATAACAGTTCGAATGGAACGAGGTATCATTACAAACTCACATTTGTAACAAGCTACTGCAATGCAAATTTTTATTTATAAGGTAAGGGTTCTTAAAGTGTTAGTCGCGACATAAACCATGGGTCTCGAAGGGTGTCATTTTGGGTTGCGACAGTACCAGATCGATGTTTTAATATGTAGTATATGTAATGTTCGTTGAAATTCTTGCAACAAAACAAGTTCTTTGCTCATTGCTCGATTTCCTGTCAATAGTTTATACATATCCGAGGTCGCTGTCGTAGGTACTATAGCCAATATGCAAGACACATAGAAAAGTCGTTTCATAAATATGGCTTGATCATGAAAATGTGCCGACCTCTGTATTGTATTACACAAATGGGTTTAAATTCATGACAAGATTTTTCCGACATTGGCTTCACTGGAAAACGCTGTCGGAGACTGTTGAGATGCTTTAGTGTAGGAGTGTGCAGCGAGCAGGTACAGGACTACGATACAAAGGTATTTTGAATCCTACCCCTTCTGCGCCGGGACACATGAAAACATGTTTTGGCCAACATACGATTGGGCAATGGGCAAAGTGCGGTGCCAAAAAAATCAGCGACAATAAAACTCGGTCAAAATGGTTGGCCAAAACCTTTGATATTGATATGTCCGGTCGTGAAAATTGGCTGCACCAAATACTCCCGTCCTTGCAATCTAAGTAGACAGTAGTATAAATGCGACGTGACGAGGAAAATCATGCACCCCAATTGTTGTCTGTGTGTTTTCTATATCATATATGCCCGTAATGACGTAGATATACTAATATTTAAAATGCAATTTGAACGTGTGAGGCTTGGGTTGCGAGACGCCGCCAAAAGTCAGATTTGGGTCACGGTCTGAAAAGTTTAAGAACCACAGATTTATGGTTTTTGGAACAATTAGTTGGTTTGTGCGAATGAAATGTCTTTTGCAAAGTGCGGATGGTTCTGGACAAGGTTGAAAAGCACTATATTAAATTAGGCGTAGGATGACAAATCACCGACACTAAATGTACATGTAAACTGACGGGTGATGTCGAGTTACGTCGAATTTAAGCACTGTTACGGAAAACCTTTTATTTCAGCTACACGTTCCAGAAAATCCATAACCAAGACAACGAGATTTGGATGTTCCAGCGATACCACCTAATCACAGATTATTATTTCCGTCCAAAATTGGTGCCTCCTTTAATCATCTTTTCTCACATCTACCTGCTCCTAACGTTTATTTGTCGAAATTGTCAAACTTCGAACGAGCCGGATCCAGAGGACCAGTTCCGTCGCAAATTGAGTGAGTATCTCTCAACTAAGTATTTTAAATAGTGGTTAAGTGGTGGTCATTACTTCTCACTTTACATTTCAAAACGCATTGAGATATAGGATGCAGTCTAATATTTTGAGTAGTCGTTCAATCAAACACCCACCATGCCCTAAATCATGTAAATAAGAGGCATGTACTGTACAATCATAGTGTCCTATATCTCGTTGACACAAGGAAATCTCATGGCTCACTGCAATTGGTCTACGTCACAATTTCCATTTGGCCAAAGGCAATTTTACGGTAATCTTTTGACCGACTTGCCGACCGCGAAAATTGGTATCAACCGAAAGCTACCGCTGTGCTGATTGCGAAAATATAAATTTTATCCTGCTCGTGGTCCTCGCCACAGAATCCATTTTCTCCTGCGATATAGCCTAAATATAACCACTACTCTGGAATAATTTCAAAATTAGCTGCTGGATAAATAGGCTGGACGTGATATGATCATTAAAAAATCTGTTTCTCAATTTTGGTGCCATATATGTTGCGATCATACTCAAAGATCTCGTCGGAAGCGTTACGTGTTATATTATTACATTCGCCACCACTTATCTTTAAGGAAATGGATTTTCGGCATTTGTTCATATCAAATCGAAGGCTCTGATTTTCAAGGCACTACCACATATTTCAAGAAATTCAGCTGCAGAATTCCCTTTGAAACATTATTAGTCTGCAGCATTTATACATATTGTATGATGTTATTTACAAATAAAAGTCATCTTGTTCCGGTTTATCACTAGCCTACAATTAATATTTGCACAGATGACGGTTGTACGATAATTGAGCAAAATTTGAACTAAAACTTTTGGGGGTCTGCAGGCGTCTGTGACGTTCCAAAAGGGTCCGCGATTACAGAAAGGTTGAGAGCTGCTCTAACGTGAAGCTGCGTCTTTCTGAAATCGGAAAAGGAATAGCAGAAGTCACTGATGACAATAAATATTCATTATAATGTTTCCGTTTTGTGTGAAAATTTGTTATTTTTGTTCTTCTGCCACTCTGTTGATTCACATCTCATCTTGAGCACCTGGATGTGTAATTAGATTACTGTCTTGGTGGCTCAGAGCAAATTCCGAATTCTACACAAAGTTGCAGATTAGTAAAGGTAAGAACCACCGATCTGGCTAGACATAACAATATAGCTTGTTACACATTCTTCAAAATTATTGCTAAATGGCGTGCAATTTCACACTACATACCCCTGCTTTGTACTCAAGGTTAAGAACTACTGCTCTGTACTATTTGATCCAGGTTCTTTTCTTCCAAAATCTTAACTCAAAAGCAGGGGTGGGCTAACTTCTTTACATGCAGGTCAGATATAAATACGCCTTGTGAACTAGGGCCACATATTTTTTTTTAATGTAGGCATTGTTTTATTTAGTACAACAATAGTTTCAACAACAGCAATACACCAATACTTTCCCAAATGTAACTGGATTTATGGTTAAGTGGTGGGTAGTACTTCGATACACTGACCAAATTGTGAAAGAAAGGAGAAGACGTAATTTATTTTTGTTTTTGATGTTTTTGGGGCATATACACCGACTCATGATATACATACACACGATCTGTGCAGATGCATACCATGAGTGCATGACGCTAGACAAGGTAAGTGCAGATATAGCCTTGTATGGCTTTTTAAGTCTTGCACCACCTCTCCATTAGGGCTCTTCAAAAATGACTTTTTTTCTCAAATCGCACTGGCTACCTGATAAAATTGTTAGGTTACCTAATTTAAGCCTACACACCAAATTTGGTTCAATTCCAACCTGTAGCCGCATTGCTACAGGAGAAGAAAGTTTCTACTTATTATGTAAAAATAAATAACAAATTTACACCACTATAATAAATAATAAAGAATTGGTCACCGTAAATACTATTTTATTCAAAATCCAAATTTTTCTACGGCGATAACTCCGCTTCCACTGGTTGGAATTGAACCAAATTTGGTGAACATCGTTTCTATAGACAACCTAACACTTTCATGGGGTGAACAGAGAATTTTCAAATTTTTAGTTAATTATTTTTATAAAATAAATAGAAACTTTTTTCAGTAGCAATGCGGCTACTGGTTGAAATTGAACCAAATTCGGTGTGTAGGCTTAAATTAGGTAACTTAACAATTTTATCAAGTAGCCAGTGCGATTTGAGAAAAAAAGTCATTTTTGAAGAGCCCTACTCTCCATACTATCCCAGTAATGCATGATCGCCAAGCACGGAAGTCACAGAGTTACTAATCAGGTCTTTGGTCTGACCCGGCCGGAGATCAAACCCACGAATTACCGATCAAGAAGCCGGACGCTTCACCATTACGCTATATGTCGAAGTGTACCCCAATACCCCATATTAACAATGTTTACAATGGTCTTTTTATCAGTGAGTTTTCCACATGATTATTGATCAACAATGATGTCCATGACCACTTGATCATCTTACTCCCCAGATATCCTTCAATAGATATGCTGCGCTGACAATCTATAGTGAAAAACTCATTGATTGAGTTGTTTTGATGTGAGGTTACGAGTGTACAACGGGCCATTTTGCATCCGTTCAAAAAGTATATCCTTTCCCATCACCAAAACCAAAAATATGAGGTTGTAGTATATCTGATTTACGCATGAGTTTTAGTATTGTGGCCGGGGTATGAAAATTCCCTATTTATGATATGACCATAACAAACGCATTCGATGTATTGACTGATAGGAAGCCATTGGGATGGGTAGGTGAATTCTGTTGAATCATTGACCACGGCCTGCAATAGAAAACATAAGAGCGCATGGAATCAGTGAAATTAATTTTACCAAACTACTTTGAATTTGACAACCTGTCTAATGATGTTTCCAATGGCTTAAATAAATGTACGGAACACCATTAATGTAAAGTTATGTTTTGTGGGAGGTGCGCTACATTTAATTGTACTGATCGTGCCTCAATTAGTTATAGTTTCACGTGTCGTCAGAGAGTTCACTCCTAAATTCCATATTGTCAGGCTAGATCAGGGGTCACCAACACGTGGGCCACATGCGACCCTCGGGGTCATATGTGGCTGCCCGAGACCTGATTTTTAGATTTCGGAAGTACACTTAGTAAAGCATTCAGAAATGCTGAAATTGATTTCAGTTTAAAGATATTGTTGTTGTTCGAAATATGGTATTCTGCTGTGCCCAACGTCACTACTCCTCACTTATAGCTGATATGGCTTCGGCAATGGTAATACCATTCGATGGAGGAAGAATAGCTGATATGAATGGGCATATTGCCTTGACGGGCAATAGCCCAGACACTGTCAGCAAGACCGAGACGCTCAGAGAACCACTTGAGGCTACCCCACGCTTTGTGTGAAGATATAGTTTTCCATTAAATACCCTGTCTAACTAACCCCATATATATTCTTTAGTCGCTGAAAAGTGTTGTCAGGAATTGTGCACAGCTCACAGTTCAAAATTTAATGAATGTGATGATCATGATATTTTCTGCTGTATTTGTATTTATAAAATATATATTTCTTTTGTGGTACCTATGTCCGTCACCCATGTTAGAGAGCACGGCGCTATACGGGCATTAAGTTTTAACGTGGTTGCCAAACTGTGTGGCCAATGGCTATTTTATCTCAATATTGAATTGATGCGGCCCGTGGCTTCTACAAAATTTGAAAAGTAGCCCGCGACCCGTTTTGAGTTGACGACCCCTGGGCTAGATCCTATGGATGCGAACGATTCCATGGGTCTGTGTTTTTATAATGGCTAGCCCAAGCTGTATCATTCAATTTAACTGAAAAAGACATAAATCGATGCCTGCTAAACTTTGAAAGGTAACTTCCAAACCTCTTGTTTTGCTGTTACTCTTGTCAAGACTGTGCAGTGTGCAAGTGTGCATTTTCTGACTTCCACAAATTCGTTAAGAAATGGATTTGAAGGACGAACATTGGAAGGAGTTGCGCCGTTGGGAACACTGGCATGCACATGAATTCTTCCAGAAGAAACATCAAGATGACGAAAAAGAGGTGGATCGTCAACTAACTAAGCTGAACGACAGGTGCTATTAATATTTACTGACTGCTGTCATGCAGCTTGAAATTGAGTAACGGACATTAGTATCCAAACTTCTAAAGAAACTTGAAAATTCTCACCACGGGATTGTTGAGATTGCAGTATAACAAGTATTAGGATTACCATATTTTGGAATCCGGAAACGTGGGCACTTTTTACAAATTATAAAAGTCTGATTACCGGACCAGACAACTGCTGATTCCAAAATTTGTACTAGAAATCTCATTGCGTTGACTAAAAAAATTCGTCTTTCCGACTCGACTCCCGGATTACTCACTTTTTACTGATACTGCTATCGGTGTTGACTAAAAAAGGTCATTTTTTCAGTCCTACTCCCGAATGACCCGCTCGTACGTCCGCGGTACAGATTTCGCCTCATTTATGGCGTTTTCTTGCTTTGACGGATTTCAAAAAATGAGAACATTAAAGCGTGATAGGAAGACATTTCTGATTTCCTGAAATAGGAGGATAAATTCTCATAAAGGATTTATGGACATATGGTACCCCTACAAGTATCATCTTCAAATGATAACACAGAAAGACATTGACCGTTGTAGCTAAATATGTCACCATTACCATGCATTGACAGAGGTGGTAGGTCGTCACACATTCACTGGAACAAGTCTGAGCCATATGGTCTCAATTCGCGTAGTACAGCTTTGTGAGTAATCTCCATTCTCCATCTTTCTTATTACCAACTAATGTAAAATCTCATAGCATGTTTGTAATTTCCAATGAAAACAACTATTCACAAATGCATGACGTGATGATTGATATGTGGGTGAGATTTTTATGTCTATGTAATGCATGTATCATTGGTGCAAGACTAATGCCCGACTTCTGAAACAGCGCATCAAGTACATAGTCTGTAGAACAATAACCCATTATTGGTGCTGTTAAACCCTATTTATTTGCAATCCGCCTATAGCCCAAGGTGGACTCAGGCATGTGTGACACATAGACTATCAACAGCATGGAACCTAACTAATTCCATATGAGCTATCAAACAAATTTGCTTACTGACACCAGGAGCGTATAGAGCCGATAAAAAAATCAGGCGTTGGATAAGTTCTCAAATTCAGCAGGGTAACATCACTCTGTTAGGGTCATGTAAATGCTGTCAAAGTCTGTCAAAAAACGTGATTCGAGTCGCCATAGCACTGACACGAGCTACCAGCTCATGACTGAGCACATCTCAGGTCTTCGAACTCACTCGACTAATTTCACAGTTCATATATATTGCGTGCCTCGGCGTTAAATTTTTTGTAGCATCGTAAGCTGGCCAGGCACAAGGTGGCATAGACCCAGATCAGGCTAGAAGCACATGTCTAGTCCTGTTGATGCTAAGGTGATGATCTTACTCAAACTGCAATCTCTTACCTTCATAGGATGGAAGAGGAATCACTATCAGCACGTACCAAGCTGGACGCGATCATTCAGAAATTCAACCAACTCGAGAAGCGCGTGGACTCGATCAAAAGCCCACCAAAAAGTACCTTGTTTTGTTGATTATTATGATCTGGGCCTATTGGTATGCTGTGCTATTTGTGCTACTCAGTGGTGGCTTTTGGGGTGGGCGAGGTGGGCGGTCGCCCGGGGCCCCCCAGGTCGAAGGGCCCCCCTCTTTGGTTTATGCGCTTTTTTCAGGGATAATAGCGAATAAACATGGAAATCCGTGTACCAAGCAAGAATATGATTCCGTACAGATAATCATCATCAAATCTCTGCATTTGTTACAAAAGTCCCGTATCCCTATAATCATCACGTCTCTGCATGCGGTAGAATTACTTGGTAGTGATGTGGTCTATCCATGTAATAATAGATATGGCCGAATCCAGCATCTGGCCAAACCTTGACGCGGTGAAAGATAGATAATTATAACAAATTCGAAAGGGGGGTCTGGGGGGCGGAGCCCCTTATAAGTTACGGATAGATACTTATAGGGGGGCCCCACCGGTAAGTCTCGCCCGGGGTCCACCCGTTCATAGGGCCACCGCTGCTGCTACTAATATGGATTTCAGCTACTTGCACTCCAAACCAGTGGTCCAGATGTTTGGTTGACAATAAAAAATCGTTTGAAAGAGGGGCAATGGCAGAAAACGTGTAAGAACCACTGATGTAGAGTAATTATTTTGAGGTCGTGGCCAAAAGCATTTGGGGACCCGTGTTTTAAACCATCTTTTTCTCTAAAACAGTGGCTTTTAACCTATACTAACCTACCGTGGCGACACCTTACGCCAGGGGTGGGCAAACTTTTGAGCTCGCGGGCCGCATTCAACATCTGAATCCATTCGCGGGCCGCACTATATAAAATGGGATCATAAACCAAAACGCAATATTGGTATTTGATTATATAGTGAGGACATGGAGATAATATATGTGCTTATTTAAAACAAAACAAACTTAACTTTGATGATATCGTACACGCGTCAGAACGATAGTGGCGGGATTTCATAGGCTGGTCGACCTCAATAACCAATTTGTCAAAACTATAGGGATGAAAGTCGGTCGTCCCGATTCTTCATAGATTTACTAATTTCACTTTTGGTTCAGTTCCAGGACACACAATACTCACAGAATCATAACCATGTTAGCTTCTACTATGTGTAGATAAAATATAAATGCCTCAATTCTACGCATAAAGAGATCGAATCTACCTAAGATACGCGCGAATCGGTTTTTATAAGCATCCCACTGAAAGAATTAAAACTGGAGTGGCCAATCTGAAATCCCACTCGTGATCCGAATTGTCAATCTCGTTTAGGATTTCTGAGATGTTTAGTAGTTGAAACCTTTCAAACTGTGTGGGCCTTGAGATCGAGCTGTCGCGTCAGAAATTGAACATAAGAAATAAAATAGGAAGTATTTACCTTAGAACAGTGGTTTAAGACACGCCCCCCCTCCCCCCCTTTTATAATGGTGAAAGATTTCGCGCTCGCTCTCGTCATATTACAAAACGCAACCAGGTTGCTAGCAACCTAACAGATAATTTGATAGCATGGAAGGTTACGACTATGGTTGAGGGATTTTGAAATATGGAAATTCAGACTAAATACAGAGCAACAAACACGAAATTGTTGGTAAATCGCGCGAAGCGCGAAAAAATTTTTCAGTTGAGCTCAGCTTCGCGCCCCACTTCTGATGCTTTCACGCACCCCAGTTTGAGAACCACTGCAGCGGGCCGTAGTTTGCCCACCCCTGCCTTACGCTAATGTGCCAGCCTTCGGCGAACCTCAAATTTTCGCCAAGTCACAAAAGCAAATATCTACAATATTACACATCCAATCCATTACTATAAAATACTGATGCACAATGGAAGCGTGCATCAAGACCAGTGTAAAAAGGACAAAACCATCAAAACAAGATTTTGGGGGTGAATTTAGCTACAACTTAGGTAAAAGGGACAAGAACCCTGTTTAGATGTTACTTGTCTTTTAAACCATTCATTATGTACTTGGAAGTCCCCTCTACTTCTATCAGTCAGTCATTTATTGATAGTTTTATTTATTCAAAATCACCACAAAACTGCGATATGATAAAAAGATGGGATATGTTGAAACGACTGACATGTAAATAATAGAGATGTACACCTAATGAAAAGTTTTGAGTTGACAAAAATCCGATAGCTGGTCTATAACAGTTATAACCCCTAAACATTGGCTGTAATATGTGGGGTTACGACGATGTAGGTTGGTGTATTTCTGTGATTTTTCACACAAATTTTATAGGCATACTTGAGGGACAGTGTAGACCTGTGGTTCTCAACCTTTTTTTAGACACGCCACCCTTTTTGATAATGAAAAATTTCGCGCCACCCTTTTTGATAATGAAAAATTTCGCGCGCCCCTTATCGTCATATCACAAAATCCAACTGGGATGCTAGCAACCCCAACAGATTGTTTGGTGGTATGGACGGTTATGAATGTTGATGAGAGAACAAAAATATATGAAATTGGGTCTATATAGAGAGAAACGCGTATATAGGAGGTAAATCGCGAAGAGCGCGAAAATTTTTTTCAGGTGACCGCTTCTTCGCGCCCCCCTTCAGCTGTTTCAAGCCCCCAAGTTGAGAACCCCTGGTGTAGACCAAACGGCTCTGTCAGGCTGGAGACTTTTTGAATCAGACGTTATATAGCAGTGCCATCACTGATGTTTTCATGATGTTCTTTGAGCACAATGTAACTTGCCAACAGGGGTTTTGCATTGGTGTTCCTGCTTCCACCTCACGGTCTATTCTGCCTGGAAACTCCTAACCCAGTGTGAACTTACTTTGCTGCTCGTATTTTTGTGTCAATTTCATAGACTTGCAACTAACGGTGACTAGAGAGAAAAAAGGCCACATTGCCGTCAGATGGTTATCAAGTGCCGTGTCTTGAGAAATTATTCTGTGGCAAGTATTTCTCAATAAAAATCTCAACCTTTGATAAAGATTTGCTATATCAGTGGTTCTCACCCGCCAGGCTCTGACAAGTCTCCTGCCAGTCAGCCAAGTTATTAGAATTCTATATCTTAATTCCAAAAGAGAGAGAGATATGGTATTCTTTTTCGCCTGCACTATCAAGATGCTTTGACGACGGAGATGCGATACGGCCTTTATAGTAAGGTCATCTAGTCTGCAAACCCGGTTTTTCTCCTCCATGCTATCAGTGATTGCTGAGCGCCTAGCAGGATAGCCGCGGAACCAGTTTTCGAGTCTTTGGTCTGACCCGGCCGGGGATCGAACCCACGACCTACCGATCGAGAAGCCGGACGCACAAGCATTACACTATCTCGCTCGGTAGGTCGTGGGAAGAAGTTAGAAGCTGCTCCATCAATTAGAGAAATAGATCAAACAAATATGAAATAAAACAACACATTTTTCTGCATAGTTCCGTAATAAAGAGTTCATTGTTTACTTTTGGCATACCTCACAATAGTGCAAGCGTTGTGCAAAACTATTTAAAAGTCGCCTGCAACTAGTTTCGGATAAGAAAACCATGTGACAGCGACGGAGACTTTTAGACAAACTTCGTTAAATTCTGACCCTTGGCAGAGGTTATAGCAAACAGCAAGGTTGCTTTTTTTTCAAAGGTTACCGTACATTCACAATCAAACCAGCGCTTGTTAGCAGGACTTCTTTAGCGTCACCTTACAGAAACTTCAATAGAACCAAGTATAAATATCTATTATCAATAAGCCAACAATATATAATGTTTCCAATATGACATTTGAGTTACATACATTTGTTATGAACTATAAATTTAGGGGTAATGTTTATTTTTGAAGGAACCCGGTCTGCTACATTTGTTTCAAAGTTTTACTGGTCCGTGAGGTCCAAAAGGTTGAGAACCACTGTGCTAGATTACAGAAGCATTTTTTATTTACTTAGCATGGCTTTGCCGGCCGGAGGAAATCATTATATGTTTGACACCACTGTTTTAGAACCTCGGTTGGTTGTGTCATATCAACCAAATGATATTTCCTTGAATTAGTGATTGACCAGGACCATTGTCACAATGCGATATAAAATAGGTATGATCAAGAAATATCAGATTACTGTTGATGTGTTGTAAGTGTAACTGGCGTTATATTTTTGTGATGTTATAATAAGCTCTGGAATACTAGACTTGAGTTGAAGCTTATACTTGATCTACTCAGGATTGAATCATTTGGCCAACCGTATCAGTGAATGCTTTGTTTTGGGCTGTTGTCAATGTTATGCCGTGCGCTACATCATAAATGAGATCTGTGGTAGGCGATTGACATTGCATTCCATCTCAATCTTACTTTGATGTTGCAAATACACTAAGCTCTTTTTCTATTAGATCCCACCAAAGTGACCATGGAGCCGAAGACTAAACATGAAATATCTGAAGTTCCAAAATTGTCGCCAAGTCCACAAAAGCAATGTGGTGAATGTATGTCTCTTCATTTTCTCGAACGTATTGTTATCATCCTGTTGGCCGTTCATGAAATGTATGTCTTAATCATGCTGGGTTGTCAAATTGAGGATGTTTATCCTTCGTAGCCATCTATTCAGCCTTCCGATAGCCAAGGCAAAACTAAAAATACATCCTTGACAGAGCCCTGTCAAATTTGTCCTTGCATGCATGATCAGTAGTCACTGATCCACATTACCATTCTGCTGTATGACCGTACAGCCCCAATCCTTTCTCTTGGACTGGGGCTGGCTTGTCTTGCCAGTTCCGAAAGGACGGCCAGCGTGAATCAAATCAGCTGCTGCTGGTTTGCCAGAACAGAGGTATAACCACAGTTGAAATACTTTTTAACACCAGCCCCACATGCAGGCAAGGAAATACTGGTAGCACTCTGTTTGGAAGGCTTGAAAGACTTGTTTCCATTTTCACCAAATCAAAATTGGTTACCACTCAGCTGATACCTGTCATGTGACATTGCTTGTGAAACTCATATGGTGAAAATTTTCAAAAGAAATTCCTGGAAAATTGTTTATTCTGGTTATTTATGCTACGGTGGTTCTAATATCTGGCAGCCCATGTCCACGTCAAAGCGAGATGCGCAACTTATCCAGATTCAAAGCTGACGAAAGTCGTGGTGCCGGCAGATAAAGTATCGTGGAAGGTATGTGTCAAAGTTTTTTGAAATCATCCGACTTTTCATACTGTTTAAAACTGTGTAAAATCAAACTGTAATGTTACCTTAGCTCATCTTTCATCGCTGTGACTCAGGATGTGCATGTCGTCGTTTCATAATTTCTATCAATCGAGCGCTTTTGGCTGACGTTGTGGGAATGATTTTCATGAAGGAAAGTTTTAACTAGAACGACCAATAGTGTTTTCCGAAATGATTTACCATATTATCACAAAGCATATTGGATCCCGATACTTGATAATATATGCTGGATTTTATCCAGCTTAGGTAATTTCAGGATCACCTTATCCGTTATGGATATTTGATACAGACTTTTTCAACCCTTCTCAGGTTACATGGAAGGATTACGACCCACCATCATACACCCACTCAACCGTGGCAAAGAACCCAGAATGGGCAGATGAAGATTTGGAAAAATACGACGTGAAATCAAGGCCTAAACTACCCTACAATTTATTTGATCAAAAGAACAAGGTTTTGAGGAGAAGTTACACGGGGACATATGAGGTCATTGACGGCATACCAAGGTAACATGATAACACTTGGAGGTTGTCAACAAACGATATAATGAATTGGCTGAGGTACTCTAGTATGTTTTATATATTGACACCTCTCAAGTGCTTCTGTTTAAACGGTTTTTGAAGCCATGGTACTTAGCCAACATTAATTTCACAAGGAGGTAGTCGTTTTTGAATTTGATTTACATAGCTTTAGTGATACCGGTACTGATAAGTATTCACAACAAATTTCCATTACAATTCTATGTATTGTATAGCCACAACAGTGCTGCATCGGTCATTCTGTAACACCATTAGCCAATGTGCATTAGTTTCCATCAATTTCTTGTTGCCTGCTTTTTTCTATGCTATCTTCTTTGCTTTTCATTCAGTGTGCATGCCTCCTCTTTACATCGTCTTGGCCAAGGTGGGTGTCTGATTCCATAGATTACTCCAAGTCGCTTCGACGCCTTCCTATCTTTTCATTGTATCGCATTTTTGTGGTTTATTGAACTGATAAAATTGCTTATAAACCAATGATGATGATGATGATGATAGTTTCAGACGTGTGACTCGCATATTCGAAAGCTCTAACCGGCAAGTGACGAACAGAAGGGTGCTAATTGCGATAAACCCAATTTTCCATTTACCCGAAAGAAGTTGCAGAATAGCTAGCAGAGGTGGTCAAGATAGTCAGGAAGGCTATCGAAGTAGAAGTAGAGAAGCAGCCAAAAACTACCTCAAGAAGTCATAAATACGCTCTCGTTGACCATCAAAAATCAACGAAGTAGAAGTGGAAGTTGCAGAAAAGGTATTTATTTGACTAAGTACTGCAGGTAGATGGAAAGTACTTGAGTACTTCGAGAAAGTAGAAGTACTTCGTTACTGACCACCTCTGAAAGCTAGTTCATGATTTGATTAGCATATGCTTTGTTTGGAAATTGCCGTAGGCGGTTGGGGTATATCGGGGTTTGTCCCTCATTTATCATAGTCCCAGCAAAAAAGACACCGATACATATTTTGCTTTATTCCCAGTTTTCCTGAAATCTGAATTGAAGCATTCCGATGTCAGTTGTTGTTTGGTATTTCAGAAATCCAAAGGGCAGGACTGGTATCCAGGGCCGGGGCTCGCTGGGACGGTATGGCCCCAACCACGCTGCCGATCCCGTGGTTACCAGGTGGAAGAGAAACAAAGCCGGTGATGTTGTGAAGACCAACGACAAACCAGTCCTGGAATTCGTCGCAGTCCTTAGAGCCGATACAGGGGAGTGGGCCATACCTGGGGTGAGTGCAATGTTGTCTGATGGGTTTAGTTCCCCATGTCATTTTTATAAGATGATATTTAATATTGATAGTAATGGATAGATAACAAGAAGAAAGCTGGTATTAGCTTCAGTTGCGAGATTTTGAAGCCTAACTTTCAGGCCATGGCACAATATTATGCGTGAATGTAGTTATTGATGCTATTCAGAGGTGGTCACTTGTCAGAAACGAGGTAATTCTACTTTTTTACTTTTTCGAAGTACCGTAGCGGAATGTGGGGCACAATGGGCAAAAATATACATTTTTAGCCATAAATATATTTCGAATCCATAAATCCCAATGAACTTTAGCAAATTGATGGATGAACATAAAACACACATTTCCAAATAAAAATGATTTGAAAATACAAAGAATAACGCGAAACAATAACTTCATATTGTTAATTTATTCGCTAAAAGCTTTTCGACTAACTCTCATCAGTAGCGAACGTTAGTGATGGGGTGAATCAAATTCGAAATGTAAGAACTATTTTGTCTGTATGACGTAATAATAACAAAAACAAACAACTAGTAGACGGGCTAGATACGGTAGTAACGGTACAAAACGAACGTTAACGAGTACATATTCGGTTACAAATAACCGAAAACACAACACATAACATTAATGAAATATTCCAAGGGTGTAGAGGCGTTCCTTCTGGCGACAGAGAATCGGCTTTCGTAGCTTTATGATCGTAGATTCCAGGACCTTTAAATGAAAAAGAGAACGGCCACGAGCAAGTATAGAAAATTGACTGTCATTGTAATGATCAGCACATTCTGGATGGGATAAGAGATGCTGTTCAAGAGACTATAGAGATTTGTGCCAATGAACTCTATGGTGGTGTCCTTCCATCTCCTCCATTCTCAAGGTCTTCTTTTGTTAAATTAATGCGATTGATCACTTGTGATGTCGAATTTAGTTTCAATAACACCATATATACACAGATCGATGGTGTTGCAATGGGATCGCCGCTTGGTCCCATTCTGGCTAACATTTTTGTGGGGTATTACGAAAAACGGTTATTCGAAGATATTGATCGACCATTAATGTATCAAAGATATGTTGATGACACCTTCGCCATATTTGAAAATGAATCCCAGTGTGATTTGTTTCTGAGCAAATTGAATGGTCTTCACCCATCACTGAAATTCACCATGGAAAAAGAGGTTAATAATTCATTAGCATTCCTTGATGTTGTAGTGGAAAAGACGGGTGCTAATTTTGTTACATCAGTTTACCGTAAGCCTACATTCAGTGGGCAATACATTTCGTGGGATTCTTTCTGTCCAGTAAAACGTAAAGTAAATTTGATAAGAACTCTGGTACACAGGGCTCTGATGCTTTGTAGTAAAGTCAAACTTGATTCTGAATTGGAGAACATTCGGTCAATCTTTCAGTCAAATGGTTATCCTGATCATATCATTAAAATGACCATAGATCGTAAACTCAAAGATTTCAGAAAAGTTAAACCGTTTGGACCTAGAAAATGTCCTGTTTATTTGCATCTTCCTTGGATTGGGAAAGTGTCCAACAGGTTTGAAAAACAAATTAAATCGTCAGTGAGCCATTGTTTTTCACAAGTAGAACCTCAGATAATCTTCATGACGAAATCTCTGATGCCTGCAACGCAAAAGGATGTGCTACCTGCGACAAATCAAAGCAACATAATATATGAATACACGTGCCGATGTGACAGTCGGTATGTAGGTCGCACGTCTCAGCGCTTGCAGCAAAGAATTCGCCAGCATGTCCCACGGCAAATTAGAATAAATAATGTTTCTCCAACTCCTCCATCGCAGTCTGTTGACACACTGCGTGATTATGATCAAGTTACTGCTTGTAATTCGGCTATTGGACAGCATCTCTTATCCCATCCAGAATGTGCTGATCATTACAATGACAGTCAATTTTCTATACTTGCTCGTGGCCGTTCTCTTTTTCATTTAAAGGTCCTGGAATCTACGATCATAAAGCTACGAAAGCCGATTCTCTGTCGCCAGAAGGAACGCCTCTACACCCTTGGAATATTTCATTAATGTTATGTGTTGTGTTTTCGGTTATTTGTAACCGAATATGTACTCGTTAACGTTCGTTTTGTACCGTTACTACCGTATCTAGCCCGTCTACTAGTTGTTTGTTTTTGTTATTATTACGTCATACAGACAAAATAGTTCTTACATTTCGAATTTGATTCACCCTATCACTAACGTTCGCTACTGATGAGAGTTAGTCGAAAAGCTTTTAGCGAATAAATTAACAATATGAAGTTATTGTTTCGCGTTATTCTGAAGTTCTGTACCACAAATCACTTGTTAAAATACAAAGAAATAACCAAAGGACATCCGTTTAAAAAACGTGCCCCGCCTATGGGGCACAATGGGACAAGCGGTAGAGAAGATGGAACAGTGCTAAAAAAAATTAAACAAAAATTTTAACACAAAGACAGCGACCCTAGTGAAATCAAACCACATCAGGATTATGGCTGATATGACACTACTAAATCAGAGAAGCGGGTATATTCTTCATGCCTCATAGGTTTTACCTGCTTAAACTACTTTTTCTAATAGTTATGCTTTTAAACTACTTCCACTGTCCACTCTGACTGTTTTTAGACAAAACTATTTACTAGGGCGATTTTTTTTACATGTAAAAAAAAGTCAAAATTAGGTCAAAATTATCAAAATTGTTCACGAAGTGAAAACTTTTTTGCAACCTGCATTTCGTTTGTATCGTAGATTTTGCACTGTCGGTGAACTTATCATTTTACCGCTTGTAGCCTTCTTTATAGCCGCAGCGTTGTAGACGGCCCATTGTCTGCTCATTGGGAATCATAAACATTCAAATGAGACAAATAGGTTGACATGGTGTTATGCTCAATGTACCGCAATATCCTGACTGAAGCAAGACTGCGTGGGCATTGCATGGTTTTTATATCAAGAAGCTCATGACGAAAAATTGTGATGTAGACACCATTGCCAGAATGAAGCATCACGGTTTGTCACCAGCAGTGTACGCACAACTTCAGTGTTGTCAGCCAAGAACTGCTGCTGTTGAACGTTCTGTCTCCATTCTTGGCAAGCTACTTAGTAAGGACAGACACTTTCTACCCGAGAATGTAGGAAAGTATCCTTTGTTGTACTACAAATACTTTGAATTATTTCTACCACAATGCATAATGTTACTACTGGAATTCTTCATTGGGCCAGATTTCGTTTCAATAAAGTTGTTTTCATGTAAAAATTTGTCAGTTTTTGACGCAAAAAAGTTTTTATTTCCATGCCAAACTACTTTGTAAGGACAGACAGTTCCAACCAGAAATGAAGACAAGTAGTAATTTGCATATGATAGGTCAAAATTTTGATTTTCAAGGTCAAAAAATGTCAAAATTTTGATTTTTTAGGTCAAAATCTTCCGTTTTTTTGGTAAAAAAATCACCCTACTTTTATCAATTTGGATTTTGAAAAGTAGAGAGCAGATTTGGGATGAGATTGTATCACCTTTATGAGTGACATTGCCATAAGATCAGATCAATACAGCACCTGTATTACTATGCATTAGTCGCAAAGAATTATCGTTGAAGAAGTCCTAGTGTAGAACAGCATTATCTTTTGGTACTAAAAAATATAGTCTCTCGCAACACAAGTTGAATCATCACAATCGGTGCTCGATTTCCATTCGTGAAACTGAGCACACATAGTAGCAATTTTAAATCTGTTTCCGATTTGGTTGTTATTGTATAACTGTGAATTGCTTGCAGGGTATGGTCGCACCCGGCGAGGCTGTGTCGCGAACCTTGCTGCGGGAGTTTGGTGAGGAGGCCCTCAATATGGATGGCGTCGATATGGATGAACAGGAGAATATTAAGTTGCTCTTTGACGGTGGCGGTCTGGAGGTGAGTTGAAATGAAGTGTATACGGAAATTTTTGTTGCACCCTTACACACGGAGACAGACGCGTATTCAGCTCTAACTGTTTGAATGAAGTTACGTCAAATATGGTGCTGCGTATATTTACCATCTGCCGCCACCTTTCTTGTCAACCATCAATTTATTTCTGAAACACCAGGTCTGATTTTAGTCTATTGGTGTGTCGACACGAAACAAGTCATTTCTATTGAACTTGATCACATACTAAATGTAAATGCATCACAAGATATATATGTCATTGTTATATATAGGAACAATTCCTTGTCATTTCACACAAATTTTAGCATATATCCGGGTCTATCTCCGTCGCAACTCGCAGGTTAGTTACGGAGTTGTCGGTCCGTAATTAGGCATCCAAATGCAAGACGGATCTGTTACCAAAAACCAACGCCTTGTTGGTGAATAATCAGTAATCCTATATCACACTCGTTGTACTGGTGATCCAGGACAATTTTATTTCCAGCTGTTCAGAGGATACTGCGACGACCATCGCAACACAGACAACTCCTGGATGGAAACGGTGGCTTGCAACTTCCACGACGAAGTGGGCGATGCATTCAACCACGTCAATTTTTCCGTAAGCCTTACCCTTTCCGATAAATTTCCTTCTCGCAACATCACTGCTTTTCTCACTACAGCCAAGAGAGGGGGAAACCAGAGCAGTGACGTGGGTCGAAGTGAGCCACAAACTCAAGCTGTTTGCTTCGCATTGCGAATATTTGAGAAAAACTGCTGATATGCATAACGCTTACTTTTGAATGGGATTCCATTATTTTCATGATCCAAGCTTGCAAGACAGAATGTAAAATCGTTTTCATAATACCTAATTCATTACGCTCAGGTATTCAGCACCGAAATTCTATATTTGACCTACTGCACTACGTACTCGTGTGATTTTGTTTTTAGATTGCTTTTGTTTTTATACCGTGGTTGTATTTTCCTTGGCTTAACTAGAAGATATGTGTATTATTTCCTCTCCATTTACCGTTGCAGACTGTTTTTATCTGAATGAACCTACCGAAATCATGGCTCTTAAAAGCCTAAATTCTGTAAGACCAGCAAGTACCCTTCAATGATACGACCTTAGTTATGGTTGACTTATGTTGGAATCAAGCTAAGATATTTTCTATGACTGTCGATGTAGATGTAGATGTTTCTTGAGTTATAGCTAGTATTTTTATCATGTTGTTACCAGAAAACCTGAAGATTCGTTTCACGTACGTTAAGATGTTTTTTTATTCATTTATACTTCAAACTAATGAATTCGAAGGTCTTAATTTCCCTGTTGTCCAATGACCACCAATAGCAACCCCCGTCAATTTCTTTACTGAAATCGGATTTCATAATAGATTTCATAATTTCATAATTTTCTACATCTTGCATGTGTTTGTGTTGGCTATAATATGAATATTCACTTTTCTAAAATTACTCTTGAATTGATTTTAGATGACACTTTTCTTAGCACCTCAGCATGACGTAGGTGTATTTGCTCACTTTGATTTAGATTTGTGCTCCCCTGGTACAGTTGTAGTATCTAATGTAGGAATTTGTTTTTTCCGTGATTCGTAACGTAAGGATGGAACGAGACTTATCGGCAGGTTTTCTTATATGTCGAAGTGTGCTCCCTTGTCAATTTATGAATCAATACATTTTTATGTATGTGTGATTGTGGGTAGTGATTCGATACTCTATATCAGGGGTTCTCAACCCGCGGCCCGCAGACGATTCTTTTGCGGCCCGCGACATCTTTCAATATAATCACTACTGGCCCCGTATTGTTATGGAATACCGATGTCTCACATTTGTCGAAGAACGGTTGTTGTAACAAAGCCTAGAAGCTTGAAATGATAGCACGATAGTTTCATCTGGAGTTATACATATCAAACGTTGCTAGCTTGGTTTCAAGCCCAGCAATCCATATTTCGAATCATTTTTAAAATTGCCGACGACGTGACAGACGCATTGTTCAAAATTGCTTGGAATATCGCTAAACCCAAGAATCTACTAGAGAAGGTATGACTTCAATAAAACTTCAACGCACTGTGCGAATATTCGCTGTTTCCGGAACTTAGCAGCAAGTCCTACATCACTTGACAAATTTCGAAGCTACAGTTGACTGATTCAACACTCACCAGAAGAGTAACTACAGCGATCTCAGTCGATCTTTTATCGCATGTTCTGTAACACGTTGCCACGTAGACTACTTTAGCCTAGCATTGGACCTATCCATCAATGCACACAGTGCACAGACATTGCATAGCTAATTATCCAGGTGCTTTTTATCAGAGTGGGCATGGGCATATTTCCAGAGGAAATGCTGACGGGGCAAACGTGGGAAGGGGACCAGGACATCAATTTGACAAAGTTGGCTTCTGTAACTATTGGTGTAGGGCTCCTGTCATGGAAGCAAAGGAGAAGAATTGATTGATTTGCTCAGAAATGACCCCTAACGTCTCAATTCTTCTCATATCACTGAGAGCTCAAAGTGATATGACCTTAGTAACGAAAAAGTCACCGTAATTTTATAATTGCTCGCTTACGCATTGACACAGAGAGTTCGGTTCTCTGGTGGTGGAAGGGTTTGAAGGGTGCATATACTATACCGACATGGCAACGGATGGAATGTACGCTCCATGAAGGATTTACTTGCGCCACTTGAAGATCGATATTCTCACAAAAACAGCAACTGCAAACTTACGAACGCTCTCCATTAATGCTTTAGAATACATAGACATGTACTAAATGCCCGAATAAGACTGGATAAGTAGGCATAAATTTAATAGTAGCCCACAAATACATGGTGATAATGTTCTGCGGCCCGCAGCGTCTTTTTGTGTGAAAATGCGGCCCGTTATACGAGGGAAGTTGAGAACCCCTGCTCTATATCTATACAGTTTCCAATAATGCAAAAGACGACGATATCTTTTGAATAGGCCTTTGAAATACATGGAATGTATTCCGACTGTACGTGTACTGTTCACACGTAATAACAGTCAATGGTAATTATCCCTCCTACTGATTTTATACAGCTTATCGGTAATCATCCTATACGCTACGCATGCCTTGACTGGATCTATAACTTTCTGCACTGCATAAATTGGTCGTTTTACAATGTCGCATATCCATGCAACTATATAATTTGTTACTGCGAATCAGGCATTGGGAATCTTTTATACTAAATTTTTACTTTTGTTCATGAATGTTTTGTTCCTTTGTGCATGCCTTATGGGGCTTTGCCATGGATTTCTTCCAGAAATATGCTGACTAATATATAGTAACAATAGAGCTTTGTATACAAATATAGATATTGTGTTTGGAAGAGCATTTGTTTGTGATTGAGATAGAAATGTCATCAGTAAGTTCTAAATTCAATTTTAACCCCTACGTTATAAAGTCATATTGGCCTGGTTAGGTCATAAATCAGCCTAGTCATATTTTTTAGTTTAAAGTCATATCGTTGTATACTTTCAATAAAAAATACTAATTTAAGTGGTGAAGAAATTAAGAAAAGAAGGCAGTTACTCATTGGGGTAGCTGGTTGAATGCTGCCATGAGACCTCCACAAGTTAAAGAAATACTCAATGCATAGGAAGGTGAAGTAGTAAAGAGCGTCAAAAATTCAGTCAACGATACAAGTTGACTAGTCAACAGAAATTTGCCTCCACTATAACAATATTTCATACTTAAATTAATGCTCAAAATGGAAGAGGCCCATGCTGATCTAAATGCCCTTGATTTCGGAAAAGATCTGCATGAGCTCAGAAATTACATCAGAAGCGATTGGACAAAAATGATGTGAAACAAATTATGGAGCTATAAAGAAATGACCAGGGCTTTACGCAAAACTGCAGAAGTGTCAACCCACCACAGCGTCTGTGGAGCGCTCATTTTCCTTACCACAGTCATTTTATGTCCAAATCGTAACTTCAAGGACTCTAACATTCCACACTACATGAAACTGTACTACAACAGTGGTTTAAAATAACAGTGGATGTGTATTACTGGTACGTTGTGTATGTTTTACTCTTTAATTCCGTGAGTGACGTTGTTCGCATGTAAAAATAAACGATTTTCACAAAGTCATATATAGTCATATTTTCCAAAAATAAAGTCATATTGTTGATTTTTAAGGTCATATAAAAATGTCCCTAGTGATCACTCAAAGTATGCAGCGTTGATGCAACAGATATGGCGAAAGCTGAAGAAGAATCATGCAATCTTTACAAGCAGGTTTGACGTGGCAGCTGCGTAACATCGAGATATGGTTGTGCTTGTGACATTTGACACAGTTTCCAGATGAACTGACTAGTTTGGAGACTCAACATCAATTGTCAGAATAATCGGCGTACTTTCCAAACAAAATTAGGGAAATCCCTTGCTTTTTCAAACAAAATCAGAGGCTTCTCGCGGCATCCTTCCAACTCTGCATCAGTTAAGTGCCCAATCGCCGGAGGAAGTAGTTGATAAGGTTCAATATCAACCAACTCGCGGTATGCATTTGGTTCCAAGTTGAACTTTGGGACACAGAATAAACGAATAGGACCGCAGTTCAATTGGTTGGAACTGCTATGACTACATATCATACTGACATGACTGCTATCACTGCATGTCCATAAGTAGGGCTGGGCACAATGATTCGAGTACTCGAATCTGAATCGAGTATTTATTTTAATGATTCGAGTCGAGTAGTAAAAGACGATTTTTTCGAGTACTTGCAAGTGCGCCCCCTTGCGACAGAAAATATTTCCGTTATCTATCGGTTGAATTTTTCGATTACGCAGGCAGCGATATTAAGTGTCAGTACAGAAATCTTCCGGTATGTTATTAATATAATGTAATATCCATGTAAAGATGAGGTTATACACCTCAAAGCATTTCTTAGTTCACGGTCTCTGACTGATCCGTTACCATTATGATGCAATAATGGGAAACGTGGGAATCCGTTTTTGTGAGCGTGAGCCTGGTTACCGTGGCTGTAATATATACCGTTGCACCATAGTGTCCTATATGGTGTCGACACAAGCAAATCGCACGGTTCAATGAAATTGTATCACGTCACAGTTTCCATTTGGCTACAGGCAATTTGACGGTGATTTTTGACCGGCTTGCCGAGCATTAAATTTGATGAATCGGGTATCAATCGAAAGCTGACTCTGCACTGATTACGAAAATATAAATTTTATTCCGCTCGGGGCCCTGGAACCCCCACAATCAGCCCCAAATTATTCATTGTCGAGTAGATTGGCAGTGTGACGCAACAATGCTGTCTCGCGAAACGAGAGACTAGCTCAAGAGCAAGGATGCGGCCGAGCGGCGAGAGTGGGATCAGCTGACGCCGCGGCAATAGCAATGTGCAGCCGCGCCACAGAGAAACGCTGCGCTGTTGATACTTTTTCTATGCGTTTCGGTACAAGCGAGCACACACCAGCCTTTCCTTGACTTGTAAGGGTAGAACTGGGTCCACAGAATGTATTAGGGCCCTACCAATTTTCGCGCAATATCCTTCAGCTGATAGAGATATGCAGGCTACGTCTAAGTAGTCTACATTGGATGTGTCAGTTTATTATGATATCGATTGCCTTAGCCCGCTTGTTGCGTAGGGCTCCAGAGACACGCGTCGCGCTGTTGATGGCGGGTGTCGATACTTTCTATAGTCGCTTTTATGGTTAAGTGTGAGCAAGGAGCATTCAGCATGAGCATACATTACAAGCTTTTATTTGATCCGTATGGGTAGGACTTGGTTCGCGAATGCAGCAGGTAAAATGTTGATTGTTGAATAAAGTTTAACAGCAGGAGTGTCGAATTAAACTGGTATCGCTGTCCGGATTCAATCCGTTACTAGAAAGCTTGCGGGCCATACCTGCCAAATGATTCCAAAATGTTACCACCAAATTCATACCTTTGTTTTTCAATGGAATATATCTGATATCACTATAAACGTTGACGTTGGAATTTGGTTTAGCATTTTTCAATCACCAAACAGTTTTTTTGAATGCCGGGGACCTTTTGCGTCAAAAGTAATACAGTGGTATCACAGATATTTGAATTATATTCATTCTGTAGCCTGTATATAAATTCCTATTGTAACTTACGTAAAACGGATTTGCAGTATTTTTTTGCATCTGTGAATAACTGAATGTCCATTGTCCATTCGGCCCAACAGAGTTTGCACTTTTTCGCCTTCTCGGAATTTGGCAAGGTCACCGACGTGGTGCTTATGGGGACTAGAGTGAAAACTCAACACTGTAGTTGTATTACTACAATATGATATTTTTACATTATCTAAATTTGCTGTCTTGAGTGAATCTTATTACTTGAAAGTATATTTTTCTTACTAGAAATAGAAACTAGAAAACAGCTGAAGGATTGCGCGAAAATTGGTAGGGACCAAATACATTCTGTGGACCCAGTTCTACCCTTACAAGTCAAGGAAAGGCTGGTGTGTGCTCGCTTTTAGCGAAGCGCATAGAAAAAGTATCAACAGCGCCACGCATCTCTGGAGCCCTACGCAACAAGCGGGCTAAGGCAATCGATATCATAATAATCTGACATATCCAATGTAGACTACTTAGAGTTAGACGTAGCCTACATATCTCTATCAGCTGAAGGATATTGCGCGAAAATTGGTAGGGCCCTAATACATTCTGTGGACCCAGTTCTACCCTTACAAGTCAAGGAAAGGCTGGTGTGTGCTCGCTTGTACCGAAACGCATAGAAAAAGTATCAACGGCGCAGCGTTTCTCTGTGGCTCGGTTGCACATTGCTATTGCCGCGGCGTCAGCTGATCCCACTCTCGCCGCTCGGCCGCATCCTTGCTCTTGAGCAAGTCTCTCGTTTCACCAGACATCATTGTTGCGTCACACTGCCAATCTACTCGACAATGAATAATTTGGGCTGATTGTGGGGGTTCCAGGGCCGCGAGCGGAATAAAATTTATATTTTCTTAATCAGTGCAGAGTCAGCTTTCGATTGATACCCGATTCATCAAATTTAATGCTCGGCAAGCCGGTCAAAAATCACCGTCAAATTGCCTGTAGCCAAATGGAAACTGTGACGTGATACAATTTCATTGAACCGTGCGATTTGCTTGTGTCGACACCATATAGGACACTATGGTTGCACGATTACAGGGAGCGTGTTTAGTACAGCAATGAGCAAAGCCTCGAAAGGAAGGAAGTCAGCGGCGTGGCAATACTTTGGTTCGCCTGTCGACGAAGGAAGCGATGGTCGGAAGGTAGCATGTATACTTTGCAAAGAAAAGCTGCACGATTTCTTGAAATGCCTGTAGACGGTGACATTACTTGGAAAGCAACCGCACTTGATCCAAGATATAAAGTCAAAGGACTTGACTCCACACAATCTGTTAAACTTCGCGGTTTGCTTGAGTGTGAACTGCTGGAGGATGTATAGTGGGCAAGGAAAAGGATACTACTGTTATTACCAAAGGTACTCCCACAACTACCAGTGGTCCAAGTCAAAGCTCTTCATTGAATAAGCTGCTTGATGCAGTTTATGATTCCAGTGAGTCAAGTGACAGCTCTAGCGACACTGATGTTAATTTAATTCATGATGAGCTTGAGAAATACTTTTTGGAAAAAAGGCTCACACAGGATCAGAATCCTCTGAACTGGTGGAAAGAGAATAAAGTATCCAAACATTGTAAACCTAGCATTGAAATATCTGGGTGTGCCAGCTACTTCCACTCCATCAGAAAGAGTATTTTCAACAGCTGGAAATACAGCATCTGCATTAAGATCTAGCCTCACAGGGAGGCACGTGGAAGCTCTCGTCTTTCTGAAATGCAACGGTTTATACTGACTAATTGACAAGTCCATTTTTAATTGCATGTGTATCCTTCATTTTGAATGGCCTGTGTACAAGTAACTGTACAATATTTCAAGTCACCACATGTGGCAATGTCATTTTGACACTCAGTTTGTCATAAATTTCCTTTTGTACTAATATAAAATGTGGAAATGGGACTGATTTCTGCTTGTTTTGAACATAGGACTGCTTTTTGAGTGATACTCGACTCGAAGGTTTATGCTCGATTCAGAATCGAATCAGCTAGGTACTCGATTTTGCCCAGCCCTATCCATAAGTGAATTTTGTTCAGCGGCATGTTTTCGAATCGCAAACACCTTGGTCACACCCTTATTTCGTATGCTTTCATTATCATCTGCCAGCACTGCAATCATAATATTTTCGGGGTGTGCGAAAAAACCGTTTCTTATCACCACATTCAAAGCAATTTTCCGAACGTTTTGGTCAAAGAAATTCAAAACCCGTTGAATCAAATTGAAGAAGTTTCTGGATCCATGTGTCATATGTTTGTTTAGCTTGATCTCAAACCAAGTCAGAAAATATACTTCAAGGCAAAAACGAACCAGAATCTCCAGGTTCAAAGGCGGTTCATCAACTGTCACATAATACAGTAAAACTCTGCATCCCAAAGTTAGCCATCTTGAATGCACAACTGGTCCAACCTCCCAATAAGCCAGATCATCATCAACATTTACTTGAATAATTGCCGCATTTTATAAGCATATAACTGGTCCGTACTTGAGTCATTCACAACTTCGGATGGGAGCTTTGGAAAAGCCAAAAGTGGTGGCGAGAGCTTTCTGAATTGAGTAACTAGCCAATAAGATACACTTCCATGTAGTTTTTTTCCAATTGGGTGTGACCAAGGTGCTTGCGATTCGAAAACATGCCGCTGAACAAAATTCACTTACGGACATTGAAAGTCATAGCAGTTCCAACCAATTGAACTGCGGTCCTATTCGTTTATTCTGTGTCCCAAAGTTCAACTTGGAACCAAATGCATACCACGAGTTGGTTGATATTGAACCTTATCAACTACTTCCTCCGGCGATTGAGCACTTAACTGATGCAGAGTTGGAAGAATGCCGCGAGAAGCCTCGGATTTTGTTCCATCCATGCCACAATCGAACAATGGAACGACATGTAAAGCTCGTAACAGAAGGATCAGCGCAAGTTTTGGGATTTGAAAGACGAGATGGCCTCATTCGCCAAAAAATTAAGTCTTGTAAACTGATTAAAAAATTTGACACAATAGTGCATAATCAATAAGTCGTTAAATGTGAGTGTTTCGTTATGATGTTTTGAACCGATTTTAAAAGGACTGTGTTGTGAATATATTTGTATTATGGGCCCAATATTCACTATTGTCAGTGTGTTATATTTCTTTAAAAAAAACTGATGACAGATCACAATTCGTCCGAATAAATGCTGAATTTCAACAAAAATGTGCGTATATCAGTTTTTTGGCTATAACTCATTTTGTGTTCACAATAGAGAAAACTTTCTTCTTAAGACAGATAGAAACATGTTTCCGCAGATTTTGAGCTATATATCATGACTCTACGATCAGCGGTTGCCGAGATGAGCCATTTTACCCCCCCCCCCCACACACACACGCGCAGAAATTGGGGGGTTGCCGGCTGGAAAATGGGGGGAATACCCTGAAGTCACTTTTTATCGAAGTTTCAGGTCATGTGTCATGATTGAGGAAGCCCTTTTTTCGAGTTGAAAAAAAAAGTCATTTTCACTCCACATTTTACGATTACGAAGCTAAATTTTTTAGACAGAATAGAGATGAGCTGGAGTCATATACACACAAGCAAGTGAAAATTAAATATAAACGTAATTAATTGCCCGATTCACAGTATATGTAGAATGTACAACATACACGTAGTAATAGGCTCTGCATGAGCATTATTCATGATAAAGATTGCATCGCATAATTCTAATGCCATGGCACATGAAAATATATACTGGCTAGTCATGTAAGAGAATCATGTATTTTCGAATATATCTCCATTGAAAGGTGCATATGATTATAGCTGTAGGTAAACACACTTGCTAATGATTACTTTACAATGCAATTGGATTGCAACAGACATCTTCTTTCAAACATGAAGTAGAAATTCTAATAAATATCACAAATACATTCTAGTATAGGACTTGATCAAGACGAAATAGGAGATGTCAGTACAAAAAAGAAACAAGTCAAGTACAGACAGGCTTCAAACTATAAAAATATCTAGGCAAACCAATTCATGCCTATTCGGTATTCTTCATAACTAGGAAAGTAATATTTGAGAAGCGATTTTGATAACAGATTCCTTCAACAAAATTGATAGAACAACCCTATAGCGTTTAGTTGGATGCATAAATTCTGCTATACTTTGTGTAAGACATGTCAAGGCAACTAATCAGCGAAAGTACTTTATAAACAGGCATTGATCGTTAAATGTAATGTAGAGGTAGGAAATTTTACTTTGAGTAGGCCTAGAAACGCTCACTATTTTGGTGAGATTTGCGAATTTCAAGGTTAACTAAAACTATTGAAAGTGTAAATAAAAATGTCTGTGTCGTGAATCACACTGCCAATAGGTTCAATATTCTATTACAATTACCGATGACAACATACATGCTTGATAAGCCAAGAGGTTATGATGATAGTATAAAAAATGACGGAAATCTACTAAAAACCTACTTTCATGGGGCAGAAAAAATATCTGAAGAAAAAACGATGGTGGTAGTAAAAGTGGTGGTAATATGAAAACAAAACCCCTTCCGTATGGAGAGTGAGAAAACTGAACATAAAAAGTTAAGCAGAACTATTTGCGTACTGACCACCTTGACTAATCAACCGACTAATTGGCAAAGATCTCACCACTAGTATGGAGTTTCTAAACACGCATGGCTACACATCAGTGTTGGGATGACTCGAGTCCCCTTTTTCGTATGACTTGACTTGACTCGAGTCACTTTGCTATCAGAAATGTGGATTGACTCGTGACTCGTAGCAAAATTCACGAGTCAATTTCAAGTCATCAAGTAATCGATTTCGATAAAAATCACTGTATCTTGCATATGTTCGGATTGTTCGCAAAACGCTGATGTAACCCGTCTGAGCGACCAATCATTCAATGATCGTGCTTTCTACTGAGCCTCCATTTTTCTCTCACTACTAAATTAACCGCAAACGAAGTCATCGAAGCTTGCAGCTTACGTTGTCGTAAACTAGTATAGTAAAGTAATTTAATAGCAACATGTCCATTCATGTTAGGGTTACCATACGTCCTCTTTTAAGAGGATTTGTCCTCTTTTTTGACTTTTTTGAAAGTGTCTTCGGAGGACGCCCTTTTGTCCTCTTTTTTGAAAATTTAGGTCAGATTTAGAGCACATTGCGAGTGATATGCTGTACATTAGCCCAGAAGTGACGCTCCGGCGGGTGTTCCGGAGTGAAAAACGGTGATTTTAGCTCTGGGCGGAAAGATGACCTTTTTTTTTTAGTCATCCACCAAGCAATGCCGAAAGAAAAACGGTATTTTGAGCTCTGAGCGGAAAAGATGACTTTTTTTTATTTTTAGTCAACCGACCACAAAGTGGGAAAAATTCACCGGTTTTTGAGAATTCTTCTCCGGTTTTGCAAGTCTCAAATTTTGGAAAAAGTGTCCTCTTTTTGGATTTCCAAAATATGGTAAGCCTAATTTCTGTTCTCTGTTCTTACCTCAACCAAACCACTCGTGTTATTGAAATTGAATTCGAATATAGTTTATATAGTCCTGAACCATTGGCGCAGGCTGGAATTGTATCATATCATTTTGTAAATGGGTAATGTATTGCATCTGATCAATTCGTTTCTCAATTCTCTATTTTGACTGGCAACAATAAACTGGGGCTATGCAATTACTACTTACTACATAGTTTAGCAGTTCTACGCATATGTGACCGATACAGCGCCTTCTTGCGTGTATATTTAACTCTATATTCGTCCATCGGTTCTAAATCAATGAACACTCAATCTGTATGTCAGAAAGCTAGCAAAATGCAATCGCGTAATCATGCCTCATACTTCGACACGATAACTTGACTTGAATTGTGACCTGACTCGTACTAGTTGGGTGTGGCGTCGCTTCTGTTAGTTGTACCTACGTTAACTCTGTATTATTGCCATGTTGTATTCAGATACACTAGCTTACTTTTATGTTAATAAAAGCCTAGGAACCGATCGTATTGAGTTCTATCGAAGGGTACAACATGACTTGACTTGACTCGAGTCACCTCCAAAAATCGAGTGAATTGACTTGACTCGAGTCACCTTCGAAAATCGATTGACTTGACTTGACTCGAGTCAAAATGTGCAATGACTCGAAATGACTTGTGACTCGAAGGTTGTGACTTGATCCCAACACTGCTATACATTCGATATTGTAAATCACACCATCAAAAGTATGCATTATGTAACTGGGCGGATTTCTTCAAATATTCGTTATGCGACGCGAACAGCTTCAGTTTATGGTTCACTTCGACCCAGGACACGGCTCTGGTTTCCCCTTCTCGCGGCTGAAAGAACAAAACTTCTGCTGTCCCGAGAAAAGAAATGACCGAGAAATGAAACGCTTACGGAGAACACGACGTTACTGAAGGCGTCGCCGATTTCATCATGGAAATTGCAGGCCACCGTTTCGACCCAGGCGTTGTCTGTGTTACGATGGTCGTCGCAGTATCCTCGGTACAGCTGAAATTAGAATTGCACTGGATCAGGTGGATATGAGATATATACAGGCTAATATTTTGTTTGTTATGACTATCGCATAGTTACAGTTGACTTCATTTTCTATCATTATATCGCTTCATCATACTTTTCCAGATTGGCTTTCATTTGCATATCTTTTTATATGATGCTTTTTGGACGCTTACCCCTTGATAAGTAGCACACTAAAAGTATACTGCAACGAATACAATCCTGAAAGCAATATCCAAGTTTAGTAGCTAACAGTATTCTAAATATTCACAAATGAGACTTCGGTTCTCAGTAACAGACGTGTCTTTTACTTGACAATGGCGGTAGGAAGAATCGAGTATCAAGGGGATTTGATTACCAGTTAAATAATGAGCCTCAAGTCTAGTTTTCAAGCATTACTCATTATGACGACAGCGACATAGGGAAGAATGAAATAAGTACTTTTCATTTGACCACATATCCAATACCGCAAGTTCAGCATTATCATAGATACTTTCGTATGTGTTTTCAAGTGTCGTTTCTGTGAACATGAGTAGTCCATTACCCATAGTGTTTCAAACAACCATTCGTTTTAACTGCAACACTACACATAGTAATAGAGAGACCATTCATTCTTGCATTCGTGTGCCTTGGAGTAGACTTTTATCAGAATACGCCAAACAAGTTTGTTCAAACAGAAAGAGTTCATGTACCATAAAAATAGTACATTGAGCTCACGCCATCTGTTCGCCTCGATTATTCAAAATTTCATACCGGTGACGTCATATTTGGTGTTGATAAGGTTGTTGGTATATAATCTTCTTATCAAGTATCTACTAGTTGCTGACGATTACGTCTGACGAGTGCCGGAAGAAAATATTCAGGGTTATTTCGATTATAATATATTATTCAATTCTATGCAGAGGTGGTCAGTAACGAAGTACTACTTTTTGAAGTACATGAAGTAGATTTTGCCTACTTGCACTACTTGGTAAATAGTTATGATTTTAGACTACTTCTACTTGACAGTTTTCAGTTTTTTAGGCAAACATAGGCGTTAAATACCCACTTATTTACTTACATTTAAACTGCCACTCCTACTTCTACTTAAGTAGAAATTCCGGCGTTACTTCTGCTTCTACTTAAATAGTGACGGTGACTACTTTGACCACCTCCGGTAATATGTATGAAACCAGAATATGTATCATTTTGCATGGTACACACTTTTATAATTAAAAGTGTTACCGATCCATATTAACACACCAACTCAAAGTTCTGCAGCATCCCATAAATTCATTTCAGTTGAATAGTATATTCAAATTGAAATGAACCCGAATATTTTCGGCTGACACTCGTCAGGGGTAATCGTCAGCAACTAGTAGAGAATTGGAAAGAACATTTTATATCAACAATCGTATCACAAAATATGACGTCACCAGCATGAAAGAGAGAGCGTTCAATATACTATTTTCAGGTGGTACACGAAATCCTTTTGTTGATAGAGTTTGGGTTGGTGTATTTTGATAAAAGTCGACTCCAAGGCACACAGATGGAAATGTGAACGGCCCCTCCCAACGACGCGAAATCTGTCATCATGATAATTATTCGCACAAAATTCATTTCAAGTTTACCTCAAGCCCGCCGGATTTAAAGAGTATTTCGATATTCTGCCGCTCAACCACGTCAACCCCCTCAAGGTCGAGGGCTTCCTCACCAAATTCTCGTTTCAAAGTCTGCGATACAGGCTCGCCGGGTCCGACCATGCCCTGTGGTGAATTCACAGTGGTATACGAAAACAGCTTAGATAAGGTTCGAGAAATACAAGCGAGTCGCAATCGTATTGTGAAAATGCAATCGTATTGTGCTCCATTATATATGAATTAGAATGAGAAATTAAAGGTCTTACTTTTGATGGTCCCACACGGTGCTCGACCAGCTACAACGGTCATTAGCCTGACTAGTTTATAGGAATATAGGTCGGCCGCACTAGAGGTGGTCGTTAACGAGGTTCTCCTACTTTATCGAAGTGTTCAGGTAAGGAAAACCTACAAAGAGTGGGTACGACTTGAGACTACTTCTACATTTTTCAGTTTTTTTAAGCAACACTAGGTCTAGGAATACTTACTTTTCTAATTATTTATATATCACTATTCCTTTGCTCTGACTTGAGTACCAGGACTACTATTGCGGTCCAAGGAACGTTACACTATGGCAGGTCACACATAGGTTCGGAAGTGTTCAAATCATAATAATAATCAAATCACAACCTTCTTTGGATCTCTTAAGTCTTTAATAAGTTATGATAATACGTTACGAATATGGAAAACTGGAACCAAAGTACAAATACAAATACACAATCTAACCCAGCGTTGTAATGACTCGACTCGAGTCGAAATTTTGACTCAAGTCAACTTCTGTATTGACTCGACTTGTAATACTCGAGTCGTTACGCATGACTCGTACCAAGTCATATGACTCGACAAATTCTATAATCTTATTCAAGTCCCATACATCAGGACCGATAATTGAGAAATAGGTGAGAAAAATTATATTAATGGATCCTTGGACTCGGACTCGGCGCGTTGGTTCCTGAAGTGGACTAGGACTTCAATTGATAGTGAATTAAAAATGACTCGACTTGACCTGAGTCAAAGCTGTAAAAGTCAAATTGACTTGTGACTCGGCAACGTTTGATTTGTTACAACCCTGATATAACCCTAACTGAACTGATTAACACAACAACTTCCACGGCACCAATCACAGGACTAATCGAGTGATTAGATACCATTTGATAAAATGAATGAATATTTTAATCAGCTCCTAAATTATAGATCTCAAGCGCTTTTCACCATCTTACTGCATAGATTAGGTTAAGGTCGGATATGAAGTCAATGCTAACTAAAAGATATTGGTTTCCATAGATACTATGTCTTTAACAACTACCTTGACCACCTCTAGGCCACAGACAGATGGAACCACACAATACTCACACCAGGAATGGCCCACTCCCCGGTATCTTCTCTCCGAATTGCCACAAATTCCAAGACCGGCTTATCGTCAATTTTCATAATGTCCCCGGTCGCGTTTCGTTTCCACCGGGTAACGACTGTGTCGGCTGCGTGGTTAGGGCCGTACCTTCCCAGCAACCCACGTCCCTGAATGCCACTTCTACCCATCGGATTTCTGAAATAGAAATGATTAAGATTGACACGTTCATAACATACGTATTTGCAAACTGCTTGAAAGCATCTTGTATGATAAGTAGAAGCATGAGCAGAGATTGCCGTAGTACAAACATTGTAAACACATGACACAATCAATGCCAGCATGGAGTGAAGCTGATGATCCCCTGTCTATATTCTTGTAGTTTTTCCGAAATCAATTCCTGACTATACCGAGCGAGATTATGTAATGGTTGTGCGTCCGGCTTCTCGATCGGTAGGTCGTGGATTCGATCCCCGGCCGGGTCAGACCAAAGACTCGAGAACTGGTATCCGCGGCTATCCTGCTAGGCGCTCAGCAATCACGGATAGCATGGAGGAGAAAAAAAACGGGGGTGCAGACTAGATGACCTTGCTATAAAGGCCGGATCGCATCTCCGTCATCAAAGCATCTCGATGGTGCAGGCGGAAAATAATACCATATCTCTCTCTCTGGTCCAAGCCCAACCCAGAAATGGTCACTTCTGACCCTGCCCAAGTCTGAATCATTTGCAAGTAAGTAAGTGCAAGTATGTGGGTATGCAAGTATAGATCGCCGTTGGACACATCTTATCGGCTATCACCACCAAGCGTATTACCTCGGTATGCCATCAATAACCAAGTAAGTTGCAGTGTGACTTTTCCTCAGAACCTTTTCCGTCTGATCGAATATATTGTAGGGTAGTTCCGGCCTCGATTCTACGTCGTATTTTTCCAGATCTTCATCTGCCCATGGTGGGTGCGCTGCGACGGTCGGGTGGGTGTAAACAGGTGGGTTGTAGTCCTTCCATTCAACCTGCAAAAGGGTTGGAAAGTAGAATATTACTGCGCTGCACATATCCGGGTTATGAAAAAAATCTTTAGTTTCCAATCTGAAGAATTCCTCCCGATGTAGATACTGTTGCAAAAATTGCTACATATATATATTTAACAATGGCATTGGGGAATAAACCTGGTCCCAAGTCATCACAAGTGCTTGAAGTAGGTTTACCATATTTTGAGTTCAGGAAAAGAGAACGCATGTTAAAATTACAAAAGTAATATTAGCAGATGAGAAAACGGGTAGCCTAATCTGGAAAAAAGGTCATTTTTCAACTCAAATTCCAAAAGGCCCGCTCTAATGTGAAATCAGTTATGTCTAATTTTTTAGTCAACCTTGCCGTCGCAATCCAGATTTCGCGTCATTTATGGCGCTTTTTGGTCGTCTCTGGCTGGCTGTCAGAGCTCTAAAGGAGAACGAATTGCCAAATGAAGGACATTTGGGTGTCCCCGGAAGACATTTTCGATTTCTCGAAAAAGGAGGACAAATCCTCCTCAAGGAAAACGTATGGTATCCCTAGCTTAAAGTGCACAGCATTGCTATTTCCAAGACGTGCAGAGTGCAAATTATGAAGAAATACTTTGAAACGTTGATTTTGACAAGGTATCGCATACTCTCAGTAGTAAATCGGAGGTACGCTGCTTTTGAATCTGCAAGATGCATAGTATCGACTAACGGAAAATAACCGGCAACGCAAGAAATAGATGCAATCTTCGAAAATATTCAATTTCTGCTCAAATGATACAGTCGAGCTATTTCACACAGTTATTCTGACATGACAATTTTATTCGTAAAACTGATGCAAAGGTATGCCAAAACTACATTCTACTCTTCAAAATGAAAACAGTACAGAGTAAGTATCTTTGCCTAAAAAACTGTTCATGGATGAGAGTTTGATATCTGAAAAGATAACCACTTGTGCAAGCAGTACAAGTAGGTATTTCGTTACTGACCACCTCTGCATAAACAGGCCTATCACAACCCAATATACTTCAGCACCCACTCACCCTGGGATGTGATTCCAACCATCTCTATAGGTAAGTAAGAAGCACTGGCACTGGCATACAGTCATGTAGTACACAGCCTCTAACAACGACACAATATTGGTTACTAAGACAAAATGATGTCATAATTTACTATCATTTTACCCTCAAGTGCCTATATAGTTATCAGAAATATACCAACAAAACCATTACCTTCCAAGACACTTTATCATCTGGTACCACGACTTTCTTCTGGTCTGAGTCCGGGTAGAAAGCACATCTTGCTTTTACGTGAACAGGTACTGTTTAATGAGAAATTATCAATAAAATTCCAAGCTAAATTTGTTACATTTGTAAGGGTAAGCTAGATTTGTGAACATCTGTGATATTTGTAAGCGTACGCGGTATTTGTCAATGTTTGCTACATTTGTAGACAATTATTATTAGTGATATACATTTATTTTTTAGACTGAGCATGATTAATTTTGATCTTTCCAATTATTTGCATTGGCTAGAGACATTCTGGGGCTAGTTCATTTCTTATTCAGTCAGATTCACGTAGTGCTTTTCAATATGCGGAATCAACGTTGATGACTACAGACAGGCCTTCAGGTTCAATGGCAAAATCTTCCGGGCTTGGGATAACCCGATATTGAAAAGGGGCATCAAAAGATCTAAATGTAAGTTGGAATGGAACCAAATTTGGTGTGTAGGCTTAAATTACGTAACCTAACAATTTTATCTAGTAGCCAGTATGATTTGAGAATTAAAGTCATTTTTGAAGAGCCTTAGGCAACAGAAGGAGAAAAGCCTTGCATAATTTACTTATCCAGAAAAGTGTAAACTCCGGCAATGTGCTGCAATATTGACCTGGGGATGAATTTCGGTAATGAATCGCAATTTTGAAACCCACACTTTCCCTACATATCTCATACATGTCAAATTCATTGTAATTGGCACGGTGGATTAGTGATTGCTATGACGATAATAACATTTTAAAAAATAGACTACTCACATTCATCACGGACTATGTTTCTTGATTTTGGCGTCCCTGGTGTGGTAGGAGCTGTTGGTGCAGTAGAAATAGGGTATGTATAAAAGTACCATTGAAACAATCGACAAAGGTGGCTGGGCTGTCATTTGAGTAAATCTCAAATCACGGATGTACATCAACTGACCGACACCTCACTTGAGTAATAAACTGTGACTTCAATTATTTCAGCGACATAATTTTGACAAGTGACACATAAAAGGGTTTGAATGATAGAAATAAAGAATTTTTGAGTGACACATTAGCCTATTTGATTTATCTAACCCTTGTTTGAACATTATTTTTCTGGCACTGTGCCAGTTTTCTGCCACATCGATTTTAATGTTTATGCGACAAGTGATAAAAAGGTACCTTACCAAATGTAGCATTTAATTCCTAAATCACTATGCTTTTCCATTGTCATGTAATGTTGCCCGCCTCTCCTGCATTGAATGCAGGGTTGTAACCAAGTCACAAGACAATCTCAATTTAGTTTTGACTTGAGTCATTTTCAATTCACCACCGAGTCAAGTCCGAGTCCAAGTCATCGAGCAGAGGGTCGAGTACGAGTCATTGTATTATGACTCGAGTCCGTGTCCAAGTCATTGGATTGACTGCTCAGTTTCCAGCTAAAGTCTTGTTAAACCCACTTTTTAAAACTCTGTTTGGTGATATCGGATGGTTCGCATTTATAATATACAAATTTTCCTCACTTTTAGCAGTTTCTGGTCTCATTTTCAGGTACCAGTACCAATAGACGAAATGTCAATAGGGTCGTTACTTTCCTACTCTTCGAAATTACAATGAAATGTCGGTCTTGCCCGTCTGAGTATCGAGTCATATGACTTGGTTCGAGTCATGCGCAATGACTCGAGTCCAAGTCGAGACAATACACATATTGACTCGAGTCGAGTCATTTCCGAGTTTCAAGAAAATGACTCGAGTCAAGTCGAGTCATCAAAAAATCGTGACTCGAGTCATTACAGCCCTGATTAAATGTATTGAATTTCGGTTTCTGTAGATTTCGGATTAGTTCTAGCAGATCCATTGTCATCACTTATTATGAATGCTTCTTGATTAGCACTATTGCAATCTTAGGTGTTTTGCTTATGTACAATAAGCAGACTAAGGGATTGATAAGGGATTGATATAACCACAACCTTGTCACTGAAATCACCATCATGGCCATTATCACTCAACTAATATCAAGTGAAGTACACTACACTGAACAGCAATAATCCTAATACCTTTTGTTGTGCTTTTTTTCGGAGTGCCGCTTATCATCCGCTCAAGCTGGTTGAATCTTCTCTTTATAAGTTTGTTCATCTGGTTGTGCGACGATACACGTTTACGGGCCTCTAGATCCATTCTAGAAGAGTAGAAGAATTATTACTATGACCACGAGCTTCCCGTTTTCACGATTAATTTCAAGACAAATAACTTCACAGGAATATGGAGAATGGTTGCTATGCTCGCTCAGTAGACATTCAATTTTCAAATTGAAGTTCACAGAAAAGGAGAGAATGTGTATGGTAAAAACAGTGGTGATATGTGCCATGGATGGAACATGTCCTGAAATTTACTGGGTGTACCTGATAGAAGTATCTCATGAAGCTGATCTAAATAGAGAGTCTTTTACATGAGCGAAAACAGTATTGGACTTCAAGTTTTTACATGGTCGATGAATATCTTATCCCAAGGTGCTAATAGAATAAAGCGATGTTTCCAAACACAGTCAGGGAATATATTTCTCAGAATCTGAGTAAATAGACAACCAACATTTGAAATCGTGATGACCGCAGAAATTGTTCTGAATTGCAACAAACATCCTAAGACAGTACCGGAAGTTAATCTTCTTTAATTGCTGATCCACTTTGTTTCCGTCGTCTTGACGTTTCTCCCGAACAAATTCGTTTGCGTGCCAGTGTTCCCATTGACTCAAAACTCTCCATCTCTCACTGTCCAGGGATGTTTCTTGATAATAAACGTAGTTGAGATCAGGAGCCAAATTATAATTCTACGAGCAAGGCCGGGCAAATCTCTGAGTTCAATGACTTAATTCCAAATTTGAGTGACCTTGTACATAAAAAAAAATATTTAAATTATTTGATCGGCAATAAAAGATGATACGACGCTTCTTTCAAAGAACATACCGCATATGTTAATAGAAAAAAACGAAAATAAATCAGCTACACATCTTGTGTCTCATATAACAAAAATTGCAACTACAGCTTAATTTGCTTTGCCAATCTTGACACAAACTGCTGGGTTTCCATCACGGTTGGTCAGTAAAGAAGTTCTTCTACTTTTTCTGAGTAATAAGCAGGGTTGTACCCAAGTCACAAGTCAGTCTCACTTTTATAGTTTTGACTCGAGTCAAGTCGAGTCATTTTAATTCACCACCGAGTCAATTCCGAGTCATAGTGTTTTGTCTCAAGTCCGAGTCCAAATCATTATGTGAACTGTTTAGTTTACAGTTCAATCCGGTTCAAACCAATTTTTTCAACTCTGCTCAAGTGATATCGAATGGCTCGCATTCATAATATCGTCATTTTCCTCAGTCTGATGACTGATAGACGAAATACCAATAATGCGGTAACTTTACTAATCTTCGAAGTTACAATGAAATGACTGTCTTGGCCGCCCTAGTCACAATTCGAGTCATGCCCATGTGTGAGATAGTTGAAAACCAAAGGAAGTATAGCATGTAACACATCAGTAGCTGACTATACTTTCGAAAATAGAAGCTACACCATCAGAGTCGTGACTCAAGATTGAAGTGATATTTTAACCGGAAAATGACCATATGTTTCTCAAAGAATTTAGCATACAATATTCAGGTTGATTACAGACGACAGGTAGAAGTAAATATAAAAACTTACTCAATGTCCGACGAAATGGTTCATCAGAATCCGAGCCGCATACAATTTTACGAAAAACGAACGACAAGAGTAGGTGGATGTGAGACAGGATGATGAAAGGAGGAACCAGCGGCGGACGGAAATAATAATCGGTGATGAGTTTGTAACGTTGGAACATCCAAATTTCTTTGTTTCGGCTTTCAACCTTCTCAAACGTGTAACTGTAAAACATCGAGTGCATAATCGTAACATAACCGCGTAACCGAACATGTAGGCTAACTATCCATAAATCCATTCGTTCTGATATCGAGGTGGGAATATGGACAGACAATTCAGGGGACACTCTTCCCTTTACCTACATTCACATGGTTATAAGAGCAGGATTGAAGCTACTGAATGGTTGTTTCAAGTTTTGCTGGGAAATGTGGGTTTCGTCATGTTCGTCATTGTACTATATCAGCACCGGAGAGAGGTACTCAGGAAATGGCAAGGGAGTATTTTGGATCTTCATTGGATCATCAGTGAATCCAATTTAACTTGAATTATTGTTGGAAACAATTACAGTAGTATAATATCAAACCAGTCAGTCGCAAGTTTCTGTTTTCATGACTTTTTCGATACATTTTTTCTGGTGGTTCAGCTAAAATTTGATACCGGATTGGTGTAAATGCTTGTCTAGCCAACGAATAACTAGGGCCTGGCAAAATCGAGTACCAGCGGGATTCGATACTGAATCGAGTACGGTTCAAGTTTTGAGTTGAGTCCAGTATTCGAGTATCCCTCACGATGACGTCATAGGAGTATGGAAGATGTGGAAAGTTCAAATGTAGGTTTTAATTGACCACAAAGAAAATAACACCAGTTGGTTATCACGTTAATGGTGACTTGGTAATTTTAAACCGTACCTATTTCATTGCACTTTGTGACAATGACAGTGCCGTTGGTTGATCTTTCATAGAAATATCATTTCCACTAGCACGCATAGCTTTGAAGTACACGTTTTTGGATGCTGTGATATGACCATTTGATGTTTCAAGGTGAGAAAATAGTATCGAAACTATGAATCTTGTTCGCTTGAAAAAAAACTCTCAATACACGGCTTGAATCATTGTGCCCCAGCTTACAAATAACAATTAACAAATATGAATACCCTTACTAAAACGAAAGCCCTTACCTGAACATAGCAATAAGCAGATTCAACAGAAGCACATTCGCAAACAACATATATAGTGCTGACATGATAGGCACGACGGGCGTGGAACGTGGACATCGGGGAAGACCGACATCCACGTCAGAACACTTGAAATCGTTCAGATCTGATAGAAACGTAATGATTAGATGATACAATTTCAGATGCTGCTAGACTGCCAGAATACTGTTTAGCCAAGGGGCGGACAAACTTATTGTAATCACTATTAGATTTCACAATGAAGTGCAAGTATTAAATAGAACATTTTGCATCATGTCTAGGGTAATCGTGATTACGATGATTACAGTATTTTCAAGTAATCGTAATTACAATGAATTACATTTGAGAAAATTCTGAAGCAGTCGTATTCGTAATTAATTACTATGCATCCAATTCGTGGCATAGGCGACGGACCAAGGTATGCTAGGCATGCATCGCATATCTAGTAAATTTAATGGGTATGTGACATACCCTCAAATCCGTTAAGAACTGCCTAAACTGGCTGGTGAATTGTGCAATTTAGAAATATGTATTCCATGTAACATGCTGCTGCTATGTGAGCAGATTAGCAACAAATTTATTGAACGCGAGTAATTAGAAGATGCAAGTGCAACACCAGAGGACAAGACCACGACACCTTGATATTAAAGTCGTTGATTTTTACACACGCTAGAATTTCGTCTCTCCATTTGGCATTTCCATAGCTTATCTATAAATTCTGCCACATTATGACTTAATCCCTTTGTGATGTCATAGAGCCCACATACCTAATGTACGGTTCCCATTATCAATTATGATCAGCTATGACTTGAACCGCATTTCAACATATCAAGTTATTGTCATAAAGGTCGGATTTGTGAACCACCACGAATCACAAGCATCAACAGTGCTCATCAATTGGGTTACAATGCATTACGCGCTTGCAGTAATGTGTAGTCAGTAATTATTTCCTGTGCTAATATGTCGTTTAGTTTGGAATGTTCATAAATATGTTTCAAGTCTAAGCCTAATAGGGAAAGGTGATCTTATCAATTCATTTGATTAAAAATCGTATGAGCAGCCGTTTTAACAGTTTTGTCCAATCATTTTCTGGGTGACTCACTTGAATCATAGTTGATCTCGTTCAGAAAGAGCTCTCCGTAAATTTGCCAATATGGACGATAAATAATCCCGATTACAATTTCCAACAAGTCCGTCTGGCCGGGATAAAGCAGAGCTTGACTGGCAACACCGTAAGCCATGAGAAATACGATCACGATGAAAAGGAAAAACAAGAGATCTTTCAACTGTGAGATAACAATGATTTTCAGATCGTCATCAGTTATCCAAATCCAATTCCATTCCATACCATTTTTCCGACCATGATGATTTTGGGGCCCAAGAGAGGGTGGACAGCAAATATCCGCACTAATCGTATGCATTGCACCATGAATGCAATCGCATATAATGTAAGGCTCACTTCCAGATAACGGATATCGTACCTGTAGAAAGGATTGTAGAGAGCATTTGTGTAGCTCAAAGTATATTACAAAGTGCAGGGTCGAAGTGACGACATCATTGGAATACTGATATTTCTACACGGCAGATATTGACAGGCCAATTTACAGGTACGGCTCTACAATAACACCAGATGATACCTCAACCCAAATCCAACGTAGAACGAAACAAAGTTGACCAGATCCATGACATTCCACGCTTGCTTCATGTGGATCAGAATTTTTTCTTGTAAATATCTTGCTTCTTGAGTGATAACCTAAAAAATAATCAAGTCATACAGTTATAGTATTCCTAAGCGACTGAGACTGACCAAGCGAAACTGTTGTCATTGGTAATCCCACATCTAAAATTTCTGGTGGATGTAATAATTCCATAACGTTTCCCTGTATTATGAGTAGCCTAATTCAAAGGTTCAAGAAATTTGTAATGGTACAAATAGAGAAATCACATTACTTCCTTGGAGCAGACAGTTCACGCAAAAGTAAACTTAAATTTTTCATTCAAATGTTCATTTTACACAATTAAACACAAATATTCGGTCATCACGTCTGGTACATAGCACTTGTTGTCGTGTCGAATTAGGTGCCAAATCGACCTTTCATTGTGTGGAGGAAATATTAGAGTCACATTTTCCCACAAAATATCCCGATTACATCTGTTTCACTATCCAATATCAATATCGAACTCAGCTTTAAAAACACCACGCTGTCAGATAGATACGCCAGCAACATACTTCGCGAAACTCTTCCAACAGAAAAGTGGACGTCCAAGCCAGCAGAAGATATTCCCACAAAGACACTGAAACTTTGTCAAGTTGAAAATCGCTCAGAACCACGAAGGCAAATAGTCCGAGGTAAACCTGAAACATGGGAATATCCCTTAAATTCTCTTCGCTTATTACGATTAAATCTGTTATCAGGCAGTATAGCTCCAGTGTTGCGATGCAATCTCACCAAATAGTTTCAAACTTGTTTTGGTACAGTGCTAGCCATTATACAGGATTTAGAGAGTCTTGAAATAGAAGGTTAGTAGCAGAAATATAACAGCGATGTATCTGTAAACATTTCCAAAACTAATCTCAGCTATTACATCAGTGGTTCTCAAACTTTTTTATACACGCCCCCATTATAATAGTGAAAAATTTTGTGCCCACCTAATCGTCATATCACGAAATGCAACCAGAATGCTAGCAATCTCAACAGATAGTTTAATGGCATGGAAGGTTATCACTGTTGATGAGAGAATTTTCAAATATTAAATTCGGACTATACACAGAGCAATAACTATGAATTGGAGGTAAATCGCGCAGTGCAAAATTTTTTTCACTCGACCGCAGCTTCGCGCCCCCCTTCGGATGCCTAGACGGCCCCAAGTTTGAGGACCACTGTCTTACATTCTCTTCAAACCCCAGTTTTATTATAGTTAAAGAAGGCTTGTTCAACTTGTACAGAGTTCAATTCTACGGCATTACAGCATTGGGATCAGTGGTCACTTTTGACCCCAATAGCCAACATACAACTACATCTGCATTCGCACATTAGATCAAACAACGAAAACTGATGACCAAAAATTGACTCGGAATAGGAAAAATTAAAATAACTTGAATCGAGTCACTTTGAAAATTTCCATGACTTGACTCGAATCAAAATTCACGCTGACTTGAAATGAGTTATGACTTAGACGTAGTGCCTTGATCTCAACTAAATATTAGTAAAGGTATAAACTGTTAGTGATCTTCTTCAGCATGCGACAATTGCCTACCAGAAAAAAGACGACATTCAGCCAAAACGTGACAATCGGCGCGTCGTAAAATATGACAAGTTTCTGCACGAACGAATATTCTCTCTGCGCGGCTAACTTTGGATCAGGGTTGTTAAAATCCGGGATGCCGGCGTTATGCTCCTCTGAACAAGAACACCGATGCGTTACCACTGTAGTTCAATTCCTGATCATACAATGACGCACCATCTTCAATGTTCGGAACGGGCTGCAACTCCATGCCATCCTCCTCTTCCAGTGCGCCTGGAAAAAACGGCGAACAAAATGTTACTAGTAGGCAGTCTAGTTAGCAAAAAAATAAAACTTATTCGCCTTCCATACTCACTAGCAATGATGAATATGAATACATATATATAGGCTTATGGCAGTTTATATATACAATCGCACATACGATTTTCAACAGCGCCGCTGGCTTCGTCATCTTCCTTCTCGCTGAATCCTATCGTCATCAAAATAAGAGGGGGAATAAGCCCGGCCAAGATGATATGTAGCGAATGATTGCCGGAGAGCTTGCTGGTCCAAATCTCATCAAAAAACTTTTGAACAGCTGGGCTCGAGACAAATCTCTGCGGAAAGCAAGGCAAGGCCGTGGATATCGGAAAGCCGGAACAAGGTGATAGATCATAAGCGATATTGAAGTTTTGGTACTGCCGGGACATTTGTGATGCATTACAAGTCGTGGGGCAGTAATACGGTCACTAGTTTTCATCAGAGGCAGAAATGAGTAACAATTTCAGTGGTTCTTATCCTTCTCTCTTTGGTGCCCCTTATCAAAATCAAAGCTTATCAAAATTTGCTTTATTGGTATCCCTAAATTTGAACATAGACTAAAAGTAAACGTGCCTTGATCTATACCACTGGTCTGTAACCTCTACTAACCCGCATAACACTTACCCCAAATTTTTGTCCGAGTCATAAAAACAAAATCTACCACAATAAACATCTAACTACAGATTTAATATATAACTAAAGATTACTGGTGCAAAAAAGGAACTATGTATCAATAGAGTGTTGAAAGAACGAAACCATTAAAATAAATTTTTTCAACAAAACGAGAAAATTACAACGAATAGTTTATAGCCGAATATTTTATTAATTTAATCGCATTTTTGTGGTGTATTGAACTGATAAAATTGCTAATAAACCAATGATGATGATGATTTAATAATTTTTGACAAGTACCTAGTGTGATTTCTGCTGTTCGCTTTCAGATACCAGTTCAGTAGGGCTTTTTTTGACATGTCAAAATTTGTCAAATTGTCAAATTGTCTAAATGTCAATTTGTCAAAATGGTAGCGTTAGGTCAAAATTTGTCATAATTCTTCATAAAGTCAAACTTTTTTTGACGTCTGCATTTCGTTTCTATCATAGATTTTGCACCGTCGGTAATATTTTACAGCTTGTAGCCTACTTTATAGGCCTACCATTGTAAACGGCTAATTGTCTGCTGATTGTGAATCATAAACGGTCAAATAAAACAAACAGGTAGACATGGTGTTATGGTCGACGTACCGCAATATCCTAACTGAAGAAAGACTTCTTGGGCATTGCATCGTTCTTATATTAAGAAGCGTATGATGAAAAATTGTGATGTATACAACATTGTCAGAATGAAGCAACACCAGCAGTGTACGCACAACTTAAGTGTTGTCAACCAACAGCTGCTGCTGTTAAACGTCCTTGGCAAGTTTCTTAGTAAGAACATGCACTTTCTACCCAAGAATGTAGGAAAGCATATCTCGTACTACAAAATTTTAACCACTGGAATTCTTCATAGGGCCAGATTTCGTTAAAATATTGTTTTTTTCACGTAAAAAGTTGCCTGTTTCTAAGCCAACAAGTTTTTTTCAGGCCAAACTACTTCGTTAGGGCAGCCAGTTCCAACCAGAAATGAAGATAAGTGGTACAATTTTACCAGTATGTGGGAAAACACCTAATTTGAATACGTTAGGTCAAACTTTGGTCAAAATTCAGTTTGTTTAGGTCAAAATAAGTCAAAATTTTGATTTTTTCTGGTCAAAAGTTTCCGTTTTTTAGGTAAAAAAAACGCGCTAGTGATCAGACCTAATTTTCTGCAACCAATAAATGTCAAAACAGGCGTTATCGGTTAGGTTCTAAACACAACAGTAAATAACAATACTTTATCGTCAGCTTTGATGGCCACTTGCAGGCAAGTGTAGCCGCCCCATTTCGGCAGCTTTGCGATAAGAAGGCTGAAGGATTTGCTTCGATTCTCGGTGAAACATTTTGCGAAGATTCCCATCGCTAGAGTTTCGTATTCGCTTGCGTCCGCTTCCATTTGAAGTCTCTAAAATCATTGGAATTTAGGAAGCTTGTCGGTGAGTTGCACTTGGGATTTGGAGCTGATTCGGTTAACTTGCCGACTCACTAAATGAACGGTGCAAAAAGCAATCTGGCCTTTTTAGAAAGAAGATTGGGAAGAGGCATTTGAAAATTCGATAGACCACCATGCTTGACTTTACAACTACATCATGTAACTGCGATGTGAAGGTTACATGGCATAGACGTGGATTTCAATCATAAAATTGATGTGAAATAGTTACATTGCACTTGACAAAATTGATATGTTAGAACTTTTGCTTGAAGAAATCAGGAAGTTGAAGTAGTTTAAACCCAAGTCCACTGGAGTAAGTAGTCTTACAATACTGTGGAACTCTTATATGCAACTCTAATATTTTGGTCGTCAGTAGCAACCAGAGGCCGTTAGTAATGAACTACCTCTACTCCTCACTTTGGATTTTGAAATGAATAAATAGTTTTGTGGTAAAATTGCATCCCTTTTATGAGCCAGAGAGTCATAAAAAACAAGTGAAATATCCCCTGTATCTCAGCTACAGCATATGTTCCAAAAGTTCTACCTATTTATAGTGCAATTAGTCATTTCGTGTTAGTCGCGACTCGCGAAGATAATTCTTGCAATTTCGTAAGCAACTTCTAATTTCTACTTCCCTTTGGACTAGAAATTCACAGCTACTTGAGTAGCAAGTGGTAGCAACGTTGAATGATTTGACCACCTCTGCTTTGAGCAATGTGCAACCAATTCCTTTTCGATATATATTACAATGCAATATCCACCGATCCTCTTGACAATCAATCCCTCTCAATGTACTCACAGTTTCTTGGTCCCTTCCCATCTGAGACGCAAGAACTTTCAACATCCGACTGGCCATGATGGCGGCTTGCGTCGAGCCGTACATATATTCGAAGACGTGCATCGCTATTTCTCTGTAGTTGAAGACGATCGCCCATTGGAAGATTTCTCGGTATGGGTCGTCCAGCTTGCATCGGTAAGACCAGCCTTCGACGCTTTGCTGTGAAGGAAGAAACAGATTTTGTGCATCTAAAGAAATAGTTATGCCCACACTTATCTGAGTGAGATGAATATTCCATTCAATACCACTAAAAAAGCCGCAGGTACGCAGGTACTGCATGGTTGCAAATATGTATGTATAGAATTTGTCTGGCTAATTGAGACCTGTAGCAAGCAGTTAGAGTAGTCTTTGATGATATCCAAGCATAAGTAAAAATGCCACTGTAAAATTCGACTTGATTACAAGTAGAGTAGAAATTTCCAGGACATCTGAAAACTGCTCCAAGTAGTTTGTGGTGATATTTGCAGAGTTGCCCGACATATGAGCATGTGTCACTTTGACATGTGGTTCCACAACCCCAAAACTTACCCTAACCCCACCATAACCCCGAAATCAACACTAATACATATCCTAATCCCAAACCTAACCCGAGCCCAATCCTTAATCTCAACCATACCCCGCCCGAACCCCAATTTCTTCCAACATGCTCAAGTGTCGCTTGCTATTATGTCCACGGACTGCTTCGCAGACTTTGGCTAGTCAATTAGCCATGATACCTTTCAAAGTCAACAGATGCATTATCGCCTTCGAAGCAGAATGGCGCAATTCGCAAAATTAATCTGTGTTATTGCAACACAGGAATGACATCTCTCAGTTGCAACGACAAATTCACACATGAAAGAGAAGCAAATATTACTTTTTAATAGCAAAATTTGAAATCAAGTAGTTTCAAAAACTGTTGAAGGGGAAGTAGTCTGAGAACGTAACCACGTCAGTGAGAGTGAAAACATAACATAGTTGCATACTCCAAAATGTACGGGTAGGCCTACATCATTATAGGCTTGTATTCTTTTGCGGGCATCCTAATTCCATTTATTGTTGGTACATTTTATGGTCAGGTGGGCATTTGTAACATGACATAAGGTGTTTTAGTGCTTTCAGAAAGTCATGAATTTGACTTTGATGTCACAATAACTTCGAGCTTACAGTTACAGAAGTGTTGCTGCGATTATTTTCTTCGCAGACAGCACAATATTTCGTCGAAACTTTTCTTCGGCGCTTTTTGTAGATGCTGATATATGACTGTCCCAAGTAATCCAACAATAACCTGAACACAACATTGAAAAATTACTACTCAATCTTCGCATATAGAAGACTGATTCCAGTTAAAGCAGTTATATGGACAGTTGAACACCTCCCCACTCAAATTTCAAAGTATCGGAAAGGTTGCTATGACCTACTATCAGGACTTCTATAAACTTCCTTTCCTGAGACCCAATTTTACCTGATGAGATAGCAAACCATAACCAAACCAAATTATTCAGTAAAATCAGATTGAATTGCATCATAAAAGTGAGGGAATACCACTTATGATTAGGTCAGATTGTCGTAATGAATTATTGGTGCCTGGCCTTTTATTAGCTAGTGACCAACGCCACGGACTAAGAAATATTTGTAATGGCTAACTTCAGTAATTGCAGCAAACTCTACATAAATTAATTACCTGAATAAAAGCATTATTTACATATATGGCAACCTACGCATGTATCATGACCCATACTTTGAGAACCACTGACATAAAGTATCCCCAGTATCCTGAATCAAAAATAAGTCTTATATGAGCTTACTCGCCAACGCTCTGCAACGAAAAGTCTCTTTTGCATAATTTCTTATAAAAAACGAGATTTCTCGGAGCGCTCTTGTACAACGAATGCAAATCCTTCACAGTAAAATATGCCTTCAAATCCACCCCGAAATTCAAGAAAACTCTGCAGAATTCGTGCTTGTTCTAAAAAAAGAACTGATCAATGAAATATCAGGCACGGCTGACAATGCCAAATAAATACATTAGTGTCAAGTGAAGCATGAAGAAAATTCCTGCTTAGTTTCCATATTCGTATGAAATTGATGAGTTCTACAAATAGCCAGGTCAGCAGTAAAGCCAAGTTCGAGCGACTACTACGTAGCAGTGTTGGGATCAAGTCACTACCTTCGAGTCACGAGTCATCTCGATTCAGTGCAGATTTTGAATCGAGTCAAGTCAATCGATTTTCAAAGGTGACTCGAGTCAAGTCAAGTCACTCGTTTTTGGAGGTGACTCGAGTCAAGTCGAGTCACGAGTCAAGTCACAATTCAAGTCAAATTGAATTTTCGAAGTATGCGAGAAGATTCAAAGTCGTTACCTTTTTCTAACTCTGTGAAACACAGATTATTTGATCATTTATCTTGAATCCAATAACGAATATCTAGTTAAATATACATACAAAAAGACGTTGTATACCGCACACACACGTAGAACTGTTAATAACATACGTGCGTAACTGTGCACTTGTGCAGCTACATGCTACAGTCAGTTATTATCAGCAAAAATAGAAGTCCTACCTAATACGAAGCTTCGAGAAGTTGAAACAAATTGATATGGCAAAATAGCCTACACTAAACATCTATACATCCATGAGAATATAAATGTACAAACTATATTTTTTCGATTTAATCATAGAGGATGGTTGGTAAAGTGGAGCACTGCGTAACGTAAGAAGCATTATTGAGAGCCATCTAAGAAAAAGAGACACATTGCTATTTAGATTAATCTTCTACTACTACTACGACAACAACGCAAGCTGTGATTGTTTGGTTTGTGGTCAATTTATTTGTGATCTAACAATCGAGGATCCGTGTATCGTAATATGAGTGAATGTCTGGTTGCTGTCACAAGTGACACCAGCATATCTTGAACATTCCGGACATGCACAAGATACAGTGATTTATTCGACACCGTTTACTTGATGACTTGAAATTGACTAGTAAATTTTGCTCCGAGTCACGAGTCAATGCACATTTTTGAAGCTCCGAGTCAAGTCGAGTCATACGGAAAAGCTGACTCGAGTCATCCCAACACTGCTAGGTAGGGTTACCATATTTTGGAATCGCGAAAGGAGGACACTTTTACCAAATCGGAAAAGTTTAAAGTTAGTTGATCAAGACTGAAATCAACGTATTTTACTATTTTTGCTGAAAAATTTGTGGGTCGTCACTTTCGATCGACTCTCGTCTTAACACCTTGCTTGAATTTAGTGGTGTTAAGTAAAAATAGGTCGTCGCTTCCGATCGACTCACGAATTACCCATCCGTATGTGCTATTTAGCATCATTTATGCCCATTTTCAGTCGAATCTGCCCATTATCCTAGCTGTGAAAGCTGTAAAGGAGGACGAATTGCCAAAAAGGAAGACATTTAGGCGTCCTCGGGGGACATTTGCAAAAAAAACTGAAAAAGGAGGACGTATGGTAACCCTACTACTACAGGCACGCGATATCTCGACCAAATCGATTTTTCAAAACTACATACTTGCGTATTTTACGAATCGTCATTTTTTTACTTCCACTTGAGGTAGTCTCAACATTCTTGGAAAACCCTACTTTTACTTGCAATTGAGTAAAATTTTACAGCACTATTTCTGCTTTTACATGTGTACCAAGAGTTACTACATTGGCCCTTTCTTTTCCTTACAGGTAAGGCAACCGCGTGAAATCGCATCCACTTACGCCTTCCAAGACTTCGCAGAAGAGTTTCGCAATAGCTCTTTTGGGAATGCACGCATCGTCGTTGAGAATATGCGACTGAGCAATATCGCTCCTGTTCCAAGCAATCGCTAACTGAAGTTGCTGTTGAGTTTGGGCAAGATCCGCATCATTAGAAGTAGCTGCAACAAGACGACAGCGCTGTATTTCATAAGATTCTAAGGTTTTCAAATCCCATAAAGTAGCTGAAAGCTGACTTTGGGTAGTACGGATGAGATGCATTGCTGGTGCTATGGTTTCAAAAATTACAAGGGGCTTTCAACTGCGATCATTGAAGCCAGCTTCGAGTAGTAGCTTCTTTGCATGGTGATATTGTACAATATCAGAGACGGTCTGTAATGTACTTTTACTTTTCGCAGTACTCAAATAATTTTTGCAAAATTCTGCCACTAACTCAGGTGGTCTTCCACTTCTAAGTAACAGTTCTCAGGCAAAAAAGCTTACATTTTACACTCTGTGTGTAGAAAATGAGAAAGTAGCAGTGTTAGAAGTAATTTCGCATTAGTTGCAAAGATAATTCTCACAACTTCAAAAGTATCGAGCTCCGACTGACCACTAAGAGGCTAAGAGTATGCAATCCCTTGACCTAATCCATTTTGTGAAAATACGAACTTAAGCACTAGTAGCGTATCAATGCACAACCACGTCCAAGTAATGCATAATAAAATGAAAAAAAACAACACTTTAAATAAAAAACAACAAGAAAAATTCAGAAGCCAAGTCCACTACATTGTCATTACACAGTACTACACACCTTTCAGCAAAACCTCCAAAATAGCAATGTCCAAATCCCGAGACAAGTCGGTGGGATCGAGAGAAAACACCTTCAGAAGATCTTTATTCGAGATGCATTCTTTGACCACTTCCGTCCAACAATCCAGATGATCTTCTTTAACCTCCATACCGCAATCTTAGAAACACACAGTAGCATGTTTATTCCGTTGGATTGGTGTTTGAAGGACAATAAATCATGGGTTTCTTGAAATCCTGTCGCACTAGTGAATTATGTCAATATTGCATTATGCCGAGTAGATCCTTGTGTTACTTCTACATTCATGTTTACCCCCCTTATACTCAGTAGATCTCCTCTAACCACATATTTCTAACTTTCCCAAATAAACACGTTTTTCACTACTTCCGCTTCTACTTCAGAAGTTTTCAAAACAAAACTACTGGCTTTTCTCATTCTTGATTTGGCCAAATCGAAAGTTGCGTTTGGACTGATCAGTGCCAACTTCAAGAGTAAAATTGTCATAGCAACCGGGCAATGTAGCCACTGTGTCGTAGCAAGGGAATATAATTCTTAAACTAAACCCACTTGCAGCACAATTGTTACTGTTAATTTCAAACCCTGTCGCTAGTGATTTGCTAACAAAGGTATGTGACACGACTATTCAAACTAATAAAGGAGTTTGAAGTTTTCCACCGTTATTTCAAGTAGTTCTGGCAAGCTTATAAAATCACCAGTTCCACTTGCAGTCAAGTAGAAATTAGTGACATTACTTCAACTTGTGCTCTAGTATCATCAACGGCTGCTTTAACCAAGGTCCGATTTTGCACTATGCTACTATTTAAACCTGACAGTTCAAACCCGCCACTTTGTCAGACAAGTTCCTACATATTACACGATTTACTTGAGTAATGAGCAAATTGGAAAGTACCAGATATCATTTCAGCAAGAGTGTCTCGATTTATCTGTCTCGGACGCATAGTGGAAGCACTGGCAAGAACGTCTGCCCATCCTCCAGATCCTTCCACAAGAACGACCGGCGTATTATGTCGAATTGACGCAGCAACCGTCTGAAATGGTAAGGTTCTGACCCAGAAATAGCTTTTACTAAACTTATCCTGCAACAATCCGTAAATGAAATACATGGTACATAAAGTTCACATGCGACAACGCAAGACCCAACACCTTAAACAACAAACAAGTCATCACATGGTCACTTCATCATAAGGCGAGTGACTGTAATCAATGGGAAAAAATTTAGTAGTGATGGAAACAACAGATAAGAAATAGTACACTAGCGTTTCAAGCTACTTTCCACTTAATAAAATGAGTGTAAAAAGCAAGTAGTTTTGTGTCAAAAAATGTAGCGTACAAGCGTAAGTAGTCTGGAGTGGAAGTGGACAACTATACTTGACTACTAACAAAAAGTAGAAGTACCTTGTTACCATCCACCTCAGGTCCCAAGTACGGTCTGAGCATTGAAATTAAATAAATATTAAATATACATTTTTATCATATAGTAGTATTCCTGGTCGAATTCACCAAGGCTGAGTGGGTAAACACGAAATTTAGTGTCTTTGCACACAGGGTAAAAGACAGCACGCAGGAAATCGTGGTAGGTCATGCTCACTCAGTGACGAATTACATATATTTAGCTTGCTTTACTTGCACAACTAACCGAAGCATTCTAGGTTTTAAACTACTTTTACTTCAGCTCCTCCATTAAAATTTATAGTACCTACTTGATACTTTAAAAAGAGTGTAAAATAGTTTTATACAGATTAACACCTCTTCAATAGCGAATTGATATAAGACTGGTCATTATAACCTCCTTATCACGAAAGCGGTAAAGTTAATTTGGATGTCAATGCCAACCCTGCATGTTAGTCACAAGGTGTGTAAGACAAGTTTGATGGAAATTTAGCTCACCTCCAGGGAGTTTGGGCCTCCTTGCACTATGACACAGACAATTAAAACGTTGACCCGGCGTGATGTCTGCTGCCTGCCTTTAAAATACAATCGCATTAGCGCAGCCACAATATTGCATTTATTTACAAGTTATCAGCTCGAATAACTGAATAAGCTGGATTAATATCGCATATCAATATTTGACGGCAGGTCGGCAACCAGCGTTGTGCCAGATGTATCGTTCAGGCTTACGATGACACAATTTTTTTTGTTATTCCAGTTATAATTGAGCATTATTAAAACACAACTAGTTCATGAATAACAGGTACCACCAGCAACCAAACACTAAAAGTATAGTGCTGCTGAGAATAACTGGGCCATAAGCTTCATTCTGATTTCGTGAAATCTACATTGGGACCACAAAAGATACTGCCAGATATAGATATAGATATATACATAGATATAGAAATATATATTCCTGTGTCTTACTCGCGTGCCAGTTTAGTTATTCTTCATGATTGCCGATTTTAGTGATAAAAGTAGGCTATTTTATTTGCAAAATATATCACGATCATTTTAACAATGCTATTTCAATGAGGTTAGCTTATTTGCAGCGTCATCTTTTTTCATGAGAATGCATTCATCACAAGTCTATCACAGACCATTCTCAAGATCAAAATGCTTGAAAAACTCGTGACCTTCAGGCACGCCTGGAACACAATGTTAGGTCATGGCGAAGATACTAATATATTTCCAAATTAGGTCGAAATTTCAATTTGGATTTGCAGTTTATGCTAGCCGGAATCGAGCCAAATTTGGTGTACAGCGTATTTTTGGGAAACTAATAATTTAATCACTATGCAAGTGAGATTTGGTCAAAGAAGTTTTTCAACAGCTCTAACTATCATACCTACCGATATGGCCTTCCAGAGCTGTTCTTAATCTAATTTCTGTTCCATATATATCTTCAGGATTATCTATGCTGTCGTCCATCCCATTGTCCACCAAGATAAAATGAGAGTGGTTATGGTCAAGCAAGGTTCCACTGCTCTCGAAGCCTTCTTCAGCGTCGTAAACCTTTGGGGCCTATGACAGAAAGGTTATTATGAATTTCACGGTTTAATCTATACTTTTATTTAGTTTACTTGATTTCCTGGTAGTTGGTTCAGGAGCACATCCCTTTTGCGTAGAACTCCCCATGGCACTACTCCAATTGTTACTACCTTCCAAAATTGATGATTGTTAGTCTTTCATCATGATATTGGCCTAAAAGAAGTAACTAATGACTAGGGGGATTTTTATTTACCCACAAACCAGAAGATTTTGATCTAAAACCAAAATTTTGACATTTTTTTCACCTCAAAAAATTCAATTTTGACCAAATTTTGACCTAACGGACGCAGATCAGGTGTTTTCCCACATAATGTTACAATTGTACTACTTATCTTCATTTCTGGTTCGAACTGTCTGTCCTTACGAAGTAGTTAAGCCTGAAAAAATTGTTTTCGACTCAAAAGCTGACAAATTTTTACATGTTTTAACGAAATCTGGCCCTATGAAGAATTCGAGTAGTTACATCACGTATTAGGTATTATGGTAGAAATAATTAAAATTCGTTGTGGTATAACGAAAGATACTTTCCTACATTCTCGGGTAGAAAGTGTCTGTCCTTTTAAGTAGCTTGCCAAGAATGGGGAAAGAACGTTCAACAGTAGCAGTTGTTGGCTGACAACACTGAAGTTGTGCGTGCGTACACTGCTGGTGACATACCATGTTGCTTCATTCTGACAATAGTATCTATACATCACAATTTTCATAATGCGCTTCTTGATAGAAGAACGATGCAATGCCCACGCAGTCTTGCTTCAGTTAGGATATTGCGGTATGTTCTGCATAACACCATGTCAACCTATTTGTTTCGTTTGAATTTTTATGATTCACAATGAGCAGACAATGAGCCGTCTACAACGGTATGCCTATAAAGTAGGCTGCAAGCTGTAAAATGTCAAATGACAAGTTCACCGACAGTGCAAAATTCACCATACAAATGAAATGCAGGTTGTAAATATTTTTTAACTATGCAAAGAATTTTGACATTTTTTGACCTAACGCTACAATTTTGACCTAATTTTGACTTTTTTGACATGTCATAAAAAATCGCCCTACTACCGTAATGACAATTAACATTTATAGGACTGCTGCCTTGAATGGTAGCCATGTATGGCGAACAGGTATCACAATAACGCTTTGTCCAGTTTTAGCTGGCGTCTTGGTGTGCATCGGAAAATTAGGTTGGTGAAGAAATATTAGTGATATAATTTTTCAATGAAGTTGACAAATTTCAAGCTAATCAGTGTCATAACGTTTTTTCATAAAATGTAAATAAATATCTTTATCGAAACTTAATCACAGACACTTTTTAAAGGGGAACCGCGTGGAGAAAGCCCTTCAGGCATGCTTGGGACACAATTTTTGATTGTGACGAAGTGACAAAATTATTATATACCTTATTATATACCAAAATGGACGAAATTATCATTTGGCCTGACTCGGCTTCTACTGGTTGGAATCGAGCCAAATTTGGTATGCAATGGCAATTTAATTACCGTACTGAGTGATTGAAATTTGTAAATGTCTTTAAACACGCTTTGTACACTGCACAGTGTACTTTAAAATACATCAGAAACGCACCCGCTGCCTTTCATCATCTTTTATAGCAGCGTATTCTTCCACAGCTTTGCCAACATGCTTCATAACCCCAGCCCTTGTTCCACCTGTCGTGATCCAAGCCCCCGTAGTCTCCGAAGCTTTGATTAAACTTCGTCGGAACACTTCTTTTAGGCGCTTTCGTAATGAGAAGTTTTTCGCTCCGCCGGTGACAGATATAATCAAGTTTGGAGTTTTCAACTTCCAATGCTTTGTCATGAGTTGGTAGATAATCTCCACACTGGTGGTGTCGGACACTTTGACGTACTGAAAATGAAAATGCATTCCATGTTATCATCGGTGATGTTCAAAGGAGAGATCAGCTATACTCACAGAAGAAGGAGCAATCCTGTAAATTCCGACTAATTAAAACCAAAGCAAGCACGAAAATGCTTGAAGCAGCAAGAAAAATGAAGGTCTTGGAAATCTATTCAAGAGCTAGGCAGAATGACATATTCATGACATAGGCTAGTCAAATTTAAGTAATGGTATCGTGTTTGCTTCTAATATAATTTGCAGTCAGTTGCATTCACAATGGATTTGGATGACAACATTATAATTGCTTATGATCATAGGTGGTGAAGTGGTTAGCGTTGCTAGTTGAGTGGAAGTACCGAAGAAGTGACCCGTAAATGCTTACTCAAACAGGTCTACAAGTAGAAGTTGCAATTTTAAAGATATGTAAAAATTACTTGAAGTAAAAGTAAAAAATAAAGATCTGACAAGTACTCAAGTAGTTTCAAAAAGTAGTCGATGGGTCGTATAGTTTTAGCAGGTAATCGGAGGTGACCATATTCAAAATAGCAAGTTACATCTGTAAGACTAATGCAAAATGACACTACAAATACTTACAATCGTCAGAAATATATTTAGTTAACCCAACCACTTCACTCACAAAAGTTATGCAAGCACACCCCAAACTACTTTCTACTTTACAAATTCCCAAATATGAAAAGTAAGTACCGGCAGTTTTTCCTAAAAATTGAGTAGTAGAAGTAAAAACAGTCTAAAACATAACCACTTGAGTAAGTAGTAGAAATAGCGAAAACCTACTTGAGTACTCGGAAAAAGCAGAAGTACTTAGTTACTGACCACCTCTGCATATAATATGATACTTGCAGTAGTCAAGGGAGCAAATAGCACCTTGGCGAATCCCCTCAATTCTGGACTTCGAAGTTATCTTGACTACATTGTTTAGGTTCACTTCATTTGTAACATTTCTCTGAACATTACTCATGATGTAGTCACAAGTGCAACAAACGGACGCAAATGCCACACGGAATACGTGAAGGTGGATTTACCGGTCCGTGGACATATGAGCATGCGACATTACAGCATGCGAGACTTCGGCATGAGACAATTTGGCATGCGACACATGAGCATGTGGGTTAAACTACGGGTTAGGGGTAGGTTAGGGTTGGATTTATGGTTGGGTTAGGATTAGGTTTTAGGTTAGGTTTTAGGTTAGGTTAGGATAGGTTAGGTTAGGCTATGTTTCGGGTTAGGGTAAGTTTTAGGGTTATACAGTCACATGCTGAAGTGACGCATGCTGATGTGTTCCATGCTGAACTGTCGTTTTCCATTGTGTCGCATGCTCATATGTCGGGCAACCGGATTTACCAATCATGAAGAGATATTGGAGTCTATACAAGGCAGCTGGGGTAAAGGCCTCACAGACCATATTCAGGTCAGATGGCCCCGTTCAGCCATAGACGACTCGCATTGATTGGAAATCGTTTCAAATGATCACGGATTCGACAGATTAGAATCATCGGAAATCATCACAATACAGATTGCATTCAACACTCGTCATTTTCATACTTTCGTGGAGAACTCAAATACAATACGGGCGGAGATAGTAAAGTTAGCTGATCCGGGAGAATACTAATCATGAGATTAAAAACTGCTAATCGGGACGCATTTTAGGCGGAGATAATAATATTAGTTGATCCGGAAGAATGCTAATCGTGTGATTAATACTGCTAATTGCGAAGCATAGAGTTGAAAAGGTTATGCGCGATGGTTAGTCGAGGTGCCCGAGTTTTCAATCAAATGGCGTTATCTGTTTCATCATAATGCGAAAATGCGTTATAGGCTGTCAGTTGTCAATTTGTTGAATGGCACGGCATCCTGATCATAACAATACTACCACTGCAATAGATAGAATTATCATCATCGCGAAATGAAAGTCGCGTCCAATTAGTACGGCTAAGAAACGGATTATAGAATATTGATATCGTTCTGCAATGGTGGGTGCATAAACCGTTGATTGTTTAGCGAAGCCATCACGTAGTGGACAATCCACATGGTCATTATCGGAAATATGTGCGTAGGAATGGTACGCAGTTTTTATAAATAGCTAGTTGCGGTTTGTTAAATCATGAGATTAACACTAACTTTATGCGCTGCGATCAACCAGTTTCCTTCATCCTGGGTTGATAAATCCTCACGAACACGATAATCGACTTTATTATCTCCGCCCTACATAGCATGCATGTCGTCGATCGCAAACGCTATCATATGCGCAAAATGTTAGCAAATACGGCAACTCAGACTAGTGAAACTATACGCCCTCTACGATTCTTCTTTCAATAAGATCAGAAGCCCAGCAAAAAAGTATCTCTGAGACGCGAGAAAGCGAACGCGAAATTAGACTATTACTGAAGAAAGAACAGTCCATATGCATTTTTCTGAAATGTCGATATAATTTCTTCCACTTGGGTAGTGTTACGTCCATTGCATTCATCTGCGTTCTGCAATTCGAATCTCATACCATAGCCTTTATGCTATGCTCATTGCTCATACACAAAACACCAAGAATTGCTAAATGTCCGCAAATAACCGCACGACGGATGACTCTAAATTTGATACCATAAATAGAATCAATTAACTAATCGAAATCAACGCTTTGCCGATGCCTGTACGAGTGTACGTTGTATAATAGCCATCGGTGATTAGTAGGGCGATTTTTTTTTGACATGTCAAAAAAAGTCAAAATAAGGTCAAAATTTTAGCGTTAGGTCAAAAAATGTCAAAATTATCAAAATATTTCGCAACCTGCATTTTATTTGTATCGTAGATTTTGCGCAATCGGTGAACTTATCGTTTGACATTTTATAGTTTGTAGCCTACTTTATAGGCCTACCGTGGCAGACGGCGCATTGACTGCTCATTGTGAATCATAAACAGTCAAATGAAACAAATAGGTTGACACGGTGTTATGCTCAACGTACCGCAATATTCTAAGTGAAGCAAGACTGCGTGGGCATTGCATGGTTCTTACAAAAATTGAGATGTACATCATTTTCAGAATGAAGCAACACGGTGTGTCACCAGCAGTGTACGCACGCACAACTTCAGTGCTGCCACCCAATAGCTGCTACAGTTGAACGTTCTTTCTCCATTCTTCTTGCTGTTGTTGTTTGTATATTCATGGTGTTTGTCCACTACAATGGTCATTTACACCAGACCGATATTCCTTATTTTCGATTCCGTATCCGCCGAGTATCTGCCGACTTGTAGCACGGCCCACTTCTATGCTTTGTGTAAGACACCGCTTATGCGGATGAGATGACAAGGAGGAACCTAGATAAACCTTCAACACTTGGGTAGGAATTCTGGAGTCGACCTCGGTCGGACTAGAACCTAAAACATATCGGTGTTGTAGCTGTGGATTATCCCACTACGCTATCTCGCCATATCTCCATCCTTGGCAAGCTACTTAGTAAAGACAGACACTTTTTACCCGAGAATCAGGGATATCTAGAACTAGATATCCCTGCCGAGAATGCAGCAAAGTATCGTTCGTTGTACTACAACAAATTTTAATTATTTTCACCATAGTACTTCATGTACTGGAATTCATCACAGGGCCAGATTTTGTTAAAATAATATTTCGTCATGTAAAAATTTGTCAGTTTTTGAGTCAAATGAGTAAATTCAGGGAAAACTACTTCGTAAAGACAGAAAATTCAAACCAGAATTGAGGATAAGTCGTAAAATACTAACATTTTTTGGGTGAAACACCTAATTTGCATACGTTAGGTCAAAATTTGGTCAAAATTTAGTTTTTTAAGGTCAAAAAATGTCAAAATTTAGATTTTTTAGGTCAAAATCTTTCGTTTTTTAGGTCAAAAAAAAAATCGCCCTAGTGATTAGCAGTTCCCAACATTGGGGCTGTCAAAATTGCTTTGCCTCATAGGCGCCGCGACGTCTGTCGGTAATCAAGAAAAGCGCGCTACTCGCTTTGCTCCCGTGTAACTTCGAAATTTGATAAGAACACCCAAGTATTACGCTGATGAAGTTGTTTATGTTTATGAATCGACATAGTCGGTATATTCACCTTAATTGCATGCCAAGCACAAAACGGTGGTGGCAAACAGCGCGAAATCGTATTGAAATACCAATAACTTCCCGTTTTCTAGTCGAATCACGGCGTCGACGTCCGAAACCGATTCCGACTTCCGAGTGACTGTGATTCGACTTTGTCCATCTCTAGCCTTGCTAAGACACTGCTGATTCCAAGTAGCACAATGGTTCGACTGGGATAGGGCAACATCGAGTAGGCCTATCTGAGTGATTCGTTCCCGAATCGACTATCAGGAGTCAAGGCCGCTATAGGTTGTCACTTGTGAAGTTCACATATCTAGGTTTACTTATCACGTAAGTGCAAAAATAAATGGTCAGTTACACACTTGCATAGCATTTAAAATATTATTACATATCGTTGCCTAATCATAATCATTATTATGATCAGCGCCCAGCAGTTACATTATAACTAGCATCACATTCAAAATGTTTTGTTCTAGGCCCACATAAAATCACGGCCTAGCGAAAAATGGCGCAATATCGACGCCGCGTTCTTCTTGTGTTGCAAGTGTGCAATATTCCAGGGGTCACCAACAACACACGGCCCCCGACCGCGAGATCATATTTTGCGGCCCGCGGCCTGATTTGAGACTTCCAAAGAACGCAAAGTAAAGCTTTTTGAAATGCTGAAATTGATTTCAGTTTCACAGTATTGTTGTTGTTGTTCAAAAATATCTATTCTCTTGTGTCCAACATCCCTATTCCTCACTAGCTGATACGGCTTCAGCTACGGTAATAGCATTCCACTGGGGAAAAATTAGCTGATATGAATGGGTGTATTGCTTTGACGTGCAATGGCACAGACCCTGCCAAGACCAAGTCATTTCCCCACAAGATCAATCATTATTACGAGGACATAGTTTTCCAGCAAGTACCGTGTCCAGCTAACCCCCATATCGATTCTTTACCCGTCACTGAAAAGTGTTGTCAGCTATCGTGCCCGCTCATAGTTAAAAATAGATGAAAGTGATGATAATGATATTTTTCTATTGTATTTGTATTTCTTTATTAAGATATTATTTCTATTGCGGTAACCATGCCAGACGCCGATGTTAGAGAGCACATCGTTGTACTAGTGTAGTTTTAAAAACTTGGTTGTTAATCTGTGTGGCCCATTTTATCTCGATGTTGAATTCATGCGGCTCGGGGCCTGTGCGAAATTTGAAAAGTGCCCCGCTACCCACTTTGAATTGACAAACCCTGCAATATTATGACGAAGTTAAGCCTTATAGCTTCATTTATAGGTTTCCTCATTGTTTTATGACTCAAGTTTTACCCAGGTGCAGACCGCACTTCGCCGTTTCGGCAGGTCGTTTCTCTTTATTACATCGCTTTTTATCTTGTGTATCGCATTGAACAATGAACATTATATGTGTCTATGAGTGGATAAAAATAATAAAACCGTCGATCATACTAGTGTTTATCAACCGCCGGTCCGTTGCAAGTTTCCTGCCGGTCCTCCAAATATATTAGAATTTTATATCTCGATTTCAAAATGCAAGAAGTTCGTCGCTTGTCCGTTAATTAACGAAATAACGATCTAATTTTAAATGGATTCAGACATTTGGAACGTATTTTTCTACATGGTGTCGTAATAGAGAGAGAGCTCATGGTCTACTTCGGGCGTAGGCCACGTAACGATGATGTAAAGCAGGCCTGGGCAAAGTGCGGCCCGCGAAGCTATTCTGTGCGGCCCGCGAAAGGTCGCTTAGAATTCAAAACATAAAACTTGCTTTTCGAATGACTGAAACCATAGGATGTATCAATTACTTGGAAGCCTGCTGTTTATTGATATGCCACGATCAAGGTGCCTAACTACCTCGCATGCGTAATCCAGATTCAAAATAAAGGCAATGTAGCAACGTATGAGTAGCAATTGAAGTCACAAGAAATAACTCTTTCCATATAGTTTGGTTCGAACCTTCTTTGTTGCCATTGTTACATTACACATTGTACGGTATGTGTTTCAAATTGTTACGTGATACGTTTCCAAATCCCTAATTCGTAAAACAAGTCAATCAGTGCTCGCGATTACTATATGACTCATCATATCTATTACCCATAATGGATCAACGGGAATGCCAAAAAGGAAAGCCGAAAACTGACGTTCGAAGAAGGTGTAGACTTGGCACTAAATATTTGTATATTGAAGTCAGGGATAAACCCGTTCTTTTAGTTTTTGCCGGCCATGTCGCCAAAATTACGGATTTTAATTAATGTCGGTCTTTTGACAAAAACACGACACTCTCAGTCAAGGGAGGGCGACGTTCAGAAAAACTGATAGCTTCACCCAAAATCAAGGCTATTTAAGCTGCACACGGCTCGGAAGGAAGCGACCAAGAAAATAAGCTTTGTGCTATTGCATATACATTTCAGGGCAGTGGTTCTCGGACTGTGGGGGGACAAAGCATCAGAAGGGGGCGCGAAGCAGAAGTTTATTGAAATTTTTTTTCGCGCTCCGGGCGATTTACCTCCAGCTTACAGGTATTACTCTGTGTATCTTCCTACTTTGATATTTCAGAATTCACTCATCAACAGCTATAGTAATTCCATGCCATCAAACTATCCGTAGGCCGTAGGGATTGCTAGAGTTCTGGTTACACTTTTCAATATTTTGTGATATCGTGATAACGGGGGTGCGTAAGTTTTCACTTCATAAACGGAGGCGTGCCTAAAAAAGTTGGAGAACCACTGTTTTAGAGTCTTAACAGAAGGATAGGGGTTTAATGAGAGGCAAAAATGTATCATGCTCATCATTTGTTTCGAATCATGACGGCGAATAGTTAATTATAAAATTAACCGTCACTTTCTCATTACGTGACATGAACACATTCAGTGAGCGGCATTTATTAACAATGTCATTTGGAAATAAAATAAAAATACACTGGAGAATATGGCTAAAAATTTTAACTCGGCCCGCCAACGTGTTTTCAACTTCTCATTTGGCCCTCGAAGGAAAATAATTGCCAACCACTGATGTAAAGAGTTTTACGAAACTGTTTAAATTTGAAAGTATACTGCAACTAGTTTCGTATAACTTATACGCTGTAGACTGCAAACTTCGTTTCATCGGACAGTGCTATTAAGCGGCACTTGACAATGTAATAGAGGCTATAGCAAATAGCAAGTTCGCATTTCTTTCAAAGGAAAGAGATCAATCACAATGAAGTTTGTGGTCTTTAACATGACTTCGTGAGCTTCTCCCTGCAGAAACTTCAACAGACAAAGCATCAATACCCGAGTAACTAACGCAGTTCACGCGATATGATAAGATTAGGACGTTATATATTTTTATTCTTGTCCTTTTTCCTTCAATAGAACCTCGCATAAATATCTAATACATTCAGATGTATATATTTCTCGTAGATAAACATCGATTTCATTTGATTTTTGAAAGTTCACCGGTCCGCAAGTTTTGATTTGAAATTTTACCGGTCCGCGAGGTCAAAAAGGTTGAAAATCAATGGATTATACGGCTATTCTTTTGTGGATGAATATGTCAAATGGTAATGCCTCAATGATGAAGGCAATTCATACGATCTGGCGAATTCGGAAGGAAGGTCCGTATTGACGTATACGTCGGTTATATCGGGGGATCGTCCGTAGGCTCATGCAACATATTTTTATGGAAAGTATTTATACAACTTTAAAAAAATTGTATATTTTTAAAAGGCCTTTGTTTAAAACACTGTTTAAAACATGTTTACAGCAGCTTGTTTTAAAGGCAATCTACCATGTATAACGGAATATATTCATCACGCCATATTGTAATTCAGTATAGCACGGTACATTATGTCAAGATATTCATCAATTCCCGAGAAGCACTCCTCCGTAATTTCATGTTTCTCGTGAGAGATATTAATTGATAAGGCTTGTCATGCCGTTATACCACTCCCATATTCGCCTATGCGTTGTTCCAATATCATTACATTCATGTACTTGTTGCACAATTGAATATAGGTTGGGTTAATAAAGACGGTTATTACATTGGAGCGGTAACAAAACCTCGTCGTGGTCTCTCTGTCTCCTCAAGACAGACTGTAGCGTGTCACGTCAAATGGTCAATGTAATATTCGTGAATGAGGTCATAGGTCCGTCGGAAGAAAAATAACGCAACGCTGTACGTGTAAAGCAACCTTCTGGAGACAGATTACATATCAATAACATCAAAATAATATAATTCGCTCTGCGTTATCATACGATCTCAAATTAACTTTGAAAGAGGGGAAAATGTTTTGCCAATATCTATTTTTCTCAGTAAGCCGTTGTATTCGAACGATCGGCATTATTCCACTCCGTCTATCTCTGTGGTTTCGGGTCACGCTTCATCGTTTTATTATGGGCTACCTTGCGAAAATTGTGTCACCATAGTGTCCTATATGATGTGGACACAAGCAAATCTCTCGGCTTAGTGAAATTGGTCTACGTCACATTTTTTCATTTGGTCAAAGGCAATTTGACGGTAAATTTTTACTTTGCCGAGCAGCAAATTTCATAAAACGGGTTTCAATCGAAAGCTACCGCGGTACTGATTGCGAAAATATAAATTTCGTTCTGCTCGTCGTCCTGGAACCTCCCAAAATCAGCCTAGAATGTTGCATTGTAACGGAGTTTGGTATAGTGACGCAGAATGCCGTCTGGTAGCAGGTGAGGAGCGGCGCATACCGCAAGCGCATTGGCCATTGTTGCGCAACCGATTGAGTAGTCACACTCTCACTCTCGTGCTCAGACGGCATCGCTGCGTTAAGGCCTCTGCACACTGAGCTCGCGACCCGATAAAACGAGAGAATCGCGCCTGTTAACAACGACTGGACCATGCAGACCGGAGTCGCCGGCAACTCGCAACATGCCGTCTGCGTCTCTGCGACAGGGTTGCGCAACTCCGCGACAAAGTTGAAAATTTTTAACTTTGTCGCGAGTTGCGAGCGACTGGTCAGCAGTTACTGATTGTTAGCTCTATGTCACCGCAATAGTTTGTCCGGGTATTGCGTGTTTTGGCATCTATAATTGTTTCCTCATTGAATTTAGACTGATTTGAGGCCATTTTAAAACTTAAGCTTAACTGCAAGAGCGCATTCTACTGTATGTACGCAGTACCGGTACTTCGTAATTACCAAAGGCCAACCAGCTCCAGCAGTACCGATACCGCGAATCTCTCAGTCATTGTATGTCTACAGGTGGATTTATTATATATATACCTTGTCTGGTTCATTTTAACCTGTACAGACTGTACAATGTACATTGGTTGGAAACTGGGTTAAGCAGGTACATATAATCGTGGTATGTCATGGGTTCACTGATGTATATTTCAGGTATCGGTACATCTCAGAACACGACGTCTGAAAATCTTTTTGTTGACTAGGTAGCAGCAGTGAAACTCTTGATGTTAGATTTCGTCTATTCTCCTCTTTATCAGACTTCGGTACGAATTGTAGTGGCTAATATTATGAGTCAGAAATGGACTATGCATCATTATGGAGAATGAATCAACCAGGCCTACGGATCAGTTTCCATGCTTGATAACTGAGGGCGAATCGAAGATTGAAAAGGAAAGAATTCCAGAGTTATATTTGAATATTGTCAAGACTCAATTCATTTACAATAAAATTATAATGCATTTGAATGTTGTTCTCTATCATATCGATAAATTAATGTATGAGTGCTTGACACTTGACAGTTGATGCAGTCACTGAGGCAGTGGAATACAGAAAGGCTTGGTGTTTGTAGCCATAATAGGCTACAGCTAGAACTGCAGAAATTTGGATCGGCAAGCGGAAATAGCGCCTTTAACTGGGTCACCCAGATTATGCGTTTCCAGCATTGAAATATGATATTGTGTGTGCATATAAGACGTCATCTTATTCATTGACAAACCCATGTATACCCATCGAAATATTCATTTTGCGATCTATCGGGAGCTGTGGAATGTGTATCCATTGCGAGACTTCGGACAGAACGCGCAAGAGCTGTAGTTGCCGCTTGTGGGCACTGCCGGGACCAGTGTGCATTGCTTCGCGACTTACGACTCGCAACGCGCAACTCGCGAGGTCAGTGTGCAGAGGCCTTTACAATACCAAACGCAACATTCGCGGCTGATTTTTGCTTGTGTCCAATGTTCCCTCTAATTTTTGACGAGTCTGCGCACACTCACCAACTTACTGCGCAGACCCTTGGACAACAGTGCGTAACGACTACAAAAAGGTCATCACTTCGGATTTCTTGTGCGCAACATGGATTTTCTGTGCGCAGAGACCGTGTCAGCACTGCGTATTTGCGCACGTGCGCAGCTTAGAGGGAACATTGCTTGTGCCCACACCATATAGGTCACTGTGGTGTCACGTATGTCATCTTCACTGTTGCAACTCCTCGTCGCGACCAAGCAGGTAGCAGCAAACAACGACGATTGAAAATGGGTTGGTGCCGGTGACAAACTTCACCCACGAATATATCAGGCGCCGGTACCCATTCCAATATTGGCTGGCATATAGGCCTGGCCAAATCCATTCACTGCGCATTTGTGATGCACCTGCGTTCTCCGAAAACGATCATTATGAATTACATACATTTTACGATTTTTTTAATTTGTTCGTGACCCAGGGCGAGCTGTTTATGGATAACATTGAACATCATGTGTGAAAATCAAGTAAGCTAATAATAATTGATGTTTACCGCAGCTCAGTCTGGCGTGCAAGGACAACTCTTTCGCGATTTTATCACTTGAAAATATATTTATGACTTTCGAGTATTATGTTGTGCAGATGCTGACAATTGAGACAAACATTGTAATTTTAGATGCATTTTTTATCCATATGCATTTTCATTACACATCCATACAGCTAATTGATATCTTACCGCAGCAATATTCGCATTGTTGTTACCGAATTCGATTTGTCCGTATGCATCCGTTGGGTCGCCATTTCTCTGCTTAATGTTGTTTCTGATGAATGAGTCAATCTCCTTAAAATAGTAACCGAATAAAACATATACATAACCCCAATATCAAGCCTCTTACACTGACTGTCGGCATGGTTGTAGGTGAGAAGATTGTATAGTATACCCGACACCTAGACACGGAATACAATACCTCAATGCATTTGTCCCAGCTACATAATGAATTGCAAAAGAGCTACCTTACCCGTGACCTCATACAACACTTGCCAGTAGAAAGGCAATTTTGCGACGACTTAATTCGATCACACTGTGAATCTCGGACAGCTGATGATGCCTAAACGTAAGACGCCAATACAATCATTTTGCATATACTTCCAGACAGAGTGTAATCATGCGCGAAGCCATATGATCAATAGAATGAAAATGCTGCAGTTCTTTTTACCTATACCTCTGTTTTGTTGAGAGCTCCTTCGTGCCATTGCGTCATACCATCACGTGGTTTTGTGTCATATTTATATTACATCCTAACGAATGGAATCGTTGATCACAGCCATTATGGCCACACGGCATTAGATTTAGTGTTCTTTGACTTCAACTGGTGTTCCAGCGCATTTGTCTGCAAATCTAATGTTTTTTTTCTTGCAAAATGCATTCAAATGAGGATGGTATTTTAATGTGCTTTATATCAGTGGTTCTCAACTGCCGGTCCGCGACGACTTTTCTACCGGTCTGCCAGGTATATTGGAATTCGTGAGGTAACATTAGGTCTCGAAACATGTTCAGTTCATGTTCAATTTGACGTCATGCGAACGAAAAGAACGAGCTGACTCGCTAAACCGTGCAGTTTTCATGATCATTCGTTTTCGAATCATTCATTTTGTGCAGGACCATAACTGCAGCACTCCACCTCCCTCTAATTATAGGGGTCGAGCTTGAAGGGGGTCCAAAGTTATTTCGTGAATGAACATAAATTACGGAGTATTTTTGTTGAAACTTCATCCAAATGTCTTCGATTTTTTCCGCGATTTGTCCGACTTATTGTCACTAAATGCCTTGATTACTGGATGCCCTTCCCCCAGGAAATATGCATGATTTATAGGAGTGGGCATCTCGGCGTCAGCCATTGCCACGCCACGACGCGCCAACACATGATGAAGTTAAGGCTATAACACACGACTCCGAAAAATATTTGGCAGCGAGAAAACCTTGGTGGAAAAGGACTGCCCTTTTTTGACCGAGAACTTCGATATATATATGTCAAATTGTCCATAGGCACTTAAATGTCTGGCGCCTAATTTCGCTGTCCTGGCAATATGTACCCCACAGGACAAATGCCATCAAACAGAGAAAAGTTATTTTCCATTTCCATCTGCCTATACAGTTATACACGCAGTAGAATGGATGTGCTGACAAGTACTGGTGAGAACATCCCTCCGACTGTGAGAGACCCAAGCCCAACGTATTTTTTGCGGGGGTCAGTCATGATTTTGTGGATGGCCATATTGGCCAAGAATAGCTGTTGCCGGGTGTTTTCGTGCGGCGCATTGTAGGCCTATCCGTCGTAGCCAGAGTAGCCTACGTATGCTACTAGTGGGCAATGAACGTTGAGTAAGGTAGGCTTACCATATTTTGAAAATCTAAAAAGAGGACACTTTTTCAGAAAATTGCAACTTGCAAAACCGGAGTAGAATTCTCAAAGACCGGTGAATTTTTTTCACTTTGCGATCGGTTGACTAAAAAAAAAAAAGGTCATCTTTTCCGCTCAGAGATCAAAATACCGTTTTTCTCTCCACATTGTCAGGTGGATGACTAAAAAAAAGGTCATCTTTTCGCTCAGAGCTAAAATCACCGTTTTTCACTCCGAAATACCCGCCGGAGCGTCACTTCTGTGCTAATTTGCGGCATATCACTCGCAATTTGCTCTAAATCTGACCTAAATTTTCAAAAAAGAGGACAAAATCTCAAAAAAGAGGACAAAACGGCGTCCTCCGAGGACACTTTCAAAAAAGTCAAAAAAGAGGACGTATGGTAAGCCTAAATAAGGTATCTCCCAAGAAGTGTTTCGGAATCGAACCAAGCACCTTGTCGTGCTACCATAGCCTCTATAAGGCCATATATATCATATATATATGATAGTTTTCACTTAGGTATTCAATGCCGCCTGAGCAGTGGTGTGAATGAGCTCCGGAGCTGAAGCTCATTTTTGATAAAAGACAGCTGCAAAGCCCTGATAGTTAGGCCGAATACCGATAGATGTAAACGGTTGAGTTTTGCGGATGAGTCTAGTACGTAGCAGTGTTGGGATCAAGTCACTACCTTCGAGTCACGAGTCATTGTAGATTTTGAATCGAGTCAAGTCAAGTCAATCGATTTTCGAAGGTGACTCGAGTCAAGTCAAGTCACTCGATTTTTGGAGGTGACTCGTGTCAAGTCGAGTCAAGTCAAGTCAAGTCACGAGTCAAGTCACAATTCAAGTCAAGTTGCCTTTTCAAAGTATGAGGCATGGTTACGTCATTGAATCTTGTCTGTCGTGCTACCATAGCCTCTATAAGGCCATATATATATGGTAGCACGACAAGGTGCTTGGTTCGACTCCGAAACACTTCTTCTGAAATTTTCAAAGAGAAGAATATTATTCAAGTTGGCGTGGTTGGTTAAATCCACGGCCTACGGCGCCAAAGAATGTAAAAGCACTGCGGGAAAGGCATTTTTGCGTCGACTCAGTAGACTCACTAAAGTAAAATCAGATGGAGGCCATCATGAACATAATTATTTACGACCAAAACCCTCAAATGTCACTCTCTAGCACAGACCTGGGCAAAGTGCAGCCTGCAGGCCAAATGCGACCAGCGAAGCTATTCGGTGCGACCCGCGAAAGGTTGCTTGGAATTCAAAAGATAAAACTTGCTTTTTGAATGACTATAAAACCATAGGCTGTATCAACTGGGCTGGAAATTCATTTACTTTGAAGCCTGTTCATTAATATGCCACGATTACGCTGCCTATACGTACCTCCCATGCGTAACCAGATTCAAATTGAAGGCAATGTGGCAAAGTCTGAGTAGCAATTAAAATCACAATAAATCACTCTTTCCATATAGTTTAGTTCAAACCTTCTTCGTTGCCATTGTCACATACTACGCATTACACGGTATCAAATTGTTACGTGATACGTTTCCAAATCCCTAATTCGTAAAAAAGTCAATCAGTGCTCGCGATCATTATATGACTCATCATATCCATCCTCAATAAATGATTAACGGGCATGCCGAAAAAAAGAAAGCCGAAAACTGAAATGGAGAGAAGGTTTAAACTTTGGAGCACTAAATATTTGTATACTGGAGGCAGCGGTAAACCCGACGTTGTAGTTTTTGCCGAGCATGTCGCCGAGATTAGGGATTTTAATTTAAGTCGGTCGCAATTTACCCGAATCTTATAGTTTTTGCTCTGCGTATTGTCAGACTTTGATATTTCTGAATTCTCTCACTGATATTGAACCAACCGTTGGGTACTCGATGCAACTTCAAGGGGCTTACTATATGCTTTTGCTAATTATGTGGATGTTAAATGATTTTAATGAATTATGTCAATATTATTGGTTCTTCCATATATTACTATATAATTTTGATCCTATCTCCGCCCACGTGATCAGAATTAGCGTTAGAGCTGGTGGAGGATGATGACTTCGAAAATGCAAGGAGAATAATCGTATAGGCCTACGTCGTTAGGTCATGTTCATGTCACAAGGATAAGATTATTTATCAGCCTAATGCTGATGCGCACCGCCCCACAGAGCTATATAAACGCCGCACATCCGGTGATTTCCAATCTTTTATGGTCGCGACTCCATTTCCAATTTTTCGTGGCCCAGCTCCAAATTTGATAAACTGATTACTAATTAAGGTCGGCACATTTGCCCAGACTTACTCACGGCCTATTTTGCAAGCTGAATACGTTCAACATCTTCGTGAACCGCAGAATAAAGGCAAACTACCCCAGGTTTAGAACCACTATATCTTTGAATAACGCATCCAAACGGTCTGAACCGACTCTATGGATATGCCGTTGTCTTATCATTGCGATTACAATTAGACTTAATTCTGTAAATGAATGCCATTTTTATTTATTTTTGATCACAGTTTTTGCGGGGGTGGTATTCCCATATTGAAGCCAATACATGTGATATAAAATTGCGCGCAGAGCGAAGAAAAATTTCATGTAGCATAAATCTGCCGAAAAATAATATTGTTTATATTGATTTACGAAAAAATTAGAGCTTACTTCGAGCCCTCAAAATTCAGGACGTTTAGGCATATTTTAGAAATTCCTCACAGACGCAGTTCTAACAGTGAAATTCCGGACATGTCCGGGAAATTCCGGACGTATGGCAACCCTAATATATATAGCATTATTGCCTCTTTGAGCAGCCTTTTCTAGCTAACCGCGTTGCTGCGCATTTGTCAGCAGGAAAGTCAAATGTTCATAGCTGCAACAGATGCTACTGCAATCTTTGATAGTTTTCACTTAGGTATTCAATGCCGCCTGAGCAGTGGTGTGAATGAGCTCCGGAGCTGAAGCTAATTTATGATAAAAGACAGCTGCAAAGCCCTGATAGTTAGGCCGAATACCGATAGATGTAAACGGTTGAGTTTTGCGGATGAGTCTAGTACGTAGCAGTGTTGCGATCAAGTCACTACCTTCGAGTCACGAGTCATTTCGAGTCATTGTAGATTTTGAATCGAGTCAAGTCAAGTCGATTACCAGTGAACCCGTCCCTAGGTGAACCCGTCCCGTGAACCCGTCCCTAGGTGAACCCGTCCCTAGGTGAACCCGTCCCTCGGTGAACCCGTCCCTCGATGAACTCGGCATCTACGGCAACCCTAATATCCCCCTCCTCCAACCCTAATATCCTACCCCCGGCAACCCTAATATCCCACCTCCGGCAACCCTAATATCCCACCTCCCCCAACCCTAATATCCCACCTCCACCAACCCTAATATCCCACCTCCGGCAAACCTAATATCCTAACCCTAACCCTAATATCCCACCTCCGGCAACCCTAATATCCTACCCCAACCCTAATGAACCCCCACCGGCAACCCTAATATCCTAACCCTAATATCCCACCTCCGGCAACCCTAATATCCTAACCCTAATATCCTACCCCAACCTTAATATCCCCCCTCCCCCAACCCTAATATCCCACCTCCGGCAATCCTAACCCTAACTCTAATATCCCACCTCCGGCAACCCTAATATCCTAACCCTTACCCTAATATCCCCCCTCCCCCAACCCTAATATCCCACCTCCGGCAACCCTAATATCCTAACCCTAACTCTAATATCCCACCTCCCCCAACCCTGATATCCCACCTCCGGCAACCCTAATATCCCACCTCCGGCAACCCTAATATCCTAACCCTTACCCTAATATCCCCCCTCCCCAACCCTAATATCCCACCTCCGGCAACCCTAATATCCTAACCCTAACTCTAATATCCCACCTCCGGCAACCCTAAATCCTAACCCTAACCCTAATATCCCACCTCCGGCAACCCTAATATCCCACCTCCACCAACCCTAATATCCCCCCTCCCCCAACCCTAGTATCCTACCCGAGCACAATGTCCCACTCCCCGAACCCTAATGTCTCCCCCCCCCCTACCCTACCCAACCCTAACACCCCACCTCAACCTACAGTTGCAATAACGAGCAGACCACAATCACCCTGACTGTGTGATCTACGCATGCTCTGACCTCCTTACAAGATCGACAAATCAGTTGATAATAACATTATTAGTTTAATAATTCATATTAATACTTGTTAACACACTTAATTTCAAAATTTCCCGAGGGACGGGTTCACCTAGGGACGGGTTCACCTAGGGACGGGTTCACGGGACGGGTTCACCTAGGGACGGGTTCACTGGCAACCGTCAAGTCAATCGATTTTCGAAGGTGACTCGAGTCAAGTCAAGTCACTCGATTTTTGGAGGTGACTCGTGTCAAGTCGAGTCAAGTCAAGTCAAGTCACGAGTCAAGTCACAATTCAAGTCAAGTTGCCTTTTCAAAGTATGAGGCATGGTTACGTCATTGAATCTTGCTAGCTGTATAAAATACAGATTGAGTGGTCATTGATTTTTAACCAATGAACGAATATACACGCAAAAAGGGCGCTGTATCGCTCACATATACGTAGAACTGCTAACTACGTAAGTAATTGCATAGCCTCAGGTTATAGTTACCATCCAAAATAGAGAATAGCGAATTGATAAGATGCAATACATTACGTATTTACAAATTGATATATGATATATTCGAGCCGGCGGCGATGGTTGAGGACTATATACAGTATATTCGAATTATATTTCAATAAGACAAGAGGTTTGATTAAGGTACGAACAGTGAACAGAAATACACATTTTGCTATTAAATTACTTTACTATACTTGTTTGCGACAACATAAGCTGTAAGCTTCGGTCCTTTCGTTTGCGGTCAATTTATTAGTGAGAGAACAATGGAGGTTCAGTAAAACGCACGACCAATCAATGATTGGTCTCTCTCACGGGTTACACCAGCGTTTCGCGAGCAATCCGAACACATGCAAGATACAATAACTTTTGTCGACACCGATTACTTGATGACTTGAAATTGACTCGTGAATCTTTCTCCGGGTCACGAGTCAATCCTCATTTCTGATACGCCGAGTCAAGTCAAGTCATTTTAGCAAAGTGACTCGAGTCAAGTCAAGTCATTCGAAAAAGGTGACTCGAGTCTGACTCGAGTCAAGTCATGACTCGAGTCATCCCAACACTGGACTACGTAGTTCCCTTTTACTCATCAAATATATTCCACCTCTCCAATATTTTTTCTGGCTACTCCCTCGAATATAATCAAGGTTGCATTCAAAAATTCTTCATAGCCTGACCACGAAATTTGGGATAGAGAACGACTACCCTTTTCGCCCAGTGCCCAGTACCAACACGGTCTCAAATGCACTATCTGACGACTAAAGGAAACTCATGAGTCACGAACACTGAAGTGGTCCGCGCAATGATTCTGGACTAGGGCTAGTTTGGATATCAATAATTTTCACTATCCGGATAACGGATATATCCGGATATACTATTAGGAATTTATCTAACCGGTTAACCGGATAATAACTGCTAAGTAAGACAATCGATTTCACGAGCGAATACGAGAAAAACCCACGGAAATTTAATATTCACTGCTTTTGCAACGCCGTCCTTATAAAGCACAACGCATTAATTGTGGCATCCTGTAGCCAGGACCGGAATCTTAACAAAGAGTCCACATGCATCAAATGCTCTTTCAGCTTTCACAGAAGTGGGCTGAATAGTAAGCAGCGCTTCGTAGAGAATCTAAAGGTTGGTAGGTCGTTTCCCGGAAATTTCAACGACTTTACAGTCCTTTTGGCCATTCTTCTGTTTAGGTTTGGAGTACTAGAAGGACGAAGAGCTGATACTGGAATTGATGCCGACATGATACCTCGCTCAAATTCCTCTGTGAGAAATTCACGTGATCAGGCACGCAGCCAGCAGAAAATTAAGGGGGTGTTGGAAATAAAATTAGGGGGTTTCGATTTTTTTTTTTCGAATCAAGTATCAGCGGGAACCAATTACGGTTGCACGCACGCACATGTTTGCGAACATTCGATGTCATTCAGTTTCGCGATGTCACTATCACAATCGCTAACCAAAATACACTTAACGGCATATCGTCACCAAGCCATCGAGAGATAGAAGCGAACGCATGCTAGGCCCGAGACGCGATGGTTAGGCTAATAGGGTTGCCATACGTCCGTAATTTCCGGACATGTCCGGAATTTCACTGTTCAAACTAGCGGTCTAGCGTCCGGGAGGAATTTCTAAAATTTGCAAAATGTCCGGAATTTTGAAGACTTGACGTGGGCTCATAATTTTTTCGTAAATCAGCATAAAAACACTATTTTTGGGAATATTTATGCTGATGCATGATATATGAAGACTACCACCCTCGCAAAAACTGCGATAAAATATTAATAAAAACAACCTTCATTTACTGGATTAAGCCTATAATTGCAATCGTAATTATATAGGAGAACGGTATATTCCTAGAGATCGTTAAGGCCGTTTAAATGCTTTATTCAAACTGTGGGGTCGTTTGCCTTTATTCTGGGGTTTGCGAATATGTTGAACGAAACCAGCTGCCAAAATAGCCGTGAGTAAGTTTGGGGAAAGGTGCTGACTTTTTTTAGTAATCAGCTTGTCAAATTTTGATCTGGGCCACGGAACATTTTCAAATTGGAGATGGAGATGGAGTCGTGTGTTTCAATGCAATGTGCCCTAAGTTTCCAGTTGAACGAGCAGTAGCTATAGATATAAATAGGTATTGATCACTTTCAAAACCGGAGGAAAATCCTGAAAAATGGTAATTTTTCCCCACTTCGTGGTCGCTTGACTAAAAAAGAAAAAGAGGCTCAACTCCCGGAAAATACAGTTTTTCTTTCACATTAACAGGTGGTTGACTGAAAAAAAAGGTCAACTTTCCGGTCCAGCTCCCGAAATAGCCGCCGTAGCGTTCATATAGTGCTGACTTAATTTGTATCAGTCGAAATTGTCCCTATATGTAACCAAAATCCCCAAAAAAGAAGACAAAATCTCCAAAAAGAAGACATTTGGGCGTCCTCCGAAGACACTTTAAAAAAATCAAAAAAGAGGACAAATCATCTTAAAATAGGACGTATGGTAACCCTATGATAATTTGATGTTCAACACGTGATTCACGGTTGAATACGCCGAGACGAATACTGCTTAGCCGGCTAAAAGCAGCATAATTGCTATAGTCCTATAGTCATGGCCGCAATTGCCGCACCCCCCCCCCCCCCACACACACCAATTGAGGGGGGATGAGCTCGAAGGGGGCCCAAAATTATTTCGGGAATTAGCATAAATTATAGAGAATTTTTTTTAATTTATGCAACTTTTTCAAAAAATCGCGATATGCGCGATTTCAATTCGCCACATATCTTGATTATTGGGTACTCTTCCCCCTGAAAAAATACGCAAGATTTATAGAAATAGGAATATCAGCGTTGGCCATGACCGCACCAAGACATATAAAGTCGGCCATGTAACATGTGACTCCAAGAAGTGTGTCAGAACGATAGGCTGCGAGAAAGCCTTGGCCGTAAAGGACCGCTTTTATGCTGACCAAAAACTTCGTTATATATACAAAATACATATAGGTTTATTTGTCCATATAGACACCTAAATGACTGGCGCCGAGCGTTCTTGTCTTATCAATCTGAAGCTCACAAGACAAATACCATCCCGCAGGAAAGAATATTTTATGCCAGTGAAGAAATACCAATCTGAAATCGTGTGATCTTTCAGTTTAGTAGGTTTGGGGAATTCTACATTTTTTGATATAGCGGACAGGAGGTCACGAAATAACATCATGTAAATAAGTCATAGCTAGGGGTCCACCCGCCCGAAGATGTTTAATTTTACGGGGTCTGCACTTTCAATGACACCTCTCACTCAGCTCTACCGGTAAATCTGATGACGCGGGCAAAGAGGACAACCATGCAATTCCCGATCTTATTCACCGATTTTATCATGAATTATCGAAATATTCGCGCGTCGCGCTGTCTCACTAAACAGTACAACTTCAATTTCGTGGCAAAAGCGAACAACGTGATGCGGGGTCAGTTTATCACCCTATGGGAGCCCGGGGTCCCGACGAAGTTTTGTTAAGTTCCTGCTAACGGGTATACCCCCGGAGATGTTTAATTACTATTGAGGGGGCCTATACTTTTCAAACACACTTCACTCAGCTCTACCGGTAAATCAGATTACGTGAACAGAGACAGGAACAAAATTGATAGCAATACATGCAATTCCCGATCATTTGACCGATTCAGTGATGAAACTAAAGAAATTCCTCGCGCTTCGCGCGTTTAGGCGAGAAAAGCTGATTAACTTAGCGGACACCCAATGCAGCAGATAAGTAGCGGTAAACAGTGTACAGTTTTGAAATCTCGCCAGGGCAATAAAACTACTCCGAAATAGTGCCGCAATACATTGGGTTGTGTCCTGGTGAGTAGAAGTATAGCTAACCAAAGTATTATAGGTTTAGCTGGCCGACTACTTAACCTGGAGTCCTGTACTGTATTCTGGTGAGATCTTCTTAAGACGCAGATATACGCAAGACATACGAATATATTTCAGACGTTGTAACAAGTAGGTTTAGCAAATGAATCTCATCTCGAGTCAACTAAACATGCGCTTATATAGACTCGTGATCATTGCAATCGGAAGTCTTATTCGTTTCCTAATATGGCGTGGAAAACACAATGTTGGATAGTATCATATGGTCCCGCAAGCAGGTGTATCACATCTGTCTCATAGCTGTATCAGCGGTATAAATTGCAACACTCTGCAACAGTTTGACAGCGGTTGCCTCTGATCGAATGAAAGCCAGATCGAATGAGATCTGCTTGCGGTTAGTAGGTTCATGTAGATTTGGAGGTTGTCAGTTACGAGATATACACATTTCATGGTTGAACGACAACAGGGATCTGTTACAATAGCCATGATGACTGTTTGGGTCCGTTTCATAGCAGTAGTATTTGTGCGGCCCGCCCCGACCGTACTCTGAAATTCTAAATTTGGCCCTCACACCGAAAAAGTTTGGGAACCACTGATCTATATAGTAATATATGAAACGACCATTATTATTGACAGAATTCATTCAAATAATTTAACGACCAGATGCATATAGAAACCAGATTCATACAGCAAGCACCCCATCAAGCACCCCCCCTCCCATGAAGTTGCATCGAGTACCCTATAGTGTGGGCTCGAAATCATTGTTTATTTGGGCGGGAGGGGGCTGAAAACATGTCCTTCCGGTACTGGTTACACAACGCACAGCAACAAACTCTTGAACCGGATGGATCGTGAGTTCGTGAACACCTCTGGTCTATGAGCAAAGCTTTGCTAGTGTGACGTCATGACTCATTTTGAAATCCACTAGTAGGCGCTAAAGAGTGTCCGGGATTGGGGTTGCTGAAATATGGTAACCCTAGGTTAGCCCACCTATGATATCTTTCGTATGCCTATTGCAGATGCGATTGTTTAGGTCAGCGATAATATCGTGAGCACCAAGCCAATGCAGATGCGATTGAGCAAGCCAGCGATGGCATAGTGTGCACGCTGCACAGGGCCTATTGCAGATGCGATTCTTGTATCCAGCGGAACTATAGGTTGGTTGGAGACGCGATAAATCAGGCCGGAGACGATAGCCGAGTCCGCGGCAATCAATGATATATATCATTGGCGGCAATCAATGACCTAATTTAACGAACCTCTCAGCGGGAGATCGCGTCGCGTTACATCAAGGGTCGGCAACCTACGGCCCGCGGGCCGCATCCGGCCCGCCAAGCGAAATCGTCCGGCCCGCGACTTAATAATTAGTTATCACAAGAATACGGCCCGCCGTTTCACAATGCTTTTCAATCTGCAGTGCCCCACTGCTTGGAAAGAATGCGGTAGTGCTATGATATCATATAAGTTTCCTACCTCGTATTAGTTTATTGTGACGCCATAAGACGAAGGCGGTTGAATCAGGAGTTGAAGATTGTCTGTATAGTAGAGTAGAATAGATCAGTGCTTACTGCTTATCAATCGGGTGAATCTCGCAACCGAAAGTGTACCATACTTTTTAACGGGTTTACCGATGGGGTGTGACAACTGACAATAAAGGCGTCCTTCCTCTGCCTCAAAAACGATTGGAACATCTCAGACGCAATGATAAAATCTCACACTTATACTGTTTAATTACAGATAACTAGCCTCCGTAGGTTAGTTATCCATAGTTTAATTCCCAAAAGGCATTGTGCAACAAGACAACAAACCTGAAGTGTTTTGGCCACAATGATGAAAACTGTTAATATAATTTTGTCTCACAAACTGAATCACCAACATTGTTACGCCAAATATTACTAGAAGCAGAGAATCAATATGGCGATGTAATATATATCTGCCATGTTCGCGCATTAAGTCGAGCAGCTATGCTTGCACGAGTCTATGAACTGAGAAATGAAATGGCAACTTTCTTCGAAAATACAAATATCGCCGACTCATAATCTTATAATCGAAAATGGGTATCTTATTATCTTGCTCCCCTGGTACATTTAACGTCACATCTGAACAAATTGAATTTGCAACTTCGGGGGGAAAACAACTGAATACATGAGATGTTGAGGCGCATTCGAAACAAATCTGCGTCTCGGGGAATTTCAACAGTACAAAAAAATTATGCTCACTTTCCTATACTGGAGGAGAGAAACCCTAGTACCAACGCTATATTTGTAACCATGATACGAAATTTAATTACTGACTATTCACCCGTTTTATCGACATTCCTTCTATACAAAATAAATTCTGAATATTCAGTACTCATTTAATGTGGACGCCAATAGCATTGCCTGAAAATTTCAAATGGGCCTTTTTGAAATGCAATGCAGTTGGATTGAATGAGAAATTTCATACAAAGAGCATATCGCTACATGACTTTGATAAAGAGTGCGTTCTTGAATTTTATCTTTGTCCCAGCTTGTCCAACAATGCAAAAGATATTGCATCGATTTTTGGAAGCACGTACGCATGTGAGCAATAGTTTTGAACGATAAAATTCACGAAGAGCAAGCTAAGATCACGTACTTCGGAAACGCATTTAGAATATGGTCTGATTCTTGCTTCATCTGACTTGTTATCAGAAGTTGAAAACCTTTCACAAAGCAAGCTGCGCCAATTGTCACATTTATTCTGCGTTGTTGAAGTGTAAATACGTGTGTTTTATGATCGGTATGATTGAGATTGCAGCAATGTAGTATAATGTACCGAAGTAAGCGTAAAATATAGTATGAAGAAAAATTCCGGCCCGCCAAAAAGTTGCACACTCGAAATTTGGCCCGTGACTAACAAAAGGTTGCCGACCCCTGCGTTACATCATAGCAATTTACAGCGTGAACTGGTGTCAATCAAAAGCAAATTTCGCACTGATTACAAAAATATAAGTTGAAATGCGGCCCGGGAACTGAAACCCCCTGAAAATCGACTTCAAAGGCAGAAATCGTCATTGTTTCACACAATGGGGTCACCGGTAGACAATCGCCGTTTAACTCTTCGTTTGTGACGCGACTGAGCGTGTGTGCGGAGACGAGCCGTGCTGTAACACGTAGCCCAATACGAGTACGGTAGTTCGCGTCGTTGCGCGTTTACAACCTTCGACAAATGCACGGTACAGCACAGAAGCCTCCACGTATCATCGTAGAAGAAGTTACTCACTATTTTTGTATAAATGATGTCACTGATCTGTCAGCTTATGGAGTTGTAGTTGAAATTTCAACTTCTATGGTTAGGTCAGCAAAATGTGCACTCATTCCGGTTCACATTGTCAGTCTGTAGTTCATACATATGTGTTCACTGCTTAATCAAGTTGTCACATTGCCATTGTAAATATGTTATTTCTGGAGCATTTGCAATAACCGGAAATAAGTACTGTAGGCCTACACAAAATGTAAAAAAATCAGGCAGGTTTCACTCGTTGGAATGATTTACACTCGGAATCTGCTTCAGCAGAATAGATGCAGTCGTCCTATAGATGAAAACGTTGCTTTTATAAATCCTAATTTAGCAAATTTGGGAATGATCTCCACAAGTATAGGAAGATTGCTTCACTACGGCTACTATTTACAATTACATCTCTGTTCTGGGTGACGACGAAAAAGGATTACGCTAGCGATAGGTGTCGCTGTAAACCACAACATCGATTGTATTCAGATGGAACTCTCCATTGGGCTCGAAAGTCACGTGACTTCTGGTTCGCTGGGGCCAAACAACTATCTTAGATAGCCGCTGCCTGTGTTAATTTGCGATATTGGTCTGTTTTTAAATCGTATTTTCTGTCTCAGTGAGGTTGTTTGAAGTACAGTTCTGACTTTTATGTTATCTTCTCTGAATTATTAGCTATTTTCAGGACTTTTAGATACTAACTAGGTAGGATTATGTTGTTTTGCAGCCGCGCAAAATGCCAGGGTATAACGTGCCAATTTGTTATAATGGATGAGAAAACAATCCGGAGTAGTCTTTCCATCGACTTCTGAATTGCCAGAAAACGACAGAAAAGTGACTGAAATTAATAAAGCTAGTGAGAATGATAAATATAATTAACATTTGAACTATGTTGACTTGTTTGTTTGGTGGTATCAAATGTCATACCGGTATCTCGTGTGCCCCAAGACAGCGTAATCGAGTCAGCTTCAATAGCAAATGATTTAAGATAAGCCACAATTATTAGATTTTTTTTAAAGTGTTTATATAGTGAAAGTGGCCTAAGAATAGATGCATCAACTGCAGGCATCGGTTAGCTTTTAAGATATCTGTGCCATTTATCGAAAAAGATAATCAAGAATTTCGGTCAGCCAAATTTAAATTTAACCATGCCAATCAGAAGGAAGTTATTGATTGTTTCAAGGATAGTGCTGAGAAGACTGCTATTGCCGGACAAGGACAAGAGTACCGTACTTTCGACTTGTTTTTTTTATGATGCAGCGATTTACAATTTGGTATCATTCTAACTGGAATGTAACCAGGTCTTGCTGTTACTCATGACACTACTTCCTATAATTTAGTACTGGCACTGTTGCCAATGTTTTTCTAAATTTTGGTCAAGTTTCTATACATCAGTGTTGTTCAAAAATAACTTTTTTTCCAAATTTCACTGGCTCATGAACAAAATTGTTAGGTGGCTTGAAAAAAGGTTGCACACTAGATTTGGCTCAATTCCAACATCCAGAAGTGAAGCTATCAGATTTTTAAAAAAATTGAATTTATTGAAAAAATAAAATAGTTTTATTAAATTTTACTGGCTATGCCATGAAATTGTTGAGTTTTCAAAAAATGTATAGCAAATTTGGCTAGTTGAGCCAAATTAAAAATTTTCTACTTTCAGTAGCTTTTGCATTGCTCTATACAAAATTTACACAAATTTCTTGAACAAAAATCAGAGGGTAATTCATAACTATTTTATTCTCTTTATAGATACTTTTAGATGTTTAACAAATCAATGCAAACATTGATGCTAGCCTTAATCTGTACCTGATTGCTGTGCTAGTAAAGTTGCACTGTGCGCTATATGTAAACCATATCCGGGGCATCTCTGATCCCGGCATCTTGTATGATGCAATTGGTATCTCTGCCAAAAACTGCTCTCCAGAAGACACCATCTCCTTTATCGCAAGAACGAGAAGCACACGCACGCTATTTACCCCTTGAACTGTGAGAAAATACAGCTCAACTGTCTATGGAATGACGTCACCGTAGGGAGGTGGAGCGACACACTTCAAGACGCTACCGGCCTTAAAAGTCGGGACCACATATACTTCCTGAACTTGTAGAAATCCACCCAAAACGCTAGGAAGGAACTGACATTGTTGTCGACATATGGTACATCAATGCCACCAGTAGGTCATTTGTGTGAGACCAGCCTCGTAACCATACGGACCCAACAACACTGGTATCCCTTACCGTCGTTCTCAGGGCCAGAGCACCGTAAGTTTACACAAACGCCGTTCAGGATCTTGGCTTGTCAATGGAAGATACTTACGTCGACGCGATGCAGAAACGCAATAACTACACATTGCCATGGAGTACTCACAGTTACACTGCTTGCTGTTATTCTCGTCAATTTCAATATACCAACACAGTCCTATTAATTGTATTGCTTATGGCTGCCCATTTTCAAGCCAACTCTGTGTGTTTAAGTGAGTCGTCAGTTTAAGACTACCTCCACAGTAGCAGTGTATAGCTTAAGTCAAAACTGCATCCGTTTATGGCAAGTTGGCAACATTAATCAGGAATACCTAATCTGTGACCAATACCTACATTCTATTTGTTTCATTCTCGGTACAAAGGAAATACATTCTCAAGTTGTGAATTTGTCGAATTTATTGGCCAGTTATTGATTTCGTCAGCACTCTTAGAATTTTGTAAAATCAAGCGAGATTATGCAACTATGCAAGATTAAGAAAGTATTGTTGTGGAAATATTATTATATCAGAATTAGGTAGTTCTTCTATTCAGAATCTTGAGGGAATCGTCGGCTCCAAAATGAAGAAATGGCATAAGTTTTGAGTATGCAATGCACAAGCTGCCCTGCACTTGTCAAAGTACTTGTGATGCTGGGCAAGTACTATAGTATCACCGACTCATTTCAAAATGAAGACTTTCTTCTAAACGCTTAAGTCTATTAATGATCTTGATTTGGTAGAATAGGGACACTTGATATCTATCAATACACACATCACAAAAGTGCCGTAAACATGTCCTAAAACTACTTTAAAAAATATAACACTCCGGCAAGTATGCAATATTACATAGTACTCTGAAAAGGTGTAAATACTATCTTCTTTACTTTCATTCAGTGTGCATGCCTCCTCTTTACATCGCCTAGGTCAAGATGGGTGTCTGATTCCATAGACTACTCCAAGTCGCTTCGACATCTTCCTGTCTTTTCATTGTATCGCATTTTGTGGTGTATTGAACTGATAAAATTGCTAATAAACCAATGATGATGATGATGATCGTCTGTTTGCACCACAACATAAATGCTTTAAAGTTCAAGGGTCTCTTTGCTTTTTGATAAGCTTTTTCTTTCTTCTCTTGCTTGCTTCCATACGTCCTCGTAAGTGGTGCCGATTTTTGAGCCTCATCGGCTTAACTTAGCCATCTGGGCTTGATTACATGACGCTGCTCATGTAGTTAGGTAAGCAATGGGGAGTCCAGATAAGCCTCCGACCCACTTGCGTCAAGTGGGATTCGAACTCAATTCCAACGCTTCCCCAATCTTTCAGGTAATTTTGCAGTTACCAACCTCTACATCATAAACTTTCATTATACTCATGGCTGAACTGAATATTTCCAAATTCTCTGCCATCACCACCATACATTGCTAATATTGGATGGTCGTTGTCTAAATCATTTTGACTTCTTTTGACCAGATTTGGATTATTTTTGAAGAACTCGCAAATCGTAAAAGTAGCTTAACCAAATCCATCTGAAATCAAATTTAACACAGTACGGTAATGTTACAGTGTTGGGATCAAGTCACTATACCTTCGAGTCACGAGTCATTTCGAGTCATTGCACATTTTGACTCGAGTCAAGTCAAGTCAATCGATTTTCAAAGGTGACTCGAGTCAAGTCAAGTCACTCGATTTTTGGAGGGGACTCGAGTCAAGTCGAGTCAAGTCAAGTCAAGTCACGAGTCAAGTCACAATTCAAGTCAAGTTGCCTTTTCGAAGTATGAGGCATGATAACGTCATTGCATTTTGCTAGCTGTCTGAAATACAGATTGAGTGGTCATTGATTTTGAACTGATGAACGCATATAGAGTTAAATATACACGCAAGAATGCGCTGTATCGATCACATGTAAGTAGAAATGCTAAACCTCAGTTTATAGTTACCAGCAATGATAGAGAATAGATACGAATTGATAAGATGCAATACATTGCGCATTTACAAATCGACATGACACAATTCGAGCCAGCGCCAATGGTTGAGGAATATATAAACTATATTCGAATTCAGTTTCAATGGAACAATAGGTTTGGTTAAGGTAAAAACAGAGAACAGAATATACTTTAATATACTAGTTTACGACAACGTAAGCTGTAAGCTTCGATCAATTCGTTTGCGGTCAATTCATTTGTGAGAGAACAATGGAGGCTCAGTAAAAAGCACGATCATTAAATGATTGGTCACTCTCACAGATCACACCAGCGTTTGGCGAACAATCCGAACATACGCAAGATGCAGTGATTTTGATCAAAGCCGATTATTTGATGACTTGAAATTGACTCGTGAATTTTGCTCCGAGTCACGAGTCAATCCACATTTCTGATAAGTCAAGTCAAGTCATTTTAGCAAAGTGACTCGAGTCAAGTCAAGTCATACGAAAAAAGTGACTCGAGTCTGACTCGAGTCAAGTCATGACTCGAGTCATCCCAACACTGTAATGTTACAATATTAATAATCTCCGATGTTGACTGATCACTGTCTCCGTGTCGATAAGTATACACTTGAAGCATAATAATGCTGCAGCCATACGATGAATAGTTAGTAGGTCCAGATGAAAGTACTAAACCTTGGAATTACTTGTTTGACATAGGCTATCTTAAACTGCTCTGTACTCCATCATGTTAATTGAATACTATACATTGTCATCTATCTGCACGAAAAAAAATCAATCCTGTAACACAAACACATAATGTGACAGCAAAGACCAGCGCAGTAGCAGAAATTGCGACATACAAATGCATTACTGTCGCAGAGAAGATGATACCAGAAACGCGCTTGGCCCCAGACGGTGGTTGCTATGCTGAAAAGTCACGTGACTTTCGAGCCCAATGCCAGCTACGCTGTAAATTGCTATGGTTACATTATAGAGACTGTAGGATGGAGTGCTAACTCTCAAAACCGTGTTTATGTATTCATCCGCATCATCGATAGTAACTTTTGATTGTTTCCTCGAAAAGCTTCATTACAAAGAGTTAGCAGCACATTCGTCATTAAAAGGCATCATATGAGGTATAGGAAACATCAGAACACACATTAGTTACAGTATAATACGTGAATAGTTCGGCGAATAATTGGCAGACGTAAATGCCTTCAGAATGGTCACGCTCGACTTAGGCTTCTCACGATCGTATTGTGACGCATCGAACGCAGTGGTATCGGGCTATTAAATTATAGATAACTAACCTACGGATAGATGGGCAACACGTGATTCACGGTCGAGAGCCCAGATGCCGTCAGATTTGTTGTCGCTTCATAGCATGAAGCGGCAGGTTGTTGGCCACATTGATGTTTGGTGCAGATAGGATACAGGGCAATCACAACAGGTTATTTAGTGATACAGTACACAGCCACTGGCGCGGCTATCATTGCATTAATATCAGGAGGATATTTCATGAGCAAAATAAGTCATGATATTCACTCTATTATTAATTGGTTTCAATATTGACTTCGGCTGAGATTTCCTTGAACTGTTTTGGTTTGTATAATCATTGGAGCGGCCATGTTTTGACATGTCAAAATCGTAGTAGTACAAAAGTTGCCTATTTCTGAGCCAAAAACGTTTTTTGATGCTAAACTACTTCGTTAGGACAGCTATAGTTCCTACCAGAAATGAAGATCTAAGAAGTTGGCTACAATTTTAACATGTGGTCAAAAAAACGCCCTAATAATCAGAGATAGGTTTTAGTATGTATTGCTAAATAAAGAGAATATGTTTTCATAATCCAGTCATAATTGATATGGAATAATTATATTTCGAATTACTGACTGAGGATATCATGTGTGCGTAGGGCCTGGCACAATGATTCTCGAATCTGAACATAATATGATTGCGGTGGAGGATGCATCAACGAGTCACAACTGGAGCTATTTCACTTCAAAGTCAGCTGTCATAAAATAATCCAGTTTTTGGGCAACATAGTCTTCTTGCTTTGCATGTTGATACTGCCTAGCCATGCAAAGATTCCTCCTATGTAAAAAAGAGGTAAACCAACACTATGGCTGAAACCTTGACGTTGGTGTGTTGGCTTTTGTCCAATATCAGCTGGCAGTCCACTTCGCAATGGTGACATATCAAACTGATACATATATCCTCAGTATTTATTATTTTCAATATTTAATATTATATTATATCTATTATTCAATCGACTTTCGCTTGGGTACAGGGGATGCATCGTAGGGCTTTGCCGATCTTTTCATTGCCTTTGATTGGGTGACATGATGGATGTCGTACGCTAGCTGTGAAATATCCGGATTTGTCCGTCTTCTCCCCATTTGTCTCTGCAATCACAATCCCAGTCAATAATCTAACGCAGGGGTGGGCAAACTACGGGCCGCATGCGGCCCGCAACACCGTTCTGTGCGGCCCGCGAGAGTCTAAATAAACTTTTTAAAAATATTGATACAATGCGTACTAAAAATCGAATTAATGCAGGGACTTGATCAACTTTTTCTTAGTGTATTTCACCTTGATAATTCTTAGACAGTGCATCTGAAGAGGCGCGCGCAGCTGAGCTCGACTGAAAAATGCCTCCAGCACATCTTGCGTGAACGTTCCAAGGGCCAACTTGGGCATTTCTTCGATGAGACGATCGCATAGACCCACCATATTCCGTGACGTGAAAATTAGGCCTTCCATTGTGGGTTTTGCGATCATTCGTTTTGGCTCACCACGACTTGCAGCATATTTCTGAAAAATTACATGATAACCCGAAAATACCTCGAAAAATAACTATGAGGAACTGACCTTCCAACTCAATAATCGATCCGCAAATTTACTCAGCCATGCAATTCTTTCATCGTCCAGGCTGCATATCGGATAACTAATGCGGCATGTGACGATATTGAACCATCTGTTTTAGGTCATAAAATCAAGCCCCTTGTTATATAAGTGAAAATTCGTTACTCATACCTTTCCATCATCAGAACAAAATCAGATGTACCAGTTGCTCCCATCCCTTTCAAACAATTTCCAACTTTGTGACTCAATACACCCGTAGCCAAACTGACATTCATCTGGCATGAAAAACGGTCACATTTCAGCCCAGTGAATGATTGCAAGCGCATCATCTATACCAGTGCTTCTCAACCTATTTCAGTTCGCGTCCCACTTTCCATCCAAAATTCATTGCGTGGCCCACCACACACCCTTTCGCGACAAACGTTCAAACCACTACAGACAATAGAGCGAATAGCTGCGGGACTCATGCACTTTGGGACCAAAAACACATTTTCTCCGTAAGGCTGTAGTGAGTTTAGTCCGAAAGTGCACGAGCCCCGCAGGTCCGTCAATTACATGTTCCAGAATCATCATCCAAAAGTGGAAGAAAACGTTGAAAATTTTGACATTTTTCGACTTGGGCTTCGTGGTAGAGAACAGATCTACAAGTGGGCCGCAGCCAACCGGTTGAAAAGCACCGATCTAGACCAGAGGTGTCAAACATATTTTTTGCCTACTTTAGATCATGGATTTAAATTAACATGGGCCAATGTAAATCCGGACTGGTAAAGTGCCAGGCTGCGCGACTCCACGTCAAACAGTTTTTGGATATCCGTCCATAATATATCTTGCCCTCTCCCATTCATGTTCATGTATCGAGATCCCTCTGCTTTCGATGAATAGAGAGTTCCGTGTGGTCTGTTAGGATATAAGAATATATCGGGTATGGAATTTCGGGACTGTTTTCACATTGTAGGCCTACTAACATTTAATTTTCATAAGTCAAGTAATACCCAGAATTTTCGTTGCGCTTCGCGCGCAGTAGATACAACGTGACAAATATGTTTAAACGAAAGTATCACTGAATATAATTTAAGATATCGGGTTACGTTCACACAGCATCACAGTAAGCATGCCCCCTCTCACCATAACATTTGATACTATCGTTTCGCAATCTAGCAGTAACATGACGTGTCCAAATCCGGAAAAGCGAACCTTGACTTTTTTTCAACGTTAGACTTAGACCTGTTCTAGCAGACCACCGTTGAAACTTTCTGGACAAACGACACATTATATATTACCGCTTTTTTTGTATTTTTCTTCAAATTACGGGCATTATTGTCATTGTTTCAGTTATTGTGTAAACATTTTGAAAACATACGAACTGCCATATTTTTAATTAACGTTTACTAATCGCGCAAAGTGTTGAAGCCGTATCCGACACAACTTGTCACCAATGCTCAGCGACTAAACTAGGCGCCTTATAATATGGGGGAGGGCGCCATGCCATGATATTCTCTAAAACGGGGTGTTCAAGTAAACATAGAATTAGTGGCACATTCCATATCAATACTATCATTTACATCCCATGATATGGACGACTGCCTATTCTGTCAAAAATTGACCCCGCCTGGGATGCATCAATATGAATCAAGCTCTTAACTCCTTCCTCATAGCTTTTGGCAGTCCATGCGAACGAATTACGATAGTTTTCAAAACTACTTACTTGAGTAGCTTCAAAGTCAGTCAATTCTAGTTCTACTCCAAGTAGTTATAGGTTGCTTATGGAAGAAGTAATTCTACTCATACTTGAGTAGATTTTTTCATCGCTACTTCTACTTCTACTTGAGTAGCTTTCTTGACTACTTTGACCACCTCTGGTAGTGCTCACCGTACTACAATAATATGATCTAAAATTATCAGGTAAAGCTACCTTGAGGAGATGCTGAGGATCGGAGCATAGAAAAATTGGCCTTTCAGGAGCGTACGGATTTGGATCAGTAAAGAGTCCATCTAATGGAATCTTCTTTGTCCCAGCAATAACCTAGGCCTAATTTTCACGTCACGGAATATGGTGGGTCTATGCGATCGTCTCATCGAAGAAATGCCCAAGTTGGCCCTTGGAACGTTCACGCAAGATGTGCTAGAGGCATTTTTTGGAAATTTATTAAGATACTTAAACGTAATAAGGCGTTAGATTATTGACTGGGATTGTGATTGCAGAGACAAATGGGGAGAAGACGGACAAATCCGGATATTCCACAGCTAGCGTACGACATCCATCATGTCACCCAATCAACGGCAATGAAAAGATCGGCAAAGCCCTACGATGCATCCCCAATACCCAAGCGAAAGTCGATTGAATAATATATATAGGATAATATTAAATATTGAAAATAATAAATACTGAGGATATATGTGTCAGTTTGATATGTCACCATTGCGAAGTGGACTGCCAGCTGATATTGGACAAAAGCCAACACACCAACGTCAAGGATTCAGCCATAGTGTTGGTTTACCTCTTTTTTACATAGGAGGAATCTTTGCATGGCTAGGCAGTATCAACATGCAAAGCAAGAAGACTATGTTGCCCAAAAACTGGATTATTTTATGACAGCTGACTTCGAAGTGAAATAGCTCCAGTTGTGACTCGTTGATGCATCCTCCACCGCAATCATATTATGTTCAGATTCGAGAATCATTGTGCCAAGCCCTACGCACACATGATATCCTTAGTCAGTAATTCGAAATATAATTAGGGGAGACCGGGGACAATTGTAACACTTTTCGTATTTTCCAACATTACGTGTTCTTCTCGTGGAAATTTCACTTCCAAAGTTTTATATAAAGAAGCCAACAACTCGATAGTTGATATGAAAACTAAATTGGAACTCAATCAACAATCAATCATGGAAATTTTGGGTCGCAAAAGTCGCTGCTCAAATGTTACAATCGCCCCGTACCCAGGGGCAATTGTACCACCCTTACGGGGCAATTGTAACAGTGTTATTTATAACTAAACACAAACTGAATGAACAACGAAAACGTAAGCTCAAATTGTAACGTTGCATGAAACTAAAGGAAGAGACGTTTGAACGCTTACAGGCTACACCCCATCGCATTTATGGCATCTGAATGCAATATCACCCTTCGTGTCTTGTTCAAGCTTAAAGTGTACAAGAGACACATTCATTCCATCATCTCCCTACACATATTCGGCCTCTTCTACCAAGGTTCTGTTGTTCAGCGGGCATAATGGGTTGGTCATTCGGTCACCTGCGAAGGTGCGAAACCGACCTGGCTAACATATCTTGGTTGAATGGGCCGATGATAGTATAGTAAAACGAGGACGCAACATTGTGTGGCGTCAAAGCTATAATGACATTTATCTGTGCTGTAGAAAATTAACATAAATTGTTCACATCAAATATCAACATGTAAGTAGGCCATGATCAAAGTCAGAGGACGGGAATTAAGACATGACTATTGAAGTTCGACACACCAAAAGTCGATCAACATGAGAAAGGGTGGTTGAATCACGAAAATAACCGAACCGTCAGATTCACATCACCACTATTGTATGGCCGTTTCGACAGATGATCATGTTAGAATTGGTATCGCAAGGCAGTATCTGTTCTGGTGAACTTCTCGCTGTTGCAAGATTATTCTGCAGTAGATGAATGGTAATACCAACATATGAACAAATACATTCAGAATTGATAACATATTGTAACGGGGCAAAAGTAACAGAGTGTTACGATTGCCCCTGACACGCTCGACCATGATTACTGTCTCAGTATGGTACCTTCCCGGCGATGCAAGTCCTATTCTTTCCATCACCACGGTAGACTATAGTAACATTGTTCCAGCTACACATATTACGTTGTAACTACTTGAGGTACTATTCGTCCAGACAAATTATTCCAGACCAGAAAAACTTTACTCAAGGGTCAAAAATTTCGTTTTTTGCAAATTATTCCGGGGTTTCGCATCGTAGCTCAACGTAACTCCAGGTATAATAGGAGAGATAACTACTGCATGCGCACTTAAAATATCAAGCTGATTTCTCCATCCTACTAGCGGTGAGGTCGATTGTTACATTTGCCCCTAGTTACATTTGTCCCCGGTCTCCCCTATTCCATATTAATTATGCCTGGATTATGAAAACATATTCTCTTTATTTAGCAATACATACTAAAACCTATCTCTGATTATTAGGGCGTTTTTTTGACCACATAATGTTAAAATTGTAGCCAACTTCTTAGATCTTCATTTCTGGTATAGGAACTATCGCTGTCCTAACGAAGTAGTTTAGCATCGAAAAACGTTTTTGGCTCAGAAATAGGCAACTTTTTACCACTACGATTTTGACAAATTTTGACATGTCAAAAAATGGCCGCTCTAATGATTATACAAACCAAAATAGTTCAAGGAAATCTCAGCCGAAGTCAATATTGAAACCAATTAATAATGGAGTGAATATCATGACTTATTTTGCTCATGAAATATCCTCCTGATATTAATGCAATGATAGCCGCGCCAGTGCCTGTGTACTGTATCACTAAATAACCTGTCGTGATTGCCCAATATCCTATCTGCACCAAACATCAATCTGGCCAACAACCTGCCGCTTCATGCTATGAAGCGATAACAAATCTGACGGCATCTGGGCTCTCGACCGTGAATCACGTGTTGCCCATCTATCCGTAGGTTAGTTATCTATAATTAAATATTGAATCCACAGCGCTATTCACGGTTATCCTCTTTCGTTGTTGGTTATTCGCGGAACTTGTTGCACCCTCATCATTTGATGAAAAATATTATACGACTAAATTGGATACATAAATTTACCTCAGTCCTTAGCGGGTCATAAAGCTACCTACAATCCATATGTCTCTGATGTGATGAACGTAACCTATCGCCATCGACACGTCGTCTCCGAGGAACTTCGTCGGCCCTACCGCCATACCGCACGCTTTCAACAGCACGCGAATGACTACAATTACTATTAGGGTAGAGCAAACGTTATCGGTATTTCAAACTCCTAGTGCATAGTAGATCACAGATCGACAACCAGCCCTGACTCTTCTAATTCCTAAATACTAGTCAGCGCCCGAGATTATTAACCACAATCTCATTTCCCGACCACATCCTTCGTCGCATGCCACCTCTTTTAGCCGTTTGTCCTTTATGCTATCTCGTTATTACTTTGTGCGTTCAGTGTACAATGTGCAATGTGCATATACCTCATCCTCACGTAGCCTAGGCCGACCGAGGTAGGTGCCTGATCTCTTCATTTTATCACAATCTTGTTGTATGGCATATTTATTGATAACAGTGTTAATAATAAACTGACCTGAATTTTGTTCTATCAATACTCACCCATCAATATCATAGCCGAAAACCCATTTCAACAACAACAACAGGTATAGGCCTATATAAGCACACACGGTTGTGTGATTATCTCTTACTACTATCTCTCTCTCTAATAGTTTCCCTAAACGCATGAGTGATCTCGTCTTCTTGTTGTTGTGATTGTGCGACGTGCGTGCATGTTTGTATGTATCAGCACCCACGTCTTGTGAGTTGTTGGAACAATAGGGATTAGGCTAGTCGATGCGACTGTTCTTTTGTATTTCAGTTTGATCATTTATTACGGTATTTAACCTATGAATAAATGCAAAGTTGCACATGATCAAACTTAATACGGATTAACCATGCCCCGCAGGGATACCTGGCCAGTGGCGACGGGTACGCTTACCGCTACGACAGCATCATTGCCGACACACCACGCAAAACGAAGTGCGTGGACGACACGGTCCTCTGGGACGATGACCTTGCCACGCACTGGTGGAGGATGATTGACTATCTAGAATTAATGGGCCGTGAAGGTATCATCCTAAACGCCTCCAAGTTCCAGTTCTGCCGCAGACATATCGAGTTCGCCGGCTTCGAAATTACTGCCGAGAATGTTCGCCCTCTGCCCAAATACTTGGAAGCAATACAGTGCTTCCCACGGCCAACAAAAAATCACATCATATCAGGATTCCCAGACAAATCGGACAAACTGCCTTTTCAACTACAATCATATTGGCGGTACCGCGACGACCTTTCGATCGTGGACGATGTTGTCATGTATAATGACCGGATTGTCGTTCCCCCGCCGCTGCGAGGGGTTATCTGTGAAATCTTACACTCGGCACACCAAGGGAGTGCTGCCATGTCACAGAGGGCGCAGGCCACAGTATTTTGGCCTGGGATGACTGAGTGTATAGCACGTACACGAGCACGTTGTGACAACTGCAGTAAAATGGCACCGAGTCAAGCATACATGCCTCCGGCCGAGCCATTCATACCGACCTACCCTTTCCAAGCTGTTGCCGCTGATTATTGCACCGCTGCAGGCCACCACTATTTAGTCGTTGCTGACCGCTTCAGCAACTGGCCAGAGATATTCCATGTGAAGCACGGTGGGCAAACGTCTGGAGCCCTCGGACTCCAAGATGCATTACGAAGTTACTTCGGCACGTTTGGTGTGGCCGAAGAACTTAGCAGTGACGGGGGACCCGAGTTTGCCGCGCACAGCACTCGGGAATTTTTTCGAAAATGGGGGGTGCGCCACAGGCTGTCGTCAGCCTACCACTCCAGGTCAAATGGCCGCGCCGAGGCTGCGGTGAAATCGATGAAACGACTCCTTCTCGGCAACATTTCGCAGGATGGCAGCATCCGGACCGATGCAATTACTCGGGCATTGCTACAGTTTCGCAATTGCCCCGACCCTGCGAATGGACTCTCCCCTGCAGAAATAGTATTTGGCAGGACTTTGAAAGATGCGTTGCCGATCAAAGCATGGGTTCCAGTTTTCACGCAGCGCAACATCAGGCCATTATGGAGGAATCTCTGGCAGAGTCGCGAGCAAACGTTACGTACCAGATTTGCGAAGCAGCTGGAATCTCTGTCGTTGAACACTAAGCCATTATCACCACTTCTTGAAGGTGATGTCTGTCGCATTCAAAACCAAAACGGTCGTTATCCCCTTCGCTGGGACAGAACCGGCACTGTGGTTCAGTGCCGAGACCATGACCAGTACCTCGTGAAAGTGGACGGTTCCGGCAGATTGACGCTACGTAACAGGAAATTTCTACGCAAGATTGAGCCGTACTTCCCGAACCAAAAGCACACATATTTTCAGCCAACGGTCTCGTCTCCCGGCACAGCTACGTCACCTCAAGTCGTTTCGCCACCCGCTCTAAGTGGACAGTCGAATGAGGTAGTCCCTGGCTTGCTGAGATCCACCGAATCGAGTGCAGAAGATCATCTACCAGCTGAAGTACCGATCGACGACACTAGTGTACCCGCACCGTCTAACAATAGACGCCAGCGCTCAGGCAGAAATGTTTCCCCGCCAGTATGGCACAAGGACTGCGTTATTGGGGCGCAAATTTTATGTTGATTCCCGCTTCAATCGCCATTAGAGTATTTGGTTGGACGTTCTCTACACGCTGTATTTTGAACTCCTCACTCAATGCTCGTTGATTTCGTTAGGAGTTGGGGGGGATGTGTGATTATCTCTTACTACTATCTCTCTCTCTAGTAGTTTCCCTAAACGCATGAGTGATCTCGTCTTCTTGTTGTTGTGATTGTGCGACGTGCGTGCATGTATGTATCAGCACCCACGTCTTGTGAGTTGTTGGAACAATAGGGATTAGGCTAGTCGATGCGACTGTTCTTTTGTATTTCAGTTTGATCATTTATTACGGTATTTAACCTATGAATAAATGCAAAGTTGCACAACGGTTAAATGGGAGAATGGTATATTTCAAACATTAAACAAAACAGCAAGTGAAACAAAACATGACAGAGACCACAAAACATTTCAAAACTGATCCTTTTAGCAGTGTACCGCATGTACGTCTGGAGGTGGCTAGTATAGAAGTACATATACTTATACTCCAAGTAGATTCCCCCTACTTCCTTATGGGGTTATGTTTTTAGACTACTTCTACTACTTGACAGTTTTCTATACAAAACTAGGCCTAGAGTACCCTACTTTTAAACCAACTTGAAAATCACTACTTCTACATCAGAACGAACGATAACAACTTTGATCACCTTTGCACGATTCACCGTATAGCACACACGAGGTGTTCAGTAACGAAGTACATCTGTTTATTTGGAGTACTCAAGTAGGTTTCGCCTACTGAGCAAATTTGTAAAAACGGCACCTAATATTAATGTCATGAGTATTTTTGTGATGGACGCAAAGATGTACCCAGCAATCTGTAACGCAGCCACCTACAATTTCCTGATGAAATTTTGCAACTCCTCGACCAAATCTACTTTTCGAAACTAATTACTTGGATAATTCTCAGACCTTCAACGAAAGTAAACACATACAATTGATACACACATGAATAATACAAGTGGGAAAAATCAAAAAGTTAATTACCCATATATGCCACTTCAGTCGGACTTCTAGGATTTAGGCAGGGGATCATCACAGACACTTGTCCATGGGTTGATTGAAGCATGAGCGTATGTTGTATTGCCCTGCTTCGTCCTCTTTATGGCCTTTCGTTGACACAAGTACTGATAGTAAATCGAACTTGTAAGATATCCGGATTTCTAGAATAACTTCCCTATAACCGCTGCGCAAAATGTTAACCATGAGTTGGCATATGGTATTAACACACAGAGCTCTTACCAATGATGCAAAAGTAGCTTCGAGAATAGCAACATCCGGAGATTGCGCAATTGATTACTTGCCGGCATTTTTATGAACTTATTATCTGTAGGCAAGATTCGATATACGTAAATTGCTCCAAAATGCAGTTTCACAATTTGTCATTGTGGCAAGTATCATTACGTTAATGCAGTTATTCTACCAATAAAACTTTGACAGGATGTTGGTACCGGTACCGCAAACTCGCCATTACCTTGACTCCCCTGTCATAGATAGTAGAAAATAGGTGGTCTGCTGTAACAAATATTACATGGTAAATCCCCAATTATAAACTAACGCCAACTTTCAACACCTACATTCGCTAAATACTAACAACTGGATCGCCAAACAAACTCTGCGTACCTGACATAAACAATAAATAACATAGTAGTGAGAAGCCTAAGTCAAGCGTGACCATTCTGAACAGCGAACAATGGGTTTGCACTCCATCCTACATTCTCTATAGTTACATCATAGTGTCCTATATGGTGTCGACACAAGCAAATCGCACGGTTCAATGAAATTGTATCACGTCACAGCTTCCATTTGGCTACAGGCAATTTGACGGTGATTTTTGACCGACTTGCCGAGCATCAAATTTGATAAAACGGGTATCAATCGAAAGCTGCCGCCGTACTGATTACGAAAATATAAATTTTATTCCGCTCGCGGCCCTGGAACCCCCACAATCAGCCTCTAATTTTTCATTGTTATGGAGATTGGCATTGGGACGCAACAATGCTGTCTAGCGAAACGAGACAGGTGTTCGAGAAAAAGGGAGCCAGACAGTATTGTTGCGTCTGTCGTTTCGCCAGACAGCATTGTTGCGTCCCAATGCCAATCTCCATAACAATGAAAAATTAGAGGCTGATTGTGGGGGTTCCAGGGCCGCGAGCGGAATAAAATTTATATTTTCGTAATCAGTACGGCGGCAGCTTTCGATTGATACCCGTTTTATCAAATTTGATGCTCGGCAAGTCGGTCAAAAATCACCGTCAAATTGCCTGTAGCCAAATGGAAACTGTGACGTGATACAATTTCATTGAACCGTGCGATTTGCTTGTGTCGACACCATATAGGACACTATGGTTACATTATAGAAATTAAACATGGAACGGCAACGACCGATTTTGCAGCTTCGTTCCGCTTCGCAGAGGCTGGAGAGGAGAGTGGTTTTGCGTAAGCGACTGTAGGATTTCTGGCAATCCAAAAGCTATCTTCCCGAGCCCAGAAATTATTGAATCTGGTCTTGATCGAAAGCTACTGTTGCACCGATTCCGAAAATATAAATTTAAATAATGATCAGGCACTGATCCACCTAGAATCTGTCCTCCAAGTCTGAAATATCGGCATTGTTCAGAACAATCGGGTAACCGCAACACAATGACCGTAACAATGACCCGTTGCGACTCTCCGATTGTTCGAACAATGCCGATATTTCGACTTTGAGGACGGATTCTAGGTGGATCAGTGCCTGATCATTATTTAAATTTATATTTTCGGAATCGGTGCAACAGTAGCTTTCGATCAAGACCAGATTCAATAATTTCTGGGCTCGGGAAGATAGCTTTTGGATTGCCAGAAATCCTACAGTCGCTTACGCAAAACCACTCTCCTCTCCAGCCTCTGCGAAGCGGAACGAAGCTGCAAAATCGGTCGTTGCCGTTCCATGTTTAATTTCTATAGTTACATTGTGCAATATGCACAGACGCATATCGCTAATCGACCGCGCACAAAACCGCATACGACTTATTTACTTCGTTTCCATGCTCGGCCGATGGGCCTCTTTTCGAGAGACTCGCCCGACGAACGAGAGAATTTTGTTGCGCATTCACAGATTGCACACCCACGTCGGCCGAGAGTCGGCCGACGAGTCGGCCGACGAATGAAAGCTTCGGCTTAGCCCTTCGGCCATACTTGCGCTGTGTCCTCGACTAGCGAATTGGTATTCGCTACTTGCAATACGCTTTTCGTATAAAATTAACTATGGCTGCACTCCGGACGGATCTTGGACGCGTTGAAAAACCCGGAATTTAATTATGATTGCAATGGAATAAAGTAGTACCGGTACTGCTACGAATTACCCGTAGGCTACCGAAATCTTCGCGATCTGATCACGTACGCTGCTGCCACAATTCGAGGGTTTGTGTTCTGGTGCATGGTTACAACACAAACTGTACATTTTGACCACAAACTAGGTGATCTTATTCACATTCCCCTTGTAAGCAAATCATCAACAGGACACTGGAAGTTCATGTGTGGATCATGACGACGAAACAGTAGTACCGGTAGACTACTGGACAAGTTATTATTCTGCGCTCGAAATTATTGGACCCCGATATCCCATAGAATATCAATATCCCCCACATACTAAGATATGCCACCAATTTTCATATTTTTTCCATTTTATTTTATCTTCTGTTCATCATGACCATTTTACATGTTGGATGGATTTAGGCCTACGTGTTCAAGGTCAAAGCGTGTTGTTTGATTGAATGACCGCTACAAGTCATCTCGGCTCATTCCTCCCGAGTCATTTTATCGCAATCCTGTGATTAATATGAAATTATTACTTAGTAAGCAAGCCAAAAACTTTATCGCGAACGCTTCGCCCACCTAGTTCGGCAAAGTCACGGTCGGATTACGTCTAGTCATGGAAACACGGCCGACATGTACAACGCATGCGTCATGGCCTTTCGGCCGACCGTCGGCCGAGCATGGAAACGAAGTAATTGAAGCCTACTAAAAAATGTAAAACGCATTAGCAACTATACTCTTTTATCCGGCAGAATTATATCCGGAAATCAGCTGCGGTTAACCGGTTAGCCGTTATCCGGATAATCCAACCCTATTCTGGACACGGAAGTTCCTGATCTACATCCACACTTAAATTTAACTAATACTAATTAATACTACTAATTGATTCTGCCATCGGCAAACATCTGTTAGATAATCCGATGTGCGCGAATAATTATCGAGACGACCGATTTCGAATCGTTGGGCGAGGCCGTCCACAATTCCATGTGTGTGCCTTGGAGTCGAATTTTATCAAAATACACCAACCAAAACTCTGTCAACAAAAGGAGTTCGTGTACCACGAACTCCTTGTACCTCCGTGCACCACCTCCGTGTACCACCTAGAAATAGTACATTGAACTATAGAGATTGTATCCTACAATCTCTATAATTGAACCATAGCAATTTACAACGTAGCTACGTTGTAAATTGCTATGATTGAACGCTCTCTCATTCACGAAATTTCATGCTGATGACGTCATATTTTGTGATACGATTGTTGATAGTGTTCTCTACTAGTTGCTGACGATTACCCCTGACGAGTGTCAACCGAAAATATTCGGGTTCATTTCAATATGAATATACTATAGAATGTAAACGTGGAATGGCAGCGACCGATTTTGCAGCTTCGTTCCGATTCGCTGAAGCTTTACTCAGACTTATTTTACGGCAGCTACTGTAGGATTTCTGGCAATCCAAAAGTCGTCTTCCAGAGCGCAGAATTTACTGAATCTGGTCTTGATCGAAAGCTACTGTCACACTGACTCTGAAAATGTAAATGAAAATATGATCAGGCACCGTAGTGCTTAGAATTCGCCCTCCAAGTCTGCAATATCGGCATTGTCCGAACAATCGAAGAGCCGCAATGGGTCATTGTTATGGTCATTGTTTTGCGGTCATCCGATTGTTCTGAACAATGCAGATTTTAGATGTTGAGGGTGATTTTTCACCTAAGTACGGAGCCTGACCATAATTTGATTGATCTTTTCGATGTCAGTGTGACAGTAGCTTTCGATCAAGACCAGATTCACTAAATTCTGCGCTCTGGAAGACAACTTTTGGATTGCCAGAAATCCTACAGTAGCTGCCGTAAAATAAGTCTGAATAAAGCTTCAGCGAAGCGGAACGAAGCTGAAAAATCGGTCGCTGCCATTCCACGTTTACATTCTATAAATATACTGTTCAATTGTATATTGAAGTTCTGTACCTCCAAGAAGCTCTTCTAACTAATACTTGCACCATGGCCTTTATAAAGGCTGTTGCAGTGTTGCTGCTCCATTAGCGACAGAAAACGCATCGCAGACACAATAAAATAATAGAGAGAGTGGCGCAGTTTGGGATATGGAAGCCACTTGAATACTAGCCGTCACAACGAAGTTGGAAAATTTTGGAATAGATAGGTTTTTGGGTAAAAGCATAGAAAACTAGCTTTGCTTGATGGACTTTGATTTCCATAGTTCATGAGCTCCATCATGTGGTGATAAAAAAACGAGCGCGGCATTTTATGAGGAAGAGCATTTTCACAGAGCTATGCTGAAAAAAAACAATAGTGGACAGCGGATATCGCTAAATTGCGCATTGATTAGGTTGACAGTCTGTGTAAATTCTGTACCGGTAATTGATGTCTCCAAGTTCAGATTTAGCTAATATAACATGCGGGTGTTCTGCGATGGCAACCCCTCCAGCACTGAGTGAGAACTTTGGTTAACCGAGGAGTTTTGGGATTCAGCATAAGGTCGCATCTCGCATGGATCTATAGAGGACGTCAGAGATTTTCGTAATCGACCCGTGGTTCCAGTAGCGGCTACTGTTGTATAATTATGTCATCTAAATCGTGACAGTTTCAATAGTCTAAGTCAGTAGCCTACAGTAAATGCTGTAGTTTATGGAATCGGTGTCCTGTGCTCGCACTATATTATGTTTTATTAAATCACTTCAACTCGGAAAATCATGGTATTTAAAATGAGTTTGCACAGTAGGATATTTCATTTCAGACGGCCATGAACTGTTGATTCGAAACTGCATCCCTAATTGAAAGAAATTCAAATTAGGTGTCGACCAAGTTAGAGGTTCTGCGGACTCCCCTGAAAATGTTTCGCCCTAGCCCTGAAATTGACCATAACTTTACCCTAAATCAGTGGTTCTAAACCAGGATTCAAACGAACCCCAGGGAAGCAGAAGTCGCAAGATTTGCATTAAATATTTTATGTTACTTGAATTGATTCTATTTTGTATAAAATGATATTTTAAAACTTGCTAATGCACAGTTCATTTCGTGCGACAGTATTCCATAGCTATTATTAGGCCTGTAATGTGATAGATTTTTGTTTTTGTGACTCTGCGAAAGTTTGTGGTTCACAAATTAACGTCAACTTTGAGAATCACTGCCTTGGATACAACCATAACTCGCATGTCCAAGTGCCGCATGCTCATATGTCCACGGACCATCACGTTACTGTGGGTTTGCTATAAATGAATATCTTTGTTTCTGGACTGTTTTTCAGTTTATGCGGTGGTTTTTTTAACGGATTTTACTAGAAATTGAAATATTTTTGTTCCTCGAATACAAGCGGAATGGTTCGTGCCAAGATGGCTCGTACCAAGAAGAGACCAAAATATTGGATACACGAGATTAGAAAGTACCAACACTCTCACGAGCTGCTCATAAGGAAGCTGCCATTTGCACGAGTAGTTCGGGAGATAACAATCCGTATGAGTCCAGAACACTTGAAGTGGCAGACCACAGCCTTGCTAGCTCTGCAGGAGGCGACGGAAGCCTTCATGATTGGCTTTTTTCATGATTGCTCAACGCTTGCGCATCATGCCAAACGGATAACCGTGCAACTAAAGGACTTCAATGCGTTATACACTCTCAAGTATCCGGAGTATAAACGTTCCGATTTTCATGGGTGATAGATGACTCTTGAGCCACTGTGCCCAAATCATCTCATGGAAAACGTTTTTAGTTGAGCTATGACTTTTGAATTGTTACACTATCCTGGTCTCCTGGAAACATCGTTAGCCGCGCCATGTCTTTTATATCTTTTACATTAGTCACGTTTCAATAATGTCATACTATCGTGGTACAAAGCTCAACTTAATCTGCATTGACCATATTTAAATTTAAAGTACATCCCTAATATTACAATTGTTAGCATTACGATGGATAAAGGTTGATATCTTGCTGAACAACGATTTTATTCTCAGAACACATCGTTTTATTTCAATGCTGTTTTTAAATGATACTTTTTTTGAGTTCACAATAAAAAATTAGCTTTTTCTAAGAATCTACTTGTTTTTAACCAAAGTCTAAAAAAATGAACAGGTTAAGTTCAGAATATTGTTTTTAGGCAGAAATGGTTAAAGTCGTAGACTCGTAGGCGTCAAGCTAAGGTAGTTGCTGTTTTTCATCTTTTGCAACTGACAATGTGGACAGTATTCACTTTAAGCTAAATGTAATACGTAGGGGCAGTCAGTAAAAGTGCTGAAGACTGCTTCGCCTACCGGTTACGGTACTGAAGATCTATTTTTAAGGTAGGCTACTTCCAACTTCGCTGTTTTCAGAGCCAGCCTACTTTTATTTTAGATTTTGTCAAGTTGGCCTGGAGAATAAAATTTGGCCAGATTATCAGCGCTTGTCATAAAAAGTGGTGACGTTGCATTATGACAGAAATGTCGAAAACTGTGGCTATTTGCAGGATGTGTGTGTCTTGCCATTTTAGATGCTGACTTTCAGCTAGTTTTCATATTACACTGCTACCTCCAACCTTGTTTTTCTGCGTCTTAAAAATTGTTACTTTTATTCATTGAGTGGAAATTACAATAACCATCATCAATGACGACTCTAACCACCTCTAACATAGGATTCAAATCACACACACCGTCATATCAATAATAACAAACCGTCAGTGACACTTGTCAACATCAATATAAATTGGACAAATCAGTAAATTTATTAAAGCAACTCAAAATGTCAATACAATCATCAAACAGTTAGTAGCAGCAGCACCCTCATGTGTTCAAGTTGAGTGCCCTAAATGGATCGCCGAGTGCAATGGACCTGCTCATATGGCACCCTAACTAATGGGTATCTAGCAATCCACACGGCGCCAGATAAAGATAGGCGAGATGTGACAGAATGTTAAAAATCAAAGCATCAATTTCCATTCACACAAATCCTGAACTCAATTGATTTGCTGTCACGGTAAAGTTACAATCATTGGTGTAAAGAAGGGATGGCCAACCATTTTGCTATTCGCGGCCGCATTTCGATCACTTCTGTAGCCTACGACATAGTTGCAATGTACTAACTGGACACCAAATAACCATGTTACACTTCCCATGTCCATTTTCGGTGAACTCTGGACTAATCTGTATGGGAGTGTTTTCTTAAATTCAAAGCAAGTTATAAATGATGATGCATATTCGGGTGGGACAATTGTTATTCCTCACTTTGTTGCATGCTGTCATTTATTGACCTTCCATCAGGATTGTCGTTATAGTGGTAAAGATATTGGAATCTCCTAAGCGTACCGGGAACAAATTTCTTTAATGAGGAGCGCACGAAGTTGGTATTGTATATACGGTTCACTATTTTCCTTCGCTGTTCGCATCTGTACTATGGGGCTCAGATTGCAAAAGGTGCGGCTATATTAAAATCGAAAAATCAAGTCGCATTGAATCGCTAGTAGTAAAAAGGAAATTTCAAAATCAATTGAATCTCTCAAAATTTCGGGAGTCAATTCGTAAATTAAATTTCCATGTCGGCGTCCACCAACACATAGGCCTAGGTTGCCAACCCCTGGTAGAGGTACTTATGATTGGGTCCCGATTTGCTCTTTGTGGTATTGCTGCTATAATTTGATTTGGTGCAATAAGACATGACAAATTTGGCTGCATCACTTTCTGATTAGTGCGGATGTTAAAAGGTATCTGTGCGTCGACACTGAAAATCTTTTGGAACAGACTAAAACAATAAGCAATATAATGAGTTGTGACATTACAAGATTTCTGCACTGTACAGAGGTTTGGCGCCTACGATCATGATAAGCATTGACAAAAGTGAAAAATGTGTAAACGCTTGTTAACGATGTAAGGCTATACAGTAAAAATCGGCTAACAACATGCCAGCAACACCAACTTATGCTAACAATGAACATTTAAAAAGTCCCACTTTCAAAACAAGGAATGGAGATGGTGTGTTCAACTTTGTGAAGATATTGAAATAGCATAGAAAAGTAGAGAGGTTGGAGGATGTATACTGTACAGTTTAGGATTCGTTGAGCGGACAATTCAATGCCTTCATCTCTGCTTCGTAAAACACGGTAGAGATTTGGAACTTGGCCCGCGCCTTGATCTCGTCCGGAAGCTGTTGCAGTCGGGCAGCCATGTTCATAGCGAACAAATAGTCTGTGGTGTCAAGTTCTGAATAAAATTCATGTGCAAGATGTAAACAAAGCGCAGATGTCAATTTTTATACAGGTATATAAGTGGGGCAGGCCAAAACTGAATGGTCGACCTGACCAATTCGAATTCAAGTCTAGAGTTTATAATGAGCGGACGAACCAAGTATCCACATAACCCCGTTATGAAGTCATAATCAAAAAATCATTCCAATTTCAAATCGGTCTTGCGATGACAAAATCATCATTTCTAGCACACAATTATAAAGATGATCATGATCACGACCTACAAAGTTTTACTTTCTAGAGTTCTCACTCAAGAAAGTAACTGAGTCTTCAGACTACCTCTACTGCATGGATATCCAGAACCAGGGTTGTAACCAAGTCACAAGTCAATCTCACTTTTATAGTTTTGACTCGAGTCATTTTCAATTTACTAGCGAGTAAAAGTCAGCGAGCACAGGGTCAAGTCCGAGTAATTGTTACATTGACTGCTCAGTTTCCAGTTGAGGACTTGTTGAACCCACTTTTTATACCTCTGTTTGGTGATATCCAATGGTTCGCATTAATAATGTACTAATTTCCCTCAATTTTAGCAGTTTTTGGTCGCATTTTCAAGTACCAGTACTAATTAAGGAAATCCCACTAGTGTGGTTACCTTACTATTCTTCGAAATTAAAATTAAATGTCAGTTTTGGCCATCCGAGTTCTGAGCCTCGAGTCATATGACTTGGTTCAAGTCATGTGCAATGACTCGAGTCCAAGTCGAGTCATCAGAAAAATCGTGACTCGAGTCGAGTCATTACAATCCTATCTAGAACTCCTAGATATCCCTGCTGGTAATTTGCAAAGTAGAAAGTAGTCTTTGGACGCATTTAAAGCACTGTTATTAGTGACATTTGTATATGAAACTTGCGATGTTGCTTGTGTATCACACGGTAACGGATATTGATTGCATGCATCTGTGACGATAAATCATCCTCTGAGTTATAAAGCAGAATTTTGCTAATTTTGTAAGCCATCAATGGTGATTTTCCCACAGAAATCTGCGATACATCATCTCAAGTAGTTTTGGTATCTCAAAAATCACATCCAGGGTAACTTAGCAGAAATTTACCACTTTACTAAGTACGATCAACGAATATTCTGATTAGTATATATATTATGAATGCAAAGCATTCGATATCAGCGAGCAGAGTTGAAAAAAGTAGGTTTCACATTACATCAACTCAGAACTGAACAGTCAACACAATGACTTGGACTCGAGTCAAAACACTATGACTAGTACTTGACACTCTACTTGTATTCGGTCTTGACTTGGTGGTGCATTGAAAATGACTCGACTTGACTCGAGTCAAAACTATAAAAGCGAGATTGACTTGTGACTCCGAGCCTCGTAACCTGGTCACAACCCTGGTGTAGGGTGATCCGTGATGGTAATGGCAATGACTAGATACAGAAATATCCATGCACAGATCATTCAGTACCTACCCGCGGAAGGTGGTTTCCCAGTAGAGATAGAAATTGACATTTTCTTTTCCACTGGTTTTGAAAATGAGGTGCTACCTAATTTTCGTTTCCTAGCTGTTGATACCAGTGGTGATGACGGTATGTACTCCTGTGTAGGTGAGGGCTCGGCTTTTGAATTGGAAAGCACCGACGGCAAACTTTCGTCGTCATCTGATTGGTCGTTCGTAACCGATGTGCTGTTCATCCCTGACTCGTAGGACGGTCGTGGAACGAGACTGGTTATATTGTCACCGTTACGTTCGGGGATAATATTATTAATCGGAACACTGGGAGCACCTTTTCTGTATATGGCATCTTCCAACAGATAGTCGTTACCGAAATAATGTACAAGGTAAAGGCTCGAAGAGGTATTGTCACATTCGTCAGTGGCTAAACAATATATATGACGCTGGAAATTGTATAACTGCTTGTTCAGATCGGTTCTTTTGTGCTTCAAATGGTAATACCTTTTCATAACTGCGAATTCTTTGTTGAATCCTTTGCCGAGGTACATGAATTTGTAGGGATCAAACTTTGCGTGGAGCTTGGAAAGTGGTAATGGACTTTGAAATAGATATGCCTTTCCTCCTGCGGGATTGATGTAAGGCGCTTCGGTGTATATCTTTGGTGAGTTAACTGGGTCGGTCAAGACATTTCTTGCTATTTCAAAAGACAACGGGGTGTTCCCCAAGTCCATAAGCCTCCAATCGGCCATGCCCTCTCAGGTTCCCCACAGGTGGTGTCTGAAACATAATCACAGACCATGTAGCAGACAAATTCATATGATGATGGACACTAAGTTAATCACCAAAACGTGGCTGATTCATTATTAATTCATGTAATTTAGAAACATAGAAACAGAGAAACACTACAATCAAATTAGGATGCACAATTTCCACTTGGTGAGGACCTAGACCTGACCCACTGCGGTTGGTAAAATTTACCCAATAGGATACCATTGGGGAAATAAAGTTCACAGCAGCTTAACTACATACATTATCAGAACTAGAAACTATATAATCTCAAGTCTCTTTACACAATTGACAAGTATTGATGAACTCCGCCACAGCGGATGCATGCGTGCGCTGATCTACTCGGCTCAGCTGAGAGCTGAGAACATTCATTCTCATTTACTCATACAGACGTTTACGGATTACGGCGGGAAACTAACCAGAATCACCTGCAACTAGACAAAATTTGTACGCTGCATAACAGGAGCAAAACCCACGCAAATGTTGACTGGCTATTCGTCTCTTTCGAGAAACGAGAATATTATTTATCGTAATTTCTTACCCTGAAGTAAACCTTCACTCGACGCCCTTTTCCTTCCAGCAACCATCATGTCAGCTCAGCTTTTCCGCTTTACTTTTTTTCTGTTCTCTCGTTCAGCACCAATCAAAAGCTTCGATCAGCCCAACGATGACTACATTCAGGGCGATTTCAATGGAAATCGACAAAAGACTTTCGGAAAACGTCTGTGAGTAAGCCATTCATGTGCTGGCTCGTAATTCGATAGCGATTACTGACGAGGACCTGTACTGTTACAAAACCTATAACTAACAACAGAAGGTGCGATCCAATGACTTGTCAGCAACAACTAACCAATACAATGACTATGGTATCCACACATTGTTGCAATGACTATATCACGCTACAGAAGTTGGTCTAATCTCGGCCGGAGTGAGAACTCGCAGCTTACAAAACTGACTAATGACTACTGACTACGTACACTCGTACAGTGGTTAACGGAATGCAGCCTACGTCGACGAGACGCGTGGTCTGTTGTTTGATACTGCGGACATTGAATATTCTCTTCACAAATTTACCACGGTATAAAGTTGAATGATAAAGTATTAATTTCTACACCGTCGGTTCAAGCAGGAAAACATGAATTCTGACTTAAAACAGTACAGCGATCGCATTGTAGCCTACATTGTCTGTCTTGAGCATTCTTATTGCTTGTAGCTATACAACACATCGGTTCGGCGAGTTTTGTATATGGTAAGAACCAGAACATTGTATGGGGATTGGCCAGGCCCTATACGACAGCGACGTATCCACGATCCACGCGTGCTTGTCAGCACACATTCCATGCTAGTCAATGCAACTGTTCTTTTGTATTTCAGTTTGATCATTTATCACGGTATTTAACCTATAAATAAATGCAAAGTTGCGGTAGTGTGTATTTCATAAATCATTGAACCCGTTCATCATACTTATTTTAACATTCTTCCTCAGAAGCTCGCGTTAACTGAAGCTTATAATACTTATAGGCAGATGAGGTGGTCAAAATATTCATCATTGGCACTAGTCAAGTAGAAGTGGAAGTAGCGATTGCCAAGTCGGTAAAAAAGGAAATATTCTAGGACTTTTGCTCAAAACAATCTACTGAAAACTGTTAAGTAGAAGTTGCCGATTACCCCTGACGAGTGCCAGCCAAATATATTCTGACCTTTCCCGCATTTTAACACATTAAGATAAAGCCAGTAAATCGACTAAATCTAGTCAATGCAGCTGATGACTGGATGATCCCTAAAAAGTATCGTATAGCTGCAGGCTGTATTTTGTTTTTGAATGTAATTTTTATTCCAAACTCTCTCTCTCTCTCTCTCTCTCTCTCTCTCCGCCACAATGGCGTGTTCCTTTTCAGGGATACGCGAGGTAGACAAATAGAACGTTTGTCGTGTCCAATATCCTGTGAGGGTATACAATATAGGGTTACCATACGTCCTCCTTTAGGAGGATTTGTCCTCCTTTTCAGGTTTTTGAAAATGTCCTCCGAGGACGCCTAAATGTCCAGCTGGTTTTGGCAATTCGCGATCGTCCTCCTTTACTGCTTTTAGAGGTAAGATATAGAGGATATAGAGTCCAGTGAAAATGGGTATGAATGATCAGGGCCGTAACAGCACTTCGTCAGGCCCCAAACCAAAACGTTGGCCTTGGGCCCCCATCGGGGGATAAACCGGACTTATGGGGGGCTTCGCCCCCCATACCCCCCTTTGGCTATCCACTTTTGGCCGCTATTTGACACCTGCATTGGGTGCCCGTTTAGTAAGTCAGCTGTTCCCGCCTGGACGCGCGAGGCGCGAAAAATTTCAGTCAATCGTGGTTGAATCGGTCAATACAATCTGGAATTACATATATGGCTATCACTTTTGATACTCTCTCTGCTCACGTAATCAGATTTACCGGTAGAGCTGAGCGAGGTGTGTTTGAAAACGTTGGACCGCCCAATAATAATTAAACATCTTCGGCCGTATACCCGTTGGCAAGAACGAAACAGCACTTCGTCAGCCCCGCCGAGCCCCCCCCCCCCCCCCCCCAAAAAAAAAAAAATCTTGGGTTTTGGGTTCTCATGGGTTGATAAACCGACCCCCTCATCACAGTGTTCGCTTTTGCAACGAGATTAGCTGCACTATTTAGTGAGCCAGCGCTAGGCGCGAAAATTTTCGATAATTCATGATACAATCGGTCGATAAGATCGGGAATTGCATATATATTGGTATCAATTTCTTGTCCTCTCTGCTCTTGTTATCAGATTTACCGGAAACTTTCGGGCCCGTGAATAATAATTAAACATCTTCAGGCAGGCGGACCCGTTTTTATGACTTCGTTACAGGATTTTATTTCGTGACCCCCTGTCTGCTATATCAAAAATATAGAATCGCTCAAACGTACTAAACTAAAAGACGCACACGATTTCAAATTGGTACTTCTTCACTGGCATATATTTTTTTCCTGCGGGATGGTATTTGTGTTCTGAGGTTCAGATTGCCAAGACAGGAAGATATATGGCGCCAGTCATTTAGGCGCCTACGGACAATTAAACCTATTATTTTGTATATATAACGAAGTTATGAGTCTGCGTAAGGGCAGTCCTTTTCGGCCAAGCTTTAATTCGCGCTGCCGATCGTTCTGGCATACTTCTTGGAGTCGCATATGTAATATGTCCTAAACCGTTATCGTAGTGGCGTGGTAACGGCCAACGCCGATATGTCCATTTCTATAAATCTTGCGCGCTTTTTCTTGGGGGAAGAGTACCAAATAATGAAGATATTTGGCAACTTTAAATGGCGCGCAAATGGAAAAAGAATGGAAATTTTTTTGAAAAAGTTGCATAAATTATCCAAAAACACTCTATAATGTATGCTAATTCACGAAATAATTTGGGGCCCCCTTCGAGCTCGCCCCCCCCCCCAATTGGGGGGTTTGGGGTGCGGCAGTTACGGTCCTGTGAATGACGCTAAATAGGAAATGGATTGTTTGAACGAAAGTGACGACATTTTTTCGTAAGGTATGAAAGAAAAACTGTATTTCTTGAGTTGATCCGGAAATTTGACCCATTTTTTAGTCAACCAACCACAATTTACCATTTTTCCGGATTTTACTCCAGTAGCCTATTCTAAGTCTGAAAATGTTGAAAAAGTGTCCTCCTTTCTCGATTCCAAAATATGCTAACCCAAGTAGGCTATACAGCGAGTCCGTTGTCTGCGGATAGCGACTTACATAACCTATACTCATGTGTGACAGTATAGCTGACACGAACGTCCTGACCTGACGAATGAGTTCTTGACCTGCCTTTTCCAAATATATTGTACGGATAAATCAAACAGTAGGTTTTGTATCAAATAAGTCTCAAAATGTAGCCAATATACGATATGTGCTTGGTTTTTTATTGCCTACCAATGGCGAATATAAGTCGCGAGATGTGGTAGCCTAATATCCCCAATGGATAGGAGAGAGAGCGCCAGGGCTCTGCACAGGCCTATATCCTAGATTAGGGGCGGAAACGTCACCGGTCGACGGGCCGGATGTGGGAAAATGAAGTAGCCCACTTGGCGGGCCGCAGGCCGCATTAAATTAATCGCGTACACAAGGAATCAATCGCAATATATTCAAGCTTAAAGTATAGAGACCCAAAACAGTATTTAATGAATTTATTAACAAGCTGTTTAAGTCAATCAGATATCTGTGGTCGGTCTAAGATTTCACCAAGTTATTAGAACTCTGGCTGCATGTCGTGTAGAACACTTAGCAACGTCTGCACGTG